>NC_090931.1:813828578-815078578 GCF_040938575.1 Ambystoma mexicanum
TTATTGCACCCATGGGTAGGGGTACAACCCTGTGCCCCTAGTGTATGTTTTTGGGCACCTGTGGGTGGCCCCAGAGCAGGGTATGGGCTGGTGGCAGCTCCATGCTGAAATTGACAGGTGCTCTGGGTGTCCTCCATTTTGGGATACCCAGGCCCTGCCATTGGGATCAGTTGATTCCTGATAGAAAACAAGATGGCCCCTGTGGCCTCTTGCTTTCTATTGCCTGTTATCTTGTTTTCCCAAAGTCCTGGGAAGCCCTGTCTCTGTCCCTTCCCCCTGACTGGCTGTTGGGTGGAAGTTCCATGTATGGTGTTGTTGTGAAGGCCCAGTTAGACTGACTGGAGCCTTCCCAGTGACTGTATGTTGTGGGTACCTCCTGTGGGTGGGACCTGGGTGAATGCAGTGTGTAACCAATATACACTCCTTGTTGTGGTTGTCTGGTTTCTGGGATGAGAGACAAAGACTGAGACAGCCCTGCCCGAAACTGGCCTGAATGCAGTGTGTAGTGTTGAATGGCTGGGTACTTGTCCCAATCCACATTCCCTGTTGTGAGTGTCTGGAAGGGAGGAGTGTGGCCTGAATGCACTGTGTGCCTGATTGGCTGACTGACTGCATGAATGCCCCTCTGTATGATTGGCTGCTGAGTGTGTGCCAGCAGCGTGGATGAGAGACAGGATGGTATATTTGGGGACCTCTCACCACTGGAAAAGTGTTCAGAAGGGACCTTTGGTTGAGAAGCGACCATTGTGCTCCTAAGCAGCCAGGGAGCTGAGTCTCCACTCTACGAGTAACTGGAACTGCTGATCCTCGACGTCCAGCTGGAAGAAGAAGACTTGCTGTGGCATTTGCTTCGACCGATCTGAAGGCTGACGAGATCGTCGAGGGCTGACCCGAGAGAGGACCTGGTAAGGCGCCCTCTTCCCGTGCTCCGAGGGACCATCGAGCACCGCTCCATCTTTGCCGAAGCGCCCTGGAAGACAGACCCTCGAAAGGCTGTCGACCCGAGACGGGACCGCTGAGGAGATCGAAGTGAAGCACCCAGACATCGACGCCGTCGAAGTCCATTGCCGTCGACCAAGGTTCGCAGGTTTGTGTAACCGCTGGAGGCCCGTCGAAGTTGTGTTGCCCAGCCGTGGGAACCACTTGACGCCGTGCCGCCGACGACTGGAGCCGTCCGCTCCTTTGCCTAAGAACATTCAATCGAAGGACTCTCTCGACCGCATCGTCGACCGCTTATCCTGCCGGAGAAAGTCGAGGACGACCAACACGCCGAGGAGAAACCTGCCGGTGGGTTTCCCGCCACCCGACGACCTCAAAGACTCGGACGACTCGACGCCCTTGCGGGGCCTCCGTCTCTACAATCTTTGCGGTCCAGAACTATTGTCACCGAGGTGCCCCGCACGCCTCTGCCTTGCAGGACGCCGACGCTCCGACGCCGACGAGCACCGCTCGGACGAAGCTGCTGTCTCACCGACATCGTTCTACCTCGTTTGTCGACGGACGTTCGACGCCCCGTGCCTCCCGCTTGAAAGGGAAGGCATTCAAGAAGGGCCGTCGATTCCCCGTCGCCGAACAGCGAGTTCCTCGACGTTTGTCGACGCCTCTTCAAGGAACTCGACTCCACCAGGCACATTGGGGGGGGGTAAAAACATTATAGGAGGGAATAAGACTTGCAGAGCAATATATGGACTGGGCTTGTGCTATATCTTTATTTACAGGTTGCCCAGGTGGGGGGATCTCCACACAGAACTGTGTCCAGTGGTAGGGGCCAGTATTCTGCCTATTGCTCAACCATCTTATTTTCTCTCCTCTCTCTATTGCTGGTTTCACTCTATTGGTCTGTGTGACATTGTTACAGTATTGTTCATGCACTTTAATGAGATCTAATACAAAGGCTGGTACCACTTTAGGATTGTATATATTTGCCATTGTTGATTTTTCCGGAGTACAAAGTGAGTTATTATGATAAATGTACATAACCTTAAATATTGATTATATAAAGACTGTGTTCTAACCAATACAGAGTGTGGATATTCCTTTGTGGGGGCTTGGGGACTACACTGTACTTAAGAACCAGCCTGCATCACCTCCTGAGAAGCTAGGCCTTGATTGCTCGACCATTGCTACCGTAATAGAGAATCTTGGCTGCGGTCTCCTGTGCCTCTCCTCCACCATATAGGGAGCGGAAGTACAGACACCCCCCACCGGTCGTTGAGGCCCTTCTCTCACATGTACACATGAACATATATTTACCTGCATGACAAATCATTAATACAGGACCCAACAGTGGCAACGTCAGACAGTGACCAATCACAATAGCCCAAGTGTCACAATCTGGGAAATCCACCACATGGACCCCTCCCATCTTCAGTGTGTTGCTGGTAGTGAAATGTGGCAGGGTACTGCATGCAGAATTAACTGCATGTGCAATGGGGAGAGGCAAGGTAACCCATGAACAAGCAACATGTAAATATGCACAATGACCAAAATGAAAAGCAATATACATATCAACCATGCATTGGAGAAACCATCCTGAATACCCCCTTGGGGTTTATACACAGTTTGGACTGCAGACTGGCCACACAACTGATGGAAGCCCAATGCCTCTGTGTAAGTTTCTGTCACACAGTGTCACACAGTGCCATCCTTACAAGCCAATGGAAAGGGGAACCAGGAGTGACATATGTGTCTGGACCCCAAGCCTCAAACACAAACACAAGACAAGCCTGTTTGGGCCCAGCTGGAACATAGAGTGGATGCCTTCGTTTACCACATAAAGCAACACACTGTCACATAAATGCACAATAGACAGAAAAAGTGAAAAAAGAAAGACAAACACAAAAATAAAACTAAAATATAAAAAATTGGCCATGGTTGACCAGGGGGCCAGGGGGACCACCCAGGAGGGAGGAGGGAGGAGGTGCAGGGTGCACCTCAACACCCACATGCGTGGATGTTGATAAACAAAAAACCTCCATGGGCTTATTGCCTGCATGGCTAGCCGATCGTGGGAGGACTGCTGTTGCTGTCTTCACCCTCTGGTGGAATATGAGAAGGTGTGCGTGGTACGGGAGGCAGACCACGCAAAGCCCTAACATGCTCCTCCATGGCAGCAAGCATGCGGGTATGAAAGGTTTGGTTCTGCAGGATGATGGTCTGGAGGTCCCCATGAAACACCTCACGTGTAGCACAGAGTTCTGCCTACAAGGTCTCACCTCATGCACCTGACAGGTTGCCTGGAGCTCAGCTGAGATGTTGTGTGTTAGCTGCTGCAGCTGCTGTTCTGACGTCTACTCCGGGCCATCTCAAGTGCACCCAGACTAGCTCTGAGGGAGGTGTTATCTTCCCTCAGGGCATCCCTGTGGGCCTGTGCCTCTGCAGATATGGCTGTGCGTAGCAGTTCAGCCCGTCGGTCCCTGCTGGCAGCCAACATTTCCTGCCTGTGTGAGCAGCATATGGACTGCGTTGCCTGCTGCTGGAGCTCCACCTGCCTTTCAGGGGGGAGAATGGAAGTGGCCACCCTATCCAGGGGCTGAGCCATCATCTCACAGGATGCCCCGCAATCGCATACATGGAGTTCTCCCACACAGTATTGGCCGGTGGCGCACGGCCACCGCGTTGCCGGACACAACACTGTCGGCCCCAAGGTGATGTGCTGGCGCTGCCTGAGGCTGCAGGACTGAATTCCTCCTTTGATCTGCTGCCCCAGGAGCAGGGGCAAATAATGTGCAGTGTGACCCTGTATTCCAACAATGAATGGGCCATTGAGGGGTCTACCCCCAGTGCAGGTGCGTTGGACAGAACAGCATCCCTTCCAGAAACACTCACCTGTGACAGGACATTTGTGTCAATGTCTGATTCAGCACCTGAGCCATAGAGATCCTCGGAGGTGTACCCAGAGACACCCATTGACAGGATGGTCTGTAGAAGCAATGGATTCTCATGCGGCACCACCACACGTCCTCCAGTGGTTCTTGGTTGGGGCTCTGAGTACTCCTGCGCCTGCGCCATCTCCTCCTCCTCCATCTAGTGCCTCATCACCTGCGCAAAATGAAAGGAGAAGTCATGAAGACACACATGAACAACATAGCCGACACACATAGGCATCACAATGTACCCATCCAATACATTAACCCCTTAAGTGCCAAGGATGAGATATCTCATCCTTGGAAGTGCATGCACAGTGCCAAGGACGAGATAGCTCGTCCTTTTTGGCACCTTGTTTAGTGTGATCCCTGCAAACCAGGGATCACATAAAACAGTAATCCAACCCCCGGGCTATGTGAGGGGGAGGTCCCCCTCACTGCCAGGGGGCTGGATTACCTTCAGTTTCTCGTCGGCGTGAAAGTGAAAGTAATTTTCACTGCAGCAGCCATTTCGCGGTGTTGCTGTCAAAACAGAAGGTGAGTGTTCACCTTTCTCCGCCTCGATCTCTGGTTGTATTTCAAGCCGGAAATCGACGCAGGTATCGTTGGAAAGGGGAGATTCTCCCCTTTCCAACGATACCCATTGTGTGGCATTTATTTCTGCTCACAGATCGGGCGCGGGATGCCCGATCCTTGAGCAGCAATGTCACAGGATCAATAGAGATCCGTTTGTGACGCAGGGGGAGTGGGGGCTGCTTACTAGGTAAGTAGACCCCTCCCCCCTGGCCCCCAAAGCATGGAGGCCCATATATAAAGACCCCTGGGGGCAGACAGGGGACCATCTGCCCCCAGAGGTGGGAGCATAAAAAAAAATCGGGAAGGAAAAAAAAGTGATGGGAGGGGATTTTGGGGGCCCTAGCCACCAGTGATTTTATCGAAAAGGGTGTCCTTGGAAAGGGGAGATTCTCCCCTTTCCAAGGACACCCTGTGTGACAGCATTGCTGCCCGTACATCGGGCGCAGGGCGCTCGATGCGCGGGCAGCAATGGCCACTAGACACCAGGGATGTCTTTGAATGCAGGGGAGGTGGGGGCTGCTTACAGTAAACAGCCCTCTCCCCCCAGGCCCCCAAAACATGGGGGCACATATATAATGACCCCTGGGGACAGACAGGTGACCATCTGCCCCCAGAGGTGGGGGCATAAAAAAAAATGACAAAATGAAAAATACGTGATGGGAAGGGGGAGGGAGGTTGGGGGCCCTAGCCACCAGGCATTTTTTCGGGCAAGGTGTCGTTGCAAAGGGGAGATTATCCCCTTTCCAACGACACCCTGTGTGACAGCATTGCTGCCAGCGGATTGGGCGCAGGGCGCTAGATGCACGGGCAGCAATGCACACTAGACACCAGGGATTTCTTTGAATGCGGGGGTGAGGTGGGGGCTGCTTACAGTAAACAGCCCTCGCCCTCCCCCAGCCCCCAAAGCATGGGGGCACATTTATAATGACCCCTAGGGACAGACAGGTGACCATCTGCCCCCAGGGGTGGGGGCACAAAAAAAAATGACAACATAAAAATAAGTGATGGGAAGGGAGGAGGGGGTTTGGGGGCCCTAGCCACCAGGGAGTTTTTTGGGCAAGGTGTCGTTGCAAAGGGGAGATTATCCCCTTTCCAATGACACCTTGTGTGACAGCATTGCTGCCTGCAGATCAGGCGCAGGGCGCTCGATGCGCGGGCAGCAATGCACACTAGACACCAGGGATGTCTTTGAATGCGGGGGGGAGGTGGGGGCTGCTTACAGTAAGCAGCTCTCGACCCTCCTGCCCCCAAAGCATGGGGGCACATATGTGTACAACCCTGGGGGCAGATGGCTGATCATCTGTCCCCAGGGAAGGGGGCAAAATAAAAAAATAAAAAACAAAAAGCAGAAAAACAAAAGGGGAATTTTGGGTGGGAGTGGGGCGGCACTAGCCACCAGGGATATATTTTACAGAAAAGGGGGGTGGCCCTCTCCCCCTCATCCCAAGGGGAAATGGGGGCACCTCTTGTAGCCCTCCTTGGAGGCAGATATCTGCTCCTAGGAAGGGGCATCTGACCCCAGGGAGGGCTGCATGAGATGGCCCCCCTGCATTTGGTGTGGGGATGTAGAGGGTCACCCCCCATTACATTAGAAAATTACCCGGCGGTTTAGGGTACCCCTCAGACCGCCCTAAAGTGTAGAGTACCTTTTCCATTTTTTTCTCTGTTTACGAAACTTGCCTTGGCGCAGAGGGGCACATTGGTGTGCCAATCTGGCGCCGGGGTGCCCAAACCTAACTGCCCCACCCACTGGGGGCCTGTCCCACCATTTTTGGGGGCCTTCTCCCTACCCACCGCTAATGGAGGGGGGTGTACCTCACACAGCCATTTGTAGGAGGCCCAGGGAGGCCTGCATGAGGTGCCCCCGCCACCCATTTGGGGCGAGGGGGGAGAGGGCCCCAAAAATGGCGGGACAAGCCCCCCAGTGGATGGGGCAGTAAGGTTTGGGCACCCCGGGCCAGATTGGCACATCAATGTGCCTCTCTGCACCAAGGGTAGTTGGGTTACTAAAGGAAAAAAGTGAAAATAGTGGAACGCTTTTTAGGGGGGGGGCTGTGGGGCACCCCAAAGGGTCGGGGAATTTTCTAATGGGATGGGGTGTTGAACCCCCCCACCCGCAATGGAGTGGGTGCCATGTCATGCAGCCCTCCCTGGGACCACATATCTGCTCCTAGGAAGGGACGCCTGACCCCAGGGAGGAGTGCAAGACAGCCCCCCCCCTCATCTGCCCCCGGGGAGGGCTACATTTTGCTGGTGTGACCATAGGTAACACATGTTTTTTGTTTTGTTTACAGCTTTTTCTACCCGAGCAGCTGCAACATTATGTGAGTACTGTTTTTTATTATTCTGTGGTTAGGGCCCAGTGGGGTGGGTGAGAGTGGGGCTGGATTGTTGGTGGTGTGGGTGGGAATGGTCCGTCTGGGCAGATCACCTCCAACTGTCCTGGAGTTGCGACTGGGCTGCATTACAGCTTTTCCCTTCGGGGAGGTATTGGCACACTGCAGAGGCTCCTTGGTGGGGAGAAGCTGTAACGCAGGGCAGCCAGGGCTCCAGCAAAGTCGGCGGTAATATCCCTGGCCTTGGGCACCCTTCTCCCTTGTGGGTCTTTGCTGGGAGTTCTGGGTAATAAATTCTGGGCCGATTTGCGTAAGTCAGACCTTTGTGGATTCCCACAGGTGTCCTCTTTTGGGAACTGCATGGGGTTCCCCGTTTTCCTTGCCGGCTTCGACACCCTAGGCCCAAATCTGTAGGTTGCCCACATCAACAAAATGGTCAGTGGCGAAAGGCTTGGGGTTATCAGTGGGTTACCCTTTTCCTTTTGCGCCCCCGGTAGGTGCACCCACACATGTGAGGTACCGTTTTCATCGGGACACGTGTGGAGATGCGGGAAGGTAGGCCATGTATTGTTGGTGGTGTGTTTCGGTGGGTGGCCAGAGCGAAATGTCTGAGAATTCTCTTAATTTCCAGCCAATTTCAGAGACATTTCCCTGTGTCCACTGACCGAAACACATTGCCAACAACAGATGTCATACCTTCTCACGTTCCCACAGGTGTCCCAACGAAAAAGGTACCTCACATGTGTGGGTGCAGCTACTGGGGGCACAAAAGGAAAAGGGTAACCCGCTGGTAACCCCAAGCCTTTCGCCACAGCACAATTTGTTCATGTGGGCAACCTACAGATTTGGGCCCAGGGTGTCGAAGCCAGCAAGGAAAACAGGGAACCCCATGCATTTCGCTCTGGCCACCCACCGAAACACACCGCCAACAACACATGGCCTACCTTCCCGTGTCCCCACACTAGTCCCGATGAAAACGGTACCTCACATGTGTGGATGCACCTACCGGGGGCGCAAAAGGAAAAGGGTAACCCACTGGTAACCCCAAGCCTTTCGCCACAGCACAATTTGTTCTTGTGGGCAACCTACAGATTTGATCCTAGAGTGTCGAAGCCAGCAAAGAAAACAGGGAACCCCATGCATTTCCCAAAAGAGGACACCCGTGTGAATCCACAGATGCCTGACTTGTGCAAATCGGTCCAGAATCTTCTACCCAGAACGCCCGGCAAATTCCAAATTTGGGGGTAAAAAACACAATTTCCAGATATTTCACTCTGCTCAACCACCGAAACACGCTGCCAAGAACAGATGTCATACCTTCCCGCGTTCCCACAGGTGTCCATATGAAAACGGTACCTCACATGTGTGGTTTCACCAATCTAGCCGCAAAGGGAAAAGGCTAACCCACTGATAACCACAAAAGGGTTTGGGGAGATATCCTACAGATTTGGGCATAGGGTGTCCAAGCCACCAAGGAAAACTGGGAACTCCATGCATTTTTGAAAAGAGGGCACCAGTAGGAATCCACAGAGGTCCAACTTGCACAAAGCGGACCAGAATGTTTTACCCATAACCCCGACAAAGTGAAAAATATGGGTTTTTTCAGCACATTTCGGACTTTGCCGGGGCTTCTGGGCAATAAATTCTGGGCCGATTTGCGCAAATCATACCTCTGCGGATTCCCATGGGTATCCTCTTTTCGAAAATGCTTGGGGTTCCCTGTTTTCCTTGGTGGCTTGGACACCCGAGGCCCATATCTCTATGGTGTGCCGGTCTGCAGAGAGTCTGAAATTCAGGTGTGAGAATAGACTTAGGGTTACTTGTGTTTTAGGCTTCCCCCTCGGCACCCAGGTAGCTGCATCCGCACATGCGAGGTACCGTTTTCATCGGGACACCTGTGGGAACGCGGGACGGTAGGCCATGTGTTGTTGGGGGCGTGTTTGGATGGGTGAGCCTAGCGAAATGTGCGGAAAATGCGTTTTTTTCCCCACATTTCGGATTTTGCAGGGGTGTCTGGGTAATAAATTCTGGGCCGATTTGCGCAAATCATACCTCTGCAGATTCCCACAGGTGCCTCTTTTCGGAAATGCATGAGTTCCCTGTTTTCCTTGGTGGCTTGGACACCCGAGGCCCATATCTGTATGGTGTGCCGGTCGGCAGAGAGTCTGAAATTCAGGTGTCAAAACAGACTTGGGGTTACTTGTGTTTTAGGCTTTCCCCACGGCGCCCAGGTAGGTGCACCCACACATGTGAGGTACCGTTTTCATCGGAACACCTGTGGGAATGCGGGAAGGTATAACATTTTTTGTGTTTGTGTAGTTTTCATAACGTTTTGACACATTTTGCTGGTGGCCTTTGTCACACAACCCCTTCATTTTCCCAAATGTGACCTACATTTAGTCGCTGCTTTAGGCACCATACCCTTTTGTAACCTGCACAAGTCACCTATCCTTGAAAAGGTCTGCCTGTGCTCTTTCAAAAAATGTATGCTTGCTGTTCCTCACCACATTGGTTTTCCCGATTTACACATGCTAAGTACGTCTGTTCAGTCCGTGAGCGTAAAACTCCTGTGTACCATGGCTCAGTGTTTGGCTTATGGTATTGCTTGTTTTGTAAAACACTACAAAATATGTGTGCTTTCCTAACTGCAAGAGTTGGGGGAATGTAGGGGAGCATTGCTTTTCTCAAAATTCATAGAAGCCATTGCCGTACCAAGCCAACCATGTCCAACACATACCTTTTTTTCATCATTTTCCTGCTTTCCCCCCAATCTACGGCATTTTCCCCTACCTAGTTGTTGCCTGACCTACACAAAGCACCCCTTCCTAAACTTTGAATTTTGTCTACTTTTCAGAAATATATGTCTTTCTGTCCTCCAATTCGGCTTTCCTACCCTTTTCTTCCATTCCGTCCATGCATGTCCAATTGGCAAAAATGGCCAAAATCGCCTACCTCTCACAAAACAGTTGATAACCACATCAAAATATTTTGTTTTCGTTTCCACGCAACCTGTTCTTGAAAGCTAGGAAATTGGGGAAGTCAGCACAGCAAACCATTTGTTCCTAGCTCTTACAAGGAAAAGACCACAGGCTTCTTTGTACATCATTTTATTGGCATTTTTTGAAAAAAACAACATTTTCACACTTTTTGCTTATTTTCTCTCACCCCCCTAGAGCAACCTAGGATTACTGGGTGGCATTATGACCGCCTACATGTGGGAAAAAAAAAGGAGCCAAACTTGTCCGAGATATCTCATGTAACAAAAGAGTTACAAGGCTTTGAATGGCCACATACCGAAATCACCAAAAAAGGCCCTGGCACTGGGGAGAAATACCCATGGCACTTAAAGGGTTAATCAGACATGTCACACATGACACAAACTCGGCCATGCATGTAATGGCAATGAAGTGGAAGGGGACCCTGAAAGCAGACACTGATGACTCCAAAATGGAAAAGCAAGATATGTGCTTCATGGTGCATAGCACCTGCATCACACATAAGGCTGTGAGTAGCATGGACCATCCACAAACATGACACATGCCAGCACACAAATGGCACGTAGCATAGCCATGGCAGAACTGACAAGGTCACGCACATGGGAGTTAATCACTACTGTCCCCCATCCATTTAAAACGCATATCATCAAACAGAACATGCAAAAGAGTGGGACAAAACACACATGTGTCACACGTTGCAACAACACCAGTGTGTTCAAATACAGTGATGGGAGGCACATGGATACATCAATGGTAGCTCACTTTGACATGACATAAGTGAATTGTCATGTTGAAGGTTCAAACAGGGCTCAGAAGTGAGCGGGTGCAGTACATGTGTAGGTGTGCAGCAGTCAATCAGCCTGTTTGATGGAATTATTTGCATGAAAAGCGCACATTTGGGTGCCTTTCTGGATGAAAATCCCTGACTGAAGTATGGTGATTTTGGGGCAGAAAGGCACGCAAATTTGCGTTTTTCAAGCAAATGATTCCATGAATCAAACAGAATAAAGAGAAAAAACTGTAATAACAATGTCATGGCATGATGGCAGTTTAAGGGCAAGTGCAGTCATCATGTGCAAAGTGTTTGCAGTGGTCAGTAGGGATACAGTGAACCCCAAACCCAAGTGCAGGGGATGGCTTGGAGGCACTACATGGGTCACATATGGCAGTTATGACCACACAGTCTGACCTGGCACTCGATCACAACACATCACCCAAGCAACATACACATGGTCTGGACGGTTCCATGTAATAATGTTGCCACAAAAATATCGCCATACAAAAATATCGCTGAAAATGGTCGTTTTTTGTGGCGACATTATTGCATGGAACATGCGGGGGACACCCCCGCAACCCCCACATTTTTTTAAATTTATTTTTTGTGCCCCTATCGCCACATATATGGTCACCCAAATAATATCGCCACGACATTTTCACGGCGATATTATTTACGGCGACCATATATGTGGCGATATTAATACCTGATACCGTCTGGACACACACGCATGGGCACTCAATGGACATTGGGCCTCATTACGAGTCCCGCGGCAACCGAGGCGGTAAAACCACCTGGTTACCGCCGGACTCGTATTACCATTCCGCCTCCGTGATTCCCGGAATTATCGGGGCATTACAACCCCGGCTTTCCGGGAATCACGGAGGCGGAATGGGGTAACTCCCCATTCCCATTGAGTCCTATGGGACTCAATGGAAATGGGGATCATGGAAACACCGGCAGCATCTCGTAATGCTGCCGGTGTTTCCTCGTCCGCCTGCATGCGGGAGGTGTTAAACCCGCCAGGTCAGACCTGGCGGGAACATCACCTTCCGCCTGCAGGGGTCGGACTCAGGCGGTCCGGGAACAACGGTGGCGGCGGGTTTACCGCCACCGTTATTTCCAGACCGCCTGGGTCGTAATGAGGCCCATTGTCTCAATAGCTGGTAGGTCTCCCACACCTTGGATCTGAGCCTCTGCGATGAACCCTCCAGCGATTGCCTCGTGTTCTGTGAGTTCATCCTCCAATGGCGGTGACCCACTGCCAGTCACCAGAGTAGAGGCATAATTAGAAGCCAGCTTGTTTTTTGCTCGGTGTTTGAGGTCATTCCAACGCTTTGAGCAATAATCAGCTGTTGCGCTTCACAAATCCCAAGGAACTAATGTGGTCCGCGATGCACTGCCAGTGGGCCCTACGCTGAGCAGGCGTAGTCTTGCACCCTGCCGTCACCAGCATGTTGCGGCCATGTTCCGACACGTAGCCCACAAGTGCGTCTAGTTCCACGTTATTGAAACTCTGCTTCCTTGACGTGCCGGAGGGGCGAGCCGTGTCTGGGTTCCGAGCCTGTTCCGCAAGAGCACGTTTCTTCCTCTTGAGAGATGGTGCGGACCCTGAGTGCCTTACACCGCTCCAGTCTGTAGGGGCTGGAGCGCAGGTGGACTGGGCACTGGAAGCAGGCAATGGCACAATGACCAAAGGTCTCACTGCAAGCATTGGCTGCTGGGTGCTGTTGCCAGGACCAAGTGGCACAACTGCCTTGGTGTGAGGGGCCGGGACCAACACTGTGCCGACTGGGTGACTCAGAGCCGGGGTGGTGTCAGCTGCAGCTGCCCCTGAATCCTCCACACCATCGCTACTCGGGGCAGCAGATGACATTGCTGCCTCAGATCCACGTGGCCTGGTGACAGCAACTTTCACCGCTACGCGTGGCTTGGACTTCATGACATGGAAGTCGGCATGTGAGTCATCCCGTGCCTGCTCTGTGACCAATCAGGGCGGGGCTAGCAGGGCCTGAGCTGGGGTGGTGTCAGCTGCATCTCCCTGACCCAGTGGGGGCGGGGGGCATAGGTGTCCCTGAATGGTCCTAGACACACTGCCCTTTTGGGCCACCCTGCCCACGTTGCCCACTGCTGCCACCTTGGCCACTCTGACCATCCCGCTCCTCCTGGCCACATCCCCTACCGCAGACACCTCTTTGAGGTCGGCCACCTTTGCCTCCCTTACCACTTGGTCGCCTCCCAACCATGGTTACTGATGTACTTGTGAGAATGGGAGGTGCAGAAAACAATTGTCCTGGGCAATTGGGGCAAAAGGGGCAGGGTACTAGATGGAATAGGTACCCCTGTGCTCCTGCAAGGCTGTCTGTGCCCGTGGGGAAAAATTATGGGTCACGCAATGCTCATGCACCCCAAAAACCCCAAAAACAAAAACAAACATGCAGGTGACCCCTCGGTAGCCCACGTGCATGGAATTAAGGACCCGTAGTACGCTCTGGCACCCAGAAACACAATAAATGCGTACGTGTGGAACACACAGGCTACAATGACCTCTGAATTGGTACGCGACACACGGGGCAACCACAGTGGAAAAATACTTGCGCGACTCACCGTCTGCCTACAAAATGTACGGAAAAAACATACGCGTGTGCGCGTTGGCAACACCGCTGCCAAAACAAGTAATCGCATGTCTACCCGCAAGAAGTAAAAAGAATCACACGCTCGCTCTACATAAAAAGCACATAAAGGAAAATGGCGTTGTTTGCTTACCTTTAACCCATGCGCATAGCAACGCCTAAGCGTGCCATGTCACTTACGTGCTTACGCGCTAAGGGCCTTTCCTCGAATTATGCGCACACGTGCTGATTTTTCACGTGCCGAGCCACTCTGCATCAAGCTCGCCATGCGACAACACACGGAAGACCACGCTCCTGCCCAGAAGGCCATTTACCTGCCCCCCGATCCCCGAGCAGCCTCTTACAAGCCATCTGCTGCTGCCAGACTGCCTGCTGCCAACATGCCCTGCAATTAGGTGCCTGCACATCAGACATCACCAGGGGTCCAGTTGCTGAGACCACCTCTGCTGGAACAGAAGACTCCCGACTGGTGTTCCATTGCTCCACATCCCAGCCCCAGGACCCAGTTGCCCACCCACACCTGCCTCGAGGGTTGCCATGTCAGGCCAAACACCATCTGGGACAAGTGGCGACCCCCCTGCAGGGAGGCAGAAGGCTGCCAGCTTCACTGCTAAAGAAGTTGGCATCCTGGTGGATGAAGTCCTGGGGCATTATGAGGCCCTCTTCGGACAAACACACGCTGATAAGGATGGATGGGAGAGGATCTGGTTGGACATTGTGGGTGCCATCAACGCGGAGCGGGTGGCACCGCGCGACTCTAAACACGTCCATAAGCGCTGGGAGGACTTCAAGTCCTGGACCCTCAGGAAAGCCCGGCGCCTCTTGGACGCAGTAGATGCAGTGGGGAGCCAGGTCCAGATTACCACCGACCAGATGAGGGTCCTGGAGTGCTTTCGCCCAGCGCTTCACCTCCAGGTCCTCGAGAGGCAGTCCTGTCCGGAGTCGAGCGGTAAGTGTCCATGCGTTCTCAATCGACACAGTGCATGTTGAGGTGTGGCAGGAGTGTGCAGCTTGGACATATGTCTGACATGCCCATGTATGGATGTGTATGTGCAGGAGTATATGGGGGCTCCTGGTTAAGAACCCATTCTGCCCAGGGGTGCTAAAGGATAATCGAACAAATGAAAGGGTCTGCCTCCCCTATACCGTTGTCTCAATTGTTAGTTCTATATTAAGTACACGGCACACCTCGCTGGATAGGGGAGGCAGACCCCTTCATTTGTTTGATTATCATTAAAGGTAAAGACCTAATGGTCTATTAGCACACATTGCTATAGAGTTGTCGATTTCCATACATAAAACAAATATGTGATGTTGTCAAAACAGGCAGTTTGAGGTAAATGCAAACTCAAAATTCAATACCATTCAGTGGGAACAAATCAAAGCCTACTTTTGTGTTGAGTCACAACAGGGGTCAAGACAGTGATTACATACATTACAATGAAGCAAAAATGAAAATTGAAAACAGTGTTAACAATTAGGCACTGCACTCATAATTTCAGAATGTTCTACACAATTGTGTTTCGGCCCTCACTGACTCTTGTGCCAACCAATCTTGACCGGGCCTTCATCAGGACAGAACAAATAGAACAGATGGACTGCTCTATGTGTGTGCTCTGCCGTGCTTGGAAAACAAAATGGATTCCGCACGCATTCAAAACAGAGGTAAAGCATGTGGTGATTCGGGTAGCCTCTGGATCTTCTTTGATCAAGAAGGGACGACCTGTAGGACATACAGTTTCTTTTAACAAAATGTTGTTAGTCTGGTTCAGGATTTAGTTTTCCACATCGGGTTGCCACACGAATCAGGTATGGTGCTGTTTAATATTCAATTACTGGGGGGCCGGGTGGCCTCACTTTACTTCTATTCCCTGTATATTGTGAAAACTCAGTGAGTCAGGGAAGGTGCCGCAGCGTTAATGCCGCTGTCCGGGGAGTCTGCTTCTGTGCCGTGTCTCCGGACGTATCTGCGCGGGAGTCACTGTACTCAAAAATGCGGTCCAGGATGCTGTTCCCACAGGATACTTCATGTTTGCTCATTGTAATGTATGTAATCACTGTCTTGACCCCTGTTGTGACTCAACACAATAGTAGGCTTTGTGTTGTTCCCACCGAATGGTATTGAGTTTTGAGTTCGCATTTACCTCAAACTGCCTGTTTTGACAACATCACATATTAGTTTTATGTATGGAAATTGACAACTCTATATCAATGAGTGCTAATAGACCATTAGGTCTTTACCTTTAAATACATATACTTTGTATCAATCCAGCAAGGTCCTTCATGTACGTGCACGGTGTACATGTGTGTGTGTGTGTGTCTGTGTGTCTGTTTGGTATGTGTGTGACTGTGAAATGCCATGGATGCATGTGACACGGACATCTAGGTACCCGATTGGCAGATGTGACATAGTTGACAATGATTGCACTGTGACAGGAGGTAGAGATGGCCAGATGCATGTCTGTCTGTTGGCGTGTGTGCATGTGAATGGCATGCTCCATGATGCTTGTGACGTCATGCCACCCTTAGGATTTTCATGCAGTTCCATGTGAATGAATGCAGAAGCCTGCTACACGTTCCCTGCTTGTCTGTGCATGTGTGTGGGTTCAATTGACCTGAGTGATGGGGGGTGTGATGCCGTCTGTGATGTTTGACACTGCCACTCATGTGCAATAGTTATGTGTCTAGCAGACCATTGTACGGTGTCCTGATGCCTGTATTCTGTCTCTCCCTGTCTGCAGCGTCGACTGATGAAGAGGGCAGAGACAGCGCTGTGGAGCACAGTGGCAGGGATGCCACCGTCAGCTGGAGACGCAAGGCCCTGCCCCCCTCACAGGTAATAATATCTTCCGGGAGTGAGGGGACTGGTGCCCCGTCCATGGCAGCAGCTGCCGAGGGGAAGTCCAAGAGGCCAAGGTTTGATGTCGATTCCTCGGCAGGAGAAGGGGCAGGTAAGCCCCCACAGGGGCATAGTACGGAAGACGGCACAGAGTCATCCAGGTTGGTTGGGGGTGTGGTTGAGGAGGAGGCCGTATAAGACCGACACATGGGGCCTGGAGGGGGTGGTTCCACTGGTGCAAGTGGTGCAGTCCAGGGGCAGGAGGCAGCACAGGTCGCAGTGGAAGTACCCTGTCGCTGATCCTGTTCCTGCATCATCCTGCACCAGCAGGGATGCCTCAGTACAGACCCGTTCGCAGGTAAGGGATGTGTCTACGTCAAATGACCTTCCTCTACCTGTGGATGAGGCAATCCGTGACAAGGTTGAGCCTGTCCTAGTCGGTGTCGCATTATGCACACGTGTGATTCGGGATGATGTGCGTAGTTCCAGGCAGGAAAACACACATAATTTCAGACAACTGTGTGGCCGCGTCGACTTGCTAGGACAGGTCGTTGGCACAGGGTCCCTCTGTGTGCTTGATGCTCTTGCGACCCCCTCCTCATCTACACACCCTATGCACCAGTCATCCTCCGTGCCGTCTTCCCGCCCATGTCTCAACTGGGCACCCTGTGGACCTGCCCCATCTACCTCGGTCAGACTGGTGGAGAACACATCCCTGCCACAGTCGGGAGTCGGAGAACCAGCAGAGGTGGTCACCCCAGCAACTGGACCCCAGCCAGTGGAAGATGTGCAGGCACCATCAAATAGGGCACGTTCATCACGGCCCCGGGTGTTTCCATCTTCCCGGGAGCAGTCATGGTTGCAGAGGCAGTTGGCATTGAGGCGGCGGCAGGCTCGAAGTGGGAGGCATCAGGCTCGGGCCATCTACATCACGGGGGCAGGCTTTGGCCGATGGGCACGAGGACCCTGGACTACGTGTGTCTTCCATGCGGCAGTGGTTGGGCCAGCAGATATATGCAGAGTTCTGGCGGGCGGAGAGGGCACGGCTCACGATGGTCAGGGCAGAGAACTCCATGCACTGGGCATTGAGGCGGGCATCGTTCCTTGAGGAAACTCGCAGGGAGTTGGTGGAGACCATGGCAACATCCCTGCGAGCCCTCGAGGACGCATCCCAGTCCCACCTCCGGGATATCAACATGGAGTTCGATGATGCCCTGGCCAAAGACATTAACATCAAGAAGTGAGTCATAGGACTAGCCCGCCGCCATTGTATATAGTTAATTAGGCTTAGGTTTCCTTTCTTTTCATTATTATTTTGGAGTTGATGGACTTTGCTCCACTTTTTGTACATAGTTGTTTTTCTGTAGGTATTTTGGTAGGTTTCATTTGGTTTTGGGATCATGGACCCTGAGAACTTTCATTGTATATAGTTGTGGAACTGTGGACATTTTTATTTTCAGATTTTTCACACCCATGCTGGAATGTTTTTTTTTTCATTTACCCTTTGGATTACGATTTTCATTTTTCAGGACATGGACCACTTTTTTTCTTATTTTTTGATGACATATTTTTGGGAATTTCGATTTCAATTCTGTTGACTTTCATTTATCCATGTCATTTTAGGTTTTCGTTTGTGAGATTTCTTTTAATCTAATACATTTTCATCTTTTCATATATTTTGGTTGTGTGCTCTCATTGGTTTGGTGCATGTGTCAGTCGTCATTGCCTCAGTCATGTGGCGATGGTGTTTGGCCATGTTTGGCATGTCTTTGTGTGCATGCATGTATGTTTCTGTGCATGACATGCCATGGGGCCTGTACTGGGAAGTGGGGACAATGGATGGTGTGGAGTTGCACTGTGGGGGGCAGTGTGGGGTGGCATTTGGGTGGACATTTGGTATATGCATGTTTGTTGTGTCAATGTGTTGGTTGGGTCGACATGAGTCGGGGCCTGCTGGCAGGTTGCAGTCACTGATGGGGGACATGAGTCGGCGCCTGCTGGCAGGTTGCCGTTACTGGAGGCGGTTGGGGGGAAATGAGTCAGGGCCTGCAGGCAGGTTGCCGTCACTGGTGGGGGGTGGGCGGACATGGGTCTGCACCTGCTGGCAGGTTGCCGTCACTGGTGGGGGATGGGGGGACATGAGTCCGGGCCTGCTTGCAGCTTGCTGTCACTGGTAGGGGGTAGGGGACATGAGTCCGGGCCCGCTTGCAGCTGGCTGCCACTGGTGGGGGGTAGGGGACATGAGTTGGGGCCTGCTAGCAGGTTGCCGTCATTGGTGGGGGGTGGGAGGACATGAGTCTGGGCCTGCTTGCAGCTTGCTGTCACTGGTGGGGGGTAGGGGACATGAGTCGGGGCTTGCTGGCAGGTTGCCGTCACTGGTGGGGGTTGGGGGGACATGAGTCGGGGCCTGCTGGCAGGTTGCCATCACCGGTGGGGGGACATGAGTTGGGGCTCACAAGTGCATGGTACCATGCCTGCCTGTGGGGCATGGTCAGGGGTGATGGGCTGCCTGGGGGGCATGTTCATGGGTGTTGGGTGGTCCCCTGTGGTGTGGGCTGCCTGCGGGGCATGGTCTGGGGTGATGGGCTGCCTGCGGGGCATGGTCAGGGGTGATGGGGTGTACCCTGTGGTGTGGGCTGCCTGCGGGGCATGGTCAGGGGAAATGGGGTGTCCCCTGTGGTGTGGGCTGCCTGCGGGGCATGGTCAGGGGTGATGGGCTGTCTGCGGGACATGGACAGTGTTGTAGGGGGTCCCCATTGGTGTGGGCTGCCTGCGGGGCATGGTCAAGGGTGATGGGGTGTCCCCTGTGGTGTGGGCGGCCTGCGGGGCATGGTCAGGGGTGATGGGCTGCCTGCATGGCATGGTCAGGGTGTAGGCGGATCCCCTGTGGTGTGGGCTGCCTGCGGGGCATGGTCAGGGGGAATGGGGTGTCCCCTGTGGGGTGGGCTTCCTGCAGGGTATGGTCAGGGGGGGTGGTGTGTTCCCTTTGGTGTGGGCTGCCTGCGGGCCATGGGGAGCCACCCACAGCCTAATTGTGTGAAAAGCGCACTTGCGTACCCCGGAATACACGTACCCCGCTCGCGCCAGCGAAATCGCACATAAGTGCATTTGCGTACCCCGGAATACACATACCCCACTCGCGCCAGCAAAATCGCACAAAAAGCGCACTCACGTACCCCGGAATACCCATACTCCGCTTGCGCCAGCAAAATCACGCTAAAAGCACACTCGTGTACCCCGGAATACACGTACCCCGGTCGCGCCAGCCTAATCGCATGAAAAGCGCACTTGCGTACCCCAGAATACACGTACCCCGCTAGCACCAGCCTAATTGTGTGAAAAGCACACTGGCGTACCCCAGAATACACATACCCCGCTCGCACCAGCCTAATCGAACGAAAAGCGCACTCGCCTACCCCAGAATACACGTGCCCGCTGGCGCCAGCGAAATCACCTGAAAAGCGCACTCGCATACCCCAGAATACACGTATCCCATTCGCGGCAGCCTAATCGCATGAAAAGCGCACATGCATACCCCGGAATACACGTACCCCGCTCGCGCCAGCCTAATCGCGTGAAGGCAGCCCATCACCCCTGACCATGCCCCGCAGGCACCCCACACCACAGGGGACCCCCCTACAAACCTGTCCATGCCCCGCAAGCAGCCCATCACCCCTGACCATGCCCGCAAGCAGCCCACACAACAGGAGACACCTCATCCCCCCTGACCATGCCTCCCAGGCAGCCCACACCACAGGGTGGACTTTTTCCACGCAATTTGCCTGGCACAAGCAGCATACGCATATTACAGGCGGTGCATGAGGAGATTTTCATGTGATTAGGCTGCCCATGCACAGTACGCATATTTGTGGGGTTACGGTAGGCCTTTTCCACATGATTTTGTAGGCACAAGCGGGGTATGCGTATTCCAGGGGGTGAGCAAGTACATCATCACGCTTTTTGGCTGCTGTGAGAGGGCTACGCATATTGAAGGGGGTATGCTGGGACATTTTTGCACGTTTTGGCTGCCACAAACAGGGTACACGTATTCAAGGGGGTGTACGAGTAGATTTTCGCGTGTTTTGGCTGCCATGAGCACAGTACGCCTAGTTTTTGACGAGATTACAGTGCAGGGGGCCTGTAAACTGGTCCAGGGTTAGCACGGCCCTTTGAGCCACATTGGGAATTTCTATGGCTTTTCCAGGCGCACGGGGCGTTCTTGGGGGCGTAACTGGTGCTGCTGGATGTTCGCTGCACCACGGCTGCAAATGGCTTGGGAAATCCATTAATACACGGTGCGTGAAAATGGTATTTAGCGCAAGCGGCTGGTGCACGCTCCCTCTCTGCCCCAGCCGCGTGCCCTACTTCTGCACTGGATTCTATGAATTACCCCCTTTATATAAAAATGTATATTCACTTTATATCAAAACTGATATAAATTAGAAAACACTTTATAACCAATATACATTTGGATAGACATTCAATATGAACCATTTTCTAAATCCTTTTTATATCAAATTTATATTAAGCTTATATCAAAGCACATCAAGAGGGGGAGGGACTGAGACCAGAACCAGGGGGCGTGATCGCCTGTCAAAATGTTGACTTGTGCAAAGGGTGACCCCTTCTACTACTCTGCTTCTGCTTAGAGGCCTGCAATAAGTTCTCACTGCAATATGCTTGAGGGGAGTGTGCCACAAACACATCAGGGTGAACTCTCTAGGCAATAAGCCTGGTGATGCATAAATGTTGTTTTTCTATAAGATAGGCAAATACTGCCACCATGTAAAGTAAGCAAACTTGTCTACAATTTACATATGGGAATCCGGTTACCAGGCGAGGCCATTAGATTGATGAAATGAACTTGTTTGTCACTCGGTGGTGGTCACATAGCCTCCCACCAGTTCTTAACACTCTCTGGTCACTCACTGATTTTCTGCCACTTCAGCCACTCAGCATCCCTCTTCCCGTTCTCGACTTCAGTTCTTTACTTACTTGTTTGTTTTAATTGTTTTTGTCTGATGTGAGTGATGCAGACTCAGTCACTTTTTTGCTGGGTATAGAGCAGAGCACACCAGCCTTGTGTTCACAAAATCTTTTCTCCTCTAGTAGGCTTTGTGCTCCCTCTAACTTATTGTCGCGCTTGCCTCCTCTACCTCCCTCATCCAGAGGTGCCACCAAGGGGTTTGCCAAGGGGGGCCACGGCCACCCTTATAAAAACACTGGCCCACCCACTGACTCATTCAGTTATGTGTTTGTTTTGGTGTGTTACCCCAAATGACCTCATCAGGCCACCCCTATGAAAAATGTCTGGGGGCGCCACTGCCCTCATCACAATAATAGATCTGAGCAACGCTTCTGCTGGCCACGCCCAACAGCCCTATGCACAGCAAAATGCACATGAGCAGCAGCAATTAGTAAAAGCCAGAGGCCTAGCCAGGCAATGTCACATATCTTAACAGCGCAGGGAGCACAGGGTAGGCCTCCCGTGTTGCTATTGTTACTTACAAACTTTGAAGTAACTTCAAGTGTTAAATGTTAAGCTGGTCCATGACTTTCCACATCCGCTGAATTTCAAGCGTTTTGTTGAGTTAAATCTGGTCAACTTAACTGCACTTTAACTAAAGTTTTTTCAGTGGATTCCAAGGGTTTTGTTATGCCGTAGTTTGTTTACAGGCCACTGGCCATGGCCTTTGGCTGTGTCCACTGTATATGTTATGTTTCCCTAATATGTTTCTTGTACACCCCCTCGGTGGTCACATCACATATCTTTTAGGACCACTAGCCAGCACCTTTGGCCCTGGCCAGTGAGCAAGGCCTTCCGCAGTGCCCACTGTACATTTTAAAGTACTACCGGGTCACTAGCCACCGCCTTCAGCCATGTCCACTGTATATGTTCCCGCAATATATTTCTTCAAAACCCACTAGGTGGCCACATGTCTTTTGGGCCCACTAGCCAGGGCCACTGTACATTTTAATACACTACCGGGTCACTAGCCATGGCCTACAGCCATGTCCACTGTGCATGTTCCCCCAATGTATTTCTTTTGGACCCTCTAGGTGGCCACGCCCTTTAGCCATGGCCACTATAAACTTTTCACATCATTCTTAATAACAATAACATTTTCATTTTTTTGCAAATTGTTCCCAAAATGTCAAGTTGTGGGTGGGGGTGCTTCACAATCCCCTGGTTTAGTTATTAGCCTCTCTAAGCTTCTCTGGTACAAAGCACAAATACTGATATAAAGGTTTTAAGGCACAGGGGACACATCGTTCTCTGTCAAAAATTCTAAAAACTACTGCATGGATATACCCCAAATCAGTCCAGGAAATTAAGTCAATGCTTTGTTCCCAAATTGTTTCTTATTTGGTCCAAATGTGCCAAGCAGTTTTTTCACTACGGCTGTTCAAAAACTTCACTTTTTCTGTATGGGAACATTCCATCCCACTCCATCCAGCAAGTCAAAAGTGATTAGCCTCGCTAAGCCTCTCTGCTGTAAAAAGAACCAAGGCAGATATAAAGGTTTTAAGAAGCAGGGGTTACCCCCTTCTCTGTTAAATATTTGTAAAACTACTGGCTGGATATATAACCCAAAACAGTCAAGACATTAATTTAGTTAAAGCTTTGTAGCCAAGTTGTTTCTTATTGGGTCCAAATCTGCAGTTTTCGCTCTACCGTTCAAAAACTGTACTTTTTCTCTATCGAAAATTAATGGGCTGAAAACTGTGAAACTATGGCGTGTTTTCTAAATAACCTTTTATTATCTCTATAATTTTAAGAGAAGGGGTCACTCCCTTCTCCATTGAATATTTAAAAAAGTATTGGAGGCAATAACCCTAAGCCCCACCGTTCCCCTGAACTCCAGTCAAAGCTTTGTGCCCAGTTATTCCGTACCTGGTCCAATTCTGTACAGCAGTTTTCGATGTGCGGTCTGACAAAAAGTGGCCTTTTTTGCCTATGGGAAAATAAATAGGGACTAAGCTGAAAGTATGTTTTCTTGTTATCTTACTGACTTCTTTATTTTTTAACTGATCTTTCACAAGATTTCCAGTCTGGGGCAGGTGCTCTGTTTACAATGTTGTCTGCAAAATTTCAGTCAATACCATTGTACAAGTCAATGGTTTTTAGCAAATCATTTTTCCGATTTCCTATGGTACTCAGGATGAACCTCGTGCACACACAGAAAGGGTGTGGCACGTGGGGCAAAACACCACATCACAGCTAAGGCATATCTTTACTCCATGCATTCATACAGGTGGGTGTACAATTTGTACGGTCCTGACCCACTTCAGAAGTGGGGCTTCAGTTGGAAGGGGTCACCGATTCTGACTCCTGGGGGCATGACTTCATGATCATGCATCTCAGGACTTCCAGCCCAGGCAGCAGGGGTGTTGCTAGGTCTGGAAAGATCAGGGTCTAAGCTAATGTCGGGATTGGCGGGATTCAGGGCTAGCTATAGCCTTTTGATTGTGGTCCCTGAGCTTCTATCCGGGGCTACAACCAAAAGACCCGGGGCTGTCGCCCCGTCAGGCCCCCCCAGCAACGCCTCTGCCAGGCAGGAAGCCAGGTGGAGGCTACGTGATAAACTAGGGTGGAATGGTGAAGTTCAGCAGGTAAGTGGCGTGGACCTCATGGAGGGTGGGAGTCGATCAGGAACCAGCGAGGCAGAGTGACAGTGGGCTAAGGCACAGCCAGGAATAGGTGGAACTTGGACAGGTAGAGGCTGTTAATGGACACCTTGTACGCTGCTTTTTGCCCTCTGCCTACGTTCATATCTACATATAACGGGTCCCCGCCGCCGAATTACACAGAGCAACACAATGAGCCCCATAACATGGAGATTGGGGAGGAGCAGAAAGTCTGCGCTGTGGTCTGATTCTGTGGAATTTTCATGTGGTTGGAGATGCTGAAACTGATATAGATTCATGTTGATGCTGGCGGGCTCTCAGGTGCATAGGGGTGGCTGAGCAATTGTTTAAGGCAAGAGGTGTGGTGAGGGATGGCCACCTGGCACCGGCCAGACTTGCATACCTCATTTACACCTCTTCATGATTTCACGTAGTAAGCAGGGGCCACTCTGTAAAGTATCTGCGACATTTAAAATGACCCCCGAAGTTCGTTCAGTCAATGCAATATTCACGGAACCCATTATTTTAAAAATGCAGTTGTGGGGAAACCTCCAGACCGTCTAGCCCTTCGTCCCCACCCCCATTCTGTTCTTCGCCCCACCCCTAAACTCACGGGCATGTCCGGCGACCTCACTTCCCGCCCTACTCGCTTTCCTATTGTCAGGGGGTCTGTATCGACCATGTGTATGAAGGTTCTCCCGCCTCCTACGCCCAGCGACACTCATGTAATCAACGTCGCGATGATGAAAGGCGGAGCTTGCCCTGCTCGTTTTCAACCATCTGCAGATTACCTCAAATGCCTGCGGGAGGTGCCGAATGCCTCTGCACTGCTTCGTCAAACTCGAAGGTACCTATTTTGCAAAGAAATAGATGTTGTGAAGTGAACCTTCAGAAAACGAAATACACTGCGCACCCAATGAAAGCCAGGTGCTTGTGCTCCTTATGTATGGGACTTTCCGGTCCCTCCAATTTGCCACTTTTGCAGGATCGGGTTTTCGTCATGGCAACCAGCGCTTGAGTGTTTAACGAAGATAAATATAAAGAGGGCAATTGCGGGAAAACAAGAGACTTCTCCCCGACGCCGAGCGACTGAGCTCGGCTTGTGTTTCTCCTGTAATTGCTCCATCTCTGGTACAGGGGTGTCAACGACAACAACAACACGCGTGACTGGAGCTTTCCAGTTGGATGGCGGAGGGGCGGAAACCCAATGACGGCGCGCTTGCAGTGCACAAACACTGCTCACAGACGCTATCCAAATGCTAATCCAATGAAATAGCTCTCTGCGTCAATGCACCTGTGCAACCACAATTCGTAAAAGTCATGCGTAAGACTTTTACGCACTAAGTTTACGTTGCACCTCATTCTCATTCATTTGCATAGCAGAAAGGTGGTGCGGGTTGTAAGCTATGATTCTGCTACAAAAGTGAACCGGGCTAGGCGTCAGAGGAGAATAGGATGGTCAACTGTATCAAATGCAGCGGACAGATCCAACAGAATCAAGTCTCCAACTCCACCTGCGTCCGCAAGTCTAGACATGTCATCTTGCACTGAGACAAGCACACTCTCCGTTCCCCTTCCTGGCCTGAAACCTGCCTGGGCAGGATTAAAGATCTTAGAGGATTCCAGAAAGGAGGAGAGAAGGGGCGTGACCAGAGATTCCAAGAGTTTAGACAAGAACGGGAGCAGGGATATGGGGCGAAAATTAGAGGGGATAGTAGGGTCAAGGGACGGCTTCTTAAGCAGGGGAATGACCCTAGCAGATTTGAGTTCCTGCGGAACCAGGCCAGACTGGCATGAGTGATTTATAGCCACTGTGACGTCAAACAGAATGTCTGGGGCAATAGACTTCATCATACTTGCTGGAATGGCATCCTCTGGAGAAGAGGACTTAATTTTAAGAATCGCTGCTAGAACCTCTGCCTCAGTGAATAGAGGAAAGGTGGACCAGCTGGCAGGGGGGTCAGTGAGGGTGAGTGGCACAAAGCTAGTAGTGCCGGAAGGTTGCATAGCGAGAGATTTGGCAATGTTAGATCGTATCACATCGATTTTCGTAATAAAAAACGATGCCAGGTCATTGCATAGCTTTTGCGATGGTTTAACCATCGAGGTGAGGGGTTCAGAAGAGGAGAGTGATTGAACAATAGAAAATAGTGTTTTGGGTTTACATAGAGCACTTTCAATTTGTTGAGCGAAATAAGTGGCTTTAGCCAGCTTGACATTGGCTAGGTAGGTGGAAAGACTGAGCTTGTACAAGTCTTTAAGCAAAGGGTCATAACTAGCCCGCCATTTGCGTTCGGCTTGTCTGAGTAGCAGGCGGGCGCTTTTTAGCTGATCAGTAAACCAGGGCTGGGAGAGTAATCTCCGACTCTGGGTAAGTTTAGATGGGGCGAAAACATTTGCGGCGAATAGCAGCGATGTTGAGAGCGTGGATAAAGATACCGGTCCCAAGGAGGCGCACTCAGCAACGATACAGGCACCAAGTGCCTTAGGGTCAGCTGATCGCCAAGAGCGGAGTAACGTCTTGGGAGGGAGAGCTTTACAGACAGGGGTGGCTAGAATAAACGGGCATGAAATCAAATGATGATCAGACCAAGTCACTGGCTCAATAAGGCCAGGGCCAAGTAAAGCATCATTGGCAAATACCATATCTAGAGTATTTCCATGCAGATGGGTGGGTGCTTGGATCAGTGGACAGAAATGAAGATCAGAGAGGCTATCCAAAAACAAGTTTAATTCATCTGATCTCGGAGGATTAAAATGCAAATTAAAATCACCTAATACCACAAGATTGGTATACTGCAGGTTTAGGGCGGCAATAAGGTCAGCTAAGTCCTTCCCATAGGATGTTCATCCTATTTGAAGGCAGTGTGGGAGCAGGGAACAGGATATATATGTCCATGTTGCTCTCTCACTGTGTCTCATATAGCAACATAGACCTCCATCAGCATTCATGTTCATGTTGGCAGAGAGCCAAAGGATTCCTTTGGAATCCGCCTAGCTTCTCCACCTTTAGAATAGCAGGTGGATTCCTTAGGGAATGCCGCCTGCAGAGTGTAATTTGCAGGTGGCATGTACACTTTTTCCAAAATGTATTGGAAAAGTGAAGAGCAAAGGCGATGTTGCCTATATTTTACTCTTAAAATGTACCCTCCATTTTCGAGACGACAAAAATTGCACAGGAGGAGGGTCATTTTCAAATAAATGCAAATTGTATGCAGAGGACCACCGACATTACCTTTTGCGTGCTGCTGTGTCCCCTGCATGCAATTTTCAACACCCACAAAGTGGAGTGTTAACGTAATCTGTACGTGCAGGCCATATTGTGTAGACTCTTCACTTTTACTCAAAGCTTTGTGAGAAATAAAACACCACCTGGAAAGTATGCTTTGCAGGCAGTGTTATAATCTATTCCTATGGAATCCGCCTGCTTTCGACCAGGGGTAAGTATGAGGTGGATTCCATTGCAATCCATTGGGTGTAGGCCTGCATTTACATCTCAGGTAGACGTATGACCAAGTGCTCTTCCAAGACGGAGGAGGAAAGCAAAGAGGAGATGCAAATTCCACTTTGCTTCCTTTCCATGCCTTGGAACATCCCGAAAATGGAGTGGGTTATCAAACAGGGGTGTAAAAGCATTACGTCTCACTTTTACACATGACCCTAAAGGGGACCTTCTGCATGTAAGTGCAAACAGACATTGTCCCATTCTGTGCAATTCAGGAGTGTTGCACATTGACGCCAAATTGGTTTGCTAAGGATTACATAATCTAGTCAGGGTGGATGCTGGCATTTGGACTCCGTTCTCTAGATTGTAGGTCTGCGTTCATTTCGTTCTCTTGATTGTAGTTCTGCGTTCATTTTAGAAAGTTTGCTTCCTTCAACATCTATGAAACCTTTTGCGAGGTGACTTTTGAAGAGCAAACCAGCTAAACCTGACCAAGTCAAGGCCAATTTGGGCTTGTTTTCCACGAGTAAACCGGCCATTTTATAACAGGATTTCACACAATGCACCAATTGTGGATTGGAAAAAATGGTGCACATTTTATGAATACATATTTTAAAGTAGGTCTCCCCATTGTTGTGCTGAATTGCAGTTCCTTGGGTGCTTAGAGCCTTTCTTCCTTCTCCTGCTGCTCAGTGGCATCTACTTATCCAGAAGTATCGCCTTATGGGCCCCTCAGAGAGGTTCCGTGCATGGGAATGAAAACAGAAATTAAAAAAAAAGAAAGGAAAGGACAAAAAAAGAAATGAATTGATGTTGGGACGGTGGTAGTTAGTGCAGTTTGGTGTTTGCTCTTGAAGTGCATATATTTTGATGGGCTTTTCCAATTCCTCATCAGTGGAGGAGAAATAAGCTTAAGGAGTGAATCAGTGACTGATATGGAAAGCAGGTGGTGGACTTGAATGTTGATCAGGAATAGCAGATCCCAGCACTGCCCAGTAACCCGCAGCAAGACACCAACCTTTGCCCTGTCATCTTCATCCTCTCCCTGGAACATCGTGGGCACATCAAGATACAGCAATGAGCAGATGGCATGCAGAGTCACCTAAAGATTAATTGCTTCAACAATATCCTTTGACTCAAGTGCTGTCTGTACCGCTCCCAAGCCTACATGGCGGATCTTCTAGGTTTCCTTGATTTTCTTTGCCAAATTATACTTTGGCAAATTTGTTTGGGCTGATTTGTTCATGTTTTCTACCCCACAATCCAGGGGGAGACCCCCCACACCCACAGTCTCCATTTCCCTTTATATACCACTCCCCAATTTACCACATATAGATTTGTAGTAAAAAGGGAGGTAAAAAATTAATGTACGTGGCCAGCTCATTGAACATGAGCCACTTAATGTTCACTTTTTTTTTAAAGCAGTCCCAGTGTTTTATACAAAAGGGAACCGAGGCATAAGCAGATAGTGGAGGTGATTTCCAAGCCCTCAAATCGTAAAACTCAGGCGTAAAATCAAAACGTATGCGCTTCAAACTTTGCTTTTACGGTCTGGGGAATGCCATCCTGTTTGAAGACAGAGGGGGTGATTTTGTACAGGGAAGAGCAAACATGGTGGCGAGCAGCAAGGCATATTGCTTGTACACCTGCATTTTCTGTTCTGCCCCATTTTCATGCTGGCAAAAGGGAGACAAGGGCACGGAGCAGAGTTAACATAGCTGTGGTTTCCTCCTACGTCTTGCATGAGGACTTCATTTTCAAAGCTGAGGCGTACAAAAGGAAGGGGCTGCCCATTTAGACATTAGTTTGACACTCGGGGGTATATGCCTGCCCTTCCAAGGCACCGGAGGTGCAGAGGGCAGAGTTTGCATCGTCGCTTTGCTTTTCTCTTCCATCTTTGAAAAGCACCTGGTTTTATATCTGTATGAGATTTTAAGTAACAGGCGGACTTTACCCAATTTGCACAACAGTGTTGAAACGGTCTGTGCAAAGGCAATTTGCATGCACTCTACACTTCCCCTTTGCCCCTTTGCACTTTGCAGTCCAAATGACGAAATGTGTGTGGGGGAGAACTGTTTGCATGTTAGTGCAACCATAGGCGGTCCACCTGCACAAATGACACCACCAGAAGCCACAACATTGCAACACTAGAAACAGAGAACTACAAGAGGCATGGAACTTGTAAACATGCATGTTCTGCCACACACCATGTTTCTGGAACAAGCTACCAATATAAACCAGACTGGCGCCTTCCATCCTACACCTCAGGAAGGACCTACTCCTCTCAGAATATCCCAGCAGTGGCTCATCACTCCACTTAAACTTTCTTCTCTCCCTCCAGAGCTCAACCATCCCCTGCTACCCCTGCAGCCTACCTGTAAC
Organism: Ambystoma mexicanum; assembly: GCF_040938575.1. NCBI lineage: Eukaryota > Metazoa > Chordata > Amphibia > Caudata > Ambystomatidae > Ambystoma > Ambystoma mexicanum. The sequence goes on from NC_090931.1 coordinate 813,858,056, forward strand.
CCCCTGGGTGTGTCCTTCATTACAGCACTCCATTGCTTTTCAGCTAGATGTGCTCTTTATGAATCCCGGTCATACATGCATGCATACATATATACATACATACATACATACATACATAAATACATACATACTTACACTGTGGTATAGTCTCTCTGCTTAGAGCCAGCATTCCTCTCTCACCATCTTCCATCTTTAGCACATGTATTTCTGACAAATGTTAGACATATGTCAGAAACATGTCTAACAAATATATGTCCGACAGATTGATATACAGCAGGCACCCTGTTTAAAAAAATATTCTTTCTTGGGGCTGTTCTAAAGGACAAATGGTAAGATGGCAGCAAAGGCGTTGAGCTCCAGTGAACACCCCAGAAATCCTGACAATGTATCCTTGTGTTTCCTGATGTGGTTGCAGAGATTGCAAAGGTTGTCTTGATGCCAAGCCCTGACTTTCATCACTGTGGTTGACCCTGTGCACGGAGGAAAAAGATAAATGCCTGTGGTGGTGACAGCGCTTTGTTGAAGATTTTAGTATATCTGGACTCTCTCTAGGTCCAGTTTGTTTAGGAGGGGTCATTGAGTGAAGAAGCACAACTAGAAGAGACCGCTGTGCTTGGCTGACTTGGCCTGGTATTGTTCCTTCTGGGACCCTGGGGCAGGTGAGCCACACCACTGGGAATCATCAGCTAGGCAGCATAAACCTATGGGTGGGCTGTTCTTGACATCCATGAGGGTAGTCTGATGAAGGCCCAATAGTTAGATTCACAGTGAATTCATAGATCAGAGTCTATGACTTTGGTTTGTAGTCGGGGCTCCCATTTGCGGCAGGCTTAGATGTGCCTAGCTAGATTGAACTGGGATGGAGACACATATTAGTCGAGATCCTTAACTAATTTATTAACACTTATTATGTCAGTATCCATCAAAAAGCTAGTTTGGTCCACTGCAGGACTCTGAAATGTACAGTGAAGAACTGTCTAGTTATAGATTTGGGATACTGGACCTCAAGAGTCGCATGCTTTATATTGTCAATAAAGTTGAAGCCTCATAAAACGCGATCAACAATCAGTCTGGTCGCATTCCTGAGGCAGAAAAACCTATCGTGGGATCAAAGGCTTTTACCTGGATTCCAGCCTCACCTTTACCAAACAGGTTAACTCCATGGCCTCTGCCACGGCCTATACATGCAAATTGATTAGAGCGGGCAAACCATTTGTATCTAAAAGTAGCTGCACTACCCTGGCCAGAGCTCTAGTCTTGTCCAAGCTGGACTATTGTAACTCCCTATATCTGGGCGCCAATAAATCTATCATCAGTAAAATCCAGACTCTACAAAACAACGCTCTTAGAGCAGCATTGGGCATAGCCAGGAAAGAGCACATCTCTGAAGCAAGGAGACAGAACAACTGGCTCTCAACTAACAACAACATTCTACTTAAAACTGTCTCACTTACCCACAAGTGCCTAAACAACGCTGCACCCCTCTATCTCATCGATAGACTTAACAGAAAATCTTCCAACCGGCGTACCAGACAGCTAATTCTAACTGCCTGCTGCTTCCAAGCTTCAAACTGATGAAAGCCGGAGGTAGCAGCTTCCCAGTCAAAGCGGCTCAGTTCTGGAATTCCTACCTCCCTTTCTGAGGGCGGACCAAACATACTCCAACTTCAGACATAACATCAACTGGTTCAAAGAAAATTACCATTAATTACAGCAAGTCACCGCACAAACCCCACTCCTCCTCTCTGCATATAGACAATATACGATAGACTGTAAATAGACTACATCATTTTGAACCCCCCTTCTTTGTAATGTCTTCTGACCTTGCCTAATGTATGTATACCTCTTATCACTGTAATGTAATATCAAACTGTATTATAATATCAAACTGTATTATAATTGTACAACTTGTAACTATGTAACTCTGTAACCCTAAGCTGAAAATATTCATGTACCTGCTCCCTGATACCCTTGGGTCTGCCGCACATTACAAATAAATAAACAAACATACAAAGATGTGGAACACAAGCTAGAAACTGACATACCAAACCTGCAGGAGCGTTTAGGTCTGAGAAAAGACAAGAGTCCTGATCTAGGAGAAATAATATTAGAATTCTAGGTCATCAAGAAATAATGATGAAGGGATCAAAGGAACTACTCTTGGAGAGAAAATTACCTGACCTAATGGTAAAACCGGTTTTCTATTAAGATTTCCAGGTGGTGAGAGCACATGCATCATTAGGTCTTCACCCTACTCATGGCCAGTCACCATGGTCCTTACATTCACACTTTAAAATTACAGGTATGGAGGCCACCAGGGGGCATGGGCAAAATGCCAGCCTGCTAGGAAGGCTCTGTATACCCCCACCCCCAAGTCGTGATGCTTTGTGGCTACAATTATCCCTAAGGAGTAATTTCACCACCCCAGCAGAAATAACGGTAGAAGTACCAGTGTTCCGACGATGAAAGTGGTGTGAGCCTTGGGGAAGGCAGGAGAGACTTGGGAACAGAGGACCCCTGGCGGAGGGGAACACATGAGGTGGAGCACCCTGCTGCGGATGGGCCAAGGTGCAGGGCTGGTGTGATTACGCAGCTGGGGTGCCCTGGCAGATGCCTGGGACTGGGTACCGCCTCACCGCTGTTGGGAGCGTGACCCTGTGGACAATAGGGGCTGTGGGCCTCGGGACCTTGAAGGGGTGAGATGTCCGCAGTGGCAGTTGTGGAGGGGGGCTGTGGTGAGCCCGTAACAGAGAGGGAGCGGTGATAACTACAAAGGATTTTAGGACCAAGGACTGCGTAGGAGGTTAACGGTAACAGCAAACTGCCGCTGACAGCGCCTTGGTGTGGAGGTAGAGCAGCGGTCCCTGCCAGCTGTACAGGAGAGGGTGATCATCTTGGATGCACTAAGAGGCTGGAGGAGAGGAAAAGTGCCAGAGCTCTGGAAGACCCTACGTGAGGGGCGCCCCCTGTAAGCGAAGATGGTGCACGGTGGGGAGAGCCCCCATTAATGTATAGGTGAGACATGGAGCTCGGGTGCACTCTGCCAGAGGGTGGTGTCAGTAGGGGGAGGGGCTGCAGTGAAACCTCCAGAGTCTAGGAGATCCCTGCAAGTGGTGAAGCGGGCCTGAAGAGAAATAGAGTGGTGAAGGGGGTCAAGAGGAGTGTGGCACCCCATGAGATACGTCTGCTGCATCCCAGGAAGGTGGATCAGATCCTGTCTGATTCATGCAGCTGGGCTGTAATCAGGGTCCAAGTCTGGAGATGGGGTGGCACCAGTTAGATTGGCTGTGAGACCTCCCAAGGAGAAGTGGGGGCAAGTGGCGACTTTGACAGAGAGGCCTGGGCTAATGGATAAGCTGGAGACACACCTTGGAGACATACTGCTACACAGGGAGGAAGACATGGCGACTCCCTGCAGGGGACACCTTGCGGGGACCCCAGCCATGGAAATCAGTGCGATAAAGAGCAGTATCCAGGTTATTCTGGAAGAGGTCATAGGTACTAAGGTGGCGAGGATTGAGGAGAGACTGGAGGGGCTAGAGGCAAATCAGACATTGGTGGATTATATTCTGGAGACCCAGGTGGACATGCACCTCTCTGAGGTGGAACATAGGGAGGATGAACTGCACCTCAAAATTGATGACATTGAGAACAGGGAAAGGCGGTGCAACCTTAGATTTTTGGGAATCGGAGGGGGAATCCCTGTCTGGATGGATGGCGAACATACAGGCGATCTTGGCTCTGATCTTGAATGCAAAAGAAGGGCCCGCAGCAGTTCTCAATCGAGGGCACAGAGCCGGCGGAGGTGGAAGAGGCCAGATCAGTGTTAGTGAAATGTCATTATTATATGGATAAAGCCCGGATACTGGAGAAAGTGATGGGCTCGTTTGAGTTTGATGGATCAAAGGTGGCTATATACACCCTGATGAGATGCAAAAAGTGTGCACCTCTGACCCAATGGTTGAGGGAGAAGGGGGGTTGATAAAGGTGGGGTTACCCCTTCTCCCTCATCTTTGAATGGGAAGGGATGAAGTATCAGTTGGTTTTGGATGACGACATCCTGACGGTAATGGAAGAACTGCAGGTTGAAGTGGTGACCCAGGGGGAACACTCATCTCTTGACAAAATTCTGAGGGACATCTACAATAGGTCACGCGATAGGGGGAGGGTTCAAGGGGCCCATAGATTCTGCAGACTGACTACTCCTTCGCCAAGGACGAAAGGGCCCTGAGAGCTGCCAGACCCTTGTGGACTGGGGCTGTGCTTTCATGTGGATCGGGCGATTCTTTTTCCGTAGGGGAGGAGGAGGGAAAGGGATAGGAGGTTGGGGCATCTTCTGTAGTTCAGAGGTTGGAGATGGCTACATTTGGTCATAGGGCAGTCTCTACCTGGCAGAGATTTAGGGGGAAGGGATGGGAATGTTAGATTGTATGGCAACACTTGGGGAGAATGCTGGCTCTGGTTCTGTGTTGGTTGGATAATGGGGGGTTACCCGTGGTGTGCAACACCTCCAGGGGGAGTACTAGTTGCAGAGGGAAGAGGGGGTTATTGAGGGGAAGAGGCGTACACTAAGTGGAGGCTTGTGGGGTGCATTTACAGTTTCCTAATTAGCAGAGGCTTCACAGTTGGAGGTGGAATATGGTGTCTTCGCAGTATGGGGGGGTGTTGTTGGGGGAGGTTGAAAGGGGGACCTTTTTTTGTAACAGGAAAAGTTCAGTAAAGTAATGGGGTCAGATGTGGGGTGGAAAAAATGGGGGATTCCTGGTGGTTCAGTTATTCAGATTTGTCAGGGGGTGGGAGAATCCGGACGCCTCTAGGGCAGGGAGGGAGGGTGGTGGGTTTTGATCTTAAAGGGATGGGGAATTTGGTTTTGTATGTTGTTTTGTTGTCATTCCCAGTATGTCATGTGAGGGGGATCTGGTATGTGGTCAGCATTGTCTTGTGTACAAGGCTAGGTTGGGGATGTGGGCGTCGAAGCTGAGTAAAATTCAAGAAGCTCGGGGATGGGGGGGTGAAAATATTGAGGTAACGGTAGGCTCCCTTAATTTTAGAGGTCTCACATCTCCCTAGAAACATTCTTTGTTGATGTGGGAGTTTAGGAGACAGGGAGCAGGGGTCCTCTGTGTATAGGAGACCCACCTTATTAGAGGGGAGGAGAGATTGAGCAATAGCGTGGTGGTAGCAGAATTCTACTTTTCCTCAGCAGTTGAGGGGAAAAAGGCAGTGTTGCTAGTCTGTTGCGACAGGGGTGTTGGTTTCAGAAAACGGATATTGAATGCGACAAGGAGGGGCGCTTTATCTTTGTGACGGGTCTGATGCAAGGTATTAAGGTGACGCTGGTATCACTGGGCAAGGGACCTTTTGGGAGATGGTAGGGTGCACCTCCAGCATTAGACGGAGGGAATCCTCCTGGAGTGTGGTGATTTGAATATGGTCCTGGACCCAGTGATGGACAATTTGAGCATGAAAAGGGGAAGGGAGGAAGCTGTCAGGAAGTGGGAGATGGGCACATTTCGAGATATCAATGAACACCTCTTGTTGATGTATGGGAGGCGGCTGGGACAGACAAACAGGCTACTCTTAACGTTTTTCCAGTAGTCCATGAATCCTTTTCTAGGATTGATTGGCTGTTGGTGGATGTCAACACCTTACCCAAGGCTCGGAATACCTCAACGGTGGTGATCTTGTGGTCACACCATGATTTGATGCTAGCAGAGGTGGAAATGAGGGAATAGAGGGTCCAGGCAGAGGTGCTGGGTTTGCAACTAATTTCTCCTTAAAGAGAAGGAGGTGGGGCAAACGTTGTTCCAGAAGATATACAAATACTTCCAGTTCAATGATATGGGGAGGTTACCATTGATGTGCTATGGAAAGGGTTTAAAGCCACTCTGCAGGGGGTCATGATAGAGATGGGGGCCAGAGCTAAAAAACAAAAGAAAGAAAAGGAAAAAAGGGTCTGGGATAGGATTGATGAGTTAAGACCACTGAGAGGGGTAGCCATGGATCTAAGTGCAGAATAACTGAAAGAACTGAAAACCTGTAAAACAGATCCCCAGGCAAAACTAGCCTACAAAATGGACTGGGCACTCAAGCGGCTTAGACAAACCTACTATGAGAAAGGGAGAGAACAGATAAGCTTCTGGCAAGAAGGTTCAATGCCCAAAGAAAGGCCAGGATGATAAATGTGGTACAGGACATGGAGGGGACGGTGAGCAAAGAGGGAAACGCGAAAGGCTTCACAGATTTCAAGCTACCCTCTATACTTTAGAGGGAAGGGATGCCCCAGAGGGGTACAGATATATTTGGAGGGGGTGGAATTGCCCACGCTTCTGACAGAGGAACACTGGCGTTGGACGATCAAATCTCAGTAGAAGAAGTCATAGCCACCATTAAAGGGATGAAAAGCGGAAAGTCCCCGGGGGAGGATGATTTTACAATGGGCTTCTACAAGATGTTTAGGTCTCCATTGGCCCCGATATTGACACAGGTGTTTATTGGGGTGCTTCTGGGTAACTCTCTCCCAAGTATAATGCTTAAGGCATTGATTTTGACTATCCCTAAGGACGGGAAAGACCCCAGTAAATGCACCTCCTATAGGCCCATTTCCTTCTGAATAATAATGTAAAGATCTTGGCCAAGCTTCTGGGAAGGGGCAGGCAGGGGGCAGATAATGTCCATAAGATACTTTACCTTATATACTTGTCGCAGAGGGGGGATATCCCTGGTTGCATTGGCTTGCTTGATTCAGTAAAAGCTTTCGACAGGGTGGATTGGGGCTTTATCCAGGTGGTGTTGGTGAGAATGGGGTTTGGCACTAACTTATGGGAATGAGTAGGAGCCATGTATAGAGACCCGACTGCATGGGTATTGGTCAATGTGGTGACTTTTAAAGAGTTCACGTTATCCAGGGGTATGAGACAGGGATGCCCGCTTTCCCCTCTCCTCTTTGCCCTTGTTATTTAGCCACTGGCGGCAGTTATAAGGGCAACTCAGGGCACTAGGGGGATAGAGGTAGATGGAGTTGAGTTCAAGGTATCCCTGTTTGCGAACGATGTGTTGTGCTACCTGGCGGACAAGGGAAATTCACTAACGACTTTGCTGGGGGTATTAAGAGATTATGGGAGATGGGTGGGCTTGTAAATCAACTATTCCAAGACCTTTCTTCTCCCGCCAGGAGAGAGGTTGCAGGGGAGCAGGAGGAGAGGGTCCGGGGAGGAGCTCCAGAGAGTGGTGGGGGCGATTACTTATTTGGGGATCATTATACCATCTAATTTTGTCCATTTGCATCAGCTGAACTATGATCCAATAATGACTGAAGTGAGGAAAGACCTGAAGCGGTGAGCGGACAGGATGCTGTCATGGACCAGGGGGATGACCGTGGTCAAAATGAACATGCTCCCAAGGCTACTATTCCTCTTTCAGATGATTCTGGTTACACACACCCCCCGCACCCTCTGAGGTATAGAATATGTGTTTGAGGTTTGTCTGGTGGAAGGGGAGGCCGAGGATTGCACAGGAGGTTCTCTGTCTGCCGAAGGTTCATGGAGGGTTTGGGTTCCCAGACTTCACCTTGTATTTTAAGATGGAACAATTTTGAGTTATGTTGGAGCTGAGAAGTTTAGGAATTATTGGACCATCCTGGAAGAATTTGACTACTTTCCCGAAAAAGGTGAGGGATTACTTGTGGGCACCCCAGAGACAGATACTGGCGGAGGTGATGGATCTCCCGACTCTTTTCATTCTTTGGAGAACATGGTCCATCTCGAAGGACAACAGGTAATTGTACACATGGCCCTCCCCATTAAGTTCGGTATGGGGACACCCTTTCAGGTTAGGGACTAGGAACTTTCGGGGAGCACAGCGATGGTCAGATTCGGGGCTGGAGAGAGTCTGTCACCTGGTGGAGGGGGATACGTTTAAGGACTATGAGGAATTGAGATACACGCTGGGGAGGGAGAACCTAGGGGTATTCGAGTATATTAGGCTGACGGGACTACTGCTTGACCTGAAGTGGGCAGGGAACCTATTGAGGGACCTCACCCCCTTTGAGAATGTGCTAGCAATGGCGACCTCCAGAAAGGGCATACTCTCGAAACTATATCAGGTCCTGCTTGACCCGCGAGCAAAGAGTAAGAGGAGATTTGAGGACTTCTGGGAACAGTTGGTGGGTAAGTCCCACCCAGAAAAGTTGTGGGAAAAAATCTACAAGGTGGTCTTTCACAGGGACCTGTTCATGCATGCAATTGAGCATCATTTCAAGATTCTTCATGGGTGGCACAGGGACCTGGTGCGGATCTCTAAGATGTTTCTGAGGGTTTCACCTCTCTGCCCAAGCGCGTGTGATGAATGGGGGATGGTGATTCACATGTGGTGGGAAAATCCGTACATTAAGGTTTTTTGGGTTGAGCTGCTTAGTTGGATAAGGATGTTACTGGGATCCAGATCTTGATGGACCCTGGGGATAATAGCAGTGGTGCAGAACTGGAAGGGGTCAGGGATGCGGGAAAAGGGGGATTGGCATAGGAAGTGTGGGAAGTGTGTTTGATGGAAAAGCAGACATATCGGACCCATGATGATATGTCGCAGTTTACAGAGGAATGGGGGTAGTTCACACAAATGCATGGCTCTGCAGATGGTGCAGGAATAGCTCGGGGGCAGATGGAGCGGGGGGAAGCAGGATATAGAGGCAGAGAGAGGGGAGTGGGGTGGCAACCTTAAGGTGGGTGCTTTGGGCTTCACAAGGGAGATGTTTTAGGGTTTAGATAATATCCGAACCAATTGGCCGGGCTCCTGGGGAGTCTGGCGTTGGTGGCCAGCGCTTGGAGACTGATGATGTGACCTAACCCTATTATGTCCTTTGGGGATATTTCCTTTTGTGTCTTGTCCTGTTTTGTCTTGTCCATAGTTTGGTTATTATTATTTATATTTTTCTTCAGTTGCAGGGCTGCAGGGTGTATTGTTTTAATCACTATTGCTGGTTGGGGGGTACGAGGGGCATGGAGATGTTAAGGCAGTGATACTGTGGCCCTGCTGGGGTACTTCTTTTTTGTCCAATTTTGCAAAGTGTTAATAAAAACAGAGTTAAAAAAAAATTACTGGTACGAAGACCTCATTCTACGGGCGGCATAGTGAGAGCTGGGGCAACTACAATACCACAACCTTAAAATCATGCCCCTCACTCTGGACAGCCAAGAGGTATTTTACGGATGTGAAATAGACATTGTGCAACAGGGTACAAATTACTATATGCGTTTCCCATCTAAACAAAAGTTTATCCAAAAAGAAAAGACACATATCTTCACCTCATTTTCCATTGTCAGGGACTTTCTAAAAATGAATATTAAGCAGGTCACATCTGCCTATCCATTCCCCAGCTTTGATTGACACAATTTAAATGATGCACTTTTACAAGGTCAGCTCTCAGGAGGCAAGAGAGCAACATGCGTGTTTAGCTTTACCATATGCTCTATGAATCCAATCATTTTAAAACTTTTGTAAGTGGAAAGGATTTACAATGGTATCGAAGTTGACTGCTCACTCCCAGAGACGACGAAGGCCTACGTCTTCTTCATTCACATTGCAAAACATTCACAGTGTCACTGTTAGCTCTTTTTACCTTTACTTCCTCTGTCTTTTACTTCGTCTAACATCCACTTTGTCATTACAGGGGTAGGCCTCTTTTGCCCCCCCACCCCATAAATCTAACCCATATGTTTCCTCCTATCACACTTGTGACCCCAAATCTAACCTTAACCATATGTATTGCTACACTGACTATGTGAAGCTGCAAACGAAGCAAACACAAAAGAAGTGAAGGCAGGAAGAAATACATGTTTGAAAGTACATTTAGTTGAGTGTAGAAGAGGCTTTCTAGATGAAGTAAAAGGGTGGTGTGATGAGTTAGACATGGGAGAAGGACACATAGGCAGAGTTTTCTTTGGCTAACCTAAGAAGGATTTCACTACCTAACAAACTAAGGCTAAAGGAAAATGACCTAAGTGTCTGTCCCTCACACTAATGAATACAACAAAATCAAAGAGTTGAATTGTTTGGCAGTTTCAACTTCGCAAAATAACATATATATTCAAATATTTTGAAACCAGGGTTGGATCCCCTTCTCCTGGATCAATTCAGGATGTTTCAAAACAAGTCTAATTTGAGAAAAACTATTTTCCATCGCCAAGTTCTACTCCAGGTGGAATGCACAGTACTTTGCATCCAATATGCCCTTCACTTGGCGAAGTGATTTTTTTAGTTTCATAAAGGTTTCTCACTCTTGGGACAATTGTTAAAGCTTTCACAACCCCCTACTTGCCAAACCACAACAAATCTCTTTCTTCATACATGAAATTGGAAAGTCAATGGGAATAGATTATTTTATGAGAAGAACAATCACTTTTCATCACATGGCATTTCCTCCTCATAAGCAACACCTTAATCAGGATGGTTCATTCAGAATGTCTACGTTAGTCAGTATGGTTATACAACAGTTCACCAAAACACAGAAGTGTAATTGCCACTTAATTGCCAGCAAAATCTTCACAACCTTCTACCACAATCACAGTACATCAACTCCTCTTCTTCCTGGTCCACTTGCCTGCCAGAACTAACCACTATTTGTCCCTTTCCTGCTGTACTCGCCTGTCAGGATAAAACACCTACAACTACTATTCGTACTCTGTGGTGAGGCTTCTTTCCAACTTTCCAAACTTAACTCCTCAATGTGGAAAGTTGAATCAGAACAGCTTTGGGAATAAGTATTTTGACTTGCAACACAATTGGCTTACAACTTTTTTCAAACACCTGTTGTATCAGAGGACAATTATTCTTACATTGATCTGTTTGCCATAGGCAATGCAGGTTACATTTTCCTCCCCTTGATCCTTTTTACGAGGGAGGCTTTTTTCCTGCCATCACCGATTTCCTTTTACCCAACCTATTGCCTGTTGGCAATGTGATTTATAACTTCTGGGACAGTTACATTCAGATTGAATCTCCTCCATACCTGCTGATTATGTTTCTTTGCTTATCTGTACTTCCCTCGTGTGTGAAAGCTGCAGTGAGCTTCCTGCTGCTCGCGCTCTCTAGCAATGGAGCTCACAGTGCTCCACACACACTCCGGTGTAATCCTCGCATCGGCGTGAGATGCAAGACACGTATAGCGTTTCTCTCCTTCAGGATAGCTGGCCTCAACACTGCTTCCCGCCGCATGTCCTCTGCATCTCCTGGGCACCATGACATCTGACACGTTCTCTGCACGGCGTCACACTATTGACAAAATCGCCACTGCCCTCTGCTTTCTCCTGCTTCCCCTTCATGGCCCGCACCTGAGGGGCCTATATATGTTTAAAGGTCCCACTCAGGTGTGGGTCATTACAACCACCAGACCACACACTACAATCTGGTAGCTTTGGACCCCTCTCCTCGTCTCAGTAGTAAGAGCATTATGGGACTTGAAGTCCATTATATTCCTACTTGTTTCAATATCTTTTAATCCACTTTGGTTAGGGGTTTTATGTGACGTATATGTACGGTAAGATTTGAAGGGAATTATGGATTTTCTCTTGGGTTTATAACCTGAACATATTGGAGAATCATTACTACTAAACGTACTAGTACTAGTAGCATTAACTCCCTGGCCCTTACATACATCAATTCCATGTTTACAAAGAGGGTTCTTATACTTAATAGCTTGGGAAAGTTTGAGAAGAGATGCACCACTGTGACACCATGCTATTAAATATTAAGGCATTAGAAAAACCTCATCCACAGTAGAGGATGAATACAGTGTTTCTCCTGTTGCAGTCACCACATTCCCTTGATAGCCTTCTCCTCCCACGTAATCCTTCCCCCTGATATCACCCCCAGGGTTAGGATCAGGTAGCGGCTGCCTTTCCTTGGCCACATGGGAGGAGACTTTTAGGCTGGAATTCTGTGATGACTCTGCAGGATTCATAACAGGGGATCGATCCCCTCTGAGCAGCTGCAGATTGTATCAGCAGGGTTAATATGCACAGGAGAGTTATCTATTTGGTATGGGGGATCACAAACTCTTTTATGTGGGAGGCCAGTATGGGTGGGAGTGGGAGTGGGATAGGGTTAGGGAAAGCAGGATAGGTTCACAACATAACCTATTTTTGGAAATATTTTTATTCAGCTTTAGGTGTCAGAGCATACAAAAAAATACATATAGTTAGATGTAGCAAAAACACAACAGTGATTGTCCATATATTGATTGCCCTGAACAAAAAAAAGAAACAAACTAAAGAGGAATGGCAAACAGCAGTGAAAAAGGGTATAACAACAGCATTACAAAATCAGATTAAATTGCATTATACCGACCGAAGATGCACTCAACTCCTCTGCACCAGGAGAGCTAATTTGTGGATGCAGGCATACGTATATGTAGTACAGTTTGGACAAAGAACAAGAATGTGGCAAGCCAGTGGTATGGAGGAAGTCCATTACAAGCTTGCAAGCATTGTCCATGCACTATTGCCTGCATGCCTGAATTCCGTAGCGTAGGCCCAGCCTGCCTCAGTTGCAGCTCCTGGAATATTAAAGGATTGAATATGTATATCAAGGAAAGGAAGGTATTAGCATAGTTATTTGTGTATTCCATAAAATTGCCATGCGATTGACGCAACGGTGTGGGATACAATGCTTTGCTTATCCTCCTTTTCCCCCAGACCAGGTAACCAATTATATGGATTCATACATCTGTGCAATATAAGTTGACTGTAGTAGTGTGAGGTCCGATAGGATGATTGTACACATTCTAAAGCTATTAATCCAGAACACTCCCTCTGTGCGTTTCTCGTCAAACTACTTCATTTACACCCTTGTTTCATAAAAATAAGCTAAAAGTGACCTTTCAAATCATGTTCTGTAATTCCCTGCATTAATTACATGTTAACGTGCATTGCTCTACTGCTTATAAATCCATGCTTACAAGGACCAGAATGAAATATGTTGTGAACCTAACATCCAAAAGCCTAAAAGTCATTATGATTTGAGCCTAAAACTCTAAAAGCAAAGAATGGTTGTTTATTTCACACCATTGTTCCTGTGCAGTTTATAAACAGAGGATTACAAGTACCAGAATGAAATGTGATGTGAGCCTAAACGTAAGTACTTGTTGGTGATTTTACATCTCGCATGGGACAACTTGAAATCCTGCCCCAGTGAGTTGAGTTGCACTATGTTCAAGAAAATGAGATACCATAGAACCTGTGTGATGGGACTTTCCTTATAGTGAATTTTTGAAAAATGCATGCAGCCTTTTTAATTTTATCATGCATAAAATGTGCAGTTTCACAAAAACGTTGAACACATTATTGTGCATCAAACAAGTAAATGTGCATTCTCATCAGCTGTAAGGAGCTGTTCTGAACACAGCTGAGTCATGGCCAACATGGCAGGTGTGGTCCTAGAACCATGAGGGTGAGCCTTGACCCTCACAACCCACGCCTTGTACGCTACTGAAGGCAACCCAGAGAGAGTCGGAAAAGTTTCTGAATGGGTGGTGTGGTGGGTGGGCACAAGGAGTCGGACACTTTGAGGACATGCTGTACTCTCTTGATTACACTCAAAGAATAAGGCCTACCTCTTCCATTGGTAAAGGGAATACCTTACCCATCTAAAGAAACTAAACGGTAATTGTCAGCTGTTACTGTCAGGAAGTCCAACGTAAATATGTCCTCTCTCCAAACTGACCCTATCTGACCCTTGCACTGAATATAACTAAAATAAATAGACCAAAAGAATGTCTCTTCTACCCATGGTCTTCTCTTTGTTCTGTATAGTCAGTTTATATGCAGGTGTTCTCTTGCATTGTATAGTTCTTAGTGTAATCTCCTTTGATAGTCTTTCTTATCAACTCTTGTTGTCGCTCAAGAGAACTCGTGGATCTTGTGCTTTCTGTGGTCCTCTCTTTTCTAGTACTTTCCCTTACAATAGTTCCAAAGCCTCCTGTCACCACATATTTGATCTTCACAGGCTATTTGCTTAGCTTTTTCCAAATTATATTAATTTGTATTTCCTCTCAGGATTTCTTTACTAATGATACTCTCTCTGAGGCTCAGTGTTCTTTTATACTGTCAATTTCGAGCCTTTTCTCCTCTTTCTCGTTATCGGTTTCAGGGTTACTCTTTCTATAGGCTTCAACTCTGAATGTATGGGTTTCTTGCCCTTCCTCCTAGGGGTTTACTTCCCAGTCTTTGTTGGCTCCCCACATGGATTGTTTAAATCTCCCTCTTATATCTTGTTCACTTCCTTTGGTAACTGGAGTATTCTATAATACTTGGTCTTCAGGACTGGGATTACTTTCTCTCCTCATATACCCCTGGTGTTTCCCTATCGGCTTGTTTGTTATTCATTCTCTTAAATGTTTTCACTTCCAATCATTCATCTTTCTGGATATTCTTTTGGCCTTCGGACTGGGACGAGTTTCTTCATGTAGATAATGATTCTTCGGTGGGGTCCCGCTGATCCCAATTCCCCTGTTACCTCTTGTTATGCGGGTAACGGTTGGAGGGCTCGTCTGTCACTCGGGTACTGCTTCTCACTCTCTTTGCTGATCTTTGCTTTCGCGTTCTCAGGTCCTCTTGAGAAGTCTACCGTCTGAAGGTACTGGTGCTCAGAAGGCGTTCAGACTTCCTGTCTCAGTAGTCTCAGCGCTGTCTTGTTCACCTTCTCCTCAGTGGATTTAGGATGTGCTTCGGGCGATTAATATTGTATTTTAAGTTCACTGTTCCTTCACTTGTGCGTGATGCCTGGGTGGTACTGGTGGGGAAGTAGGTCTTTTCCCAACACCTGTGGGTTCAAGATTGGGGCTTGACCTATGTTTGCACTATGCTTCCGCTTATGTTTGATGGGAGACAACCAGTCATTTCCCTTCATAAATATTGCTGGGGGGTGTAAAATGTCTTCTTCAGCCACGCCCCATTTGAGGATACAAATGAGGTAAATTATTCCACTCTTATTCATCAAGCATAGAACGACAATGAAGTGGTTTTGAGGCGTGGAATTCCTTTTGGTAATGGAAGGGCAATGGTGTTTCATGTGATGTTGAAGCGGGAGAACATTTGCTGCTGGAAGGTTTCAAAGGTGCAGAGTGATTAGTTCAGATTATTAATTACACTGACCCATTTGGCTCATTAGATTCAAATTCACAGTGTTCTTCCTATTAATGCACTACCTTCAAGGAAGGAATACACAAACAAGCATGTCATTTGAAACGGGGGCCAATCAGGCCCGTTATGACCTCTGCTCCAGGGCAACTAACCTTTAAAGGGAGGGGGGGCTGCTTGTGAAATGGGTAGATTTCTATTTTCATGCCAGTCAGCCTCAACATACAATTGCACAAGAATAATAACAAAATATGAAAAAATAAACACGACCTCCCCAACAATCAAGCAAATGAACACCCAATTAATTTTAGAACTTTAGAAGTATTAATCTCATGCATAAGCCGCTTCGCGGTACTCCACTCCCACGGGGGAAAAGGGACACAGTCTTAGGCAATTAATCTAAACAGCACACTTTGCACTCCTATTTCCCAAGGCAATTCATGTGGCTCACTACACCGGCAGCTTCCATTTTTAGAAGCATTTTAAGTAAAGGTGTTTCATTACATGACAGCAATTTTATGGCTGCAAAAGGAAGCACGTTGTTTGCTCGCCTCCACCCTCCCACCTCCACCTCCCTTTCCAACATCAAGGAACATAGAACCATGACTAGCCCCTTCTTTTTTGTTCACTGACATATCTAGGCCAGGTGAGTTTATTCACTGACAGTCAAAAACTTAAAATTCAAAAGATATTACATTTCTAGACGTTGCTATTCCCACATGTTCTTACAGTACTTTCCTTAGAATTCAGTCGCATCTTATGATGCACATACATAGGGGAAGAAGCAGGCCTGAAACACAGCAATCATTTCTATGCGTAAAGATAATCATGTTGGTTATACACAGTGGCTCATGATACTTTCTCTTGTTTACTTACTTTACTCTCCCTGTATAAGCCCTATAGGTGTATAGGTTGTGGTCTCTTAATGTTTTGTGTGTAGTAGTACAAGCATGTAGTAAGTGATGCATTATTACCTACTTAGTATATGTTTCACAGCATGCAAAGGTGTGATACAGAAGCATTCACCGTTTTACTATCCAACATGGGCAAATTAGAAATATTACATCTCTATGGTGTATGCTGCAGCCAATGCCTATGTTTCTGTATGAGTAGGTTCCTGTTCTAGACACAACACTGCAATGGAATGTTCTTTGGATCAATACATTGCATAATCAAGTATGAAGTTCATCACACATCTCCAGATGACTCCTGACACTTTTTGCCAACATTACATTCAGAACCCCTTGTAGGGACTTCCTATGAAATTTAATGCACATGTGATGTCATCAGTGATGTCATCAATCATATTTGTGATGTCGGGCCTCATTACGACCCAGGTGGTAAGGGGTTAACGGCAGCGTTAACAGCGCCGACCCTTACCGCCTGAGTACGAGGTCCCTTAGCGCCATGGCGCTTTTAACACCTGCTTTTAGCAGGTGTTAAAATCCATGGCGCTAAGGGACCATGGAGTTAATTACGCCACCGTAATTTACGGTGGCGTAATTAACGCCTTCCCCACTCCCATTATACCCTATGGGGCAAAAATGGGAATGGGGAAGGGTAAATGGGGATTGGGGACTTACCGCCCCGCCAAGGTCGGAATGGGGCGGTAAGTCCGCCAACCACCATGGCGTAAACGTAGTTTACGCCATGGTGGTAAAGTCACGGCCCAGGCGGTAACTTACCGCCTGGGTCGTAATGAGGCCCGTCATCTTTGATGTCATGGGTGTTATTCTTAGCAGTGTACGGTGGTGGCGCGAGTTATGGTTGCTTAGCTTACCATAACTGGCGAATTTCAGGGGTTTTTCGGTTTTACTTGTAACCATAACGTCCCTTTAACAAAGAGTTTTCACTGAATTTGATAGGTTTTTAGTAGGGCAACTTAACCATAACGTCCCTTCAACAAATTCAACAAAGTGTTTTCATTGAGTTTCATAGGTTTTTATTAGTGCAACTTAACCATAACATCCCCTTAACAAAGTATTTTCATTGAAATATATATATATATATATATATATATATATATATATATATATGAGAGAAGAACGTTATACTGTGGTATAAAGGGTGTGGAGTGCACTCCAAAGAGCAGTCCTGGGAAGAAATCCTCTACGAACACTGGGTTCAATCACCAGAAAATAGCCAGGCAGTCGATAAATCCTTTATTATTTAAAATGTTATGGACAAAGTTTAAGTGAGTACAAAAAGCGACGCGTTTTGCGGTGAACACACCGCTTGGTCATGTTCAGGGTGTGCACAGAGGTAAAGAACTTTTTAATTAGCAAACTCTCTATGGTCTTTACACATAGAGTGGTGTAGGCTCCATGAATTGGCCTTGGCTGCTTTCATGCCTAATCGTTAAAACAAAAAGGATGGGGTCCTACCACTTGCTTTTGGTCACTTTGTATATACATTTTATTAAAGGCTGAGTTATTCAGCATGCTTGGTATGACAGAAGCCATTTCATTAAGCTAACTAACATTCGTAATCAAACAGACGAGCAATTAAGCCCTTAAAGATTCCACTGTAGCTTTTTATTTAGCCAGTGTTAGTAGGTGCAGAGAGAGTTTTCTGCATTCAGTTTAACATGAAACTTTTTAGTTTTTGGTATTCATATAAATCAAAGACACATTCATCTTGTTTAACAAATGCATCAAAGGAAAATAGCAAATGCTTAAAGAGAATTAACTAACAAAACATACAGATACACAATCATTAGTGGTTTGCCTAAAAGTGCAATGTATGCAAAGAAACATAGTTTAGTGTTTTAACACAAGGCAACCGACTGTATAAAGTGCATGGAGTCAAAATCATGAATCAAAGAAAGGGCATTATTTCTTTCTGACACTGAATATATTGTTGTTGACTCCTAGGAAACAAGGGACCCAGTCGTTGATCAACGTCTGGAAACAGATCAAATTATGATGCGGGATTGGGGGAATAATGCCCTCAAAATGATGTAGTCCCGTGACGATTTGGCGTGAAGCCTTCTTCATGCGCCTCGACTTGGTCTCCCCTGGATGGAAGTCATAGAGTAGTGCTTTCTTCCAACCAGGGTAAACAAGAGGCTTGGAGTGGTATGTAGCAGACCCCTTTAGACTGTCGGAGGAGGTTCCTGCAGGTAAGTAGCTGGTGTGCTGGATGCACTGTAGACGCAGTCTTGGAGCCGTTGGAGAAACTTGGCTGTGCAGGAATTGGGAAATCCCTGGGATGGATGCCTGCAGGTGGCGGTCAGATGACGGCCCACATATTTATGGGGCTCCCAGGCTTGTAGGATCTGGATGTGCCGTAGCTTGATGTGGCTGCGGGACCCTGTGTGTCCACAAACGGGTAAATCATTTGCCTAGGATGCGGAAGCAGACTGCAGGAGACTGCCTAATCGGACATCTTGGAACGGTGTATGTATCAGGGTAAGTTGGTCTAAATAGGCGTACATCCAATAGTCAAACCATTTATCTGGCAAGTAATGTTGCATGTTTAAATACAATCATCATAAAAGTACACCACTGGTATTATGCACAGATCGTATGTAATATCTGCTGTTGTCAGTGGAGACATGATTATGAAGAGTCTCATAACTGCGTGTGAGGAGGTTTGAGGCCGGTACGTTCCCAAATACGGAAGCGTACGCAAAGCTGTAACCTTCACTGTTCTGCACTAGTGGCAAAAATTAGCACGAGAAGCGAGTTACCGAAAAAACTCCTCAGCAGGCTGCATTTTTTCACCACTATATCTCGGCAAGATTGCCATAAGATGTAATTGATCTGTGGTAGTCTATGTATTTTGTTAACAATTGATGTTAGTACGTAATGGGTAGGCTATGTGGGATGTCTGAAATAATCCTCTAATGGGTCACTGGATTATGTGCAATGTATGCCTAGTGCTACGATGCTCTTGCTAAAGTGCAAAGTGCCTGTAGCAGCTATATGTACATGAATGCTATTAGTAAGAGTTGGCTTGTTAGAGCGCATAGTGCTTTTTAAGGCTGTCTGTGCAAATATTCAGGAAGCTGCCTAATTGAATA
The DNA here is from genome assembly GCF_040938575.1 of Ambystoma mexicanum. Classification (NCBI taxonomy): domain Eukaryota; kingdom Metazoa; phylum Chordata; class Amphibia; order Caudata; family Ambystomatidae; genus Ambystoma; species Ambystoma mexicanum. Next base: position 813,877,211 of record NC_090931.1, read on the forward strand.
AATATATTCATAATTGAATATATATTATAGGGCAGTGGTCACCGCCCTAGAGTTAAGGTGAGTCAGACTCCCATAGGAACCCAAAACAATTGCTAATAACTTTTGACTCATGTGACGGATTTGGCTGAAATATTGAAGTCAATTAGGGACGCATGGGCACCCCAGACTGCAAAGTTTGGTAATGATTTGTTACAAAATAAAAAAAGTTATAATAAAACAAAAAAAACATTTTTCCATAGACAAAAAGTTCCATATTTGCCAGACTGCACAGCCCAAAATGCTTGACGGATTTGGACCAGGTCCGAAACAACTTGGGCACGAGGCATTGACTGAAGTCCTTTTTGTGGTTTCAAGTAATTCCGTCAATTAGCTATTTAAATATTTGATGGAGAAGGGGGTGCCCCTTCACCCAAATAGATAGCTATATCTTAGTAGATTGCCAAAAGTGGTATTTTTCAAAATGATACTGCCGCAATCTTTTTTTCTTTCGATGTGAGAGACAGCCGTGGCTATTGCTGAGCATATCAGAAAGTGAAACGCCAAAAAACGCCATCTATGAGTAGGAAAACATGCAAATGCCATCAGGCTAGAGGTGGGGGGGGGGCTATAGGACACCAAGTGAAATTCGAGATTTGGTGTGGGTGTAGGGACTGAGTTTGCAACACAAAGCTTTTCTGTAGCCTTGATTATAGCCATGAATAGTTGATATTTCACAGAAACAGTGTGTGTTGGGGGGGGATGGGAGAGGGCAGGGAAGGTGAGGAGGCCATCATAGGTGTGTTGAGCAGGCACATAGTAAGGGGTCTCTTGGTAAGGGCCTGAGTGGCCAGGAAGCATTTCTTATCTTCAATAGTTTTTTCCGATAGCCGTGGCTACAAAAGGACTACAGATAGCCAAGGGTATCCGTACTTCTGCACCCGCAGCTACAATTCTAATTTTTTAAAGACATTTTTACAGCTATAGTGAAGGAGGAGTTGAAAATGTACTGCCCATGGCCAGTAATACAGTAGGCATCTGGGACCCCTATACAGGCAATAACCGGGACTGACCCTGCCTAGCTTGAAAGTGAGGAAGTGGCCAGCCCCCTCAGGCCATATTGCCTAATAAATGAGCACACGTTACAAGACCACTTTGAGCAAGGCTATTCGTTTTTTGTTTGTTTTTTCTGAATTGTATTACACTATGTGTAGTCTCTTAGTGAAAATGGGGGGAACAATCCCACAATTGTACACTTTTTGCCTAACTTAGTTTTATAAGGATTTATATATTTAAGTGACACTATGGTATGTGTACGTTTCAAGTTATTTTTATAAAGCAGAAGATTGTTGAACGCCTTACATGGGGTGATTAGGGGTATTGATGAGAGGGAAAGTAAGTCATGAATATTTCACCAGGATGTGGCAAGAGAGTTTGCAATCCTTAACACTGGTGCAGTTATTTTACCCTGATTGTATCTATTCATGCTTCTGTACCATTGTTCCATTTTCTCTTATTATATGGCCACGGTAGGTTAAGTTGCTGTTTCCATAGGAAGAGCACTTTTTGGGCGGCTTATAACTTCGCTCCCCCTGGACGAATCCTCACCAAACTTTATGGCCCACTCTGAATTTTTTTGCAAAGTTTGGTGAGGTTTGGTCCAGGGGGGGCAAAGTTATAGGGGGGTCCCAAAACCTCTTTTTTCCCATAGACATAATGGGAAAAAACTTTTCTCACGCCTACAGCCCAAACCGCTGGATGGATTTACACCAAATTTACTGCAGGAGTGGCGGCTTGGTCCCAAAAGCGTGCTTTTTTAATTTGGTGTAAATCTGAAGGTGAGTAGAGTCAAAATGAATTTTTTGTATGCTCCAATGTTTTCTTCCGGTAACAGGAGTAATTATACTGCCGATTGTCCGAGATCATGGGTATACTAGTGTAAAGACGATTGACGCCTATAGTGAAGAGGATATCGTGTTCTTCTAGTTGAATCTGTTCCAGGATGTTTAGGAAATGGGTGCTGTCTTTGACGTATGTAGTAGTCTTTTGTATGATCGGTTGTAGAAAATAGTCAATGTAAGTACCCAAAGGTTGTAGTACTCCTCCTGTAGCTGCCACAATTGGTCTGCCTAGTGGGTTGATTACATTTTTGTGAATCTTTGGGAGTAAATGAAAATGCAGTGTTTTGGGTTGAGGATTCTGTAAGTATTGTTTGGTTTTGTGTGTGGTCATTCCTAATTCTTCAGCTCTTGTGAGTATGGATTCCAAGTTAGTTTTGATGTTATTGAAAGGATCTTGATCTATTTTGGAATAAATAGTTTGGTCATTAAGCTGTCGCATGCATTCTTTTTTTATAATCTTCTGTGTTCTGGATTATGAGAGCACCTCCTTTGTCTGCCTGTCTTATAGTAATATTTTCATCTGTGTATAATTCCTTAATGATATCCATTTCTCCTCTGCTCAAGTTTTTGTGCTTAGGTGTACCAAAATGTATTTTCTTGAGGTCTGCAAGGACCATTTTTTCAAAAATATCAACTGATGGACCATTAATTGGTACAACAAAGTACTCTTTGGCTTAAATTCGATGAATTCTTTCGAACTTGAATCTTCGTGTTGTACGTTTTCCATCTCAGCAAAAAATACTTTCAATTTTACCTTGTGTGTGAGCTTGTGTAGCTCCACCTTTGTATTGAATAAATTAGTACCGTACGTTGGCATGAATTTGAGACCTTTCTGTAGCACTCTGTTTTCTTGATTGCTAAGGATTCTGTTGGAGATGTTGACTACTAGGTTGTCCGAGCTTGATACCTCATCGTTACCCCTGGTCTTTTTCCTCTTCCCCCTCCTCGTTCTCTTCCTCCTCTGCTGTTGTCTAAAAAAGTTTGGCTATTTCTCCTTGCTCTAGATCTACCTTCTTCTGCTCTATTGCTGCTTTCTGCCGTCTGCGGGGGTTGTTGAGGGTTTCCGTCTTTACTGGAGTCAGTGTCTGAGCTGCTCTGATCAGTGTGGGGTTTCTTAAATTGAGATGGTTGATTTTGATATTTTTCTGCTCAAGTGTAGACCTCGTCTCTCAAGTAATCAAATGTATCACGTCGAAATTTACATATCTTTCTTGCTTCTAGGTCTGACTTATAGCTTTCCAATCGTTTGTTAATGTCTGTAAGAATGTCTGAAAAAGTTTCTCAGACATTAACTACGCCAACACACAAGGATGGATCGACGAGGACGAAAAAGCATTCCTCATTAAAGAACACCCGTTGTACCAGCATTTTACTGCATCCCCAAAATCCACAAAAACATAACAAAACCACCGGGGAGACCTATAGTTTCAGCCATAGGGTCAATACTGGAGCCCTTGTCCATATACACGGACGTCTTCTTCAGACCATATGTCAGAAAAGTGAGATCCTTCATTCAGGACACAACAGCCATGATTCACCACCTGAATAACATCCCGACATCACAACAGGACATACTCGTCACATTCCACGCCGAGGCTCTATACACGAGTATACCACAAATTGAATGTATCAACATACTGAAAGAATACTTGAACAAACAAACAGATGTATCCACACCCACCTCATTCATTCAAGAATGCATCCACCTAGCTCTCATGGAGAACTACTTCATATACCAAGGACAATTCTATCAGCAGATCAGAGGAACCAGCATGGGATCGACATTCACGCCAGACATCGCAAATCTCTACATGGACCATCTGGAGAATCTTTTCATATACAACAACACCAACCAATACAAGAACAAGTTAGTTGGATGGGTGAGGTACTTTGACGACATTTTCATAATCTGGAAAGGCAGTATCTTGAAATTGCAGGAATTTCATACATGGCTCAACACTGTGGACACATGCATCAAGTTCACGATGCACTATGACACACACAACCTGTCCTTCTTAGACCTTAACATCCTCAGAGCAGAAGATGGGACAATCACAACAACTTTATATCGTAAACCCACGGACAAAAATACATTATTGCAATTCTCCAGCTTCCACCCACAAGCCCTCAAAGAAAACTTACCTTTTGGGCAGTTCCTGAGAATAAGAAGGAACTGCACCACCCTATCAGAATATGATTGCCATGGGAAAGACCTAGAAAACCACCTAAAAACTAGGGGGTACCCAGCAGCAATCATCAGAAAAGCACGGAAAATGGCCAGAAACAAAAACAGAACAGATTGCTTGTCCAAACAGGCGAGAGTAGAACATAAAGACAAGATGAAATGTGTCACCACTTTCTTGCCAGTCAGTAACGCACTCAGAAAGATGATCTTAACAAACTGGCATTTGCCACAAACAGACACCTTTGCGCCAGAAAGGCCATGTTTCTCTTTTAAAAGAAGCAGAAACCTGAAAGATCATTTGGTACACACTTCTCCAACAGAGAAAGCCAAAACAACAGCTCAATCCACACTCTGGCATCTCCCACCAGTGGTCAGACACTACCGCTGTGGAAAGTGTTCAGTTTGCCACCTGACACAAGCACAGAAAGAAGTATCCCTCAACGGCACCATATGGAAGTACAGAACTTTTTCAAATTGTCTGACCAAATGGAGTGTGTACATGATCAAATGCCCATGTAACCTATTGTATATAGGTAAAAATAAACACGAAGTAAGGCAAAGGATTTGCGAGCACAGGTCTTGCCTAAAAAACACTATAAAGGATAAACCAATGGTGGCTCATTTTGTCCAAAAACAACACAAACACACAGAACTAAGATGGTGCGTTATTCAAACCATTGACGCAAAAGCTAGAGGGGGTGAACACTAAAAATTTGGGGGTACAGCGGTGACACTACCCAGTCCACTGCAATCATCCTGAAGACGGCACTAGAATACCAGCCACCACTACATGCCAGAAACACCTTTTAAGGTTGTAGTACTCCTCCTGTAGCTGTTTAAGAAAAACAGGGACAGAGGCTACCCCACCTGTCTGACACTTGCTGGTACTCCAACCTTTGGGTACTTACATTGACTATTTTCTACAACCGATCATACAAAAGACTACTACATACGTCAAAGACAGCACCCATTTCCTAAACATCCTGGAACAGATTAAACTAGAAGAACACAATATCCTCTTCAGTATAGACGTCAATAGTATTTACACTAGTATACCCCATGATCTCGAACAATCGCCAGTAGAATGGCTCCTGTTACAGGAAAAAACGATTGGAGCATACAAAGAACTCATTTTGACTCTACTCACCTTCTTTTCCATGAACTCCTACTTTACTTACGATAACGTGTACTACCTCCGGACATCAGGCACTGCGATGTAAGTGACCATGGCACCCTCATACGCTAACGCATTAATGTATCGTTTTGAGACTGAACATATCCTTGGAGAAAAGAAATGGAAGGACCAACTGAAGATATGGCTATGATAAATATGTGATATTTTCGGGATATGGAAGGGAACTAGAGAGTCACTCAAAGATTTCCTCATATACATCAACCACATAGATGCACAAATACAATTCACGGCAGAAATCGGCAACCCTAACATTCACTACCTGGAAGTTGGAGTTAAAATCAATTAACAACAGATCACTACTTCATTATATACCAAACCAACAGACAGGAACAATCTTCTGCATCGTATGAGTTTCCACCCGCAGAATACACTACGTAATTTACCATATGGCCAAATGCTGCACCTGAAAAGGATCATCAGTGATCAGGATGAACTTGATCAAGAACTGCACAAACTTCAAGACAAATTATTAGCTTGAGGATACAATCATGAGGAATTAGACCTAGCATTATCAAAAGTGGCAATCAAGACTAGGGCGAGTACACTTGAACAGAAAACAAAGAAAGATGCACCAACAATAGTGTATGTGTCTAAATTCTCAACACAGAGCGCGCAAATCAAGAGATGTATTACCAAACATTGGCCTATTTTGACCAGCGATGAAAGAACTACAGAGCTATTTCAGACAAAGCCGGTTTTTGTGTATCAACGCACTAATAACTTACGTGATCTTCTGGTTAATACTAAAGATAACAAAAGTATACATCAGAAACACAAACAACTGGGAACGCACCCATGTTTGAATTGCAATAACTGCAACAAAGTGATTAAAGGGACTGTTGTTTCGCATCCCCGCTCTGGTGAAAAGATTGAACTCAGATGTTTTGGAACATGCAACACTGAGAACTACATCTACTGTATACGTTGCCCATGGCCTATGTTATGTAGGGGAGACTGGACGCAAATTGAAAACACGTATGAATGAACATAAGTCATGCATACGTAATAAGAATATGAATTCAGCAGTCGCCAGACATTTTAACCAAAAGAACCATACAGCAGCACAATTGAGATTCCAAATACTACAAGTATTGACCAGTTACCAACCAGACATTGACCCAAAAAGAAGACGACAGCAAAGAGAAGCATATTGGATTGATCGATTGGACACACTATCACCAAGAGGAATGAACGAAGAATTTGATTTGAATTGTTTCTTATAATTTATTCTGTTTTACTTTGTTTCTGTCTGTTATTGTTTACTTGTGTTCAGTCTTATTTACTCTAGCTTTAGAAAGACATTTTTATTTAAGACCATTTATTGACCTGATCGATTGACTTTTCTCTGTGGTCACATAATATCTTGTTCAGCATTTATTCGTGACAGACAAGGATATTTTGATTCTCAATAGCACTGACCTACTGATCTGATTGTTTTACTTTTCTCCTTCGTCACATGAAATCTTGCTCAGTATTTATTGATCAGATACATGTATATTTTGATTTTCAATACCTTTCATCAACAGCCATGATTGCACATTTTGGGTTTGCAATGCAATCTCCAATATAAGATGCATAACTTGACACATCTTTTATTTTTTATGATACTTACTAGCATGCCGACTGTATGAGTTACGAGCATTTTTGTACACATTTCTTAACCGGCAACTAAGGGTTGACAATTTGAAACATAGATTGAATACTTGCACTCTCAATATGTCAGGATTATCAGTTTGAACTGTTCAATATGCAATGGCAACTTCACGATACTATCCTTATCAGAATTAGGCAAGAACACGATACATTTTTGTATTCCTGTATTCTCACATACTGTTGCCCATTACAAGATGGCCACCGACCCATGGACAGCCGTCCATATTGAGTGTGGCAGTATCTATGAGAACCGCAGCTTCACTAGCTCGCGTTTATTTAGGTAGGAGAAAGCAGATGGAAAGGTGTTCGCGAGGGGCTGCAACTATGCCATTTAGAAGGTAAGAGAGAAGAATTGTAACAAGATTCATTAAGCCGCTGCGATCCCAGCACATCTTAATTAAGTAATAACACAGTGTTTTTACAGGTCTAAACTCGCGTTTGAATCACAGCGCTTCAGCCGTATACCGATTTGCTGGGAATCGTGTAGACATACGCCAGATAAAAGGTCTGAATTCTATGCATTTTTCACGGTATGCATGCGTGAACGATCACCATGCATGATTTCTTGAAACACAGCGCTTCAGCCGTACACCAATTCGCTAGGAATCGTGTTTACATACACCAGATAAAAGGTCAGAATTCAATGCACTTCTTACGTTATGCATGCGAGAGCGATCAGCATGCATGACTTCTTATCACAATCTACTCAGCAAGTATTACTATAATACAAAATCACATGACTCCGCCACCATGCTAGACATAGGGATTCTACTCCACGAACAGTGCCATTTCACATAAAAATAAATGCATGCCATCACAAACACTAGGTGATAGATCGAGTAATGTGTAAATTAAATGTGATCACGGAAGAAACAAATCAAACAGGATTAACAAATGGAATACTGTGGTTAAATACGTGCATAATGAGAAATGCTTATTCTTTTATTTATTTCCCACTTCTTTGTGCTATTGTACGTCCTATCTTTATGTTTGTGGGTATCCTGTTTATTACAAAATTGTGATTTATTGATGTGGCAATACATGCAACAATTTTTGTTTGTTTATGTGATTAGACACGGCCCTGATGAAGGACTACACAGTCCGAAATGCATTTGTCATCAAATGATGTTTGCTTAAGAAATGCAATACTATATTTACCTTTTGAATACTAAAGATTAAATATAATTTATTATAAACCAAACACTCTTAACTGGATCTTTAAGAACTTTTAAACTTTTGAAGAATCCCGATGGGATATAAGGGTGTGCGGCCCACACCGGAGGCAACATTGCCTAGGTCTTTTTCGCATAGTCTATTTTCTTTGTGCTTGAACAAGGTAGCACAAGTTAGTGGGCTGCAACCCAGAAATAATATCACAGCACTGAAAATTTAATTTAGAAGCGATTTAACTCAGCAGTGCCTGCTAAATTCTCAGCTCTTTTCAGTTTATCCAACCTCCCCATTCCCATTGAGCCCTGCAGGACTCAATGGGAATGAGGACTGACACTTACCGGCACCCGGCAATGGGGAATTACCGGGTCCGCCAATGTCGGACTACCCCGGTATTTTCCCATTGCTGGGTGCCAGTATTTTCATGAGTTTGGCAGCAGCCATGCAGGTTTTACCAGCATGGCTACCGCCAAACTCGTAATGAGGCCCGTTGTTGTTAGGTTATCATATATATCGTCACCTAATGTCTTCACTTCACTATGGGCATCCATTTTTAACCTAGTTGGAGGAGCAAAAGAGATTCTCATGCAGCATCCAGTCACCAACTCATTAGGGGTTAGATGGTGATCTGAGCCAGGCTGGTTCCTTAGATCATATAGCGCAAGGTGTAGGCGATGTAGCCATTCCTTCTTTAGAGTGCTCTTGATCTTTGCAATCCTTCCCTTCAATAATCTGTTTAATCGTTCACAAAAACCATCCGCCTGTGATTGATAAGCGGAAGAAAACGTATGCTTAAGGCATAATAGAAGAACTATTTGCTTGAACTCATTTACAAAATATGGTCCATTGTCAGACCGCAAACCTCAAACACACCCCATCTTGGAAACACTTCTCGCAGAGGGAACTTGGCAGCACACGTGGCATCAGGGTTTGTGCATGGACCTGCCTCAATCCATCTAGAAAAAAGACATACCATGACCAGTGTTTATCTGTAACCGTTGCATGTCTGTAGCATATCCACATTATCTATATGTAGGTGTTGAAATGGGCCATTGGTGTTACGCTAACCTGGTCTCTGCGGGGATGTTGGGGCATGGTTGGAGCCCTGCCAGGACTTGGCTCCCTTGGATCGACTCTCACCCCAGATGCTGCGATATCGAAGGCTCTGGATGCTGGTAATGCCCCTGAGGGAAGATGAGAAGCAATGACAATGGCGTGGTGGTGGTGTTGTGATTCCCCTCGACCCTTTCGTGCCAGAATGAAGTGAGCAAGAGTTTGCCCATGCAAGCTCACCTGTTTTAGTGTAAGGATGAGCTCTCCATCCTGCTTTCTCTCAGCAGGGGCGCCGTGGATGGACCTAGTTGCGTCACTGGTCCTTTGCGTGGTGGCCCAGACCGGCTGCGGCCAATCCCGCCTTGAAGGTAGGTGTTTTATAACAATGATTATTGTCCGTATTCGTGGTGATGAATTTCCCCAATGATTATTGTCCGTAACATTATATTGTCCTTTCCTCTCTCTCCAGGTATGAAGATTGCCCCGTGAGTATGCGGTGATGGAAGAGAGTCCAATCCGGAAAACCCACAACAGGTAATTTGGATTTCCGAGGAGACAGGTAAGAGGCGCATGGTAGCTGTAGAGTTGGAAGCAGTAGCACTGCTTCAAGCGATGGTGTGGCTTGCTTGAGGTAAGAAGCGGGCGATAGCTGCAGAGTTGGGAGCGTGTAGCAGTGCTTCCAGCAAAGGTGTGGCTGGTTTCAGGTAAGATGCAGGATGGATACCGGAGCCTATGATGCTCGTGCTGAACTGGAACAGGTAAGGATCTGTAGACGGCGGTAAGCGTTATGCTGCTCCAGCAGACTAACGCGAAGCGCCAGCATGCGGGTGGGGCTGGCTTATATAGCCTGGACCCAGCCACTCCCTTTAGGCCCCACCTTGTGGCCCCACCTTGCCACTCCCTCTGTCTTCTGCACGTGCTTCCAATGCCTATGTATGGCCATGCCTGGCCTAGGTGCATGTGCTTTAAGCATACTGTGTGCAGAGCACACTTTTAAATGAGCTTGGTGCCAGAGGCGCCAGGATTGGGTCCATTGGGGCCCTGCAGGGCATACAGTTAGTGGCCTTTGACCAGTGGCCATGACAGCACTCCCACCCAAGGCGCCTCTCACGGTTGTCCTTCCCCCTGGTCCCGGTCTGGTGGGATTGTCCCAGTGAAATTGTTTGAGTCGTGTAGCATGGACAAATTCAGCTGGTTCCCAAGTACGATCCTGGGGCCCATAGCCCTCCCAATCGATTAAATAGTAAAGTTTTGAGCACACTTTCTTTGAGTACAGGATACTTTTCATCTCATACTCAAGTTCACCCTTGATGATCTCTGGTTCTGGTGGTGTTGAAATTCGAGTGTCCGGTTTCACTGGTTTTAGAAGAGACACATGAAAAACTGGGTGAATTTGCATGTTGGCTGGTAAATCCAATTTCATGGCCACAGGGTTCACAATGGCTTTAATTGGGTATGGTCCTAGGTATCTTGGCCGGAAGGCACGAGGCCCCTTTAATAGAATGTTTTTGGATACCAACCATACTTTATCCCCAACATGATGTTGCGGGGCTTCTATGTCGGTCTGCACATTTCTTTTGCTGTTCCTAGCTCGGTTTAAGTTTTCGGTAGCTTCTTTAAGAGACTGAGTAATAATTTTATGCAATGATGTGATCACTTCGCTAGCATCTCTAAGTCGTCAAGTGGGTCAAAAAAAGATGTTCTTGGATGCCGACCATTCATTGTGTAAAATGGGGTCTGTCCAGTGCTGGTATGAATAGAGTACTTGTACGCAAATTCACTTAACCAGAGGATGTTTTTCCAGGACCTTTCTGTTTGCTGTAGTGTACACCTCAGGTATTGTTCCAGCGTCTGGTTTGTCCTCTCCGTTTGGCCATCGGTTTGGGGATGGTGACTTCTGGATAGACAAAGGTCGATTTGGGATAGCTTACAACACCTTCTCCAAAAGGCTGAAACGAATTGAGTTCCCCGGTCAGAAACCAATACAGATGGGAAACCCTGTAGCCTGACGATTTTTTCCAGGAATACTGTGGCCAGAGTAGCAGCGGTGGGGAGCCCCTTCAGCTGAATAAAATGTTCCATTTTGGAAAATTGGTCTAATATGACCAGTATTGTATTAAACCCATCACAGGGTGGCAGGTCGGTAATGAAGTCCATGGACAATGTATGCCATGGTGTTGGTGGTACTCTTAATGGTTTCAACAACCCTGCAGGGTTTCATTTTTGGGATTTGTTTTGTGTGCAAACACTGCAAGTTGTGACGAACTGGGCAACATCTTTTTTCCAAGAGGGCCAGTTTTTATGGATCTTGGCTCTAGTCTTTGCGATTCCAGGATGTCCTACCACCAATGACTCATGATAATTCACTATTATCTTGGTTCGCACTTCCGTGTCTGGTATATATAGTCTTCCTTGAAAGTATGGTATATTAATTATCTTTGATGGAGTACTGGCACCCCTTACTCAACCATTCCTTTTGGGATGTCTGATCCATCTGTACCTGGAGATCAGTCTTCAAGTCTTCCCAGCAGGTAGTTGCAGCAATCTGATGTTGAAGTCCTCTCCCATACGCGATAGGGTGTCTGCCTTTCCGTTACGCACTCCTGGTATGTAGGTTATTACAAAATCATACTTGGCAAAGAATAAAGCCCAACGGAGTTGACGTGAAGATTGTACCTTAGCTGTTTTTAAATATTGCAGGTTGTGGTGATCTGTGATAACAGTAACCATGTGTCTTGCCCCTAAAAGCTAGTATATCCAGGTTTTGAAGGCTCCTTTGATTGCCAGGAGCTCTTTGTCAGTGATTGCGTAATTCTTTTCAGGTGTAGAAAACTTACAGGACCAGAATGCTATGGGATGAAGTTGCCCCGTCTCTGGGTCCTTTTGCGATAAAACAGCTCCCATGGCAATACTGGAGGCGTCAGTTTCAAACACATATGGTAGGCCAAGCCGATGATGTCGAAGTACAGGTGCTGAGGTGAAAGCTTGTTTTAATTTGTGAAAGGCGTTCTTTGCCTTGGCGGACCAAAAGAATTTCTTATGCTTCTTTAGAAGAGAGAGATGTGATTGGATGGACGATCTGTGAAAATCGTGGGATAAATCGTCTTTAGAAATTAGCAAATCTGAGTACACTCTGCACCCCTTTGGTAGATGTTGGAGATGGCCACTGAAGGATAGCCTCAACTTTACGTGTGTCCATATGAACTCCTTCTTGAGTAAGCAAGAAGCCCAAAAATTCGACCTCCGTGAAGTGGAAGGAGCATTTTTCTAATTTGGCAAACAGTCGGTGCTGACGAAGCTTTCCCAACACCGCCCTTACATGGCCAACATGATCTTCCTTGGACTATGAATAGATCAGAATATCGTCGATGTAAACGAGGACGCAGACATTCAACAGTTCGTGCAGTACATCGTTCATAAAGAACTGGAATGCTGCCGGTACATTGCATAACCCAAAGGGCATCACCTGATACTCGAAAAGTCCGTATTTGGTCCGGAATGCTGTTTTCTACTAGTCGCCTCTTTTAACACATACAAGTTGATAGCCCCCCCCCCGGAGGTCTAGTTTCATGTAGATTTGAGCGCTCTTCACCTGATCAAGTAATTCGGGGATGAGTGGTAAAGGGAATCTGTTCTTAACCATGATTTGATTCAATGCCCTGTAATCAATGCACGTTCTGAGGTCACCTTCCTTCTTGGGTACGAAGAAGAGAGCTGACGAAGCAGTAGACTTAGATGGGTGGATGAATCCGTTAACTAGATACTGGTCTAAGTAGGTTCTTAGGTGTTGATTAAGACAAAAGTTGAGCACACTTTAAAATGAGCTTGGCGCCAGAGGCGCCAGGACTGGGTCCATTGGGACACTGCAGGGTATACAGTTAATGGCCCTTGACCAGTGACCATGACAATTGGGTCTAGGAATTGCTCCTCTCACTGTTCGCAAAGTGTGCCCTGCAGTGCATTTCTGGCACATGATGCAATTTACAATAAACTGTGCCACATGCTCTAAAAGTTTTGTCGAAAACCACTCTTCTGCTATTGTAGTGGCTAGACTCTCTTGAGTCACATGCACAGGGTAGTGAAGCTGCTCCAGCGCTACCGTCTATAATGCTAGAGGCATAACTGGCTTTCCAGTACTATACTGTCTCCAAATTGCCTCATTGGGGGATAAAGAACACCCCTGCTTCTTCCATAATTCCTTCTGTTCTTGTGGTGATCTCCCTAGTATATTAATTAACTGGACAATAGACAGCATGTTAAAGCCCTCCTTTACCAACATGCATCGTTCTGTCATTTGTTTAACACTTTCTATTTCAAAATTAGAAATGGTTGGGGAATACTCTACAGGATAATATCCAAACTATAGACACTCTTGTCCCCTGCACACCACAAATGCTGAATAACAGCCAAATGATTTTAATAAAAATACAAAATTTAATATGTAAAAAGTTGCAAACACAGAAGCATGTTTAGCCTATACATCAATCTTATGGGCTTCATTTCAAATGGATGAAATTCTTTCAATGCAAGTCCTTCTTGCTCTACGCCTTTCGGGGTGCGATACCCCTTCTTCAGGAGTGGACTTCTGTAAGTGTACAAAACAAAACAAAGTTCAGTTTTCATATGATGCAACTCTTCACCTCTATGGTATTCAACCTAATGATGTACCACATATTTACACAATAATCTTCACCTCAGGTGTATTACTTAATCCAACTATATACACAGTGTGACAACCCTTTATGTACAGAAATATCAATACATCACTCTGTAGGCCATGCACAGTGCAATAGCAGTCCAAAGCGAGTGCCAATCCGCGCCCCATACCTTCTAATGTTAAGTTGATGCCAATTATTAATGTGGATTTTAGCCTGTCTCCACCATGAATGTGAAATGAACCATTCTCCTGCCTATTATGACCACCTGTATTCATTCTGAGGTGCAGTGTTCACCCAATTCCACGTATCTAGAGGTTATTCCTACCGTATGAAACTCCAAACGATGACAAGATGCACTGTATTCCTAAACATCGAATAAGAACAAGGTGATATGATTACTTCCTTGGGTAGGTGATTCTAAATATATGGCTCGACCAGGCCAACTACACAAATTGTACCTATTTAATCGGAATATGGTTCCTGGTCTGTAACAATTCTGTTGTTCCTTTTGTTACCATGTACGTGTGGACACCAAATGGAATAGGCTGCCTTCACCCATTGGTAATACGCTGTATGGCAGAGAATGTAATTACTCCTCCCGTTGCAGAAATTTTGTGAAATTATTATCCAATCGATGACAAATATGCCTCAATACTGTGTGAACTCAAGTCTATATTCGCTTACCTCGATGGTAAGCAAGTTGCTCACTTCCCAGCTCTCCTATGCCTTTGTTCCGTCTGTGACCACAGCTTCCTGTCTTCTAGGCACGTTGGAAAACACAAGATTGGAAAAGATCACGTGATACGCCACGTGATATATTGCGGTGCAACATGACTTGTACCATCTATTGTGACCACTAGAATGCCGCCCCACCCGTGGGATTGGGGCGTGGATGTCTCTGCCAGGTTAGCGCAGCGCAGGGATTCATTCATTAAATGAGTCAATGTGTGCATGGCACAGTATTTAGAGCTGTGTTAATAATATGGAATGAGGAGAACCCCATGTGGATTTGCAAAAAGGATGGAGAAAAAAATATTTCTATGTTCTTCCAATTTTCAAAAAAGTGTAAAACATAATATTTACTCATGCCATAGCATTGAGTGCCATGTTTCTAATATGGGATGTGTGACTGAATTGAGAAATAGGCTGCCTGTTTGTCTTATAAATCTGCAGCTTTGTTTCTACTAGAAATTAAATCTGTCATTTTTAGAATGTGCTGAGCATTTTATCACTGCTAGAATCAATGGGAATGCTAGTACTGAAAAGTATCTAATAGGGCCGCATGTTGCACTGGAGTGCTGTCTGCATGGAGGAAGCCCCTCAGTTTCCAGAGTGGCCGGCCTGCGTGTATGGGTAATGTCACTTGGGCGGAGTCAGAGTACACCGTCTCTTCCTCATCTTCGAATCTCTGAAGTGCAGCAATAAGCACCACTAATTCTGCAGCCTGTGCTGAGCAATGCAAAGGTAATCCCGCGCTTGCTACTGCTTCAAATTCACCTTCTGAGTTCAGCTTTAATACTGATGATCTAGTATGCCTTTCACCAGTCGTTTGATCAATTTTTGAAGAACCATCAATAAAAAACACTTTCTCCCTGCGCCCCTCCTGAGAGCATTTTCTCTTGTTTGGGGAATCTCATTATAGTTCTCAATATACGTTGCACAGTCATACACATAATCATCCTCGGCAGAAGTGTGTGAAAGTGGTTTGTGGTACCTCTGTGTGCCACTGTGTTACTGGAAACCTCAAGGTTGATCACTTTTCTGAGATGATCTACAGCACAGGTTTTGATTGCTGCTGGGTCTTTAATTGAGCTGGTCCCGACCCTGTGCAACGTGCGGCGGCTGCTAAAACCATAATACCACACTTCCGGCGCGGAGCATGTGAAAGTGGTCTGTGGTACCTGTGTGTGCCACCGTGTTACTGGAATCCTCGAGGTTGATCACTTTGCTGAGATAATCTACATCACTGTTTTTCATTGCTACTGGCCCTTTAATTGAGCTGGTCCCGACCCTGTGCAACGTGCAGCGAGGAAGAGGCTGCTAAAACCATAAAAGTAGACAACCTGAGTGGAACACGTACGTAAGTGGGTGAAAATGGTCTGTGTCTGAGGTGCCGAGGCAGAGGGAACCACCCTTTCGTGGATTGAGCAGCATGTCAGTGTACTCACAGAGGTACAGTAAGGTTTCCTGTCCTTCTCTCCCCTCCCCCTCAGGTTGTGCCGCTAACTGGATAACTGGAAGATGTATTGCTTATTGAGGGAAGCAACCATTGAACACGCCACTTGTTTACATATCTGGAATACCCCTTTTTAACCATGCCACACTAGGGGCGAGAGGCACTTCCAAAAAACCCTTAAAGAGGTTCATTTAAAACTTCTTATTGCCAATCCTTGATCCCTGGTGACCAAAGCTACATAAAGGGAGATGAAAAACCAGGGAAAACGGGAAAGAAGCCCGACCATGAACAAATCAGCACTAAGAATGGTACCACGCAGTCAAAAGATCTCTGCGCTTCCGCTGCTCATGAATCCACCCACAGAGTCCAAGATAAAATCATGTTTTAAACCCACAAAGGCACTGCTTGGACCCCCTATGGCTATTACTAATGCCCAGTTGCTGGTAGATACGGATTCGATTTTGCCATGTCAATAGACAATACTGGCTCTCTACAGAAACTATGTCACGTGGTAAAAAGGAACTCAATGGTTCTGGCAGGTTTTGAGCCAGATATTTTGTCCCCAAATCTGTCCCGAACCCCAAATTTGGAAAATGTTATGACCTCCTCAGAGTCTGCCCCTGGGGAGAGCAATACCGAGTAGAGTGTGGTGGAGATCGGTGAGGTTGTCGAGAAAACTGGTCTATTTACCCCCCCCCCCCGGGCAGAGAAGAACCTATTGGAGGTCCTGGAAGTGACAATTGAGGCACTATTAGTACTCTGCTCGAATATGGTGGAGGAACAGCTGCCGCTCAAAGAGGATGTGGCTGGCATAGCAAGTATGTTAAGGAGCGTAAATGGCATGCATCGACAGGAAGCCGACCAACAAACAGCCACTAGCACCATCAGTGCCACTCCCTCACCTAGGCAGGGGATTATCCACATTGAAGCATCTCTTGTGCTAGATGGAATTACTAATAAAGATCTCAGACCAAGTACCAGACATACTCAAGGAATATGGCAAAGTACTATTTTATTCTCAATTTAATAAAACAGGGTCATCTAGCAGACATTAGATGGAGTCTTGCACACTCACAAACAAACTTGATTACACAGGGGTCTTATTCCCCAACATGCATCATCTATGACATCATCCTATGTGGCAAACCATAAAACTGATTAGTAGGAGGGATTGGTTAGGGGAACATCTCTACCTATAGAATATATATATATATATATATATATATATATATATATATATATATATATATATATATATATATATGGGTTAATACTTCAATGGATGTCTCTTATCTGTAAGACACCCCTCAAATTACCTTTAAATACGTATAATACTGATAATAGCGAACAAAATGACAGTGCATTGGTCTATGCAACATTGTATAGCACGTTGCCGCATAGACCCTTGGTTTGGTTGGCATTCTTACCCAACCTTGGACTTTTGACTCGGCTAGCAGCATGTAACAAAACTGAAAGCCAGGTGCTTGCATCAAGTCAGATTACTCTCTACTTTCCCAATTAGTCCATCATCTCTTAGACCGGTCATGAGCCAAACTTTCCCATCTGTAGTTGACCTTGTAGCCTGTTCTCTGTTCTAGGACATTCAAGGGAATGAAAGCACATCACTATCCTCATCCGAATAGCCCTTGTTTACGACGTTTGAGTCACATGTGAAGAGACCACAAATGTGTCCATTTCAGCCTCTTATTTACTGCTTTTTGTTTTTATTATGCTGGGTGTCATTACTCACCTTGGCCTCTAGAGACTTCCTCACTCTACCTTGTATAAACATTATACACGTTTAATTGTCCAATACTTGGCTCCTGCAGAGGTTTTCTTAATCTAAGAGGACTATGTCTCATCCATGTTTTATCCGCATACTTTGCAGCTATTCCTTAAAAATAGCATCCTTTATTCCAAGCCAACATTGACTCCTCTTTATTCTGCACACAAAACTGTTCTTCCAGCGTCTCCTCACTCTGAAACCCTGATTTGCTTCTGAGGTAGTTGAATTGAATATTTACACAAGGCTGCGTCGATTTTCCAACTATGCCCTTGTCAGATTTCACTCAGCGCTCCATGATGTCCAATGGTGCGTGCTCACATCTTTCCATATGCCATCCTTCCACACTTTCAGTGCGTGGGTACATTTGATACGGTTGTCTGAGTGCCTATCATCTGTCATCCACTCGATGAGGTCTAGGCATAACACATTGAGTCTCACACATGGCCCTTCTCCTGCTGTTCCAGTATGACAGCGGTGAGGGGGCGGGAGTTAGGGAAAATGCGCCCACCTGCTCCTCTACAATCTTTTTGGATCATCAAGCAGGCAGCGCAACAGAACTCTGACCATTACGACAGGCTGTGCACTGGGGCCATAAGGGTAGGTCTTTCCCCTGCTGCCACCAGCATCAGACTGGGACAAAAAATAGGAATGGCTACCATATTAAGTGGCCCACGTTCTGAAATGCAATTTGTGATTTCTTAACACAAACAGACCTGCAAAAATAGCCCATACTGGGTTTTACCCTATTACCTTTTTAGCCAGTGCAAGCCTGCCCTGCCTGCACCATTGTTTTCCACAGGCCAAAGTTGGCAGGATGTCACATCTCGCAAATAACAGCAAGTTCGGTGAGGCCGATTTAAGGTATAAACCGGCTGTGACGGGCACACACAGCAAAAACACATTCTCAAGTAACTATTCTACAATATTCTACAACCTGTCATCCTTCTCTTGGATTCTGCGAAATCCAGAGTTGAAGTATGTGTGGAGATTTAAGAGTAAACCCGGTGTCATGTCTTCTAGCATGAGAACGAGATCACCACTGCGAAAGATAAGGTATTGCAACATCTTTGCCAAAAATAGATTAAGCTGGAACTCAAGGACTGCCGCCAGCCTCACATGCTCGGTACCAGTGTACATACAGCTGGTGGAAACATTGTCAAGCTAAACAGTTGTTGAAAATGGAAACAAGTTTTTCGTCTTTATTTTGGGAACACCGCAATAGCCTTTCCTCCTAAAAGATGTCACTTGCTAGGCCTGAAACAAAGTGTTTCCGAAAATAGCTAAAATTGCCTGCGGTGGAAAATCCGGTGCGTGCAAGAGAAATGTGAGAAGTGTTCTCACAATGAGATCTACGGAAGGCAGCATTACAGAGAGGACCCTTCTGGCCAGTGCATTAGTTTCTAGTTTGACGGCTCTTGGTGCACTCAGTGCACGTTGTGTCATCAGTCATTTTTATTCAAACTTAGTGCCGCAAAAAGTCAACTTCTAAGTGCTTATAGGAGTGCAAGCCTTTCCTGGGTCTAGTACAGATGGGTCAGGCCAGAGCACCATGTTGGTGAAGTAATCTGCAGGGTTAATCAGTGGTCATTATCTTCCCATAACTGCCCTCATCCAAATCCTTAGAATATATTTTATTTATTTATCGTTTATGGTTTGAAACAAACCTTTACAATTCTCCAAAGTTAAAATACCTACTCACAGCAGAAAAAAATTCAGATCAAACATTGTAATCAATCATCCACAAAAATGAGAACATGGCAGAAATCACAATAGAGTACAATATTTCAGTAAATAAAATCATAACAAACATTAACAATTCATGACTTAAGAATCCAAAACAGTAAAAAAAGGAATCCTACAAGAGTTGATAAAAGAGGGAGGGAGAATACAAGACCTAACACAAACACATAAACATCTAAAACAAATACCTTCACTGCATAATTCATAATCTTTTTTTAAAATCTAACAATAGCAAGTCTTAAGGTAAAATATGTACCCCCCCAACATAAACATCCAGAGATTCTCTGTATTCACCTGAGCCAAATTGTATACAAATGTACCAAAACATTAAATGCACTGTAACATCAAAGCGAGACAGACTAATAATAAATGTTTCATGTTTTCCCTCTCTTGTGGGCGAGTATCAAGTCTGCATACAGTGTACACTTCCCAAGGCCTCTCCAGTATTTGAACCCAAAGTATTCCATGTCATATCCAAGCCCATGAGCTGTCCCAAGCAATAATCCATAAAGCCTCCAATGGGAACGCTCGCCAACATATACGGCTCTTCCTATATCGGAATGCATAGTAGTAGATGGAGAGCACAACAATGTATGATATAAAGCCAACTGCTTCCACAAAGCCCTACTGCAGAGAGATTGGATTTCCAGCTCGTGGTGATTAACCACTAAAGGAAAACACTCTGGGATGACATGGAACACTCTCCTCCATAGCAGGGCTTTGTAATGATCCAACTCATCCATCAGTCAGGTTGGAAGAACTTCTAACCCATGAAGTAATTTTGGAATTACCTTATATGCAGTACCACCTCACAGGCGGACACCTCTCCATCCCTTGAAGAAATATTCCAGTGTAAGCCCCTCTGCTCCCTTAGTGGGGCTATCAAAACATCCTGCAGTATCTCCTCCTTGTTTTCACTGAAGCGAGCATCCCTGGAGCCAGATTTCTCCTGAGTCATTTCATGAAGTAAATATTTTCTTTTTAAATGAAGAAGACGGAATCGATTGGTCCTCTGAGGTGAAGTGGCTCAATATGGAAGTGACAAGTAGCTTCCTACGGCCACTGCGGGTAGAACGGGACAGCTGAGGTCTTCCCAATTATAAAGCGAGCAGGAGAGGTGCACAAGAAGTTCTCCTTTTGAAAAAATAGTGAGTGGGGTCCAGAACTTTGGAGATATATCTAGGTCCCTTCAAAGTTTTGGAAGATAGGGTAGTCCTCTGTGCGAACCCCTCAGACGCCTATCCTTTTATTTGATTTTCTCCTGATGTGTTCGATAGTAGGCACATGCTGTAAGGTCCTAGAGTCCACCATGTTGCTCTTCATCTTGCCCAGCACAGGAAGTCAAGGACAACCTTCTGCTTGAGGGGCATCTTGCCGATCAGTTAATGATGTTTTGTTGTTTGAAACCTCAGCAGTTCTGGGTTCTTCCAGGTAGTCTCACATCATTAAGTTGTCTCCACATCTTTTTCTCCTTTTCTTCTGAATTGTCCTACATATAAGGAATAGGACAAACTCTGTACTCCCAGTTCATGACCTGGATTTGCATACAATTAAAGTCGCAGAATTCCCCAATTTGCTAAAGGTGTTGAGGCAGTGCTTACTTAAGTCCTACTCGGGGTGGGATCATAATGTAGGAAGTGGTGTTGCAACTCGTGCTCTCAAATCTCTACTATATAGGTCAGTATACTTGCATCAGAACTGCAGAAAGGCACTGCCTGTGTGGTGCTGCTAGACGAGATGGAGATGCAGGTTCAACTCCTCTCAAACAAATTCTTGGATGGATGGCTCCCCTCTGCACTGTGGACAGATGCGATGGCTGCAACCAGACATTTTGTGCGGTCCGGGAAATGGAAGGTAGATGACTCCAGAAAGATAACTTTTTAAAGCTTCCACTTGTTGTACTGATACTGAGGACAAGGACAATCAATTCTTTTTTTGGCCAATTCCAAAAGGTTGTCTCCATTATCGAGGCACTCTACAAGCAGAGAAATGGTTCCTGGAATGTGTCAGGCAAGGCTTATCCGTAGATCAAAAGTCTGTTCCCCAAGATTCAGGTGTACAGGTCGTGCATTGGCTGCAGATTAGATAAACAAGGGGTGAAGAAGGACATTTGAGGCCTTAGCCAGAAGAGGGTGGTCAATGAGGTGCCAGGAAAACATGTACTTCAAGCTCAGAAGGCCACCAACTTAAATTAAACCTGAACACAGTCCAAACCTATCCACACTTTGACGCAGAGCATCCCTATGATCCAGGAAGACTATGCGCCAAGCCCCGGGGACAGACAGCCAGGACTCATGAAAGAGTTCTGAAATGTTCAATGAGGGACTGTTATTTCTAATCTCAGGCTCATCCAAAGAGTGTAATCGTGTGCAGTTTCACTCACTGAGCCACAGCTCAGCACCGAGGCAGTGCCTGTCGGGAGACTGGGGGTTATCACTTGGAGTACTAATTAGATTAAATCTGACATAATCAATAAACATAACATATTCTTTGCTAAACTAACAGTGAATGTATGTGGCTAGGATAACCCACCTAGAGTGCACTTGCAAATGGCACTCATTGAAGTGAATGCAAATCCATGTTTATTGAAATCGTAGTGCCTAAATTCACATATGAGCCACGAATGTGTGACCCTTGACATGATAAATAAAGAAGCCCAAAGTCTTTCTTTAACCCTTAACTCGTCTGCAAAGAGCAGACATCGGGTGCAGAGACTGCGGGGCCTGCACATGCTGCCTTATTTGCAGTGGCACTGGAGTCATGCTGCCAAGATGGCTGATTGGAAGAGGTTATTATGTGAAATTATACAGAGACTCTTGCTCTTTGTGGAGCGTGTGGTTATGTCGTTTAGGAATACGTATTTCCACAGTTGCATCTAAAACACAAGTAAAAGAATGATTATTTTCCAATGAACACTATTTGTGATTCCCTGTAATGAGCAGATTCAATTTTCTGAATATGTAGATAATTGTAATGAAAATGCTTGAACAATGAAAACATTCATTCTCATCCTGAGTCGGTGATGCCACAGTTCTTCCTGTAATAAAATTTAGATGTGAACCGTTTTCAATGTATCTTTATCTTCAAGCTGGTAAAGAAAGATGCAATGGCAGCCCGACACTAAGGACATGGGTGCTGCCTCCCCCGACCCCTCCCGCCCCCACCGCCTGAGAGGCAGGCAGCACAGTCCCTGTGCTTTATTTGCACTGGCGACTGCGCTGCCTGCCTCGCAGCAGGGCCACATCCCCACACAGGGACGTCATTTCACCAAAATGCCAGGGGTAGCGGAAGTGACATCCCATGACCTTTGCCCTCGGATGATATCACAGGAAGTGATGTCATTTGACCCCCCCACCTCGAAGTGACATCACGGGAAGCGACGGAACATGCCCTTTCACCCATTGACAAAACAGGAAGGGACATCACATACTGTTCCTAAGTACACTACAACAAATATGGTTGCGATATCACTATGTTATATACATTTCGTGCAAGAATGGATCACCATATGTATCGTTAATATCAGTGTGTATAGGACTATATTACCAAATTACTGTGAATACAAGCAGGCGTCCAAGGCCAAATGATAATGATATGTTATTATATAGCACTTACGCCTAAGAGCTTTATAGAGATCAAATATACATACAATATCACCCAACCTGTGTTGGTACTCATTTATCGACCTCAGAAGGGTGAAAGGCTGAGTTGAGGTATTTAAGAACAGGCTATATCAGTGACTCGCCACATGACACTGGCCATGGGCCAGGAGCTTACATTTTTAAAAAAAATAAAAAAGTAAAAAAAATAAAAATCCTTCATTTCTAGGGGTCGCAAGGAAGACCAAAGGGGTAATGACATCCCTGTCCCCACTATTGTTTTTGTTTTGCCACAAATGTAGCATCAAATAATGGGAGCTGGTGGGGCCCTGCCAGCTCTCATTGTTATTCCAGCAGCATAAACCCACTGCCTGAAAGGAGCGGTGTCAACATGTTTATGTTGCAGTCAGGGCTTTAAGTGGGCCAGGGCCTGCTGGGGCTGGGCCCCGGCAGGCTCCAAAATCTCGTTTTGAGGCGGGGCCCTGCCAGGGCCCACTAATCTCCCCTGGCAGCCGCATCCACTACATGAAAAGGTTTTTTTTCTATAGCCTGAAGCTCTCGCTCGTGTGTGCGAGAGCTTTAAGAAGAAAATGCCTTTCAGCCATAATGGTGACCCTGCACCTGCGAGGCATCCCTTTCAGCAAGAGATGCCTGTGGGCTGGCGCCACCATTATGCTGATAAACGTGAGGCCGCGGGAAGCAGGGGCCTTGTTTTTTTTAATTCTGAAACTCCCGTGGATTCGCAGGAGTTTCAGTCTTTAGGAAAAAGGCATCTGCTTCCAGCGGCCTCGCCCTTTCAGCCTTAATGGTGATGCTGCCCCTCTCCAGCTGGTGAGGGCCAGCGCCACCATTAAGGCTGAATAGGCGAGGCGCTGTCCCCTGCCAGGCAAGCCTATAGAAAATAAATGCAGAGATCAGCACCGTATCCCCCGTGGGGAGACAGTGCTGATCTCTACAAAAGATTGCCTGGCAGGGGTGCCAGTAGCCCTTTGAGCCAGGGCTCGTTTTTGGGGCGTGGCCTAATGGCCCAGCGGGACCCCTGCTGTTAGGCCACGCCCCCTTGATGAGTTGTGTCTCATTTTGTAGTGTCACTTAAGGCACTGGTTGCAGTGATCCACAGCGTGAACATGCTGACTGACAGGAGAGGCCTCTTAGCAGGCAGCGTGTCTAGGCACTTGAGAGGCGGGGATGTCCTCCCTGTGACTGTGCAGGTGCTGTGAAGTGTGTGTGGAGGCAAGGTACATTTTCTGGGGAGTTTGTTTTCCCATTTAAGGTGCATGCATGGATTGTATGCAGTGTACGTATGTTGATGTCTGTTTATATGAATATGTGCATGTATGGAGTTGTAAGAATGATGTGTGGGTGAAAGTGTGTGCATGTGTGTTTCAGCCCTCATCCCTAAATATAGGGGTGTGAGCTGCTGGCATAGCATTCTCATTTGCGTTATCCTTGATGCGCACAGTACCATGCATCAAGGGTAAATGTGGTTAAGTGAAGTGCTATTACATGGCAAGACTGGCCTACATTAAATGTAGATAGTATATTCACAGAATAACACTTACTTTTGTTTTACCCTTGATCCACAGTTACTGTGCATCAAGGGTAAAGCAACATGGCAAGTGTTATTACCTGGCTAGACTTTTACATTGAATGTAGGATTGTCTCGCCATGTAATAACACTTATCTTTCAACTTTTGTTAACTTGAATCTATTGGGTTTTTTCATGGGATACCATACACAATTAACTGCAGACTGGTTGTCTTTTTACCAGTTTTTTTAAATATAGTTTTGTGAAATGCACCATGTTAACACATTATTTAAAAAAATATTCTGAAAGCGGGAGAACCACCCCGAGATCTCCCTACTTTGGTTCGGGGTCCCTCGCTGTGCTCGATCGCTCCCACATATTGGACCCATACATTTGCGCCGCTCCACTTAAAAAATCCACCAGCCGCCACTGGAAAGATGTTACTTGCAACATATTGTGATGCAAGGAATAATGCTATGTAGGAGCAATCGATTTAAAAACGGTATAATTTTAGTTAGAATTACGCTCAAATATGAAAGTAGACGGGCTAAGCATACAAGCATGATGTGATGAGCACACCTAGTTCTCATCTAAATGCTGAAAAAAGCATCCCAATTTGTAACATCCCAGACACACAATTGTATGCGATTTGGGCAGGGAACAGAACA
Source organism: Ambystoma mexicanum (assembly GCF_040938575.1). NCBI lineage: Eukaryota > Metazoa > Chordata > Amphibia > Caudata > Ambystomatidae > Ambystoma > Ambystoma mexicanum. The sequence goes on from NC_090931.1 coordinate 813,902,499, forward strand.
GGTCTGCCAACAGTTATCCCAGTGCTATTAATCATTTGTTTTTCCTTGAAGCAATTTCTACCATTGTTCCATTGCAAACATACATGTTAAAACACTAACGCTGTAACTCAACAGTGCACTGTGTTGGGAGAGTGAGTAATCCTCATTATCCTCATCGATTTACATTGTGAAAAATCTATATAAATATTTAACACAGCCCAATCTTCTGCCCACAGTCTTGCTCTCCTTCCAGGCACCTTCCAATGTCTGGAGCTGACAGCGCCGACTCCGGCTCACAGTGGCCACTTCTGTGAAACGTGCCTTTTGCCTGGGAATTTTAACTCCCTTGAGAAAGGAATTGAGGCGTTTTCCTTGCGAAACAATTTCAAAGACTAGGGCACCGTTTGTCAAATTTCAAACCTTGGATCAATTTAAATTATTCGCTTACTTTACTTTTATTACTAATATAGCGCCACACGCCCAAGGGCCTCAGGGTGCATATAGAACAAATACAAACCAACAAGGACAACGAGAATCAAAAACGAATCCATATGCGAAAGACATCTAGTCCACTCCTTTGTTGAAAAGATGTCTTAATCGCTCTTTTAAATCGATTCAGACAAGGACTAGTCCTCAGTTTGACTTGCAGCTCATTCCATGCACTGGGAGCCCAGCCATCAAATCTGACTCCCCTGTACCATTGCAGTTTAAACCCCAGCTGCAAGAGCGTTTGTTGTTGTTAGAGTGAAGTGCTCTCCTACATGGTGCAGGCTGGTCGGCCAGATATCGAGGCACATTAACAGTAAGGCATATGTATGTCAAAGGGAGGGCTTTGTGTTGATTTCTATGCTTCACAGGCAGCCAATGACGGGCGCGTTAGATGCGGTGATGTGATCCTGTCTACCAAGTCCACAGACTTCCCACACGGCCCCATTCTGGATGGTCTCAGGTTTATTCAGGTTAGATAAGGAGGTATCTTCCAGCAAGCAGGGGTCAAGTCGAGGGTACACTCGGGGGACGGAGTCCACCCACTTCTTTCAGAGGGTGGACTCAGTCGACCCCCCCTCCCCCCGCCCAGCTTAAATGAGAAACATTGCATGTCGTAACCACGTGGATCGAACCAGGGTCCTCAGGTTTGTAGCGGTTTGTAGGCTGGACACTTCACCACTGCACTATTTAACTTGATGAAAAATAACAAACAACTGAAGGTAAAATTTCCCATTTCGGTACTGCAAGTCCCAGGGAAAACATTTGTATTGGTTCTTGGAGTTGAAAACATGCACACGTTTTAACATTTTAAAAAAAAATAGAAGAAAATATCCTCTCTTGATTTTGTGTGTGTGTGTTGATTTTATGAAAGTCAAATGCCATTCGTCCTGTGCAATTTTGGTAGTTATGCAAAGCCAATTTAATGGAATGTTCATATTTCACCTTGGTATGCTAATTTCTGGCGACGTCACATCCCTTTGCATTTGCTGATGAGTCCCCCCACTTTAATTTTTAGGACTTGGCCCCTGCCAGCAAACTATTGCAGCATCCAACTTGCAGTTAGTAAGAGCTGAGGCAACAGGAGGTCTGTTATCCTTGGATAGATAAGAACTAATCTGTGTCAACAGATTGATGATGTAGGTGCAAGAGGAGTGCAAATGAGCAATGTGCATATTGAATGACAAGTGGGAGTCAACAAATATTCCCAGAGTTTTTACATGGGAGGCCACAGAGATGGGATAGCTTGCTATCTTAAATTGGTTGTAACAGGAGTCTAAATTTCTTTAACTGGGACCAGAACTGACAATCAAACGTTCTTTTTTGTCATTCAATGCAAGCAAATTCAGCGCCATCCATGACTGGATTAAGGAGTAAATCTGGTTGATGGCCACAGAGTACTGGGAATGATCACACAATAGTTATAATAAAATCTAGGTGTCATGTGCATAGTTCTTATGGCTGAACCCCCAAACTGTCCAAAAGGTGAAACGGGCTAGTTGTCAATATTAAAGTGGGTTGGTGAAAGGCAGGAGCCCTGTGGTACTCCGTAAGTAAGATTCACAATTACTCACCGCAATCCTCGCAGAGCGGGGCCCAAAAAAGGACTCAATCCAGTCTGCAGCACTTCCTGAGCATCTCCCTATTTTAACCAGTCTCTTAGCAAGCAGGGTGTGATCCACAAGTTTGAATGCAGCAGAAAGATCCAGGAGCATCAGGAGGGCAGTATGAGCTTTGTCAATAATGCCCGCAATGCTGGATTTAAAGTTCAGCAGAGCAGTCTCCCTCCCATGCATGGCCCAGAAGCCAGATTGACAGACCCCCAGTAAGTAATGCATCTCAAAGACCTGCAGCGGTAGGTATGCTATCCTGTCCAGGGTCTTCAAAAGCAAATGAACAATAGTAATAGGTTGGTAATTACTAGCTATTGCAGGGTCCAGAATTCCCTTTTTTTTAGAAGGGGGTAATCCATGCCTCCTTGAGACTGCCAGGCACAAAGAAGTCATTGACAATCTTGATATTCCAGGGGATAAGGAAGTCTAATGACTCTTTAATGATGTGCGCCAGGCAGACGTCTCCCAGACAGGAGATAGGTTTCACGCCACTTACAATTGTGAGGACTTCACTCCCAGTTACCTGTTCAAAGGTAATTTTGAGCTCATCCAGAGGAAGGGATGGAGTACCTTTGGATGTCACTGGAGGAGGATAGAGATTCTATAAGAGAGTTTGTTGCTTTTTTAAGAGCTTGTTGATGACTGGATATTTTTCTTGAATTCATCTTGAATAGATTATCACCAAAGATGATTTTTTTCAGTCTTGGGCGTCTGAATCTACTTTCCTTCCAGCTCGCTCTGGATTTCAAAACTCTCCCAAGAACTTGAATTGCCTTCCACTATTATAGAATAATAATTGGTCGGCTTGACCGAAACAATTCTCGCTTATAATCCTTCACAGCCTTTCTTGTAGAAGAGCATGCTGTCAGGACATAGATCTTTATGCCATGCACATTCTCATGACCCCCTTCATTTTCCAACACGTAATTATTTTATTGCAGAACCATGTATTTTTCTTTGTTTCACTTTGTATCATTTTTAAACGCACCAGTGTGAGAACATCAAAAGTCTCCAGTATAGCCTGGTGAAATTTGTTGGCCATTTCATTGGTATTGGAGATTGATGGCAACCTGGATAGCTGAGGTGTGATCAAGGCTGCAAGGTCCTCTGGCATAACCTTTTTTAGATTGCTGAACCTTTTCATTCTCCTAGGATTGATGTCAATGCACTGTAGCATCATTGGAAGCAACAGGTTACATTAGATCCAATGGTGATCTGACCAGTGGCAAGGAGTAAGCACCACTGGAGAGATAGTGATGTTATATGTTAAAACCCAGTCCAGGATATTGTGCTCTGTGTGTGGCCACCTTAACATGCTGGCAGAGGCCTAATGCCCCAACAAAAGCTGGTGAGATAATGGTTTAATTTTTTCATTGAGTAGGTTGGGCAATTGTTCCACAAAATAGATTTCTTTTGCAGGGCTTTATACAGGATTAGAAAGCTAATAGAGGTGTTGAAGTCTATGCTTGAATTAACTAATACAGATTCACAGTTGTCGAGTGTCCTAAAATTAGTTGCATGTACTATCAATATTTTCTTAAACATGAAAGCCACTCTTCCCACGTTCTCCAAACTCTGGAGCTGGACTGATGTTACCGTGAATATATTGTAACCATCTGGGGTAGCAAGGGAGACTGAATGATAGGACGCATCATGGAGCCAGTTTTCAGTGACTGCAAGAACATCTACTCCTGAATCCATCACATAGTTTGCCAATGCAACTGTATGTTGCACAAGAGATCATGTATTTAGTAGGGTGACTGTCAGACGAGGAGTCTCCTTATAGGGTTCTAGGCTTTGCACCACCAAATCCTCAAACTATGACCTCGAGTTATTGGTGACAGGCAGAGAGGTGGAGTTAGAGATGGCCTCAACATGCAACTACGAAAGTCTGACTATTGCCAGACACGGCAGTATTGAATTTCGGGTCAGGAGGGTTAGAAGTTAGGTAACCCGAACACTAACTTCCTCCTGGATAGGACCCTTTACAGTGATACAACAGCAGAGGATTCGAGAATCACTCCCGATCCTGAACCATGACACGAAACAGAGAGCAAGCCAATGTCAAAGGAAGGAGGGTCAGGGGAAACAAAATTTGGTAAGGGCAGAGGAACCAAAACAGAGGCATCATTGCGCAAATCTTTGGGGACATCATGTGCTGCACTGAGACAGGCAACACGGTTGACTCATCAGAAGCCTTAGTTGTCCCTTGACATACGCCAAAGTCCAATGCAATATTTATTTATTGTGTTGTAGCCTAAACAAATAAGCCTTTCACATCAAAAAACATGTACCAAATAATAACATAGAATATCACTTAATCATAGCGATTCACTAATTACATTCAATTCGCAGATAAGATCTACATACTAAAATTTCTCCAATTTCTTTAAAAATACGCAGCAAAAAAGAATACAAAGCCAAAATTAGTTTCACCACATTTCTCCACATCAGCCTAACATTCCAGAAAAGGTCAATGCACCCAAGTGACACTGTCTCGCCTCCCCAAAAGCAGCATAATGCAAAACAATATGCTTTACTGTTTACTCCGATTTATTTTCAAACAGAACAGGCAGTCAGTGTTCATTACTGACTCATCCCATTTGCTCCTCCGCTCATGGGAAGCAAATTGGTTCAACTGGAAGCACAAATAGACCCCACGAATTTTCGGGCAGTGGGACAAATAAACATATGAGTGTCAGTTCTTCTTCTCCTAAAATTCACGTGTTCCCTGTAAAGAGAGAAAGTGGTCAATCAGCTGCAATCAGTTTCCTCTTAACCACCCCTGGATTGACCTTCAGCTCATCGGCTGGCAAACCTATCCTGTGCAAAATCTTGCACATATTAACCATAAACTCATTTAACGTGATAGCTGACTGTAAACTTGACAGGTCACCCAGACATTGATATAGGGAATTATGTGGTGGATTTAGGAACTTAGCCTATTCCGCCAGCTTCTTGCTGCCAGAGAGTTAAGGCCCAACTCATGCCACACCACCGAATTAGGCACAGAGTTGTTCAGGACCAAGGTTTTTTGCCAAAGCTGACCCGGCAGTATATTGCGAGATATCCGCATATAAAATTGTACAATATAAAGTCCATAGAGGATTGTCTGTTCGACCATCTGCAAATAAAATCTAATCAAAGGCACCAGGGAGTACCGTAATAACTGAGAATACACTCTCTTCATTCATTCAGAGGCATAAATTCTTCCTTGAAGAGAGCCTTCCAAGCCCCATGGACTGAGTGTTGGTCATGTTTTATTTGTTTTATTTTTTATTTAATATTTATATTGCGCCGGTAGCAAGCCTCGGGGCGCAGAAACAGGGACATGAAGACGGACAAAAACAGTGACTGACGAAGTAAGACAGGACAGCCATGTAAATTTTACTCGGGGCTAGAATTGGCCTGCAGAAATTAGTTTATTTGAAGATATGGGTTTTCACCAGCTTGTGGAAACAAATGTTGTTAGTTTCTAGTCTTATATGGTTCGGAAGACTGTCGGAAGACCTTAGATATCTAGATATCTCATAGACAAGACCCTTTCCAGGGGTTGCTCACCCACCTTCCACAGAAAGGATTTTAGTGGATTTTTGGTCAAAAAAATAACCACCTTAGATTTTTGCTTGTTGATTTTTAGGTTGTTTTGAAAAGGGCATAATGATGGAAAAAGGCTAACATTCTGTGAAGTCCAATGGGTGTCTTATCAAATAGAATAATATCATCCATGAAGGCCAGCAAGGCAAGGATCAGTGACCCCATTTTTACTGGGTTTGTGACTCCCGACTCCCACACTCAAGCCAAGTCTGACATATAAAGGTTGAACAGGGTGGGGGTCACCAGACAACCCTGTCTAAGCCCCACAAAGGTGGGGACGGGTGCTGAAATGTCCCCCTCCCTGGCCAACTTTACCCTCAAAGAGGAACTGCTATGCAACAATGCTAAGATCTGGACCCTACTCACCGGCACATTCCCCCATAGAAGTTTCCTCCATAAAGTCGCCCGGCTCACTGTGGAATCAGCCAAAATGACTGAAATTAAATAACCAAAATTAAATAACTGAATGCGTGATTTGGCCGAATTTTGCCCATTCAAAATTCCGAAACAGCTGAAAAGTTGTAACAGGTCATGCATTCGGTGTAGCTGGCTGTGGGGGTGTCCCCCGCACCCTTGCTCACTATATTGTGGCCAGGGGTTGCGAGGATATCCCCTGTAGCGGACTCTGAAAAAAAGCACCAAATAAAAGCGGGCTGTAGGGGTTTAACCCGAACCCTTGCTCACTATAATCCCCCAAAAAAGAATAAATAAAAAATAAAAAAATAAAAGGACCCAGCCGCGCCGGTTCATGTTGGAGAGACACAATGTAAGTAGGGGCATGGGGGTGCAGTGGGGGTGTGGGTGGGGGTGAGGGCCAAGTTGTAAATGTTCAGGGGAGAATAGACTGAAGATTATTTCAGAAAAATAATCTTCAGTCTTTTCTCCCTCAAACATTTGGATTGCGGGCTTTGAACCTGGATCCCTCACTGTATCAAAGGCATTAGAAATGTCTGTAGATGCCATTTAAACTGGGCTCACCATTCCCCTTTTTACTGCTGCCAATAAATGGGAGACTATTGTGGCATTTAGGAAAGTCCCCATGCCCGATCGAAACCCCACCTGATACCTAGAATGTAGATTTAATGATTTGATCTGCTGTGAGAGATCTCTAAGTAACAAGGAGGCAAACATTTTGCTAGGTGCATCCAATAAGGCAATAGGCCTAGAATCTCTTGGTTCTGCTTTATCCCCCTGTTTATAGATTGGTATAACAATTGATTGCTGCCAGGTACTGGAGACCCTACCGGTTTGATAAATACTCTCAAATAGAGTCAGTAAAGGCTCAAACCAGACCTCCGGATCTTGCTTTAGGAGCATCGGGGGAATTCCGTCAGGTCCTCGGGCTCTAGAGGCTTTAGCTCTCCCTATGGCCCACCAAATATCTCCCCCCCCCCCATGGACAAGCACCCCAGTCTCTCTGGCCCATTGCAAAAGACCAAAAGACGAACACCCAACTTCCCCCTTGGGCATAGCAAATTTCACCCTCAAATACCCCAGGCAAGTATATTCTGGTATCTCACAGCTTGTCTTTATAGAGGAGCAATCCACGGTTTCCTTAACCGTGTACCAGAAGTTGGCATGATTATTGCCCACCAGAGCCTGGAGTATGGCTTGGTTTGATGCAAATTAGACCTCTCGCTTGACTGATCTAACAAGTCCCTTATAGTGAGCTTAAATTTTATCTTTGCCTATGTTATACACAGAGAATGTCCCTGCGAGTAACCTCGGGTTTCTCAAGTCCTGCCTTCTTGTCTTTTTGCTCAAGCTATTTTACTATCATAACTGTGAAGATGAACCTTATTGCTGTTATAATTTCCTTTCTTTGCCAGTAGTCCAAGGCTGTCATTCAATGTGTGGTTAAATGCCTCTGAAGAAAAACATCCTGTCAATCTTCCCTCAGACTTGACCACTCAGTCTAACAGGTTCAGGAATTTTCTGCATGCTCTAGCATTCCATTTCACTGTCAGTCCACCCCAAAAAAGGTGAACTGAAAGCTACAGCAGACTCAATCGGGAGAAGTTTAAAATGTACTCACAGTGTACATATTAAGGGCAGGTGGTTGCTACCTGCAGCTGGGCCCCTGTCGAGCGACTCACAACGAGACAGCAATGACATGGACACAAAAAAATGATCAATCCACGATCTCTTAGTTCCCCTGAACCAGGTGTAGAACGCTTGACCTTAACATCCTCCCTCGGCAAACAGATCTCCAAGTCCCAGTTGTTCAATTGGGTTACCCACATATTCACTGGAGACCACTCTCCCAAGGATGGATTAAACAACTACACGTCCTGATTGTTATGCTTGCCACCCTCTACACAATTCACATTGAAATCCCCCCAAAATTTCTGTGTGAGTGATACCCTCTTCCAACCACCCAGCCAGTTGCCCATCCAAAGCCTAAACAAAAGCTGTCAGCGCATGCTTTGCTGGATTCCAATATATGTTGATGAATAGGAACTCTTCCACACTGTCCACAAAAGACACATTGACTGCCAAGAGATTGTTTGAGGATGTAATAACCTCATGATGACGGCATATCAACTTTAAGTCAATTACAATCACCAAACCCCCTTAGGGACGTCCCCTGCTCCATTGGTTGCCACTTTGCAGTAAGTATGGAAGCCTTCAAGCACAATAAGGCTGATAGCCATAGACTTTTGAATCAACAGTATGCTAGCATCTCCCCAACATCTTTGTATGCCCTTAGTTAAATTCAGAAGACCACAGACATTCCATGACACAATTTTAAGCCCCCATCGTTGATTTCTTTTTTTTGGTGATTTGATTTTAGAAAACATTTGCACAGCTGCTTCCAGCAAAGACCAGTCCTCTAGAGATGTCAGAGTGGACCCTGGCAGTATTTTTATACTCTAAGACTGAGCTTCCAAATTGTGGACAGGGATTTTTGGAATTAAAAAGTCTGACATCGCTGCTGCAGCATTGAGGTCAAATAGTTTGTAACCCACCAATGTCAGCAGTTCTCATTCCTTCCAAACTATTTGTGCAATTAATTTTGATGTAAAGTGACACACAGATCTATTAGTCCCCGATTTTGGGAAAACCACACACACTATGTCATCAAACCGCAGTGCACGTAGTGAAAGGATTTCCTGGAACCCCCTCAACATCTGCCTTCTATTCATGGCCTGTGCCACAAATTCCCATCCCATAACAGTACCTTGAAATTAATCTTCCCCACTTAGATTGCAAGGGTGACTCGGGCCAGGCTTTTGAGTAAGAGACTCTGTTGATAAGACCAATACCGCTACTTGTGCCACCTTCAGACTTAAGATCAGAATCTCTTGAGGCGGCTGAGCCGACACTGATGGAACCACCTCTCGCACCTGGTCTGTAGGACTCCTTGAATGCACTGACCTTGAATGGACTGATGTAGTTGGTACAGAGTTCCCCAAAAATGTTGTGATCTTACCTTGTTTTGAATGTCCCTTTTGCTTAGATCTCCCGGCTTGAGCCATGCAGGGATCCGTGGAAGCGTTTGGCGCTACCAGCGCATTAGAAGGGCATTGCAGCTTTTGTTCCACTGCTAGATCCGTGACTGAATCAGAGTTGACAGACTGCAGCAGGCATTTTCTTCTTGCACTACCAAATAACCTCAGAAGCAACCGCACACTCAGGAGGACTGTATTCCATGACCTCAGATATCAAGACAGGATCACAATGTAACCTCTTTGGACCTTCCAGTAATAAGGCAACCTTAGAGTCGAGAGTTCCCAATATATTCTCATTGTCCTGGACAATATCTTTAACATTATCCTACAGCCTAAGGAGGGACTCTAGCATAAGATGCAATTCTGAAAAAGATGCGGGCCCCAAGGAATCCATTTGTGGCAGCACCATTGAATTGTGTCTCGTTTCCATATTGCTCGGTGTGAAAAAGTCCTTACTTCACCTATTGCCTAACAGAGGACTAGAATGCAGATCTACTTGCTCTCTGGAGGGTTTTGCCCCCAAAGTATAGGATCTGTAGCCTCTGTTAGTAATGCCCTGCATATTTTTACATAGACGCTGAAGAGCCATCCAACGACATGGACGCCTCCAAGACTACCTCCTCGACTGTTGTGGGAGTTGGCTGTAGGCCACACAGTTCTTTCTTTCACCACTGAGTCCATTTCATACCTTTGCACCACTTCCTATATCATGGTCGTGGTGCCAGCCGCCGGGGAGTGAGAATTTGAATTTTCTATTTCCACCAGCAGTGTGGAACGGTGTTTGTAGCCAATGCCTGCCACAGTATTCAGGATGGGATTTACTGAATCACTGTGTAATTGCAAGGGTGCCAAAATCTGTTTTTGAACCTTAGTCGATGAAGTACCCACCACTTGTGAAAAGAAGGGGAGGGAAGAGGACTGGTTTGAATATGAACATACTCCCTCCCCAAACTCATGATGTTCCAACTGATTGGAGTCCACATTGTTCAGTGCGGTAATCTCCATGGATGGGGCATTAGTCCTTCTTCCTTTTCTGTAAGTGCCTCCAAACCCTTTTCCCTAATCAGCAATCTCCCACTCTGCAGTTTGGGTATTGACATGGCACAGTTGTACACAATAGTTTAGCAAACAATGTCAGTAGCTAACTCGCTCCTCACCCTGCTTACCATTACACAGGAAACACAGTCACTGAAAACCTGCCATCCAATCCTCCGTTTCTGCTTCCTTGCGCCCCTCGGGCCACAAGACCATAAGACCACTTATCAATCCACGTCTCAATCTGCCACCATCCACCGTCCATGGTAATATAGCGGCCCGGGATCTCAGCATGGCTGGATAGTCTCCCATCAAGGAGGGAAAGCCTAGCAGCAGAAGACACCATCGATAAGTCAATGAGAGTAATCGGATGCGTACCCTAACCCAACAGGTAGAAAGTGCCACAACCTGAGTTTATGAAGTGATTCGCCAGGCAGAGGGTTTGTAATAACTTCAGCACAGGGACCGGAGATAACAGAGCAGGCACAGGGGGTAATAGAACAGAATCAGAAGAGCTAAATATTACCTTCAGCCAGCCAGCGAGCAGTCAACAGACTGCCCTGTCAGAACACTGACACGTCCCAGCTTCAGGCGCCAGCACTCACACAGTTGGTAAATGTAGTCCCGAGCCTTAGCTCAGACAATACAATATGCTATCCAAGTCCTCAAAAATCCCTTCTGCCTACAAGTCAAATCAATATAACAGCAACATTCCTAAGAAAGCAACATCAAACAAACAAGACACAGAATGTAACTTCAATCTGCAGGAGAAAGATATCTGGAATTCTCTTAAGCATAATATTTAAACCCTGTGGATTTCAAAATGTGTGCCCGATTTGGAAGTGAAACCTGCTGGGGCTTGCTTCACCCAACCACATGGAAAGTGGATTGGGAAAAGATTGCAGTCCTGATATCTGTCCTTGCAGGAGCATTGTGTGGATTTACCTGACAAAAGTACAATACTCGCTTAATATGAGTTTAAAAAGTCTTCAAGTTGTTTATTAATGAATGTGCAGACTTTTCTAGGTTTATCGCTTATTTTTCTAAGAAAACATATTTAATTTATAAAGAATATTTCGAAATGCATATTGACATTTATACTGCTGAATGATTCATAAAGTGTAAATTGTCAAAGGGAATGCTTGTGTATATTTTCACTGAAAACTGCCAATGCATGCCAACATTTCTCAGAAGTACTGTGTGAAGGATTTCATCAAAATAGCTACCCACTTTTGGGAAATAGACATGTCTCTTGATGTGTAGAGTTGGGGTTACCTTGGCATTCAGGTACTGACACCTTGGAGTGGTGTCCTACTGCCTGCCGTCTCCTTTCATGCCGTCCCCTTGAGAAGAAGAACCCTGAATGTGATTGCCTTCAGATAAACACATTTCATAGTGAATCACCATTCATCACAGACTATTAGATGATTTCTAAAGAAAGACATACTTAAAGGAGGGATGCACCCTTCCTTTTTATATCTTTTAACAGTACCAGCACCCTGCCATTAATTACAGAACATGTTAGAATTTCTCCTATCGAGCATCCTCAGCTGTAGATGCTCCGAACCAGCACGCTGAGGATTTCCTTTTGAATGCACTGCTGTGGGTCTGAATGGTTTATTGCCCTGGTGGCAATGATAAGTTGTAACTTGTTTTCTTTAATTTGGGGAAGGGTGCAGGCACTGTTTAAAGATGCATATAATGAAAATGCTTGCAGAAAATCATTGTCCTGGAAACATACGTATCAGCAAACAGTGCCTCTGCCCTGTTACAAATTAAAGGAAGCTTACTACAATTTTAAAGACACACAGCAGTGTTTGTATTTAGAATTGAATGCTCTCACGGAACTAAACAAACACCAGCTATCTCAAGATGATGTTTCCAGAACAATGATTGGCATGCATGTTTGGTGTGTGAGTGTGTGTGTATATATATATATGTGTGTGTATATTTATATATATATATTACACAGCCTGCAGTAGTGGCCGTGTAGTTATGGTAAAGTTGCTCAACTCATAGGAAGAGCACTTTTTGGGTGGCTTATAACTTCGACCCCCCTGGACAAATCCTTACCAAATTTTGCAAAAGAAAATATATGGCCCACTCTGAATTTTTTTGATAAGTTTGGTGAGGTTTTCGTTAAGGTACAGGGGGTACCCAATATTTTTTTTTCTCCATAGAAGCAATGGAAAAATAATTTAGCTCACGCCTACAGCCTAATCAGCTGGATGGATTTTCACCAAATTTGTGGCAGGAGTGGCAGCTTGGTCCCGAAAGCCTGCTTTTGTTAATTTGGTGTAAATCCATCCAGTAGTTTTCTTTAAAACAGGCTAAAAGCAGGTTAAAAAAAATAGTGATATCTGGGTTCGGTCCGCGGACCCACTTCTCTGTTCGGTCCATGGACGGGCATCCGATTGGCCTGGGGAGCGATGTGATGTCCGTGGACATAGGAAGTGCCGACTGATTGGATGGTGAAAAGCGCGAAGTGCGTCAGATTTTTGGGAATGCTTGCCATGTTGGATTCGCAGGCAGCTGCTGGTGTCCGCAGACATCGCAGTTAAAACATATTAAAAAACACAACATTGCACTTGTCAAACTTATCAAACAATCTCTCGGGTGTGATGGGATGGGAAATGGCCGTAAGAAGCCAAAAAACTGGTGTTTTCACCACATTCTGGATGTTCGGGAACAGTACTGTGATGTTCGCGAACACTTCAAATGTTCGGGGACATCTATGCCTATTTCTGCAATACTGGGTTGGTGAAAAGCAGTTTTTGGATGGCTTCTAACTTTGGCGCCACTCAATGAAACTGCATGGAATTCTATTCTAGACCTGATTCTGAATGGTTTTGCAAAGTTAGGTGGGATTCTGTCGAGGGGGCAAAATTAGAGGGGGGGCAAAATATTGTAAAGGCTTATAAATGTGGTGCCATTTGACGAATCTACAAACAAGTTTGCAAACACATTTTAGATCTAGATATGAATATGTTTGTAAATTTTGGTGGGATTGTGTTAAGAGGGGGCTAAAATAGAGGGGGGTCTCAATATTTTTAAATGGCTTATAACTTTGTTGCCATTTGACGAATGTGGACAAATGTTTCCAGAAAGATTATAGACTCAACCTTGAATGTTTGTGTAAAGCCTGAGTGGGATTTGTCAAGTGTGGGCTAAGTTATATAATTATTGTATGTACATACATTTTGACACTTTAAAAAAAAATAAAACATGGGCAGATTTCCAGCAAACTCTTGTAAGGAGCATTGGCAAGGACCCTAAAGCATGGTTTTGCAAATGTGACCTTGTTTTATTTTTTGACAAGTGTCATAATGTAGGTACAAAAAATAGTGATATACTTTTGGTGACTGAGGTATATAGCCTGTGGCCATGGGTGGAGGACAGATTGTCAGGGTCATGGAATAAGGTCATGACACAGACAATCTGACTAAAGCCATGACCACAAGGGACAACAAATGAGGTTACAGTGGCCATGTCCACCTGGGACTGGCTATGTAGTAAAGTTATTTGAAAATGGGATAGGTTTGAAAGGGAAATACATTTTGTTCATGGTAATATGGTAATGGTATGGTAATATGGTCCTAGGGTTCTCTCTTCGCCTTCTGCAGTATGCCATGGAAAGGTAAGAGGGGCTCTGTGCAGACCAGGCCTTCCCTTTCATAGTGGTCATCTTGGAAAAGTTATCCCACTGTAGGAAGAAAAATCCTTTATTTTTTTAAGCAACCCGTGTTACCGCATTGGGTACCCTGGGTGCTAATGGTCTTCATCCCCCATTGCAAGGGCTGGAACCGTGGATAAAGGTCCAGAGCCCTCATTATCCACCCTGACTTCGCTTGGGCCGATATCTTGGGCTGCCAGGTCGTTATCCCCCATTCCAGTCCCTGCAACGGGGGATGAATGCCACATTAGTCCCATTAGCATAACACAAAATGCTAATGGAAATGTTGGAAAATCTTATTGAGTCTACATACTTTACTGGAAAATGTGGAAAAAGTTGCAAAAAGTGTATAGAAGTGTTAAAAATTATGCTAAAAGGTGGGAATGGCAATGTTTTAAGGTGAAACTTTGTAAATTGGACACTAGTGTTGGTATATTGGGGTAAGAATGATATTACTAAATTGCAGGAAAATAGCATGCACTGGTAAAAACCCATGAAATTCACTGAAAAACTGTGTTAAAGGGACGTTATGGTTACAAGTAAAACCGAAAAACCTCCGAAATTAAATTCACCAGTCATGGTAAGCTAAGCAACCATAGCTCGTGCCACCACCGTGCACTGCTAAGACTAACACCCAGGACATCAAAGATGATATGACAAATGGCATTGATGACATCATTGATGACATCACATGTCAAATTCATTTTGATGAAAAGTCCCTACAAGGGGTTGTGTTTATAATGTTGGAAACAAGATGTCAAGGGTGATCGGGAGACCTATCATGAACTACTTACTCTATTAAAGAACGTACTCATCTAAAACAACATTGTATTGGAGTGTTGTTGTTAATACAGGAACATAATCAAACATAAACATAGGAAATGGCTGCAGCATGCACCATAGAAGTACAACATTTATAATTTTGTAATTTTGGATAGTACAATCATGAATGCTACCTTAAAAGAGTTTTGAGTAATGTTAAACATGTAATAACTAGCTAACAATTCAAGACTTACTACACACTTGTGCTAGTACAAACAATACATATGAAGACCCACAATGCATAGAAATCAGAGGCACATACAGGGAAACTAAACTAAGGAAGAAAGAAACAGCATCTTCAGAAAATGTGAATACATTAAAGTTTATCTTCGTGTCTACAAATAAATTGTGTTTGAGGCCCGCTTATTTTCCCATGTATGTGCACCATGAGCTGAGACCAAACCCTAAGGAAAGTGCTTTAAGAAAATATGACAAGGTTAACGTCTAGATATATAGCACCTTTTGAATTTTAATATTCTGTCAGTGACCAAAACACCTGGCCTAGATATGTTGGTGAACAAAAACAAGTGTCCCAGATATGTGATGCCATCAGTGATGTCATCAATGACATTTGTGATGTCATCTTTGATGTCCTGGGTGTTAGTCTTAGCAGCGCATGGTGGAGGTTTTTCTGGGTTTACTTGTAACCATAACATCCCTTTAACAACATTTTTTCATTGAATTTCATAGGTTTTTATTAGTGCAGCTTAAATATAAGATACAGGGCCTCATTACACGGAAGGCGGTGAGCCATGGCGCTATTAGCGCCATGGCTCATGCCGGTAAAATACCGGCACCGCCTTGGCGGAAAGGGGATTTACCGCCCCATTCCAAGGTTGGAGGGGCGGTAAATCCCTCTTCCGCCAGTGCCCTTCCCCATTCCCATTTCTGCCCCATAGGGCTCTATGGGAATGGGGAAGGCGCTAATTACGGCACCGCAATTTTGCGGTGCCGTAATTAGCTCCGAGGTCCCTTAGCGGGTTGGTTTTTAACGCCTGCAAAAAGCAGGCGTTAAAGCACCAACCCGCTAAGGGACCTCGTAGTAAGGCGGTAATGGTTAACGGCCACCGTTACCATTAACGGTGGCCGTTAACCATTACCGCCTTCCGTGTAATGAGGCCCACAGACTTGGAATTACAAGATTGGCGTGATGCGCTCTGCCCACAAATATTACTAATTCCAGATCAATGTGACTGTATCATAAATGCAGAGTTTGCAACAAAAAGTTGTTTAATTCTTCAAAGAAAGTCAGCCAACATGTGTTTGGACCGGAGTCATTTCCAAGGCTGGCATAACCATACATGAAATACAAAGATGCCAGAAGGAAAAGTTAAGATTCCGATAATACAAAGAACAAAATAAATTATCAAAATAAAAAAAATCATGAAATATTAACACATTATGATCAATTAGATATTTCTGGATATTGTAGGTATAATGGATTGTTTACATACCCAAAATTGTTTCGAACGTATGAAGAACATGTGAGGAGGCAGAAAGAACAAGACAAAAGCACATAACCTAGTTAGTCACAATAAATTGCCCTTTGTTTATTATCTGAAAAGATAAGTGTGCAATAAAGGTGCAATTTGAAAACCCAAAAAGTGTGGCCGATGGCACCCACAGAATTCCAAAATGCAAAAATCACAAGGTGAAGTGTTGGCTATATCCTTGGCGAACCTTATATCCCCATGAATATGAGGGGGAAGTTATAAGCGCACCTGTTGGTGTCATAAACGTGTGCCACTGGGATATTCCCATGTGAGATCATTAAAATTAATGTGACACTAGTAATTGCATCTCACCAAACATATGCAGTCTTGGTCTGGTCTTGGTCTGAAAGGTTGAGAGGGAAAGATATTGTAATATATTCCAATATATTCCAATAGACAGGCTAATATCACTTATATGATCACTGGACATGACATTGTTGAGGGCTGCGAGAATGGTGAACACCAAACTTAACGGTAAGGGTATGCTATTGCATGTACATGAAGCCTGGTCAGATTGTTCGCCAAGATTGTGTTGCATTGATTTGTTTGAATATTAACGAGTTCTGTAATAAAATGAGGATTGTATAGTATACAATTTGTAAAGTTAGATGTTCATTAGTGTAATAGTTGAAACTATTAAATTATGCCTGCAGACTCACCAATACTCTGTTAAGGCGCCCCACACTGTTTATTTTGACGTGTTGTTATCCAATCTCATGTCTTCGGTTATGTCCACGTGAACCGATAGAACGTTTGCATTTGCATATAACTTGATGGTCAGACCAATTAAATTGGTATAAAATATAGGTCAGATGGTTTAACAGCATGTTTATGCCACATTCATAACAGTCATGTCAGGCAACAATGTTCTAACCATAATATGTGTTTGTGGCAAGGTTTATGTTGGCAGCTCGAACAGACAACTCCGTGTTAGAATCAGGGAACATGCTGCCGGTCTTAATAGTCAAGACCCTAAACATCTGCTTGCAGTACACTGGCAACTCACACATCAATTTGCAGACAAAGCTGATTTACGTTTTATAGGATTGATGAGAGCTAAGAAAGGAAAAAGGGGTGGTAACACACAACTCAGATTAAGGCAAATGGAAGCTAAATGTATGTGCTATATGCGTTGTACGAAGGTCGATCTTAATACTGACCATTAGATGTACGTTTTTTATGAACAATTTAGCAACGTTATTGATTTCACCATAATCTGAATAATCTATGATTGAATATGTGGATAATGGAATTACTATATTGATTTAGGATTGTATATGTATAGAAGATTGGACCAATCACAACAACAGTTGTTCCTTTGGGATGATTCAGACATTAAATGAATATGCCAAAAAAGATTGAGAAAAGCTCATCATTGAAATAGAGCAATTCGAAGATGAATTATTCACTTCAAAGGCAGTGGATGAATGTAAACGTAAAGTGGCCAGAATGTAAGAAAACCTCGAACATTTCGAAGGTGAGATACGTATAAAAAAAAAAAACATTCTTAAGAGATAAGAAAGATTATCAGCAAGGCAGAATTTTCACATTTGCCTGCAAATATGATGAGCCGATAATGGAACAACTTTTGAAAAACAAGAAAAATACCCCCAGCATTAATTCAGCATTGGTTGAGTCCACTTCTTCAGAGGTTGATTCCTCAAATCCTGACTTGAGATGTTTGAGGATGAATTATTTAGAAGAATTCAAACTGCTCCACTTGGAAAGCAGAAACGAGACGAAACCAAGAAGCAGACATCCAGGAGGAGGAAGAGGAGGACCAACAAGAAAACTCAAGGGGGGGGGGGAGAAATGTGGGAGATGGCAATATACTGAATCAGATAACACGTTCTGGGAGAGGACAAAATAACAGAGGGAGAGGAGCATAAATAAAGAATTGAGAGCAAGAGTCTTTAACATAACGGAATATAAACAAGAAGTTTTGGAATTAGGATTATCAATCTATCCGAAACCAAGACGTTGATTTCACAGAAACAAGAATGGACCTTTTCAAATTTCTGAAAAAAGTCGAGCTGAAAAAATACTTTGCTCCCAAATCAGAGCAACAGCCCACAGAATATCAGATCCTTTGCCAGAACCCAACATCCTCAGTGTCAAATATTTGGACACAATAATTAGTCTAGAAACCTTATCGGACACACAAGCCATTGTGACAGGATTCTTGCTAGAGAATGATCAGATTAAACAACACTATGGAATTGCTACGGATTTAACGGTTTGTTCCGGAGGAGAGGAAATCGCTGACGGGCCCATAGGCCAGCGCTCACCCTCTAGAACCGGTAAGTCAAGATAGCTGCACCATGTGAGGACAGGGGGTGCAGGATTCACTTACTCCAACACAAATCAATAATGAGGACTCTATAAATTGGCAAAGGGAAGTCCGTTTAATGACAAGTACATCAAACAGAGAAACAAATGGGGATTAGCAGCCTTGCGATCACCTGTCTCGCTCCGACTTCCACGAACTTCAGTCGAACAGTCATTGTTATAGGCTAAGCTCATCATCACTGACATCTAATTCTATAAACAATCATCATGCAATATAATTGGTTAGGAAAGGTAATTTAAATATAGGTGTTATATCTGTATATGATAATAGTGCATGCAGATTGGATACCTCTTATTGGGTGGGTGTCTAGCTCATCCCTCTACATCATGCATGATAGACGTCACTACAACTACGACATCCTATTGGTTACAGTATCTATAGGACTCCAGATAACTTGGTCCATTGTGATTGGGCAGGTTACATCCCTAGACTTAAATTTCCACTTTTAATTAGCAGCATGCAGAATGGACACCCCTGTGCCTGGTGTCCCAAGTTTCACCCAGTGGTTTAGGGCGATGTGTAATCAGTTAGCTAAGGATGGCCTCGAAACTGTAGTGTTGTATCGGGAAAAGTTATGGCATCCTCGGGTCCTGGATGACATCAGGCGATGGTGCTTCTTCACGCCTGGCCGATCACGTGTTAGTTCACCATGAATCTGCTTCAGTTTTCAGCTTTTAGTGCATTTAATTCTGTTTAAGCCTCGCCACCTGCATGGGCCCCCCTTATCTCGACCTTCATGAGGTAGGCTGGTATGCTCTGAAGTTTGAGTCTTGTTAGCTGACGCTCTCCTCCCCGTCTCTGGTTGACCTCGATTTCCTAGACATGAGCCGTTCATTGTTGAGTTTCGATTCCGCTCCTTCTCTTGCCTTTGGCTGGATTTCGAAACTTGGCCTGTCAGGCCTCTAGCCGCCTGGGTACATTTCTGCTTTTACAAAATGGAGTCGCACTTGTATAATGTGCCTTATTGAGGTAGATAATCAAGCCTATTTACACACGTTTAACAGGTCGGTTGCTTCCATCTTGTCACGTAGCACTGTTTCCTTATGTTTTAACATTGTCTCTTCTCTGTGGCCATTACATTTATTTCGTAGTTACTCGCACTGGCGTGCTTGTCTTCGATAGCCACTTTTGTTCATTTATGAGTCTGTTCAGGCCCTTAAGTCATTTCCACTGGCCTTCCATTAAGGCTTTTGGAGTCTCTTCGTGGACCGTGTGTAGGTACTCTTCGTTCTGTATCAGCGGCTGGTATTGCTGTCTGATAGGGTACCGTGCTGCCCAGGGTTGTCTGGTTATGGGTACTTCCACAGGTATGGATCTTCTGATACATACTGGGCAGAGTCTCAGTGCAGCTCTTTGTAGGTTCATTTGCTCTTCATACATAACATACCTTGGCGAGTACGCTCCGGGTACCTCGAAATGAGGGGAAGGGGCACAGGCCATGTCTGGGACCTCCTCTACACTCCCCCCTCTGGTCGGTTCATCAACCACTTCTGCAACCTCCTTTTAATTCATTTCTTTTGATTCTTCGGTGTCACGTTCATCGTCTTCAGCGTTTGTACATGATGGTGTGAATGTGTGAACCTTTGGAGTCCATATTTTTATCACTCCCTTCAAACTCCCTGCTGTTTTCACATGTTCATCTTTGTTCCATGTCATTATCTGACATTGTCCATTTGGGCTGCAGTAGATCCATTTTCCTTCATACCTTCTTCGTTTCTTAGGGTATGTGAACTTTGTTCCCTCTGGCGCAAATTTGCTGGCTTTCACAAAGTCTCTTATTTCTTCATCAGTCAGGTCTCTGGGCTTCCATCCTGGCTTGACATCAACCATTATTTTCATCCCTATGGCTTTCTTCGCAGTTTTCTGGCACTGTGTAATGATTATCTTGATAACACAGAATCCTAGCAATGCCATTGCTAGTAGAGCTCCCAGAAACTTCAATATATCTGCCATCCATTGTGGGACCCACGAGAATATGTCTCCAAACCAGCTGTCATCGTCCACTTCATCACTTTCATCGATCATCTGGTTTTTCAGGCTTGTCAACATGCTTATGGTCTCTGTTAGGGTTCCGTTTTCTTCATCGTGTGATGGTGCAAATGTGCAACATGATTCTCCGATTTTTGCACAAACACCTCCATCCATTGCAGTGATCATGTCAAGCACATACTGTTCTGGAGGGTCATCAGTCTGATTGCTCTCAGCTCTTATTTGATCGCGTTGAATCCTTTTATCGTGGTATTGATGGTCTGCAATAACTCCCATCTGGTTGTCTGCAACTATTTAGCATTCACTCCAACTTGGATGTGGGGCAAGAGTAGTGTTGTGAATACTGTTGAGGTGAGGCTGAACAGCCTGTGTTCGTACGGGATTGCATGGAATGCCTCTTCTGATTTGGGAGAAAAGTAATTTTCCCTCTCTATCCTGGATACCAGTTCCAAAGATCTCCTTCTTCTTAGATGAGCATCTGCTTTCGGGGAACTGTCCAACTTCAAGTCATTCTTAGGGATCACTAGCGTGGGAACGTGGACGTTCACCAGCGTGCATATGCCTCCCCAGTTTTTCGGCAGCCTTATGTATGCCTTGGATCCACACACCCAGTAATGGTCCATAATAACTGTGGTTGCTTGTGTCGTTCCTGGAGCTTCAAAGATTCGTCCGCAGTTTTGATTCTCTCCCATCTTCATTGTGCCATTGTTTCTGAAACATAGTTTTGGGTTCTCCAGTGGCACTATCTGCAGGGGTCCTCCTCTATCTTCGGCCCATGTTAGTAGCTTTACTAGCTTTGGCCACAAAGGTTTGCATAACCTCTGCAAATTGCTTCCTTGCAGGCTCCAAGGACCATCCATGCTCGGCTAATTACTACTCCGTCCTCCCATCCATTTGGGGAGACCACTGTCCCCCAGATATGCATTTGGCCTCTGTTCTTCCAGATTCGGGCCTCTTCTACAGTTTTTCCTTGAATGTTCAATCTTGTTTTTATTGCCCGTCATGTTCCTGATCCCTTAACTTCAGGGTTCTTATATCTGATTACATGATTCCTGGTATGTGCCCTGTTTCTCGTTTTAATGTCCTGGACGTAGCCATCTTCATCTGGGTAATCCTTTTCGTTGGCCCATATCAACAAGGCGTCTTTTCCCATAAATTGTCCTCTTGTGTTACACATTGATACACGTGACATACAGTGTGCTGTAGGGACATCAATTTCTACGGCCACAAAGATTTTGGATGTTCCCATGCTGTATGGTAGGAGAGCACAGACAAAGCATTCCCCTTCTGACTGCCTTTGTCCTACTTCCTTCATGTGTTTGTTTGTTTGTTTGTTTATTTTATTTGTATAGTGCTCCAAACCCAGGGGTAGAAGGGCGCTTAAGAATATGGTTACACCGTTGAGAAGTATCTTTGTGTTACATACTTCGTACATACTGTAGGGGAGGATTGGTCCAAAAGACCCCCCTCCCCTGCACCCTCTCCCCTGGTGAGGGCCATGGCTCGTCAGGGGTCCCCTCCTTACCACCAGGGCCCAGGTGGTGGATGGGTCACCTGCCGAAGACATCGACCAAACCTGCTGAATTTAGCTAGGCCTCGGAAACCATTTTGTCTAATAGAGATTGCTTGGGCTCTGCGCAGCGCGGCCCACACCTTTGGGGAGTTTCAATTATCCCTGTGGCCACAGCTCTCTGGCAGATCCGCTGAGAGCCCGTTCCCACGAACAAGACGGACATGAGCTAGTGTAAGATACCAACACTGTAACATTTCACCTTCCGCAGTGTATCACTGCTCCCAGTATGACCCGGCCAGCAGGGCCTGGGTGGAAAAAGAACTGTAAAATGGTCCTTTGATAAAAGCAAAGTTCCCAAATACTAATGAGAAAACTACCTGCAATGGAAGCGCTCTCTCCACAAACCTCTCTCACTAAAAAACCTGTAAAATGTATAAATATGGCAGAATGTGGGCTCATATGACGTTAGGAATGAAGCACCCACATCACTGCAGTTATACACAAATAGTAAAAGCGTCCCGGGGGTTTTTTGTTATGTGTGTCATTGAAAAGATTACACCCCACGGTCCCGCGCCATAACCGAACTAATGCTGCTAGAGTGCAAAGAAAGACAAATGCAACTAGGTTGAGGGCTTGTGTGAAGGGTGCACAAAAATGCACCCTATGTGTGTGTCCAAGCCGACTATGTGCCACTGCCGTCAGCCTCAGTGGCGAGTTGTTTCTATGTGCTCCACCAACCTTACTACTACCTCACTTACCACGAATGTATAAGCATATAACAAAATGTTGTAGTTGTTAAAAACATAGTGTGCAAGGAATGTGCTCGGATTGGCTATATGAGAAGCATTGGCAATATTAAAACATGAGCTTTGGAATGACTCAATTAGTATTGTATATTATTTGAATGTTCATGCTACTTTCACCTAAAATCAGCAACACACGAGGAAAATACCTTTGTGAGCGTATGCAAGGCCATTCCCCCTCCCTCCCAGCGAAGCCTGCCAGACGAGAAAGCAGAGGCCTGTGCCACGCTGGTCCACCTCCCCCAACTCGGCTGGAGCCACTTCAAAGATTTGTAGTTCTCTCTGCAGCACCCAAGGCCACGGCCCGCCACCTGTATTATTTACAACCCAGCAGTAAACCTCAGCCTGAAAACACAAATCCAGAGGCGCCCTTTCTTAAACCCCACGACCCACTGGCTCACCTTAGGTTAATGGCCCCTGTAAAATTAGGACATCCAATATTATGGCAACATTACAGCAACACATCCATAATGACTTCTAACAAGACATGATGACATGTACCGCCTGTCCCATGCCCCGAGACCCAACCCCACGACCTGTGGTAACCGGTCAACAGGACGCTGGTAACCATGTACTGATAAATCGCCAACAAACCCCACTCTAGGTGCATTCCTCCTGTGTTGCATTAACCTGTAGAATAACCTATTGGAAGATTTACTAAAGAAGATAATATTGCAAATGGTTGAATGACTGCGGTATGCATGGCCTAGGGCAAAGAAGTCAGGAAAAGGCATTCATCTCTGACACTGGCCACAGTGGCACAACGACACCGCCCGGATGAACCCAGCTGACCTGCCAGGCTCAGCCCAACCCACGAGGCTAACCAGTGACGTCCTCCAGCCACGGCCAACCACATTGCAGCAGCACCTATAGCTAGTCGTCGTCACCCAATCCCAATGAACTTTTGCCCCTTATAGTATGTAGGTTCTGATGACATTCTTTGTAAGTATATACGCTTGTCTTTGCTATTGTCAGACAGAGCGCTCTCGGAGTTTGCAGAGTTCTTTGCATGCCCTATTCTGATTGATAAACTCCCATTTACGCTCACCCGCACTTTGTCTTGGCCTTATTCCCATCCTGAGAGAGTCCATTATTGTCTCTCATTGCGGGGAGGATCGTGCTGGTTGGGACGCATGCCTTCAATACCTATAATATATACATATATATATACAGTTATCAATATACAGTGAACATACAATACACACAATATACAATTTTTAATGTGAATACAGTACCTAAACCAGTTACCGCACGGGTGTAAGGTCTGGTGTTAGTGGGGCTATTCTTTGTTTAGGAGCCAGCTGATGACCTGCTTCCTGAAGATCTCGAAGGATTCGATATTTTTTATGTTGAGAGGTAGGGTGTTCCAGAGTTGGGGGGCAAGTACTGTGAAGCTTTCCCCTCCAGCTTATTTTAGGTGGAACCTGGGCACTGTCAAGCATAGAGTGTTGGAGGATCTGGTGGATCTTGTAGCAGGTTTCAAGATGAATTTATTAGCTAGATATGGTGGTGCTAGATGATTAAGGGACTTGTACGTGAGGCAGGTGGTTTTTAAATCAATTTTTTGGCGTATGGATAGCCATTTGCAGGCTTTCCTAGAAGCAGAGATATGCTCTCGTCTAGGAATGTTGAGGGTTGCGCGCAGGGCGTTATTTTGTATTACCTGCAGCTTGTTGAGTACGGATTTGTTAGCACCTAGGTACAGGCTGTTGCAGTAATCCAGTTTGGATTGTATGAGGGCCCTGGCAAGGGTGAGGCAGCTGTTGGGTGATAGGAATGGTCTGCTGACCCTAATGAGCTTGCCAGTGAAGGCGGCAGCTGATATGTTGGTACCATATGTTGTTTCCAAGATGAGCTGTGCTGTCCAGGTAATCGTTAAGTTCATTGTTGTCTTTGTGAGGGCTTCTCTTGATTCTTAGTGTCCTTCTGTGGTTTGCTATGACTAGGTCTCTAAATGCGACAGTGCTGCTTTTCCCCTTCGGGTATCTTGGTGGAGCAGGCTGCCTCGACTGCATCCTGTGGTAGGAGATGGTTTTGTGCTTCCTTTCCCTTCCTTTTGTAATCTGTCATAAACTTCCCCCAACCACCATTTGTTCGCCAACCTCCCAACGCGTGGCTGTGTTGTAGGCTTGCGGCTTGTTCCTTGCATTGGAGCAGGCGTGCTTGTCGTTATAGTCTCTACAGTTCTATGTTTCAGCTCCTCATGCAGTTTCTTTGCTCTGACTATGAATGGGAACAAATAATCTATCAGCGTTTGTGATTTCTCTGTGAGTTCCTTTGCGGCTACTTCTGTTCTTTCGAGGGATTTTGCTATGTCCTGTCCATTGTGTTTCTCACTTGCCTTCTCTAGGTCACTTCCACTGTTTTCTGGAACTGACGGTTCGGTAGGCTGTCTCTCCTTCTCTGCTGCCTTCATTGGAGGCCTTGTAGCCATTGACACTTGCCCTTGTTTGTGTGCATTCTGTGTGTGGGTGCATGTCGTGGTCAGTGCTACATTATCATTCGTTCCGTGCTGACCCTGTCTCCAGCTTTTCTCTTCATTTGTGACCTCAAACGTGTCCAAATTACTGCTAATTACATTTAATTTTAGTTTGTTGCTTTTATCATCAGGTTTTCTTGGGACTGGAATGAGACTATATAGCCTCTGGGTGCTTTCGTGGGACTTGTATGTACATTATCTGGTGGGTGCACTGAAATTGGGACGCTTCATGCATCAATAAAGAAAGCAGTTCTGATTGTTAATGACAGAAAAACAATAATAATAACTATACATATACACATAATCGTTCGGAATGACAATTTGCAGCATTTTCTTCCAGAGAAGTGGGAGCGCCCTTCCGCTGGAGGTAGAACTACGTTGCTGTTTTGGGCCCCCATTTCGACCAGGTCCATAGTCAATTATTTATTCTTTTCTTGCTCCGATCTTGTAGCTTCTAAGGTTATTATTACTAAGGTGTCGAGTGCTCCTAAAGTGTACCCCCTCTTGCAGGTGACGACGGTAGTCTCTGGGTACTCGGTACAGTTCCTTTGCTAGACTATGGAAAAGGGGTAGGCTAGCAATCTTGGTACATCACATTCATTATGCATAGCGATAATAGGTGAGGTCCCAATGCACGCCTCAAATTTGTCTTAGTCCTGAGGACCTTGCTGAATGCGAAAGAATGAAAAGATGCAACTGTTAAAAATCACACAAAAATAAAATGCTGTAAAAATAAAAACAAAAATAAAAATAAAAGTGAACATGTGAAAAAATAGGAAAAAATGAGAAAAAGGAAGAAAAAGGAAAATAAGACGGGGAAGTTCTTGTGTCTGCTCCTTTCGCTCAGTCTCTCGGCGACAAGTTGAAGAACAGTGTCTCTCTCCTCGATCTGCTCTACGGCGGAAAGTCTTATTGTGCATCTCCTCCTTCTAAGGCTCTTCTCAGCAGTGGATGACCATAATTACTTCTCAGTTGTGCTGTGATGGCTCTCAGGAGCCTGTTTAATTGTGCGTTCTTTACTGGGTCTCTGAGAAATGCGGGTACGTCAACATTGTTTGGTCTACTCACTAGTTCTGGAAAGTTCTCAATGAGGTGAAAGAAGACATGGTATGCATATCTGCTGTCTTCTGGTGACAACGACATTTGTTCTGATGTTCTGGTCTCTAGATCACAGGCCTTTTTTGTGACATGAGCACTTTTTACACTTTCCTGCTGCGTGGATCGAGACCACGTAGTTCAGTTTGTAGCACACTTGGTTTAGGAATTCGTTGTTTCTTGGATCTCTGATAAAGGATAAAGTATCTGTGGTTCTCCTGACGAGTCCTGGGCATTCTTCCATGATGCGGAAAAACAGAGTGTATGTCAGTTCATCAATGATCACTTGTGGTGGGATCATCTG
The DNA here is from genome assembly GCF_040938575.1 of Ambystoma mexicanum. Taxonomy (NCBI): domain Eukaryota; kingdom Metazoa; phylum Chordata; class Amphibia; order Caudata; family Ambystomatidae; genus Ambystoma; species Ambystoma mexicanum. The sequence continues at coordinate 813,929,182 of NC_090931.1, forward strand.
TACCCTTATCACCGTACTCGGGCAGTACAATGAAGGATTCCGTGATGACAGTCAGCAGTTGCCAGATTATTTTCTTGTTGGCCGGATCTTGAATAAAGTCTGTGATACTGGTAACTCTCCCTACAAGTGATGGATACGTCTCTAATACTAGCCGGAAACAGGAAAGCACATCCTCTGTGATGTTTCTACTGTGGGATACCATAAATTCTGTGAAGAAAGTCTCAATACTGATTGTTTCTGGATACTGTGTTACACTCTCAGGCAATGTCTTATTTCCCGCTTATCAGAGTCTTTGGGCTTTTTTTTCTTTTTCAATGCTTTGTGTGGCTTTAACGTTCATATGAGTAACGTTACTGCAGCTTTGGATGTGTGATTCTCTTCTTTTACCATGCACCTTTTGCTGCACAGAGTGTCAGTTTTATTGTCTTTTATCCCTTTAATGCTTAAAGGAAATGTTCAGTGTAAGGCCAAGATTTTCACGAGGAGCTCTCTCGTCTTGTCTTTTCTGCTCATGCATCCTTCTTCCTCACCATAGATCTTGTCTGCATGTGCTGAGGTTCTTCCCCGTTGTCTGTAGATTCTTCGCAGTTGGGTGCAGCTGGAGGGCTCTCCCCTATATACGGTTTAATGTCATATATGAAGATCCATGCCCTTCTGCCCTGGAGCTTGACGGCGGAGGGGGTGCTGTCCTCTACGATGAACGGGCCATTGAATCTTGGCTCGTCCCACCTCTTCCTGGTAAAGTTCTTCACAGGTACGCTGTCACCAGGGAAGACGAGGGGCGCATGTACACCTTGCTCGGTGTCTGCTTCAGCACTTCCTGCTGTGTTTCGAGCTGCGCCGTCCCCTTTTCGCCGTCGCTGCAGCTGACCTGTTATGACAGAGGCGCTGGATGTCATACAGTTAAGGTACTTTTGCATCTCTGTTCCCAGAACCTCCCTAGTCGGCTGGGCATCACAACTAGCTCTATCTCTGGGGGTAAGATGGGTCCTCATCCTTCTGCCTGTAAATATCTTGTACGGCGTGAGATGATGGTCGGAGTCTTGTTGGTTCCGAAGTGCATACAATGCCAATGGTAGACAGTGCAGCCATCCCTTCTTTAATATGAGCTTCAACTTGGCTATCCTTTCCTTAAGCAAGCCGTTGATCCGTTCACATATCCCATTCCCTTCAGGATGATCCCCGAAGAGAACTTGTGCTTTATACCAAGCAACAAGCTAATCTGTTCAAAACCTGAATTTACAAAGTGAGCCCCGTTGTCTGATCTCATTACCTCGCACACCCCCCACCTAGGAAATATTTCCCTCACTAGGAACTTGGCAGCACAAGTAGCACCTGGGTGTGTACAGAGACCTGCTTCTATCCATCTAGAGAATGGACACACCACCACAGTTAAATACCTGTACCCGTTGCACACTTGAATCATGTCGACATAGTCAATATGCAAGTGCTGGAACGGTCCATTTGGTCTGTGGATGATTCCTCTCACTACTTTTAATGTGTGCCCATCTGTGAATTGCTGGCAGATAATGCAGTTCACCATGAAAAATGCAACATGCTCTGCTGAATTCGGTGTGAACCAGTCTTCTGCGAGCGTTGCATAAAGGTTTTCTTTAGTCATATGGATGGGGTATTGTAGTTGTTCTAATGCTACTTTTAGAAGGGCAACAGGCATTACTGGTTGACCAGTGCTGTCTTGTCTCTACAACCCGTCAGAGGGGTTTAAAGAACACCCTCAACGCTTCCACAAATTTTTCTCCTCCTGAGGTGCCTCCCCCTGGAGCTCCATTAGCTGAGTCTGCCCCATATTGCTATAGGCTTCTGGTGTGGCTCGTGCTACCATCATTCGCTCATGGGTACGTGCCACCTCTACGTCCATGATTGTTTCAGTTTTAGATGCCATGCGATTGGCTTCCGTGTCAGCTTCATGGTTTCCACGTGACATGAAATCCGTCCCCTTGGTATGAGCGGCGCATTTCACGACCGCTATGCCCACTGGGAGCTGCAGTGCTTTTATCAGCCTGTACAATAAGGCTGCATGTTGCACTGGCGTGCCGTCTGCTCGGAGGTAGCCCCTTCTTTTCCAGCGCGCTAGCCCTGCGTGCACTGTGGACGTCACATAGGCATAGTCACTGTACACTGTTACTTCCTGGTCTTCATGATTCTCAATGGCGAGTATCAACGCCAATAGTTCTGCAGCCTATGCCGAATAGTGAGATGGCATTCGCGCACTAAAGAGTACTCGAAACTCTCTATTCACTAGGTGTTTTACCACGGCAACGCCTGTATACCTTTGTCCGTCTTCTTGGTCAATTCTCGAAGACCCCTCAATAAAGACGATCTCTCCACTTGCCTGGACATTTTCCTTTACCCTGGGGATCTCATCATAATATTCCTCATAGTTCGCACAGTCGTGTATAGGTTCTCCCTCTGTGACTGGCTCAGCTATGAATATAGCAGGGTTTACAGTTTTACATCGCACTATTTTGATCGATGGATTAGAGATGATCACCTCATAGACGAATGCTCTCTGAGATGTCAGTGTGCCCTTTGGCTTCTCTAGTATGGCAACCAGTGAGTGCTCAACATACAATGTCATGGAGCACCCCATCACAATGGATGACGCCTTTTCGATAGCGAATGCGACAGCAGCTAGGTTTTGTTTGCATGGGAAGTGGCCCTTCATGACCGGGTCCAAACTCCCGCTGTAATATGCTAGGGGCTTGTACCCCAGCGAGGTTCGCTGCGTGAGCATTGCCATCATAAAATTGCCATCGGTATGTGAGAACAGGTAGAATTCCTCTGCATAAGTAGGAATCCCGAGAACTGGGGCCTTACAAATTGCCCCCTTGAGTTCTGTAAACCCCTTTTCCATTTCCTCAGTCCATTCGATATCTTCCCTTGTCGCCTGGGCCTTCTTTAGGGCCTGTAGTAAGTGCTTGGTATATGAGCTGTAGTCAAAGACCCATGCTCTGACATAATTGCACAGGCCTACGAAGCTTTGCATTTGTTTTATTGTGCGCGGCTTGGCCATGTTCATGATAGCTTCAGCCCTTTCTGGGGTTACCTTTTTCCCTTCATGTGAGATCAGTTGCCCTATGTATAACACTTCTTGTTCACAGTATTGTAGTTTTTCCTTATCAACTTTGTATCCCTTCTCAGCCAGTATAGTCAGTAGCTGGACAGAGTCGCACCTGCATTGTTCTTCGGTGGTGCTGCAGATCAGAATGTCATCTACATATTGCAACACAACACTGTCCACCGGAATATTGCCTAGGTCCATTTGCAGGACTCTGTTGAAAACATATGGGGACTCGCAGTACCCCTGCGGCAACCTTGTGCTTTTCAGGCGCATTTGTCTGAAAGTGAATGACGTCAGGTCTTGCGATTCACGGTGAAACGGAATAGAGAAAAACTCATTTTTCAGATCGATCACCATAAAATATTTTGCCTCAGTGGGTATGTTACACAGTATTGTGGATGGATTAGAGACTAGAGGGAATTCGGCTTCAACTATATCGTTCAGTGCTCGTAAATCTTCGATTAAACGCCAAGACCCTCCCTTTGATTTTTTGACAGGGTAGATCACCGTGTTACAAGGCGATTCTGACATCACTAGGATTCCCTGCTCCATCATGGCGGAAATTGTCTTTGCGATCCCTTCAATTGCCTCTCTGGACATGGGGTATTGTCGTGCTCATGGTTAAATTGCTCCTGGTTTCAGTTTAATCTTCGCTTCATCTGCCCCCTTCAGAAGACCTACGTCATAGGGCCCTGTAGTCCTTACTGCGGCAGGCACTTGGATCATGTCGTCATAAAAGTACCCTGGACGTATCAGTGTAAACATCATTCTCTGCGGCACCTCCCGTTTGATCATTTTGACCAAAATATGAGACTCACTTCTACCCTTGTCTCTTCTAGGTCAGGGTGCTCTTCGAACAGATCGTCATCGGTGACGTCAGTCACTCCATACCCTTTTTCGATGGCGATAATTGCACACCATTATCTGCCTTCATCGTCATATCCTTCGACCAATACCACTTTCCCTCGCACTGTGACAGATTGTATTATTAAGGGAAATACTTGTCCTTCCTCTTCGTGCATGGGTATTCTTGGTCTGAATAGAAACTCATCAGGGGTTCTCATAGTTTTGTCTGGAAGGCCTGGCAATCCCGCCATAAGCACCCGCACGCCATATGCGAAGATTTCTAGGTCTAACGGTATAGCTCTCATAGTTGTACTTTGTGAGTATGCTCTGATCATCTCGCACACGTTTGAATAATGCATTCCTGGGGTGGAGCACACTATACCTGTGAAAACAGAAATAAAATATCGAGGCTAAGTACCCCAAAAGGAAATACACCGAATACGGGTTACAAAGGAACATACAAAGTACTTTATTTTTTACTGAATCCAGTTACAAAATCAGAGCAAAATCAGATAGCTATCGGCCCTCAGTACAACACAACGAACTCCAGCGTGGTTCAGTGTGTTCAGTGAGAGACGTTGTACATTAGAATGCATTTGCTTTTTATACATTTGGTGGGCGCGATATCCAACCCCACTTCGGGTTAATATTCCTTTTAATACATCACCGATCTAGGGTTCGTGCCAAGTCTCAAATAACCGCATATAACTGGTTTGCCTTTAATATATTTATCAACAAGCGTATGCAATAACTGTGTATTCTAAAGTTTTCCATGCAGGCCTTCTGAAACATTAATACAATGTAGTTAAACAGATGTTCGTCATTCAGTATTTGAATACATTGTCTCAACATATGCTTGTGGATTAGTTTCATTGCACAAGTAATCCTTCTACACATAGGTCAACGAAGGACAAGGTCTCAGTTCACGACCTCAACAAGTGGCCTGCAGGCAAATTACACATTAGCTATGTACAGAGGTCAAGACGGCCATGTTGTATTCTGCAATGACATCGTCCACCATTTTAGCTCACAGGGTGACTTTTACACAATGAATCCTAAAATGGCGGTTTGACCTAAAATGGCAGTGTACATGGATTTAAGGTCAGGACCTTGCAACACAGATTTCTTTCGCAAGCGACTTTCGAGCAGCTTGGCGTAGGCCAATATTAATTTATTTATTACAATAGGAGGCACGATATACTTTCTCTTTCAACAAACCCTCCTTTTAGCCTATGCCAAGTGCTAAAAACTACTTTGGATCTCCTTGCAAATAACTCCATGCATCATCGGCCATGCACCCTGAATCACTATCGGAAATATCTATTGCCATTAGGTCATTTGCTAAAATATCCTTCAATACATATCCTTTGGAAGTCTTATCTGGGGCATACACTTTATGTCCTATCGAACCTATCGCTTGTGCGCAACATCCTCCTAGCATCGAACACATACCAGGTAGACACTGAATACAGCAACAAAGAAACAACAGGATTCCCAAAATAATTAGTAAGACCGAAAGTACCTTCCAACCCCAAGATCGCAAGTAGTCCCGGAACAAAGCGCTCAGATCCCAGTTTCCCTCGGGAACATGCACTTCAGAACTAAGGACGTGCAGATTCTGTATTGCCTTGAAGATAGTTGGAGAGGAATCTGATGCGAAAACACAGCAAGCGGACCCCACTAATTTGCATACTCCACCACGCTCAGATAGAATGACATCTAATGCCATTCGATTTTGAAGTGCTACTAATCTTATTATAGAGTATGTCCGTTGTCCGGTTGATGGTTCTCTCCAGTACTCTCGCTAGTTTTCTGATATCTTCTGAATTCGCTATCTGCCCCTAAAATGGCACAAATGATTTAGCTATATCTCCCAAGACTTGTGCTGGGGTGTCGCCATTCCCATCCCGTCGCGGACGAGCCTTTCGAAACATCTTTTGTACTGGCTATAAACACCCCAGGTAACAGGATCCCTAAATAACAGGTTCCCTGCCAATCCCTGGGCAACCATGGGAATGCTACATTACCGCAGACAAAGTAGACAGGTTCGCCTACATACAAAGGTCTGTTCTCCCCAGTCAAATTTGCAACGTTGGCACAACCTAGAAAATTTCCCTTTGACTGAGTTCCATTCCTCTGTATGCAAAAAGAAACTGAATCGGGGCTATGGTTAACAGTGTAAGAAGGAGGCATGGCATCCTTATTGCCTATCAGAGCCATTTTAAAGGAAATCAAAGATTGGAAAGGACGAGGCAGTTTATCAGAAGGCCTAATAAAAGCAACATTCAGTTTACTCCTATTTGCAAAAAGCGAGCATCCCAGGGGAGTCAAAACACGTTTCTCAAAACTATTCAAATTGGTGCCATCAAAGTTCCCTGACATGCTATCATTCCATCGGCCAAAGAACAGTGCTCTAAGAGAAGCATAGCAAGAAGTTGTCAACGGTAAAGGATGAATATACCAACCTAGCCCCTTATCGCCGTGTTGCGGTAAATGTGAGCAGACGCAGCAGTTGGATTTATTAAAAATGGCATGTGTAGCATTCATGATAAGTAGTAGAGTGTTATTATGGTAGCTTTGTCTGTGCTGGGAATCCCGAGGGGATAAAGAATGCAAATGTACAAAGGGAGTAGGAACAATTGGTGTACTTTCAGTAGGCAACAAAAGTTCTAAAGAGTGGGTTTCCTCAAGGTACCATAATCCTAAGGCAGCAACTATTAAAAAACCAAACATCATTATAAGAATACAGCAATACGTTTTCGGGGCCCAGGCATTTTGTCCATTGTCCCGGTTGGTCACCCACTTATTTACAAGTCCCATATGAGCGGTAGCTGTGGCGGGCATCATAGTCTTCAAACGAACACTCCAAAGTTTGTTACTGGCGACCTCCCGGTCGAGCGACTTCTTAGTCCTTCCACCACCCCAGCCAACAGAATCCCCTTTCTCAAATTTGGGCAAAAAGCAAGCCCTCGATGACTCTTTTCCTTCTCTGAATGCACAGCCAAACTATGCCGTAGGTCTATCAGATGCGTAGCAAAACTTTGCCGTAAGTCTATCTTCGTGGTCGTAGGTTATATCGTACTTTTCCTGGTACTGATTGATCCAGAAACAATATGTCGTCACTTCCTGCTGGACGCAATGTGTCTGAGGCAAGTGAAGGGACTGAATTTGAAACAGCCGTTTCCGGGTGCAAAATTTGTGGAGAGTGTGGAGACAAAATGGCAGCTTCCCCAAGCCTCCCGGGATCAGAGATATTCTCCGACACACTCTCAGTGCTGCTTACTGCTTTGGGATCATTGGTTGCAGTATCAGCGAGGGGTTCTGTTTCTTCTGTAGCGTGTGGCACAGGGTGAGGAAGGTTCTTGATGTGCGACGCATGGATCCAGTTCTTTCGTCCAGCGACCCGCACCGCTGTCTGGGTGAACAACAGGACTTGTAATGGCCCACGCCAGCGAGGCGCGAGGCAGGAGGTGCGCTCAAATGATTTGACGAGCACCCAACTCCCAGGCCGTATGTCGTGGCCCGGGCCCTTGTATCGCACAGGTAAAGCTTCTCGTACCTGGTGATAAATCAAATACAGGTTTTTAGTCAATTGGCTACAATAATCTGAAAGTAGTACATTTTCAACATTCTTTAAAGTTCGACATTTTGGAAGGTTCCAGATATTGGCGGGTCTCCCCATTACCACCTCAAATGGAGAGAGCCCAGTCTTAGTTTGAGGGGTTGTACGCATGGCTAGTAACACGATCGGTAAGGCGTCCGGCCATTTTAGTTTGGTGCCGGCACACGTTTTAGCGAGCTTCTTCTTGATGATACCGTTGTCTCTTTCTACTAGTCCGGCGCTCTGAGCATGTCTGGCAAATGGAACCGTTTGTCAATTCGTAATGCTGTACATATCTGTAGAATTACAGCGGCGACAAAATGTGGACCATTGTCCGACCAGATAACTCTCGGCAAAGCGAACCGGGGCAAGTATTCTTTTAACATGCTTTTCGCAGTAGTCGTGGCTGTTGCATCTTTAACAGGGAAAGCCTCAACCCATTTACTAAAGGCACAAATGAACACGAGGACATACTTTAGATTGTTGCATCGTTCCATTTCAATGAAGTCAAAGTGAATAACTTCAAAGGGGACAGAAGGTGGCCCAAAACTTCCCCTTGGAGATGATGTTCCCTTTCCCACATTGTGTTGTAGGCAAATCATGCAGTTCTGGACATAGCGCTGGTCAATTTTCGAAATCTTGTCATTTGCCCAAACTTTTTCTAACATTTTCGTAACCTGCTGGGCACAAACATGTGTAGGGCCGTGTGCCATGACAACCATCATCATGACATAGGCGTCAGGTAGCAGCCATTTCCCTTCGACCATATCCACCCAACACCCATCATCATCAACTTTCCCCAAGCCTTCAGCCCACCTCTTAGACTCTTCCATTGTGGCATCACCTTGGAGATCCCGTACAGACCCAACACCCTCATCCATTACATAGGCATCCACAGTCTCCCTTGAAACATACATCTCCGTGATGAGATCAGTGGCAGTTTGTCTAGCTATCTGATCAGGCAAAAGCATTCCCTTTTCCAATATCATCTACAATCTTTCGATGTGCTGCACATTTCATAACTGCTAACTGAGTAGGGAGCGCAAGCGCTGAGAGTAGTTGTACTATTAGGGAGCCATGTTGAATCTTGGTGCCATCCGAAGTTAGGAACCCTCTCTCTGACCAAAGTCTCCCAAAGTTGTGAACCACCCCAAAGGCATACTGACTATCAGTATATATATTTACTGCAAGCCCTTTGGAATATTCACAATTCTCGGGTCAATGCTATAATCGCTGCGGCCTGCGCAGAATTATGCGTGATTCTCTTAGTTTCCACAACCGTGCTCAATGTAGTGATTGCATAAGCGGCTGTGGATGTACCATCCGGAAGTTTAAAGCAGGAGCCGTCACAAAACAGCTCTTCTTGCGGATTATCCAAAGGAGTATCTTTCAAATACATTCTACCCTTTGTTTCTTGTTCCGTTGTATACAAACAATCAGTATGCAAACTTCATCGCCGCAAGTAGCATCTTGCGGAAAAGGTAGGAGTTCAGCCGGATTAAGGACACAACACCTCTTAATTTGAAAGTGAGGAGCAAACAAGATCAATTGATATCTTGTCAACCGTGCAGAAGTGAGGTGTTGCGTTTGAGTTTGGTTCAATAGAACATCTACAGAGTGAGGCACCATCAGGGTTAGATCAAGGCCTAGGACCTTTCCCTCACTCTGTTTTACAGACGTGGCAGCAGCAGCGCCAGCGCGCAAACATCTTGGCAAAGCGCATGCTACAGGATCAATAGCGGAAGAATAGTAACCGCACGGCCTATTCTTCCCTCCATGTTCCTGCGTTAATACAGCCAAAGCACATCCATCACATTCATGCACAAACAACACAAAGGCCTTTTCATAGTTTGGTGTGCCCAAAACTGGTGCAGAGCATAATGCAGTCTTAAGCAAGTCAAACGACTGCTGGTGTACCGCGTTCCATGGCAATGGCAAAGAAATGCCCTTCTTCGTCAAAGCCAACATCGGTTTGATTACTAGTGAAACATTTGGGATCCACAACCTACAGTAAGAAGCCATACCTATCAAGGCCCTAACTTCCTTCTGTGTATTTGGGACAGACATGCCAGAAATGTGTTTTATTCTTTCAGGTGTCAATCTCCTCCCCTCCTTTGACAGGAGATAGCCTAAATAGCCGACCTCCTGACAACAATGTTGACATTTTTTAAGCGAAGCTTTGTGACCATGCTTAGCTAGATGAATCAGTAATAACACAGTGCCCTCCTTACAGGCACTCTCAGAGTCAGCAGCTAGAAGCAAGTCATTAACATACTGAAGCAATGTACAAGTAGAGGGCAATTCAAGGGTATCAAGTTGTTCTTTCAAAGCCCTACTATAAATACTAGGACTCTCTGTGTACCCTTGAGGTGCACGGGTAAATGTAAACAAGCGTCCCCCTAAGGTGAACGCGAACAAATATCTACTATCCTTGTGTATAGGAATACTAAAGAACGCATTCTTTAAGTCCACAACACTAAAGTAAGTAGCTGTAGCTGGAATCATGGTTAGGATTGTCGTTACATCAGGCACAATTGGAAATTGTGGTGCCACAACTTTATTAATGGCACGTAAATCAATTATGAAACGGAATGGAATTACATTATCGCCTTTCTTGTACAGGGGTAAAATTGGACTATTACACAAACTTCCTGAAATTTCTTCAATCACCCCGCGATGCACAAAATCGGAAACAATACATTTCAAAGCTCGCTCGTCCTCAACTGAAATCTTATACTGGGGAATGCGTGGCAGCTCAATTCCATGTTTCAAAACTATTTTGGCAGGCCCAATCTGTAAAACACCGACATCATTGTCGTCGACAGCCCACAAGCTCTCTGGTACATCAATGAATTCTGGAGGCAAAGGTCTAGTCAAGAATTGCGAGGCAGAAAATTGCTGTGGTGAAATCGTCAAGCGCACTCCATCAGAAGAACAATAAATCACTGCATTTAATTCTTTTAACAAATTCAACCCCAGCAAGTTCTCTCCGCAATCCGAAGTCAACAGAAATGGACACTGGTCCGTAAAGGGACCCAAAGAAATAGGTACCGGCATAGAAACCGAACAAAAATCTGGTGTACCAGAAAACCCTACAGAAACATTGGTTTGCCCTGACAGTGGAATGTTTGGAACCCGCGAATGATCAATGGAACACTTCTGTGCTCCAGTGTCTATCAAAAACTGATGTTTCCTATTTCCCACCACCATTTCAACGTAGGGACCTTTCTGACTGACGGGAATAGGTGTAGGTTCCAAACCCTGCTTCGGGCAATCCTAACGAAACAGAATATCATCAAAAGGAAGCTCTTCAGATAATATGCAGCGGAAGGATGATCAAATATGTTCCTGTTGTCCACACTCGGAGTCTGATTGTCCTGCGAAAAAAAGGTTGCTGAGGGTCCTGTGTAAACTGACCTCTACCAGGGCCCCCTATGCCCGGGCGACCTCTGGATCGCCTACCCATATTACCAAATGTATTATTCAACCTTTGTTGAAGGACGGGGCATTGTGCTCGCCAATGACCCTCTCGATGACAATAAGCGCACTGGTTAATGTTCACAGGACCCAAGGGCACATTCCCCTGTGGGACATACTGACCTCTAACCTGAGAACTACCCCCTCTGGGGCCCCTAACAATTTTCTGCAACAGCACTTTAGTTTTTAAATCGCCTTTCCGTTTTTCAATCCTATCTTTTTCATTATTGACACGGTTCTCATAGTACTGTGCCATGTGCAGTACTTCTGATTGTGATTTCGCCTGCAAAGCGCTCTCAGAAGACATAATTTGTGACTGGATGTCAGGCAGCAATCCATGTACAAATTTGTCCACAAACAATCTTTTCCCAGACTATGTGCCTAAGTCTTGTCCACTGAAATCAGAGAATACTTGTTCGAACCGATTAAAGAACTCGGTAGCACCTTAAGACTTTCCTTGGGCACAGGCCGTAAGCTTGTCCCAAATAATTCTCTTTTCGGGAATTATGGTTTTTAATTTAGCAACGATTATATCAGGCAGAGTTAATATCATCTGTTGCGGTCTTTCGCCAGCTGGCCTTTCCCCATCGAGTCTAATTATATTCGCCCATGTATCTCCCAACCCGGGTACATCGTCAATAGTTCTAACTTGTTTCCATAAATCTACCGGCAGGAGTACAGGAAACAACAAATCAATGTCACCTAAGGTGAAAACTGAGGACTACAAAATGGATTCTATCTCTTTATAGAACCCTGTCGGATTTTTCCTAATATGGGGAATAGATTGCCTAATAGTATTCACTTCCTGTCTTGAGAACGGGACGTGAACGAACTGTGATACATAATGTGCATGAATGTTCACAGCGACCATATTATTTACAGCATCGGCCGCAACCTCGACCTTCGGGACAAATGTCGGAGGAACCTCTCTCATAGGCAACAGAGAAATAGGTGACTATGAACGCTTACTAAGCAACAGAGCCAAGTCGAGCGCTAAAGCAGTTGAAGAAGTGTCAAGTGAAAAAGCTCTCTTATAAATGCTCAATAACTCTGTGGCACAACTAATATTCCTTTTTACACATTCATCCTGCCTCACTTTCCTCTGCATTTCTAACGTATATTGACTATATGTGTCATATACCTCTACTGGAGTTATCGATATGTCTGAAATCCATCTAATCGCGTCTTTCTTACAAATTTGCATTTCCTCCGATATCGGTTTACGACACGGAAGGAACCGTTTCTGTACATACATATTTTCTTCTTCATCATCCTCATTCTGTAACTTTTCTAACTCCTTTCTATACCCAAATAACCTCTCGACATGCTCATTTACCTTCTCCAAAGTGTCTCTAGAAAGCGCTAGAGTGTTTAGATCCCTTAACCCTTGCGGAACATCCGCATTATTTAATCTTCCCCACATTAAACATAACTGAATCCCTAAACCTTCAATAAAAACATTTTTCTCAGGAAAATTATCCGTATTACAAAGTGTGGCAAAAACGCTAGCTTGATCATCCTTCTCCATACAGTGCTTAGCCCATGCAATTAACTCACGTTTCTTCTCCGGCGGTACAGTATTGCGAGTGACAACTTTTGTTCCTGTACCTCGATCGATTACAAGTGGCTCAGGACCACTTGGAAGAGAGGGAGCAGGCAAATTTGATGGAGGTACTATAACTGGTGCGATAAAAAGAGGCCGAAGAGCAGGAGGAGGGACAAAAACCGGAGGAATAGGAACAGCAGGTTGAGCAGGAAGAGCAGCAATAACAGCAGGAAGAGGTACAGCAGTGGGAAGAGGAACATACGGAGGTGGCGCAGAGGCACCAGGCCTTCGTTCATTTAATGTTTTGTCAATAAACTCATCAGAAATATGAAGATCTTTAGAAGGATAGATTTTCTGAATTCCAATTGAGAAAGCCCTATCCATATTTTTGGTCATATAACAGCGCTTTTTCAGCGTTTGTTTTATGACAATGTGCATGTTTCTCACTACCTTTAAGTTGTTGCAACGCTTCTTTTTGCCAATTCTGCAAAACATCAAATGCTGCAGGTCTAGCCTTTTTCTTTAACAAGACTGACTCCAAATATTCAATACGAGGGATCTCAAAACTACCATTGATTGGCCACTGAAGTTCGGAGGCATGTCTGGTTTGTCTGTGCCAAATATCATTAAATGCTATACTTCCAATGCCATGCTTACAGTACATGGTACATGCCGGCGACCCCTCCAGTGGTGTGGGATGGCTAAATTCCAAAGATTGTCTATCACTGCGGAATAATGCCCTAAAGCAGGTAGACAATTTCCCAGGCATATCTCAAATTCTTGATGTTACCTGGTCAATAATTGTGTCTGCAGATACAATTATGCCAAAATTCAAATTGTCAGGGTTAAATTAAGAATCGGGTCACGACTCACCTGACCAAATCTATGGAGGACCGATCGGTACTTCTAAGAATCTTACCTAACTAATCTTACCTCGTGTATGGTGATTTCGGCAAATCTGTCCGCCTCGATAAGTGGACCCTCGTCAAGATGCCGTCTCGGACCACACGCTTATCGTCCAAGGATCAGGTCGTGCAGCTCTACTAAGGTGTCGCATCTCGTTCAGGGGGCCCCTTATGTCACACCGTCCGATCCCGGTCTGATAGCGTGTGTCAACCTTCAACAATCCGGCATCAATCTTGAGGGTCCCTATTCGGGCGCCAACTGTGAAAACAGAAATAAAATATCGAGGCTAAGTACCCCAAAAGGAAATACACCGAACACGGGTTACAAAGGAACATACAAAGTACTTTATTTTATACTGAATCCAGTTACAAAAACAGAGCAAAATCAGATAGCTATCGGCCCTCAATACAACACAATGAACTCCAGCATGGTTCAGTGTGTTCAGTGAGAGACGTTGTACATTAGAATGCATTAGCTTTTTATACATTTGGTGGGGGCGATATCCAGCCCAACTTTGGGTTAATATTCCTTTTAATACATCACAGATCTAGGGTTCGTGCCAAGTCTCAGACAACCGCATATAACTGGTTTGCCTTTAATATATTTATCAACAAGCGTATGCAATAACTGTGTATTCTAAAGTTTTCCATGCAGGCCTTCTGAAACATTAATACAATGTAGTTAAACAGATGTTCGTCATTCAGTATTTGAATACATTGTCTCAACATATGCTCGTGGATTAGTTTCATTGCACGAGTAATCCTTCTACACATAGGTCAACGAAGGAGAAGGTCTCAGTTCACGACCTCAACAAGTGGCCTGCAGGCAAATTACACATTAGCTATGTACAGAGCTCAAGACGGCCATGTTGTATTCTGCAATGACATCGTCCACCATTTAGCTCACAGGGTGACTTTTACACAATGAATCCTAAGATGGCGGTTTGACCTAAAATGGCGGCGTACATGGATTTAAGGTCAGGACCTTGCAACACAGATTTCTTTCGCAAGCGACTTACGAGCAGCTTGGCGTAGCCCAATATTAATTTATTTATTACAATAGGAGGCACGATATACTTTCTCTTTTGACATACCATTTTCGGTAAATGAGATGGTCATGTTTAATTTAGTCATCAGGTCCCAACACAGAATATTTTCTGGGGTCTGACGTGAATATAATAGAGGTACATTCATTTTGCGCTCTCCCACTGAGACTGGGAGTGTGTCTGTAAAGGGAACTCTATTATGAGCTCCAGTGAAACTCTGAGTATCTATAGCCTCGCCAGACAAGGAAAACTTGCCTTCTCATATGCACGAGCGCGTGGCACCCGTGTGAACTAAGAAGGAATATTCTTTCCCCCCTATGGTGACATCCACCTTTGATTCCCTGTTAGGGTCTGGTGTCACTGATAGGATAGAGCACATCGGAGTCCCCCGTGAGCTGTCCTATTTCATGTGCAGGTTTGGTCCACTGTATACTTGTGGGTTTCCCCCATTTCCAGGGTTAATTCCCCCTCTGGAATTAGTACCCTGTGTCATCTGTGGCTGTACCTGCTGTGGTTGTCCCTGTGGTAAATTCCCCATGTTCGGTGGCTGAACCACTTGCTGTGCACCTTGCTGCACGCCTGACACCTGCGGCTGCACTGTGTAATTTTGTGCACCGCCCTGCTGCAGGCCGGCAGGTTGATTTGCCATGCCTGCCCCCATCTCTTGGCTGTTTTGCCACATGCCTTGGGTTCTGCACATGCGCGCCACGTGTCCTGTCATTCCACACAGCCAACATACTGATGGTGGTCGGGTCATCTGTCCATCTGGCATAGCTGGACCGCCCATCTGCGTGTTCTGGAAGCCACCTTGAACATTCTGAAAACCTCCTTGGTTACCTCAAAACCCTCCTTAATTACTCTGCCATCCTCTACCTCCAAAACCCCTTCCCCTTGGGTTAAAATCCTGTGTTACCCTGATTATTCTGCGATGGGTTAGTCGCTTGCTGTGTGCTTGGTTCAGCTCGGCTTGTCAGCATGGCTCCCTCGAGAGCATATTTCGAGAGCTTCTTTTGCACCAGCTTTGCCTCCTCTCCCTTACGACTTGCCTCCTTTTTCCGATTCTTTTCTTTCAGCAATCTACAATAGTGTGCAATTGTCAATTGTATTTCGACCCATGATTTGGCTTCTATTCCTACCAATTTCTTGAGCTGTTTTTGCACCAGTTCAGGTAACCCTTGGCACAATATATGGTAGAATACAGGGATAGATTTCGTCCAAGACTCATGCATTTCGAGCACCCACGCGTCTTGAAAATTCTGGATCTAAATCAACGGATCCTCTGACTCCTTCATTTTTTGAGTCATTATAGCCCCCATATCAGAAGTGTCTGGATATAACGTTTGCAGCGCTTTCCACACTGCTGCCCTGCAGTTATTAAACAGCGCTCCGTCATGGGAGGTGTTAGTTAGGGTTACCCTAGGATAGCCTGCCCGTTTCCATACATCATGTGCTCTTTCACCAAGTATGGCAATTAGGAGGCCCTTGATGTCCCCTATAGCTAAGGTGACACCCCCCGTCATTTTCTCTAACTCATGTATCCACTTCCCGGCTCCCGATGTCAGCATTGGAAGCTTATTTTTAAGGTTCACTCAGTCCATGTGTGGCCATGGAATATATTGTGGTCTTGTTTCCCCCTTCTCTAGCAACGAAAATTGGAATGCGCAGTCCTCCTTCTCTTTCACCATAGCTCTCCAGCCTATCGCCGGGGTGGCATTCCGCCTTGCCGTCTACCTGGCAACGCCCTTAATCTGTCTGCATAGGCAGGTGCTGTACGCCCCCCTCTGACCGTGGGGTGTTCCTTCTTGTCAGCCGGACTGCGCGGCAGAGCTCCGTGCCCTACTTGTGGACCCGCTAGCATCTGACCATCGTACCCCCTGTTCATTTGGGAGACGCTTTTCGCCGTCTCCCTTCTTCATATGTCTCAACCTCCGTATCCCCACCGGAGTCAGATTCTGAGTGCTCCCACTTTACACAACTCCTTGCATCCTCTTCATTCTGTCTTTTCTCTAGTCTGTCTAGGAACAGTCCCCTGCTCCCACTACTTCGGGTGATATCCTCAGTGTCATACAGCTGAGTGCTCTCTAAGCGCTCATCTTCCCTTCCCCCTTTGGAAATTAGTTCCAGCCCCATCTCGTCATAGATTTTATCAATTGTTTCCCCGATGCTTCTGGTGTGGAAGTCATCTTCAATATTTGTCCCGCTTGTACCTGGTACCGCATCGCTTGCAGGAAAGAATTCTTCTACGTCTTCCCATTCTACAACAGGATTGGGTTTTTTAACTTCCCGTTGCAGATATTCTAGATCTCGTACCCTCTGTCTGTGCTTCCGTTCTGTTTCCTCCTCTACTTCCTTTCGCTTCCTTGCTTCTTCTCTAGCCGTATCTACTTCCCTCATCGTTCATTTCTACGTTCTTTTGCCCTTCTACTTTCCTCGTCTTCCCGCTTTTATACTTTTCTTGCATGCACTATCCTTTCTTCCTCTAGCTTTAGCATGTTTTGCCTGTACTTTTCATGGGCTGCGTATTGTGTGCGACTGAGCGGTATTCCTTGTTCTTCGCGATATAGTTGCTCTCGTCTTAACCTATCCCGCTTCCTTACCGTCTCGTTTCTCATTTCCTTTTCTTTCTCCTTTTCCTTTCTCTGCGCCTCATCAGACATTTCCCTCGGCCTTATGTCATCAATTCCTTTATCATCAAGTTTTAGCAATATCTGACCTCCCATCCACTCGTCATTTGCGAATGCTAACTCATTACTTCCTTTCCGCTTCTTTCCCTCTCTCGCTTTCTCAAGAGATGCACTACTCTGTGCCTGATCCTTTCCTTCATCACTGCGTCTCTCCTTGTCCCTCGGGACTACGGAGGCAAGATCACTTTCCTGCTCCTTTCCTTTGATTTCATCACTACTGTATGTAGGTGACTCAAATGCCGGGTTGCTATACCCCGTGGCTGTCTTAAGTTCTCTTAGCGGGTACAGACCCTCTGACTTACTTCCTTCGATCACTGGCTCCTCCGTACATATATTTAATATCCAATCTGCGGGCGGTTCCTCCTCCTTTGTCTGCTCAAACATTTCCCAAAGTTCGAGGACAGCAAGGCGTTTCTCTAGCTTCTTGCCTGTATATGTGGCGTGTAGGAAGTGTAGGAAGTTAGTCATGTGCTGCAAACAGCCATAGAGAGTGACCCATTCTGGGGCCACGGCATAAACATCTTATTGGCGGTACCCTTAACCCACTCTGTGCTGTATTTCTTTAGTTTCGGTGCATGCTTGGGCAGCTGCTTGCATAAATGTGCAAGTGGGTTAACTTCCTCCATTTCTAATTTCGTCACTACCAGTATTTATACAGTCCTTTGACCCTTCAATATTATGAGCGAGCACCAAATACGCAAGCTCCAATCTAATCTTTTCCCCCCAAAATATATACTGTCAATTTACTCAAAACTCATAAATTCAATGGTGATTCCCTCTTAGTTACAGAATCGCGTAAGGCCAAAATGCATTTCAACCAATCATCAATACAATTATTTCACATTTGACATACAACAGAACACATATGACAGACATTTGACAGACTAGACGGACACTAGCTGGTCATACGTATACCTGCCTTCTAATCAATACACCGTCATGGGATGTAAACAAACCCCTTTGATTCCGTCTTTAATCGTCACCGTAGCCTAAGTTGTCCCCCCACTGTGGGCTATGAGTTCACATTTCTTCTGACCACTCTTTAAAGCACAGGAATAAGGTGAATCGTTACGTTTTTATCTCAGGTGCCCCCCTGGTAATCCTTACATTACCCCCTATGTATATATAGTCTTCTCTACTTCTAACTACTTTATTTTTTCTCCGCCGCCCACCGCTACCTTTCCCTTAATGGTTCTAATGCCTACAAGACATTTGCCAAAGTAACGAGTTTATTGTTTCACTCACCGATCGCATCGTTTCCTCTCCGGAACTTCGGGATCACCGCCCCTTCCTCTTCCTGCTTTTAAGGTTTTCGTCCGATCCACTGCCTGTGAGAATGAGAATGGTTATGCTTGGAAAGGCGGGTTCCTTCAGACCCACTGCAGATTTTTGAAATTTTACTCTATCATTGTCCACAGGGAGCTTCTCAGTCTACTCAGCCGGAATGGCGAAAGGACTTGTGATCTTGCCGAAGGCCTAGAGTTACTTCGTGCCATCGGTCTAAAGGTGTCTTATAACTATATCAATCGATAATCAATAATCAATGGCCGAAACCATCCTCTTCTACCAAGTGTTCCGGAGGAGAGGAAATCGCTGACGGGCCCATAGGCCAGCGCTCACCCTCTAGAACCTGTAAAACAAGATAGCTGCACCATGTGAGGACAAGGGGTGCAGGATTCACTTACTCCAACACGAATCAAAAATGAGGACTCAATAAGTTGGCAAAGGGAAGTCTGTTTAATGACAAGTACATCAAACAGATAAACAAATGGGGATCAGCAGCCTTGCGATTACCTGTCTCACTCCGACTTCCACAAACTGCAGTCGAACAGTCATTGATATAGGCTAAGCTCGTCATCAATGATGTCTAATTCTATAAACAGTAATCATGCAATATAATTGGTTAGGAAAGGTAACTTAAGTATAGGTGTTATATCTGTATATGATAATAGGGCATGCGGATTGGATACCTCTTATCGGGTGGGCGTCTACGCTCATCCCTCTACATCACACGTGATAGACGTCACTACAACTACGACGTCCTATTGGTTACAGTATCTATAGGACTCCAGATAACTTGGTCCATTGTGGTTGGGAAGGTCACACCCCTAGACATACATTTTCACTTTTAATTAGCAGCATGCAGAATGGACACCCCTGTGCCTGGTGTCCCAAGTTTCACCCTGCCTCCCTTCCATCAATCAGCGGTTTAGGGCGATGTGTCAATTAGTTAGCTAAGGATGGCCTTGAAACTGTAGTCTCTTATCGGGAAACGTTATGGCATCCTTGGGTCCTGGATGACATCAAGCGATGGTACTTCTTTGCGCCTGGCGATCACGTGTTAGTTCACCATGAATCTGCTTCAGTTTCCAGCTTTTAGTGCATTTAATTCTGTGTCAGCCTCGCCCCCTGCATGGGCCCCCCTTATCTAGACCTTCATGAGGCAGGCTGGTATGCTCTGAGGTTTGAGTCTTGTTAGCTGACGCTCTCCACCCCGTCTCTGGTTGACCTCGATTTCCTAGGCATGAGCCGCTCATTGTTGAGTTTCAATTCCGCTCCTTCTCTTGCCTTTGGCTGGATTTCGAAACTTGGCCTGTCAGGCCTCTGGCTGCCTGGGTACATATCTGCTTTTACAAAATGGAGTCACACTTGTATAATGTGCCGTATTGAGGTAGATATATGGTTGGCGCTTGCCGCTCTATCTTCTACTAAGCATTGCAAGCAGTATCGATTTCTTAGCATCTTGCGTTTCAAGCCTATTTACACACGTTTAACAGGTCGGTTGCTTCCGTCTTGTCACGTAGCACCATTTCCTTATGTTTTAACATTGTCTCTTCTCTGTGTCCCTTACATTTATTTCGTAGTTACTCACACTGGCGTGCTTGTCTTCGATAGCCACTTTTGTTCATTCATGAGTCTGTTCAGGCCCTTAAGTCATTTCCACTGGCCTTCCATTAAGGCTTTTGGAGTCTCTTCGTGGACCGTGTGTTGGTACTCTTCATTCCGTATTAGTGGCTGGTATGGCTGTCTGATAGGGTACCGCGCTGCCCAGGGTTGTCTGGTTATGGGTGCTTCCACAGGTATGGATCTTCTGATGTATAGTGGGCAGAGTCCCAATGCAGCTCTTTGTAGGTTCATTTGCTCTTCATACGTCACATACCTTGGCGAGTACGCTGCGGGTTCCTCGAAATAAGGGGAGTGGGCGCAGGCAATGTCTGGGACCTCCTCTACAGGTTGAAACTGTTTTAAAGAACAAATCAACTTTCAATCCAGCAATTTTCTGTAATAATATTGAGGTGTTCGAAGAATGTGTCATAAAAGACATGAGTTATGTCGGATAGATCCACTCCCAATAGATCAAATCTTACACCGTCACAAAAATCAGCCATTTGTTCTCTCAAACAAGATGAGACGATTGTTATTTGACAGACTGATAAGGGAGGAGGAGTTGTGGTTTGGTCTAAAACTAGATACATGGTGGAAGCTTATAAACAGTTAAGAGATTGTGAAGGCTATGAAATTATGGAAATGGAATACATAGAAGAGATCAAAATTGAACTAGATGCTATTTTACATTCATTCAAGGTGAAGAACTTGTTGGAAAGCGATGAAGTCTTATTCATGAAAAAAGACTTCCCTACAACTCCCATTATGTGTTTTATTCCCAAAATTCATAAGGACATTAATACACCACCAGGCGGGCCGATTGTCTCTTCCAGAGGTTCACTGTTAGAGAATGTGTCCAAATATCTGGATGTGTTTTTACAATCCTTTGTCAAAGATTTGAATTCGTATATCAGAGATACAACAGATCTCATGACTAAAATACAAGATATAGAATGAGATTCTAGCTATCTTTTGCTTTCACTGGACGTGACATCTCTATATACATCCATTTTACATCATAATGGGTTGCAAGCTTGTCAATTCTTTCTCTAGACACCAGATCTATCAGTGTCAAACAACAAAATTAAATGATTATGACACTACTGAGGTTTTGTCTGGAACACAATATATTTCTGTTTGATGAGCAGTTGAATAGACAGAAATGTGTTACTGCCATGGGCTCCTGCATAGCTCCCACATATGCCAATCTTTATATGGGGTGGTGGGACAAAAGAATGGCTTGCTCCGAAACTAATGACAACTATATGAATCAGATAATATTTTGGTACAGATACATTGATGACCTATTCATGGTATGGAATGGGGTTCAAGAGTCTCTTGCAGAGTATGTCAAATCACGTAATACCAACAATATGAATCTTAGATTCACTTTTGTAAGTAGTACTGAACAATTGGTATTCCTAGATTTGGAATTATTCATTAGTGGCACCAAAATATATAGCACACTACACAGGAAATCAGTAGCATCAACCTCTATATTACATAGAAGAATCCATCATCCGAAGAAGCTAAAAGTTAGCATACCTTATGGCGAGATGATAAGAGCCAACAGAAATTGCTCACGCAATGATGATTTCCAGATAGAGGCCTGCAATTTAGTGCATGCTTTCTGGAGAGAGGTTATACTAGGAGTAAGATCACTAAAGCCTATAGTCAGACAGTACACCGAGACAGAAAAGATCTCCTCAAAGTTAACAAAAAAAGCAATGAAGTGGATAAAATCAGATTCATTACTACTTGTAGTTCACAAGCAGAGGAGAATAGAAACATTCTTCAGAAACATTGTTCCATTTTGCAAGCAAATGTGGATTTAAACAAATTTATAGATGACATGCCTTTAATTACTTTCTCTAAAGTCAAATCCCTGAAAAATCTCATATCACCTAGCATGACTGATGCCAGGATAGTTTCTGACAATTGGTTATGCAATAGAAAGAATAAAAATGGGTTTGACAATTGCAAAATGTGCATATATGCGGACAAGAAAGAAATAGTGAGATATAACAATGTAGGTGTTTTTAAAGATTAGGCAGATAATCAATTGATTAACAAAGTTTGTTGTGTACACAATAGTGTGTCCTTGTGAATTGATGTATATTGGTTCTATCATATGTCAACTAAAAATAAGTATTTGCAACACTACAGAGTAATTCTTAATAAGGACAGTAATTACACCTTGGCTATACATTTTGCCGAAAAACATAGGAGTGATGCTACATTGATGAAATTATTTGCATTGGCCCACATACTAAGCCATAAAAGGAGGGGCAACAAGGAACGTAAATTACAAAAATTGGAGTCAAGGCTCATAGTGACATTCAATACCAAAAAACCGAGAGGACATCATACTAGCAAGGAACTGGCAATACATCTGATGGAAGATTAAATAAGATCTATGAACTATATGATTAATCTAAATGTATGTTTACAAAGCAACACAGAACATGTATGTAAATACAGATAACATCTCAATGTAATAAATTAAGTTGGATTGATAGTTGCATTGTAATAGTTGATGGTTCATAATTACCTCTAGATTTTAATGGAGGACTAAGTATGTATCCATTTTGCACACATGATGGCTACACAGCTATTTCCATTACATATGAAATACTTTCTTGCACAAGCACACTTTATAGATCTGTAGATAGCTAATAGCAGATTGACAGCCCACTGGGGCAGGACAAGTCTAGATACTACATGCATTCTATCACTTTGGGAAATCTAGTTGCAAGATACATTGCTTTCTGCAGTCCTTAAGATTCCCTGGGCCTCATTACGAGTGAGGCGGAATGAGTTAACAGGCTCCGCTAAAGGAGGCGGACCCGTTAAACCCATTCCGCCTCATTACAAGCTCCCCTCATGGGACCCGGTAAGTAACGCCTGGTCAAACCAGGCGTCCTTACCGGGTTCCACGAGGGGAAGAGGGAGCAAACAACGGGCGCTCAAAATCAGCCCGTTGTTTGCACTCTCTCCCATTCCCATTGAGCCCTATGGGGGCTCAGATGGGAATGGGGAAGGTCCGGGCCCGGTTTCCTAGAGGGAGGAATTACAGGGCCCTCCAAACTCTGAATGGCCCGGTAATTCCCCATTCTGGGAACCCGGACCCGATTTCGGCAGCAGCCTTGCCGCCAATAGCGGCATGGCTTCCGCCGAAGTCGTAATGAGACCCACTGATTTTAATAAACTTGCCGCCGCACAAGATTTGGTTTGATATGTATGCATAATCCTAGCCGCAACCATGCAGAATTTACTAGAATGGTGTTTGTTATTTCTAAGATTGGGGCATTTAACCCAGTGGGCTTATTATAATAATATAAAAGTTATACATAAAAGTAGGGGAAGACCCATAGGTCAACACTAGTTAGGTTGTAGAATAATTAAGAGGTATTTTATCTTATATTCATGGTTTCGAGTCATTTAAAACTAGCCCAAGATGGCCACCTGGATTTCGCCAGGACAGATGGATTCGAAGCTCCAGTCACAAGACCAAACATAAGGTGTTCCCTGAAAATGTTAAAAATAAAAGAAGTCTGATATAATTAGGTTGTAACTACTTGCCTGAGGAAGTCCCTCAGCAGGTGTGGAACGTGTGGCATGAATTAGCTGTTTAAGGACTTTTCAAACTATTCGTAAATCCATGCTGACTGGAATTTGTTTATACATGATGTTGAAATTTTAAATGAGAATAAAGATGTTTTAGCACTAAGTGAATTGGATCGAGTGCCTTGTTTATATTTGCTTAGCCGATGGTGTTGGTCACTGAATGGTAGGCAACACTATAGGCTTAGCAGTTGGTGGTAAATATATATATAATGTATATACATACATTCACTGAAGAAACTTTGTTAAAGGGACGTTTTCGTTAACTTGCACTAAATAATAACCTATGATTCGGTGAAAAAACATTGTTAAAGGGACATTATGGTGACAAGTAAAACCGAAATACCACAGAAAATCACCAGTTATGGTAAGCTAAGCAGCCATAACGCACGCTGGCACCGTGCACTGCTAAGACTAACACCCAGGACATCAACCTTACAGTGACAAGCAGATTAAGATGGGCCACAGCACAAACCAGAGATCAAGGAGAACCAGAGATACACATACCATAGCAGAGAAGCGACGGAGGAATGGAGCAGATATCATTGCAGGGCTGTCTGATTCCAAAAGAGCTGCATCAACATGTATAAGCTCAGCCCACAGAGCCACAGACTAAACAGACTTCAGTAGTGCCACACAGTTCCACCTGGGATCAGGAAGGATGTAAAGATCTTATGTGAGAGTTCAATATCTTTACATGGAATTGGTTACAAGGCTGAGCAACTCAATAAAAAATGTGATCTCCCCAAACAAAACAAAAGGTCAAGTTGGTTCTCTCTTCAATGGAGTTAGGGCTTCTTTCATCCTCTTTCATCCTGATGTGATCACTCCAGTCCCCTCTGCATCATGTGTATGAACTCCTCTCCTATCACCCTCTCGTTGTGTCTTCCTTTCACCTCTTATCTATTAGTCTGACCCTGAAGACACCTCCTCCATGTCACTTCCACTCTCTCCGATGATACCTCCTCATCATTCTCCCTGGCTCTCACCACTTCCTCTTATCTTTTACTCTCCTATCCAGATGCTATCCTCTCCTCCTCTCTCTGTCTTTCCCCTGATGTTTTCACCTCTGCGAGTACTCCCTTAACTCTCACCGAAACCTCCTGTTCTCCCTCACCTTCTGTTTTTGCCAACTCCTTGGGTTCCAACTCCTCCTGCCCTCTCACACACCCTGATATCACCATCTCCTCTTTGGCTACTTAATCTTCCTGTCCATTATAAACCTTTGATTTTTCTGTCTACGCCATCATCTCAACTCCCACCACTTCTTTCTGCTCACTCAGTCTCTGATATTACTACCTCTTAGCTCTAACCACCTCTCAATGCGCTCTGCTGCTGCTATCTCTCATGTTTCCCCTGTCTCTCGATCCTCTGCTTCTTTGACCAACCTCAGACAGGAGCCTCCTTCTCCTACCACTCACACTGCCTGACTACATCTGGGTGTTTTATAGTGCGTTCTTTCCTCCCCTAGGGTGAGCATTTGAGCAAAGGTCAGCACCTATGGCTTGTAATTTGGTGAAGGCTGTGATTGGCTGTTTTCTCTGAGTGCACATGTGGTTGATTTGACCCGGGCTAGTCTATAATTGGCATATCCTCCATCTTGGATTTTAATCTTTCTCCTCTGACCCTGCATGTGCTGTTCTCTCTGATGCTTTGAGTGTGTGATTTACTGGCTGGGAACACACTTGTATCTGCAGAACCATGGAGTTCACTGTGGGTCAGGTAAAATCACTGAACAGTCTTCTGATGCAGCTGGTGAAGTAGCAACAGTCTCCAAACACTTGCTACCCTCGTTGAGTTCAGGGGGACCATTTCCATTATAGAGGGAGCTTTCTAGATTTGGTTTTGCTCAGGAAAGCTTCAGGCTCTCTCAGTATGGGAGGTGCATCACTATTACCCTGCAGCCTCTCTGGAGGTTTGGGAGGGTGCCAAGCTATCTGGACTGCCCTGCCCTACTGGGCTAGTGGTGTGGGGGAAGTCTACGCACCAAGACTGGCCTGTAGTGTCGACATGCGATTGTCCTCCTACATATGATGGGGACTAGGGTGGGGTGACTCGGGATCCTCCCCATCCCGCCATAAGCCCAACATTCACTCGCTTAGCTGGCACCTGTCTCCCTGAGTCACCACCTTGCCAGTTCCCAAAACCAGACAGGGGAGTTCATCACATATATCCCCCATTTCAACTGGCTCCACTCTCTTTGGGCCTTTTGGAAAGGCTGGACTTTGGAGGTCGTTTTATCCTTTTCAGATGGGAAATTCAGGTGCCACTCCATTAGCTTAGGTGGGTCCCCCTACCAATCAACTGAGTCCATTTGTAGGCCAGTTATCACCCCCACTTGGGTCATTTGGGACCTGTGGTTTAATCAGGGCAAGTCCCTACCCCAGATTACTTTTCCATGGACTCCTATAACAGACACAAGATGTAGGTAATGTACCTGTTTGGCAAGAAAAAAAAATCAGATCAAACTGTGGTCCGTAGGCTCCCCAAATTCAGCACAACCCAGACTTTCTGTTCTTCATGTTTCATACAAATATTCCAATTGGTAAAGAGCAATGTTATGTTATGTTATGTTAAATATTCTTATACCGCACCCTGTTGCCACCTGCGTGGTCTCTTGGCACTCTGGCGGATCTGTGATGGAAGGAGAGCGGGGGGTAGGTTAGTAGGATTGAGTGGGAAAAAGAGCAAGGGAACTGAGATATGCTGTTGGCAGCTTGAGTTGGATACACTGTTCACTGAGTGTAGGTGTGATTTTCGGTTGGTTGCTGCAATGTGTTGTTGTGCAAGATTATGGCCCTCATTCCGAGTTTGGAGGTAAGGGAAAAACGATGCCGGTAATGGATTACCGGCATCGATTACCGCTACGGGCTATTCCGACCAACCAGACCGCTATTAACGCCATCGTAAAGTACGATGCCGTAAATAGCGGTCTGGACGCGGGCACGCGACACACCATGCTGGCATTATCGGCATGCCGTAAACCGGAGATGATCACAAGTGAGGCAGACATGCAAATAACGGCCTCCCGAAGGCCGAAAAAGTGCATACCGGCATGGTGTAAATACCGGCATCGCCGACGAGGCGTAAAGAATCCTGAGCAGTGTTTCTAAGTGCCACAGGTGCACAAAATCAGGTGGAGGCAATGGAGTCAGGGTCAGTACAAGAGGAGCACACCCACACACCACATCCCCTCCCACACCAAGATGATACCAATAGTAGTAGCATTACTGAAGCTGGAGGCCCTGCTTGCAATGCCTCAACAATAACAACAGCCGCCACCACAGAGGAGATGCAGGAGGAGAAAGAGGGTGAGACAGGCCCAGCATGCCTCACCAGTGCAGCTATCCTTACTACCCCGGCAGCCCCCAATCCCTCACATCAGAGCCAGTCCATTCAACCTAACCCCTGAGCAGATCCACACCCTGTATCGGCTTGATCGTGAAACCTTCACCACCCTAGTGGACCTGATACATGACAACATTGTCAGCCTCATAGAAATATGCACTGCCATCCCCCCTCTACTGAAGGTAGTGTCTGTGCTCCACTTCCTTGCCACAGACACATACCAGCACACAGTGGGGCACATGCATGGCATATCACAACCCTTATTTTCCCGGATACTGAACCAAGTACTGGATGCCCTCCTCAAGCACACAAGGGACCACATATACCTACCACGGACTTCCCAGGAGATACTCAATACAAAAGTTGCCTTCGATGCACTGGCAGGCATGCCAAATTGTGTAGGTGCCCTCGACTGCACCCATGTGGAGTTGGTGGTCCCACATGGCATTGAGGTGGTGTATCGCAACTGCAAGCAATACCACTCCATCAATGTGCAGATGGTATGAAACGCCAGCAAGATCATCACACATTGCTGTTCCACATATCCCTGATCAACTCATGATTCTTTGGTCCTGCGGAACTCAACGCTACCACGCTACATGGAGTGACATGCTGGACGACGTGCCTCACTGCTTGGTGAGTTGCCTGACTGGTCCATGGCAGTGCATCAGGGTTGTGACGTGGGTGGCTGCCTACTCCACCCGGGTGGGAGTGGGGGGGTGCATACTCCACCTGGGTGGGAATGGGGGGATGCATACTCCACCTGGGTAGGAATGGGGGGGATGCATACTCCACCTGTGTGGGAATGGGGGGGATGCATACTCCACCTGGGTGGGAATGGGGTGAAGGATGCATACTCCACCTGGGTGGGAATGGGGGAGGATGCATACTCCCCCTGGGTGGGAATGTTGACGTCAGTGCACAATGTGCACATCACCAAACACTGTGCCCCAAAGAAACTGAAACGGTACATGACAACCAAATACCATAGTGATGAAGTAAGGCTGACACCTATTACTACATTACTAACAGGTAACCAGCCCACATCCCACAACACATGCACCACTCATCACTGAATTTACTGCGAACTTTTGTATGCATATACGATGCACGTGCAACAAGATGTCAGTGCACACCATGAACCATCTTGAAGATGCAACCCACACCATAAGTCCATAGCACAGGACACATAGCGGGACCAGAAATGGGGTTAATGCATCCAGGTACATGTGCATGTGGGCACACATTACCTGCATCCATGTGAGACTAGAACAGTTGTCCAACATGAATGTGCGAACATTTACCTTCATTACCCTCTCATGCAGGTGATGGTGGCTATCCCTTGAAGCCGTGGCTCCTGACCCCTGTACGAAACCCACAGAACAGGCACGAGGAGGACTTCAATCGTTCCCATATCCGTACACGTGTGGTAATTGAGCAGACTTTGGCCTGTTGAAGGCATGATTTCGCTGCCTCAGCCTCAATCGATCGGGTGGGGCACTCCTCTACAGCCATGAGAAGGTGGCCAA
Organism: Ambystoma mexicanum; assembly: GCF_040938575.1. Taxonomy (NCBI): domain Eukaryota; kingdom Metazoa; phylum Chordata; class Amphibia; order Caudata; family Ambystomatidae; genus Ambystoma; species Ambystoma mexicanum. The sequence goes on from NC_090931.1 coordinate 813,957,756, forward strand.
GATCACCATGGCATTTGTAATGCTGCACAATATATGCATCCGACGGAACGTGCCCCTGCCCCCTGACATGGAACTGCTACCACCTGATGATGATGAAGGGGAGGAGGAAGATGTGGCAGGACCTCATCACGGTGCCTATGCACAGGAGGGACGTGCTGTGCGGCAGTCAGTGATTGCACAATATTTCTGACACACAAGTCAGCAGAGGGTGACATCATGTTAGGACATAGGGCACTGGGTGTGGGGATACATGTACACTATGCACTGTGCTAGAATAAATGACACATGCGCAATGATGAATGTCCTATTTTTTTGTAACACAGCTGGTGTATTGAAAGTGAAAACATGAACGTGATTAACAAACCCTCCACCACCCTCACCCCTCTCCCCCTCCCCCCAAAACTCCCCCACATACCCTCACCCTCCTCCCCCTCCCACCAAAACAACCCCACACTTGTCCCATAGAGTTCAGGTAGCCCAGATGAGGCTGCCAGTACAGTTACTCTGCGCTCCCGGAGCCAGAGGGAGGCATGTCCTGTCGGCGCTGCGCACGGAGCGACCGACGGAGCAGGCTGGTCTGAGTGGAGTTGCTTGTGGACGGTGTGTCCTCATGCTGTGGCTGTTGGCAGGTAGGAGCAGCCTCCAACACATCTGCAATGCGGACAAACACCTCGCAGAGGTGGTTAGTGTTTTCGGTTATGGTCTGGCCCAGTGCCCTCAAATCTGCATGCCACTCCTCCCTGGCCTGCCGATTGTCCTGCACAAATTCCAATATAAGGGCAGAGAGCTGGTCAGCCCGCTGAGCTGCTGCGGCTTAACCAGTGGCCCTGCTGGGGATCGGGCTGCCTTGCCCTGCAGGCGCATCCTCCACGGGATTGTTAACGGGACTGCCATGTCCCTGATTCTGTTCATGCCCAGACTGCTCTGGTGTGTTGTCATCACCAGAGTCACTGAAGGATACCTGGGGGGGTAGACAAATCTGCAGGGGTGTGGACTACTTCCACAGGTTCGTCCTCCATAGTGCCCCAGATGTCATTGGGGCTGTCCTCTACTGCGAGGGGGGCTGTGGCTGCCACCTCCCCAGCCACACTGGACTCCTCTGACCGTGGTGTTGGGCAGGTGTCTGCAGCTAGTGCAGGGAGGGGTGGGGGCGGGGTTGGTGCACCTGCCACGGGCCGTGCTGGTGCTGCTGGTATTTGTACCAGTGGTGGCTTCCTCACTGGGACACGCCGGCCCCTGCCTTGGCCCCTGGAAGTGGAGGGACGGTTGCTGTCCTGGTCCTCACTGTCATGCTCACTGCCTGTGGGGGTGAAAGAGAGGGACAGCATGAGTGATGTTTGGAAAGCCAGCATACATAAATTGGTACGATTGCACATCCACACAATTGTGGGTAATCAGCATTTGTGTAGGGAACGACACGTCATTCCATACATGGGTGGTAAATACAGGCATATGTCAGTGTCACTCATGTTGGCCAGGTACTGTGCAGTCTAACATGCACACTGTTTACATCAAGGACGATGTGTGCCTCATTGAATTTGAAGCTTTGAGTGGTATGTGTCATGTACGTTACGGCCTTGCACCAGGCACTGGCTTGGGTCTCACTTGCGTCGGCAATATTTACAGGGGATGTGTGTGTGCCCAACCATGGCGTCACTCTTTGGCTAGACATTAGCAGTGACTTACACCACATTTGGCTTTTCAGTGTTTACTTTGGGCACTCACCTCCATCAGTGGATGACGTGGCGCCACACTCCATTTCTCCGACCCCTTCTATGGATTCGGCCCCTATCATGCCCGCACATGTCTCCTCCCAAGGTGTGAGCTTGATTGGAGATCCTGGTCCACCTCCGGTCTTAAAGGCCTGGGCACGGTTGGCAGAAAGGATTTCCGCACCCTCAGCCGCAGGTCATCACACCTTTTGCGGCAATCCTTGACGGTGCGGGGGGTGTTGCCCACCGCGTTCACCTTCTGGCATACTAGTGCCCAGATTTCTTTCTTTCGCAGCACAGCCTCCCTCCTCATGTTGCTGCTAAACACAGTCCCAGCATGCTCGTGTAGGGTGTCCATGAGCATTTGTAGCTCATCTGGGCTAAACCGCTCCATTTGCAGATCCCTCTTTTGGTGCTTTAGGCATTCCTGGGTGCTTGTAGGAACTTTCCAGTCATTCACCAGTGTGCCAGGGCTCCTGTGTGGTGAGGATAGCAATGGATTGTGTTTTTAAAGATGGCTGCTGTGCTCCTTCCCGTTCCTGTGCGATGACGCTATTTCCGGTTCTGCAATTTAATGGGGACCGTAAATAGCAGTGACCGCTAATTACGGTGGCCGCTATTTATGGTCACCGCTAATGCCGCGTTGGACTATGGCGGTAGTGTTGTCTACAGTGAGATTCATGCCGGTAGGGGGGTTTTCGGGCCCTTTTGCGGCATGGGGCTAGGTCCCTTAGCGTCATGGCGCAAAGCTTGTGCCCGCAAACTCGTAATAGTCCGCTTTTAGTGGGCTACTGCCAGCTCGGACACGCTATTTGCACCATGCCGGTAAGGGACGCTACTTACCTCCAAACTCGGAATGAGGGCCTATGGGCCTCATTACACAGTAGGCGGTAAGGGTTTACCGGTACCGGTATTTTACCGGTACCGGTAAACCCTTACCACCTTACTATGAAGTCCCTTTGTGGGTTGGAGAATTTAATGCCTGCTTTTTGCAGGCGTTAAAAACCAACCCGCAAAGGGACCAGGGAGCTAATTATGGTACCGCAATTTGCGGTGCCGTAATTAGCACCTTCCCCATTCCCATTATGCCCTATGGGGCAAAAATGGGAATGGGGAAGGGCAATGGGGGAAGGGGGAATTACCGCCCCACCAACCTTGGCTAATAGCACCTTGGTCCACCGCCGTCCATGTAATGAGGCCCTATGTGTCATTTGTTTTGTGTGTTGTGGTGTTGTGAAGTACGTGCATTTTGTGGTGCTGTAGATGTGCGATTGTGTTTAGTTCGGAGTTTGAGAGGTGTATACAGAAGGGTGCATTTTTTTTTAGTATGCTTTATTAGTGGCAGTACATTTCCAACCGACGCTGTTCTGACTAAATGCGGTCCCTAGCTCTTCCCCTATCGATCATTCTAGAGTGTAGCAATTACTGACCCACAAGTTCTTCCAGGGAATTTGTGTTCCTTGTGGCCCATGGGCTGCCTGGTTTCTGCATCTAACCCTATTCCTTCAAGTGTGACGTGTTCCACACCCTTGGTGATCCGATTAATTGGGACTCATCTCCCTCCCCTGTTTTCACCTTTGGTCCTCTATCAGGATGGATATAATTTGGGTCGCAAAACCACCCTTCGCATTCAGACGCTTCTCTTCTCCCCTGCCCTCCACTCCGGTCTGGCAAACTCCCCACTCCTTTTCTGTTGTGTCTGTTTCATGGTGCGTGGATGTTGTTCAGACATTTTCATCCCATTCAGAGCTGAAGATCCAAGTCTTTAGAGGTTTTCTAAATTACAGATGGTCCTTCATAGTTTGTATTTCTCTGGGGAGAGGGTTCCAAAGTTTTACGGCTATGCAAGGGAATGCTGATCCACCATGTTTATTCCTCATGTATGGGTTAGGTTCTAAGCGGAGCTCGTCACTGGATCTAAATGTTCTAGTTGGCTTGTCCATGGTGTTTTTCTTGTGTATGAATTCCACTCCTTGGCCATGGATTGCTCTGTGTGTTATGCACATTGGTTTGAAGGTGATTTGTTTTTTGACTGGGAGCCAATGTAGCATCTTTGGCACTGGTGTGATGTGCTCCCTTTGTGAGAGTTTGAGCAGAAGTCTGGCAGCTGCATTCTCTATTCGTTGCAGTTCTCTCAATAAGCAGTCCAGCATTCCGAGGTATACGCTGTTGGCGTAGTCTATCCCGGACATAATGAGGGAGCTGATGGGCAGTGTTTTGTGCGTGAAGGAGAGGAATGGTAGAATCTTTTTGATTGTGTGTAGATGGAAGAATAATTTCTTATTTATCGCATTGATTTGAAGTTCTAGAGTTAACTGGTTGTCCATTAGGATTCCAAGGTTTTTGACAACTTTGGATGGTGTGGGTGGCGTTCCCAGTTCTGGTGTCCCTGGGATGTGCTAGTTGTTTCCTTGGTTGTCGAGTGTAATCATGATTTCCATCTTATCGGGTTTATTTTGAGGTTATTAGTGTTCATCCATTGGTAGAGTCAGTCTACTAGAGTTGTGTTCTCCCCTTGTTTATCGCCAATTTTGTAGATGATTTGGGTATCATCTGTGTAGTTGTAGTATGTGAAGCCATGTCTTTTGATGAGGTTGATTAATGACATCATATAGATATTGAGCAGTAGCACGGATAGCGAAGAGCCTTGTGGTTCTCCATGGTTGTGTCCTGCGCTGCAGATTTGAATGGTTTTATCCATATGGTTCATGTTCTTTTGGACAAGAAAGATTTAATCTAGGGCAGCGCCGTGCCGGGATCCTTTTTTCGTCCAGTCTCTTGATGAGGATGTTATGGTCGACTGGGTCAAATGCTGCAGAGAGGTCAAGTTGTACCAGTGCCGAGTTTGTGTTGGAGTCTGCAAATGTTTGACATTGGTCTGTAGTTTAAGAGGTCTTCCACATTGCCCGTTCTATCATTGAGGAGCAGTTTGATGTAGGCAGGTTTGAATGCTCACAGACCCTGTTGAAAGTGATAGATTGAAGAGGTTTAGGTAGGATGTAAATGGTGTACCCTGTGTAAGGATTGATTTGTAGATGTTTGGTGGACAGAGGTACATTGGGGAGCCTGACGTGTTGCTTTGTTTTCACCAAGCTGAAGAATTTTTCTCTTGACATTAGTTTGAAACTGCTCAGTCTGTTCTGTGGTCCCGCGTTGGGTAGGAAACAGTGCACAGTCTGGTTGATCAGTCTACTTTGTATGATCCGATGTATGTCAGTGATATTATTCTTAAAAAGATCTGCGTGATCATTGCATAGTTTTTGTGAAGGCACCAGTGTGTTATTGCATATGGGGGGATTTCTCATCTTGTTTACGATGTTGAATAGTTCTTTCTGATTGGTGGTCCCTTTTGTGATCCAGTCATATTACTTTTTTGCTTTGAGAAAATGTCCATTTTGTATGTTCGGATTTGTTTCTGATATGTTATTCTTTTGGCCTGCTCATAGTTTTTTCTCCATTCTTGTTGTAGTTTTGCTTATTTTTTTCATTGCTTTGAGGTGGGGTGTGACCCATCTTTCCACTGCTTTCTTTCATGATGGGATAAGAGTTTTTTTCCCGCAGAGATGCTATGACATACATTACTCACCATAATCGTATTTCTGGTGCTTGCATCTGCTTAGACTCACAGGCTGTGCACACAGTCCGACATCCAGTGGCAATTGCGGATTACTGCATCCCCCCTCGAAGATCAAAGAGACATCGACACAAGCGTGCCTGTAACACCATCGCCAATGCAACTTGCAGTGCAACAAAGATCCCCCACTCATCAAGGTCTTCCTGGTTGCACCTGTTCTGTTATGAGCGACCCGGAAGAGAATGCGTGAGGGAGTACAGAATAACAGGTGGTGTAAGATGGCTATGTTCCTTCAGCTCCAAGAGAGGAGGAAGGGTGGGTGCATGTGAAACTAAGCAGGTACACGCATCAGAAATATGATTACAGTGAGTAATGTATCCCTTCTGATGCTCATGAATCTGCCCAGAATCACATGCTGTGCATAGACTAGCGAGCAGTGCCAAGAGATGATGGTGGGATGTGTGAAGGAACGGCAGCAAAGAGATGTCTTAACACTGCCTGACCCACCTGAGAATCAGTCTGAAGTGCGTTTCTATGCAGTAATGTTGAGTGAAAGTGTGAATAGATCTCCAGGTTGCTGCTTTGCAAATAGAAGCAATGGATCAGATGCATATCTCATGGGTTCAAAAAGCCCCCACCGCAGCAGCCGTTACATGCTAGGGCGAAAACACAGGAAGCGGGAGGTTTGATGTGAGGAGTCTGGTCCTGGTACAGGCTAATGGACATAACTGATAGGTTCCTCATGGTTTTCTGTAATGGGACACATGTGGAGGCGTTACCTAGGAAAGCTTTAAACCCACAATTCCAGGCTGCCCGCATTGTTGGAAACCAGCTTAATTTCTTCTTACCTGCAAACCCTCTATATGGATGTTTGTGGGTTAGGCCAGGAAATCACAGCGAACGGCGATGAAGTAGTAACCGCAAGTTATTGCAATATCAAGGCACGCAGAGCAAGGAGTCCAAATGTGAGGAGTGGCAGACGCCCAAGCCACACCCTGACGCATGGGGAAAGCTGTCTACTGAGGGGAGAGAGAGATGGCTAAGTGTCTGGGCGCCTGCGGGTGACAAACGCTATGACAAGCAGAACCAGCAATTGGCCACACTAGCACTGATTGTCCATGTTCCTTAGTCCCTAGCCTATTTTTGTTTCGTTGTGCCAAACCAGAAGTGATATCTTAAGTAAGCAGAGCACCATCTTGTATTGTGGTTCATTCCAATTTGATTAGAACACTTCACGACTGATGGAAGCATAACGAGTGTGCCCTAGTCTCCCCTGGGCAGCAATTTCAGTTTCTGCAGTTGTCTCCAGGGTTTGCTATTCTGGTTTGAACCACCAGTTGTCATCTGCTGTATTAGTCCTCTGGGACACAGCAACTCATCCAATAGCACAGCGAGTAGAGCTTGCTTTGACATCTGTGCAGAGCCTGCTGACACAGGTTCGAATCCCGGCAAGGCCAAACTCAGTCTTTCATCCTTCCCAGGTCGATAAATGAGCACCACACACGTGGGTAATAAGCAGCGCTCAGTCCCCTGAGGGTTTGTGGCGCTATATAAATGGTAAATTATATATATATATATTTCATTATTATAGATGCAGGTGTTGGTAGAGTGGATAGACATAAACCATATGTCCCAGTGGAATGGAGGCATGACAATGGGCTATTCCGGTGTAGTTCTTGCCAACTTCTGAATATGTCTGCCTCCTCCACACTTCCTGAGTTTACTCACTAGAGCTGGCTTTAGGTCTAAATGTGCTTTCTGGGCTTCAGTGAAATGGTGGATGGAGTTATGCTTCTGTGTCTTACATCCAACTGGGGTTGTGGACCTCCAACAAATAAATAGTCGCTTCTTGGTGAAATCAGGACTGGTATTCGGGGTAGCTGTACTGTTCTGGTGGTCCTCCCCTGCTTGACCCTTTTGATAGTTCGGATGGCCAGCTCCTGAGTTGGGTTTTGCACCTCCTCACTAGTCTCTGCATACGTATGGGCAGGAAGGTCACAATCTGCTCTAATAGCATATTGTCTTTACCTTCCTCCAGCACCCTCCTTCCCATCTAATTTGCCTCCAGGCACTTGATTCAGTAGGACATTTGCCTGAGACTTTCCTGGGCCTGTAGATGGATGTCTCTCCGGTGCTGGTTCTGGTATTGTGAAACCTGGCCCATCCTTTCCTGGATATAGTTCGGGAGTTGGGAGGGGGGTCATAATAGGTACATCCATCAGTGTTAAGGTCCTGAAATATGTCCTGCAAGCACCAGAGGTATATAATGGTAATAGCTGGTCTTTTCTCATCAGGTGGCTTTTGCGATTCTATCAAAGTTCTTAAGTATGCTCTCGGATGCATCGTTTCCACATATTTCTGTAAGAGCGACTCTGTTGAAACTTGTGTTCTCCCTACAACTGTCCCGGGAGGGCCAGATGCCCTTAATGCCAATTTTGTCAGCAGTCGGGCAAGTGTTGGGGTTTCCTCTTCATCTCCAGCTTCTTCTAGAGATGAAACCCTTGTGCCAAGCCTACAACCTGGGATTGATGGTGGGGACTGATACCAAGGCCCCTGCATATCCTCAGTCTTCCTCCAGCATGGGTTTTGCAAAGGATAGCCGGCCAGATGAGCAGGTGCCACGGTTGGGTTTGAACCTGCTTTGCCAAAGTCTCTGAGTGGAGTTCCTGGTATGGTTTCAGAATATTTGTCCCAACAGCTTCCATTTCAGATTACTATTGGAATCTTCTGGGTCCTGAAGTTCTTCATCAGAGTCTGTTGGGGGAGGGTCAGTTGGTAAAGGGTTTCCACCTTTTGGCTCTGAGGAAAGCACCAGAAAATCCTACTAGGGTTAACGGGTAATTTCTTCCCCTCAGTGCTAGAGTGAGGGTTTTCTAGGGTTTGGGCTGGCACTGGTTCTGGTTGGGTGGGTGATAGTGCTATTACTCTGAATGTTGGGGTGCGTCCTATTCTGCTCTCCTTCTCTACCAAGCAGTTTAAGCACAGGGAAAAATGTGTTGCCATATGGCGGGAGGGTGAGGGTCCCTGTGCTTGACGATGGTGTATTAATGATGGGATCAAAGATTGGCTAGCCAGTCTAAGCCATCTTGAACCAACCTCAGACATTAACTCTGACAGGGTTCTACCTGGGATTCAGAAAGACACCAAGACCCTAGGCCTCATTACGACCCTGGAGGTAACCATGGCGCTATTAGCGCCATGTTTGCCTCCAAAACCTTACCGATTCCGCCATGGTGAATGGAGCAATTACCGCCCCATTCCAAGGTTGGTGGGGCGGTAATTCCCCATTCACCATGGCCCTTCCCCATTTTATCCCCCATAGGGCTCAATGGGAATGGGGAAGGCGGTAATAATGATACCGCAAATTGCAGTACCGTTATTACCTCTAAAGTCCCTTTGCGGGTCCCGTCCTTAACGGCTGGTTTCACCAGCCGTTAAGGGAGGACCCGCAAAGGGACCTCGGAATAGGGCAGTAAGGGATTACCGGCAACAGTGCCCTTACCGATACCGGTAATCCCTTATGACCCGGGTCGTAATGAGGCCCCTATGTGAGAATTCATTCTCTTTTTTAGGGGATTGGTTTCAATGTTAAGAAACGAATACAAATAGGATCTTCCCAAACAAAACAAAAGGTCAGAATTGTTCTCTCCTCTGTTGGGTCAGGTCTCTGCCTCCTCAGAATGTTCCTCCTATGAGGTGATGATAAACAGGCCTGATAGGTTTCAGAACCAAGTGTCCTATTTCGTACAGTTCGAAAGGGTTAGATCACCCCTCTCTGAAATTGCAGGCTTTAGGGTGATCTGAACACTTCTTTTTCTCGGTCTGAACTAAATGTAGTCTTTGCGGTGTGCCCTATCCAATGTCTCACTCTATTGTAAAGTCTTGTGAGCTGGCAGGTCAGTGTTTGTAGCTGGCAGGAAGAGATAGAGAGCACTCCCTCCAGTCTGCCCACGGCTTTTCTGGTCTGCGCTTATAAAGTAGGTTTTGCTGCTGTCTTCTGGGTACTTTCCTCACCATGTGATCATCGGAATTCATCTTTCCTTTCTCCTCGGGATGTCACCCCTTCAATTTCATTGGTACCACCTTTTCAACCACTTCCCCTACCAACAGTGCTTTCAGTGGGATGAGAAATGGAGGGAGACTCTAACAATGGGGCGGGTCTAAATGGCTGGGCATTGCTAACAATTGGGACAGGCAATTTAGCAAATATCTGTCTGTCCCAAACCATACATAACTTTGAAGCGGTGGGCTATCACGTGACTGCAAGTAGCAGTTAGACATGAAATAAAAATGCAGTAATTTACAGAAACCAATTGGTGGGATGTAGTTTAGGAAAATTCTTAAACTTTGTAAGAGTCTATTGTACTTGTTATCAAGACGAACAGTGCAGATTATTTTAGCACTTTCATCCAGAACACGATAGAGATTAAGTTACACAGTAACATTTTCTAAACCGGAAAACCAGATGATTTACGGCCTATAAAAAACCAAGGAAGGACCCTCAGCGGTACAATTACATTGAGTGAAATGCCCCCCTCCTGTCAGTGACTCTTAGCTGGAGTGTGCTGCATTCATGTGTATATGCAGACATCTTCCGCTTACACAATTTGACAGCAGTTGCGATTTCACTCCATTTTGACAATTGCCCCACCACAAATAGGAGAGCCCAGCTTTCTCCGATAATCTGCAAATAATCAATGCACTCTGAGGCTAAAGGAAACAAAAGGTGCTTAGCTCCTCGAATCAATGGGCTTGTTAGTATTGCCCGAGCTGCTGGCTGCTTCACAATGGCTGTTTTGTGCTCACAAAGGAGATCCACTCGTATGTATCTTCCAAATACATGTAAAATGGGACCAATCAGAAAAACACTTGTTGTGGCCTGTTGGTGGCAAAAGAAAGACATCTAGAACATCATTTCCAAAAAATATCTGTAGAGAGGGTTTACCTAAGGGGCCAAATAGAGGCCAGGCTCACAATCAGTGTTTGTAGACTACTGGCATTCCCCCACTGCCCCTACCTGCCTAGCTCCAGCCTACTTAAAGCCCTGCCTATCACCCCTGTGGTGTATGTCTTGCTTTGCTACTTTATTGGTGTCTCCCCTGATGCTTCCTCCTCTTTGTCACTTCCACTCTCTGAGGTTACCACCTCTTCCTTCTCCCTGGGACTCACCCCTTCCTCCTGCACCCTGGTGTTCACCACCTTCTCCAGTCTTTCACTCACCTGTGCTGATTTTATTCCTGCCTTGGGTCACCTGCATTCTCCTGATATCACTTCAACTATTAATCCCTCACATTTTTTAAGCACATCCTGCTTTCTCTAATCCTCTGTTACCAGCTCTTCCTTGGTTACGACCTCATTCTGTCCACTCATTCTCTTATGTCTCCACTTCTGTTTGACTATCACCACCTGCTGTCCACTCTCACCCTTTGATGTTATCACCACCGCCTTTCTCAACTCCCACAACCTCTTCTGATCACTCTCTGCTTCTAGTTGAACCACCGGCTCCTTGACCCTCTTAACCCACACCCTCTTCCTCCTTTAAACCTCTTCCACCTGTCCACTCGCCCCCATTTCTCCATGCTGTTTTTTTCCACTTTTCTCCAGCCTTCTCCACACAAGTTCCTCCTTCCACTACAAACCGCACTGGAGCTGGGTTTGATCACATTGTGATCCCTCCTCCACTTAGGTGCGCTTTAAAGTGAGATCTGCAGCTTTGACTTGTAATTTGGTGAATGCCAGCATTTGTGAAGTCGCAAGTAGGCAACGTTGTATCTGCTAAACTGTGGAGTTCTATTTCTGGAAACTCACTGACAAGGTTCTTTTGATGAGCCTGTTGAAACAGCAACAGTATCAAACCACTCTACTCTCCTCGACTGCAATTAAACAATTGCCTTAAAGAGAAAACATTATTTTCCTGGGTTGGAGTTTTGGGACTGCTTAGGGGGAGCTTCAGTCTCTCTCATTATGGGACGGGATGCACCATGATTTCCAGGCATAGTCTAAACAGGGGTTTGGGTGTGGGTGGGGGGGGCAAGCTCTCAAGACTGGCCTGCCCTACTTGGCTAGTGGCGTGAATGGAAGTCTAGACCCCAAGGACCGGCCTGTACTTCACCAGAATGATTGCTGCCTGCCATATGATGGAGACCAAAGGACTCGTCTTCATGCCATCCCCAAGCTTCTCTTCCAATGGATCAGGTCAATACTTAGCCATGCGAGTCCCCACCTTGCTAGACCCCAGTCACAATAGGAGGAACTAAAGCCACCATCCAATCCCATGTTAGAATCAATAAAACTGCACAAGTGATCCAAGTAAAAACCACATTGCAAAACCCCACATGAAAAGGGGATCTGACTAGAAAGAGATGAGGGAGTTTGAAGATGTATGGACAGTGCATAGGTGTGTGGAGATGGCAAGAGAGGATCAGGAATGAGGAATGAAAGGACTGTGACCGTTCCATTTACTCCCCCCTCACAACTTGGTCAGAATTTCACTCGAACTCAGCCCATTGTAAGCAGTGCACTACTTCCCTGCCAAATCAGATTTCTTATCTGTTGTATGTTCTTTTGTGATAAAAAAAAGAGCATTGTTCCTCCCTGTATATATAAATAGATAAAATAAGATGATGGACGAGAGAAAGGATGGGGAAAAGGAAGAAAAGAGGGTTGAAAGGAAGGTGTTGGAGAAGGGAAACATCGGGAGGGAGAAGGAAGGATGAAGAAGGTGTTTGCATAAGGACAGTAGTGTGCCAGAAGGAGGAGGAAGTAGAGCAGGATAAGGGCTAAGGAGGAGAGTAGAGGTTCTTTGGAGGCAGAGTTCGGGGGGGCAGGGGGGGCATTAGAGGATGTGGCCAGATAGGCTCACACTAAGAAACCAACATTGGCAAATCCCCAATGGCCAACAGCTAGCAGGGATGCTGAGAGATAGATGATGCCGGTGGAACCAGTGCTGATGCAGCCAAAGGACCTGGCAAATGAGTTTGAAAGCCTGCAGGTCCTGTGACAAGACATTGATAGGGCAAACACCTAAAGCACTCCGAGAAGCAGAGCAACAGAAAGAAAAGTTAAGATCGAAGTTCGATCAGGAGTCATACTCTGTGGTTGGGTGTGACTGGCATCCCTGCTCAGAAACAACTGCCACGGAATGGGATTCCAGGATCTATGAACCCCAAAGAACTTTGAGTGATTCTGCATACCTGGCCCAGACACCTCAATCCTTACTGTCAACATATCATAGAAGTGGGACCTTTGGACTCCGGACATCAGTCTTTTTGCTTATTTTGTTGTCCACTCATTGATCTGGAATGTTGTTGGAGACTTATCTTTTCATTGCGTTCTAGTCCTCACGCGTATACCAAGCGTGTTTGTAATGTACACACACCCAGAGCAAGGACAGTTTTAGTGCCAGGCAAAACAGATGACAGCACGATATGTTGCCATGGGCGAGGCCACTATAGCTACATTCAGTCCCAGATCAGGAAGGAGGATGCAAGGTGCGTGTCTGTGATTTTTACAAAAGCACTCAGTCAGTGACTGAGGATAGAAGCCTCCCAATCAAGTTCCACTCCACTCCGACCACCACCATATACAGTTTTGCTGATAAGGGGTTTCGAATGACATAAGACTATCCACTTCAGTTCTTTGAACAAAATATCAAAAACAACCAAAGAAAGACTGTCCTGAAGACCCAGGGGGTAGGATTTCAGGGGAAGCTCAAGAGTCGAAAGAGGAGAGAGCAAAAACTTGAAATTAGGACAGTTAGAAATTAAGATACAAATAAGAGAAGTTGAGATACAAATAGGCGCAAGAGACTGAGTAGGAGGTAAGGAATAGAATAAGGGGAGTAAAGAAAGAATGGAGGCCAGAAACAAGACAGGGAAGTCAGAGAAGAAAGAGAAAATGGGGGAAAGAAATTAAAAGGGAGATAAATAAAGCAAAGGAGGAGGAAAGAAAGAGTGAAAACGTGACAAAATGTCATGAAAAGAGAAAATTAAAGGGGAAGGAAAGTCTTCTGAACAAAAAGGAATAGAAAGAAAATGAAGAGCTAAAAGCCAGTGATAGGCAAAAGAGAATAGCGGCATGAAAGAGGAGTAAATGAGAGCTAAAAGCCAGTGATAGGCAATAGAGAATAGCGGCATGAAAGAGGAGTAAAATAAAATGAATAAATTAAAGGAATGCACTGCCTATTGCACTGCGGTCGCCTGTGGCTCATCTGCAGTTTCGACGTTCATTCAAACCCTTGCTGTTCTGATAGTCTGTGTCAGACCCATGTAGTTGTTCCACAAGTCTTGTAGCATCAAGTTGCCTTCTGGAGTAAGTTGCACTGTACTCTGTGGTAGGAAATGGATAACATAACAAGATCAACATGAAAAATAATCAAATGGAAGTGGGAGAAACTTGGTACATAGAGCAGGGGGGGAGACCATAAAACAGCAGACTGACTGAGAAAGAGATAGGGAGACGGAAGAAGGAGAGAGATGGAAGAAGAAGATCCATTGTTCCAGGTGGACAGGGAAGTGGGTAAACCAGTGGCTGAGACAAAATAAGAATTATTGGAGAGACACATTGTCAATTTGTCCCTCCTCCCCAGACGATCTGCAAGATCCTCCCTATGGGTCTGGGCAAGTGGGGCCTCACTGGGAGTGACTCCCCTCGCGGGGACAAGGACGCCCAGTCCAATGATGACCTCCCTGACCGGACTACATTGTCTGCCTACATGGAACCTGAAAAAACTGTTTGTTGTCATATTTTGACTACATCTACCAGTGATCCTCCTTGCACCCAGGTGCAGGTATTTCTGGGTTTCATCAGAACGCCACGTCAAGGAAGGACACATGCTTTTCGATTGTGATGATGTACCTAAACACAGGAAGAACTGTGAATGCAGAGAGATCTCCTACACAGGGAGACTCCTACGGAGGGAGGAGAATTCATGCTACATAGAGGCAAGCCTCTGTGGAAACTACATCCTAGAGGTGCGGAGCTACACAATGCCAGAGAGCCAGCGGTGGCATGGGACAAGTAAGATCCACTAGCTGGAGGCTGGGAGGCAGGAGCTCTTACTGAGCAAGGAGCCCCGGTCAGAAGAAGAACTAAAATGGGAACAAAATGGTATGCCCTGGTGGCGTGACCGGTGGAGAACAGTGGCTGGCCTGGTGCCCGGCAACCAATGCAGAGACCAGAGAAAGGAAGGGAGCCCAGATCTCCAAGCTCCACATGGCAAGTGCCTTCACCGACAAGATTATTACCAATGGGGAAGCAAATTCTTCTAAAGTGGGAATGCTAGTGAGGGCTACGAACTTTGGTTTCAAAGAGTGCAGAAATTGAAGACGGTACGAGAATCTAAGAGAACCTAACGAGCACATGCCCCAGGTAAAACAGAGTGAAAGTGATACAAACATTGTATATCAAGGCTGTAGAAGTTGCCAACCGTACAAGAGTATAAGAGAACATAACGGGCACATGCCCTGTGTAAGAGATAGTGAAAGGGATACGTGTGTTTTTTGCCAAGACTGGGAAAGCCGACAACAATATGAGGCAGTGTAAGTCAGATGGGCATACGTCCCAAAAAGGATAAATTGAGAAGAGTATGAACACTCTGTAACAAAACTAGCAAAACCAACTCAAGAACAAGAACCTGTAGCACCCGAGCTGGTAGGAGCCTTACGTTTGTGAATTGGACTGAGAAGAGTAATAGAGTCACAGGATTTTGTGAGTCCCAGTGCCTCAAAGGTGGAATCCAGAGAAGTGTGTCTAAAATGATCCTGGAGGGATATGACCACTGGAAAAAGTCGGAGAAAAGTAATATAAGCTAAATTTGTCTTTCCCAAAGGGGGAAGAAGCAACCATATCGAGGATATTTGCAATTTTAACCTACAAACTCCATGAAAATACTGTGAACTGTGTTGATATGTTCCAAAAGAACTTTGAGATGTAGAATAAGTAATCAACGAGTTGGGCCAGTCAGAAACCCATTCTGGGGCTATTGTGCAAGCCTCCCTTTTTCCTTTTAGTTAGATTGTCTAATGTGGTAGGGCCAGTTAGTTAGATTTGGGCTCAGGACTCTTTATTTCTGGACTTCAACAAGCACCCTCAGTTTTGGTTTTAGAAGGTAGGGAACTTCGCCAACAGTGATGGGGCCAGATAGTATTTTCTCTTTTAATGTAAATAAAAGAACATTGAACCATGACCCATCATAGTGAGAGTCCTCCTTCTGGTTCACCATAGGTATGAGGCAAAATAGAAATAGAAGTGGAAAGATGAAGCTGGGAATAGAAATATGCAAATCAGTGGGAAACTGGAAGAGATGGAGCCAGGATGGCTTCTTGAGAGATGTGGATCTGAGTGAATGAAAGGAAGGAGGAAAACATAGGAGGAATGGATGAGAGGGAATGCATTAGTTGGACAACCAGGGGGGAAACTGAGAGGAATAGAAGTGAGAAGACCATAGAGATGGAGATACAAGAAAGACTGAGAGAAGAAGGTGAGAGTAGGACAGAAGGTATGAGAAAGAAAAATAATGGCTTAATTTACACTGTTGTATGTTATCATTTGCTATGCTATTGGGTTTTATATCCCACTCCACAACTATTTACATGGTCTCCAGTCAATGAGTCAGCAGTGAAAGCCACTTTTGGAGTGACAGTGACTTGTGCTATTTAAGGGTAGAACAAATGCTAGATTAGAAGGCAAGAACTGTGAAGGAAACCATCAGAGGAATATGCAGGACGCAACCTGTAACTCCTGGGAGTGGAGGAAGGTGGAGCAAAAGAAAAACCCCCAAAAGTGGAGAAAAGTGGAGGTTAAGAGGACAAGTTTGACTCCTGCATTGTTTTACAGATGACTCTGTACTGACTAATAGTTTCTTGCGGTCTAGTCCGAGGAGTATAGCAGAACATTATGCATTCAGCATCTGAACACATTAACAGACCATTAGGCGGCTCTCTCCCACTCCCCATGTGCGGAGGGATATGCTTTCACTATGCACATTTGATTACTCTGAACCACCAAATCATATGTCACCTAAAACTATGTGCTTATTAATGCAAAGGATGACATACATGCAACTTTCTTAGAGACATACATAAAACTGGCCTGATTTTTGGCCGCAGCAAGCCAAAACCTAAGTTTACAATCCCTTCTTAATGTTACCTCAAGAGAGCAGCAGGAGAGAAGGTTGAAGCCCTGGCCAAAGAGTATGTGAGGAGAGAAAAGGCAATCCTCTGAGAGAAGGGGTCATAGCTCTGGCCAAGCAAAAGGTGGAAAATGGAAAGGCTGAGGCACTGAGCAAGGAACAGGCAGAGAAAGCAAAGTCGCAGGTCCTATGCCAGTGAGAAGAGAAGTCTGAAGAGGGGCTTGAGCACTAATCCAGGGAGAAGACAAGAACGCTTTAGAGACTAAAACCTTGAGAACCTTCCTAACCAAATAACTCAAATATTTAAACTTTAATTCCTTGTACGTTGTGTCGACGTTCCTCGGGGGAGGTGTTCTCCTCAGCTGTTGTGAAACCACTTCAAGGTTTCCTTGGTGCTCTTCTGCATCTGCTCCTCGTGTCCGTTCCGTCGGTGCCCTTTGGTGCCTTGGGGTTTGTTGCTTCTGGCAGCGGGCCACTGTGCTTGCTGAGGTGGGATTCCTTCCATAGGAGCAGTCGAGGCTTCGCTGTTTAGTACCTTGTAGCAGATGACAGCCTCTCGGAGGCTGTTCAGTGTCTCTGCCCTGCAAGCATGTTGTGCACTGCTTCCTCCTGGCGGCTCTGCTCCTCAGAAGGGCTTCTGCTGTGGCATCTTACTACGCGGGATCACCTCCACCTCCTATTCTGATGATCTCACAAGTCCTTTATATTCCCATCTGTAAGAAGAGTAAGTCATCATTGGTTCCGGTAATTCATAAGATGCTATCATCACAGGGTCAGAAACCATATCTGCCATTATTATAGGGTCACACACAGTATCCACATTTGTAACACCCATCTAGCCAACAAACAATGGGGACTCTGTTAGAGTGGTTTAATAAAATCCATACTTTGGGATTCCTTATCCCATAAGAGCGGGTTACATCCAGTGGGATCCAGCTTAGTGTGTCCCCTCAGGGCTGTTATGCTCACCTCCCTATTTCCAAACGGGGTGACTCCACTTGGGGAGAAGGGACAAATTCCCAGGTTTCATCAAAATAACTTGTAGAGGAGCAGACGTATACATCTGCAGGAGGTCCTTCCCCACTAACTCTCCTGTATTGGAGTCATGACAACATGCCCTGTCTAACCTCAGCTACTGTACCAATAATACAGCAAGCATATGGAAAACAGTATCCATTAAGACGACCATATTGAATGTACCCCAGAGTTGATGACAGCCTGCAGGAAGAACTCGCTGAAGGAATATGAGAAAGAGCTAAGACGATGAACTGATGACATAAGAAAGTGTGCATGACGTCTTGAAATACTAAATGAAGTTGATGTATGGATCCTAGAGGATAAATGACAAAGTAAGGAATTGAGTGAGCTATTAAAGTGGAAAAGAAGATTACACATTATCAAAATGCTGCAGAAAACAGAAGTTTAATAAATGTACAGATGTTGAAACTCAAGATAGATCAAGTTATCGTATAAGCTACCTATAAGTAGTGAGTAGAATGCAGGTGAAGCCGCCATTGTATAGAAACTGGACATTGGTATCATGAAATAGTAAGCCAAAGAAACATTGAGAATGAATGAAAAGCTTTGTCGCAGTAGAATAGCAGGCTAGTGGAGCTGTGTGGACAGGCTGTCTGGCCTGAATTCAAGAACTAAGAAGTCTTTGTCAGCTGAACGACGAGTGTGCAGAGGCTGAATCATCTCATGTTAAGGTGCAAGAATGAACACAAAGGGTGCCAAGTCTTAATCCATTTAAAGCATTTCAAAACTTGCAGAATTAACAGAATCGTAGTCTCTTGTGAAATGTGTCAAGGATGAAAATAGTTTGAACTTGGAGTTCCAGACACAACAACGAGTGCCTGGATTACCGTGCATTCGCAGGACGAGAATACTCTGCAAGGCCAAGTACAAAGACAATTTCATGGCAGAAGGCATGCTTGATGAGAGATGCTGGGTTAATTGGGTGCTGAGGTAGCTTCATGTTCTAGCTCTCTGCACCTGGCTCTTAGCTTACATGCTGCTAATTGAACCAAATGTTGCAGACAAGACACAAGCGTGCCAAACCAATTGTATTAGTCCTGATAACAAAAGGACCTTATAGCGTGAGAAAGCAATGAAACACTATGTAACTGAGCTTTCTGAAACAATATGATTGACGAGCTTAGGCATAAGTTGTCCAACTGATAAAGGAAGCCAATAACAAACCTAGCTTCTATATGATTGTATATCTAGAGGTTTCCTTTAACCAATCCGGACCCCTGATAGGTTTTTACTATTGCCACGTAGTATGACATCATGCTGACACATAATGAAGTATATGAATTGTATTTTTTGTGGAGATCACTGAGAGACCGAGCGTACATCCTTTGATGTTCATTGTAACCTCCCTGCTTTAGATAATTGTTAATAAAACAGTAACTTGCCATCTTCTTGAGTTTGTCCGGTTATTTGGACTCAGAATTATTCTGGTGTAATCCCATCCAGTAACAGATACACTTTCCAAGGGCCATAAACTCAAACCATTTATAATTATATATAATTTCTTGAACATCTAATTCATTGTTATAAACAACACCAGAAAGCATGACAGCACTCAAAACTAGTCTGTGTGCCAGTTTTTCTTTATGATAAACAGGCTTCACATTATTATTATATTTTTTTTATTATGTTTTACTTGTTACGTGCAACAAGCCCAAGGGCCTCAGTGTGCACATAGAACAAAATACTGGAAAATACAAATAATTACTGAGGGGATAGTCCAACACATATCTGTGGTCAAGCATCATTAATTCAGGTCATAAGCAAGGGAGACTGGTAAGTGCCAACTACTCAATCCTTGGAGTTAAGTACTCGGCACTTACCAGTCTCCCTTGCTTATGACCTGACCCCGGATATGTGTTTTATTTTCCCTTTGGTATTCATTCAAATGTTAGCATAGATATAAATGTGTACAGATGAACTGACAGGCAATTTTGGCCTCTGAGGAAGTCCCAGTGGGCCAACTGCAATGAGAGTCAGGTTAAATCTTGGGGGTCGGGGGAGCTACCCTCCCCATGATGCGACACGAGGAGGTGGTAAATGGAGATCTTCAGAGCTCCCGTTGTCATCACAGTGATGGTAAGTGGCCAAGACCATACGTGCCTCCTGTAGAGAGCAGGCCCAGAACTCACACACGAGAGGTTGATGAGAGAAGGAAACCAGAACAAAGTCCACGGATCCAGCCGCAGAACGGGGTTCCTACATAGCCGACAGGGTGCCAAATCAAAACGACATACTAGAAATAAACACTCTCACTGGGCGCTTGATAGCAAACTGCAGCTTTCTGTCAAAGGCAAACAATCGAAGATGGGACAGCCAATTTCCAACATACCGAACAGGTGGAATGCCAGCATTCAACACCACCACAGTCAGGAGGTGGAAGATTAACCCATTAGGGGAGGAGGTGGGTGCAAGCTCAAGCAGCAATTAGATGTGAAATAACCTAGGCATGATTAGGGTGTACAATTGGATTTATCATTGCCTTAATCACCTTATTACCCACACTTTACAAGGTGGGAGTACTCCACTCGTTTTGTGGTGTAAAAAGTGGTATTCCAGTGTGAAGAGAGTGAAAAAAGCCCAGGAGGAGGAGGTTAAGAAGCAAGTGCAAGAGAAAGAGCAGGCTGAGATACAGAAGTAAGAGGATAACATTATAGAATGGAGAAGCAGGAGTATGCAGGAGGAAGAGGACAAGAGACGGGGAGTCAGACCAGGAGGGCCATCTGGGAACAGAGCCATTGACAGGGGTAGGTGGGAGGCAATACCAGCACAAGCCACATTATCCAGACTTGGGTGGAGAATGCAAGCAAAAGCAGGAAGCCTATAGAGGACCTTGGGGCAGAAGGTGGCAGGAAACATGGAGGAGAGTGCTAAAAATCAAAATTGCATGCAAGTTCAATTGAAATCAGTCAGCAGCGCTATTACCCCCAACGTTGGCAGAGCGAAAAGTTCTATTTCCCCCTGACCAGCAATTCCAGAAAGGCAGGGTGTGGTTCAGGCTGTTGTAGCAGTTAGCAAGCCATCAACAGAACCCAAAGACCCTAGTGTTAGTAGCCAGGTAGAGGAGACAAGATCCTACCCAGAACTATTCAGAATGTGAAGAAATACCTACCAGAGTAATCCCAGATGGGATGGGCAAGACTAAGACCACTGCAGGCAGGAGGCAGAACTGCCCACTTAACACTTCTGAGGCAGAAGCCGTCCAATGACCACAT
This sequence comes from Ambystoma mexicanum, assembly GCF_040938575.1. Taxonomy (NCBI): domain Eukaryota; kingdom Metazoa; phylum Chordata; class Amphibia; order Caudata; family Ambystomatidae; genus Ambystoma; species Ambystoma mexicanum. The sequence continues at coordinate 813,978,423 of NC_090931.1, forward strand.
GTTACCATCTTTGTGTCTTGGACATGTCACCTCCTGGGACACCGACACCAGACCATGACCAGCATAATGGAGGATCAGACCAAGCAAGACGGAAAAAGTGAACAGAGACACCAACTGCTAGAGGATGTGAGTGATTCTGTTGAACACTGTCTTATATGGGACTACCCATGAAGTTTGCTGTCTAGAGCAAGGCCTGGAATCTTGGACTTCGGACCATTGGTCTGTCTAGGGAAGTTCCTGTGCTATCTTAATGCAATACAATATTGCAACCTCTAAAATACATATCAATATAGATTTATTTGTTCATACAAAAGACATTAATGCCATTAAAAACACATTCCAAGACGATATTGGTAAATGTATACAGTACATAGGTTAAACGTAAATATCAAACAAAGTGGATGGGTGCTGCAGAGCATACACAGACTACAATGATGAGCGTGTCACCTCTCCAGGCTAGGTGAGTGATACACAGAGACATAATTGGTTGGACAGCCAGAGTCAATAACCATAAGAAAAAGAGAAATATGCAAGTGTTTATGAAGAGACTAATTACATGTCCATTTCATTCAGGTTCTTGAGATGTGAGCAAACATCAGACCTTTAGAAGATCCCCTAATTCACTTAAAGGAAACTTTACTAAAATCCATAAAAGGTTTTAAGGGCCCTGAGGCAGGCAGATACAAAAGAGAATATACCGAAACATTGATCTGACGACCTACCAAACCACGGATTACATAGGGAATTGATAAGCCTAAAGGTGATTATCTAAATTTCATTTTTTAATGTGTTGTGATTGCACTGTTCCTAACCACGCTATAATTTAATACTGGGGAGCTATTGTTGGTTGATTCCAACCATGTGATTGCACCCTATTTGCACAATAAGCATTGTCACTCTAGGTCTGTTTTGTGATCTGTAGCACCCATGCACTTTGTTTGATGTTTACATTTAACCTATATACAAATATCATCCTGGAATGTCCTGTTGGTTTTTAATGGTTTTTATGTGTCTTGTATGAATAAATAAATATTGCATTGTTTTAAGATAATGCAGGAACATTTTTTGTATAACTCATTTTGTGCCTCCGTTCTTGTCAGTTTGAGGATAGAAACATCTCTTAAATTTGAATGAACAAAATAAAAGTACACAGAATACTCTGACCAAAATGAAATCCGCAGTTACCAGCCGACACACTGAAGTAATGAGGAGCTAACTTAATGGGCCTCATTACGAATGTGGCAGTACAGTGACAACAGCACCATTAGTGCTACCAGCGCGCAGAGCGGCACCCGCGAGCAGAACTCGTGATTGCACCTATGTGGCAGAATGGGGATCGGGAGCCCGCCCACACTTGAGCCTGCGAATGGGCAATTACCGGCCCATTCAACTCGTAATGGCCCGGTAATGGCCCATTTGCGGGTGCCGGTGCCGGTAGCGAGTTTGGCGGTAGCCGTGCCCGTAAAACAGGCACGACTACCACCAAATTCGTAATGACTCCTTTTTATGGTAGGTTTTCCAGAGTGGAAATATGGCAGGCTCTGCTTCCATCGCAATAAGGGTACAGTGCCTCTTACACTGCAGTCCTGGGAGGCACTAGACCAGCCACTGAGTGGACCTCACTCAAGCAACTCATTTCTTCATCTCTCATTCAAACCTAGATGATAGCAGCACCAAAAGGCAAACCTATACCACCTATAATCACCACCTTAGAGGTACCTGTAGATCACTGAATGTGTAACACGGCGGAATGCCAAGGCATGAAGGGCGGCTGCACCTTCTCTCCCCCAGAAAGACAAAGCAAAAAAAGAAGTTACCAGGGCATTCGCGAGCAGTAAAACCTTCACGTCAGTTTACCATGTAATAAAGGAAGTGATTAAGGGGGCTTGTGAATCTTCATCCACTGAATGTACATATATGAGGCAGGGACGTCATTTAACCAAAATGCCAGGGGTAGCGGAAGTGACATCACACGACCATTGACCCCTGATGACATCACAGGAAGTGATGTCATTTGACCCCACCCCGAAGTGATATCGCGGGAAGCAATGGAACACAACCTTTCACCCGTTGCCAAAACAGGAAGTGACATCACAGCATTGTACTCTACGAAAAATATGGTTACGATATCACTATAATGTGATGTACATTTCATGCAAGAATAGATCGCCATATGTAGCGTTAAGATCAGTGTGTATAGGCCCATATTACCAAATTACTGTGAATGCAAGCAGACGTCCATGACCAAATGATAATGATGTGTTATTATATTGCACTTACGCTTAAGCGATTTATATAGAAAAAATATACACCCAATATCACCCAACCTGTCTTGGTACTCATTTATCGACCTCAGAAGGATGAAAGGCTGAGTTGAGGCATTTAAGAACAGACTAAAACAGTGATTCACCCCCTGAAGTGTGCCTGAAATAAACCTTTAATGAGTCTAGCAATTATTCTACATAATTCCAAAAAAGACACATTATTTGGTTTCCTATTCTTTTTTATTTAGGGTCAGTGCTGAAAGTGTTAGACTTGTGGCACTCTTTTCTAATTTTTTTTTTTTAAGGGTCTGAAGATGAGAGCCAGCCACTCCAGGACCTTGCATTACAAAAAACGGAAGAGAAAAAAAATGTAAAAAAATAACGAAATTTTTTTGATAAAAATATTTTTTTTTTTTACAGAGGTCGCAAGGGAGATCACAGAGGTCGCAAGGGAGACCTCAGAGGTCGCAGTTGCGACCTCTGGCGACCCCCAAATGACGTCCCTGATATGAGGGGTGTTAGGCAGAATTATATGCAGTACCCCTTGGGAACACCACACACAATTGAGATTTCAAGTGACAGTACAAATTCACCTTTGGTACAAGCCTGTACTACACAGTAAAGTGGTAGCGATGGCTGAGCAGCCAGAATTATCTCAAGAGTAAAGTGAGCAGTATCAATAGTTACACAAAGGACAGCAATTAATATGATTCAAACAAACACTAACGCAAGGTTTCTGAGTAAAAGAATATACATTTATTAACAAATCCATTATAAAACATTTCACTATTATCAAGCAATTGAGATATCACAATGTGAATACACTACACCACACCCAATAGATTCTGGACAAGTTATGGTCAAAATGAAGTGTACGCAAAATGGCACTCCAGTAATTTAAAAGGGAGGAAAGACAAAGTTAGACAAAAGTTGAGCATCACCAACAAGTAAGTAAGCAGGGCAATCTAGAAAAAGGAACTACAGTGAGGAAATCAAATCAAAGGTCCTGGGCCAAAGTCAATGGACCAAAGTCTTTGCAGAGGATCACACAGTTCAGGGTAGTTCACGGTTAAGTCTTTGCCAAGAGTTCAGAACGAAGTTGGTAAGACAAAAAGTTACTTTAAAGAATAGAAAAGGACAAGCCCTCGGATTGGCGAAAGATTTCACACACTTTTACCGCGGCTGGACGAAACGAACAACCGGGTAGGCAAAGTACCTTTAGAGCAGAAGAAAGCTGTAGCTGAGGCAGACGTTCTTGGCAGGTCCTGCAGGCTCACGGTTCCTGAAGCAACTGTCAGACTGACAAGAAGGAGGAAGACTGGCGGCTCCTGTACTGCCCAGGGAAGAAACCAGCAGCGGAACAAAGCGACAAATAAAATTTGCACTCCTTAAAACCCAAGCAGGGTCCGATCCATTTGGCTATCCGGTTCACTGTAGCTGTGCACAGCAAATTCGACCAGAGGAGGGAGGCCTGGCTTGCAGTTTGGCGAACTGGTTGTTCCCACCAGCTCAAGGAGAGAAGGTCCTTGCAGATCTTCCCTGTCATCGAAGTTTGGAGATTCGGACCCGCAGCAGGGCTTCACCAGGAGGTTAATTCGTGGTAGAGGTTCTCTACGGTCAGCTTCTCTTCGGTTCTCTCGATCCAGTGGCGACTCTGCCTTCTCAGTCCCAGAGACTTGCTTTTTATGCATTTTTGTCTATTCACACAGCCTGGCTGTCAATCACACAGCAGGGTGTCTGTCCTGGCGGGACAGTCACCTAGCCAATCAAACAGGAGTGCAACTTACCAAGGGAACACATGGCAGGGATCATAAAAACCCCTCCCTCACATCCTGCCTACCCAGACTTTCAGAAGCCTGCCAAAGGTCGGCGTACAAAGGGACCAAACCTGGTTTGACGCGCAGAGTAAAACACGAGAAAGACTTTTACAAAAAGAAATGGCGAACAAACCCAGCCGGAATCAAATAAAAACATATATGGTCCAGCAGGTTTAAGTTCGAGGCTACTAAAATAATACCAAGGCTATTTAAAATAACTGCGGTAGGAAAAAATAGGGTAGATACCACTGCCACCAGCCAAGTCTTAATGAAAAGGAAACAAAATAATGTTACATGAGAAACAGACAAAGGGATATCTATTAACCCTTTCCAGAACTCTATGTAAGATAGTTTGTGCTGGGCCTGTGGATTTAAAAAGACTAATAAAGTCAATGGCAAATTTACATGGTCTGGGAGAGAGTAGTCAGTCCCAGAAAATGGAGTCTGAGTTGGGAAATCTAAAAAGACAACCCTGGGTCACTGCACTGAAGGTGCTGTGTAACACACAGTAAAAAGATGATGCCTATGGAGTAGGTGAGGCTCCACAGTCTTTGAACACAATAATATTAAACACACACAGCAAAACACATGTAAGAGTGGGGAAAAAAGGCTCACACTCTTACCAGGTGAAAAAAAAATCCTAGAAATCTGAGGGACTCAGTAGGTAAGGGAAATTAGCCATTTTGGAGAATTCTCCCTAACAAGGAGGCGCTTTGGAGGATGTAGAACCTTCACCATATGAGGACAAATATGTGAGAGGTTGCTTCGGAAGCTGTAGAATCATCATCCTCTATGAACAAATACAAGTGTTTAGGGTACTGAATGGGATGCAGGCCCTCTACCCTCCAAGCGGTAAAACCCATGTCTTACTCTTTCCGCCAGTCAGCCATTCATTCTGTCTTGTTATAACCTGCAGCTCTGTCACCGCGGTCTCATCTGGGGCTCTACCTTGGCTAGTCCTCAGTGGGTGGGCCTTTTGAGTGGCGTGTTTTAAAGGCTGGGAGTGATATAATATTAGAGCAAGTCTGTCATTATGTTTTGCAGGCTTTCTTCCCGTTGGGTGGCAGGATTTCCAGGAGAGTTTTCAAGGGGAAAAACCTGCAACTCATCCCGTCCCACAGGTCTCAGTTCACCTTTTGCCTCAGGACCTAACTGCTGGTCCCAGCTGTCCAACCTTGTCATGGTCTCCACATCTCAGGCATTGGTCATGGAATCCTGTCACTCAGCCAGTTAGCAATGGATCCTCCTTGTTCCATAATATCTGGAAGCCAAACTCCCCCCTACAGTGAGGGATATTCTTTTCTCCAGGAAGTCAGAATGGTTAAGCCCCACCGCCCAGGCCAAAGATGAGAGGAATGGCTAGACTGACATTGTAGCAACAGGCTGTGTTGCACCACAAAAGGGCCCAGGAACTTGCTAAGGACAGAAGTAGAGTATAATTGAACACTAAGATCAGCAATCATAGAACAAGATGCAGAGGAGGTGAGGTTGTAAGGAGGGGATTTGTAAGGCAGAGGGGTTAGAGATGGGGCTATGGAATAAGTGTGTGTGTGTGCGTGCGTGTGTGTGAGGGAGAGAGAGAAGAAGGTTGGGCGAGATAAGGAGGGATGGGGTGAGAAGAGATTTTGAAATGTGGTTAGAGAAAAGAATCATAAGGCAGAAATATGGGGGAAATTAATACATTGGAGTGAGAGGAGTGAATGAAGAAGACTTAACTAGAAAGATGACATGGGAAGAAAGACGGAAAGATAAAACACCAGGGAACCAAGGGGGTGGGGAGTAATGTGAAAACAGGAGCGGTGAGGATGGAGAGCGGAGGGGGAGAAGAGAGGCAAACACAGTGTGTAATGAGGGAGATTGTGAAGACATTGGGAGCATAGAAATAAGTCAGCCATAGTCATTGGAGACAGTTTGGCTTAAACAACGCTACCCAGAGAGGTCTTGCTATCCCAAGCTACGTGCAAGGTTTGCATTAGTTCAAATCAGTGTGTATTCTGATACTTGGAGTCCTGCATGTATAATGGAAAAAGTAAAACTCAAGGTGCCAGGTAAAGTGCCCCACTCCTGATGCCTTCGAAGATGAGAATAACTAGTCCACAGGAAGCTAGCCGGCCTCTGGGGCCTGTATCCAAGAAGGTCTCCTTAGTAGAGGGTAGAATGTTGAAAAAAAGTCTGGCTGTGTATGATGTTGTGTGAACAAGATGGAAAGTAAACAGTTTGGCAAAACATGTTAAGGCGGGCGGGCAGCCATCTGCTAATAAGCAGACATCACAAGAAGACAACAGTCCCTCATCAGCAAAGCTATTAAAGGGAACTTGGAACGGTGTGTGCCTTGGGGAACAAAGGCCTTGGGCCTCATTCCGAGTATGACGGTAAGGGATAGCGGCCACCGGTAACGAGACTGGTGGCGGTAATCCCTTACCGCCATACTCCGAGTTCCCTTTGCGCCCTCGCCCTTAACGCCTGCTTTGAGCAGGTGTTAAAGTCGAGGGCGCAAAGGGGCCTCCAAGCCAATAACGGTGACCGTAATGAACGGTCACCGTTATTTGCATCTTCCCCATTCCAGTTGAGCCCTATGGGGGCTCATTTGGGAATGGGGAAGAGCCTTGGTGAATGGGGAATTACCGCCCCGCCAACCTTGGAATGGGGCGGTGATTCCGCCATCCACCAAGGCGCTGCCGGTCCGGGTACGGCGTCAACCAAGGCGTTAATAGCGCCATTGGTTAGCGCCGTACTCGGAATGAGGCCCCTTGTCTATTAGTTCTCCTACTCAAGGTGGGGGAGATGAGAGCTGCACATTTTCAGATTTCTATGTTAAAAGCAACCTATCTTTATTTCAATGATAAAAAGTCCATCATAAAAAGCATATTAAAATACAATATGGCAACATGTTTGGCCCAAAATAATATATGCATTGAAAAGATTCCAGGAGATCTGGGGTTCTTTCCTGGATCTATATGGATGATCCAGATACAGGTATACACCCCTCATGATATATGCACCCACTAAGTATAAACCATGGTTAGCATGAGAGCAATGGCGTCTGTTTGAAATGTGTTTTCTACTTATTTATTTATTTTAATTTTTCACTGTGGAATGCTGATGAATATATCTACTATTGTGGTCAAATAGCAAGTGTACTGTGTTTTGAGATTTTGTACATCTTGTGTGTTTTTCTTTGTTAAACTTCAATAAAAAGATTTAAACACAAAAATATTTCTCCATAGTATTAGTGCTTTTTCAATGTAGGAAACACAGCACGAGCAACAAACCTGTCAGGTCATGAATACAAATACTTTTTTTCACTAGAAAGAGACTTTAAATTGCAACCATTAAGTTTTGCAATACAATATTTTTTCCTTTCAACTTTAAAATAGGGCAACAGAATACAAAGACTAGTCAAGTCCTCCTCTGTAGTGGTATCACATACACAGGTTAATATATCAGAGTGTATGTTGCAGTTCTATGTAAATGATACCGAGGCCAGCAGAAGTGGGCCGGCCCTTAAACTAAACGACACACTCTGCTTATGGGGCATGGAACCACCGGTAGTAATAATTCTCAAGGGGATGTAAGTCTTGCTTACAGTAATGATTTACTGATCTCTTGCCATATTCAGAATTATGTTTGTTTAGTCTTCCTATTAATTCAGAGTGCAGCTACTTCACATCTACTGGGGCTTTGTGGCGAGTCGGACTCAGCAGGCGGACAAGAGGTCATGGTTAAACACTAATTTTTTTATTGACCTTAAGAAGTTCTATTCTAACCCTAGTTCTAATGTGGATATTGGCCCTATTTAAAAAGAAAGAATGCCTTTTGGTTGTCCGTAAATCCTACAAGCATAGCACTGTCCCCTGTCCAAAAATCCTGAAGTGCTGACCCTACCACTAATACAAAAAGGATAGCAAAGTTGACCAGAGCAGGTCTTCTATAGTGTTGTTTCCTCAATGGCTGATGCACAGGCTGGCTTCTGACCCTCACCTAATTGTCCATCTATAGTCATGTGCGGGAGGGATAGTTCAGAGTTCGGACAATGGGCCTCATTCCGAGTACGGCACTAACCAATGGCGCTATTAACGCCTTGGTTGACGCCGTACCCGGACCGACAGCGCCTTGGTGGATGGCGGAATCACCGCCCCATTCCAAGGTTGGCGGGGCGGTAATTCCCCATTCACCAAGGCTCTTCCCCATTCCCAAATGAGCCCCCATAGGGCTCAATGGGAATGGGTAAGATGCAAATAACGGTGACCGTTCATTACGGTCACCGTTATTGGCTTGGAGGCCCCTTTGCGCCCTCGACTTTAACACCTGCTCAAAGCAGGCGTTAAGGGGGAGGGCGCAGAGGGAACTCGGAGTATGGCAGTAAGGGATTACCGCCACCGGTCTCGTTACCGGTGGCCGCTATCCCTTACCGCCATACTCGGAATGAGGCCCAATGTCCTTCGTGACTTTCTGGTTTTCAGGGATCGCAGTCTTTAACTTTAAGATTGGGATGGTGACGAGTCGTTGGGCCTCATTAGGACCCTGGCGGTCCCATAATGAACGGTGCATTATGAACACCGTTCATTACGGGCTGCCCTATTATGAGGACTGCTGCGGGACCCACTAAGGAATGCCTGGACAGACCAGGCGTCCTTAGCGGGTCCCGCTAGCAGTCCAGGATGCTAAGAACGGGACCGTCATTAACGGGCCCGTTCTTAGCATCCTCCCCATTCCCATTGAGCCCTATGGGTCTCGAATGGGAATGGGGAAGGGTTTTTTCCGAAGCCCAGAAAACAGCAATTACCGGGTCCGCCAACGTCGGCATGACCCGGTTATTGCCCTTTTCTGGGCCCCGGAAAAAAATCATTACCGGCGGCAGCTGTGCCCTTAATAAGGGCACGGCTACCGCCAGGGTCCTAATGAGACCCTTTCACTCTGTTGTATGGATTATTTCACTCATGCTTGGTTTTATGTGTCTCTTACTTATCTTGGGGTTGTTTGGCTTTCACCCTCCTAAGGATCTTTTCGATTTCTCACCCCGCCATAAGGCTTTGCATCTTTCACCACTTCTGATGGCAGGGGTCAACTGGCTTTTACCCCTGCCGTCGGGTATTGTGCCTCTCACCCCTTCCTGTCGTCGTCTGGCGTTTACCCTGCCAAGGGTTCTCGGCTTTCTCACCCCGCGGTGGGCTATTGATGGGACTTCCTGCCCTCCTCCATGATCCCAGGAACAGCCACGTACCTTCTGTGTCGTGGCAGCGTTCCTCTGAGGAGGCAGTCACTCCGGCTGTATAGAGCCTCATAGCTTTCACCAAAAACATTATTTGAGAATCTGTCCACATTCATACTACAATTAAGATGTATACTTCACAACGATTTTAGATAAAACTTGATTTCACTGCGAGCACTGAGGCTAAGCTTTTGCAAGTTCAAAGTATGCTCAAGACTGACTGCCTCATCACGAGTTTGGCGGTAACCCTTAAATGCAGCGTTAATGCTATTACCACCGTATTTAAGGGTCTGCCAAATCTCGGGTTTGGCAGGATTTACCCCCAGCTTTGAGGTGGGAGCAAATCCGCTGCAATTTTTCTGATTTTCAGTGCTATTACCGCACACTAATACCGCCGGCGGAAGTAGCGCCGAAAATTACCCATTGGGCCCAACAGGAAATGGGTAATTCCCGAATGGGCCCAATGGCAAATGGGGACTTACCGTTCTGCAAAACCTGTGATCAGGCGCTAATAGCACCAGGGGGGTTGGCGGTAACGCTAATAGCCCCAGAGGTAATACCACCAGGGATAGCGCCCAACTCGTGATGGGGCCCTGACTATGGAGCATCATTAAGACTCCCGGTTTCATGGTATATATTTTCTCAACTTTTAAATCTGTAATTTTCCACATTTCATTTGTAGTAATGTTATCTATATTTATCTACGCATATGTTGTTTCTGCATTTATTCCCATTTCTGTAGCCCTGTAAGCAACTTCAAAGAGAACTAAATCACTTTTTTGAACCTCTTCAAAGTGTTACCTTGCATAGTCATTGGCTTGCAAAGCATAACTGACACATTGAATAGCTCATGCAAACACATGGGGCCTCATTACGAGGTTGGCGGAATGGGTTTACCGGCACCGGTAATGGTGCCGGTAAACCCATTCCACCCTATCACAAGGTTCCCTTGCGGGACACGCTCAGAATGTCTGGTCAGACCAGACGTCCTTTACGGGTCCCGCAAGGGGACCAGGGAGCTAATCACAGGGCCGTTATTAACAGGCCCGTTATTAGCTCCATCCCCATTCCCATTGAGCCCTATGGGGACTCAAATGGAAATGGGGATTGGTTTTGTGAATGAGGAATTACTGGGTCCTCCAAGGTTGGAATGACCCGGTAATTCCTCATTCACAGACCTCAGACCCGGACACGATTTTCGAGGCAGCCATGGCGCTATTAGCACCATGGCTACCTCCAAACTCGTGATGAGGCCCGTGGATTTCTTTTGCCAATTTTTACAAATAGAAAGTAAAATGTCCCGAAGAGACCCTCCGCCCACAAATAGATTGGTGGCCTTACTATCTCAGTTGGAATGATCATTGAACATAGGCCCATCAGTGGCAGCAAAACCCAGTACCCCTTTGAGCGACCGAGGATAGCTTTCATTCCAGCCAGGACGGAATTGGCGCACACGCTGCCTCATCACGAGTTTGGTGGTAACCCTTAAATGCGGCGGTAACGCTATTACGGCCGCATTTATGGGTTCGCCAAATCACCGGCTTGGAGGATTTACCCCCAGCTCTGAGCTGGGCGCAAATCCGCCGTGATTTTGCTGATTTTTGGTGCTATTATCGCCGGCAGTAATACTGCTGGTGGTAATAGTGCTGAACATTCCCCATTGGGCCCTATGGGAAATGGGGAGTTCCCGAATGGGCCCAATGGGGAATGGGGATTTACCATTCTGCCAAACCCGTGATCTGGCGCCAATAGCGCCGGAGGGTTTGCCGATAACGCTAATAGCTCCGGCAGTAATATCGCCAGGGTTACTGCCCAACTCGTGATGAGGCCCCAGAAGCTGTGAATGGAACACTTTTCTGAAAGCCGCTACCTTAGCCTTATAGCGCTTTAAAAAATGTATCACCGAGCTTTATTAATTAGTAGGGACTTCAGAATATCACATTATTGTCGATAAACATTTGGAGCTTCAGAAACCCATTCTGAAGAAAAAGATTGTTACTATCGAATGCTCTTGAATCCAAAATTCTATGGCATAATAAAATTGCTTGTTTACAGTCAATTGCCCCTTAAGTGGCATGCTATTAAGCAAGTCTATGCGAAAAGGACGAGCATACTTGTCCTTTGCAATCAAAATAAATTAAAAACCAAATTACCATCACACCAGAAACGTTTTTGGGGACTTCCGAAGAGTAAGGGTATGTCCTTGAGGAGGCTCTATTTTAAGGGATGTGGCTCTTCTGATGCAATGTTTTCAAAGACGTCCCCTGCAGCAATAGCGACAGAGTGGAAGGATTATGAACTAACTCTTCAGGGGCAGCTGCAATATGAGCCAAATAATCTCCCAAACTAAAGTGAGCCTGAGCATTCCCGGCGACTGGATAATATTTGGAACAACCAGAGGCACAATATCTTCTGACAGTGGTTCCAGCTGAGTGAGAATGCTCTGTGACCAGCCAGTTCCCCCTGATATCCTCTATATTAGAAGATGAAATGAGCCCTGAAGTAAGGTCATGATCCCTCTGGATCCTCCAGCAGATGCGGAATAATCAGAAGTATGAAAGGAGATGAATACCTCTATCAAAGCTCTGAATGTCATGTCTTGGATGTCCATCGGGGAGTGCGGTGGGTCAGAAGAAGGACACAGACTCTCGACATTTTACTCATGATTTTATTAAAGAATAGATAAAGCCTATCTTTCCTTACTCTACAGGGCTTCCCTACCTAACAATACTAAGGTGCTCGTCAGTGAATGTCTGTAAATAAAGAACCGTCCATTGTCCAACTCTAATCTATCTGACCCAACCACTAATCTTAACAACTTAAAGATGGAAGAAGGCCTCCATTCTCCTGAGGTTTCTAGGCTTGTCTTTCAGCCACTCTTCAATGGATGATCTTTAGATAGTCTGTAGTAATCATGTTTACCAGTTTATTTAGTTCATTTACTGTGGTCTTGACGGTGGGTTTCTCATCTTATTTTTCTTTAGAATGGTTTATCCTTCTTTCTTTCACTGGAGGCGGTGGGTTGTTTTTGGTTGTTCCAATAAATATTATTTCCCTCTTGGATGTTTCTTATCTTCTTAAACAGTTAATTCCCCTTAATTCTTGTGAATATATCTTCTTGCTGCCAGATTCAAAGGGAATTCTCCTTACCTATAAAAGGGGATTGAAAGGAGAGTGAGACTGAGAAATAATTAATAAGGCAAAAGCAGATACAAAGATACTGAAATGGATTACAAAAGAGACTAGATGAGGCTCAAGCCATTGCGCTACTTATAATACTTTACAAACCAATAACAGAAACTGAGAGCCACCTACTACACTTCCACTTACCTGCTCAGAAGAGGACGAGAGGCAACAACCAAGAGAGAGCCCCAGATCTCCCTATATCCTTTTTTGTTGTTGTTTGATTTAAAGCTTATTTAGTGAATAAAATTGGTGAAACCTCATGAGTCTGACTAGTGGTCTGTCCACTGCCGAGGTTTGTGACACACGGATATAGATTTCCCTCAAGATTCACGTGTTTCCAGTACCCATGCGTCTTGAAACGTCTGAATGTAAAGCAATGAATTAAGCGTCATTATAGCTCCCATGTCAGAAGTGCCCGGGTATAGCACTCAAAACGCTTTCCATACCGCGGTTCTGCAATTGTTAAACAGCGCTGCTTCATGCATAGTGTTAACTGTAGTCACACCAGGGTAACCCGCATGTATCCAAACATTGTCAGCTCTATCACCAAGTGTGGCAATCAAAAGACCCTTAATATCCCCTATAGCCAATGTATTACCTCCCGTCATTTTTTCTAACTTGTGTATCCATTTCCCAACTCCAGATGTCAACATTGGGAGCTTGTTTTTTAGATTCTCTCTATCCATCTTTGGCCATGGTATATACTGTGGACTTTTCCCTCCCTTCTCTAATAAGGGAAACTGTGACGCACTGAACTCCTTTTCTTCTCTCATCATTTGGCTGTCTACCGCAGGGGTAATATTCCCACATCGCCATCTGCCTGGCAATGTCCTTAACCTGCTTACGTATGGTGGGGGAGACACCCCCCTCTGACCGTGTGGCACTCCTTAATCCCAATCTGACTGTGTCACTGAATCTGGTACTTTAGATGTAGACGCAGTTAAATCCGACCATCGTATTCCCTTACCCATAGAGAGGCGTCTTTCGTGACCTTGCTCTGTGTCTCTTTCTTCTCTTTCTTCTCTTTCACAGGCTTCTCTTTCTTCATCTGATATTGCCTGTGCTAAACTCGTGCAGCTTCTCTCATCTTCCTCATTTCTATTTAGAGTCAGCCGATCTAACGACATCTCTCTATGTCTGCCAAAGGCGGAATGTCCCGGTAAGTCCCCACTCCACCAGATCGGACCCGGACACGACTTTGGAGGCCTCCAAAGTCATAATGAGGCCCAATGTGATGGCAGTAGGCATGGGTGATGAGAGATGCTGGGCTAATTGGCTGCTGGGGTAGCTTCATGTCCCATCTCTCTCTGCACCTGGGTCTTGGCTTATGTACTGCTAATTGAACCGAATGTTCCAGACATGGCACAAGCGTGCCAAACCAATGGTATTAGTCTGTATAACGAAGGACCTTATAGCTTGAGAAACCATTGAAACACTGTAAAACTGAGTTTTCTGAAATGATATGTTTGAAGAGGTAGGCAAAACAGTTGTTGTCCATCTGATAAAGGACAGCCAAAAATAATCCTAGCTCCTATATGATTGTATATCTAGATGTTTCCTTAACCAATCCCGACCCCTGATAGGTTTTTACTATTGCCACGTAGTATGATGTCACATGACGCATAATGAAGTATATAAATTGTATTTTTTGTGGAGATCATTGAGAGACTGAGCGTCTGTCCGTAGATGTTCATTGTAACCTCCCTTTTTTAGATAATTGTTAATAAAACAGTAACTTGCCATCTTGTTGAGTTTGTCAGGTTATTTGGACTTGTAACAGATACTCGTTCCAAGGGCTATAAGCTCAAACCATTTATAATTATATTTAATTTCTTGAACATCTAATTCATAGTTATAAACAACACCAGAAAGCATGACAGCACTCAATACTAATCTGTGTTCCAGTTTTTCTTTATGATAAACAGGCTTCACATTATCATTATTATTTTTTTATTATGTATTACTTGTTACGCGCAACAAGCCCAAGGGCCTCAGTGCGCACATACAACAAAATACCAGAAAATACAAATAAGTACTGAGGGAATAGTCAAACACATATCCACGGTCAAGCATCATTAATTCAGGTCATAAGCAAGGGACACTGGTAAGTGCCAAGTGCTCAATCCTTGGAGGTAAGTACTTGGCACTTACCAGTCTCCCTTGCTTATGCCCTGAATGAATTATGCCTGACCCCGGATATGTGTGTTATTATCTCTTCGGTATTCATTCAAATGTCAGCATAGATATAAATGTGTACAAATGAACTGACAGGCAATATTGGCATCTGAGGAAGTCCCAGAGGCCCAACTGCAATGGGAGTCAGGTTAACTCTTAGGGGTCGGGGGAGCTGCCCTCCCCAGGATGCGAAAACTGGAGGTAGTAAATGGGGATCCCCATAGCTCCCACAGTCATCCCAGTGATGGTAAGTGGCCAAGACCATACAGTGCCCCCTGTAGAGAGCAGGCCCAGAACTCACACACGAGAAGTTGTTGAGAGAAGGAATCCTGAACAAGGTCCACACATGCAGCTGCAGAACGGGGGTCCTACATAGCCAACAGCGTGCCAAATCAAAACCAACATCCTGGAAATAAGCACTCTCACTGGGCGCTTGACAGCAAACTGCAGCTTTCTGTCAAAGGCAAACAATCCGAGATGGGACAGCCAATTTCCAACATACCGAACAGGTGGAATGCCAGCATGGGACACTACCACAGTCACCCAGCCTGATTCTATTATGGAGTCCCTGAGTAGGAGCCAAACATCAACAGATAGCTATTCCTATACCATGAGATACGGAGGTGGAAGACGAACCCACTGGGGGAGGAGGTGGGTGCAAGGTCAAAGACCCATTAGATGTGAAGAAACCTATGCATGAATAGGGTGTAAAATATTGGATTTATTATTGCCTTAATCACTTTATTACCCACACTTTACAAGGTGGGAGTACTCCACTCGTTATGTGGTGTAAAAGGTGGCATTCCAGTGTGAAGAGAGTGAAAGACGAGCAGGACCAGGAGGAGGAAGTTAAGAAGCACGTGCAAGAGAAGGAGCAGGCTGAGATGCAGAAGTAAGAGGAGAACATTATGGAATGTCTTATATGGGACCACCCATGAAGTTTGCTGTCTAGAGCAAGGCCTGGAATTTTGGACTTCGGACCATTGGTCTGTCTAGGGATGTTCCTGTGGTATCATAATGCAATACAATATTGCAACCTCTAAAATACATATCAAAATAGATTTTTTAGGTGGAGTTTCGTGCAGAGTTTCAGTCTGCTGCAGTGCTCAAAGAGAGAGGAGCTGCTGCTACACACTGCTTTGCTCATTTTGTCCCGTTTTCTGTGGAACTGGAACTGTGGCTTTAAGGAAAGTAAGCCCAACCTTCCTTTAAAAACTCCGAACGAGCGTGGAGCGCGCGCAGAGTTTCGTGCAGAGTTTGTCTGCTGCAGTGCTCGAGGAGAGAGGAGCTGCTGCTACACACTGCTTTGCTCGTTTTGTCCGGTTTTCTGTGGAACTGGAACTGTGGCTTTAAAGAAAGTAAGCCCAACCTTCCTTTAAAAACTCTGAACGAGCGCGGAGCGCGCACAGAGTTTCGTGCAGAGTTTCAGTCTGCTGCAGTCCGCGGCAGGACGTCAGGAGGAAGGTAAGACTTTATAACTCCATTAATTCATGGAGACGGGTCCTCAAACCCGTCTAAAAAGAAAAAACAGGCATCAACCGTGTGCGGTATCAGTGCTAAAATGAAAAGCCAGAAAGTCATTGGAGCGCATGAAAGTTCTTTATGTGACATTTCATTGTTAGCAAACAAAACATGCGAGCGGGAGGTGGGGAGGGGGAGTGAGCGATCGCGCTGTGAGTCTGTGGTTCCCCCAGCTCACGTCATTAGCGCGCGTGCATTTGAGCAGTCCCTGCCGCCTGCGCCCACCATCCACATGCCTCCCCGATCACACACGTCCCTTGAAAGTATTAACGGTCCTGCAGCGCTCGCTTACTTGGCTGCCCGTTGTCTCCCTGAACCTTCGTTTACACAAACAGGAGAAAGGTCAATGGAAGAAAGGCCTTGTCCTCGGACGAGTGAATTACAGTTGGCCGCTATGGAAACCAATCCGGTGCCCAAAGTAGCCATCAGCACAGAGTCCATAGTAACATCTAATCAGATGCTGAAGGAAATGAAAAATAAAGAAAATAAGTTCAGTAAAAACGAAGGAACTGAATCTTGAAAGAACGTCAGTGAAACAAGTTTTGCACGGGCGCCGGGCTCGTTGGTCTCGTCCAGTCAGATGGACTTTTTTGGCAAAACAAACTCAATAGTGCTGTCTGCACCACAAGTGAACCAGGATGAGAAAAATGAACTTGCGGCATGCGTAACAGTTGGTAACACAAAAACACCAGCAGCGCAACAATTACAATCAGAAGATGGAAGAATCGAAGCAGGCGAAGACCTGTTCTATTCCCCATTCGATGTGACGGATGCAGAACTACTAAACATGGAAACATCACAAACTGCACCAAATCCCAAAATATTTAACTTCGACACTCACCAACATGAACCATGTTGCAGTAATCGAGAAGATATTGCACGTCTAACTAGCTCAATACAACCACTGCGACTCACGCTGCCTATTGAATACAGTTGCCATTCAAATATGACACTGAAACAACAAGCGAGCCTGAAAGAAAAAAAAATGAAAGGTGAGAGAAAAGTCGCACCACAACGAAGTGCAATGGAGAGTCTGAATTATAGTGGCCTTGACTTAGCAGGTCGAGAGGCAAGACTTACCCTGAGACTACAAGCCTATTTTGAAAATATTAAAGCGAAACTATCAGACAGCTATGCAAGTAAAATGAAGGACAATAAAATTGTCTGTCGGAATCCTGTACCTGCAGAGTCAGTAACTGACACAGACTCAATCTGAATCATTCGGCCATGGGAAAAAAATGCAGAATAAAAGGGACAGAAACGCACCAAACTATTCCACTCCAACTAACCATGGTGCAAGTGTAACCGCTGAGCATTTGCAAAAGCCTCAACACTCACATCTGGTCTGCGACTGCATGGATCCAAAAATATCAGACAGAGAAAAATCATCAAATGCCTCTGATAAGGAATATGAAGCAAAATCAAATTTATCTGTAGCAGCAGCAATCCAGATTCAGAACAATGTACTTGCTGCAACCTCCTTGGCCCTAATTCCTTTCATAAAATTATACGACAACTTGAATGAAGCCACACAAAACAATGTAGCTTGCTTGGGCAATTTGGTGGAAAAAGTTTCAAAAATGGAAACTCTAGTACAAATACAACAACAACAAAAAGATAATCAATACACGGAGATAGACGATGGACTTAGAAAGACTTATGAGTTAATCGAAAAACAGACAAATGAAGGAAGAAAGCAAATGGACGATCTGTTAGACTTTATGAAAAAGTCTTTTTCGGATCTAAATTCGGCAAACTCAAGTTCAGTTAAAATGGACGATGGACCCAATACTATTGCTATTCCTATTGGCTCAGAACCAAAAGGAGAGGAAACACTGTCACAAAAAGCTTCTAAAACCTTAATTCTCCATCCGGTAGACGCAAATCTAAGTACTCAAATTGTACCCAGCTGCCAGGAGGCAAGTGTCACAGCCCCTTCTGCAATGGCAATAGAAAAGCGCTCTATCGATGCCCAAGAGAAAATAAAGAGACCTTGAAGATGCAAGTTTCGGAGCCTCCGCCAGGTGTGCCGAGCTGTTCAACCGCCAAGGCCTCGTTTGGGATCTTCCATGGACTAGCAAAAAACATCCAATCAGGAAAAACCCTTGATCACAAACAGCCTGTGGTTCCTGGCACTTCTGCATCAGTCATTCCAAAAAAACGAAAAGAAAAGAAAAAACATGTGACAGTCAACAACCAAACATCAAACTCAAGGAAATTTATCAGAAACCTAACAACGCCCCCGAAATCAAAGCTATTTGTTCGAGAAAACGCAATGGGAATAATGACCAACAAACCTCCGATCATAAATGGCTCAAAAGAAGTAAATGTGGACGCATTGGAAAAGGAAAAGGAAAAAGACACCGAAATAGGTCCCAAAGATCATCCTGTCCGAAGGGTACGTAAAATTGTTAAACCAAACCCAAAAAAACGGATAAGAATCGACTCAGACACAAGTAGTGATTCACTATCCGATGACATTCAAGAAATGTGCAACCTCTCCACATATTCCAATGTTTCCGGAGAAGATGAAACTCAAGATGAAACCTCCATCTCTTCATCTGAAAGTTCGAGCATGCTGGAAGCTTCCTCCCAAAAACATCAGGGCAGGCAGAAAGGCAGTATGAAGTACTCAAGGGCTGTCAAAAAACAAATGGGAGACAAGAAAAAGTTATTGCCTCAGGCAGCAGCTACATAAATGGCCAACAGACACTCGAATGCTAACCGTTTCACAAAAGAGAAACTGGAAACGGCACTAAATCCAAAACATATGTCAGCTCAAAATCAAACAAGAAAAGAATTGTCAAAATCCCGGCCAGGACAAAGCACAAGTGCCTCAGGAAAAATAAAAATAATCAACGTGCTTGACGACGATTCAGAGGTAAATTTGAACCGAGGCAATGTAATGCGATTATTCCACTCAGTTCCGACATTAAGGATCCTTAAGTCTGATGACATACGAATTGTCGAATACACGTCGGAAGAACGAGTTGATAGTGTTCTCTTACACATCAACTCTCAAGCGGTCAGAAAGACTATATTGACCGCGAAAGAGGAACTGCTACGTCTGGGGTTCGAGATTTCTGAACAACTCGAGATGTCAACACCGTTGGCTGAAGCTTGCGAGGAAAGAAATGAGTCAAAAAAAAGATCTCTGACCCAACGTCGAGCTCAAATACGAACCCACTTGAGTACCTATTCATCAACTATGACTAATGAAGAGCTGCGATTGCAGGCTAAAAGGAGACATTAACTAGTCACACCCGGACAGAATGCCGATGCCACCCTCATTTCCTGGATTACCAGGGGATTCAGTCACTTATACAACGGTTTCCCAGTGGACCTAACGAATAACCTTGCCATCTGCCTGCAGGAAACTTGGCTGCGGCAATCACCGGTAAAGGACGGTTATCACATATTGATCAACCCTGCCGACAAAAACATAACAGGTCGTCCTTTTTCTGGTCTTCTAACGCTGATAAAAATAGGAACAAATTGGGAAGTCACTGATTCAATCAATCCAAATCAGCACGTACAAGCGTCCCTACTTGAAAGAAAGAGTGGAGAAAAAGACAAAGTCCAAAAGTTATTGCTACTGAATGTCTACTGGAACCCAAGCAAGATTACTAGTAGCAAACTCATTAGCTCCATAACAACGTTAATAGACAAGAACCAGTCGTTCCATCAAAATGTATGGATCATTGTGTGTGGAGATCTAAACCTAGCATGGTTCAATGGGAAAAAAGAATTAATCGAAGTATCCCGAGTAGAAGAACGTAAAGCCAGCTCCAGACTAACAAGTTGGAACAATGCAATGGAGGCACGAGACTGCACAATGATCAATGGAAACGTGAAGGGAGACATCCCGCCACAAGTCACCTGGTGAAATATGGGTTATGAAAAAACTTTAGATTACATCTGGACGTCTAATAATGTGACAAAGCTAATTCACAACCTGGCGATAATTCCCTCAAACAATAGTGATCACTCTCTTCTGATCATGTCTTGGCAACCAAGTTGTAAGACACTAGTAGGTTCGGCATGTACAGAGCTGGAAGTATATTCTGGACGTAACAGACTCAGGATAAAAGTAAATCAGATCCTGAACTTTACATCTGTTTTTCAATCACAAACCAAACACAGCCTGGAAACACCAAATTACACTGCTTTACTGCCATACACTAATTCGACAAATAAAAGGCAATACCATCAAGAACATGATCACTTACATATCTGGAGTAGCACCTTGAGAAAGGAAAAGTTGAAATTAATAAAAGACCTACGAGAGCTGAAGTCTGGAAGCAACACAAATACAGCTACTACGAAAAAACATCGGAAACAAGTTTATCGTAACTGGCTAAAGGCTTTCAACCTGCAGCGCGATCAAGAACGAGGCGAGGCAATGCTAGCTCTGATTAAAACTAATAATACCAGAGACATCTGGAACATTTTGAACCAAGGCAGTATAAAACACGCAAGTACTATGGCCAATGGTGTATCGGTAGCCAACTGGGTGAGGCATTTTGAACAACTACTCACGTCACAACCAACCGAGCTGGAAGTAAAAAATTAGCCATGTTTAACTGCCTGGGACACAATTGAATCTGAAGAGGACATAGCAAGTGCAATATCAAAATTTAAAAATTCAAGAGCAGCCGGTCCTGATTGCATCACCAATGTGATGCTAAAACAACATAAACATGAATGGTAAGTTTTCATCTCGGAGCTGTTTAAGGAGATTGCCAAAATCAGGAAAATTCCAGCTTCCTGGTCCGAAGCAATTATTGTACCAATACATAAGAAGGGCAACAGAGAAGATCCTGTCAATTATCGCCCAATTGCTCTACTAGACACTATTGGGAAGGTATTTGCAATGTTCTTACAACAAAAAATAACAGCATGGGCTCGGAGATCCAAAATTGATGACGGCAGACAAACCGGCTTCACGAAAGGAGTGGGCACGGAAAACAACCTTGTTATAGTAAAGATCTTGAAGCTTGAAGCCATTCGGAAGAGGGAAAACCTGTACTTCGCCTTTATTGATATGTAACAAGCGTTCGACACCATATACCGAGAGATGCTTTGGGCAAAACTAAAGAAATGGAAATGCCCGCTCTCTCTGTTAAATCCAATGCAAGCTTTACATGAATCCACCACAATAAGAATAAGGCTTAATGAAAATGGCGATCTTTCAGAATCGATCGCAACAAATAAAGGAGTGAAGCAAGGCTGCCCTTTGGCTGCGGTTCTATTTAAGCTGTACATTGCTGATGTCTCGGAAGCCTTAGCTAGCACACATTCATTTCCCCCTAAAATAAATGGACATCAAATACGTTGCTTGATCTACGCCGATGACTTGGTGCTAGCCGACAGAACACCAATCGGCCTACAGCTTCTCCTAAGTGCCTTGGAAGGGTACATGGAAGCAAATGACCTTAGGATCAATGTGAAAAAGACGAAGATCATGAAATTTGGTCATATAAAGGGAGCAAGAAATAAGAACTTTAAGTGGTATATCAATAAGGTTCCAATTGACGAAGTTAATGTGATCCGTTATCTGGGAATCTCAATAAACACTTCAATCAGAGAACGAAGCTGGGTTAACGAACTTAACAAGCGAACACGAACCCTGGCACTACAAGGAGCAAGAATCCACATGCTATATGGAAAATTTACGCTTGTTCCAGTCCGCTCATTCTACCTCCAAAAAGTTATCCTAGCAATCACATTCGGTGCAGAGGCAGGCTGGAACATTGACTTAAAAATCTGGACAAAACTTGAAGGTATTTTTTGGCGACGTGTGTTACAACTACCAAAATACCTATCAATGACAATAATTCGTCATGAACTAGCAGTGGAGCCTCTGTACGGCATAGTTATTTGGAAATCCATGGCGTTGTTAAGAAAGATGGAACTCAACAATGTGGAACCCGCTTACAAAATCTTTGCTCCGCATGGGAAAACAAATCAAGACAACCTATTGAAAGAATGGTCTCAAAGAATAAAAGTCTATATGCGGTCTGCAAATATTACAATGGAGATGCTACTGAATTGGCAACAAATTGCAAGGAAAAAACTGAGGCAGTGGCTATGGATACAAAACCTAGATAGATGCTACGAGTTGGCAACTGCAATGGACTTGGGGCCGACAATGAACAAATTAGACAATCCACCAAAATATCTCTGTCAATTTCCATCTCGACTCCATAGAGACCGTTTTTTCCGCCTACGAACTAATATCTACAAGTCACGGAACATACTGCTTGTGAGACACATGGAAAATATTACAGACGACTCATGTAGGCTCTGTGGGCTTCATACCGAAACAGTAAAGCACTTATTAACGGAATGTCAATCACTAAAGGAAATTAGATCCTTACACATGGGCCAGTTTGCACCTTCAACTGGAAACCCAGAAGACTTATGGACACGAATCCTAAGTGGGAACTCAGTCCATTTAATTTGTGCAGCTACAAACCTGTTGGACAGTGTTCTATCTACATCAGAGAAGACGATTAGTGAATAGAGTGGAGGCTGCTCTATTATGTTTTGTTCTCCTTGTTTGCTTAATCATGTAATTCCTTTGTTGTCTCTTTTGGTGTTGTTGGACTGTTGATGACAAGGATGAACTGAATAAGGAGATGTGATTTTCTAAGGATTTTGTAATAAAAGTTTGTTAAAAAAAACTGTAAATTACAAATAAAATATTTTTTTTTTAAAAAAAAATGGATTTATTTATTAATACAAAAGATATAAAAGCCATTAAAAACCAACAGGACATTCCAAGACAATGTTTGCAAATGTATACAGTACACAGGTGAAATATAAACATCAAACTAAGTGCATGGGTGCTGCAGACGATAAACAGACTACAATGATGAGCGTGTCACCTCTCCTGGCTAGATGAGTGATACACAGAGATGATTTGGCTGCCCTCAGTGCTCCTTAATTGGTTGGACAGCCAGAGTCAATAACCATAAGAAAAAGAGATATATACAAGTGTTTACGAAGAGACTAATTACATGTCCATTTTATTCAGGTCCTTGTGCCTCATTACGACCCTGGCGCTAATGGGTTAACGGCGCCGTAAAAGGCTGCAGCGCCGTTAACCCACTAGCGTCTTACTACGAGGTCCCTTTGCGGGTCCTGACCTGAACGGCTGGTCTAGACCAGCCATTAAAGTAGGGACCCGCAAAGGGACCTTGGTGCTAAGTACGGTACTGCAATTTGCGGTACCGTACTTAGCGCCTTCCCCAGTCCCATTGAGCCCTATGGGGCAAAAATGGGAATGGGGAAGGGCCAATGTTCAATGGGGAATTACCGCCCCGCCAACCTTGGAATGGGGTGGTAATTCCCCATTGAAAATTGGCGGACTCGTTACGATACCGGCACCAACCATGGTGCTCATAGCGCAATGGTGCAGCGCCAGTATCGTAATGAAGGCCCTTGAGATGTGAGCAAACATCAGGGCTTTAGAAGATTCCATAATTCATTTAAAGGAAACTTTACTAAAATCCATAAAAAGGTTTTAAGGGCCCTGAGGAAGGCAGATACAAAAGGAAATACGACGAAACTTCGATGTGACGTAGACCTACTAAACCACCGATTACATAGGGAATTGATAACCCTAAAGGTGATCATCTAAAATTCATTTTCGAATGTGTTGTGATTGCACTGATCCTAACCAGGCTCTAATTTAAGACTGGGGAGCTATTGTTGAAGGTTTCCAACCATGTGATTGCACCCTATTTGCACAATAAGCACTGTCACTCTAGGTCTGTTTTGTGATCTGTAGCACCCATGCACTTTGTTTGATGTTTTACGTTTAACCTATATACAAATATCATCTTGGAATGTACTGTTGGTTTTTAATGGTTTTTATATGTCTTGTATGAATACATAAATATTGTATTGTCTTAAGATAATGCAGGAACATTTTTTGTATAACTCATTTTGTGCCTCCGTTCTTGTCAGTTTGAGGATAGAAACAGTAATCATTGGTCATATTTGTGTATCCATCCTGGTATTTTATTTTTATTGTAGAAAGCTTCCTTCTTTTTGTTATGCAAAAAATATTTTTTAAAGGCACTACGCCCCTTAAAAGCTCTCTCAACCGACATCTGAGATAGCTACCTGTCTGTGTGCCCCAGCTTCCATGCAGACAGCAGAGAGAACCTTGGCAGGGTGTCTATGGGTTGGAGGGAACCTCTACAATTGTGTGTGCTATTACCCTGCCCCCACCCGGGGCTGCTTTATTATTCCCTGAGCTGTTTAACTGCCTTGTGCTTGAACATAAACAACGGGTAAGAGCTTCAAATTCTAGTCTGCAGTGGTTCTGTTCCTTCATTTTGTGACATCTCTTAAATTTGAGTGAACAAAATAAAACTACACAGAATATACTCTGACCCAAATGAAATCCGCAGTTACCAGCCGACACACTAATGACAAGTAATGAGGAGTTTACTTAAATGATAATGACTCCTTTGTATGCTAGGTTTTCCAGAGTGGAAATATGGCAGGCCCTGCTTCAATCGCAATAAGTGTACAGTGCCTCTTACACTGTAGTCCTGGGAGGCACTAGACCGGGCACTGAGTGGACCTCACTGGAGCAACTCATTTCTTCATCTCTCATTCAAACCTAGATGATAGCAGCACCAAAAGGCAAACCTATACCACCTAATCTCACCACCTTAGAGGTACCTGTAGATCACTGAATGTGTAACATGGCGGAATGCCAAGGCATGAAGGGCGGCTGCACCTTCTCTCCCCCAGAAAGACAAAGCAAAAAAAGAAGTTACCAGGGCATTCGCGAGCAGTAAAACCTTCACGTCAATTTACCATGTAATAAAGGAAGTGATTAAGGGGGCTTGTGAATCTTCATCCACTGAACGTACATATATGAGGGGGCGCTTTAGAGGATGTAGAACCTTCACCATTTGAGGACAGATATGTGAGGGGTTGCTTCGGAAGCTGTAGAATCATCATCCTCTATGAACAAATACAAGTGTTTAGGGGACTGAATGGGATGCATGCCCTCTACCCTCTAAGCTGGTAAAACCCATGTCTTGTTCTGTCCACCAGCCAGCCATTCATTCTGTCTTGTTATAACCTGCAGCTCTGTCACCACGGTCTCACCTGAGGCTCTACCTGGACTAGTCCTCAGTGGGTGGCCCTTTTGAGTGGCGTGTTTCAAAGGCTGGGAGTGATATAATATTAGAGCAAGTCTGTCATTATGTTTTGCAGGCTTTCTTCCCGCTGGATGGCAGGAGTTCCAGGAGAGTTTTCAAGGGGAAAAACCTGCAACTCATCCCGTCCCACAGGTCTCAGTTCACCTTTTGCCTCAGGACCTAACTGCTGGTCCCAGCTGTCCAACCTTGTCATGGTCTCCACACCTCAGGCATTGGTCATGGAATCCTGTCACTCAGCCAGGTAGCAATGGATCCTCCTTGTTGCATAATATCTGGAAGCCAAACTCCCCCCTACAGTGAGGGATATTATTTTCTCCAGGAAGTCAGAATGGTTAAGCCCCACCAAGCACCCCAAAGATGAGAGGAATGGCTAGACTGACATTGTAGCAACAGGCTGTGTTGCACCACAAAATGGCCCGGGAATTTGCTAAGGACAGAAGTAGAGTATAATTGAACACTAAGATCAGCAATCATAGAACAAGATGCAGAGGAGGTGAGGTTGTAAGGAGGGGATTTGTAAGGCAGAGGGGTTAGAGATGGGGCTATGGAATAAGTGTTTGTGCGTGTGTGTGTGTGTGAGGGAGAGAGAGAAGAAGGTTGGGCGAGATAAGGTGGGATGGGGTGAGAAGAGATTTTGAAATGTGGTTAGAGAAAAGAATCATAAGGCAGAAATGTGGGGGAAATTAATACATGGGAGTGAGAGGAGTGAGTGAAGAAGACTTAACTAGAAAGATGACATGGGAAGAGAGAGGGAAAGAGAGAACAGCAGGGAACCAAGGGGGGGAGTAATGGGAAAACAGGAGCGGTGAGGATGGAGAGCAGAGGGGCAGGAGAGAGGCAAACACAGTGTGTAATGAGGGAGATAGCGAAGACATTGGGAACATAGAAATAAGTCAGCCATAGTCATTGGAGACAGTTTGGCTTAAGCAACGCTACCCAGAGAGGTCTTGCTATCCCAAGCTACGTGCAAGGTTTTCATTAGTTCAAATGAGTGTGTATTCTGATACTTGCAGTCCTGCATGTATAATGGAAAAAGTAAAACTCAAGGTGCCAGGTAAAGTGCCCCACTCCTGATGCCTTCGAAGATGAGAATAACTAGTCCACAGGAAGCTAGCCGGCCTCTGGGGCCTGTATCCAAGAAGGTCTCCGGTAGAGGGTAGAATGTTGAAAAAAAAGTCTGGCTGTGTATGATGTTGTGTGAACAAGATGGAAAGTAAACAGTTTGGCAAAACATGTTAAGGCAGGCGGGCAGCCATCTGCTAATAAGCAGACATCACAAGAAGACAACAGTCCCTCATCAGCAAAGCTATTAAAGGGAACTTGGAACGGTGTGTGCTTTGGGGAACAAAGGCCTTGGGCCTCATTACGACCCAGGCGCTAAGTGGTTAACGGCGCCGTAAAAGGCTGCGGCGCCGTTAACCACTTAGCGCCTTACTACGAGGTCCCTTTGCGGGACCCGACCTGAACGGCTGGTCTGGACCAGCCGTTAAAGTAGGGACCCGCAAAGGGACCTCGCAGGCAATTATGGTACCGCAATTTGCGGTACCGTAATTGCCGCCTTCCCCATTCCCATTGAGCCCTATGGGGCAAAAATGGGAATGGGGAAGGGCCATGGGGAAATGGGGAAATACCGCCCCGCCGACCTTGGAAAAGGGTGGTATTTTCCCATTTCACGATGGCGGACTCGTTACAACACCGGTACCAACCATGGTGCTAATAGCGCCATGGTTTAGCGCCGGTTGTCTATTAGTTCTCCTACTCAAGGTGGGGGATATGAGAGCTGCACATTTTCACATTTCAATGTTAAAAGAAACCTATCTTTATTTCAATGATGAAAAGGCCATCATGAAAAGCATATTAAAATACAATATGGCAACATGTTTGGCCCAAAAAACATATATGAATTGGAAAGATTCCAAGAGATCTGGGGTTCTTTCCTGGATCTATATGGATGATCCAGATACAGGTATACACCCCTCATAATATATACCCCCACTAAATATAAACCATGGTTAGCTTGAGAGCAATGGCGTCTGTTTGAAATGTGTTTTCTACTTATTTATTTATTTTAATTTTTCACTGTGAAATGCTGATGAATATATCTACTATTGTGGTCAAATAGCCAATGTACTGTGTTATGAGATTTTGTACATAGTGGGCCTCATTTCACGGTAGGCGGTAAGGGTTTACCGGTACCGGTAAGGGCACCGGTACCGGTAAACCCTTACCGCCTTACTACGAGGTCCCTTTGCGGGACCCGACCTTAAGCAGCCGTTAAAGTTGGGACCCGCAAAGGGACCTTGGTGCTAATTTGCGGTACCGTAATTAGCTCCTTCCCCATTCCCATTATGCCCTATGGGGCAAAATGGGAATGGGTAAGGGCCATGGAGAAAGGGGGAATTACCACCCGCCAACCTTGGAATGGGGTGGTAATTCCCCTTTCCTCCATGGTGGTACCGGTATGGTACAGGTGGCAACCATGGTGCTAGTCATTAACGGGCCCATTCTTAGAATCCTGCCAATTCTCATTGAGCGAATGGGGATGGGGAATGTTTTTTTCTGGAGCCCAGAAAACGGCAATAACTGGGTCCGCCAACGTCGGCATGACCCGGTTATTGCCCTTTTCTGGGCCCCGGAAAAAAATCATTACCGGCGGCAGCCATGCCCTTAATAAGGGCACGGCTACCACCAGGGTCCTAATGAGGCCCTTTGACTCTGTGGTATCGATTATTTCACTCATTCTTGGTTTTGTGTGTCTCTTACTTATCTTGGGGTTCTTTGGCTATCACCCTCCTTAGGATCTTTTTGATTTCTCACTCCACCATAAGGCTTTGCATCTTTCACCACTTCCGATGGCACGGGTCAACTGGCTTTTACCCCTGCCATCGGGTATTGTGCCTCTCACCCCTTCCTGTCGTCGTCTGGCGTTTACCCTGCCAAGGGTTCTCGGCTTTCTCACCCCGCAGTGGGGTATTGATGGGACTTCGCGCCCTCCTCTATGCTCCCAGGAACAGCCACGTACCTTCTGTGTCGTGGCAGCGTTCCTCTGAGGAGGCAGTCACTCCGGCTGTATAGAGCCTCATAGCTTTCACCAAAAACATTATTTGAGTCCGCATTCATACTACAATTAAGATTTATACTTCACAACGATTTTAGATAAAACTTGATTTCACTGCGAGCACTGAGGCTAAGCTTTTGCAAGTTCAAAGTATGCTCAAGGCTGACTGCCTCATCACGAGTTTGGCGGTAACCCTTAAATGCAGCGGTAATGCTATTACCACCGCATTTAAGGGTCCGCCAAATCTCGGGTTTGGCAGGATTTACCCCCCAGCTTTGAGGTAGGAGCAAATCAGCTGCAATTTTGCTGATTTTCAGTGCTATTACCGCACACTAATCCCGCCAGCGGGAGTAGCGCCAAAAATTACCCATTGGGCCCAATAGGGAATGGGGAATTCCCGAATGGGCCCAATGGGGAATGGGGACTTACCGTTCTGCCAAACCCATGATCAGGCGCTAATAGCAACGGGGGGTTGGCCGTAACGCTAATAGCCCCAGAGGTAATACCACCGGGGATAACGCCCAACTCGTGATGGGGCCCTGACTATGGAGCATAATTAAGACTCCCGGTTTCATGGTACATATTTTCGCAACATTTACATCTGTATGTATCCATATTTCATTTGTAGTAATGTTATCTGTATTTATCTACGCATATATTGTTTCTGCATTTATTCCCATTTCTGTAGCCCTGTAAGCAACTTCAAAGAGAACTAAATCACTTTTTTTAACCTCTTCAAAGTGTTACATTGCACAGTCACTGGCTTGCAAAGCATAACTGACACACTGAATAGCTCATGCAAACACATGGGGACTCATTACGAGGTTGGCGGAATGGGTTTACCGGCACCAGTAATGGTGACGGTAAACCCATTCCGCCCTATTACGAGGTTCCCTTGCGGGACTCGCTCAGAATGTCTGGTCAGACCAGACGTCCTTTAGGGGTCCGCAAGGGGACCAGGGAGCTAATAATGGGCTGTTAATAACGGGCCCGTTATTAGCTCCATCCCCATTCGTATTGAGCCCTAATGGGATTGGTTTTGTGAATGAGCAATTACCGGGTCCTCCAAGGTTGGCATGACCGAATTCCTCATTCACAGACCCCGGTCACGATTTTGGAGACGCCATGGCGATATTAGCACAATAGCTACCTCCAAACTCGTAATGAGGCCCATGGATTTCTTTTGCCAATTTTTACAAATAGAGAGTAAACAGAATGATTTCCGTCTGTATTTATGTGTAACCATGGAACACTGGGAGCACTAAGTATAATTGATCAGGTTTTGAAGAAAAAAAGTCCTTAACTGTACAATCATTGTACTAATCTGCTTCACTGAAAATGTCCCGAAGAGACCCTCCGCCCACAAATAATTTGGTGGCCTTACTATCTCAGTTGGAATGATCATTGAACATAGGCCCATCAGTGGCAGCAAAACCCAGTACCCCTTTGAGTGACCAAGGCTAGCTTTCATTCCAGCCAGGACGGAATTGACGCACACGCTGCCTCATCACGAGTTTGGTGGTTACCCTTAAATCTGGCAGTAATGCTATTACGGCCGCCTTTAAGGGTTCTGCAAATCACCGGCTTGGCGGATTTACCCCCAGCTCTGAGCTGGGCCCAAATCCGCCGCAATTTTGCTGATTCTTGGTGCTATTACCGCCGGCTGTAATGCTCCTGGTGGTAATAGTGCCGAACATTCCCCATTGGGCCCAATGGGAAATGGGGAGTTCCGAATGGGCCCAATGGGGAATGGGGACTTAGCGTTCCGCCAAACCCGTGATCCGGCGCCAATAGCGCCGGAGGGTTTGGCGATAACACTAATAGCTCCGGCAGTAATATCGACAGGGCTACTGCCCAACTCGTGATGAGGCCCCAGAAGCTGTGAATGGAACACTTTTCTGAAAGCCACTACCTTAGCCTTATAGCGCTTTAAGAAATGTATCACCGAGCTTTATTAATTAGTAGGGACTTCAGAATATCACATTATTGTCGATAAACATTTGGAGCTTCAGAAACCCATTCTGAAGAAAAAGATTGTTACTATCGAATGCTCTTGAATCCAAAATTCTATGGCATAATAAAATTGCTTGTTTACAGTCAATTGCCCCTTAAGTGGCATGCTATTAAGCAAGTCTATGCGAAAAGGACGAGCATACTTGTCCTTTGCAATCAAAATATATTAAAAACCACATTACCATCACACCAGAAACATTTTTTGCGGACTTCCAAAGAGTAAGGGTATGTCCTTGAGGAGGCTCCATTTTAAGGGATGTGGCTCTTCTGATGCAATGTTTTCAAAGACGTCCCCTGCAGCAACAGCGACAGAGTGGAAGGATTATGAACTAATTCTACAGGGGAAGCTGCAATATGAGCCAAATAATCTCCCAAACTAAAGTGAGCCTCAGCATTCCCGGCGACTGGATAATCTTTGGAAGAACCAGAGGCACAATATCTTCTGACAGTGGATCCAGCTGAGTGAGAATGCTCTGTGACCAGCCAGTTCCCCCTGATATCCTCTATATTAGAAGATGAAATGAGCCCTGAAGTAAGGTCATGATCCTTCTGGATCCTCCAGCAGATGTGGAATAATCGGAAGTATAAAAGGAGATGAATACCTCTATTAAAGCTCTGAATTCCATGTCTTGGATGTCCATCGGGGAGTGCGGTGGGTCAGAAGAAGGACACAGACTCTTGACATTCTATTCATGATTTTATTAGAGAATAGATAAAGCCATTCTTTCCTTACTCTACAGGGCTTCCCTACCTAACAAAACTAAGGTACTCGTCAGTGAATGGAGGTCATTACGACCCAGGCGGTAAGTACACCAACTTTACCACCATGGTGTAAACTATGTTTACACCATGGTGGATGGCAGATTTACCGCCCCATTCCAAGGTGTGTGGGGCGGTAAATCCCCATTTCCCATTTACCCTTCCCCATTCCCACTTTTGCCCCATAGGGCATAATGGGAGTGGGGAAGGCGCTAATTACGGCACCGTAAATTACGGTGCCGTAATTAGCACCAAGGCGGATTAGCGCCATGGATTTTAACGCCTGCTAAAAGCAGCCGTTAAAATTGGAAGCAGGCGTTAAGGGTTAACGACGGCGTTAACCCTTAACGCCTGGGTCGTAATGGCCTCCAACCGTTCATTATCCAACTGTAACCTATCTGACCCAACCACTATTCTTAACAACTTAAAGATGGGAGAAGGCCTCCATTCTTCTGAAGTTTCTAGGCTTGTCTTTCAGCCACTCTTCAATGGATGATCTTTAGATAGTCTGTAGTAATCATGTTTACCAGTTTATTTAGTTAATTTACTGTGGTCTTGATGGTGGGTTTCTCATCTTATTTTTCTTTAGAATGGTTTATCCTTCTTTCTTTCCCTGGAGGCGATGGGTTGTTTTTGGTTGTTCCAATAAATATTCTTTCCCTCTGGGATGTTTCTTATCTTCTTAAACAGTTAATTCCCCTTAATTCTTGTGTTCCTGCTTCATGGGATATTCTCTAAAGTTTGATTTATTGTTACTGTCCTCTTTTATGACGAGCTTGTCTGTCTCTTGGACCTTCTTGATATGTTTTATAATAAATTGGATAATTTCCAATACATTTTTCTTGCAAGTTTCTTTTACTACTCTTCTTTTACTTTCACTCTCCTGTCTGTGACTAGTAGGAGCTTTATGATAAAGATTCCCAGTTTCTTTTATAGCATCTGGGTTCTCATTACTCCCTTGACTGTGTCGAGTGCGAGTACTGGGATAATGATTCTCATTCACTATTCTTATAGCTATACTCTCTTCACTGTGACGAGTATGAGTAATCCAGTAAGGATTCACATTCCCTTCCCCAGGTCTCCCGTTATCCCCTTTACCTTTTGTGTGCAGGGTTAACATCACCAGGTTCTTCACATGTTCAGAACTGGTTGCTTTTCTCCCTTCCAGATCTTGCATCTCTTCGCAGGTTTTGTTTTCCTAGTCTCTTCCTGGTTGGCAGTCTCCTATCCCAGGATTCTACTCGTCCCGAGCCCTTCATATCGAATGGTCTCTTAGTTATTTGGACCTCCGTTCAACCACAAACCTCCTGTGGTCGCAGCACCCTTCTGGTTCTGTGTGTTAAAATCGTGGCAAAAATGGCTGTTTACACAAAAAATCGCAGCAAAAAGGCTGTGGTTTTGCCACTGCAATCCATGTAAAGGATGCTAGGGACACCCCCGCTAGCCCCAGACCCAATATACCATTTAAGGGGAGCAGGGGACATCTCTGCAACCGCTGCTCCCCTTAAATGGTATAATGGGATACACCTTTACCGGGTCAAACCACAGCATTTGTGCCATGATTTTTTGTAAAGGCGACATTTTTACTGCGATTTTATTACTGCATACCACCACTCTGGGTTTCTCTCTTGTATCCTCAAGACGCAGGGCCTCATTACACGGTAGGCGCTAAGGGATTACCGATACCGGTAAGGTCACCAGTGCTGGTAATCCCATAGCGCCCTACTACGAGGTCCCTCAGCGGGTCCCGCCCTTAACGCCTGGTCTGACCAGGCGTTAAGGACGGGACCCGCTAAGGGACTTCAGAGCTAATAACGGTACCGCAAATTGCGGTACCGTTATTAGCTCCTTCCCCATTCCCATTGAGCCCTATGGGCCCTATGGGGGCTCAATGGGAATGGGGAATGGTATTTGGCATGGGGACTTACCTCCAGGGTCGGAATGACCCGGTAAGTCCCCATACCGCCTACCCAGACCCGGTATGCGGTAAGGGAGTAGCCACGCCGCTAAAAGCGGCATGGTTACCTCCTACCGTGTAATGAGGCCCGCAGTGTGTCCACTATATTCCCTGCTGCATCTCTTGCTACCGACCTTAGCATGTCTGACAGCTCGGGGCTCGGCACGACTACAAAACGCTGCACATCTCACCTCAGCTGTTTGTAGCCAGCGTGTTTGTCCTTTTGAATATTGCAGGCTGTGTTTTCAGTTTGCCAGACTCCGCCAATCTCTGGGATGACACAGCTGGAGGGCTTCCTCTGTGGGTGAAGCCATTCCTTCTTCTCTTTCTCCACTTGGTTCTCTTTGCCTGCATAGGGTATTTGTTAGTCTGGGATTTTAGAAGGATCTTTACTCTTTCAGGTTGGCAGTAACACATTTTAACTTGTTTGTCAGAAGATTTGCCATTATGAAGATATACTGGTGTTATCTTGAAGGGTCGTCTAGGGAGTTTCTACTAAGCACTGAAGTCCTTGTCCCCAAAGGGGTAGTCTCTCCCAGTGAGGTCACGCTTGTCTCTACCCATAGGGAGGGTATTGCAGAGCAGGCTCTCCTCCCTAGCCTCACAGTGGGGGGGCTCCCCCTTGGGGAGAAGGGACGAATTACCCCTATACATCAAAGGAGGTATCACAGCCAATGACAGTTTCTGCATTCTCACCTGCCTAATCACTTGCAGGATCATTTCAAATGGGGACATGCATAAGATCTCTTCTATGGGTTTGTCATTTTAGAAAATGAGTTCATGAAAAAGAGCAATACCCCTCAGATCACGTACATTTAATTTGTGATCACAAACAAAAGTCAACTTAAAATAAAAGAAGGGATCCTTGAATAATGTCGATTAGTATAACCTGCAATGGTTGGGAGGCTGGAATCAATGTGTTGTTCTGGTGGGCATGGTCACTATTAAACCAAAAACTGGGAAAGTTTTTAAAAACACAAAGTTCTTTTAACTGAAATTTGAGAAGTGTTTCTTTCAAAGGTCATTGATCCCTAATTCATGAACAATTCTGCAGGAAACTATTAGAATTAAATCATTTCGTTGTGTTCTCCAAGTAAAAATAAAAAAACAGGGGAAGCTGAGTGTCTAAATCCAAAAACATCCACTTCCTTTGGATTCAATTTAGCAAGAATCTACAGTAAAATCTGTTGGTCTCTATGCAAGCCGCTGGAATCAAACCGGTATCACTGTTCCAGCCTACCATTACATTGTTGAGACCTGAAGAGTAATGATATGTTTAGATGTAATCAAAACTGTCTGAATCATATTCTATGTGCACCACATTTTTGGATCTGGGACCACTTATCGTGTTTATGTACAGAACCGCCATCTTTAGAATCCAATAATTCAACTGATGTTTAATAAAGCTGTTGAAGGTAAACAATTCGACCAGCAATTCTCAGCAAGTTATCAGACTATCACTCTCTTGAAGAGCCTACCTTTCCCCTAATGGCGGATGGACCAACATCTGTGTGATCTAATGAGACAGGCCAAAAACAGCCTCCTTTATTTGGTTGTCCTGTGAGATCTCTGGGTCCTGCCAGCAGCCCAAAGTCTTGTAAGAAATTTGCTGACTAGGACTTCGTTTGACTAGAGCCAAACATTTTGGAGAGCTTCAGTGGGTCAATCATAGTCCCCAATTCCTAATCTCTGTGGGAGTAGAAGGGGGGGGGCGTTATGTGGGCTGATAATAGGCCTACCTCACTTCCAAGTACACTTTGAGGGATCTGTTCAGCTAACCGAGGAACAAGGCTTAGTCACGCAAGGAGAAAGTCTGTTTGTTGCTGTAGCTAATGAAAGTATTGCATCTATTTTTTTGACATTTCTTTCACTGTGAAACATTTTATTGTTTGTTGAATTTCTGCATGCCACTTTGAGAGAACCCTTCTAAATTATTTCCCTGACCTCATTCAAAAAATAGAAAAATAAGCCCACTGTAAACCCCTTTGAAAACACCCTTGTGAAAACCTTTCTCTTAGTTCCCTGCAGACCACAAGTGTTACTACGATAAAGAGAAGGAACAAGCACACTATTTTGAAACTTATCACCATCAAATGATGAGGAGGGTCTACAAGAGGTGGGCGATTAGAAGGCAGAGACGCAGGGTCAGCTGGGGGTGGCACCCAGGGAGGCAGAGAATCAGGGGAAAGCTGGAGAGGAACATAAACAAGGGGATGTGAGCCAGGATGAGCGTCGAGGGGAGGAGTGTGAAGTGTGTGCAAGTTCTGCAAGAGTAGTGTGCAGCAGTGCCAAAGAACAGATCATTCTGCATTGGCCATAACTGCAATGTGCATAAACATTTATGTGGCATAAACCAATGTTTTCATGCATATGCAATTTGTCACTCCTCCACATTGGTAGTCTCCTCCAGTAGTGCAGAGTCCGCCAACACATCTGGAGATTTAGGTTATTCCCCAACATGTTGTAGATCACAGATCAGAGCTGCATGAGAAAGAGGCCCAACCAAATACAGATGCACCAGCTGCAACTATCAGGCCTGTGTTGTATCCCCTCATACTCATTAGAAAGCTTGAATGCGCCTACATACAGGAGCAGCTAGCATGATTGCATTTTCTGGCATGCAAGCACACATTGCATGCATTGTGGGGTGATGATATGTCAGGGGGATCTAGAGGCCAGTGTGGTTCAGGATGCTCTGGAAGCTCAGCTGTGTACCCATCACTTCAACATCACCCACTAAAGTGAGCAATGAGGGTAGAAGACTGACAAGCATTGTATATTTGTACATGCACAGCCCACTACTTGGCTGCTTCTGTATCGTGCTACTTATCTCCTAGCACCTTACAATCTAGCACCCTCTGCATTATTTGCATCTCATATTGTAAAGACTGGAGGGGGATATCTGTACTTCAGCACTCTATATGGTTGGGACAGAGGCACAGAGCACCCCCAGCCAATGTTCTCTACATGGTAGCTATGGACGAGCAACCAAGGCTTAAGCTCTCAAGAGGTGATGCAGGCCGGTTCTTAAGTACAGTGATTATCCAAGCCCCCATAAAGGAATGTGCACACACTGTTAGGTGATAACACAGATTTGTTATATAAAATGATGTTAGGCAGTTCTATTGAAATAATGGCAATATGATAGAAACTTATATGTGATGCCACACAATACTTAGATTCATAAATAATGCAGCAACTGCTGACAGTCTTCAAAAATCATGTGAATTACTAAGCAAGGGATAATTGCATACATTAAGGAAGAAAGGCAAGTTAGTTTCAGAACATGGGGAATATACTTTATCTAGACTTAAATGGTGATACTGTTTGAGGATCCCCTCACCTGGGCAACCTGTGAAGGAAAAGTCAAGGTGCACTTTATCTTGTCTATTACAGCCAGTCCAAATAAGTTCAATAATGCTTTTTTTTCTTTTTATAGGTTTCGCCGCCCCAAAGTACCTAAGATGCCACAGGAGAACAGGATCCATGATGAATCTGGGACGCTTGGATGATTCCTGTGGCTGGAAGACGCAGTACCTTTGGTGCCTTGGCAGGCCAAGTGGTGGAGCTTCTCAGCTTTACTCAGTGGGACCCCTGAAGGATGTTCCCCCTTTGCAAGAAGGAGTCACTGGGATTCCAAGGCCAAAAGAAAATGGGGAACCAGATGGTGTCAGAAAGGCAGCACATTTCGGTCTTCGTGGTGGTCTCCGTTGGTGGGTCCTTACTCCGGCTGTCAATGTCCCATGAACGTGAAATTTGCTGTGGACTCCAAAAAAGCCTGGCTGAAGAAAATAGGATCCATGGGGACCTTCGATGCCTTTCACTGGTGACGGGTGCAGTGGCAGAATTAGGTGCCAGGTTTCAGGATTTTACGGTTTACCAACCTTTGGATCTTCAGTGCTGCAGCTGCTGGACTCGACCATTGGACTGGACTTCGGATCCTCACGAAGGCTGGACCCTCAGAACGTCTTCTTTGGATTTTGGTGGCAGGAACCCCCTGGCAGACCTTTCTCTGCACACAGCAACTGGGATATTCTTTGGTGGGAAAAAGTGGTCTGATGTGTCAGGGATGTCCTTTGAAGGATTTGTTGATCAGGTGGAACTTTCGCAGCTCCGAGTGTCAAGCAGCACTATGCAAGAGTATTGCATCTTCGGGGCAGTAGACAGCAATCTGGCTTCCAGTGGTCACAAATACTCTTCTGGGCCCTGGACAACACAACTGGACATCTTTGACAGAAGATGTCCAAGCACTCCTCTTCTGGACTCAAAAAGACCCTTCTCCGGATGGCAGACACACAGGACTGGGTTCCAGGGTACTTCTGATGAAGAGTAGCCGGTGTACGATAGTCCCTCGTAGCTCGGGAAGAGGTCTTCTATTCAGGTCTTCTCTTGGATCAGTCCTTGGAAGAACACGGCAGCTTTCGGATTACATGAAGAAAAAGCAGCAGCAGACTTCTTCATGCAGCTGGGCTTCCAGGGAACATCTTCTTTCTTCAGCTTCGACTTCAGCTTCTGAACAAATCGGTGAGTGAGTGGTCCCTAGTTATAAGAACCTTGGCTGTGAACTGCACACCCTAATGTCAACTTAGTGGTTTCAAATATTCATAATTGTAAAAGATGGTAGTACAACTTGAAAAGGTAAGTACCAATATTAGTTTATTCACTAGTAGAGATGATGTAAGTCAATAGCATCTTAGTAATTTAGAAGCAGATATACATTGGGCCTATGCATTTCAGACTGTAGAGGTCCTTCGTCAGGGCCTGTATGACCATCTTAGTTAGTTCAAAATAATCACATCAATACATCCAATATAGTACATCACAACAGTATAGTACAACAGGCTCCAGTCAGTCTGACAGGAGGCAGAACCAGGGCCATACATGGTATTTCCACCCAACAGCCGGTCAGGCAGAAAGGGACAGAGTCAGGGCTTCTGAGGACTTTTGGAAACAAGGTGTAAAGGCAATAGGAACCAAGTGGCCATTTTGCTGTTTTTCAGGAATCCATTGATGCCTATGGCAGGGCCTGTGCGTCCCAAAAATGGAGGACACGCCGAGCCACTGCCAAGTCAGCATGTCACTGCCACAAGCCCATTCCTTGCTCTGGAGGCAACACACAGGTGCCCAAAAACACACATAAGGGTTACAATGATCTACCTCCACCCATGGGTACCACAACGTTATCCCATGGGTGTTCTTCACTAAAAGGCAAAAATGAAGAGCTGCATTGCCAGAAGTCCAGACTGGACTTCAGAGGCAGAGAACATACAGAAAACATAAAGAGAAGTGGTAGGACAAGGACGAGGGTATGGCCAGGCTAAATCTGGTGGCCTGTCCACCAGCAATTAGGCTGCTTCAAACTAGAGAAGTAAATTCTCTTAAGAAGGAGGAAATCAGGGAATTAAATGCAGTTTGTGCCAATGTAGCGCGGTTATCGCAGGCTGATGTGTATCATAAGCTTATTAGTGGTCCGCCCCCCATTCAGTCGTAGCTTACCTGGGCTAGGGTGGGTCATCATAGCTGGCTTATAAGTAGGGCACATTTTCATTGCCTGCGCTTAAGGGGTAACACAGCAAAATGGACAGGCTACCCGGATGACCCAAGTTGTCCTGTCTGCAGTCAATAGTTGAAGATCTGGCTCACTTTATCTTGTTTTGCCCCGGTTATGCAATTATTTTCAAGTTTTGAGAGGCACTGACCTACTTTTATACAGGCCTGCATTGATGTTTCTATTAAAGGCAGAAACTAAATTTACTGCCTGGGCTCTGCTTTCATACTTGAAGGTTGCAGCGTTACTGAGAAGGGGAGCCATAAGAAGGTCCATTCCTGCATCATGAACTATTTTGCTAACGTGTGGATTTGAATTACATTGGACATTTTTGTATTTAGAGATTAATGAACTGCCCTTTTGTGATATTCTATCTGTGGTTATGAACTTTAATTCTATATTGTCGTATTCTAGAGATTAATGCTGTATTTTAGAGATCAATGTATTCTTCTTTCATTGTATTGTGATATTTTATCTTTGTGTTTAATGGATATTGTCTTTATCCGAATAAACTTTTCAACTCACTCACAAGGACGAGGAGGCCCTATCCCTCCAAAAGGCAATTCCAGCATCACAGACACCCACTCTGTGCACCTTCTAGCCTTCACTCCTTCTCCCTCTGTGACCCCCACAACTAGAAAACCATACCCTCTCACAAAGAAACACCAACATATCTGCTTTCATGCGGCCCTTTAATGCCATTTCCTACACTTTGTTACTTGCATTTATACTGCTCTCGGCAGCCGCTTTCAGGGTCTAAAAGTGCTCTGGTGGATTTCAAAGGGAGCAGGGATGGTTCAGTTAATGGAGAGCTAGGAAAAAAAGCCCAACATGTATTTCTGTTGTGTGGATGTAGGTAGATGGGGGAAGTATGCTGAGCTCTGTGTGCAGGTTTGTTTCCAGCTGTTCTTTGTCGAGAAAATAGTGGCATTTGGGTCTTTAGGCTCATTTCTACCAGGTGCAAGGATGCATTGCACGTGGCTGTGGAATGTAAATTGGTTGTAGAGGTGCAAGTTTAGTCCTAGCACCCTGCAATATCGAACCCTCCACAATTTCTGTCCCTCCTCACCCTGTGTATTCTCTTGTTTGCCCTCCTTTTCTCTCCTTGATCCCCATTCCTGGGACTTCATACCTCTTTGCATGAACACTAAAATATCGGCAAGCAAGTTGCCTTAAAACTGCATCTCCTAGATGTATGTGGCTTGGTTTTTATAGCACTCAAACGTCCTTTGCACAGTCTCAAAGTGCTCTGGTGGATCAGAAAAGGAGGAGGATTGATTGGGTTAATAGGGAGGTAGGAAAAAAGCAAGATGGATTTCCTGTTGCAGTGATGCATGCAGGCAGAAAGTACCCTGAACTATGTGTGTTGGTTTGTTTCTAGGTGTTCTGAGTCCAGATCATAGAGAGTTGTTTGTCCCTAGTGCTAGAATGCACTGGGCGGGGATGCATGCAATTTAGTTGTAGAGGTTCAGTGTTCTGTTGTTCAATATAGGATGGGAGGAAGGATACATATGGTGAGTGGCTTAGGCAGTCTGTCAATTGTTTATTTGAGTGCAATGGACCCCACACACAATGGTATGTCTGCCTACTTCCCATGTTGTGGGGTGAGCCAAGACAAATGATCATGTTGGCAGCTCTCAAGTACCAGGGAGCCCACAAGTAATTCTGATGTAGCCAGGAGAATCTGTAAATCGTTCATATTTGTAGCTTTTAGTTGCTTCCATGAGGTTTAAAATAGCAGGAGTTTGGTACAAGGAACAGAACAGCAGCAGTCCAAATATTAAAGTAACCTCACCATGATATGACTTTCTCACCTTACTGACGAAATGTGGGTCTGCAGAGTTATCCGTTTCACAACCTAAAGCTCCACTTAACAACTAATCTCCACTTTTTGGTGAGTAATTTGAAGCAGACAGAATGTTCCATCATAAGAGTTACTGCATTGATTACCCCTCTGTGTTTTGTCATAGTCTTCCTCAATATAGTGCTGCTTCATTTGAATGAATGTTAATTTATTAGCATAGGGTACTATAAGGCTTCACCTGAGGTCTGATACAATAGAATCGGCAGCACTAAAGACACGCTTAGACTGTGCACTTGCAGGAGTGCAGTTTAGGGATTGTATATCGACTCTCACTAGTGGTGCTCTCCAGATGAACATTTAGTAAATCATTAGTGTAGTGGATCATCATACTGACCCATGATTCTGATTTTGATTGGTCATTTATAACGCGCTTAATACCCGGAGGTTTCTAAGCGCGGTCCCGGGGATCGAACCTGTGTTGCTCTGCGTCGTCTTGCTTCCAAGGCGAGTGCATTGCCCTGAGCTATCATCCTGAGAAATGTGATCAAGTAGATATGCATCCACAGTCTGACTTACTGCACATTCTTGTAGATCCACATCCAAGATCCTGAATTGTGTGCATTTTACCGAAAAGCCTCTGCATCTCCAGCCTCTCTGCACCCCTTTATAGGGAAGTCTGGGAACTGGAAGTAGGGCTGGAAATTCTCAGCTTAAGTGTCAGAATTCCTCTTCTTGGACTTGAACTCGTAGTGTAGAAAAAGAATTCTTCCCACTAATGTACCACTTTGAATGTAAAATTAAACATACAAAGCAATCTATTAATTGAAAGATTGGATTCCCACCGACACCTCGTGGCTGTAGAAAATAAACAACAGAGATATGTGATTAGAACAGCTCTGATTAAGGTTTCAGAAAACAATTCCCAAATGTTAATCACACTAACCTGAATAATAACAACAGACTTGGAATGACTAACACAACTGGTTCTAGGGCGATATCCAAAGGATGTTCTGAAAGAAAGTTGAACACTATAATCCTATTTCCCTGAATCAGATAGAGAAAGACTAAATATAACAAGAGAAGAAAAAAAAATCTTGCTTACCCAAAATATTACTTAGGTTAGACGCGAAAATGCGGAACGCCCTTATTCAGCTGGAGGATTGGATTCAAAACTGTTCTACTGTTTAGAGACAGGTGCTGTTCTTGGTGGGCTGTGATAACGCGGATTGGTGCTAATTCCGGCGTTATAATGGAAGATCTCCCTTGGTGCAGCGGAGGCTGTCCCACGGTGCAGCAGAGGCTGTCCCACGGTGCAGCCGTTGCTGACCCACGGTGCAGCAGAGGCTGTCCCACGGAGCAGCGGAGGCTGTCCCACGGTGCAGAAGTTGTCACGCGGAGATGTGAACACTATCTCAAACGAGTTATTAAACAGATAGAATCGTAAACCAAAAGAGTATCCAAGATCAATCAGGGTCGAAAACCAAGCGGACAGTACGGGAACAATAGGAGAAGATACCAGATGTAACCGAGGAACAAGAGCAAGAGTTCATAACCAGGAAGACAGAAGGCAACTAAGCAGACAAGGGAAATCCAAAAGCAAGTCAAGTCCAAAGCCGGGTCAAGAGGTAACGTAGTCAGAACAAGAAAAAAGGCCAAAAACCAAACGCCAACAAAAAGCTCGATCAGAAGCACTAAACCCAGGTGGAGGTGTGGCTAAATAGCCAAGATCACATGACTAACGCCGTGATCCCACACGCACGTAGCTTCCCCTTAGCAACGAGTCACGTAGCTTCCATGGTAACCTCCATTCACTGCGGCGAGCCGCGCTCATTGTTAATAAACCCCGTAGTCCAAGGTTTAGTCGGTTGTGTCTCCTTGTCGTTTGCACTGAACTATGAACACGGGACCCATCTCGCAGCGGTCTATGCATGACAGTACCCTTCCCTAAAGACAGACCCCGTCTTCTCGAGGCCCAAAAGTCAGAAATCAAACGGGGAGCATGAATATGTTGGACAGGTTCCCATGTCCTCTCTTCTGGGCCGTAACCATCCCAATCCACATAATACATTCTGAACCCCTTATAGACCCTGGTGTCCAAAATCCTATTAACCTCATTCTCCTCTTCCCCCTGTACCATGACCGGAGGAGGATGCGACGGGAGAGAAGTATCAGGCAAAAAAGGTTTGACGAAAGAGACATGAAACACTGGATGCACCTTCCACTTAGCAGGAAGAGACAAACGTACCACCACAGGATTAATTACAGCCGTAATCACATACAGCCCCACAAAATGTGGAAGAAACTTCTTCCCTTCAGGTATCCGCAGATACTTAGTTGACAACCAAACCTTTCCACCCACCACATAATCAGGGGCCGGAGAACGGTGGGCATCCGCAAACCTCTTAGCGTTATCCTGTGCCATTTCCAAATGTTCCCTCACCTGTTTATGTACTAAACACATGTGTTGAATGCATGAAGATGCCACCAGATGTCGTGCGGCCAAGACAGGAGAAACAGGCAAAGATCTAGGGTGTCGTCCGTGCATAGCATAAAAAGGGGAAGAATGCGTAGACGTATGCAAAGAGTTATTATACGCGAATTCCGCCATAGGCAGTAACGACAGCCAGGAGTCTTGATACTGGTGTGTAAGGCAGCGAAGATACTGTTCCATGGTGGAGTTGAGACGTTCTGTTTGCCTGTCTGTTTGAGGGTGGTAAGCGCTAGAATACCTCTCATTTATACCAAAGGAAGCAGTAAGCGACTTCCAAAAATGAGATGTAAATTGGGAACCTCTATCCGTGATGATAACAGACGGGAGACCAAAAAGACGAA
The DNA here is from genome assembly GCF_040938575.1 of Ambystoma mexicanum. NCBI lineage: Eukaryota > Metazoa > Chordata > Amphibia > Caudata > Ambystomatidae > Ambystoma > Ambystoma mexicanum. The sequence continues at coordinate 814,021,757 of NC_090931.1, forward strand.
ATACTTTCTTGAGAAATAGATCCGCCAGCTTTGGGGCGGAAGGCACACCTTGGCAAGGTACAAAAAGTGCCATTTTGGTGAAGTAATCGATGATCACCCATATGGTGTCATACCCAGAGACCGGTGGCAATTCCACCACAAAATCCATTCAGATCATGTACCAAGGATAGCCAGGAATTAGCATGGACTGCAGCAGCCCAACAGGTTTGGTATTCATGGTTTTGCACTGGGCGCAAACATAGCAATGAGCAATATGAACAAAAACATCCTTTAACATAGAAAGCCACCAGCACCAATGTTGTAAAAGATCAACGGTCTTCTTATTACCGGGATGAGCAGCCAACCTCGAATCATGACACCACTGGATCGCTTTCTTCCTGGGTTCATTGTACGGAAGAAACAACAGACCGTTGATATGGGGTAACCCGTTTATTATTTCGAGGTTGAGTTCGGCATGTTCTACGGGATGGTTCTTTACCCATTCTCGTAAATCATTACATAAGGTAGGTTGGAGGGTACATCCACAAATCCCCTGATGTGGTAAGAGAAGAGGTCCTTCTGATCTATGAGGGGATGAATCTCCATGTATACGTGAAAGTGCATCCGCTTTAGTGTGCAAAGAACCGGGCCGATAAGTAATGGTGAAATCAAACATTGAAAAGAACTCATGCCACCTAGCATGTCTAGCCATGGAACACTTTACGGATTGTAAGGCCACCAGATTTTTATGGTCATTGAATACCTGAACTGGAAAGACTGAACCCAATAAATGATGTCGCCAAGTCAAAAACGAGTCATGTGCTGCTAGCAGCTCCCTTTCTGTGATTGTGTAATTCCTTTCATATGGGGTAAGTTTCCTTGAATGGAAAGCCACCGGATGCAACCCTTCAGTATCCGGACATACTTGAGACAGAATGGCACCAAGAGCGATGTCTGATGCATCTGCCTCTACCACAAATGGTAGCTTAGGATTAGGGTGTTGGAGTACCGGTGCACTAGTAAAAGCAGATTTAAGACTTTGAAAAGCCTGATTACAGTCCTTATCCCAAAGGAATGGTGTTTTGCTGCTTGTTAATGCGGTCAGTGGAGCGACCAAGGACGAGAAATCTTTTATGAATCTCCTGTAGAAATTTGCGAAGACTAGAAATTATTGTAGGGCCTTCACAGTTGTGGGTACCGGCCAGTCCAAAATTACCTTAACTTTAGATATGCTCATTTGTCCTCCCTTACTGGTTATCTCATAACCCAAGAACTCTACTTCTGAAACGTGAAAGATACATTTCTCTAATTTTGCATACAGACTGTTATCGCGAAGTCTCTGTAGGACACAAGCAACATGAATCACATGGAGATCATAAGATGCAGAATAGATCAATATATCATCCAGGTAAACCACTAGAAATTGGTCCATCATATCATGGAATACATCATTGATGAAATATTGAAAAGTAGCGGGTGCATTGCAGAGCCCAAATGGCATGTCTCTGTACTCAAATAACCCATACTTGGTTTGAAGGCGGTTTTCCACTCATCTCCGCTACGGATTCTTACCAAATTATAAGCCCCGTGGAGATCTAATTTAGTAAAGATTACAGATGATCCCAATTGGTCCAAAAGCACAGAAATAAGAGGTATGGGATACTGATTACGCACAGTGATGGCGTTAAGAGCCCTATAGTCAATACATGGACGGAGATCTCCCTCCTTCTTGGGTACAAAAAATAACGGGGGGGCTGAAGGTGAACGATAAGGACAAATGAAGCCTGATTTGAGGGGCTGATCAATATATTTCTTAAGAATAACATCCTCCTTGTGGGTTGGAGAGTATATTCTTCCAGATGGGATCTTAGCCCCAGGAACCAAATCAATGGGACAATTGTATGGTCTGTGAAGGGGTAACACAGTACCTCCCCCTTCATCAAACACATCCCGAAACTCAGAATATTCACTGGGTAAATCACCTGTCACAACAGCCCTGATAGTAGATGCTGTATCCATCAAAGGTTGGCAAGGATTATTGGTCAAGGGTTTCCTATCAAAACTCTTAGTGTCACAATATTCCGACAAGAATTCGATGGTACCTGCGTGCCAATCAATAGACGGATTATGCAATCAAAGCCATGGTATTCCTAGAATAAGCTTGAACTGCGGGGCAGTGATTAGATCAAAATATATGTTTTCGGAATGTCCATGGAGTGTTTCCATAATCAGATCAACGGTTTGCTGAACCACCATACCAGATATCAAAGTGGAACCATCAACAGCATTAACAACCACCGGATTTTCTTTTTCAACAATGGCCAACCCCAGGTCCTTCGCATAAGAGGTATCGATATATTTACCGGTAGCACCGGAATCCAGAATAGCTGTGGCACGAACGACCCGACCTTGCAGTAGTCGAAAGCTCACCTGTGCTGCTACAGGTTGATTGAATTTAGAGTCCATAGAAACATTAGTGCTCGGCAATCGGACTCCTCTCATTGCCGAGCTTTCAAGTTTCCCTGTTTCTTGGTAGGCTTCTTAGTACATGCTTTTAGTAGGTGTTCTAAAGACCCACAATAAAAACACAAATTGTTTTTCTTCCGGTGTTCACTTTCTTCTTGAGAAATAGGACCCCGCATAGCTGCTCCTATCTGCATTGGTTCAGACACAGCCGTAACTGGAGTAGGAATGGGTTGAAGATCGGGAGAGAGACCCCTTTTCTCCCCTTTTCTAGCAGCTTTGCGAGCATCAATCTGAAGCACTAGTTCAAGTAGTTCTGGAAAGGTAACCGGAACGACTGGTACCATAGCAAGTGTGTCTTTCAAAGAATCCGATAATCCCTTGTAGAAGAGAGACGCCTTCTTATCATCAGGCCACTCTGTCTCAGGAGCCAACTGATTAAATTTGGCTAAATAAGCTAGAAGAGTCAAATCACCGTGTTGTAAATTCAACAATTCCAGTTCCACGACTTGAGTCTTGTATCGGGTGTCAAACACCTTGCCCATGGCATCCATTAATGCATCGCAATCAAACAATAAAAGACTACCTTCCTCCAAAAGAGGATTAGCCCATGCTGCAGCAGTACCACCAAGGTGTGACAATAAAAATGCAGCCTTGGTAGCGGAATCAGGAAAAGAACCTGGCCGGCACAAATAATGGAGTTGACATTGATTCAAAAAGGTCCTAAAGAGTCTTGGGTCTCCATGAAATCTTTCTGGTGGGGCCAAAGGGAACTGTAATGTAATATACACTGGGCCGGCCTCCGCCTGTGCGGGTTCAACGGCAGGAGCATTAGGCATTACCGGTGCCATTTGGGGCAGAGGCTGTATGGCGGTTTGTAGTTCTAAGATTTGTTGTTGAGTGGTGGCATGAGCAGTAGCCATGTCGGTTCTTAGGTCGGCCACTAGCTGAAGTAGATTAGCCAGGGTCTCGTTGGGATCCATTTTAGAAGGCTTCTGATTATGTCAGAATTTCTCTTCTTGGACTTGAACTCGTAGTGTAGAAGAAGAATTCTTCCCACTAATGTACCACTTTGAATGTAACATTAAACATACAAAGCAATCTATTAATTGTAAGATTGGATTCCCACCGAGACATCGTGGCTGTAGAAAATAAACAACAGAGATATGTGATTAGAACAGCTATGATTAAGATTTCAGAAAACAGTTCCCAAACGTTAATCACACTAACCTGAATAATAACAACAGACTTGGAATGACTAACACAACTGGTTCTAGGGCGATATCCAAAGGATGTTCTGAAAGAAAGTTGAACACTATAATCCTATTTCCCTGAATCAGATAGAGAAAGACTTAATATAACAAGAGAAGAAAAAAGAATCTTGCTTACCCAAAATATTACTTAGGTTAGACACGAAAATGCAGAATGCCCTTATTCAGCTGGAGGATTGGATTCAAAACTGTTCTACTGTTTGGAGACAGGTGCTGTTCTTGGTGGGCTGTGATAACGCGGATTGGTGCTGATTCCAGCGTTATAATGGAAGATCTCCCTCGGTGCAGTGGAGGCTGTCCCACGGTGCAGCAGAGGCTGTCCCACGGAGCAGCGGCGGCTGTCCCACGGTGCAGCCGTTGCTGACCCACGGTGCAGCGGAGGCTTTCCCACGGAGCAGCGGAGGCTGTCCCACGATGCAGAAGTTGTCACGCGGAGATGTGAACACTGTCTCGAATGAGTTATTAAACAGATAGAATCGTAAACCAAAAGAGTATCCAAGTTCAATCAGGGTCAAAAACCAAGCGGACAGTACGGGAACAATAGGAGAAGATACCAGACGTAACCGAGGAACAAGAGCAAGAGTTCATAACCAGGAAGACAGAAGGCAACTAAGCAGACAAGGGAAATCCAAAAGCAAGTAAAGTCCAAAGCCGGGTCAAGAGGTAACGTAGTCAGAACAAGAAAAAAGGCCAAAAACCGAACGCCAAAAAAAAGCTCGATCAGAAGCTCTAAACCCAGGTGGAGGCGTTGCTAAATAGCCAAGATCACATGACTAACGCCATGATCCCACACGCACGTAGCTTCCCCTTAGCAATGAGTCACGTAGCTTCCATGGTAACCTCCATTCACTGCGGCGAGCCGCGCTCCGTGTTAATAAACCCCGGTGTCCAAGGTTTAGTCGGTTGTGTCTCCTTGTCGTTTGCACTGAACTAAGAACACGGGACCCATCTTGCAGCGGTCTATGCATGACATTAAGGATTCTATCTGATGAGTCAGATGACTTCTAGAGGTCAGCCGGTTCCAAGAGAACACCTACTGAAATGAAGGATGCTGGGGAGCACACAGCCCTGGCATAGAAGAAGAAACCCACACTGGGGGAGCAGATTAAGGAGACCTAGGTACTCAGGAAGGCTACAGAAGGCCCAACGGGAGTGGACTCCAAGCAATGCCGGGTATGCCAGCAGTGGAGAGACCCCAGTCTCAGTGATGAGGCGACTGAAGGGTTATGGGCCCCATTCGTGCAGCCCAAGAAGCTGAAGAGAGGCAGGGGTCCAGAATGACAGAACCTACTCAGGCAACCATTGAGGACCCACTGATGGCCTTGGTGGAGGGCCAACTAATAATGAACTGCAAACAACTTGAGACAATGATAGCCTTGAATGGTGCAATGTCAGAGATGCAGGGGTTACCACAAGGGGGATCACCAAAAACTGAGGAATGGAGAAGACCCAGCAAGCTTTCATCAATTTTGAGAGTGTTGCTCAGACAGTGGGATGGCACATAGATCATTGGGTTAGCGGCATGGAGCCACTCCTCACAGGTAATGCTCATCAAGCTTAAGGCCCTGAAACTTGAAGGGAACACCACATATGAAATTGGTATTTTGGAAAGAATGGGGCATGACTATGAACATTATCGTCTACAATTGAGAACTCTGCATCGATGCTAGGAAGAGACACCCCAACACCAAACCCTCAGAGTCCAAAACATGATTAACAAATGCTTGGGGATGAAGAGCTTCAAAGAAGCCAAGAACATGCTTTTAGTGGACCAGTTTATCAACTGTTTGACCCCATATTTACTGAAAGTGCTAAACCAGTTCCACAAACAAACATCGGAAGGGGCCAGCCAAATGTTAAACATGTACCAGTGAGCTATGTACCAGCGAGAACCCCTATGGGTTCCAGGAAACCTGGCCAAGCAAAATACCTGCCCTGTGTAAATGAAGGAAGTCAGACTGTGCGGGTATCCAGCCCGTTACAAACTGCAACAAGAACAAAGACATATATATCCCCACCCTGGAGGACTGGGTCAGACATCATATAGTTCCTTGGATGGGAATCCACGGTTACGTCTGTAGGAAGCATAGCCACATTTGTAGCTTCTTTCCTGAAAAATGAAAAGAGGAGCCAATGGAGATAGGGCTACTATAACCAGAGCCTGGAGAACATTACCCTCCAGAAGTAGACTGGAGCCGGATAGAGAATCAAGCGAGCCAGGATATCTCCCTGGTCTGTTCTCTAACAAACCATAAACCACAGAGGTAGCAACATGGGCAGTCTGCTCCATAGGTGATGGGACTTATTGGAATGGGTGGAGGTAGGTGTCGGGATGTGAACCTGTCAAAAAAAAGGGGGCATAAAGGGGGAACTTAGTTCAAACCCCTTGGAGTGCATCAATATTTGCATGGATATTGTTACTACTGTCTCTGCCGTAATACCTATTATCCTATGCCATCGCCAGGTCTCTTTTTACAGCTGAAGCTCCCAGAATGCACCTGGGTGCAACCAGGGAAACTTGGACCAAAACCAGGGGAATGGAATAAGAGAAGGAATGGAATGGACTGTAATTTTACATGCCCAAAAGGGATGGGACACCCAACACTCCATCCACCCCCCTAGACAGACAACAGGGAAGTGGTGGGACAACATAAAAGAGAATGCGAGAGAAAAATACAGCATGGAGAGCAGGGGAGACACAGAAACCCTCCCCAAACTCACTTGTAAACACAACTCATCAGCACATGAAAAGAACCACTGGGAAAATTAGCAGCAAGCATGGACGGCTGCCACCACAAAATAGAGACTGAAAGGGGCGCGAGTCTATAAGTCTTCTTAAAGATGTCCAGGGGAAATCCCAACCACCAGGGGAATAGCTTGGCCAGAGATTAGCCAAAGGGAGCATGTGACATGGAGGGCCAATAAAAGCCTTGAGGAACTGGGCTATAAAAGGCAAGCATGTGCAGAAGACGGTGAAAGGTGTCAGGAGCAGAAGAAGTAGCCCAAGAGAGGGTGCACCAGGAGGTGGAGGAGCTGGAGTTCAGAGAGATACTGCAGGTAGTGTTGGGTCTGAGTGGGTGGTACCCGTTGAGTGTGTGTGGATGTATTAGAAGCTGAGAGTAGAAAGGGGGAGTTGAGAGTAGAGAAACTGGTGGTTGAGAGAGAAACTGTTTGTGGGTGGGTGTTTGTGAGGGAAGTGAGAGGCATGATGGTAAGAAGAGTAGAGGCAGATGTAGTGGTGGGATCGAAAAGTGCGTGAGAGAGTGGGGATACCAGGAGGGTGTTGGAGGGGTGAGAGATGAGTATAGATAGGGAGGAAGAGGAGTAATAAGAGGGATGGTGTGTGGGGAAAGAGGGATGGGAGAAGGAGAAGTGAGACTAGAAGGGAAATATATGGATGGGGAGGCCAGTTCGAGGGTGGAGATAGAAGTGAGAGAGGCCAATAAAATCAGTGAAAGGAGTGTGGAGAAGGGAAGTGAGACAGTGTGACAAGGAAAGGGTGGTGTTGAGAGAAGTGAGGAGAACCAGTTGAGTCACCCATTTGAGTCACCCATTTGAATGGAAAGCGACAAACTTCAGGAAAAATTGTCAGGTCCTTTAGGAAGCCTCTAAGTGAGAGTTCGAGAAGGCCACTGTGTGTAGACCCTCGTTAGGGTAAGGGATCAACCCAGACCATAGGCTTCACCTGGCTTTGGTATGAAGAGATTGAAGAAACATTGCATTGAAATAGGAAGGTGTGTGCCCACTTGGGGATTGAGGTATGCGTAAGGGACCACACTTTATCTAAAAACCTCAATTGATTTGAATTGAAAAGTACCTAGTTCTTTTTATAATAAAAAGTTCAAAATGAGTCCTTGTTGTGTGATTTTTGAACAAAGTGTCACAACTTTTACTATAAAAACAGCATACACTTTTAAAATTAAGTCCATAAAAAAAATGAAACTGGTTTGGATCAGAATTTGTCATGTGCGCAGGAGGACTAGTTCCACATACCTCTATATCCCTTTACACGCACCTTCAGAAACTATGACTATTCATGTTATGGGGATAGCATTATAGGTTCATGGCCTTGCCCTACTAATATTCTGGTTGTCCTTTATGGGACCCTCCATAAGAGAAGCCTGTTTATCATGCCTATTTTGGAGACTGGTTGATTCAGACACTCAACACTGTGTCCGGCCCTCTTGTAGTGGCTGAAACCTTCCATTTATAACTTTGGGATTCTGTTATATTCCTGCATGCCCATGGCCCTAACTGGTCAAAGTGTGAGAGACACTCTAGTTTCCCACTCATCCCAGGGAAGTTGGTCAATGCTGAAAAATCTTGAGCTTTGCAAGTGGAAAGAACTAATTCCAAATCCCTACCACATCTGAGACCACCCACCTCGTGAAGACAACATTCCAATTCATCCCAACACAGTTCTGTCTTCCATTAGATGCCCTTTCCTCTGTAGAATGGTAAATGCATCTTTCAGAGATCACAAGGTGCCTACATTAATTAAAACCGTTACCGTAACACCCTTAGTCAAAAAACCAGGTCTAGACCAATGTGATCCCACTAGCCTCTGCCCGATCACAAATTGCGACTTCTTCCTAAAAATACTGGATAAAGTTGCCACTGGTCAACTACAGGAATACTCAGACAAAAATGGCCTTTAACATACCCAACAATCAGGTTTCAGAGGAGCAGCTTTTCCCGACCTCCAGGCAAAATGCTCAGTATTCTGAACGAGGAAAAGGCGGTATGCTGATTTTATTGGACCTCTCGGCAGCATTTGATTTGCTCGACCATCGGAAACTCCGAGAGGCCCTAGACAAATCAGGCAACTGTTCCCAAGAAGCCATCAAATGGATTTCCTCCTTTCTAGAAGACAGGAGTTCTAAGATTCAATGGGGCGATTTCTACTCCACCCCAACCTGTTGACTGTGATGTGTCCCGGGGGGGGCAGCTTTTCACCCCTCTTGTTCAATCTCTATCTGCACTGTCTCTGTACCCTACTTACCAATTTAGGAGTCTTCTACACAAATTTTGCTGACGACACGCAATTAGTCATTGAACTAAGTGGCTGTCACACCACTGATAACAACAAGCTCACTTGCATCTTATAACTCCATTGAGGCCTGGATGAAGACCAACTGGATGTCCGTCAATGGAAGCAAGACCAAGCTCATGGTCTTTGTATCTACCCAGGCTAGGGCTAAATTGGATACAGCCTACTCTACTTTCATTAGGACCCTGGTGCTCCCGTAATGAACGGTGCCGGTACGGGACCGGCACCGTTTATTACGGGATGCCCTATTACGAGGCCTGCTAGAGGGTCCCACTTTTCACATCTGGTCTGACCAGACGTGAAAAGCGGGACCCGCTAGCAGGCCAGGATGCTAACAACGGGCCCACCATTAACGGGTCCGTTGTTAGCATCCTCCCCATTCCCATTGAGCCCTATGGGGCTCAAATTGGAATGGGGATTAAGAAAAGGGCAATTACCGGGTCCGCCAAGGTCGGCATAACCCGGTTATTGCCCTTTTCTTGGACCCGGTAAAAAATCATTACTGGCGGCAGCCGTGCCCTTAATAAGGGCACGGCTACCGCCTGTGGGGTAATGAGGCCCTAGGTGTTTATCTACAAGCATCCTTGGGAGCGAACGCTCATGTTACACATCTCAAACAATATTGGCAATACCACCAGAGACTGTTAAGACAAATTAGGCCCTTGCTGAGTAAACAAAATAGCGCCATCACCGCCAGAGCCACAATCTTTTCCAGACTTGACTATGGGAACTCGCTGATGATGGGGGCTAGCAGTAAATGTATTAAACAATGTCAGGTCATTCAGAATAATTCGGACAATCACCAGAAAATCAAGAAGGGAACACATCACGGAGGAGAGAAAGTCCCTTCATTGGTTGGCCCTGGAAGACCGCATTACATTCAAATCAATGTCCTTCGTCCATCACTGCCTATTTGGATCCGCCCCCACCTATCTAAAAAAACAAATCACTCCATGTGAACCAAGCTGTGCCCTAAGGTCAAAAACCCAAGGGCTAGTGAAAGTCATGCAATCAATAAAAGCAAACGGACTAGGTTAGGCTTTTCCCATTAAAGCGGCTGCTACATGCCACGAACTTCCTGTGCACTTAAGATCAGAGCCAAACGACCTACAATTCAGAAAAAAATGTAAAACCCTGCTGTTCAAATAAATGAAACGCAAAACCTAGACCCCCCCAGCTTTTCGACAGGTTGTACCTATGCTATGTTGTCCAGTCTCATTTGTCGTCCTAGGATCTCTGTTATGCGCCCTGATGCCTGTGGGCTTTCGGCGCTATGCAAATAAACAAAAATAAAAATAAATAATTGGCAGCCTTTCACACTCTTTGCCTTTCAAATGAAAACGTGCCCATTCTTGTCAGTGCCATCGCTGTGGTTGGCAGTGATTCTGGCTTTCAAATATGCAGAGATCCTCATCTCTGCATATCTGAATATCTCTGCATATTTGAACATGTCTTTTTCTGCTCGCTATTTCCACAGTTGCTGAATAGAGTGGCTGACTGACCACTCCTCAAAGATATTTTCCCTAAAGATAAAGCTGTTTCACCTTTCTGCATTCTAAAGGAATTCCTTCCTTTCCACATTCTGTACCAGGCCAACTGGGCCTGGTTCTAGAGGGTGGCTGCCCTAAAACAACTATCAGTGGCTCCACAAGTAGTTTATTTTGGTTCAGCCTTGTGCTTTGAGATGTCCTGTGCTTTGAGATGTCCTGCATTTTCCATTCTGCCTCTCCTGCACCTCTCTGTTCTAGAGTTTAACATGAGGGAATTTCAGGACGAGGCCATCACAAAGTAAATGATCACTCAGGTCCAGCAGGCTAACTGGCCTTCCACCTTATAGACTTACATGAGGCACTGCACTGGGCCATGTCCCAGTCTTTTGTGCCTTCTAGATGCATCAGTCATTTTGACTGTGAGGCTCTTCGTGTGCCGTTGATCTTCTAAAATGGAAGGGAATCTAGTCTGTAAGTTTCAGTATCCAGTGAAAAGTAGACTGTGATTTCCCCAAATGTGCACTCCCAGGAAAATCAAGCACTTTCCCCAAATATTCTAGGACTCGAGTTAGAGTTGGAATTCACGCTTGTCCTAGAATAGGGTGACCAGATGTCCTGGTTTTCCCTGGACAGTACCCGAATTTAGCTGTCCGACCCTGGGTCCTGCGAGTTTTTTAATAAAAAAAAACCTGTCCCAAGATTGACGGGTGGTTGTCTGGTGTCCCGGTTTGCAGACAGACAACAGGTCAGCAACGCAAGATGAGCAGTGCACAGGCTCCTGGTTTCATTTTCTCTACTCTCCGCCCCAGCCGGAAACAGAGGTACTCCGGCACTTGTGGATTTCCGACCCTCTGCCGTCTGAGCTTGTGATGATGGAGGAAGTGCAACAGAGTTTGGGGGATTATGGACGGCACGGACCGGCGTATCTAAAAGCTGCTACTTTGCCGACCCCTCCTTTTGCTCTGCGTTCTACAGGATAGTGCTGATCAGCTGCCACGCTGACTGTGGAGCCTGGACGGCATCGTCACTGGATGAAGCACCCTCCGCGTGGACCTGCTCCCTGCGTGCAGTGCCACCGATACACAAGCGCTCCATCTGCTGTGCATCTATCTTTTGTGGCCCCCATCTCTGCTGCAGCATTGCTAAATCATTCAATGTCCAATAGGTGAGTCTGCACTTGCAGTATTTCTTGTGTGCACATGGCTGGTACCTTTTGTAACCTGCTCATCCTGTATATATACACAAATGGCTGTTACATTTAACAGATACTACAAGCCACCCACCTATAAGCAATCAGTTACTATAAACATCTGCTAATGATGTGCATGTATAAACATATTCGAGTTACTGTGCACAAGTGTTTCCTTTTATTTTTCAGAGACTTCAAGAAAAGTTCCTACACACAAGTTACAGTTCAAATAATGCTATCTATAGCGTAGTAACTGTAGATTGGAAAAATATCTTGCACAGTAACTAGACTGCTTGAGGTACAGCCAGGATTGAGCATACATAAACACATCAGATTTATGCCATTATAAACAGATAAGTGAATTAGCTGGAATAGCTGTTCAACTCAATGCAGGGGGCTGTAATGCCACCACATGTCTAGGATAGCCAATAAGTAGATCAGGTTATCAAAATGGGATTCGGTTTTCCGTAAATTAATCTACTTGGATAGCTATAAAACTGGCTGACAATGGCCCAGACGGCCAGAGTTGGACCCAATGCACTATGACGCATGGAAAGGTTTGGTAGGAAGGCACTGGCGAGCAAGTTGCGAAGGCCTCACCACTGACTGGTGTCAAATGGATTGGCACACATCAATTGAAGGATTCCCCTATGCACAGCCACGGATAATGTATGGAGTCCAAATCCTGGAGAAAAACACACATGTAATCAGAACTGCGAACACTGTTTTGTTTCCAAGATCATTAATTAGCAGACAAGGACTAGTCGAGATTAGACTCAAGCTGCAGTGAACAAAGCATTCAAAATACCCTCCAGGGCAGCAGAATGGTCGAGAGCAGGGTATGATCCGAATGGTAGTGGGTGGGGGATGGGGGTAGGAGGCAAGGACCGAGGATATTAGAATCGGAAACACATTCTAGACACAATTACATGTACATGGGAGGAGCAGGATTAGGGGGAGAGATAATGCCTCTGTAGTATGCTAGTGCTGCTTCCTGCATAAGAGTTTTTTTTTTAACTAACTTACTTAAACAACTTTATTTCCGTTGTTCAACCATAAAAGTACATTCAGTTAAATAAGAATAAACATTAGAATCATAAAAGAGTGAGGATGTGCAATTTGGGCTTAGACTGAGAATGGAGGCAATACATGGTCGAGCAGAGGAAAAGAAGGTTCAAACGGATATTATTATAAAAGCACTCGCTGCCATAAAATAAGTACAAGAATAAAATTAACTGATAAAAAATACAAGTGGTTTGACTCAGTATTATAGGTTAGAAAAACAAAGTACGAGCACCAGTTAAAGTATCATGAGGAGACAAACTTCTCGCAGCCTCACCTACTGTCCTATAGTCACAATTAGCACAGCACTATTTCGCCAGGAATTGCGCTCTTAGCAGCCGTGCTCTGTGGATGTAATGGGCATTTGCATAAACAACATGAAAATCTGCACATTGGCTCAGGAACCTCACGTCAATGCATGATTGGCGAATCTTAGGCTCTTTTAAAATGGATTTTAGATGCATTTTCCTTAGGTGGGTGGTCTCATCACAGAACAGAAAAAAATGCATAACGGTCTCACTGCCCACCTTACATAGTGGAAACAGATTGGAGTTAGCACGGCGCTAATTACAGGTGGATGAGGCCACTTGGAGAATGCCCAGTCTAAAGCGCAGATACAATTTTCTTTTACTTCTTTTTGAAGGCTTGTAAGATGTGTGAAGAATCCTGTGCATCCCTCACTTAAGCGCTGCCTAAAGTGTCCTCCCAGGTGGCCTGGGGAGGGCAGATGCTTCCTGATCCCAACCCTCAACGCTGGGGTGGTGCACTGCAGGAGGATCACCTGAGTGGCGACACGGCCCAGGGAAGTGAGGAGATACCGTGGGATGAGACACAGTATGTTTCCTCTACTGGGGAGACTATTAACACTGCACCAGAGAGGTCAAGGTTTACTGTCATTTTAATGTCTCTCAACCTCCTATGGAAACTAAGGTGGTAAACCCTAAAATTGTAACACCAAAACATATTCGGATGAAAGAAGGAATCTTTTTGGTACCTAAAATTAAAAGCCTTACACACTACCAAACGTACACTACAAGGAATGGCGGAAAAGTATTTTCTAAATCATCTTCCTCTAGCCCAGTTAAAACATACAGCCCCTCTGTTACAAATACTAAGGGAATTAAAGTTACTCTTAAAGATATTTAAGAAGTAGAAAAATCTTACTTTGATAAAGTACATGTCCTAGATTCTACAGGGACTGAGACAAAGAAGAGGCTGAAGAAGCATGTAGATATAGTAGTCAGGCAATTAAGCTGAACTGCCTTTGCACAGGTCGAGCAATTGAAATAAATGGTTTACACCTGAAGCAAATTGCCTATCAAACCTGTGAGGCATAAAAGACTGTAGCAAGAGAGGAGAGAGAGAAGGAACTGGAACAGGAGTAGGAAGGCTGGAAGTAGAGGCAGTAGTAGCAGAGCATGATGCTGGCAATTCACAAGGAAGTGTGATCACAGTAAAGACACTGGAGCATGGAGACAGCGGATTTCACTTGCTAGTTCTGAGAAGGTCCTACTGAAGAGACGGTCCCAGGAATGCCCCGCCTCAGCCCCATGAGCATGACAGGCTGACGAGTCAAGAACACTCAAAGTCACTAATTTCTTGCACGATCCCCAAGTGCACCACTGACTGACACATATACAGAGAGGTATCCCCTCACAAAGTCATCCCAACTATATCCAATGCATATCCTTTCAGATCCAGGGAACCCAATGGAGATCGTGGATCTGAACACTATAATGCACTGCATCGATTAAGTATCAAGAAGCCACTGTGAGGATGTCGACGTAGCAGCGTTAGCCACGAGTAACACTCACAGCCATGCACAGCTTACACAAACTGTAATACTGTAACTTCAGGGGTCTTCTTGGCCGTTTTTCTCATATACTTTATTACATAGTTACATTAAGCTACATATAAGGATAACCACTGGGTCCCATCACCCAGGCTTAACTGACATCAGGTAGAACACTCATACAACATTCACACATCAACATTCCACATGACATCACAGGGTCTCTCATTCACAAGCAAGCACTTCACAACACATCTCCTTCCTTTCCAATGACTCACAACCACACGACATTCACCAACAAGCACTACACAACACACCTCCTTCCTTTCCCACACTACACCAACGAACACTTCACAACATATCCCTTTCCTTTTTTCAACCACCACTGGCCTCGGAAACACAACACAATACAGGGCACTCATACAGGACATCCACACCATGCATCTTTTTATAAAGAGATGCAACTCTAAAGAAAATATCTCAGGGATGCTATCCCCATATTGCTGCGGGACGCTATCCCTACTCTGCTCAAGGACGCTATCTCTACTGTGATGTGGGAAGCTATCCCTATATTGGTGCGGGGCGCTACCCCTACTCTGATGAGGGACGCTATCCCCACTCTACTCAGGCACGCTATGCCTATACTAGTCCGGGGAGCTACCCCTACTCTGATGAGGGACGCTATCCCTTACTCTGATGCGGGACGCTATCCCTACTCTGACGTGGGACGCTATCCTACTCTGCTGCGGGATGCTATCCCTACTCTGCTGCAGGATGCTATCCCGCCACTGCGGGACACTAGCCCTACTCTGCTGCGGGACGCTATCCCTACTCTGCTGCGGGACGCTGTCCCTACTCATCACTTCACTTCATGTTGAAAGGGACGCTAGCCCTACATTTCACTTCAGGTTGAAAGGGACACGATGCCTAAACTTCACTTCTCATAGAAGGCGCTAGCTTTCTATATTGGGAACGCTATCCCTACACTTCACTTAGGATTGGGGCGCTACCTTCCTATATTGGGAACGCTATCCCTATACTTCACTGCTGATTGGAGGCACTACCCTCCTCCATTGGGGACGCTATCCCTACTCTTCACTTCACACTTCACTAAAAAGGGAAGGAGCTACCTTCCTCTATTGGGAACGTTATCCCTACACTTTACTTCAACTATCACACTTCTGATATATTTGCACTATCACACTTCTGGTATATCTGCACTTCATACCAACCTTCAACAATGGCGACCCACTTCTAAAATAGGACATTTTGAATTTCAATATCTTATTACAGTAAGATCTGCAAATCTATGAATCTCTAAAAGTCCATGCCGCCTTCATGCAGCCTACTTTTGCTTTATGTGCATACCTCTAAACTTCTATAAGTCCATGTTGCACTAGATAACATAACCCTGAAATGCCTCAAAAGGTGACTTCTAGCCCACTGAGGCTCTCTTTCTTGTAACTCCAGGCATGCATCATGCACCTCCAACTTTCTCACTTAAGACAATAACTGTATTCTATAAAGTACATAAAAGTCCATTCATAGCTGCAAACCCTCAAAAGGTTAGGCTTCAATTAGTAACTTTTAAACTTCAATACTTGTAGACCATATATGCATATTCTCACTATCATTTGCATTCTCATAAGAATACAGTATCTTCTTGCATTAACGTAGCCTTAATAGCGTGACTCTATTGAAATATAAATCACCCGTAAAGTTCATAACTTTAAAGGATACATGCATATGATGACACTTCATATAATGGCACTCCTTCTTCATGCCCATCACTTCTTTTAGTCTGGCCTGAGAAAGTTTGGGGAAGTTATACTGCACCAAATCCCCCAAAGCCATGTGGTTTCACTTCGCTCTATAGTGCTTCTGTCAAAACAAAACCATCATTTCTCATTGCTCAAAGGTCCTTCCCACCTATTTCTTCCTCCCTTCACTATGGGAACTTCACTGGGCTCAACATTGCAGTGACTTCTTCACACTGTTGTTTACCACGCTGCATCTGCTTTCCCAAATCTTCCTTTTGGGGACCTTCTTCCTCACTTTAGTTCTCCCTTCGCTTTGCTTCTACTTCTGTTCTTTGAAGCCTGCTTCTGTTTCAAGATATCGCAGCTCAGGTGCTTATCTTCATCACGCTGCACCTTGGGGCCCACGCTGGGACTTTCTCCACTTTACAACCCCCTGGACACTGCCCTTTGGAGACTGCTTCAAAATATCACAGCGCAGGTGCTTATCTTCATAACACTGCACCCTGCCTCTGCTTCACACTTCACACATTTGGGGCCTGCTTCGCTATTGGGACTTCATTTCCCCAATCACTTTGCTGCAGCTTCTACTTCAAGCTTCAACACTTCTCCTTGGGGCCTGCTTTACTATTTGGGGCTTCACTTCTAGACTTAAGCCCTCTACTTCTGCGCAAGCAAGCACTTCACAACACAAACACACACTCGCTTACATGAAAAACATGCTAACACAGTTCTGTGGATAGAGGACGGATACATATACATACTGTCAAAGGTTTTATTATTTTTCCTATTAGCCCAATGCAATAACGCTGAGACGCAAGGCAACAAGAGACGCAGAGCAAGCTTGCAGATGCTTATGGCAATTAACCCTATGGAACTACAGGAGTATATATGGAGCATGCTAGGACCGTGTACGACTCACCTAGAAGAAACATAGCACAGTATGAGCATGTAGCAATCACATTATTAGTCTAAGGAAAATTACAGAAGGCCTCAGGCTACAGGACACCAGACAAGGGAAGCAGGTTCAGGCTGTACCAAGTGGGAAGGCCGAGCTCACAGCCAAAGACAGAGAGAAAAAAACACATTCCAGGTTTCAGACGGCAAGGGGCCAGCTGCAGGAAAATGGAATAAATCCTCATAAATGCAGACCCAAAGAGCTACATTTTGTGGTCAACAACCACGTAATGCAGCCGAACTAGAGAATGGGTAATCATCCATAGTGGGAAAACAAGCTGTTCTCAGCAACCCAGACCAGAAGTCAAACAAATGTTGCAACGGGGAGCACACTCTTGTCAAAGGTGGTCTACTACCAGATACAATTAAGACACATAGTAATTTCACATCACCTTATCACCTTAAATAGGTGCACAGGGGCTGAGAACTGAACTGAGTCCAAGGCCTGGGGAGACCAGATCCAGTCAATCAAAAACAGAAATACAGGGGTAGATGGCAAAGGGAAAGGGCTAATGCTAAGTTTATAACCCTGCAACAATGTAATAGTTCGTTAATACTCTCAGCACCCTATTAGAAACAGGGATAGGGGATGGGGGAGGACCCAGGCGCTGACATGTAGCATCAAAACTGTGAAACACACCTTGGAAAATTGAGATGTACTGGAGAACTGTGATTGTCTTGTATAATCCCTGTCAGTGCTTGTGATAAACAGCAGTTCTAACTTGCCCTTGGCTGAGTCCTCTGTTATTTTGGGGAGAGGTTTGTTGGGCCCAAAATAGCAACCCACAAGACCTCTGGCGCACCTGGTATCCACACCAACACTGTGGTTTCAAACCCTGGAATTCCATGGCTGCCCTGAGGAAGATGTGTTGAGAGTGAAGCTTTCCCCATGTGCGCCTAGTAGCTGGGATTGCAGAGCCATGACCATGCTGAAGCCTGAGGCCCGTACCAGAAGGCAAGATGAAGGAATGAGGACTGAATTAACGTGGCTAAATACCTATGCTGCAGAAGGATGTGGGTCCCAAGAGTGCCAGAAGCAGTATTAGCATTTGAAGAAGTCGGGCACGTGAAGCAGCCAGCAACCGCAGTGTTCCTGGAGCAGGTGAGTGAAGATCAGCATCCAGGTTCACTTTACAAGCCTTGCAGGTAACTGTTACCAGCTCAGAAGTAACTTGTGTGAGGTGTAAAGTGAGTATAAACTGTTAATCATTGTGGAAGTTCTAGTTAATAGGGAAATGTATCACGTGTACTATTAGTCAGAGCAATAGTGTACGCGTAAGAAGGAGAGCCTACTCATTCCATTGCCAAAGAATATTGCCGGAGTGGTCAGGTGTCTCATAAAAAGAAAAGGGTACGCTTGTTATAGCCACTCCAAAAACATTACTTTAACTTTCACAAGTGTTAAACAAACAATCATGTGTGACCCATTGTATTTCCTTACAGGAGTTGGAAACTGTCTCTGTGATGTTAAATAAGAAATGCAATCACCAACATCTCTTTAAAGCTAAAAGTCTATATGAAAGAGTGGTCGTGTGTACCTACATCTTCTTTTCCTTTGAAGACGGAACCTTGCAGTAGTTGAACATTTGTTCTTGAAGTCCTGAAGTTGTACCATTAACTAAAAGAACAAGCATTACCGAAGTCAAGAGGCTATCCCTTTCCACATTAAAACCAGCCCTATTAAGAACTATTCACCTGGTTTATGAGGTTGTTAAAGGTGCAGTGTCCTCTAATACAAGTGTGGCATTACTACCTGAAGCTGGACGACTGGCAATACAGCTTACGGGTAGTTACTGGAACCAAGAAGGTGTGAACAAAGATGGGAAAGGGAGCTGGGTACTTGTAAAGAGTCAAGCAGAAGTACTTGTGGCAGATGGGCAGACAGAAGAGGCAAAAAGGCAGCCCTTTTCTTGAAGTATAGGAAAGAAGAGTGCCTTGCCTACCTGTAGAGGTTGAAGAGTCTTGTCTTCATATCCCTAATCATTCTGAAGTACCAAATTGTAGAAGAAGAAGCAGAAATACCTCAACTGTGGGGATGTATAAAAATCAGTGGATGTCACATTGGAGTTGGTTGAAGTAGCAGTATACTGTGAAACAAAGGATACTGTTCCCACGGTAACATTAGTAGAATATTGGTTGTCAAGAGTAAGGCAACAAACCAAGAAGAAGCATCCTGACAATTATACTAAATGTACGGCAGAGGTCTTAACTAATTGTAAAGTTGTCAATGAAGTTGTTAACCTAATCTTTGAACTGTGGTTATTAATCCTGGAAAGAGAACATCCAGGATTACCATTGGTGCTATTTACTTGGCTGAACTTGGAAGGGGATCTTTTCAACTGAAAGCCAAAGAATTGTTACCAGTGGATTTTTGTTTGAACTTTTGTATTGACTTGGATCTCTTAAGGACTGGTTCAAGACTTTTTTCTTTTCCTTTGAACATCTGGAGAACTGACTTTGAAAAACCCTGGGGAAGTGATTTACCCAGGACTGCAGAAGGTAATTTAAATACTGTTTATCCTTTTTGTGTTTATGATTTACTTTGAATGTTTTGTTTAGTGTGAGGGGCCGTTTGTTTGTTGGGTGATATTCCCCTAGCCATTAGACCAGGTAGAGAATTCCCAAATAGAGATGGATTAGCAATGATTTATTTGCAAATTGGCTTCTTAATAAAATGTCTATTCTTGAGAAAAACACAAGCAGTTGTCCCCCTCGCATTACTGAACCCTCACATGTGGTTGTATTCTTCCGATAAACAGGTGAGACGTTCCAGTGATTTGGTGCAAGTAGAATCCAGGTCAGAAGGCAGCAGTGGAGGAAGGGGGATGGAAAGTTGAGTAGGGCATGAGGTCACACTGGATGTGGTAGGGGAATTCAAGGAGACAGCTAGGCAAGGTGTGGAGCAGCTGCAAAGAAGCAAATTAGAATAGTGAAGAGAAATTCAAAGATGGACAGTAATGTGTGGTTTGATACAACATTTAAAGCATAAGTGTTCATAAAAAGTGGAAACATTGTAAACTTGCATATTATGTGGGAGATATTTGCAGATTACTATCCAGCAATAACTCTGGGTCTCTGGTTTATGCTGCATATCCACGAGCTGCTTTTAGCTCCTATTTATCCATTCCTAAATTCAATCCCTGATGGCTATATAACTGAATAACTGATATTACAATGTTTATTTTATTTTTTGCCACCATAATTACTTGAGGCATTTGTGTTCTTCCCAATGTTAATTGATACTTTCAAATATGCCACAGTCAATATTTAAGGAACTCATTACATATGTTTAAATGGTATTTGACATTGCAAGGAATGGTTCCTTTTGGCAGTTTTGCTGTCCACAGTAAGGTGCCCGGTACAACCTCCTGTAGAATGTGTATGATCAGACCAGTACTCTGCCCCACCATGCATGCTTTTTGATTGCTTCCCAACATCAGTGCTTCATACCAGTTCTCTCACTTCTGAGAACTTTACTGCATTTATTTGCCTGTCAAGGAAGAGGACCTGAGCAGGCCATTCCAGCATGCAACGAACATCAATTATCAGTACTAAACAGAGTGCTTAACATGCTTTGCTATTTCAGTAGTTTCAGAGGGTATCTTGCATTGCATAGCGCTTCCTGCCATGGGTTATGGCGGTGAAGGTATTAAATGGACTTCAGATGAAGGGTCAATTGTTAGAACAATAGTTTTCTACTTTTAATGTATTCTGCAAAAATTCTTAACTGACCATTTGTGACATGGTTCTCTGGGAACTACTTGGAATAGGTCTTTCTTTCTAACTTGTTTAGAATAATACAATCCAAAGTGAACAGAGGATAGCACAGGGGCAACACGCTGATCTTGGAAGCAAGACCACACAGAGCAACAGAGGATTGAATCCCTGATCCGCACTTACCGTTATAAAAAAAACAATAAAATAAACAAATAGAACACCGGAACTAGGGCATAAGAATAAATGATAGTGTTTTTCCCTTTTGCTTTTTTAAATGTTTCATTTCAGTTCCACTACTCCTTGTGGTGCTTGCCTGTGAATGGCTGCCCAGTTCCCACCTGCATTTGAGTTACCACTCTTTTTTTATTTATTTTTGAAATGATATTTTTTAACTATTTTTACAGGCAGAAAAGACTTGTGACAAATGCCAATGCTGTGCCCTTTCTTGCATCTGTGGAATTCAGAATAGAAACAATCCTGTGGAAGAATCAAGGATTTGTAAGCATCCATGGTGTAGATTGTGTATTTATTTTTCAGATTTATGTGGTCCTATGACTACTTTTAAGTAATGTTCTGTCTAGGTCTAGAATTTGCAACCCTTGTTGGAAATTTTGTGGTAAATTGTTTTTTTTAATAACATTTTGTATAGTGTGAAAGCCTACTTTGTAACCAAATGCACTTAATAATAAAAATAAAAAATAAAATAAAAAAAGAATAGAAATACATTAGCTGTCACTAACACATTTGGGGATTTAATGATATTTCAGGCATACTTCTGCAAACGTGGTTCAGTCATCACAATACAGGTTTTCTTTTATGACTTGCACTACTTTTCTTCTTCAAGCCTTATCTAGAACACTAGCTAGGGAGCTGCCAAAGATGCCCAATAGTAGATGCAGCACCACTGAAGAGGTGCAGAAGGCTAAGGTTGCCAGGAGTGACAGTGAGGTGTATTGCAAGCACTTAAAAACCACTTTTTCTATTAGCCAGGCTGGAACAGTCGATATTAAGGACCACGTGCACTCCAAGAAGCACACATTCTGGTTCTCATCTGCGGCCAGCAGCAGCAACATCACACACGTTTTTTGGAAGGATGCCCCCAAGGACACATATTTCAGTAGGGCTGTTGCTGAGGGTACTTTTGCTTATCACCTCGCAAAGCACAACAACCGTTTTAGATCAATGGAGAGCACATCATCATTGATAAGGAAACTGTATGATGATAAGTTTACCAGTGCCCACACAAAAGCAGAAGCATTAATATAAAGTGCTGCCGCCTTTCGCTACGGAGTATCTCCTGAGTGATGTGAGTAACATTGCCTCTGTATCAGTTTCAGTTGATGCTTCAATCAGAAAAGAGGTGAAGCTAATCCTAATGGTACCCTGCTATTTTCAGGACACTGGGGTGTGCAGGGGGAGGTGAAAGTAAAGATTTTAGAGTTTACCTCAGGTCCTGGGGAAACCTCCTCAATATTATTTGGGGAACAGCTTCAAGCCCTAGAGAAAAGTGATGTAAGGGAAAAGGTAATTGCCTTTTGTGCAGATAACATAAACACAAACTTTGGTGGGAAAGCAAGAGCTCGGAAAAACAATGTTTAAAGTCGAAGGAGGCAATCCCTGAAAATAAAGTAATTGGTTTGTGGTGTGCCGCACACATTGTGCATAATGCAGTGCAAACGGCTGCTGATGGGCTCCCTTTGGACATAGAATCCTTCATCTTGAAACTGTATAAATACATCCACATCTATACCATTGGAAGAGTGGAAGGCATTTTGTGAATTTGCAGAGACTGAATATCAGAGCCTCCTTGGTACCAGCAACACACGCTGGCGATCCCTATTGCCAGCTCTTGACTGTGTGCTCAAACTCTACCCGGCCCTGAAGTCTTACTTTTTCTCAGAAGAAAAAGCCCCTGCAGCAATTATCAAGCTTTTGGAGAAGCCTACTGGTGAGACGTGGCTCTGTTTTCTGCAGAACTAGCTCGTAATTTTTAAAGATGCAATTAAAGTTTTAGAAAAGAAACATTCAAATGCTATTGATGTTGGCCAAAGGTCAATGAGACTGAAAGAAAAAATGATGAAACGATGGGGAGGTGAGATGAATGTTTGTTTTTTGAGCAATGAAGTGAAACTTCTCCTAAACACCCTCAGTGAACAAGGGCAACTAATGGAAGCCCAATTCAATGAATATGTGTATTCATGTAATGACAGCTGCGTGAATTTCCTAGAAGAATGGGGGGCACATTTCTCAGAACTGAACACTTTTTTTTCTGGATCCTCCTGAGCAGTGTCCCTGTCTGGGAAGATGTAGAGGGCTCCCTACAATTTGTTCAGTCTACATCAGGAAGATTTGAACTGGATGCCACAGAGCTTTTTGATGAGCTGAGCTGTGTATGGAATTGCACAGCTTGCAGACCCACTCAGTGGAATGAGCAGAAAAAGTCTGCAGATGAACGGTGGGTGGAGGTTTTCTCCTATTTTTCAAAGCAGAACTGTACCATTAAAAATGTGAGCATAAAGGTTCAGTTTGCATTGTGTTTGCCCTTCACAAATGCATCAGTGGAAAGATTTTTTTCCATAATGAACAATACATGGATTGATGAAAAAACCGAATGGACATTGACACCTTGAAATCCCTGCTAGGGTGCATTTCAGCCTGAGCTGCACTGAGTTTCATAGCAGTCAACAGAAGGACAAAAGGTTGCTACACAAAATAAATTAATCTGAAAAGTACACTGAGTAGAAATAAAACATGTAAGGCATTTTTTTGGGTGGACGGCGAGAGCATTCTCTCTTGCATTTACATCTTCACTATATTTTTTAATGGATACATTTTTTACTCCTTTGCAATAAAGGCACAGTTCTTTTGATCACTAAAAACCTTGTTGGGTGCTATAATTCCACACAATAAAGGTTGCCATAAGCCTTTGAGGTGCAGTACTTGTGTGCCATTCAATGATACAAGTGTGTCAGCAGTTCTTAATAAATTATGTACAGAAAATCAGTATTGATTTCTGGAAAGGCTTGCTTTCATTTCACATTGAAATATTGTTGGGTTGACAATAACCCCAGTCCACTGTAGTGCTCTTCCACAATATAGAGATGCCCTGTACAGCTGGATCCCCAATAATTCACTATAAAAGCACAGACAGTGCCACATAGTGGTTTCACGGGCATCTGGAACTGAATCCACCATTTGACAGGAATAATTTGCTCTGGCCTTGACCTCAAACTCATTCAGGTTGGTCAGGGCAGTCATTAGTCCTATGTTTGTGTTTGTAGTCCCTCTTTTGTGTTTATAGCCGCTACTGGCATGCAGTCCTACTTTTGTGTCGGTGACGACAGTGAAATTGTAGTCCCACGTCTATGTCGGTGTCCTGTCGTGGTTTTTTACTATCAAAATCTGGCCACCCTATCCTAGAATATGTGGGGGAAGGCTTTTAGGAGTGCAGGGAAAACAATCGCCTACCTGGGGCTTTATGAGAGCTGTGACTGTCCCTACTTGAACGGTAGGGTAAGCAGTCGAGAGCTGTCTATTTCTCTTGTGTAGCCTATTGTTTCTTCATAGGTTTACCTCTGTTAAGCATGTTATAGCTTCCCGCTTTCAGGTCCTTAATTGAGGGCACTTGGAGTGTTACATTTTGTTTACATCTTTTTACTGGTTGGTACCGCTACAGCCAGGCGAATGGGTGAGCTGGAGACTCTTGTATGCAGTGAGCCATATCTCGACTCTTTTTCAACATTCTAGCTCTGCACCTTCCCCCAGTGGGGGAGCATCAACATACCCCATTAAGAGAGTGTTTGAGCTGTACTGTGTGCACCTTGGCTGCTATGCTGAGCAGATGGATTGATTTGGCCATTGCATTGGTTTATTCTCAGTCACATTAGGCATATCCTCCTTTGCTTCAAAGAAGGTTCGCCATTTGAGGGACATCTTTTTGGGCAGAGGCACAGGATTTAAAAACAATTCAAGACATACATACACATCTACTGTGGCTATGTGGTGTAGTCCTCATACTCTCGTCTGTTGGGGCAGAAATGTGATATTAATAATTTTGGCTCACTTACAAAAGAATTACTAATTCATTGACCAATAAAAAAAAATGGCACCACTTAAATGTATTGGTTTTGTATCCCTTGCATTTTCATACACTGCTTCTCTGTTGCAGAAAATAGTTATTATATTTAAAATAATTAACACATACATTTATGGGCATGTGAAAACACATGTTCTGTGAGTTCTGGTGCAAATTAATAAGATGCCATTCTGCATAAAAGGTATACCCTTTTTAATTTGTTTTATTTTTATTAGTGATTAGCTTAAGACAAATCTTTCACAACAACCTTCGACAAAAGCGAAGCGGATTTACCATCTCATTTAAATACATTTACAAATATAAGTAATACACATACACTAAAATGCATCTGATATGACACTAAACGATCATTATTTTTTTTAATTTATTTATTTTTTGCATTTGTAGAGCGCACTACAGCCCACAGGCATCGAGGCGCTATAAGAGATTTTTAAGAAGGCTTGCTTGAGGGTTACAGTAAGCGGCCCCAAAGGTCATTTTAAATACATTCGCTTATGCATATTTGCATGGTTACATATTATACAGATTGATTGTTACAGTTGGTTACTAATCTTGTCTAGGTATATCGTCTCCTATACATGGTGAATACAGTAATAATGAAGACCTAGAGTGGCAGGCTCTTTAGATGAAGAGCTTGGTTTTTAAGGCCTTGCGGAAGGCCGTGTGTGAGTCGATTGATCTCATCTGAGCTGGGAGGTTGTTCCATAGGGTAGCCGCCATAGTGGGGAAGCTGGTGCCTCCTGCACGCACTCTCCATGTGTGTGGAACAGTGATGCGGTTGGCATAGGCTGCCCTTGAAGGTCTGGAGATAGTTTGTCTAGTTATCCTCTGTGTCAGATAGGGAGGTGCTTGATCGGGAAGGCACTTGTGTGTAAGGGCCAGAGTTTTGAAAATGACCCTTTCCTTAATGGGGAGCCAGTGTACTTCCCTCCTGATCCCCAAAATGTGTTCCTTGCGTGAGGTGCCTGCGGCAGCCCTTAAGGCATTATTTTGGGCAATCTGGAGTTTGGTAAGGTTTTTTTGGGAGGTTCCAATGAACAGGGCATTGCAGTAGTCAAGTCTGGAGCCGATGATGGCTCTGGCTATTGAGATGCAGTTTTGCCGTGACAAGAAGGGCCTGATGGCATTAATGAGTTTGGAGTGATATGCTGCGGATGAGGCGATGGCATTTACCTGTTTGTCCATGGTGAGGCTGGGCTCGAGGTACACCCCCAGTGTTTTGATTTTTGAGAGACTCTGATGGGGATATTGTCCACTGTGAAGGATTGGTATTTGGTATCAAGTTTTCCCAAAGTGGATGGGGAGCCGACAAGCAGGAGCTCAGTCTTATCGCTGTTTAAACAGAGCCAGTTCTCAGCCATCCATGATTGAATGGTGGCGTAGATGCTGTTCAGTGTGTCCAGGCCCTTGGTGTAGTCACCTGACAGGGGGATGAGAACCTGTGTGTCATCTGCATAGTTTGTATATGAGATGCCCAGGGAGTCAAGTATCCTGAAGAGAGATCTCGTGAAGGGGTTGTAGAGGGTGGGGGCTATGCAGGAGCCCCGCGGGACTCTGCATTTCATGGGGCTTGGTGTTGCATTGGCGGAGTCTGAGAAGAACTTCATTACCCTCTCTTGAAGGAATGAGGAGATCCATTCACAGATCCATTCACACGCTTTGGTTGAGAATTGTGCTGAGGTTGTGAGATGGTGGCATAGCGTTTTATGCTCGACCAGATCGAAGGCCGCCGAGAGGTCTGGGAGCAGGAGGATAGCTGGTTTGCCCGTGTCTCTCAGGTCATCTATTTGATTTTTTAGGTCAAGTAGTGCCGTCTCGGTGCCGTGTTGAGGGCAGAAGCCAGACTGGCGAAGCCCAAGGAGGTGGTTGTCTTCAATACATTTTTGAACCTGTAGGTAGGCTGCTTTGTCCAGAATCTTTAACAGAAAAGGGACGGTTGTAATGGGGCGGTAGTTCCCTGGGATAGATGGGTCGAGAGAGGGCTTTTTTTAGGAGAGGTTTAACCCAGGCTTCTTTTAGGGATGTTGGTACATGAGACGTTTGAAATGATGCGTTGATGAAGGCTGTAATAATGGGAGCCAAGGACGGCGCACAGTCTCTGATAATGTGGGAGGGGCAGGTATCTCCCTTGCAGTTGGATGGCTTAATGGATTTTATGAGATCAATGACCTCAGATTCAGTCATGTTAGAGAATGCGAATTTCAGAATATGACTGGGATCGTTAGGCGGTGGGGCAGGAGGAGCCGATATGCGCTCAGGAAGAGCGGATATGGCTTTTTGGTAGGCTAGAATTTTAGAATGTAGGGTATCTAGTTTATGCAGCATGGCTGATTGAATTTGGTTGCACCAGGTCTCATCCTTGGTGATGGTGGAATGTGGAATGGACGGTGATTCAAGTTCCCTGAATATGGCGAAGATTTCCTTGGAGTCAGAGTTGGCATTGCTGATCCTAGTGTTGTAAGAGTTTGCCTTAGCCTGTGTGGTGGCTATTTTGTAGTCTTTGGATAGCGATTTGAAGGCAGTTTTGTTAAACTCGGAAGGGTCCTTTTTCCAGGTGGCCAGAAGCACTCTCTTCTTTGCTCGGAGATCAGCATGTTCTTGTGAAAACCAGGCATTGGAATGCTTAGTTTTTTTTGCTTTTTTTGCGGTGAGGAGTGCGATGGCATCTACCGCTGTGGATATAACTTGGCTGAATGTGTTGGCTAGGACAGTGGGATCATTAGAGAATGGGGGTTGCAATGCTGTGATGAGCAAGTGTGGGAGCAGAGAGTCCTTTGTTAGTTTTTTGGAGCTCCTTGAAAGCCCTGCAGGAAGAAGGATGGAGGGTCTTGCGGGTCCTGGTGAAGTGTCGATGTGAAAGTTGATGCAGAAATGGTCAGACCAGGGGATGGGAGATATGGCGTGGAGGAGAATGGGGCAGTTATGTTGTGTCACCCAGTCTAGGGTACGTCCTTTGATGTGTGTAGGTTTGGTGATAGCTTGGTCAAAGCCTAGGTTAGCTAACGCCTTTTGTAGGGATTGGGCGCTGGGGTCCTTGGTGTCGTTGAGACCAATGTTCATGTCTCCAAGCAGTATTACCTTAGAGGTGTTTTTCAGGTTGTCTGAGATTGAGTGGATGAGGGCATCTTGGAAGTCATTAGAGGGACCTGGGGGGCGATACACTAGATGGAATGCGATGGTAGAATTATGGGAGATTTTGAGTTTGATAGCTAGGTAGTCTGAGTTGAGTCCTATTTCTGCCTGAGTTCTTCTAATGTCAAGAGAGTCTTTGGCTATGATGGCAACGCCTCCGCCCCTCTGTCCTGTCCTATCCTGTCTGTAGATGGTATAATTGTCAGGGATGGCCAGTGAGAGGGCTGGTCCAGAGGTGTCTTGAAGCCAAGTCTCGCAGATAAAGAGCAGGTCAAGCTTCTCCCTAGTGATAAGGTCATGTACATCGAGCGTGTGTGCAGGGATGGAGCGTGCATTGACTAGGGCGCAGTTCAGGCTGGTCAAGGGGAGGCTGGTGGGCTGTGTGTTAAACTTGGCAGCAGGGCCTACCCTATTGTCAGCAGCAACATTAATGGGCAAGGCAGTAGGGGCAACAGGGGCAGCAGGGCCCATCATCAGATCAACAGTAGCAATCATAGGCAATGCAGTAGGGGCAACAGGGGCAGCAAGGCCCATCATCATATCAACAGTAGCATTCATAGACAAGGCAGTAGGTGCAACAGGGGCAGCAAGGCCCATCATCAAGTCAGTGTTCACATTCATAGGCAATGCGGTAGGGGCAACAGGGGCAGCAAGGCCCATCATCATATCAACGTTATCATTCATAGGCAAGGCAGTAGGGGCAACAGGGGCAGCAGGGCCCATCATCAGATCAGCAGTAGCAATCATAGGCAATGCAGTAGGTGCAACAGGGGCAGCAAGGCCCATCATCAAGTCAGTGTTCACATTCATAGGCAATGCAGTGTGGGCAACAGGGGCAGCAAGGCCCATCATCAAGTCAGTGTTCACATTCATAGGCAATGCAGTGGGGGCAACAGGGGCAGCAAGGCCCATCATGGGCTGAGCGTCAGCAATGGGAATCACGTGGCTTTTGCTACATTTGTGTGCAAGGGTAGTGGACTGTGGTGGCATGCTGGATATACGGGCATGCGTGTGTCGATGGAGGCGGCGCCGGTGCCCAAATCTTATGCCAATGTGTGCATTCCGTCTGGCGATGCTGGGCGGGTAGCAGAGGGATGAGTGGAGCTTAGGCCTAATGCTACGGTCCCCTAGCCGTGTATTACGGCGTGTTACACTGTGGGTGCACGCATATGGTAGGAGGTGGGTATGGGTGGCAGTGGGTGCCTTACCTTCCGCCTTGTTGCTGTTTCCGGTGGATGGCAGCTTCGAGCAGCGGAGCTGCAGAGAGCGGCGGTGGCCTTTCCCAATGGCCTTCACCTAGATGCGGCTTCGCCTGCCGGTCTGCCTCCTCTCCCTTTAAAGTGGGAGAGGAGGGGCTGGCAGGCTGAACAGCAGATTGAGCTGCAGCTGTGGATCGGCGTCGCTGGGAGTGGGTGGGGCGCTGCTCCTTCGGTGTGCGGCTCATTTCAGCCATCGGGCCCACGTGGGCAGTAATGGCGGCAGCATGGGGGGAGGCCTCCATGATGGCCAGGTTGGGCCTGTGTGTTGCATGAGTGGGCTCTCGCAGCGGAGCTGCAGAGAGCGGCGTTGGCCTTTCCCAATGGCCTTCGCCTATAGAACCTGATTAGAAGAAGACATTTAAAAAGGAGGCAGTTCTTCTTAAAAAGACACCCACAACCTCTGAACACCAGAAGACAATTTCATGAGAATGCTAAGCATGACTTCAGATATTACTGAGGCCATTTTCTAAGGCAAGCTCATTTAAGAATCTGAACGTTGCTATAACTAGGTAGGTATGAGACCCACTACACAGTAAAGCCCACCGTTCTTCTGTTGTAAGTGTTCTATATTGCATTAAAAAAATCCAAAGTGTCGATGTCTCGAGTGTTCTAAAATAGATCAGGAGACCACTAAATGTTGTAAAGTTTCCAATGTCATAGGCTCTTTACAAAAACAAGTGCTTTTCTCTAATTTCACACAAGGGTGTAAAACTTCCTTATTGCAATATAGATTTAACCAAACTCTTAAAAACTGCTTTCTCCATGAAGCTTTGGGAAATTGTAATTAGTAACAGAGTTTAAGGATTTTGTTTAGTTATTAAAATGATAAAATAATGTATATTGTAAACATTCCAGCCCTGTCAATCCAGTTGATTCGCCAAATTTTGAATTTGACCACAGTTGGATTCTCAAACAACAAATCCCTAGTGGTATCCATGGAAGTAATGATCTCAAGACAGTGCCCCTCCCAGAGAGTCAAAAACCTATCATTCCTATTCTCAAGGGCTCCTTTCAAAAAATGAAATAAGGTACTTTTTTCCGCAGCCAGACGTTTCCTGTACAGCGATAGTAAGTTCCATTATACCATCACGTTTAAAGATAGCTCAAAGTGGATAACGTGCATAGGGATGTCCTTAGGCTAGTGCAAAATCTTTTTCCAAAATAAACCCTCTAACATTATTAATAAAGACGTGGATATAGCAAACTAAGCCTCCTCACCGTAGGCATTTGTAGGGACAACCTTCATTTTATAGAATTGCAACAGCGGTATTAATGGAAAGCGACCAAATGTATTATTCGCTGCCATCCTCTGGCCGGCTAACAAAGCAATTTTATGCTTAAGCAAATACATTCTAGGGGTGGCATTAGAGATACTCACCATACAGAAACCGAAGTGTATGAAAGAAGTCACCCTGTCCAGAGTAACATTGTTCAAATGCCATTTGTAACTAGAATTCTCTTTTTTCTTGGGCAAACAAAACGACATCACTTTTTTCTTTGCTACATTTACTGACAGAATATTTTCAACAGCATATTTATGCAGCATGTTAAGCTGACGCTGCAGGCCAACTGGTGTCTGGTCTGGTTGGGCATGACCAAGTCATCCACATACAGAAGCCATCTAATGGCCTGTCCATCTACACATGGAGGAAAAGATCTGGCTTTGAGGAGGGTCACACCTACATCAGAAAGAAACAAATGAAACAATGCGGGCCCCAGAAGCCATCCTCGGGAGATGCATATTTGACTACATAAAGTGCCATCTTCATTTAGTCTCGCTCGTGGTGAGGAATCTGGGTGGAGTTCCTTGAGGATATCACGTACGTTAGCTGCACAATGCCATTTGAAGGTTTGTTCCAGAAAACTGTTTGGTATACACTGTTGAACGCCAAGGCAAAATATATGCACCCACAGTATATAACCGAACCTTTTGAAAGAGCTCTTTCTTTAAATTTTTTTTAATATTAAGCCATTTCAGGTGGTTCCAAAGCCTTTAGCAAAACCTACGTTATTGATGTCAAACTTATTGTTTGCCTTTGTCAACTTATTCAATTGAAAGGAAAAAAGAGTCGTAGCATTTAAGGACCCTCGCATCCCCTGCACACCACTATACGGAAAACAGTTGAAATTTAAACAATATTTGTTAGATACATTCAAGATAAAATCTCAGAGAGAAGGTTTTGAACAACACAGAAATGTTTTCATGACAAAACATATTAGAGCTCTAGGCGTTTCAGTATTCCCCTTTCCTCAGGAGCAAAAATTATTTCATCACATATCTTCCTTATCTAGAAAGCAAACAGAACATTTTTAGAGAAAAGTGGGCTTGTGAGTGTCTCAAACTACAAACGTACTAGATCAATACACATATTGGGCCTCATTAGAAGTTTGGGGGTAGCCATGCCCTTAAAAAGGGCATGGCTACCCCCAAACTTGGGTCCGGGTTCCCAGAATGGGGAAATACTGGGCCATTCCGACCTAGAGGGGCCCGGTATTTCTCCATTCAAGGAACCCGGACCCGGTACATCCCCATTCCCATTTGAGCCCCCATAGGGCTCAATGGGAATGGGGAGCATGCTAACAACGGGCCTGTTAAAGACGGGCCCATTGTTAGCATGCTGGGCTGCTCGCGGGACACACTAAGGACGCAACGGTCGTATGAGGCCCATTATCTCAAAATCATCCCATGGTCAGGAGTCCTTATTCACCTGGATTATGTTGCAAGCAGAATCTCACTTTCAATTTGGTTCATTAGTGTAGAAGCGGGTCTGTTCTCAATTAGTTGTATACAGCAGAGTGTTAACTTCACACTGTAGAGAAAGAGATGTATACATTTGTAGCCAGTCAGACCCATATCTGAAATCTATTCAAACAACATTAAGAGATACCCTAAGAACAGCCTTACCTCCTATGTGGAGAGCCAATGGCCAATAGTAGAATGGTGGACTGGAGACAGGCACCATTAGATGATGATCTTATCTACGTGTTCAAATCCTTAAATCTGTGACACAAATAACAATATATAGGGGATTCAAGGTCTAGCTATCTAGTAAAATAACTGTTTAAGTCTCACGCATTAGAAATCTCAAGCTGTGAAAGTGCACCTTTTTTATTTATGCCAGTGTTTCACGGAGGTAAAATTGGCAACAGAATCTTGATAATCCAATTGGTAGATGTTCAATAAGGTTTGGGATTTAGACTGTAAATACAACAAGGACTCATAGGTTATGGGAAATGTCAATTTACCTGGAAGCTCTAATGCCTCCAACTCTGTGTGTCAAACTCCCTGAGGAGCCAAGATGCACGTAGCCATCAAGATGCAGAAATGCATGGTTACTTCTTGCAAACGCCAAAGTGAGCATTGCAAGATGGCCGTTATTTGTTTGAAAGTGCTACGTGCCGTCACCAAGCCACTGTGTAATGAAGTCACAACTCCTGGTGTCCGAGCATTTTAGCGGATGCTGGTCGGGGTTCCAGGGTGGACTCAATAGGATTACTACTATTGGGCTCATATTGCGGATGAACACTTGGCCTAGACAGCTGTATGGAAAGATAGCTAACTGCTAGATAAAAGAAGGAAAATAAGTCCAACGAGCCAACAGTTGTGCTGTGCTGGTGTACGTATCTACATATGGATAACAAGTCACCATACAGTGCCACAGAATTACTGAACTTTACGGATGCCCCATTCCATGGCGAGTAGATGTAAAGCAGTATTATGCTAGAATATGTTCAAAAGGATGGGCAGTTGAATATTCAATTAGAGTAAAATCCCAACAAAGGGTGGCAAACCAACATAATGATGAAAGAGGCCGAGTATGGACCCATGGATGCTAGTTCCATTCCAGTTGTGTAAGAACTCACTGACCATGTTCACACTCTTACTCGATGGTAAACGTTGTTACATACAATATTTCTAGGTGTTTAGGACATCTGATATAGCAACATATCATTTCTAGTTTATTGTATGAATTATACAAAAACTTCAAGTAGTTAATATGTGCATAGTCATTTAAAATACAGTGTAGTAGATAATGTCCATCCAAGAGAAACACATCTATCCCATATTATGCATTTATGTACACTGAGATTTTTCTCAAGCATTAAACATGCTCAAATGTCTTATGGCATCTAATGGTTGTGATCAATATCTGGTGATCTGGCAGACGTTAAACACTACTTTGAATTTGATTGTTTTGGCAAAATTATTTGTACAGTTTGAGTGTTAAATATGTACATAGTAATACGAGATATCGGGCCTCATTACAAGGTGGGCGGTAAGGGGTTAACGGCACCGGCAAAGGTGCCGGAGCCGTTAACCCCCATACCGCCCTATTACGAGGGCCGCTCGCAGGACCTGCTCTGGACGTCTGGCAGAAGGGTGCAGTGAAAAGCATAGGAAGGGTTTAAGGGAGTCTGTGTTCCCAAGCTCTAATATAGGACTTTTCTACCTGGAACCAAAATTAGTCCCATATTAGGCATAAAGGAAAACAAAGGAAGGACTAGAACACTTCTGGTGGGTTGTTGACACTATTTTCTATGCTTGCTTCTGGATCTCGTCCCCAACACCTTTTGCCCCCGGGATCTCTCACCTCGGCCACTGTGGTTTCCATGCATGCGCTCCATGCATCCATAGCCCTGGCGTGGTCTTGCGTTCTTCCACAATGCTAGCTTCTGTTGCCGCTTCCTTCTCGCGGCACCCCCTTCCGTTTACTTATCCGGGGAGCCCCTTCCACTGCTTCACCTTTGCTTGCTTTCTCTCAGGTTGGGATTTCTTCTAGCTCTCCTTATGGGTCATGACGTCTCCCGGATCAGGTTGAGGGGCTGAGGGTGTGGCGTGGCAGTTTTTCTCCTGTGTCTCCAGCTTTTTATGTCCTGTAGGTGCGCACACTGCCCCTTTCCTCGCAGTTTGCTTTTTCCATTGTTACTGTGTCTCCTTAGCTCAACGAGGGGCAGGAGCGGGCTGGTGAAATTTGGCTGAGAAAAGAGTCTTCAAGCTCTTTACCAGGCTTGACTGTCTGAACCATATTATGTTCTGTAGTTGGGTATCACACCTAAAACAAACCTATGTCCATCTTCCTTCTTAGGGAATCTATTAACAATCTTGGCAATGTGTCCCTTGCACTGGGTTTTAAGGATCAGGAGAGGGAAGGGATTGGAATTTGAGTTTCATGTTATTTGATGGATATGTGACAAACCATTAGGAAGATTCCTTTCTCATGAGTCCTTCCACTTGAATGAACTTATCCAGCCTTATTCGACTACAGTGTGGCAGCGCCCTGGACTGGTGCAGTCTAGTACAAAAATAGCATCCATCACTATCCTTCCTTTTCCACAGTAGGAGTGCATCATAATCTCGCCTCACAGGTTACAACACTAAACACTTTACCTCATAATGTCGACTGTGTGGGCACTGATTTTCTTCATTGTTCGCAAATGCCCGATCATATTCTCCACACTTAACTGTGGTAGATTCATGGATGGATGTTGTGTGTTATAGTCATATCTCATTTGGACACCAAGAGCGGGTGAGAATCTCAAAAATAGAGAACAGATTATTTCACAGCTAGGCCCCAAGATTTCTTTCTCTGGGTACCAGGGCATCTCGAGAATGTATGCAGTGGGACAAGGAAGAGATGAACGTCTAATAATGGGCAGTGCCTGAAGGAGGTGAGGGGCATCTGCCCAAAGTAACAGAGTTCCTTGGGGACTAACATTGGGGTGCTCAAAGGGTCCTGGAGTCACCCGAGGTAATGGATGCTAGACCCAGAGGAGGTACACCATAGAGACCTGTGTTCATCAGGGGGATAGTCAGAGGAGCACTCGCAGAGGAGCACTCGAGCCCCACCACCCCATGGACACCTGTGATCACCAGGGGGATAGTCAGAGGAGCACTCGCAGCCCCGCCTCCCCATGGACACCTGTGATCACCAGGGGGATAGTCAGAGGAGCACTCGCAGCCCCACCACCCCATGGACACCTGTGATCACCAGGGGGATAGTCAGAGGAGCACTCGCAGCCCCGCCACCCCATAGACACCTGTGATCACCAGGGGGATAGTCAGAGGAGCACTCGCAGCCCCGCCTCCCCATGGACACCTGTGATCACCAGGGGGATAGTCGGAGGAGCACTCGCAGCCCCACCACCCCATGGACACCTGTGATCACCAGGGGGATAGTCGGAGGAGCACTCGCAGCCCCGCCTCCCCATGGACTCCTGTGATCACCAGGGGGATAGTCGGAGGAGCACTCGCAGCCCCGCCACCCCATACACACCTGTGATCACCAGGGGGATAGTCGGAGGAGCACTCGCAGCCCCGCCACCCCATAGACACCTGTGATCACCAGGGGATAGTCGGACGAGCACTCACAGCCCCGTCACCCCATAGACACCTGTGATCACCAGGGGGATAGTCGGACGAGCACTCACAGCCCCGCCACCCCATAGACACCTGTGATCACCAGGGGGATAGTCGGAGGAGCACTCGCAGCCCCGCCACCCCATAGACACCTGTGATTACCAGGGGGATAGTCGGAGGAGCACTCGCAGCCCCACCACCCCATGGACACCTGTGATCACCAGGGGGATAGTCAGAGGAGCACTCGCAGCCCCGCCTCCCCATGGACTCCTGTGATCACCAGGGGGATAGTCAGAGGAGCACTCGCAGCCCCGCCACCCCATGGACACCTGTGATCACCAGGGGGATAGTCGGAGGAGCACTCGCAGCCCCGCCACCCCATAGACACCTGTGATCACCAGGGGGATAGTCGGAGGAGCACTCGCAGCCCCGCCACCCCATAGACACCTGTGATCACCAGGGGGATAGTCGGAGGAGCACTCGCAGCCCCGCCACCCCATAGACACCTGTGATCACCAGGGGGATAGTCGGAGGAGCACTCGCAGCCCCGTCACCCCATAGACACCTGTGATCACCAGGGGGATAGTCGGAGGAGCACTCGCAGCCCCGCCACCCCATAGACACCTCTAATCACCAGGGGGATAGTCGGAGGAGCACTCGCAGACCCGCCACCCCATAGACACCTGTGATCACCAGGGGGATAGTCGGAGGAGCACTCACAGCCCCGTCACCCCATAGACACCTGTGATCACCAGGGGGATAGTCGGAGGAGCACTCAGAACCCCACCACCCCATAGACACCTGTGATCACCGGGGTGATAGTCGGAGGAGCACTCACTGCCCTACCACCCTATAGACACCTGTGATCACCAGGGGGATAGTCCGAGGAGCACTCACAGCCCCACCACCCCATAGACACCTGTGATCACCAGGGGGATAGTCCGAGGAGCACTCACAGCCACGCCTCCCCATAGACACCTGTGATCACCAGGGGGATAGTCAGAGGAGCACTCACAGCCCCGCCTCCCCATAGACACCTGTGATCACCAGGGGGATAGTCAGAGGAGCACTCAGAACCCCACCACCCCATAGACACCTGTGATCACCAGGGGGATAGTCAGAGGAGCACTCAGAACCCCACCACCCCATAGACACCTGTGATCACCAGGGGGATAGTCAGAGGAGCACTCACAGCCCCACCACCCCATAGACACCTGTGATCACCAGGGGGATAGTCGGAGGAGCACTCACAGCCCCACCACCCCATAGATACCTGTGATCACCAGGGGGATAGTCAGAGGAGCACTCACAGCCCCCCCACCCCATAGACACCTGTGATCACCAGGGGGATAGTCAGAGGAGCACTCAGAACCCCACCACCCCATAGACACCTGTGATCACCAGGGAGATAGTCCGAAGAGCACTCAGAACCCCACCACCCCATAGACACCTGTGATCACCAGGGGGATAGTCAGAGGAGCACTCACAGCCCCACCACCCCATAGACACCTGTGATCACCAGGGGGATAGTCCGAAGAGCACTCAGAACCCCAACACCCCATAGACACCTGTGATCACCAGGGGGATAGTCAGATGAGCACTCACTGCCCTACCACCCCATAGACACCTGTGATCACCAGGGGGATAGTCAGAGGAGCACTCACTGCCCTACCACCCCATAGACACCTGTGATCACCAGGGGGATAGTCAGAGGAGCACTCACAGCCCCACCACCCCATAGACACCTGTGATCACCAGGGGGATAGTCGGAGGAGCACTCACAGCCCCACCACCCCATAGATACCTGTGATCACCAGGGGGATAGTCAGAGGAGCACTCACAGCCCCCCCACCCCATAGACACCTGTGATCACCAGGGGGATAGTCAGAGGAGCACTCAGAACCCCACCACCCCATAGACACCTGTGATCACCAGGGGGATAGTCCGAAGAGCACTCAGAACCCCACCACCCCATAGACACCTGTGATCACCAGGGGGATAGTCAGAGGAGCACTCACAGCCCCACCACCCCATAGACACCTGTGATCACCAGGGGGATAGTCCGAAGAGCACTCAGAACCCCAACACCCCATAGACACCTGTGATCACCAGGGGGATAGTCAGATGAGCACTCACTGCCCTACCACCCCATAGACACCTGTGATCACCAGGGGGATAGTCAGAGGAGCACTCACTGCCCTACCACCCCATAGACACCTGTGATCACCAGGGGGATAGTCCGAAGAGCACTCAGAACCCCACCACCCCATAGACACCTGTGATCACCAGGGGGATAGTCAGAGGAGCACTCACAGCCCCACCACCCCATAGACACCTGTGATCACCAGGGGGATAGTCCGAAGAGCACTCAGAACCCCAGCACCCCATAGACACCTGTGATCACCAGGGGGATAGTCAGAGGAGCACTCACTGCCCTACCACCCCATAGACACCTGCGATCACCAGGGGGATAGTCAGAGGAGCACTCACAGCCCCACCACCCCATAGACACCTGTGATCACCAGGGGGATAGTCCGAAGAGCACTCAGAACCCCACCACCCCATAGACACCTGTGATCACCAGGGGGATAGTCAGAGGAGCACTCACAGCCCCACCACCCCATAGACACCTGTGTTTATCAGGGGGATAGTCAGAGGAGCACTCAGAACCCCACCACCCCATAGACACCTGTGATCACCAGGGGGATAGTCAGAGGAGCACTTAGAACCCCACCACCCCATAGACACCTGTGATCACCAGGGGGATAGTCAGAGGAGCACTCACAGCCCCATCACCCCATAGACACCTGTGATCACCAGGGGGATAGTCAGAGGAGCACTCACAGCCCCATCACCCCATGGACACCTGTGATCACCAGGGGGATAGTCAGAGGAGCACTCGCAGCCCCGCCTCCCCATGGACTCCTGTGATCACCAGGGGGATAGTCGGAGGAGCACTCGCAGCCCCGCCACCCCATAGACACCTGTGATCACCAGGGGGATAGTCAGAGGAGCACTCACAGCCCCACCACCCCATAGACACCTGTGATCACCTGTGATCATCAGAGGAGCTAGACACTCAAGACAAGTGGAAAGGGGTGACAGAACCCCCTTATGGATACCCCTTGCCAAAGGTTTGATCCTCCTAAAGAGTCCTTCCAGCTCCCTAGTGAGATCCAAATACCCAGCGTATGAGATACAGTCTTGCCCCTTAAGAAACAAAGTTGCAAGATGTCATCGTCGCCAGGAGTGGGAAAATGTCTTTCTTTCACAGTGTACTTATTTATAAAGTTTTCATAAATGTGTGAGGGACGCCAGAAACGCAGTAGCTTTGGCTGGTTATTGAAGTGAACCCTGAGGTTGTTGTGATTTGAAATGCCTTCTTAGAAGGGTGAATCGAGTTCATATGGATCGAATTGGGACTCCCAGTTCCACCACCCTTGTACAACTGGCCACTGAGATGGGAGGCAGGAGGGTCAACAATCAATTGGCTTTGAAACTCATGATGATGTGGCTCAGAATATGGCCAAGACCAGAGGGTGATTCCAATAACCTACCGGTAAACGAGGGTCTAAATCTTTCCAAAGGTACTTTATTAACATGAATTTCAATTTTTAAATTGAACTCTGCACGTATTGACCACACGCTATGTGAGTTAAACCTCAACATATTAAGATGCAAGATGAGGGGATCGTACCAGCAGTTGAATGGACTGGGATACGGTTTGGGGCAGACAGTCGACAAATCTTTGAAAAGTAGACATTCGAACACTTATTTGGCCATTAAGACAGATTTTGTTTTCATATACCTCCACCAGATGAAACCTAATTTGCTGCACCTGGTTTATTTCACATTCAACTTGGAGATTGTTCCCCTTTTGTCCTTCGTGGGGAAAATGGAGGCGACTGGGGTTATGCGATACAGTCTGTAATTGTGGTTTGGGAGAGACT
Organism: Ambystoma mexicanum; assembly: GCF_040938575.1. Classification (NCBI taxonomy): domain Eukaryota; kingdom Metazoa; phylum Chordata; class Amphibia; order Caudata; family Ambystomatidae; genus Ambystoma; species Ambystoma mexicanum. The sequence continues at coordinate 814,061,279 of NC_090931.1, forward strand.
GAGACTCACAAACATGTTATGTTTCTGTGTTTACACTATCAAGAAACCAGATTCAGGTGGTTACTGCATCCCTTCGGAAACATCAGGTTTGGTTGCGCTCGCCACTTACCATTTCTGTTGATGCTCCAATATATCACATCGGTGGAATATGTTGTAAGCTACTAAATATGGCGAGTCTGGCAGTGCAGACTTAAACTTGCATTACTGAATCCATATGAGAGTTCAAATTAAAGTTTTTATTTTTTATTTTTTTATGTTTTACTATGGCCAGTACATGCTCACCTGAAAAAGAAATTGCTACTCAACTCTGGCAGATAGGGGCTTACACTTATGAGGATTTCCCCCCTGCATTATCTCCACTGTAGAATGACACAGGGAATTAGGATGAGGATCCAATGTGATTTGATGTCATGGGTGTTTTTCTAGTTTATCTATCTTTTAACCATTGGAACCTCCATTGAATTCACTTGTGGGGATTCTGCTGACATTGTAATACTGCATGGTGCCGTGTTTGGTAAAAAACCAACGCTGTACCAGTAAAGTATTTACTAGTACTGGTACTATCATCCCCACTGCTTGTCTGAGGGGGCCTTACTATCATACTGCTTTCACAATTGATGCATTATTGCTTTACTGCATAGCTGAGGGTATATGAACCATGCAGCTAACCTGGTGGGCTGAGAATTATCTTAATGCCCTCATGTTCGGGTCCCTATAGCTTTTAAAGCCTGTTTGAGGTATTATAAATTATACTGCACCCATGAGGCCATTTTTGGTTACAGCAGCTCTCTGATTGGGCTAGTATCCTTTTAGACTGCCTGATGTGGAGGCCTTATTGGTCATGGGGGGAGCAGGTAAACTCTGCGCCCAGGTTGTAGCTAATGGATCCCCAGCACTATGCAGTTCCCTGCTACAGGGGACGATTGACAATGGATTTTCAGATGTGGCCTAGGGACTTCCAACCGAGCGCGGGGGGCGGCCGGCGCGGGTAGGAAAAAGGATGGTCAGGCGTTTGTGGGTAGGATAGCACGAGGGCACGTAATGGCTTCACTTTTTTTAGAAGGCCCGGGCATATGAGTCATGTATGCAAGCAAGTTAGGCTGCACCTGGTCCTATTATACTGTAGCAGTACTTGTGTGTATAAACTGAACATCAGACACTGTATTTGGTCATTTGGGGTTTTCCCCTTGCACATGATGCATGTCGCTCTGCATGCAATTTTTTTTTTTTTTTTTTATCATCTATACCATATCTATACATATGGTATGATGCGGAAATACCCTCTTTGTACCAATAGTCTTGAAAAAATAGACTTAGTACCTAGTTGTTTTTTTTCACAGTATCAAAAAACAGTTTATTTTAATAAGGTTTATCACAACCCAATTTTTCTTTATAAAACCAACTCTAAAAGCAGAATTTTCTTAAGACAGACCCAACAACACAAGGTGGATACATATATAATACAAATTACTAGTTTCACACACATACATTTCTATAACATAACAATACAATACATCAACATATAAAATTTATATAGTGGTTTTAACACTTCCAATCACTGAGTGTTATTAGCTCAGGTTAAACAGTCCCGACATGTTTCAGTTCCTCATTGCGCTCAATGCATGAACCTTCTTCAGGGGAAGAACCCTTTTATTCTTATTCTCCACCATGTAATCCAGGGCCACACCACTACTCTTCAAATCGTACTCCTATAATCATTAAATACACAAAGACAAAAAACGAGCGGGAATCACTACACATCAACATCATCCAAGTATGTAAGTCAGAGATAGCTCCAGACTACTAACTAAACTCCAGTCGCATTGAAATGTATACAATGTACTGGTGACATTACAAATTATATAAACAAGATAGCCACTACATACCTCATAAATAGGATTTCTGTAGTGTAGGTGTACCAAAGTGCACCCCAGTAACCTCAGACCCCTTTAATCAAGTCTGTAAATATTTTCTTGGTGGTTCTTTAGTAACCAGGAACCTGATCACTGCTGTAAAGGAACATAAAACAAACAGTGGTGTGTGAAACACAACCACTACTCCCTCACTCGATCCCAATATCATGTAACCACAGACACCCTGTTGTGCTTTGCTAACCGTGCTGACAAGAATGCCCGCGTCTGTTGTGCACCACCGTGTCCCCATATCATTCAATATGATTACACCAGCCATATATCACCACTATCGTGCTGCTGAAACTGCACCCTTCACATGGCAATATCACTAATTCAAAAGTACAAAAAAATACCTCCTCTGCAACTCTAGTACTCCTGCACAAACGCCGATATAAACAATGTTTTTTACATTTTCCTCATCGCTGGTAAGTTATCCAAATATACAACCTACAACAGAGGGAACCAGATCAATACACTTGCTAAAATATACCACGTGTGTTTTCATAACGTACTGTGCCCTCTACAATGTAGTATACTTAATGTAAGCCGTTATTTAAGAAACCAAATGGATGCTCGTGCCAAAATGTGACGCGTGTTTTCATAACGTGCTGTGCCGTCTACAATGCGATATACTTAATATAAGCAGCTATTACCTTGTATGCGAACGGAACTTCACCTGATATAGCTCTGGAAATCCAGAACTCAATTCCAGTTAGTACGACGGTTCGACTGCCGGCACCCTGCTCGCGCTGTGCAAGAAAGTTATATTATCGTGCACATTAGCTGCGACATAAACAAAGGACTAACACCTTTTGTTTCATGAAAGTAGAAAGCGGATCACTCTCCATTATAGCAAGGAACCCTGTGTGTCTGCAATGTCTCTAAGCTGAAGTGACACCGCATAACCACTAATCTAGTTATTACCAAATTAAATAAAATATGGATAGTAACTCTGCTAAATAGGGCAAAAATTACAACTCGAAGGAAAAAACGTAAACATATCAATTATGGAAGCACAAAAATGACGTGAACTCTACACGCCATGTACTGGACCCTCACTGGCTACGACTAAACACAACCGCCATGTCAGAGGCAAGGCCATAAACAAGTATGTATCAACTAGCATACACACACCACGGCATACAAAATTGTAACAACAAATGTAATTGACACTGGATTCCATGTTGGAGAAACTCATTACCCACATCCCTAGGTCCGCCTAGCACATGTGAATATAACACAACCAGGAGCCATCATTAACCCATGTTCTAGGTATGATTTTTGTAGGCAATTAGAGCCACCAAAACAACATCTGATGATTTGCAAAACAAAGCATTCTCAATTCCTGAACCATGTCAGACCCGTCACATAATATTTTCAGGTTTCAGACCAATATTGTTTTTCAAGATTCCATTTATGTTCATATACATTAGACCATAGCATGTCTTCATATTTCTCATTAGTGACATATCAAATTTGACTGTATCACCGAAGGAATGTACATCCATCAAGTGTCCCTTTATCTCTGTGTATGTTGCCAATCGATTTCTTCATTGAGACCAATGATATGACTTTGGCACCTATAAATCATTTTTTGTTCGAATAGGATAAGCTTGCCATCTATTTCTGATTTATTTTTGCCACAGATTTTCTTTAAGATCACCCATCTAAAATCCTCGTGAGAATGTTTCATTTGTACAAAATGTTTAACCATAGGTGCTAACAGTACTTGATTTTTTATGCAACTGCGATGTTCTATCATGCGGGTGCGACATTTCCTGTTGGTTTTACCTACATACTGTAATCCGCAAGGACATGTGATTAAATAAACAACATTCTCAGTGTTGCAGTTAGTCATTTCATTAAGAACCCACTTAGTATTTGGATTCAACATAATCTGTTTGGTTTCTTTCGTCGTGGCACACATAACACATTTTCCACAGGGGAAATGTCCCTTAACAGGTGGGAGACCCCACAGTGTGGTTTGTCTGGGTTCTGATGGTTGTTTGATGGATATATCATTCCTGATATTGCTGTGACCCCTGGCTGTGCATGAGGCTGCACCTCAGAATGGCAGGCCTTATCTGTTCTAACATTCCTGTGCATTGTCATGTAGTAGCCTGGCATGTGCAACCTGGCATATATGCTGGTACCCTCCAGATTGCTGCTGTACCTATAATTGGATTGTGCTACCTGTGATCTCTCTGTACCTGGCATTTCCGGGTGCATCTGATCATATGAGGCCAGCAGCTGGGCATGAGATGTTTACCTGGTATCATGAGAAAGTGGCTAAGTATCTATCTGATAGCTTGAATGCACATGTGTGGGGCCATGCAGGGGAGTCTGTGGCTTTGCCTAGGCTCTGTGTGTCTGTACGTGGGAATAGGAGACATCTCTGAGCATCTGAGACCTGTAGCTGGGCATAGGATGGCTGCAGCCAGGCATGGAAACAGATTGGAAGAATGTATTTGGTCATTTGAGGCCTGTAGCTGGGCCTATGGATGGTCTAGCTGGCCATGAGGCTACACCTTGGCATAGTAGTCCTCACATCGTAAGATGGCAGTGGATGGCCATGAGAGCTGAACTTGGGCATGAGCTGTGCATGGCACAGTGATAGGTGTTACTGTCCACATAAAGTTCCATTTACCGGACTATGAGGTCCCAGCTGACTTAAGGCAGTACTGAGCACAGTAGATGTGTGTTTAATATGGTACTATGGTACTTACCTATGCAACCTTTATGAACAATCTGGGCCTAAAAATCAACACTAAAAAGTCAGCGGTTATGGCACGTTCAGCACCAATGAAACCCATGCTATGCGTTGGGGAAACAATCCCTAGAGTTAAGGTGTTCGACTACCTTGGGATTCGTTTCTCAGAGGCCCTAAATGGAAGGGCTCATGTGGCGAAGCAATCGGTAAAAATGAGCCAACAGATAGGTGGACTTTTTAGATTTGCGTCAAGAAGTAGAGCCCAGCCTCTTGACGTGATCTTGAAAATTTATGGTGCACAAACTTTGGCAACCACCCTGTATGGTGCAGCCATTTGGGGTTTCCAAAACGCGGCTGAAATTCAAGGTAAAGAAAATAAATTCTTTAAAAACCTGCTGGGGCTACCGACCAGCGCCCCCGGAATAGCTATTCATAGAGAACTGGGGGCAGAGTTCTGGGAGGATCAGTGGGCGATGGCACCTCTACTCTTTTGGATTCGGCTGTGGGCTAATGAACACGCAACTCTGTGCCATTTTATCTTACGTACTGTGTTGGGCAGACCAGGATGGAAAAAAATCCCATGGTTAGCCTATGTTTCTGCTAAATTGGGGGAAGTTAACCTAAGTGCCCTGTTTCCGCCTGAATTTTTAATTACTAAGCCTGAGGGGGCAGCCTATAAGGTTAAACTGGGAGAAATTGTAGCTAGGAAAAAAACTCTCCTGGGATACACTCAGAAACGTGATTCTTTTCACTCTAGCATCAGCAATCTCTCTGGAATCCAAGCATATTTGATTAGGAGCACTTTTAAAACAGACAGGTGGCTGATTACGAGGGCCCGCTTCGATTGTCTTCGGCTACAGGGAAATACGTGCAACTGGAAAAGTTTTCCCAGTGCTGCCGGCTGCCCAGTCTGTGGCCACAAGCGTGAGGACCTTTTGCATTTGTTGTTCTTTTGCACAGGTTATGCGGGTATCCGCAGAATGACCCTGGTCCCCGCCCTCAAGAAAACGGAGATTCGATCACATAAGGTCGCACTCGAGTTTCTTTTGAGTGCCGAGTCAGTTTTTACATCCTGGGCTCTGTTGACCTTTTTAAAAAGAGCGATGTATTTTAGAAAGAACTTATTAAACCTGCAAGGTGGGGGCAGTTAGTGCCACTAATTTTTACGATGAATTGTGTATGGGGAAAAGTGGTTGAGTCCTGTTTTATGCTTGATTATAATGTATAATTTTTAAATATCCCGTCCCGATTGGCAAGTAATTGTTAGTTATTTTTATCATTGTGGATTGTGATTTGTAATTTTTGGTATCTACCTTTATATGTCTTTTACACAATCGGTGTCTTTGTAATGTTGAAAATGTATAATCTATTTTTTTTTTTTGTTGTCGTTTAATGGAATTTTTTATATTTCCGAATAAACTTGTTTGATTGATTGATTGATTGATTGATTAATATGGTACTATGGTACTTACCACAGGTAAACTGCTATTTTGTTCTGATTTTTGAGTTTCATTGACTCCATATTCTAAAAAGCATTGAGCCTGATTACGAGGTTGGAGGTAGCCATGGCGCCATTAGCGCCATGGCTCCCTCCAAAATCGTACCGACTCCGGTCTGGTGGATGGAGCAATTACCGGTCCATTCCAAGGTCGGAGGGACCGGTAATTCCCCATTCACCAGAGCTATTCCCCATTCCCATTTGAGCCCCCATAGGGCAAATTTCATACTGATATAACCCATCCTTGAAGGAGATGCCTTTTCACCAAACTAAAAGGACGAATACATCTCTTTTTTGATTCCTTTCTTAAGTGCTGACATATTATGCCCAGTGATATGATATGATATGATATGATATGATATGATATGGCATTTATATCGTGCCTGTACACAAGTGTTTCTAGGAGCGACAGGACAAGGAGGGGGAAACAAAGGGAGGACAAAACAACGATCTTAGTAGGCCTCGTGTCATTCAGATCACGCATACACAGGCATGGAGGTGGGAGGTGAGAAGTGCAAATGGGAGGGAGGATGGAGAAGTGCCGGTAATTAGAGGATGCAGCCAGCGGGTTGCTCATAAGTGCAGAGAAAGAGGACTGTAGGGTTACATGTACAGACCACAACTGCTGGGTGCGGTGGTCAAGAGGCAATGTGAGGTGCAACTGGACAGGTAGGGACCTGGGCCCAAACTCAGAGGGTGGCCATGTGATCAGTGCGTGGAACAGATGGGTCATCAGCAGGGGAGAGGAATAGAGAACACTGAAGTGAAGAGTAAGGTCTTGAGTTGCTTCCGGAACCGTAGATGGTTCTGCTCAAGTTTGAGAGAGGCAGGGAGGCTGTTCCAGAGGGAGGCCCCATCCGAAGAAAGAGATCTGCCCCCAACCCTCTGCTTGGAAAAGCGGCTGACCCTCAGAGAGTTGGAGTTGGAAGTGGATGATTGGTGAGCTTAAGAAGGGAGAGCATATCCTGATATGCCTCGGTACAGCCCTGACACGCCCATATGCTGCCATCATATGGCAGATGCAGTTTCACAAGCTGCTATAAAATTATCATATGCTATGTAAAGACGCATGCATTCTAGGTCAGGGCAGAGACCTGCACGGCATCTGCGATGCAGACCTGAGCCTCTAGTGGTCACGGCGGTCACGTCTGTATTGTTTCGCATTACAATCCTAAAGAACATTGCAGCTTTGATCCCAGCCACCAACCACACAGATCTCCTTACGAGTATGGCACTAAAGGTAAAAATAGGCAGTATTTGTCAATACTGCTTGTTTATACGTCCCTGCTGATGATGGGCCCAGCAAATTGACAACATACAAGATTGTGAAGGAATACCACATGCAATAATTACTGCTGTATTAGGTGCAATAGCTCATTTTTAATTTGGGCTATTATGTGCCACTTGCGCTACTTATAAGCAAAACTATGGCATTAGAATACAGATGGGGAGAAATGGCATACGAAGATGGACACACAGATTGTAGGTGTTTGGTTATCTGACTGCCCATGGCCATCCTAATCCCTAAGGCCATTCCCACCCAGTTCCTGCGCCTCCTCACCCAAAACACCTCCTTATGGGAACTCTTTGAGCTGGCTTTAATCAAGCCTTACCATCAAACATTGCACTCAAGTGTCTGCCAGTGTTTTTTTTCAAAGCAGTCTTCTTGGAGTTAATTGGAGATGTAAACCTGAAACTGGTGTAATACAAATGTCTTAACTAGGTCTGCTTTCAGCCACTCAATATTTATAAGCACTATGCGTGTCCTTCACTGGAGTCCTGTCAAAAACAAACATTGGAAAAGCCAACAGTTTTGGCTTGCGTATAGGTATAAGGCATTTGTCACGCACTGCTATTAGATGCCCAGCTACCAGCACCATTTTGCACGTGCTACCCTTTGGTCAGTTAATATCAGGACAGTGTCTGGTTACTGCCTTTCCCATGCCTGAACACAAGCCCAAACTGTTGGCAATGCCAATGCTTGTTTGTCTCCTATTGTTTTCCCTCCATCCAAGAGGTGAAGGTAAATATTTTTACAAATTCCCAGAAGCTTTTCCTGTGCAGTGGTGCTTCTCTTCAATGCAGCAACATAGGTTTTTGGGTGGGTTGGTGAAAAAGTGGGCGTTTCTGATGCCCACCTACTGTGCCATGTAATGCACAGAGGGGTCCGAATGGGCGCACCTTAAAAATATCATACATTTGCAATATGACCAGCCACTTTATTCAATCAATATCCACATGCAAAATAGGGTTAACGTAATCAGGCGGATTTCCAGAAATATCACATGATGTAACGTTATTTGCACTAGTGTCCATTTCCATTCCCAAACTTGCGTAACTTGCAACGAGAGTGCCGCAATGTTAGCAAATACGCACTGGTCAAGCGCCTTGACGACAGCGCTGCTCGTGCTGACCTACCACCAGTCCATCCTCTTACCAGAAGAAAATACTACACACAGTGTAGCATTCTGTAGGTGAACTGCACTTCCGGCCTAGGAAAGCCCCGTTATATATTTGACTACTTTAAAAGAAACGATTGGTTCTCTGTTCAAGCCAGAATTGAACTGGGGGTATTTCAATCTTACGTGGCGACATTTTGTGCAAGTCTGTGACATTGCATTTCCGGAGAAAGCTCAGAAATGGAAGCACGCATGGATTGTGAGGATAGCCTGAAACACTAGGCTCAGGTTTCAACGGAGCTTTCGAAGTTTAGCTTAAATTGCTTTTTCAGGTAAACTGACTAAGTGCCGCTCTCTGTGTTCTCAACACACCTGAAAAGAGTGTATCTGAATGCAGTGGAAGCAATGCTTCTGGTGACCACAGGTATTTAGCTGCTGAACCTACACATCGTCATTATTTCTCTCATATTTAAACATTGCTCTGTCAGTGCTAAGGTTAGGAGTCTGGATGCTGTGCGTCCTTGAGAGCTGAAAGACATCATTTCCCCTTTTAAACCCTTTTGAACCTGTGGTGTCTGAGCTTTGATCATTAAAAGGAGCTTTACACCTTATCACTTCAGCTAGTATTTTAATTACATTCCTAGAGGGAGGCAGGTTGCCTGGGAGCCAAGGTGTATACATTAAAGTCAGTTCATTGATTTTGGAATTAATTTAAAAATGTAATTGTGCTGAAGTGATTCTAAAGATGGATGCTCTCGGCAAGGTAGCCGCTAAATGCTGGCTGATAACTCGGTGACGTCACCCTTTCTTCCTCCTAATCCTTAAAGTGCCAACCCTTTTCTACAGTAGCTCGAAGCCGTTTTGTGAGGTTTTGCATCTTCGAATTCAAACCTTAAATGATATATGTGTAGACACAAAAAGGGGCAGCAGGGGCGCAACCCGGGGTCGCAGCAGCAATCAGCTGAGTGTCCAGTCACATTTCCGACTCCCCTCTCACTTCCGCTGCATCATATTCAAGAGTGCATGGTCCTGCCGCTCTCTACCTTTGTACCAGTGCACCACCCTGCCCTCAAAAAAACAAGCCTTGCTTGCAGTTCCCAAGTGCCTGTGTGGTTCCTCCCGCTTTTCTTCCTTTGCACTCCGAGTCCCGGCCCCAAACATTGAAATTCCCCCCTACGCCCCTCTGCAAATTCGCTCTTCTCCTTCTCTGTTCATTTTCTATTTGAACATAAACTTTCTATTAATAACAAAGAAAGGGGGTTGCCCCAATAGTGGTACAGCCATGGTGGGGGTCTAAAATATAAACACGTAAAAAAATCCAAAAAGCTGTATAAAGTCAGTCTAGCCTAGATCATTAATTTAATTCCAATTCATATTCACAAGCTTGACTGCCTAATTAACATCACAGTGATGTTAATTAGGCAGACCGGTTAATTAACATCACTGTGAAAATGTATTCATTACTTGGTTTCTTCATTGTGTGTCAAGCTTGTGATTTTCTTTGCACAGGTTGTATCACTAATTCATTTCTTTTTCACTATTTGTTGTTCATTTATTGTTCACTTTCCACTGATGCATTTTCTGAATTTAAGAATGCTTGATCGTTTTCTTCATATTAGTTATTTTGTCAGAAACTCAATGTATCTAGTTTTCTTTATTTCAAATGACTAACATTGTGTTTCCCAAGCTCTTTTTACCTATTAATGAAATACAAAATAAATTGTAAATATAAGTTTCTTTTCTCTTTTATTTACTTATTTTTATTATATTTCAGTTTCCAAGGGAAATTAAGTACGGATATCTGAGATACCAAATGTGAATATGAACTGGAATTAAATTCATGATCTAGGCTCTAAACAGCTTTTTGGAGTTTTTACGTGTTTACATGAAATTTCTATTGTCATCTGTCCATCATTGATTGAACGTATTTCACCATTTCTGTGTTGGGCCGTTTTTACCTGTGCAGCTCTTTGGCAAAAGCACTTAAAAATACATAAAAAGAACACATGTCTCGAGTTCAGAACTCAAGGTGCTGCCAGGACTGGGTTAGATAAGGGTTCCATAAGCATATCTTAATGCTGTGAAACAAAGGTGGTCTTCTGGTCGTTTATAATGAGTTGATTTGAGCAAGAGGAGTTCTATAAACTCCAAAGATCCATGAATTATTGACAGCCAAAGGAACCCTAGTCCCAGGATGTTGGCAGTCCAAATTCATTGATCCTCCAGTTCAGCGTTGATGAAGGTGGTGGGTGCATGGAAGGTATGACGTAGTCCAGTGCCTGACTCTTGGGTGATAATTCAGGTGGGATACTGTGCTGCCCGATGCTGGGCCCTGTGGTGGAGGGGTGAGGATCCCCTGGTCCACACCAACATGCCTGGAGTAGAGGCATGAGCTTGCCACAGAATGCTGCAGTGTGCTAATGTCCTAGTTGTTGCAGATACTGAAATGCTCTGACGAGCCCTCCCGAAGAGTCCTGGCTTCCAAACCATACATGCAGCAGAGTGGATAGCTTGGAGGCAACACTCTTGCCTTGGGAACAAGATGATGCCACGCAACGGCGGTACGATCAAAAACTTAGACGCTGGAGTAGTCCGACATGAAGCACTATACAAATCACCAATACATCCAATTAAAATATGTCGGCTCTGCTCCCAGATAACTATCATATCTCATAGGAGGCTGGTGACAGTGACGAAGAATGTAGACATTTGAAGTGTACTTTACAGGCCATCCGGATCATCCAGAGAGAGGGCTTGTATGTGCACTGTAAGTTCCCATTGTTTGCACTGCGAACATGGGAGGGGATCTGCAGAGCATGGAATTATGGCAGCGGCTGTGGGTATGCATCAGATACAATACCAAGATGGGTGCATTAGCCTTTATCGGTGTGTACGTCAAGCACTCCTGAAACTGCCAATATCGGAGAGACGGGGAGGCTGGATCAAGGCCCTATATAATGCAGGGGCTCTGGCTGTTTGGAAAATGAGGCCATTTAGAAGAGGAGAGAGCATACAGAGTCCCTCTGCTTTCTCTCTCTCCCGCCCCTGCTGACCTACCTGTCTGCTGTACCGACTGGTTGCTTGGCTACCCTCAGAGTCTCACTGGGTACCAGGCTCTGGCCTACCACGCATTTAGGGGCTGTAACTGTAACCCTAGTCCCTGGGTCTCCGTGCACTACCCAGAGCCACGCAGTACTGGCTGCGCTTACTCAGAGCAGTGCTGCCCTGTTTCCCCCTCTCCTCTCCCTTGCACTTCTCCCCTACCTTTCCCCGTGCAATTCTCGTTCTCGCACTTGCATGATCTGAATGACACAAGGCCTAGTAAGATCGTTTGTCTTGTCCTCCCTCTGTCTTCCCTCCCTTGCCTTGTCGCGCCTAAGAACACTTGTGTACAGGCGCGTTATAAATGACATATATCATATCAGAGCAGATGGCCTAGAGATGCAGACAGGAGGGTGAGAAGAGTGGAAAGGAGGATAGGAGGACCCTCAAGAATTGGATAGGGGGAGGGGAAGGAGAGCGGCAGCAGGAGAGAGGAAGAGGGTTAAAGAAGTAGATGAATACCAACAGAGTAGAGGAGGGAGAACGCGAAGGACAGGCAGGTAGGAGGAATACCTACAGAGGGTTGAAATGAGCAGTGCAAGGAATATAAAAAGCCGTCAGGGAGGAGGTGATTTGAAGGAATGACCCACCTGGCCCAGAGAGGAGAATGGTAGTGGAAAATAAAGGGTGACTTCTGAGTCTGAAAATGCGAAGTCTGGGAAAGGCGGAGAAACAATCATGTTGCAAAGCATTGAGAAGGTGCAGATGAGGCACAAGGAGAGAGAGAGAGAGAGAGAGGGGAGAGGCAAGGAAAAGAGGAAGTTCCCATTGATATATTCATGCAGCAAAACACCAGGGAGGAGAGAGTGATTGGGCCTGTGGGCTGTAAAGCCAAGACCCTGAGTCAGGGAGGTGGAAAGAGGCCTAGTGAGAAGTCAGTAGAGATTAAGAGGTGCCCCCCATCGCCTTTTGCTTGAGTTTATGAACTTTTGTGAAAGGTAGGTTCCAATTCAACATCTTTCATGGTCCCAACTAGTGACTGTGACGACAGGAAAGGGTGTGCCCACTGACTCAGGCTACAAAAGACCCAGCCAAGAAAGTAGGAAGTTCAAGAAGTGTACTTCTCCCAGAGTCTGTAAGTGATGGGGTGAGGCCACGAGTATCCACAAATCAAATTGTAAGAGGCGCTCTAATCCGAGTCGTTCATTTTAATTTGGCCAACCCTGTAAATATTTCCCAATAGAACTTGCTCAACTACAGTTCCTGTGTAGTGCCTTTTAGTGGGACAGTCACAAGAGCAACCTTAGACAGGGCACAGGCCAGTAAGGAGAAATCACTAGGACCCTGAGATCTTCAAGCCACTCAGCCCACCAGTCTTACCCCCCCCCCCCCAGGGACAAGCAAGACCCCCTTCCCAGGAAACCCTATATTGGGGACACTGTCCCTTGAAGTGTGGGACTTATGAAGCCGAGAAAATGAGTTATGCAGGCCCTATCCCCATATCAAAGAGCCTGAAGCTTCCAATAGCCAGAACTAATGTCATCCGAAGAGAATGCATACAGCTGTGCAACAAAGAAATAGATCTAACACACATCGTTTCTTTTCCTGACGGCCCCGTGATAAAGAAGAATTCACATCAATGGCCCAGGGCAGTTTCCCCACCAATGTGTGTACTCGCAAGTGAATTCTCATTGGGCCTGATTCATGGAAGTGTTTTATAATGGCTCAATCCCATCGGAAAACGTTCCATGAATCAGGCCCATTGTCTCCTGGCAGCATTGCCATTTGTGGAAGGTACAAACGTGCAATATCAAAGTGAGCGAACGCTTCATTCCCACATGGAGGCTTCAGCATGACTTCCGGCATGATGCGTCACAGCTTGGGGAGGAGAGATGGGCTCCGTGGTCTGATTGCGTCTGCCCTCAAAATGCTTTCAACTTTCATTAGCATCATGCCAAGGAAGGCGGACGAGGCCGTAAGAAGGGTCTGCCTGCGCCAGGCACGGGCAGAGGACTTGGGACAAGACGTTCTTGTTGAGCATCAGGAGAGATGGGCCGCAGACCTGTCCAGCTCTCAGCTAGATCTCAACCTGAAACTCCTTCAGCAGAAAATCCTTTCACATTTATGAGAATACTGGGTCCGGGCTCATCGAGTCAAACACATTCTTGGGGTTTGAAGTGGAGGTGGGTGTTCTGACACACATTTTCTGGGACTGTTGCAGGTTCAGGGGGGTCTGGATGGGCATTTTAGAGTGGCTAGATCTAGAGACAGGTTGCCACCTATCAGGGGCCCTGCTGCAATTGTCTTACACTGCTTTGTACAAAATGTCCATTGGCATTGACTCTGCAGTCTGTCTTTTGTTGCAGTGACGATAAAGTCGCAGACGAGCAGCCAGAAGGCGACGAGGTGGAGGAAGAGGTTGATGAGCAATAAATACGAAGAAGCCACAGAAAGAGCAACCAGCAGTGCTTCCACCACGACCACAGAATCTGTTGAAGAGGTTGTGAGAGGTAAGGACTCCTACTATTGCTTGAGCATCAGTTCCTGTCAGAACCACTCTCCGTGGTATCCATTTTTCACCCTTACATTCAAAGGAATGTTCCAAACAGCAAAACATGTCAATGCAATAGCTGTAGTTGCTTTTATGGGTGCAGCCCATGCTGAAATAAATGGGGGAAAATATTTTTCAAAACGCTGTGCTTTCTGTCACCAGTGATCTTCAGTGTAATTTTATTGACACGTCTGAATAAATTCAGATACGTGCCTGTCTCCGCTTATCTTTGGCGGCAACTACCATGTTGATTTTTGTGGGCGAGTTAAGTCGGACTTCACTGTAGCCTCCCCGTCAGGTGCAGCAACCAGTCCATTTGCTTGGAACGCGTGCTATTTCTACTGGTGGTAGTCCACGCTCAGCCTGTGTTCTGAGGGGCTGTTGCTGCACCCACAAGCTGCATCACCCATACCTTTCCTCGCGCGCTTTAATTCCAGTCCACTACTAGCCCACAGTAGTCCTGTGATTCCATTCGTGCTCTCTAGGTTGAAATTAAGATGGCACTACTGTAGTGGGATGTAGTGTGGATGGAAACTCACAGGGGGAAGGCAGTTTTTTCCCACTAGGTTGCGGGCATCTGCAAGTTGCAACTGCCACCTGCGGTTACTAATGTTATGCAATGTGCCTATGTACGCTCTAGTGGCATTTCAGCGCTTGCCTCTAAAGTGGCATATCTTTCCCCACACCGGGTGTACACGGACCATAATCTGCAGGAGGAAAGGAGGGGTAAGACAATGTGATGGGCAGGGACGAAGTAGTGTGATAAAAAGTAGAGTAACCGTGGAAAACACTATGGACACGTGGGTGTGTGATTGGGAAAGTAGGGAGGCTTGGCTATGTGTTTGCAACCAATCAGATGGAACGCTGGTCAGAAAGAAGGCAAACACATCAAGTGGTACAAACATTGGCAAGTGGTACTAGAGTTAGTCCATGCATGGCTGTGCGGTGGACCCAAGATGTGTTAAGTTGTATCCTTATGGCCGCTGTGATGTAATTGGTGTAAGGGGATGTTGGGTTCGGCAGTGGAGTTTCGAGTAACGAGGGCTCGGGTGATATTGGGAAGAGCCAGGGTTTTTAGGGCCTTTGAGTTTCAGACGGTTTTCAGTGTTGCAAATGTGTAGGGTTTTGGAGTTCCAGATGATTGGCGCTCAGTTGGAGAAGGTGACATTTGCATATCCAAATAAAAAATATCATCTTAATGTCAGTATCACAATGCATTTAAATGTAAAATTTATTTTCAACACTAATCAGAAGGAAACTCCTCTCTTTAATTAAAATCAGTCCAATGATTCCTAAGCATTTTAGCAAGGCAATCGTCAGGCTTACTTCATGGACACTTACCAGCCTGTCTCAGAATTCTCTGGTTTTCAGCATAAGGGGCCATGTACAAATTTACTAAACATTAAAATCCTTACTTCTTGTAATGCAGAGCACTCGGATATTAGATGTTCTGTAGAGCACTCGGATATTAGGTGTTCTCTAGATTGTGTAGTATCCTTCGTCATGCCCTTACCAGAGTAAATGTGGGCAATTGTGCCCGATAGAATTACATTTAGCCTAAACCAGAGAAAATGAGACTACCAGTACGAAGTCAGAAATCTAGAAAGACAGTAAACCCGGCGGTTTGTCACACCGAGCAGAATATTTCATTTTGGTAATTGTGTTTGCCCAGTCTTCTCTAAATAATGCCCTTTTGCCAAGAACGGGTTGATCACTAACATATCGGAGTTGAAAGTGGCATCATTTAAAATAGATTCTACATATAAACGGTAGCGACCGAATGGACTTAGTTCTTTTCATGCACAGTTGCATAAAGATCATCAAATGGTGATCCAGTAGGAGGAACTAGTATATTTCTATAAAGTGAACGGCCTGTTAAAGAAACTAGCCCAAGTTCAAAACGCGTTGCGGCCATGGGCACACAGATGGCCATGCAAAGCGGCTTCCTACAAATGATTGACTCTATACTATCCCAATCTATTTCTCTGGTGAGACATAGGTTTGAGGTTTTAATGTGATTACGTATTTGCAACTCCCCCTGAGACTTGTCATCTAGTTTATTTGATCTAAGCAGCCAGCACTCATGTTTTGCGAGTCCGCTTCCTATTTTCCTAACTGTGATCGCGCTTGGGCGCGGCCATCCAACTACATCCCTCACAACATAAATGTGCCGGAGGGACGAACGCCAACCCGAGATGTGAGGCTGACCCCCACTCTAGTTGTCTGCCATTTTACAGCCACTCGTTTTGTGTCTAAAGTATTTTATTGAACTCATAGCGTGTTAACAAACTGTTTTTAGGTTTTAATGTGATTACTTAGTTGAATCTCAGGAAAACGCACGCCATTGCCCGTATTTGCTTAAGGGTATTCTCATCAATGCTCCATCTGCTGGTGCTCATCGAGACAATATCTATTCTGTTTTGGCAGGCCCCAACCATGACTTTTTTGGGTTTAACTGAAACATGGGTTGCCCGTGACTCTGGTCCAGATATTGTTCAGATGATGCCCCCCACTACCGTATTCGACAACTTGGTAGCCCCCCCAAAAGTGGTGGTGGATTGGCGTTAATGTTCTGTAGAAGGCTCAGTTGGTCTTCCATTGCTACGACTCATCGGGCCTCATTAGGACCCTGGCGGAGAGGGTATTACGCCAGCGTAGTGCATGGCGTACCTCTCCGCCATACTACGAGTTCCCGTAGCGCCATGGAGGTTTTCTCCGCCTGGTTTTACCAGCCGGAGAAAACCATGGCGCTACGGGACCTCGTTGTTAATTACGCCACCGTATTTTACGGTGGCGTAATTAACTCCTTCCCCACTCCCATTATACCCTATGGGGCGAAAATGGGAATGGGGAAGGGCAGAATGGGGATTGGGGATTTACCGCTCCGCCGAGGTCGGAATGGGGCGGTAAATCCGCCAACCCCCATGGCGCTATCGGCGGCTTTCCGCCATGCTTCGCGGTGCATTTAGCACCGCGAAGTCCGCCTGGGTCGTAATGAGGCCCATCGTCTGCCATGTGAATTATTATTAGTTAGACTTTAATCCTCTCTGAAAGTTTCTTTTCACTTTCTTATTGTCTACAGGACACCAGCTCATCTTACTAATCAGTTTCTTTTCGACTTTGTACAATTGACAGCCAACATATCTCTGAAATACCCCAAATTGCTCCTTCCGGGAAACTTTAATTTGCATCCCAACATTCCCACTGATCTTCTGGCCAATAAATTTGCTTCTCTCTTGGCTGACTGCTCTTTCTCTTTAAGGAATCATCTTTCGACTCACATTGGAGGGAATAGGCTAGACCTTATAGTCTCAGATTTTAGCAAACTAACTACTTTTAAGCCCCTTCCTGTTCCTTGGTCTGATCATGATGTCCTTTCTCTCCATCTGCTCAAAATACTAACTATGGTCCCTCAATGCTTCCACAGACCCGTCACCATTGAACTAATATTTGCCCTGCTTCTATAGGCAATCTGCTGACCTCCATGACGCAAGAAGGAATAGTGAATAAAAAGAAAGATACTTGTTCAGCTTTAGTTGATGCTGTGAACGAAACAGCAGATACCTTGGCCCCTGCTAGATTTTTCCGTGGCCGATCCAAGCCCTCTGCACCCTGGTTCTCAGTGGCACTCAGACTGCTGCCGAGCAGAGCGCAAATGGCGTATTGATTTTGCTCTTCCTCCTTAAAAAAATCAATAGACACCCTGTCGAAATGGCAGGTGGCGATAATGAAGGCCGAATCTTGTTATTATGCTGATCGTATTTTGACAGCATCATGATTGGCTAAAGAACTTTTAAAAGCACTTTCAGCCCCTGTGTGGCCTTTACAAGACCTCACACATGCAAGCTTGCTGTAACCGGATTGCTTCCTTCTTTAAAGATAAAATCAGCAACATCTGCCAAATGATTGTACTTGTCACGTCTCAGTCTGGTATTCTCTATACTTCTCTGTCTGGCCCTATTGCCCGTGCTTTTCAATTTAATCAAATCACAGATACTGTGGTCCTTACCCCACTATTGAAACTTAGGTCTGCCTCCCCTACTGATCCAATCCCCCTTCGGATCATTTAGTCTACCTCAAGCCATCTCTTTACTGCTGCTCTACAACATTGCTTCTCTACAGGAATGATTCCTTGACCCCTGAAGAATGCAGTTATTTCCCTATTATTAAAGAAGCCACATCTCGACGAAAACTACCAACCCATCTCTTTGCTTCCAGTCCTTATGAAGTTAATGGGGCTATTGTGACTCCTCAGTTCTCCAACTTCTTGGAGTCAAACCGTCTCCTGCACCCATTTCAATCAGGATTTCGGCCTTGTATGGGAGTGGAGGCTGTTATGGTTGCACTTTTGGACGATATTGCCTTGATTCAGGACCAGGGAGAGGTGGGAGCTCTGATTCTCCTTGACCTCTCTGTGGCTTTTGATACCATGGACCACAAGATCCTGATGCAGACCTGGAGAAGGTTGGAAGATCAGGGATTCCACTGCAGTGGTTTGCCTCTTTTTTGGCAGATCGCTTGCAGACAGTTTCTCTGCCCCCTTTTAATTCACCTCTCATAACAGTTGACTGTGGAGTTCCTCAGGGGTCAGCTCTATCTGCCATTTTGTTTAATTTATACATGCATCCTTTGGAAGACTTAGATGCCGACCATGGGGTACAATTTTACTCCTATGCTGACGATACACAGATTCTTTTTTGTCTTAATGCGCCCGCTTCTGATCCTCCCTCTAAGCTGCAGGACTGTCTCTCTTCAGTTGGTGGATGGATGGCCAGGAACTGGCTTAAACTTAATGGAGACAAAACAGAGCTCCTCCAGGTTGGATCTCACCCCGTGGGGACAATGTGAATGACTGACTATTGGCCCATCTCTCTGGGTTCTTGTCCTCAGCCAGTTTCTGCAGTAAAAAGTTGAGATACCAAATTCATGGCCAGCGGATCCAGAGAAGTACAAATCTCCTCCGTCTGCCAATCTGGCTTTGTGAAACTAAATGTTTTGAAGAAAATCTTACCTTTTCTTCCTCCCAAGTCCAGGATAAAGGTAGTTACATCATCCATTATGGGCTCTGTGGACTACTGCAGTAGTATCTACCTTGGACAACCTGAGATGCTGCTGCAGCGTCTTCAGATTCTCCGAAATGCAGCCACCCGCCTGGCTCTGGGAGCCCTCACAATCTTGCACTCCCAAGACCTGTTCCACCAGCTTCACTGGCTTCCGGTTAGGCGCAGGGTTAAGTTTAAGACTCTTTTTCGGGTGCACCGTGCCATTTACTGCTCTGGCACTGAGTTCCTAAGGTCTAAGCTGACCCTTTACAACCCTGCTAGATCTCTCTGCTCTTCTCAGTTTCTTCTACGCATCTCCAGGTTTTGCCAGGCTGGTGCCGGAGGAAGATCTTTCTCGGTGCTGGCTGCCACACTCTGGAACTCTCTTCCGCTTAACCTCTGTAACACCTCTGAGTACCTTCAATTTCGGAAGTGCCTGAAGCCTCACTTGTTCTAATTCTGGCTATATTAGCTTCCACCACCCTCCCTCTCAGCGCCCGATGCCTTATGGCCTTAGTTCGCGCCTAACAAATATCCATAGAATACAATACAACATGACATCCAGCTCATGGTGAGACCACCAATCTTTGGAGAGGCAAAGGACACAGGTTCGAAATATGACTTCAGGTCAGACAGGTAAAGGTTGAATAGGCATGGGCCAAAACACAACCTTGGCAGATTCCCCTATATATACTTAGGTACTGTGTGAAGCACTCCTGCCAATTCGATCTAACCTATACTGATAAGTTCCTGTTGATTTTAATGAGGAGTGCCAGCAGGCAATCCGTAATTTGCCATTTCTTCAACTTTTCCCACAGACGAGCTCTGTTAATGGTGTCAAACGCTCGTGGGAAATCGATTGTGGCGATATAAATTGAAATCCCTTCTTTCTGGCAAGCTTTCTCCTGGTGGCAATTCATGAGATTACCGTTGGTCAGGGTACTCATTCCCCTACAAAACCCTGTTTGCCTTTTACCAAGTCTTTTGGCGGAAGTGGCCCATTCCTCTAATCTTGAAAGAACGAGCGAGGGCTGAGTCCAGTAGGGCAATGGGACGATAATTCGCAGAGTCAGATCCATCGCCCTATGATTATTGCTTGACTCCAGGATTTGGGTTATGTCTTTGCTGCCAGGATGTTCTTAAAAAGTACCGAAAGGACGAGCATCCAAAGTGACACATCACTCTTCAAAATTGAGTTACTTAGCCCGTTTGGTCCTGTGGTGGCCGATGTTGATGCTTTCTTGATTAGTGACTGTACCTCTAGGATGTCAAAGGCAAGCAACCATTCACAGTCAGGGCGGTCTACTAATGGAGACTCTGAAGACGGCTTGTAAAAGGTTTCTAATGTGTCTCCCCATGCTTCCTTGTGGAAGGCATTAGATTGCAAACTCCCTTGTGTTGCTGTTCGATCATTGATCAGGGACTACAAATGATGAGACTTGTTAGTCGTAATTATTTTTCACATCTGCTCACCCTCCCTTTGCTCGTTCCTGGGTGTTGTAAGCCAGTTTTTGTATGATTGCTTGGCTTCTCTAAGCCCCTGGACATATGCGTTCTCAGTGGAGTAAATGCCTTGCAACCGTCTTAATGTATACCTTAAAGCACGCTTTTCTGTATCAAAAAATGGTCTCTGCTTGCCTGTATTGTTTTTCCGGCAATTCCCATTTTTATCACAATTATGCAAGCAATCCATAAAATTTGAAGGGGAGAACATCAAATATTTTTCTTCAATTTAGGTGTAATCTAGTGCATCCCTCACTTGATGGATGAAGTTAAAGTTGTTCCCCACCTTTTCAACTACTCGATGTCCACTGATATGCGTTCTAAGGCCAATCTGATTGCCCACCCTAGGAGATTGTCTTTAGAATGTTGTGGTCACTGGCATTTTCCTCAAGTACATTAAAATGTATACAATTGAAAAGAGATGGGGTTAGTGCAAGATAGTCAAGGTAAGAGGATGAATTATTCCAAGACCAAGTGGGCTCACTCGGGATGTGCCCGCTGATATTACCATTCACTATCCTTCAATTCCATACCTTGAAGAAATCTCAATTTTTTACCCCATCTCTTTGAGTACTTTCTCTGCCCCGATGTTGTAAACTATTAATTTGGGAGGCCACCATAGACAAACAGTGAGTTTACATCTCCTACTAGCATTAAACTCTTCCCGGACATGTCAACCATTATAGATTTACAAACCTCGGATACACTAGTCAAAACGATATCCAGTTCAGAAATCGAGGGATTCCAAAATGTATTAAGCATAAATAGTGGGATACAATCTTGTGTTTCTGTAAGCTCTTATTTCACCACTAACAGGCCATAGACCACATTCGAGATTATTTCAATGTACTCTAGCACTGCATTTTTAATCATGCTGAGAAAGCCCCCCCAAAGCTCGACCTCCCAGACTGGGGACTGCCATCTGATGTGCCATTGTTTAACCATCAATATACATTTTCTTTAGTAAGCCAAGTGTCTTGTATGATGATGCTCTTGGCAAATAATCTTTTGGCATTATCATTGTGCATGAAACTGTTATGCCCCTCGAATTCCAAACTAGAATCTTTAATTTACTTGAATCTGTTTGAAGGCTAAAGGCCTGTGCCTCTCTTCCCAAGCTTTCTAAAATAGCTTGAGAGATTTCCCGACAGCCACCTTCCGGTCATTTGCATCTTCCATTCGTTTTTGCACCAGAGGGTCTACAATTTGAATAATGCGGCAGTTATCAGACTTATTCTTACCGTCGTTTTGGACATGCCATAGTTCATGTATGTTTCAATTATTCCAAAAAAGTACTGACTAGAATCAATCTGCTCTATGAACCCATCCAAAGACTGTTTCTAGGTTCGCCAGCTTATTGTGCACATTATGAAGCTACAACTTGTATAGATCAAAACAGCCCTCTTTAATTGGCTGTAACATATTTTTTTCATGTTTTTGCTATTTGCATATAATTAAATGAATGAACAAACATGTGAAGCTAATTATTTCTTCCTTAGCAAGTTCACATGTCTTAAACATAACAGAGCAACTAAACACCAAACGATAGTGTAATACAAACAGAACAGTGCATTGGGCCTCATTATGAGTTTGTCGGTAAACTCGTGAAATTACCGGCAATGGGCAATTACCGGGGATTCCGACCCCGGCAGACCCGATAATTACGCATTGCCGGGTGCCTGTACTCATTAATCACAGGGCTCAATGGGAATGGGGAGGTCAGACGTAGACCCAAGGATTGGTGACTTTTGCTTGCAGTTTTACCTACACTAGGTCCCATACGAGGACATATATCAGGACATATCACAATTGTTGCACCAATTCTCTGTTTATCTTTTTCCATATATGTCTGATAACTATGACAATATGTTTTTTGTAATATGTTTTATAAGTTGTAACAATGGGCCTCATTACGAGTCAGGCGTTAAGGGTTTTACGGCGCCGTAAACGGCGCCGACCCTTAACGCCTGATTACAAGGTCCCTTTGCGGGATGGTGATTTTAACGCCTGCTTTTTGCAGGCGTTAAAAACCATGCCGCAAAGGGACCTTGGTGCTAAGTACGGTGCCGCAATTTGCGGCACCGTACTTAGCGCCTTCCCCATTCCCATTATGCCCTATGGGACAAAAATGGGAATGGGGAAGGGCCATGGCGGAAGGGGGAATTACCACTCCGCCAACCTCGGAATGGGGTGGTAATTCCCCATTCCGCCATGGCGGAGTTGGAAAGTTACCGGCATGGACCATGGTGCTATTAGCACCATGGTCCATCCGCCAGGGTCGTAATGAGGCCCAATGTATAAGCTAACCGTCTTTGGAATAAATTGACGGTCCCTACACATTGCACTGTTCTGTTTGGATTACACTTTCATTTGGTGTTTAGTTGCTCTTTTATCTTTTTCCATATATGTCTGGTAACTATGACAATATGTTTTTTGTAATATGTTTTATAAGTTGTAACAATGTATAAGCTAACCGTCTTTGGAATAAATTGACGGTCCCTACACATTGCACTGTTCTGTTTGGATTACACTTTCATTTGGTGTTTAGTTGCTCTTTTATGTTTAACACATCTGAACTTGCTAAGGAAAAAATAATTAGCTTCACAGTGTTTGTTCATTCATTTACTTACATGCAAATAGAAAGAACATGAAAAAATAATGTTACAGCCAATTAAAGAGGGCTGTTTTGATCTATACAAGTTGTAGCTTCATTCATTTGCACAAGACTGAGATCCTCCTCATCGGCACACCATCTCCATCCTTTTCCCTCACTCTCTGGCCTGCCCTCCTTGGCCCGCCTCCTACCCCTACCTGCGAGCCTAAGAACCTCGGGGTCATCTTTGACTCCACACTTTCCTTCTCCACCCATATCTCTGAGGTCTCTAACAAGTCAAACATCCTACTGCACCTCCTCAGAGGTACTTTGCCTTTCCTCTCCTTCCCTCAGAAGCTCACTGTCTCTCAAGCTCTGGTTCTCTCTAAGTTCGACTATTGTACCAGCCTCTTTCTAAATCTACCTGCTTCTACTCTCCGCCCTCTGTAACTTATCCAGAACAGGACTGCGAGACTTGTCCTTGGCCTCAAGCCCTGGGATCATATCTCTCCAGCTCTGAAATCTCTCCATTGGCTCCCGGTGGATGCAAGGATTAAATTCAAAACCCTCTGCATTGTCCACAAGGCTTTCTGGGGCCGGGGTCCAAAATATCTTCAGCTATCCCTCTGCAAATACCTCCCCTCTCGAGCTCTTCACTCCTCTAACTCCCTCCGGGTTAATCGTTTTTCCACAGAAACGAGCTGGGGGTAGATCTTTATCTTCGGCTGGGGCCTCCCTCTGGAACAGCCTCCCTGCCACTCTAAAACTTGAGGAGAACCATCTCCGTTTCCGGAAGCACATAAAGATCTACCTCTTTGTTTCTGCCTTCTCTCCCACTCTCCTCTGCTGACCTGCTTCTCTCTTGGCACTGTGCACCTGGCCATCCTCTTTCCTCTGGGTCCAGGTACCTGCTCACCCTGCTGCCTTCCTGCACTGCCTCCCGGCCACCCCTTGCACTGGATGGACTGTATCTGTACCCATACAGCCCCCCACCCCATTTTCTTCTTTTCTGCACTTATCAGACTTACCCAGTCTTTCGCCATAAACACAGCACTTGCCACATGCTGGCTGCACTATCACTGTTTATTGCCTCCTTCCTATTTTTGTATTTATTTATTATTTATCTATCTACTCTCCTCTGCTGTGCACTTTCCACTTCCCCCCTTCCATGCACTTTCTCCATTTTCCCCATCCCATGCACTTGCGCGTTCTCAATGTCACTGGGCCTAGTAAGATCGTTGTTGTTTTTGTGTTCTCCCATGATTCCCCTCCCTTGCCTAGTCACGCTCTGAAACACCTGTGTAAGAGCGCGATATAAATAAAATATCATATCATGTCATATATCATTTCAATAACCTGGCGAACCTAGAAATAGTCTTTGGATGGGTTCAAAGAGCAGATTGATTCTAGCCAGTAAATTTTTTGAAACCTTTTGAATTATTGAAACATACATGAACCATGGTATGTCCAAAACAACAAGTTGCAGGACGCTTTGAAGAGGAGAAGACGGAACGTGTCCCCTGCACCGAACGGACCCCTAACCGCAAAAAGGCCCAGCAGCACCGTTACCGCAGGACACCTGAGCTTATACCAATTCCTGCCATCCCAATTGCAAGCGCCTACCATGGGAAATGCGCCACTTGCCTGCCACATGCTCCCATTAGACCACATACCATGTCCAAGATGGACGACGACTGGCAGGAGCGAGCTGATGTGAACCGATTAGACACCCTTGACTAGACCAAGTAACCCATGCCATGTTGCTGGTTGTTAGCGACATCATGACGGAATAGTCACGTTAGACACAAAGAACAGGCGCACATCCGTGCACTTGGATACGCACACACACACACTCACACAAAGCACACGCGCACATCCGCGCAACTGGACATGCATGCACAGACTAAATGATCGTGACATATATATCTGCATGTTTATTATTTTATAAGCAAGTATCATACACGAAAAGCAAGAAGCAAGAAGAATCCATATCAATGCTCGCAACACTTATAGGCATCTACCAATATGGAGGGATGGAACTTGGTAAGCCACCGGACCTCATTAAAACGACGATGCTAAAGTAAGGGCCACCACAGGCCCCGGAATACAAGGTAGGCCACGATGGGCTCAGTGAATTTCGAGAGGCAAAGGGCTGCCCAGATGGGACGGACCTCGCTGGGAGTGATGCAGACAGCCAAGGCCAACCTGTTGCAATTCAACATTCCACCGGCCCTGTCAAGGTGACACGGGCAGCTGCAAACAATGCACCTTGTTGAATTCACCAAAAAATCGAAGTAATTGAGCTCACAAGAGTGGACCCCTACCACATGACTAACAGCCCGCCAAGGCCTGGAGGACAGGCACAGGGTCCCCTGCCGATGGGAATGGAACGTCCTCATGGCATTAGTCGCCCACACACCAATGTAAGACACAGACACATAGTTACAGTTTACTGAAACATATTAGAGATGCAGGTGTCTCGCGGGCTGGGAACACAGTTTGTCCCAGGATTGGGGGCCCGCAGCCTGACCAATCAGGTTGTGCATCCAAGGGGAGACGGTGGGGGGGACACTAGCCAATCACAGGGCTCATCCAATGCAAGAGTCTGCAGGTAACAATTTTTGGGGATGTTCCAAGCCTGCCACCTGACCACACACAGCCACCAACCACTCTTCCTATATGTCCCTATAGGGAACCCACCACTCAGCGGCCTATCCTGAGTGGAAGTAGGTTTAAGAAAGAAGGGGCCAGAATGTGACATCACAAAGTAATAAAACTGGCCTGCGAGCCAGAGACCGGTGTGTGGTGCCCGAACTTTGCTGGTATCTGAACCCTGTGTGTTTCTAATAAACCGCAGTACACTCTTGCTCCTTGTGTGGGCCTTGGCTTCTTGTGACCCGGGAGGGAGTCAAGGGCCCCCGAGAGCTGGGAGGCAGCGGATCTCTGGCACGGCTCTGCCAGCTACAGAAAATCCCTTGACAAGTTGGAGGCCCCAGCGAGATAGTCTCTGACGTCCGCTCGGCCATGTGCTGCCTCCTGTGCTGCCGGACCCCAGAGGGGCTGTAGGACCCTTGTGAGAATTGCGAGATTACCGGCCAGCGCAACCGGCAGAATTGGTCCTCAGGAGCCGACTTATAATTATCCCGCCCGCGGTTGGCAATTTGTCCACGCAGCCAGGGGGGGGGCGAGGCGAGACGAAGGATGGGAGTCAGTGGCCGAGCGGCGCCGGCAGGCGTGCCACAATGTAAGTTTGGTTCATGCAACGAGCCACCCAGTGGGAGGGGGTGGGGTTGTGTAACAGGAAGAGGGGGATTGTGGATTTGCGGTGTAGGTAGAGGCCGAGGTGGATAGTGTTCGGCAAACATTAATGTATTTAGCAGTGGTTTCTTTATCGGCATAGGGGCGGTAGTTTGGCACACCTGAGACGCAAAGTAGTTATATCGGATGCCTATGAGTTGGACATTTTAGTTCGGCAACTAGATGATGGTTTTTTCGTGAGATTAGCTGAGGCAATCTGATACGGAAGGTGACTAGCTGGTTAAGTCTCCCAGTTGAGAGGCGTATTATTCGCTAGGCGACGCAGCGGGTGCAGTAGTAGTCACAAGGGATAATTTGGTTGGAAACCGATACTCCACTCCTGTATAAATGGGAAGACAGCTGTAAAGGTTTTTTTGGGTGTTCTGGGAAGGGATTGGGACATTGCTCTATCCTGCACAAAAACATCATAAGAACCTTAGTTAGTTACGTCACCCATTGCTACTGCATAGGACCCTGGTTGTGAATGTGCGGAGAGTTAGCTAGTTGACATTTCTCGTGTTGTCAGTTAGGTGAAAACGCGGCAGAGCGCGGGCAGCGCCCGTGCATAATTGAGGATGTCTGTCGAAGTATTGCGGCTTTGGTATAAGTAGATTGATGGAAGGTTATTCCGCCTAAGGTGTAGGGTCATGGAGGCTCATAGAAGGGTAAAGGAATTTTCATTCGAACAGAAATGCTGTATTGTTTAAGCAACAAATGCATTCTTCTTTAATGTGACAGCGGAGTGTCGAAATCCTCAGCTAAGAGGTCAGGTAAAGACAACGGGTTCACCATACACTTAAATAGTGCATTGTATGACCCTACCGCATTGTACAACCCACAAACGTTTTCCTTCCGTAACATGACAGCGGAGTGTCGATACCCTCAATTAGAGGTCAGGTAAAGACTGATTGAATTGATCGTAGGGAGGGTGGCGGCAAGATGTATACAGGACAGGTGGTGGTGCAAACCCCCATCCAGCACATGTGCCAAACACTACCCATTTATGGGAATAAGATTATTAAATACAGAGTCGAATGGTCCAAGGCTACGGAAGGGAAGACATTAAGACCCTGACCGCTTAACGGTAGCTCCTGCCCAGATGTGTTGCAATCGCTCCTCGCCCACATACAGAGAACATACAAGGGGAAGAAGTTAGCTAAGCGTATGGAAATATATGACCTGTGGTGTACGTACAATGCGCAGTGTCCATGGATGCTACCCTTGCGGGGGGCCAAGGAGGAGGGTACGGGATCGGGCGCACCACCCCCGGCCCCGCCCAGCGTTGCCTCCGATGACACGGAGGAGGAGGAGGAAGGAGGATTATATCCTCTACAGGAATTAGAGGGGTTTAAGGAATCACCAGAATCGAGGGCCGCACATGGGTACTCAAACCCTACATACAAGCCACCCCCTTATACTCCAAGGTGCCAGAGACGAGTACCACGCCAAGTGGGCGGGGCAAAAAAGCTGATAGCGCGAGCGATGAGGAAGAGAGGTTACAGCGAGCGAGGGCTGAGTTCACTGGGGTAGGACAGGACGAGTGGCTGATGGTGCAGGTTCTGTTGAAGCTCCAGAGGGTTACGACAGGGGAGGCAGAAGGTGCACTGAAGGCAATTGAGGAGTTAGGATCTGGGCGGGAATGTAAAGAGACGACGGTGCACACGGTAAGTACAGAACTACGGTGTGGTAAACGGTACGGACCAGAGAAGGAAGTGTCGAGAGAGCGGGGAGAGGTGGTGCCCCAAGGCTTGGAGGTACAAGAGAATATAAGTAAAGATCGAGGATCAGAGTGTGAGAAGGGACGTAAGGAGGATGAAGGCGGAGAAGAGGAAATAGTGAAAGAGGTTGAGAGATGGGGGATAGTGAGAAGGGAAGGGAGGAGGATATAGAGAGGGAGATGGCATATTGGAGGAGAAGGGTAATGATGCAGGAGTCACGTAAGTACGAAGAAGACAGCCTGAAGGAGCTAAGGTTGGCAAGGATGATTAGAGAAAGGAGCAAATGTGAGGAAGAAGAGCGAGCGCTTAAGAAAGTGAGAGAAGCAATACGGATAGAGTTAGCAAAGAAGAAGCACTATGACCAGAAAAGAGAGGAGCAGCGTTACGAGCAAGTAAGCAGTAGAGAGGTGGATGAAGGGAAGATAACATCCACACAAGGCCAGGGGGGGCGGTGAAGGGGTACCCTTAGGGGTGCGGGATGAAGAGAACACACGCGGGCACGCAGACATCGACCTCGAGACAGTTACGATACGTCACCCTCAGGCACTCCGGCTGACATTCTCAGACAGGTTTTGTAGCGATGAGGAAGGAGAAGACGAAGAACACAATCGGTCACAGGAAGTATGGGAGGGACCCTCACAAGCTATTTATAACACAAACAGGTACAGGTATGTCATAGCAGTGTATGATGCTGTAGGGAAGCAAAGGAGAGAGTGACACCAGTAGTACAACTAAAGACACCACCCAGGGGGCAGCGGTGCATCCTCCATATGTAAGTAGACTGCAGGACCGGCACCGACTAGGGTGAGTACATTGTCACGGGGGGGATTGGCGGGAGCATCGAGAACCTTGCAAAGGCAGCGCGTTATACAGGAAACGAGAGAGGGGACTACTGCAGGGGAGGGGTAAGAAGAGAGGGTGCCACCACACCAGGATACACCCTAGTAGAGCACTGTACACTCACAAATGCCGTTGTTGGAGAGAGGCATTATGAACACAGTACCCAGACACATCAAATATTAGGGCAATCATGTCACGCAAGATGCGTGATGATGAGGATCCGCTTAGTTACATTCAGGAGATCCAGGAGCTTTGGCGCCTTGAAACATGAGAGCCTTGGGACAAAAGGATAGCCATCTTCTATCACATCTTGGTACAGGGACTACCAGAACCGGTCCAAAGGCAGTTAAAAAAGTTAGTCGGGATGGAGTGTAATTCATGGTCAGAAATACAGCTCACAATAGTGCATCACTGCAGGCTTTGGCAGGAGAAAATGAGACAGAAGGCAGAGGATAGGAAAACGGATGAGGCGAAGTTGGTCCAAAAGAAGTTGTCAAAATACGCCCTAGAGGGTGCACTGATAACTCGCCCGGCCCCACAGCAACAAACAGCAGTATCACAACCGCAACCTCAACAGCAGCACATGGTACCCATGCCGCAGTTCAACACTACACAGCAAGTCATGCAACCGGCGGGAGGAGGATACACAGGAATGTGCAGTTACCAATACCCGTGGATGGGTGGATACCAAGTGAGTTACATCGGGAGGGACGGGAGTCAAAGAGGGCGCCCAGGGGGAATACTCAGTGGCCTCCTCCAAGGGCAAGGTGAGGGGGGAGTAGGGTTCCCATGGCAAATGTGAGAGCCCCAACAGTGCTGGTTGTGCGGTCAACTGGGGCACATATCCCGAACATGCAGGTTAAGAAAATCACAACAGGGATGGGGGGAACAAGGGTACCCGAACCATCAAAGGGGGCAGACTGGGTACTCTGTGCAAGAGCAGAGGCCGATGGGGCTGCCACCAGCTGAGCAATCACAGAGTGCACAGGAACTCCAGGCCTCAACAACAACCGCAACATCAAAATACAGTAATACAGCATACACAACAGGCACAGCAACTCATGCAGATCCAGGAGCACCCCCCACAGTCTGTGGAGACCACAACAATGGTACCCGTGACCCGGATGGGAGGGGTGACGATAATGGGGTCCAACCCTTACATGGAAATGGACAGTCGTTATACCCCAATAGGACAGCCAACAGATGAACTTATTGTGTCCCATCCTATCAGTCACACCTAACCCTGTGGAGTAACCATGGATACAGGTGCCTATAGGTGACAAGGTATTTTTCTTCCTGGTTGATACAGGGGCGACCAGGTAATGCATACGGGAAGTGAAGTGTAAGATGTCAGGAGATGCCATGAACACACAAGGATTCTCTGGTGCCCAAGAAATGCTTCCATTTACTGATAACATCTCCTTATCAATTGGGGATCATGACTTATCACTACCCTTACTATACTCGAAACAGGCACCTGTAAATATCCTGGGGCGTGACATAATGTGTAGGCTGAACAT
The DNA here is from genome assembly GCF_040938575.1 of Ambystoma mexicanum. NCBI lineage: Eukaryota > Metazoa > Chordata > Amphibia > Caudata > Ambystomatidae > Ambystoma > Ambystoma mexicanum. The sequence continues at coordinate 814,091,905 of NC_090931.1, forward strand.
GACTATCTCCTTCACAGACAAGGGCATAACCTGCTCCACTCCAGGCATTAATATGCTCACGGCCAAGCAGATGCTCCAGGCGTACTGTGGTCAGTGCGTACAGAGGGGGAGCATGTTGACCCAGAGGTGTTTCAGTACGGGACAGACATGGCCTTCGCATGGCTATCTGAGATTGAAGGGAAGGTCTGGAGAAGGCCAGGGGAATGCCTCTTCAGACCAGAAATATCCATGGAGGAGAAAGAAGGGGAATTTGAGTCACTAGGTATTGAAGGGATAGTGGCAACGGAAGACTGGGTGGCAGTGTGTGCAGCAGATGGGCAGAGGAAGTTGTGGAGATTTATAATAGCACTGGTCGAGGGGTGCAGGCTAACACAGGTGTAAGACGTGGAATTGTTCTCTGAAGAAAAAGAGAAAAATGAAATGATATTTGAAATGAGTGTGTATGCCTGGGTACGCATTACTTACAGGGAGGTTGCACAAAGGATGGCCCTGGCCGTAAGAGCTCCACCCACCTTTTGCGATGAGGATTTGGCAAAGGTGCCTGAGATGCTATGGACTACCAGCCCATATGACGTCGGATGCAAAAAAAACATAGGGGGAGTACGGCTAAAGCTGAAACAAGGTGCGATACTACCTAGAGAATGGCATAGTGTCAAAACATCTGTCTGTGCCCCATCTACCCGCATGTCCACTCTGCGCTTCAGAAGAGGCCGTAATTCAGTGCTGTGGAGGTTGCCAGGTAAAAATCATGGATTTTCCTTTGGGTTAATGCCATGAGAGACCTAATTTTCACTTCTTTGTCCCTCATTGGACTTGCCATGAATGGTTTTGGGAGAACAAGAAGACTGGTGGATGATGTGTCTAGCATCTTGTTGGTTGAACATGAAGCCGGCTACGTGGTATGGGACCCATACTTTAGACACCTGGTCAGTAGTCAAAGTAAATAATGGTGTACCAGTCAGAGTCGGACGGTCACTGTCCTTAACCGAGGAGTCAAGAACATTGATGAAATCTTGAAGGAACAAATCAGGCTTCGGCAGATTGGCAGCTGGGTTTACTGCTGGTTGGGAATCAGTCAGGGTAGAGACTACATTTCGAGCATTTAACTGACTCTCATCTGAGGCGGACTTGCTCTGGAGATTGTACATGTTGAGTAAATATTGTAATAGCAGGAGTTCCTTCCCTGACTCATTTTGGAAGAGGACCAGCTCATTTTCCCACATACCCACAGAGCTCTGCTGCGAACTGCTAACTACACCACACTTTTCAACACGCTTTGCAGAACATTCAGCTTTCACCCAAACTGAATTCACTAGGCTTGAAGCCGATTTGGAGCAGTTGGAATCTGCACTTGGTGGTGAGCAGATATAAAATGTAGAAAATACGGTGTGTGCAAAAAAATAGTAAACCCTGCACTTACTGCTAGTGTGCGAGACACATTTTTGATAACTTTGAGTAGGGACACCTCCCGCTCTTCTGAACTGCCAGACTGCCGTTCCAGACGTTTCTGCGCTTTAGCCCACAGCAGCTCCTGGGTCAGTGCCCAACAGGGCCTGGCCCATGGGCACACCGTCCCACCGCTCCACTACCTCCTAAGCATATCCACCTGACAACCAGAGATTTCCCCAGGGTGAGGAATAGTGAGGAAAGAAACTCATGACACGCCCCAATGTACCAGTGTGTCAGCATTGTCAAGCCGCACCTCGTCTATGTGTCAGTTCAATGAGGCTGCTTCCGACAGTGCTCTCACATCAGAGCCTTACTGCAGACATCCGTCTCATTAACTCTCACAATGGAATTACCTTTCATACTACAGTTGATGTTTGCACTGGAGCTAGAACAAGGGGGAGGATAGGAACAGCTTGGTATCTGTGAGTCAGATTTACTTAATGAATCATAAACATGAACCACAGGATGCTTGCCCTTACCTGCCATTAAAACAGGAACCATGGGATGCTTGCCGTTACCTGCAGATAACCGCACTCATGCATGCTCCGCACCAGTAAGTGCCACTAAAGAGGATTCGCTTTGGTTTCATATTGCAGGGTGTTACCCTGTTAGCATTCCCCATGTAAACAGTTGCTCCTTGCTTACATCTAACAGAAGGCAATCACAAAAGGAAATCTCTGCAGATAAGTCCACTCATGCACTCTCCTGATACCAATCCCAGAGTTGTGAGGTTGTTTCTGTCTCTCCAATGATATACTTTTATGGTACCGTCAGCCGACCCCTCCTGCCCTGCTAACTACCGCCCAATCTCCATCACTCCTTTCCTGGGCCAACTCCTGGAAAAGCTTAATCTTCACACTGAATTGGTTAGTTGACACCATCAGTCTGGCTTCAGAGCTTCCAGAAGCACAGAAACTGCTCTCCTGAACATCTGTGAAGACCTGCTCGCAAACCTTGACTCCAATACCCCTTGTGTCCTTATCTTACTTGATCTCTGTTCTGCCTTTGACACAGTCAACCATGCCATCCTGCTTAACCATCTCCGTCTCCTTGATAAACTGGCATCACCGATCAGGCCTGGCTTGGCTGAACTCTTTCCTCTCTGATCGACCCTCCCAGGTCCAACTTGGGTCCTTCCTCTCCTCTATCTCTATTTCTACCTGTACTGTTCCCCAGGGTTCTAACCTCTCTCTGTGGCTGTTCAACCAATACCTGGCATGTCTTGCCCACCACATTGCCGCTCTCTTCCCAAACTTTCAGTGCTATGCGGACAACACTCAGCTCATTTTCAGACTCCCTTCCCGCCACCTCTTCTCCCTCTCTCATCTATGACTGTATGTCCGCTATCCAGGAGTGGTGTGCCACCAATGACCTCTACCTTAATGCCAGTAAGACAGAGATTCTCCTCATCATCACACCTGCTACCTCCTTTCCCATCGGTCTCTGGCTGGCCTTCCTTGGCCATCTTCCTTCTCCCTCCTGTGAGACTAAACACCTCAGGGTCATCTTCGACTCCTTCTCTCCTCAAGTCACACTTCCAGCTGCACCTCCTCAGAGGTATTCTTCCTTTCCTCTCCTTCCCCCAGAAACTCACTGCCTCCAGAGCTCTGGTTCTCTCTAGGCTGACTACTGCAACAGCCTCTTTCTAAATCTGCCTGCTTCTACTCTCTGCCCTCTGCAACTCATCCAGAACAGGACTGCAAGACTTGTCCTTGGCCCAGGGATCGTATCTCTCAAGGACTGAAATCTCTGCACTGGCTCCCAGTGGCTGCAAGGATTAAGTTCAAAACCCTCTGCATTGTCAACAAGGCATTCTGGGGCCTTGGGCCTCAATACCTTCAACTGTCTCTTCCTAAATATCTTCCCTCTCGAGCTCTTCGCTCATCCCCCTCCAACTCCCTCAGGGTCAATCGCTTCACCAAGCAACGAGTTGGTGGTAGATCTCTTTCTTCGGCTGGGGACTCGCTCTGGAACAGCCTCCATGGCTCCCTAAAACTTGAGGAGAACCATCTCTGGTTCCGGAAGCACCTCAAGACCTTCCTCTTTGCTTCTGCTTTCTCTCCTCCTCTCCCCTGCTGAACTCCTGACTGAAACTACACTGGTCACCTGGCTACCCTCTGATCTCAGGCCCAGGTCCCTTCACCCCCAGCTGCACACCTGCACTGCCTCCCAGGAAAACCCTGCACTTGGGGGCTGTTTCTGTATCCCCACAGCCCCCACCAGCCCTTGACTCTTGATGTCTGCACTTACCCCAGCACTTGCCACAAGCTGGCTGCACTTTTTACCTATTGTTTTATTTATTCTATTGATGTATTATTGTTGATTCTATTTACTGCACTTTCCCCTCCCCTCTGCCCCGCACTTTCCCTTTCCCCCCTCCCCTGCACTTTTGCACTCTCAATGTCGCCTGACCTAGTAAGATTGTTGTCTCTGTCTTCCCTCTGTTCCCCCCTTCCTTGCCTTGTCGCACCTTGAAACACTTATGTAGAGGCACGTTATAAATGCCATATCATAATACATTGAGGGCCACCTACAGACCAACGAAGACTACCTCAGCCACTTCCTTATCAATCTCTCACCCGAGAGCTCTAAGCAAGGCAGGATATATGTGACAAAATACCCTACCTGTCCCTTGCTGTGTTGGTTGTGGCATTTAGGGGGTTCAGTTGCTGCCACTCATGCTGGGTCCAGGGGTGGGTTGGGGAAGAACCCCTGGCCAATAAAGGTGCCAATTCTACAATTCAAAGCTACCCCCAATTGTACCTGGTAAGTGATTTATGACAGCTTTATTCCTAGCGGCTAGGGCCCTGTATTTACTCACCATCCTTAGAGAAGCAGGCGCATCTCTGCTCCCAGAGCTAAACCGTTACCCGCATGTACAGAAACAAGCACTATACAATTTCAGATGGCAGACTCAGCTTGTAAAGCCCTGATCCCCTACTTGTGCAAGATAATTCTAATACACCTGATCTAGGGGCCATAATTAAAGGAAGCCAATCTGAATCCCTATACAGTCAGGCCACACAGCTGAAGACCCTCGATCCAAGATCAACCTAGGGGGAATTCAGGTTGTGTAAAGCTCAGCACAGTAAAGAATGGTGTCAGTATTTGGAGAAGGGTATGGCAGAGGTTTGGAGTGAGTTGACGACTCAGCAGAGAAGTGGGAGAAAGAGACGATAGAGTGATAGGAATGTGCAGAGGTGAGTGGAGACATGAGGAGGAGCAGAAACATCAGATTATACTGGAATGAGGAGAGAATCAGATGAGGAGGTGGCAGTAGGTGAACATAGGGAGATGGCAGGGGATGAGCCTCATATGGTGACTGTAAGAGAGTTTCTGCTGGTGGCAGGAAGAAAATGTGAAGAAGTCACAGGAGAGAAATGGCAGGAGGAGGCTGGGAAGCGGGAGTAGTTATCCTGCACTAGTGAGCAAATACATGGAGAGAGAAGGAAGGAATAAGAGGGTAAAAAATCAGATACGGTGGAAATAGGGGTGAGACCCTTATCAGAAGGGTTTGAACCCATGGTGCAAGGAGGAATAAGCATGTGGTGTGGCATTGGGAGGGCAAGGAAAAGAAGAAGAGGAAGGACAGAAGGTAGAAAACCAGGCCCTAGTGAAGCATGTCAACAAGGCCCTATTTAACTCCTCATCTCCTCCTGGATGAAATGGAGCATAGAATTCCGCTTCACCCACTCCCGCATCCCCCACAACTGGAGGAATGTCTCCAGACATTCAGATGACTTGTGTGAGGAGCCAGTAAAGCGAGGCAGACAACTGCTTGTAGATTTCTCAAAATAGGCCATTTTATTAGAGAAAATGTAATGAAATAATACCTTGCCTGTCCTACTCTACAGAGGAATTCCCTACCTAGTCGAAAGACTAAGGGAGCATTCGCTAGCATTAGATTAATTGGCCCTAACAACCAAAATACAAAGAAAAATATATAACACAATATAATAAACAATATAAACACAAAATTTTTATGGCCGTCTCCTGTCCTGTGTAAACCTCCTTCCCCAGGCTTCAAAGTCACATCTAAAATGTTCAATAAGAGAAAAGAAAGGTTTCAACCAGTTCTTGAAAGTTCAAAGTCAAAACAAAGTTCACCAAACAAGAATCCACCGGTAGCCACCCTTTATCATTGTATGAAAAGATCCCCTTCCAACTTCCAGGAAGAACAGCACCAATGGTAATCCTGGTTATGATGATCACTGGTCTCTACTTCTAGGTAAATTGTGACAGTTCAAAGAAAGTGTGATATCCTTCAAATGTCCATAATATGCACCTCTTGACAATATCTTCGTTTACCACTCTACTGCTGGTATATTTGTCAGGATGTTCTACTACTTCTGCTTCTAAACACCACACTCTTATTGTTGGTACTATGCGAACAGTCACGTTGGGTTCATAGCACAATACCACCTCAATGTGACATCCGCTGACAATTTGTATGCACCACCTCAGTTCAAGTGGAAGTACTACTGCTTTAGTATTCATGACTTTTAGATATATTTCAACCAACCACTCAACCTCCTTATTTAGACAAGACACTCTTCCTTTTAATAGCTGTCTTAAAAGGGGCAGCCTCTTTGCCTCTTTAGTCGGTATCACTACCACAGGAACACCATGATTCTGCTTACAGAACTCTTTCCCTTCTAGCGTCAGCAGTCTGTTGAATCACAAGTTGTTTCTTACTTCAGGGTATAGTTCACAAGCATTGGTTTCCCCTTCCTCAGCTTTGCACACACCCTTCCTCCAGGAACCTGCCCAAGTGGTTACCAAAAAGCTTCTGTGCCACTTTCTCAGCCTTAGGTAATACTGGGGTACTTGCTTCTTCTGCCACTTAACTGCTAAAAACCTTATAACACAGTTAGATGTTTCTGGAATGCTTGGCAAAACAGGTTTCACTCTGCAAAGCGGAGGTCTACTGGCTTGGGTAATGCGTGTCCTTCTCATTTAAAGCTGTTCCTCCATAATTAGTTTGAATGTCAATTCTGGGTACAATACAAAGTTTAGACTTCACAGAGAAAACATAATAAGGCACACGCAACCTATATTTCAAGCAGTTTCCAAGGTTTAAAGTTGATACAAAACCTTGGTTTCCCGTATAATAGCAAATAAGACTGTTCAAGCTTCTATCTGGAATGATAATTAGGTACACGTGATTTCTCTTTATGATAGTTCTAACTCTGCTACTTGTAACTCATGTATAGCCACAGTTTGGTTTTCGGTAAGGTTTGGGAAGCGTTCTCTTGACTTAATCAGAGACACGTGACAGCTTTGTTGTACTATACTACAAACAGTCTTGTATACATCAACAATGGGTTAGCTTCTCATGCGAACAACCCTTTAATGTTATACGCGAGTGCTGCAGCTTCATTGAAGGGAAGACTTTCAATACAATGAACAAGGTTTTCTTGCATTTACTTCTAATGCGAGCCAATTAAGAGCTGGTAACAGTTTCCGGCAAGGCTTGCGCTGTGCTTCACTCACCGGCTTCAGTATCACTGGTTCTGTGGGTTGCACTGCTTCCCTGACTTTCTCCACTTCTTCTGCTACTTCTAGCCTGCTGGGGACCAATACCCCTCTCCAACACGGGTGTCTTTGGTCTGGCCACAGACTTTGGGAGCTTCCTTTTTTCCTGAGACCCTCGGCTCACCTTCTGCTTCTTGCTTTAGTCTCCTGCAGTATTTCCATGGCTCTGTAATCACTGCAAGGCGGCTCACGTGGGGATAACTCAGCCTTTTGCACGTCTTCCACTACACAGCCCCTGCAATTGGGACTTTGACAGGAAAGGACTCTCTCAGAGCTTGCAGGCGAAATCTGCTGTCTCCACGCTCCCTTCTAGCCTGCCAATTTCCCATGATGTACCAGCACGGTGCCTCTTCTCTATCACTGCTACTCCAGACAGCCTTCCAGTCCTCGTACCAGCTCCTACTGCTCCTCCTTGCCTGGGGCCTTTTATGCCTCCCAGCTTGCTTAACAGGCTTCAGGTGTGAGCCATTAGGTTTAATTGCCTGACCCCTACCATGGCTGCTAGGCTTGATTGCCTGACCACTAAACCTGCATGCCTCTTCAGCCCTCTTCTTCATCTCAGTCCATTTCTGATTCTGGGACGTATAGTTTTTCCTACAAAAGTTGGGTCTTTCAAATTCAGTGATCTTTTTAAAGGTAGATGTTATTTCCTTAATACTTTTAACATAGGGGCTGTGGGATTTAACTCTTCCAGAGGACGATGGTGTAAAAAAGACATTTGCATAACCCTTTTTATGCACCTTTGGGATGGAAGGAAGTATTTAGTTTGGAACACCAATAAAGGTTTTGCATTTGATCTAATGTGCTCTGACTTTATACGTTTAGGTTTCACAACTTTAGATTACATATCGGAGTGAGAGATATTACAATGACAATAAGCCATGACCTCCTTTGGTACAGTGGAAGATGTCTCTCTGACAGAGAAAAAATACTGTGTCTCATCCCATGGAATTCCCTCACTAGCCTGGGCCCTGTCTCCTCCCATGGCATCCTCTTGCATTACACCACCCCCAGGGTGGGATCAGGAAGCGTCTGTCTTCCCCTTGACACCTGGAAGGAGACTTTAGTCAGGGTTTCAGTGAGGTACCCATAGGATTCTTCACACTTGCCTCAAAGAAACAGTGCAAGAACCTTCAGGATGCATCAGAGGTGGTCATGGCCTGCCACAGTAGGAGGCAAGCCGAAGGAAGTTTCTGCTTTTGGAAGAAACAGCCAAAATGTTGTGAATTGTTATAGGATAAAGTGGTTATGGTAAGAGGACTACGGGACTGCAGGCAGAGGACTAAGGGACTACAGGAAGTGGGGCTGGGGAACTGCAGGCATAGACAAAAGACCTGCAGGCAAAAAAGCAAAGCTCTGTATGCGAAGGAGCACAGGAGACAGCAGGCCGAGAGCAAAGGGCTACCGGGAAGAGAGAATGGGTCTGCAGGGCAGAGAGAACAAGCAGTGGGACTGGGTGAGGTTTTAGAAACGGCAGAGGGCAGCAACAGAACACACCAGAAAACCACAGTCCAAAGCAAGAGGTTTTAAAAACAGGCTCTATGCAGGAACAAAGTGCTCCTGAGCCAGCTGGTTAAATACTGAAATCTTTTGACTGGAACAGGCTAATTGGCGCAACCTGGAGCTCTACGTCTGTTAATGATCATCTTCCTCCTCTGAACCTTGGAAATTGAAAGTAAATCAGGCCAATTGTCTTTCTGGAGATTGTATATCTCAAGGTCTTATACAGAAATATGCAGGTTTTTCAAACCAGCAAAAGGTGCAGCATCCCCCTCCCAAGACCCTGCATGGATGTTCCAAAAAGAAAACCGAGCCTAATGTCCCTATCAAAGCACCACGTGACAGTCCAAACCCTGATCAAGATTTTAAAATGACATACTTTAACAGATATATCATTGACATATTTCAACACCTGAGTATCCGCGTGCTTGATAGATGAGGTGATAAAGGGAACCCTTGAGAAGTTGAAGTGTGCAATTGACTGAGGGTTTGGACAAGAATCCTAATGTTTGAAGACGGAGTCGGTGGCATACAACTCTGGAGGGTGCTCATAAACTGCAGGATTCTTAAAACTTTGCTCTATACTCCACAGGCATTACTTGGCGGAAGGATGGTGTTTTCTTTGTGACTGGCTATAGTACAGTGCTTGGAGGCAGAACTAAGTTCACAGCAGCATCCGGTAGCTCACAAAGAGTTCTCTCAAAAGTATTAGTAGTCGGTAAGGGTTATTCTTTGAATGCCAAGCAAAACATGGTTTGTTTCATAGATAGTTGGCAGAGGCATCAGAAAATGGCATTGAAGTCTTAACCGTTCTGGAGAGTCTTTACACATAGACCAATCTTTACTGATTCTCGCGTAACTTCACAAGTACATTAAAGCAGCAGCATACACTGGGCCATCGCTTGCCTTGGTAAACGCAACACAAACAGACAAGGAGGGAACAGAAGACGTTTCCATAAATTTGAGCATGTGTTGACATGTTGTGGAGAGGATAGTGTGTTAGGCCCTAGAGCCAGGGCTCTGAGGAAGGTAGGCGACAAGGGGTCTAGTGTGAGGCCAGAGACCACCTGTTTGAGGTTCTGGGGTTTTCTTTGAAGGGTTGGCTTAGTCTAAGCTGCTCCCCACCTCCTTGGTAGCTACCAAAGCCCTGCCGAGAAAACGGAAGTTCAAGAAAATTACCTCACTCCAGAGGCTGCGAGTGATATGAAAGCCCTTAGAATCCATGAGGGCAATTGTGGGAGGAATTCTAATTTGACCAAACCTGTAAATATTCCACCAAAAACCCTGTTCAACTTCACTTCTAGAGTTGTGCATTTTGTGGGGATCACACAGTTTCATGACAAAGGCCAATTATTTTTCAAGAAACACATTCTTGGCCACCACTCAAGGTTTTAGGTTCAGCAAATCACAAACCTCACTCCCATAAAGGAAGCTGCTGTCTGCTTTAGCATTGAATACCCTTAATGATGTTTCTGAACTTCCTGTTAAACAGGAGGAGCAACATGTAGAGGGCATTGTTGCTAACCTGTTGCTTACCACACTCATTCACAGAGGGTAATAGCTATCGTACTGCAGTCGCCTCCATGCAATTTTTGATTGCACTTTGAAGTGCAATGAATGAACGGAAATCGAGCTGGTCGTGGGTTTGCATTCATTATTTGCACTTCGTAGTATAAACACAGTTGCATGCATCCTGCATACATGCAAAGGAAAGAACGTAGCTCATCTTTGTTTTTTTTTTGGTGCTGGACCATCGACAATGACACATTACAGATGCTACTTCAGTCTGATTCCAACGCGTGAACTGGTGTACCCTACATACTCTACTTCTTGAGTTTAAAACAAGACAAATGCAAATTTAAATCTTATTCCTGCCTTCTGTAGTTTCTCCAATACCTCTGTTAACACTCTGTTGTGTGTTTCTTCATCCTTCGCATACAACAGGATATCATCCTGAAAATATGAGACATTCCCAGCAGAGTCCATCATTCTTTGAAAGACAGAAGCCGACAATGACAGGTAAAATGGCATATGAACTGTTATGGCCCAAAAGGGATGTTGAATGATTCAAGTGATCATGACAGTTTGTGCAGTTTGAGCTGGCTATGAGCACCCCTTATGTCTAGCTTGAAAAAGAACCTGGCTTCTTTCATCAATATCAATTTGTAGCCACCTGGTTTCGGCTGCGTAGGTCTATGCAAATTCTCAAGGACCCAAACTGCGGTTTCTTTATGAAAGTCACTGCGCACAACATCAAACTAATAAAGCCGTTTAAGACTCATAAGTGCAATTTTTCCAAACCATTAACATTAAATAGATATTTGGATTGTTTAAATAAAAAAAATCAGTATTTATTATATCAATATCAACAATAAAAATAGACAAACGAACAATGTAATTCCAACGTATTTACACCCGAATAGTGTCAGCTGAGATACCTATGCATTAATTTAATATTGCATTAGCCCTTTTGGCTAATATTCATACATTCACACTCATACAGACTTCAAATCAACCGTTTAATCAGTCACTATTCATTGCCCTACATATTTTATTCCGTCCATCTTCATTATCAAAAATATTTTATGGAATTTCATCAGGGACTCCCACTGCCACGGATAAAACCTATAGACGTTCATCAATTGCAAATCTAAATACTCTCTAGCGTATTAGTTTAGTTTAGATTTTTTTAAAGCGTGCTTCATGCCTGCAGGCATCAGAGCACACACAAAGACAAACAAACCAAACAACACAAAAAAAGAATTACCAGGAAGTTGTACGGAAAGGGGAGAGATGGCATTAACCAATTCCTCTATCAAACAGATATGTCTTAAGGCCCTTTTCGAAGTGCAGCAGACAAGGGCTATTTTCAGAGTTGGCAGAGAATTCCACAGAGATGGTGCCCACCCATTAAAGCAAGAGCTAGCATATTTATTCAAGGCAAAATGAGGTTGGTCCGGAAGAAGACTTTTATTGGATCTCAAAGTTCTCCTGTGAGTGGAAATTCTTAATGCGATTAACAATATATTGGGGTGCATTTCAGACTGACATTTGTATACAATTGTGAGGGCCTTACTCTGTATTCTGTCTTACAACGGTAACTGCTGAAGACTGCGACGAGCTTCCGTCACATGAGCTTGTATCCTGAAACCACAGACTGCGCATACAGTCCCATTCTGCCTGACTTGAAGTTTCTTAACATTTGCTTTGGATGAGCCCATCAATAGTCTATTCCAGTAATCTTACTTTTGCATTTACAGTTGCTGAGGCCATAAGTGCCCTATTTTTCTCCCGTAAATATGGGCGAATCTGCCAGAGAAGTTTGGGCACATAAGAGCACGAAGATCTAAGATTGGCCACATGTTTATTGAAAGAGAGTTGAGAATCCAAATAGACTCCAAGAGTCTTTACATGCTGGGGAACCCTTATAGAGCTTCCGGCAATGGAAGAATTACTATACAATTGATCCAACTTCTTCAGTCTATGCTCTGAACTCACGCTAAGGAGCTCAGTTTTTCCATCGTTCAGAGCAAGAACATTGAAAGCCATCCACGACTGGATGAACGCCTAAATCCTGTTGATTTCATTAGAATCCTGTATACAGTTACCCGATAGTTGGAATAAGAGCTGAGAGTCATGTGCATAATCAGTGTATGACACATCTAGCCCATATAAAAGATCACATAGTGATTTTGTGTATATATTAAATAAATGAGGGGAGAGGCATGAACCTTGGGGAACCCCACTAGTTAGGGTAATGGGTATGCCATGGTAATTATCCCGTGATACTCTTGCACATCGCGGACCTGAAATGGACTCAATCCACAAGGCCACGTCGGCAGAGCATCAGCCTAGATTTCTCAGCCTATCAGACAACAAAGCATGATCAACAAAATCAAAAGCAGCAAATAGGTCTAAGAGCATTAATAAGGCAGTATGATGCTTATCAATAATATTGCCAATATTAGATTTTAAATCCAATAAGGCAGATCATTTGCCATGTTTAGTTTCAAAGCCAGATTGTCTGGTACCTAATAGTTTGTGTTCCTCAATTAACATACATAATTGGCAATCTGAAAGCCTATCCAGAAGTTTTAATAGGAAGGGCACATTTGTTATGTGCCTAGAATTAGCTGGCACTGATGGATCTAGGATTTCTTTTTCATGAAGGGGCGTTATCCACGGCTTCTTTAAGAATGTCAGGTGCTCGAGCTTCCAAAATGGAGGCATTCATAATTTTAGTTACTCAGGACAGTAGAGAATCCAAGGAACATTTTAAAAGATGAGCAGGGTATAAATCTCCCTGACAGACGGTTGGTTTCATGTTTTTTATAATGTCTATCACCTCAGTTTCTGTAACTTCCCTTAAGTAGAAAAAAGAATAGTTTGAGTGGGACACATCTTGGACAAACAGTGGCAACGCTGATGTCTCGAGCAGTGAGAGCGGGGCCCTAATGGAGTTTTGATGATCGCACATTTTTAGAACAAATTCATTATGGATTGACACCAATTCTGATAAATTTCAACATTATGATCACTGGGAGATTTGCCTTAAAATTCATGTAAAATATTAAATATTGCCTTAGAATTGGATTTAGTGGCCATAATTCTTTCAGTTTAACTTGCCTATTTCACCTCACATAACTTTCTTATATTATTTGATAGCATCTGTATAAGATACCAAAGTAATAGCACAAGATATCTTCTGCCACAGGAGCTCGCATGCATGTTTCTGTTTCCTGTAAGAAATAATATAACTGTTAAACCAGGAATTGGTTTTGGTACCGTGTTTGTATGCGTTATGGTACGTAATAGGACTAGAGAGTCAAAGGCTTATTTAGCAATCCGTTGTAACTGTTTAGTAGGATCTGTGCAATCAGTAACCAGCAGTGGTTTTTCTAGCGGTGGGCAGAAACGGCAATGGTATTCTTTGTTGCAATTATACATGCTATTCTCTTCTATTTTAAACACTGCAAACTTTTCTTTGCTTTGCACATTTAACTTATATGCAGATGATGGCTGTTCTGCTGCTGTTGCTTTAAACATCACTTGCAATAAGAATGCTTTTTCGACACCTATGAGTAGAAATAAACATGGTTGTACTAGTGCTAACAAAAGTGCACTCACCACAAAATTAGAGACAACGGCCCTCATCACAAGTTGGACGTTAGCCCTTAAATGTAGCGGTAATGCTATTACTGTCGCATTTAAGGGTTATCAGGTAATAAAATTGTGGGAAAAATGTTGGCGGTAAAAAAAAAATTGCATAAAGAATGCTGTGGTTTGACCCGGTAAAGGTTTACCCCATTATACCATTTAAGGGAGCTGCAGTTGCGGGATTCCATGGGTTGCGGGGGTGTCCCCCGCATCCTTTACATGATTGTGGCGGCAAAACCACAGCATTTTTGCCGCAATATTTTGTATACACAGCCATTTTTGCAGCGATTTTAAGACATGGAACCATTTAAGGACTAGCTCAACCCTGAGCTGGGTGGAAAGTGGGACTTTGATCTCCATCCTTTATCCTGGTGGTAAAATGTACCTTTCTGCCCCTTTTTGGCTCTAATTGCGCCAGAGCTAATAGCACCACCCCATACCCGTTGGGTCCAATGGACTCAATGGGGAATGCAGATTTTCCGCCTTATCGCTACTTGTGATCTGGCACTAATAATGCCAGACAGCGTAGCAGTAACGCTATTTGATTTGGCGGTATTACTGCCGGGATACCATCAACCTCCTGATGGAGCTCACTATCTCTAATAGATACAGCAGTAAATGCCTCTCATGCTATCAGCTGTTGTGCTCTCGCAGCTCTTGACTCAAGTATTCTTCAATTCTTCAAACAACTCTCTCAAGATAACTCGAGACATAGTGTAGTGTAACCAGCTATTACAGTCAATCATGTAGGTAGGCGCTCAGGGGAACCAACATAATTACCTTGTTTATTCTTGAATGGAGTGGTCAATCATGCCGTACTGAATAGGTTTTCCATGTTTTAAGGTGAATGGTATCCTGCTGGAGACTAGAAGTTCCAGGCATTCGTCACTAGCTGAAATGACATTACGTCATCCAGTCCAGCTCACTAATAAAGCAACATGTGGATCTCATTTAATATTACCTGTTACACTAAATGTTTTTAATGCTTCTAGTTCACTGAAAACTTACCTTCCAACTCAGCTGCTAGTCCTATATCGGAGCATTCAGGCTCTTGTGATCAACTCACAAAGGCATCTCAACATCTAGAACGTGCTCTAGTGTTTTCAATGTGTCTACTCTCTATAACTCCACACTGCTTTTCCTTGTCTTGGTACATAGCATTTACACACATACGTTTAGACAGCACACGCTTTTTATGTATAAGGTAATCATCATCAGACCTTGTCCATGTAAACCAACATAAAATTTAAACCAATATATTAGAATTAACTTATTGGCCCCCATCATAAGAAACAGACCTACAGTTACCAGCACCTGATATCCTAGTATTACCGAGATATTCGAGGTGCCGGCAACAGCTGCAAATCCTGATTCCATGGTGGGGGGGGGGGGGGGGGGTATTTCTGGTATTTCCAGCACCAGTAATACTGGTGTCAAAAAAACCTGCTGTTTTTTGCCAGTGGGGGCCTGATTTACCTCCACCTCTTGGCTGGGGGTAACTCATTGAAACTCCACTGGCGAACTTGTAGTTTTGCAATGCAGGAAAAGTGGCAGTCAAGAAATGACTGGCACTTTTACCGGCACTTTTCCTGCACCGCAAAACCTATGCGGGCCATTAGCTTGTTTAACACGACTCTAGAGCATGTTTTATTGCAGCTTATTCCAGTCAATCTGCTAATTCAGTCATTTTTCAATACTTTTGGTGCTAAAAAAAATTTCTTGTTCCTTCTTGAAGAGTTTCTTTCTGTCTAAATTACAGTCACTGCTTGCTTGAACCGTATCAAGCATAGTCCACCGTAACTCTTCAGCCTTATGTCAGAATTCAATAAAGTGTGCAACTAGTGGTGCATTAAGGCCTGATTCATAGAAGCATTTTAAAATGATGCAATACGATTGGAAAACGCTCTGTGAATCAGGCCCTTTGGATTTTATTTTTTAGGCAACGTGTATGCTCCATGATGCAGGTTTTCACCTTTCTTTCAGTTTCAGTTTCCCCACAAATAGCAGGTTGCAAGGGCACCAGATAGCATAAACTATCATATCTGATTCACAATTGATGAAAGTCATCTATTTCCATAAATACTGCGGCCCCATGTCAACTTATATACTCCTCCTAATTTGCCTGAAACATATGCATTTACCACATGGTGCATCGCCTATAATCGGCTCCATACCCCCTGATGCAGTCAGTGTAGCTTGTCTTTTGGTGTGCATGCTCTAATCATTCCACATTATTTGGTCTTTAATATATTTTTACATCTTTTTAAAGCTGTTATGGGTCTCTCTATAGGACATTTTCCATCTCGACATTTTCTTTAACTGCTTGGATTGTGCCCATCGGTCAGTCCACGGAACTGGGCGAACTCTGTTTCACAGGAACCTCTTCTGGTCTCATTTGGATTTTGTGCACATCATTTTTTATACAGCCCAGTAACTCTGTAAATAGGTCTGGAAATTCTTCTTTGGAAGAGGAGTTTTTCTCACTTTGTGTTGGCAAGACTTGATGCACCATGTTGGGATCTAATTGTATGTCCAATTTGGTCTGGTCTTTCCATCCAAGTACTGCTGGACCTGTTTTTGAAACTTATACTGTTCTTCTGGCTCTCCTCTCCTTGAATTATATCCTGGATTGACTTAACATAGCAGGTTCACTCTGGCTCCACCAAAGAATTTTGGCTGCTCTTTGGTCTTTATCACAGTTAGATTTTCTCCCCCAAGCATAGTTTTGTGGGTGCCCACTGGGATTATAGATGAATCTGACCCAAAATCAGCCCTAACTCTTGTTTGTCTGTCATCTATCTGGAACCGACTTCTCAATAGTTTACAGGTTTCTCCAAGGTGTTTTTTCTAAATATTTTTTTTTGATTTGAGACGTCTGCAAAACGTATAGACATCCAGTTGGGTTTGAAAGTAATCAGCCCCACGTTGGGTGGCGTACATGATGGGTGACAGCCCGCAAGCCAGAACCGAGGCCTAGTTACCGGCCATTTTTTATTGCAGGAATTATGCTTTTGCGCCAACTGATTGAGTTAGTTTAACTTTTGAAGATCATTGTTTAATTGTTTCCAATATTTAGATATCCCAGGTTTTGTAAGGTTTGTAAATGATTGTTTTTCATACTTTTGAACTTGCAATGGTTTTTTATTTCTTATTACACATGTCACCTTTTTTAAATCTATCAACACGTGTTTCACCTAGAAGACTCATCAGGAGAGAATCATTAACTACTCCAAACATCTGTTTCAAGGTATATCAAAAGGTAGAGTTGCATTTGCTTTTTCCTTGTACAAATCAAATGTTATCCTTTTCCTCCAAACATTGCTTCCTTAAAGGTCCAAGTCCAGGAATTGAATATTAGTAGAACTTCCATTGAAGGTGAATTTGAGGTTAAAGTCATTCTCATTTAAGTGATTGAGGTAAGTGGTAAGTTTGGATGATTCTGCTTTCCAATTAATGATGATATTGTCCATATATCGACCCCAGAATACAATATTCCTAAAGTCATTGAATGCTTTGTGTTTCCAAGCGTGATTGATCTCAGAAAAGCCCATAAATAAGTTTGCATATGATGGTGCCAATTTAGACCCCATCTCAGTTCCCTCAAGTTGTCGATAGAGCTGTTTATCAAAACAAAAAATGTTGTTTGCCAGAGCAAATTTTATCATTACGATTATCATGTTGTTCTGTTCCTTATATGAGATGGATCAAGTTTTAAGAAAAAATTCAGTGCTCTTACTCCATAAATCGTGTTGTATACTTGTTTAGAGTGAGACAACATCCAAAGTGACAAATCTATAGTTCTCTTGCCAAGGTATTGAGTCCAGTTGTTCGATGACATGTGTTGTGTCACGCAGGATGCCAGACCTGATGCTAAAGGTTGAAGGTGGATATCTATGTACTGTGATATTCTTTTGGTTAGAGAACCGATTCCATTAATAATTGTGCAACACAGAGGACATTTTGTTTATTTGTATGAATCTTAGGTAATAAAAAATAAATTGTTGCCATTACTGGAGTGTGAATATTCATGTAGGTTAAATTCTTCTTCCATAAGTAGTCCCCTATTGAACCAATTCTTCCTCATTTCATTCCATTCTTTTGCTAGGTCTTGTAGTGGGTTATCTTTTAGTTTTTGGTAGCACTCTTGGTTGATTAAATGAGCTTTACCCTCTTGGACATAGTCTTTTCTATTCATCAGCACTATTTTCCCCCTTTGTCCGCCAACTTTGTTATTATTAATTAATTTTTTGCTAGTTTGTGATTGCCTGTTTTTCATTAAATGACAAGTTATGCTGCATTTTTCCTTTTTTGTTGGTTAAATAGTTTGATCATAATTTGTCACGAATAGATTTGTGGACCAGATCAATCACGTAATCTGAAGGTAACACTGGTATAAATTTGGATTTTGGTTTAAGTGTCATCTCTTCAGATAAAAATGTGTCAATATTTTGTTCTTCAAAAAATATTGTAGCAATGAACTCCTCCTCTTCTGTCACGTTAAGGAGGTAAATTGTATTTTCTACAAGCTCCGCTGAAAGGTTTGATGGAACCGCCTTCTCAATACTTTACCGGTTTCTCCTAGGTGTTTCTTCAAAATATTTTTTTCATTTTGAGATGTCTGCATAACTTATAGACATTCAGTTGGGTTTGAAAGTAATCAGCCTGACAAGAAGGGCTGAATGATAGACCTTTATTAAGTGCTGATCTAAGGACTGGATTTATTTTATAATCCGAAAGATTTAGAATTAGATCTATCTTGTGTTCCCCCGTCGTTGTGATCTTCTAATCATTCCTTGTGCATTTCCTCCTGGGTGTTTTTGTTGTCCCTCCCCTCTTGCCTCTCTTGTGGTTTTATTTGTTGTTGAAATATTTCGATTTTGTCTGATATTTACATTTGGAAGTAGAGGATTTGAGCATGTGCTCTTCTTGTGGCGTCTCAATTCCTCTGAAAAAGGACAGACTAAGTTGTCTGTTGATTGGGTTTCAACATCATTTCAACATCGTTTTGTCTTTTTTCACTGTCACTTGTAGATTCAACATGCAATGAGAGTGGTGATATGTTTGGACTTACCGTAGATTTCCTAGATGTCTGTCTGTACGTATGGCTATTTCTATAGTCATATTTTCTTTTAAATGTGTATACTCTTTTGTCATTATAGTCATTTTCGTTACGCATACACTTTTTTTCTGTTTTAGTTCCTTTGTGAAGTTTCCAAGATATTCATCTAATATCTGATCATTTTTAAAAGTCGGTTCAGAATAATTGAGTTTTTCAATTTTTTCCTTGAGTGTGGTAACTTCTTTGGTAATCCGTTCATGAGCTAGTGATGATTGATTGATGATTCTCACCATCATTTCCTTTGAGGTTTTAACTAATAGCTTCTCCCACTCATTTAAAGCAAGTTTAGCCTCTTTTATAGATTTGCATACAATGATTCTAAATGTATGCACATTTCTTCTCATGAATATTAATGACAGATATCCTGAAAACCGATCAGGATGCTGGCCCTCGAGGCCTACAATTGGACAACCCTCCTTTGTACACATCATCTTGATCATCCTCAATCTGGTCTGTAGACAATCCTGCAAAGATTATTCGTCCATCTACACCCATGGCATTGTCTTCTTTCTGCTTGGAGTGTAGTCTCTTCAACCCATTGCATCTACATATGTAGTATAAAAAACTGTTCTCATTGGGGCTACAGTATCTCTGGCCTACATGGCATTGGCAGAAAAGGTGGTTAGTTGTTGCTTCTTGCATTGTGTTCTAGTAGCATGTTTCAAGGGATCCCATGATTGTTGCCAATTATGTATTAGCACCCAGTGAGGGGTGTGTGGCGGCCTCCCAGCCAATGAGGAGGCTGAAAAGGCGGGCATTAGCAGATGATCATCCCACCGACCTGAGACTCCTCAGGGCTGGCGGATTTGTCTCCCCATGCTGAGGAATGAGGTAAGCCTTTCCCTCCCTCATCCACAAATTTCCCTCTCCACCCTCACCTTCTTTCTGTCCATTTCAGGAGCAGACACGCTGGGAACACTGCTGTCCCCAGCGCTTCTGCTCCCGATCTGCGACAGACCGTCATGGAAAGGAAGAAGGGACTACATGAAGTCCCTTCTTCCTTTCCATGGCAGACATTTTTTGTTTATTTTTTCAATTATTTTCAATGGGCGCCATGGAAAGGGAAAACAGACCCGGGGTACTAATAGCAATACGCCCCTCGCAGTGGGGGCATTACCACTTCAGGTAATGCCTCAGGGCCTTCATTAAGGCCCTCGCTTCACTCAGACCTGTACATATGGACCATTGGGCATTACCTGAAGTGGTAATGCCCCACCCCTGCTCGGGGCTTATTGGTTAAATATGTTGTGCGACATAACAGGACCAAAGGATTTATGCACTGCTGGTGGTTTATTGACTGTATTTCATTTATACAGTGATTTCATAACGTTTTGGTGAAAAGTATATATCATTTTTAAGCATGAAGTCCTGGGGCTAGAGGCACCATCTCCTCACTCCGCGCTTCTGTCCCTGAAAGACACCTCACACGCTGTTCGTTCATCTAGCACGGGCAGGCTGTGTCCAACTTTGCAACCTTTCATTGCAATAGCACCATTGCAGACAGGTTGTACCACGTGGTGATGCCCCACCAACTCTGGTAAGTCCCTTGCATCACATTTGTGATTATCGTGGCAGGCTATGGAGGTCAGCTGGAGCTGGTATATGTGGTATGAGTCCTACTTGCTGACCTACTTGCTTGTGAGCTCCTGTGTGGTACGTTGAGTGTGTGTCGTGCTCGAGTCCCCTGGTGTCCATTAGAGGTTACAGTTGAAGCTGTAGAGAGATCCTGGCAACCAGCCTGGGTGGTGGGTGCTGGTGTCTGGGGATTACATCTCGGCAGTACCCTGCGTGGTACTTATACGGTAAAGAAAGTGTACGCTGACACTTACTTCCCCGCTTCCGTCTTCATTCGAGTCCTGTGTCACTGGAAGCCTGGAACGTAACACAGGCCATGGTGAAATGTACATCTGACCTCGCCATGACACAACAGCATTAGCACTGGCACTTGTCATCAGATGTGCTTTACTTTTCAAGGAAGAGTACCACATTTCCCAGCAAGCGAACTATACTTTGAATCCCCACACAGAAGGCAGCACAAGCACTTATCATCAAGTCTGCTTGCTTTTAATGCCCTAACACCAGCACTTCTCAACTGGTAGACTTTGCTTTAATGTGGCCAGGACCAGCATTTATCAGTTGGGATTCTTTCCTTCTATAGGATGGTAGCAGCACTTCTCAGAGGGTGTTTATTGTTTTAAAGGGACAGTGCCTGTATGTGTACTTTACATTTTGTATAACGTTATCAGCATTACTGTTTTACTACTAATGTAGCAATACCAGGGGGTGGATAGCACACCTACACAAGCAAAGACAACCTGGTTATGCCTATATGCAAGGCAAATGTGCCTAAAACAGTGTCCCTGTTCCAACCTGCATGGGCCAGATTTGGGACCTGCTGCATTGTAGCATAGAAATATTACCCAAGACTCTAAAATGTACTTTTTGATTTAGACAACATATGGCATGAAGTGAGCAAGCTTTTTTGGGGTCCACTGTCATTTACTTTGAATGCAGGCTGTACTTCTCATCACACTGTGTACGTTATTGTGTGTTCCTGTGAATCATCCTGCATGTCCAGTTTCTGGGTCCCCACCGTCTTTGTAAATCGGGCCTTCTGTGTCCCAAATCAATAAAGGAGAGCCTAGGACATAAGTATAGGAGCTTACCTACTTTTCACAATGAGTTTGCAATTGTTTCCCCTTTGCCTTTGACCCTTAGCCAACTGTCCTGGGGGACTAGTTGAAGGTGGCTTCCTGCTTTGAAGGCCTAATCAGTGGAGGGTTCGGAGTGGATAGGGTAAAAGAGAGGGCAGGGGGAGGGTCGGGACACAAAAGGGAAAACAAGGATGGCAGAAAATTAAATAAATAAATGCTGGGACGGATGGAGTTGGTGACAGTGACTGCGAATGGCTTACCAGGCTCTTCAAGGTGTTCCTGTACCCCTCGGAGGACAGTGAGGAAAGGAAGCAGATCCGAGCAACAAGGGTAGTGTCCACTGCTTCCTGCTTCTAAAGCCCACTCAGGGGAGGGGACAGAGTGAATTGGAGAGGATAGAGGGCAGGGGGAGGATCGTGGACTATTGCCTCTGTGGGATGTATCAACCCACTCATCCAAGCCCTGCAACATCACTGTGCATTGCTGGCAGCAGAAACATCATAATGGCCGCCGGAAAGCATGCTGCTCGCTAGAAATCACCAGAAATTGCGCAGTGAAAACCTGAAAAATAGGCCACCATCTACTTTGTGCCTATGTCAGTGGTAACACAGGAGACCACTGCCAAAAACCACCATTGGGCTGCCCACAAAGTAGCCTGAAACAACTTGGAAATAGCAATGCTGATTGAAAAAGAAACACAGAGCTGTTTGAAAATCTGTTTTCTTGATTGTCAAAAATTGCTAAAATCATGGCTCAAAAACCGCCTAAAAGATCCAACCTCTTTGTTGGGTGTTCCAGATCATTACTGCAAGAATCCACATCAATACAATGTCAGCAAGAATCATATGTTCTCAGACCAAATCCTATTTTAAAGATACTTTATGGAAAGACAACTGTCAAAAATGGGTGTAATACCGTTGCTCACCTCTACCAGAAAGCCAGCGATTTAAAACCATTTCTGTAAAGTTGAACAATTGAACCCCAAACTATGCCCAATAAATACTTGCTATCAGAAGCCTAAGAGGTGGATACAATTTAAAACTATATTCTAAAAAGGCTTGAAGGAAGACATTGTTTAATGTATGTGTTAAAAATGTGGGTTATATTATAAGAAAAGACAATTTGTAGACATTGAGTTTAAGAATTAAGAGTTTCCCACACTGTGCTTCAAACGAATTTCACACCTTTTTCCTGGACAGAGGCAACTTCCCCTGCCCTTGGCCAAGAGATTGACAGGCTGGTGTGAACAGGAACTAGCAGAGGCACCCTGGCCTGTTGCTCTCAGTCAAGACAATGGATTATTTGGGATGAATAGGAATATGCTAAATTCGGGTGTAAGTGTCAACAAAGTGTTGACAGGAAACAAGACATGTGACCCTCTGAGTCAGCCCAGCTCTAGGAGGCAGACCAGACTGAGATGTGAATTGAATTGAAAGCAAATGTATGTTTTATAAAAATGCTTATAACAAATTGTACCAAGCTGACAAATATGGGAAACTTTGAGGTTCTTAAAATGAAAAATTCCCTCACGATTTAAGACTAAGCTGGACGCTGTGTGATGTTCTGAGACCAAATCCCAGAATGTATTCATATTGCAGCTGCTGGGTTGTTGCTATGAACATAAGAAATTACAGTAATATACCCAGACAGGATATTAATGCATGTCTAAAAATGGGTGCAGAAATAATATTGGGAAACCCACCAAAAACTCAAAAAGTGGTCATTTCTGAACCAAAGCTCCTAGGAAGATCAGAGTTGGACAGAGATGTACCTTAGGCAATCTGTCATGCAATGTAGGTAGCATTAACACGTTGTATATAGTGTAAATATGTGTTTTATGAAAAATCAGATATGCTGTACAGACACAAAGGGGAGTGTTTTCACCTAAGCCATAAACATGACACCGGGTGACACGCTGATCCTTTCTCCAGTCAGGGGACAGGGAATCCTCTAACCTATCAGATCCTTAGAGGGTTGGGCATTGTAGAATCAGCCTCCCCACCCACTTTGGAAATACATAAATAGGGACTGTGAGGACAGATAGGACATACATTTTTCCACTACTCAACTGATTTCTTGGTGCAGCACCCTGCAGGAAGACTCCAGACTCCAGATCTAGAACCAACTATAGAACCAAACTCGAGAACTCTGAAGCAGAGGCCTAACCCAAAACTGAACTCTTTGCAGCAGGCCTTCAGAATCTTTTGCAAACTGATTCTAACCCCTAAACTTCCACAGGGCCTAACTAAACCATTCAACAGCCTGGCTGAGCTGTTTTGCTTCTAGCTAAGAATCCTGTGCTAGAACCAAGATCCAGACCCAGAAAGCAACGCCGTATCCAGAACCCGTCAGATCCAGTTCAAGAGGCCACCCAGACCGCAGTGCAGTGCTGAGAGCAGAACCCAGAGTGCCTGAGACCTGTCCGGTGGCAAGAGTGAAGCCAAACCCTTGACCAGATCTTTGACGAGGCCCATTCCAGTCCTGAGCTTAGGAGTGAGTATCTAGTCGAGAACTGTACATAGCCAAACTCTTAGTTTAAAGTCATTCTATTCCATCCATTTCAACCTGTCCAGAACTGCATTACAGAACCTCTTTTGTCTATCCTAAATTCTTCTCTCCTCCACATAAGTCTGTGATAAATGTAGCAATAATCATCTTTGCGCTGATATTTCTGAAGAGGGACAAGTGTTTTGACGGACAGAGATCAGAGCGGTGGAGCCGCTGTTTTGGTGGCTGCCCGTTGAGTGTCTTGCTTCTTCATAGCTCCTTAGTATATGCCTATCCTTGTTGGTAAATCTTTAAAGTGCGATCTGTCATTTTGAAATCTTGATTCTGTTTCTAAAAATCTACCTTCACAAAAACATCTGTAACTTTTGAACCACAGAACCGAAATGTAACTGTCATTTTGAAGCTAAGATCCTAAGCTTTCCAACGAACCCAAAATGACATTCCAATTCCTTATAGTTTTTCTGTAATCGTGTTTCATGCACGTGGAAAAATTGTCGCAAATTGCCATTTAGCGCCATTTCAACACATGCCAAAATAGCGGTTTCTTGTTTGCAACTGCTGAGATTCGTTTTCAATCTAATAATCATTCATGAATCATTACTAGTGTTGACCTGAACCAATCCAAAGTGATTCTTACTTATCCTGAATCTCCTTTAGTGAATTAAAATCATTTTAGCCTATTTTCACCTTCATTGCAATCACATTCAAATGTATTTTTTGCCTGTTTTAAAATCAGACCTGTTCTCTCTAAGCTTGCATTGGGGAACTGGGCTTGAACTGCATTATTGATTGTATTTCTGAAACCTATGTGCCCTTATTTCCATCTCTTCATATTGCATAGTGGGGGGAGTGAGTAGTCACAGAGGAAAACGTGGTTATCTTATCTTTTGATTGAACCCATATCTAGTTTTATTTCTGTGTTGCATTTTCCCATCATTGCACTTCCTTGAATCGTATAAAGTATTCTCTGCTACCTTATCCTTCCTATTCCTACTCCTTACTGATTAAAGAGATTGTTGAGATTGTAATATTACGCATTGCTGATCGTTGTCATATTCATAAGTGTGCTATTCAGATATTATTTTATTCATAAAAGTGTGATATATATATTGTTCAAATCTTCAAATAAACCTTTTAATTTGCAAAACAAACCTACTTCTTGGCTCAGTGAGGTCGTGGAGATTCAAAGAGAGGGGCGTTATATAAGGGTTCATCATCCAGATTTAAAGAACTTTGACATAAAAATATATAAATAAGGGCTTCCATTGGGCATCCCAGACTAGGCATTGACTTAGTTGAAGTGCTGTATTGAAGTCACAACAAAAAAGTGAGGAATCTATTTTTTGGTACTAATGTCGAAGAACTCTGCGCCCTTTTTATCTTTTGTGTTCATACAGTTAAGGTCGCATGTGTAATTAGGGTAACTGTGGAGTCCTATGATTCCTCTACCCCACTAGGAAAAGACCATAACAGAAAGTGTTACCCTTATGTGTTGCTCATGCGCCCAAGTTGTTTTTACTCCATACAGATGGAGAAGGAAATAAGGTACCACACAAGATTTGTGTTTTGATTCACCAATATTTATATAGAAAACTGTTGCCCTTTAGTGATGACACGTGTTTCAACGTAACCAACGTTTTTCTCAAATCAGGGCTGGTATCAACAAATGACAAGTAATATCAAAAACAGTGCATAATAAATTGATTTAAGTAAACACCAATGTGGTCCACAAGAACGTTTGCACATGCATGAATTAAAAAATAATTAACAAAATCATAATAACATGGCCATGTTTGGGGGGGGGGGGAAAGGAAGGAGGTTTGTGGGAAAGCGAGAAGAGAAAAAAATATAAAAATACATGATTGTTAAACAATATGTCAATGGTGGTAATCCTATTTTTTAATGAGTACATTGGTATATTTAGAATAATTTATTGTATGCTTATGTTCATTGTATTTCTTACCCAATGTAACCGTCCTCTTAAATGTTCTCAAAAGCTTGAATCCAGTCATGGGTTAAATCCCGTGTCCCTGTAGGGGAAGCATTTACATATGCTCGTTTAACTACCTTGTATTATGGGCACAGATTGTGTCTCTATATAAAGTCTATCCTATACTGTGTTCATGCTTTAAATACGTGCACACAGAAATTACAAGGATATGCTGTTCTCACCACGTTACATTGCATTCAAAAACTCCAGGGGAGGGTGTTTGTCCTTTCCTATTTTTCCTTTTCCTTTTGTTTGTTATATCTACAGTCGTAAAACACGCAGGCCCACATGTCCGTGAACCTTATTCCTTTCCCACCTGGTGGGCTTTCCTGCTTACCTCTATTTCCTCAAAGTCGTCCCTTTCAGTCCTTGTATGATTGTGTCTCCCAATCTCGTCTTTTGTTTGATCACGTTACTAGGTTACCTATGTCCTACTTCTGTTTCTATGTTGTCGGCCATGTTTTGGGGCTGAAAACCTATGTCCTACTTCTGTTTCTACATTGTCCGCCATATTTTGGGCTAAAACTCTATATCGGTATTGTGTTTTGTGTTTGTTTGGACGCACGTTCACGTAATCGAAAATAGTTGCACTCTTTTAAAGACAAAATGTTCTAATACTTTTTTAGTCTTAATGAAGCGGTGTGTAACACCAAACATAGTTCATAACAAATGTTATTCTAAATATTATTACAAGGACACTCCCTAAATCGTTGAAGACTCCTCCCCTTTTCTCCTTTTTTGACGCAAGTCATGTCAATGGGACACAAGTTACTGTATCTCCAAAAAATGTATTGGCATCTGATTAATTCTTGCGTAATGTGACAAAATGTGTCTTAATCAGTCTTGTGATATTATAAGACACAATGTATCATGCCGAATATCATTATGTTAATCTTTTTGATCAATGTTGGTGCCTCTGCCTAAATACATTTCGGTGTGTATGTTATGGGACATGTGTACCTTTTTGTGTGTTGATGTTTCTGAGGTGATAATTCTTTCATGAAACCCACAAAACAGGATACTACATTTATAATATTTTCAGAGAAAAGAATACATCTCATTGTCAGAGTTTAAACCTTTTTCAACAGTTCTAAATTTGCAAATCATTCTGGCTTCTTCTTGTCGTAATTTCAGCTCCAAATTTCCTCCTCTTGGTCCTAAGGTTATTCTTTTTAGACCCAAAAATTTTAAAAGTCTTTTTTCATCGCACTGATGCTCTTTTTGCCAATGCTGTGCTAATGGTGAGTTAGAATTAGGATTCCCTATTCCTGAAAGGTGTTCTCTTATTCTAATCCTTAATTCTCTTATCGTACTTCCTATGTACATTTTGTGACATAAACATATAATGACATATATAACATATTTACTTCTGCAATTGATGTGTTCCAAAATTTGCTGCTTAATGCCATATGTATCCTGAAAACTTGCAGTATTGTCTATGGTGTATTTGCACATTGTGCAAGTCCCACATCTTCTGAAACCTTGTGTTTGTTTAGGTAACCAAGTATTCGAACTCCCAATTTCTAGTATAGGGAGCAGAGATGGACTCAATACATTTTTTATGGTTTTGGCTCGTTTGAAGATTATAGTCGGGTTGTCCTTAATGTAGTTCCTGACGTGTGGGTCCAATTGGAGCAAATGCCAATTCCTTTTTAGGATCTTCCTTAAAATTCCATTATTCTTACAGTAAGTCGTAATGAAAGTCACTTCCTCTGTTTGGTTGTTGATTCTGGTTTTCGTAGTTAGGGTGTCTGCTCTGTTAAGAGCTTTGGCTTTCCTTTGTGCTTTAGCAATAATTTTAGTTCCATATCCTCTGGCCTTAAATCTTCTTGAAAGCAGTTGACATTCTTGCTCAAAAGTTTTTTGTTCCGAACAGTTTCGCCGAGCTCTGATGTATTCTCCACTAGGGATGTTCCTTACAACCGAAGAATGATGACAGCTGGTTGCAAATAAAGTTGAATTAGCCTCTGTAGGCTTCCTGAAGGTCCTAGTCAACAGTTGATTATTTTTCACATAGATATTTAGATCCAGAAAATCTATTTGTTCTTTGCTGGTAATCCCAGTAAATTCAATCCCCATAAGGTTATTGTTGGCTCTAGTCTTGAATTGTTCTAACTCCTCTTGTTCACCTTTCCAGATAAGTAACACATCGTCGATATAGCGGGTCCAAAGAATCACATGATCCTGATATATTTCATCTCCATAGATGTGTTTATCCTCATACATTGCCATTGTGAGGTTGGCGAGTGCGGGGGCAAATTTTACTCCCATCGCCACTCCTCTTGTTTGCTGATAAAATTCTCCATTGAAAATGAACACGTTATTTTGCAAAGTTAAAAGTATCATTTCCTTGAGCATATTAACTGATTGAAATTTTGATGCAGTTTGATTGGAAAATATATAATCTATTGTCTCAAGTGCCGTGTCATGCCTGATGGATGTGTATAATGCCTTTACATCCCATGTGGCTAATATATAATCAAATTCCCATTTGATGGATGCCAATTTATTGATTACAGAAGTTGTGTCCTTCAAAAAAGCTTTGGTCTCAGTGACAATGGGGCTAAGTATGTGGTCAATATACTGTGCCATGTTCATTGTTGCCCAATCAATTCCACTCAGGATAGGTCTTCCTTCTGGTACTTTTTCAAAAGCCTTGTGAATTTTTGGCAAAAAATATATTGTGGGTAATGTTGGTTGCTGCATATCTAAAAATGATCTTTCTTCATCTGTGATTAGCCCTTTTCTATGCCAGTTTGTTATGGATTCCCGCAACTCATTTAAGATCTTCTGTTTTGGGTTCCCTTCAAGTTTGTGATAACAAAAAGGAGTATTTAGATGGTTCTCGGCCATTGTTACATAGTCTGCCCTGTTCATAACCACAATTTTTCCTCCTTTATCAGCAGCTTTTATAGTCAAATTTTGATTCTGTTTCAATTCCACCAAAGCTTTTCTTTCTCCTTTGGTCAAATTATCATAATCTTGTTTACTTGGTCTTTTGTGTTTCTTTTTGTCTATGATGTCGTTCAGTTCTTTAGTTACTGCCTTGTAGAAGGTGTCGACCAGGTTGTCTGTGGTTCCCTTCACAAACTTGAAGGGAACCCAAAACAGAAGATCTTAAATGAGTTGCGGGAATCCATAACAAACTGGCATAGAAAAGGGCTAATCACAGATGAAGAAAGATCATTTTTAGATATGCAGCAACCAACATTACCCACAATATATTTTTTGCCAAAAATTCACAAGGCTTTTGAAAAAGTACCAGAAGGAAGACCTATCCTGAGTGGAATTGATTGGGCAACAATGAACATGGCACAGTATATTGACCACATACTTAGCCCCATTGTCACTGAGACCAAAGCTTTTTTGAAGGACACAACTTCTGTAATCAATAAATTGGCATCCATCAAATGGGAATTTGATTATATATTAGCCACATGGGATGTAAAGGCATTATACACATCCATCAGGCATGACACGGCACTTGAGACAATAGATTATATATTTTCCAATCAAACTGCATCAAAATTTCAATCAGTTAATATGCTCAAGGAAATGATACTTTTAACTTTGCAAAATAACGTGTTCATTTTCAATGGAGAATTTTATCAGCAAACAAGAGGAGTGGCGATGGGAGTAAAATTTGCCCCCGCACTCGCCAACCTCACAATGGCAATGTATGAGGATAAACACATCTATGGAGATGAAATATATCAGGATCATGTGATTCTTTGGACCCGCTATATCGACGATGTGTTACTTATCTGGAAAGGTGAACAAGAGGAGTTAGAACAATTCAAGACTAGAGCCAACAATAACCTTATGGGGATTGAATTTACTGGGATTACCAGCAAAGAACAAATAGATTTTCTGGATCTAAATATCTATGTGAAAAATAATCAACTGTTGACTAGGACCTTCAGGAAGCCTACAGAGGCTAATTCAAATTTATTTGCAACCAGCTGTCATCATTCTTCGGTTGTAAGGAACATCCCTAGTGGAGAATACATCAGAGCTCGGCGAAACTGTTCGGAACAAAAAACTTTTGAGCAAGAATGTCAACTGCTTTCAAGAAGATTTAAGGCCAGAGGATATGGAACTAAAATTATTGCTAAAGCACAAAGGAAAGCCAAAGCTCTTAACAGAGCAGACACCCTAACTACGAAAACCAGAATCAACAACCAAACAGAGGAAGTGACTTTCATTACGACTTACTGTAAGAATAATGGAATTTTAAGGAAGATCCTAAAAAGGAATTGGCATTTGCTCCAATTGGACCCACACGTCAGGAACTACATTAAGGACAACCCGACTATAATCTTCAAACGAGCCAAAACCATAAAAAATGTATTGAGTCCATCTCTGCTCCCTATACTAGAAATTGGGAGTTCGAATACTTGGTTACCTAAACAAACACAAGGTTTCAGAAGATGTGGGACTTGCACAATGTGCAAATACACCATAGACAATACTGCAAGTTTTCAGGATACATATGGCATTAAGCAGCAAATTTTGGAACACATCAATTGCAGAAGTAAATATGTTATATATGTCATTATATGTTTATGTCACAAAATGTACATAGGAAGTACGATAAGAGAATTAAGGATTAGAATAAGAGAACACCTTTCAGGAATAGGGAATCCTAATTCTAACTCACCATTAGCACAGCATTGGCAAAAAGAGCATCAGTGCGATGAAAAAAGACTTTTAAAATTTTTGGGTCTAAAAAGAATAACCTTAGGACCAAGAGGAGGAAATTTGGAGCTGAAATTACGACAAGAAGAAGCCAGAATGATTTGCAAATTTAGAACTGTTGAAAAAGGTTTAAACTCTGACAATGAGATGTATTCTTTTCTCTGAAAATATTATAAATGTAGTATCCTTTTTTGTGGGTTTCATGAAAGAATTATCACCTCAGAAACATCAACACACAAAAAGGTACACATGTCCCATAACATACACACCGAAATGTATTTAGGCAGAGGCACCAACATTGATCAAAAAGATTAACATAATGATATTCGGCATGATACATTGTGTCTTATAATATCACAAGACTGATTAAGACACATTTTGTCACATTACGCAAGAATTAATCAGATGCCAATACATTTTTTGGAGATACAGTAACTTGTGTCCCATTGACATGACTTGCGTCAAAAAAGGAGAAAAGGGGAGGAGTCTTCAACGATTTAGGGAGTGTCCTTGTAATAATATTTAGAATAACATTTGTTATGAACTATGTTTGGTGTTACACACCGCTTCATTAAGACTAAAAAAGTATTAGAACATTTTGTCTTTAAAAGAGTGCAACTATTTTCGATTACGTGAACGTGCGTCCAAACAAACACAAAACACAATACCGATATAGAGTTTTAGCCCAAAATATGGCGGACAATGTAGAAACAGAAGTAGGACATAGGTTTTCAGCCCCAAAACATGGCCGACAACATAGAAACAGAAGTAGGACATAGGTAACCTAGTAACGTGATCAAACAAAAGACGAGATTGGGAGACACAATCATACAAGGACTGAAAGGGACGACTTTGAGGAAATAGAGGTAAGCAGGAAAGCCCACCAGGTGGGAAAGGAATAAGGTTCACGGACATGTGGGCCTGCGTGTTTTACGACTGTAGATATAACAAACAAAAGGAAAAGGAAAAATAGGAAAGGACAAACACCCTCCCCTGGAGTTTTTGAATGCAATGTAACGTGGTGAGAACAGCATATCCTTGTAATTTCTGTGTGCACGTATTTAAAGCATGAACACAGTATAGGATAGACTTTATATAGAGACACAATCTGTGCCCATAATACAAGGTAGTTAAACGAGCATATGTAAATGCTTCCCCTACAGGGACACGGGATTTAACCCATGACTGGATTCAAGCTTTTGAGAACATTTAAGAGGACGGTTACATTGGGTAAGAAATACAATGAACATAAGCATACAATAAATTATTCTAAATATACCAATGTACTCATTAAAAAATAGGATTACCACCATTGACATATTGTTTAACAATCATGTATTTTTATATTTTTTTCTCTTCTCGCTTTCCCACAAACCTCCTTCCTTTCCCCCCCCCCCAAACATGGCCATGTTATTATGATTTTGTTAATTATTTTTTAATTCATGCATGTGCAAACGTTCTTGTGGACCACATTGGTGTTTACTTAAATCAATTTATTATGCACTGTTTTTGATATTACTTGTCATTTGTTGATACCAGCCCTGATTTGAGAAAAACGTTGGTTACGTTGAAACACGTGTCATCACTAAAGGGCAACAGTTTTCTATATAAATATTGGTGAATCAAAACACAAATCTTGTGTGGTACCTTATTTCCTTCTCCATCTGTATGGAGTAAAAACAACTTGGGCGCATGAGCAACACATAAGGGTAACACTTTTTGTTACTGTATTGAAGTCACTTACACCCCCCATTTGCTCCTGCTTCACATCCTTCTGTAAAGTGGGTAACTCAAAGCTCCTACAGTTTTTTTGTGGCAAACTGGCAAACAGTGAGAGTTTGGCGTTGCTCCAAGTTTTTCGGGACATGACTGTTGACCTGGTAGCTGCGTCAGAAATTCGGACCCATTTTAACCTATTTCATTAGGGCCTCATCACGAGTTGGCCCAATTCATTTCCCATTCGCCATCTGGCCCATTGGGGAATGTTCAGCGCTATTACCGCCGGAGATATTACTGCCGGCGGTAATAGCGCCGAAAATTGGCAACATTGCTGCGGATTTGCCCCCAACTCAGAGCTTGGGTAAATCCGCCAAGCCCGTGATTTGGCAGACCCTTAAATGCGGCAGTAATAGTGTTACGGCCACATTTAAGGGTTACTGCCAAACTCGTGATGAGGCAGTAAATACGGAAACACGGGTGTGTCATGTCCTTAACACCAGAAATGTAGTACCAAAGACATGACCTAGACGACTTTAGAACTTGGATGGTTAACAAAAAAACAGGCTGTTACTCTAGGCTCTGGCCCCGAATCGTGCTGACAGGGTATAAATACACCCATTCTGCTTTGATGTGCCCTGTTCCCAGAAGCAACCCCACAGTTCACCTACATCCAGCAAAATACAGCCCAGTTACAACACAATATGCATTCCAAGTATTAATCCAGAGCCAGGCTCGGACTGTCCAATAGGGCAATGCCTGAACCAAAAACTTAAAATGCTAGTGTGGGCCACTTTTTTCTGGTCAAAGTGGAACACTTTTTAACCTATGGCCCATGTGGCCCAGTTTGAAAAGTTACTTCACCATCATTTTGACCAGTGTTACTGAAAAAATATTCTTTAAAATGCACAATTTGAATCACATTTGATCAAAAACCTCCATCTTGGGTACTACTCAGTCTGTCACTAAAGGAATGAATAGAGCTAAAATGTACCAAAATGACTCGGAAAACATGTTAAAAGTGATTTGTGGAAGAAAAGCTAAAGACTTCTGGTCACTGGTAAAATCCACAAGAGGCAACACCATTAACATCCAGCAGCACAACGTCAAAGAACAAGCCTGGGTGGATCACTTTTCAAACCTTTTTCACGGGAAGATGGATCTCAGCCTACGACCCCTAGCTAATATGACCGAAGCATGGGACATCCCTCACGATGAAGATCATATACTGGTGAAAAGATGAAAGCTAAATGCCTCAAGGGCCTCTGGCCCTGATGGATTGACTAACACTATCCTGAAAGAACATCCAGAGCCTTGGGCTCTTTTTATTCACAAACTGATCGAGCAAATCATTTGAACTCCCTCGATCCCCAGCTTGTGGAGAAAGTTAATAGTGGTCCCCAATTTCAAGAGAGGACAAAGAGAAAACCCTAGGAATTAGCATCCCATTGCACTTCTGGGTGTGATTGAGAAGAGTTTTGTCTCTTTAGTCATACAATGTCTACAAGACTGGACCAGGGCAGCTGGATGCAAGGCCCCATTTCAAACCGGCTTCGTCAAGGCGATTGGCACGGCTGCTAACATCTTGCTTCTCAGCACCCTTAAGGGGATGGTCTGGGAGGGTCGACCAAGGATCTTCGTGGCCTTCATAGATTTGGTCCAAGCGTTCGATCAAATCAAATGATAAAGGTTGTGGGAAAAATTGCCCACCTGGAGCTGCCCGACATCAATTCTGGAACCCCTGATTGCACTCCACTCGAACACCACCATGAGAGTGAGACTTAACCGGCCCAGAACACTATCATGTGAAATCAGCACAGCTAGAGGCGCAAAACAAGGCTCTCCTCTTGTCCCTACTTTGTTTAACTTATTCTTGTCCGACAGCCAGCATTTCGAGGTCTCAATCAGATCTTTCCAACCGACTGTAGGGGCCACCCGCATCACTCTTCTCCTGTACGCTGACGACCTGGTCAGACCAAACCCCAGTGGGTCGTCAGTGTCAGCTGGATAGCCTCCAAAAATACATCAACGAGAATAACTTGGAAATAATCATAGAAAAAACTAAAATCATGTGCTTTGAAAAAACAAAAGAAACATAATGAGAAATTGAAATGGTTCCTGGACTGTACCTAGATCAAATAAGTAAAAAACTTCAAATATTTAGGAGTCAGGCTAAACAATAGCACAGTGGAATCTCCAATGCTGGGCTTCCTTCATGAGAAAACCAAGACCCTAGCCAGTCAGGCGGTGGCGATGAACAAGAAATATGGCTGCTTTCCCATACTGCTTGCGTTGAACTACTACAAGTCAAAAGTAATTCCTTCCCTGACGTGTGGTGCTGAGGCCATGGTAAATATTCAGTGGAAAGTATGGCCCCAGCTCAAGGGTCTTTTTTGGAAGAGAGTCTTGGGTCTCCCAAACTCAACACCAATCCAGATCATACGTAGAGAACTGGGCCTTCTCTCTGAGCAGTGGTGGAGTGGAACAGCCTGGCACTGTTCAGAAAAACCATCTTACCCTCCCCGGCCAGAAAACATTGAGCTCATCAACAAAGAACTGACAGGAGAGACCAACGTAACTCTGGAAAAATGGCTTCTTAAAAGCAGAATTAAACTGTGCAATCGATTGTACTGAAGAAGATGTGAACATTGCAGTATCATTGACTTGGCCTTGAAGGGATGATACATATGGACTGTGCCTGGCATTACTCCTCTATGATATTAGGGCGATGGATGAAGAAGATCGGGAGCTAAACCCCATGAGAGGAAAACGACTGGATACTCACGCTCTCCATCGCTTCTGGGTACCAACTAACAGCACACTTACCGTTGGAAGGAAGAAAATTAAATCTGCTTCTGGGATATTTGGCATCATTTCCTAGCAGATTCTATCGAGATCAGTTGTTAGGAATACGTTTGAATCTCTTTCCCACCAACAAGATAATTGCAATAAGATCAAAATGTAATCTAAACAGATGTCGATTCTGCAAGCGGGAAGACAAGGCCGAAAATCTGAAACACCTTTTGATCCACTGTTCAGGTTTATCCAAGGAGCAAACTAAACTACTCGGCCAACACCTGTCGAAATTTCCCTCGTTTGACGCAGAGGACTGGTGGACTGCTCTAATGTATGGGGAAAAGACCACATTCGTGATAGGAGTGTTGGCATTTATGGTGACAGTAGACATTTAGCTGTTTGCTATTGAAAAGACAGATACTTTTTTGTAAAACTATTTTTTTAAAGGAATGAATTGCCATTGGCAACTGTGGGCCACTTTTTCATTGGTGCCCGAGACAGTTTAATGCCCCAGTCCGAACCTGTCCAGAGCATGAGGTATATTCGACGACATGGAGGGTCTGATGTTGGAGACTCGGGGTTCCAGAAAAGCTATTTTGCCAAATAAAGTGTTCATGTGTGTCAGTGATTGCAGGAAAACCTGGGCTGGGCAGTGTGTGAAGGGCTGGTCATGCAGACAATAATGGGCCGGTTAGATGACCTAATGAACTCTGCAGTTGAATGTTTGGCCGAATGTGGTTTAAAATGTGTAATTTTCCACAAAATATTCCCTAAATCTACCTCTGCTCTGACTATTAGAATGTATGTTTTGTGATACACAAATGTCGGCCAATTCTTTTTTTGGTGTCAGGACTGGTGTTTACCCGATCCGGACCTTAAAAGCAGTTAGTCCTCTATCGCAGTCAGACAAATAGGAAATGCATGCTGGGCTGGCCATTATAAGAGCCTGCTTAGATCTTGTGGCAACACTAGAATGACTACCCATGGAACAGGTTTTGAGTTGGACAATGGTCTCTAACTTTATTATGTAAATAGAGGGTGGTCCCCCACCAAACCAAGACTTTCATGCGTCCAAGCCCTTTGATGGTGTGAAGTCAGGAGAGCAGTGATATCCCAGCACAAAAGAAGCCAGGAAGGACTTCTTTTCATTGTCTGAGTGACCGGAAGTGCAGAAGGGAGAGCCAGCTCAATGAGAAGACCCAGATCTGAAACGTGAGACATAGGGGTGAATGCTGCCCAGTTCAACTGACAAAATAAAGGGATCATTTTTCCAGACAGAGTTCTCCCATAAGTACATCTGAGTTACCAGAAGGCACTCTATCAGATTGAGAAAAAAACACGGTAATTAATTTCCCCAGTCATGATAATTTGAGCATTGTCATATAGCCAAGTAAGGTCCACAAAGAGGCTTAACACATTTCTGAGGCTAAAACGGATTTTTATGAACACATAAAGGTTCTTTTCTGCGTCAAACTCAAAAGGGTAAGGATAACCTTTTCCATAGTTCCAGCAGGTCAGGTTTCCTTATAAAGTTCCAATGTTCTGCTCCACTCAGTCTCATAGGTGCTCTCTATGGGCATCCCCATGCTTGTCTCTGTGGATGGGGTACAACCACCTTTGATGCTCTTTTTAGTTCCTGTAGACGTTGTTGGGTGTCTGCCACAAATTGTTGGCAAAAGTAGACTTTGTCTTTGATGTTGAGACATTGCCAACTGGGTCGACCTCATACGCCTCCTAAACACCACCCAATATGCTTGTTCTGCCTCCCACCATGAGCATGACCCCTTGTGCTGAGTATTTCAGCCTTGCCCCAGGCCTATGCCAAATTGTGCCATCAGATGCCTTCCTTATCCTGCACCTAGGACTTTGCTGGTATCCTGCACTTCCTCCTGATGTTTTCTCGTCACCTCTTGGTGTGTCAATCAAACCTCTTCCTGATATTTCCATCCAACTTCCTCCTCTCCTAAACCAACGCGCCTCCAGATGTTTCCAACTAAACTCCTTAAGCTCTCTCCAACCCACCTCCTCTTGATGTCCCAACCAATCTACTCCCGAGACATCGCCCCCACTCATATGCACTCTCCCTCCAAGTGGCTTCCTTGCACTCCAAGTTTCTCCAAACGCCTCTCACCACATCCTTCTCCAAACACCCACACGGGTTGACAGGAATATCCCTATGACCTCGCCCCTGGGGGAGTCTACTAATGTGGATGTGAATCAGTGAGGGACTGCAATTGGCTGTGCCAAATATGTATTTATTGATTTGTGGTGCTTGTATAGCACTTTTATCCAAAGTGCTTTAACAAAAAACGGAACAATAAAATGAAAGATCAGTCCCAATTCGGATCAAAGAACAAAAGAGCATAGAGTTATCAGGAGAAGGAGTAGGTGAGACTTGAGACATGTTTTTCAAGAAAGGGGAAAGAGTGAATTTCAAGGGGGAGTGTTCCAATTCTTATGGGCAAGGAGCTGAAATGAACGAAAGCAAGAGCCAGCGCAAAGTGGATAGGGAAAAGAAAGGAGGAATTGAGATGAAGACCGGAGATTCTGAGAAGGTTGATGAAAGGAAATCAAGAAACAATGGTAAGTAGGGGCGAGATAATGGATTTAAAGGCAAAGAAAATTAAATTTGCAGTGGCAGTGGACGAGAATCCATTTAAGGCGGCAGGCAAGATAAGGTGAAATGCGAACAGATGGATGAACACTGAACAGAGTCCTAACTGCAGAGTGCAGGACAGAACGTAGGGGAGGAAAGACATTGGGCCTCATTCCGAGGTGGGTGCAAAGGGATACCGGGCACCATTAAGGACATCAGTGCCGGTAATCCCTTTGCGCGCTATTCCGAGGTCCCTTAGCGGGTGACCAGCCGCTAAGTGACCAGAGAGCTAATAACGGTACCGCAAATTGGGGTACCGTTATTAGCTACTTCCCCATTCCCTTTGAGCTCTACAGGGGCTCAAATGGGAATGGGGAATGGATTTTTCAATGGGGACTTATCGGTCCCTCCAGGGTCGGAATGGACCGCTAAGTCCCCATTGAACCAGGTCGGACTCGAACCCGGTATGGGAGGTATTCATGGCGCAAATAGCGCCATGACTACCTCCATACTCGGAATGAGGCCCATTGTTAGGCCAACATAAAGTTGAGAGGAACAATAGTCGCGATAGAACCTGGGACTGGAGCAAAGGTTTGGTGGAGGAGAAAGTGACCAAATGTCGAATTGTCCTGATGTTAAACAGGTGAAATTGACAGGAGCGCGATGCAGACGAGACATAAGTTTGAAAGGAGAAGGTGGGGTCAAAGATGACAAATAGATTCCTCTCAGTGTGCTCTGGGACTTTGAAGCTGGACTAAGTCTTTAAAAGGCTGATCCAGCACCTTGGTTTTTACTCCCCTCTCCTGTGCATCCTCAAGCTCCTCGTGGTGTTTTTTGCTCTAAAAACGTTTGGAGGAGAATACTCATGCTTTGTGTGTGTTCCACATGAAGATGAGCAACATGAAAGCATTTTAAAATTTGGTCGTTTCCCCCGGTAAGGCTTTTTTAACTTTGTGAAGCTAGTAACAAGGTAACGAATACAGCAAACATTTGTTTGCCAGACTCACTGCTCGAGGACGTAGGAAAGATGTGGTGCGCCTCTGATGTCAATGGGGGCTCGCAGTCCTGGGGGCTCGCAGTCCGAGGGCCACAAGGAAATCCGGTCCATCCCTGAAATCTGTGTCGTCTCGCTGTGTGAGCGCAGTTTTAAAGTGCACTCTGCGTCTGGGGCCTGAGGACACTCGCAGTGAGCGCCATAGGAAGATATGTATCGTATGAGCCGGTTTTTGCTACTAGCGCCAAAGCAATTCAGTTCCTTTGCTACATGATTTTGTTTCCCGGAGTGTTCAGTTCTCCTAAAGGGGCGGCTTTTACCCAGTCCTCTGCCTCAGGAATACATTAAATATTTCTGTTTGGGAATGGGGAGAGCGTCATATTACTGATGGCCTATTGGTTCAGGTTCCTGGTTATGAGAGCTTTCTCCCTTAAAGGGCCAGTGTCTTGGAATGGCCTCATGTGACTGTCCTCTGCCACGAGACAGTGACTAAGTAGGGGTGACCAGGAGTTCCTTCCCATTGTACCCCAGGGCTTATCCACTAGCTCAAGGGAATCTGACACCCTTGTTAACTGCCCCCACTACCCCCCTAGATGAACAGAGCCAGGCAAGGACCTTCTCTCACAGTGTGCACTCAGTCTTACTTTTGCCACTGATGCTACCTGTGACCTTGAACCGTTCACACTAGTCATCTCCTCCATAGGTATGGTGTCACCTAGTTCTCATTTTCCCATGACTTTTCCCATCATTGGAGCTCACGGCTTATAGCGTGCTGAGATCCAGCCAGAATAGGCATCTCTGCACACAATTCCCAGGTAATTATGTATTTATGATGTAGGCTGCATCCTCAAAACAGCATGCAAGCTCTTCTCCCCGGTCACTGCGGCATGGAATGTATTCCGAGCAGTTAAATTCTGTCATCCCAGTGCCTGGCTGACAATAGCATGCTGTGTTTGTTGCAGGCAATGAGCGTCGTATTATGACTAACTGGAGATAGACATGTGTGCACAAAACCGGTTTTGCCTTGCATTACTTGTGTGAAGTACTGGTGGTTAGAGGTGGGCGAGGCCCAGGACGAACCAGGGGCTACAGCACGACCCTCGTTTTGGGGCCAGTCCCCCGCCCCCCGCCGGACACCACGGGCCTACTTTGGCCCCTCCACCAACCATCGGCTGATCAGATAAATAAAAGGGAAAGAAGAGGGTGAGAAATAAAAAAAATGCAGCCTATGCTGCATGCCGAGCCAACCCACACAATAAACGGCCACGCCCTGCCCTGCCCCCACACACAACAGTATTGACTGAGGTAAGAATAGGGAGTCACGGGAGCAGCCTTAAAGAGGCTGATGGAAAAGGCCTTTACCATTTTTCCCATCAGCTCTCTAACGCTGTTTCCTGTTTGTGGCATGATGCGGCTGCGCGGTCCATAGGTGGTGCCGGAGTGCAGCAGCAATGAAAAACCACGACTTCCTGAGTTAAGTTTACTTTTGTTTTCTATCCGGATCCAATTCCCACCCTAAGCCAGCCTCACTTCCTGCTAGATTTAGAGGACTGCCTACTTCCCTGCAGACCACCCTTAATGTTCTGCCAAACCACAGCTCACCGCCACCTCTCCACCATCAACACTTGCTTCCTTCCTGCTGAAGGGCTCACCACTGCTTCAGTCCCCTCCCACATATTCTATTTTCTATGGACTGGACCTGCGACCACCATTCCACCTACCCCTGATTTCTTCCCGGTGCCTCCATTTATTTTCTTTCCACTTTTTGTCCATGCTGCTGCAGTCCCCTCTCCTCACTTATTTAGTGGGCTGCCACCATACCACCTACTCCCTGTGTCCTTCCCGGCACCCAGGTCCCCATTTATTTTTGTTTCCCTTTCCTCCCCCTGCAGTGTATGCTGCCTAGGTTGGAGGCATAGCACCCAACCTCTGGGATTTTAAAAAAATGTGTGCATTGGATTTTTGTAATGGGGGGAATTTGCACACAGCCCCATAATCTGTGCACACTAAGAAAGCCCTCTAAAATTGGGGTGAGTGGTAGACTAACATCTTTGGCACATTGGTGCACCTATTCTTCATGCCACAGGGCTGGGATAGTGATCCAAGCATACAAGTGTGAGGGTGTGGTACACATGGGCCTCTGTGTTAATTTCGTTTCTCAAAACCCACACTAGCAGTGGATTGTCTGCAAGCTTCATCAGCGTAACATTTTATCATTTTGCACAGATTGCATGGAGTTGTGAGCATGTGATTGCACAAGTGGCTTGGTAATGGAAGCTTGATGGGACCCCCTTTGTAGCATGTTGTCAAATTTCCGTGTCAATTTACAAATGTAGCAATCATTTCAACCTTCATATTTGCTGGTCGTTGACATCCCTCCCCATCCCCTTTTTTTACACTGCATGTTTTTGGCAGGTGAGCACCGACCTCTTTTACTAAGAGTCAGGCACTCATCTCATGTGTACTTATTTCCACCCTTTCCATGGCAACACTTTTTTGGAGAAAAGTGTCCACAAGAGCGTTGTTCTGAGGTTGAGAGAATGTTTCCCGTAGCGTTGGCCCAGCCAGTACCCAGAGAATTAGAGCAGACCGTGAAGGGTCAGGAATGAAACTCAGAGACAGGTGATTCATGATTTTGGCCATAAACATTTATTAAAAGAAAATGGGTGTGAAAAACTCCTCTCGGCCCTGCTTTTAGAGGTATTTTCCCTATCTAAAACAAAACTAATGGGTCAGTCCTTTGTCAAGATGTCCAAAGTAAACTGTCCTGTGCCCAAAGTACTATTCTGACATTAACATTCTAACAATCAAGTATAAGGTGAAAAGGGAAATGTCTTTGGCCTTGGAAGGAGTACACATGTTCAAAAATGAAAGAACTGCAACTTCAAAGTTCCAGGAGGATAATGTTCACAATTTCAGAGGGTGGTACCCTTCCCCTTGATCTCCACTTAGCTTTATAATGGTTTCATTAAGTTCCTTTAGATCAAATATATTTTCTATACAAAACGGCTTGGCTGGCAGTCTGATTCTTTATAGGCTACCTGGGCTGCTCTCTTGCCATGTTTCTTCTTACTCCCTGATATCTCTCATTCACACTATTTTAGTTACTTCCTGATGTATCCTTCTAAGGACTTTCTCTTGTAGTGTGTCTTATAAGTTGTCCAATTTGGTTTTACAGGTATACTCTCCTGCCGGGTTTCTTTCATATGCAATCACCTCTTTTCATCAATTTGAAGTTGGTGTGAGATCAGCCACATTCACGCTAAACACTTCAGATGTCAAAGTAGAGGTTCCCTCAAATAGGTCCATGAAATATAGGTTTGTGATAGACGTGTTTTTATCAAGAGTTGCCAACACGTGTTTCGACCTTAGAGGTCCTTATCAAGGCTAATCAAAGTGAGGCAGTACAATTAAAGCATGTATCCCCCATAAGTTTGTTATCCCCACAGTGTGCACAAAGGCCAGTGTGACATATATTTTAATTATAACAATAAAAATTGTGTGTGTTTGGGAAAAGTAGTGGAGTTAGCAATTGTTTGAGCAGGGATTTTCTATGTGTGGCAGTCCCGTAATTGTCCCAACACAGCTATTCAAAACTTCTTATCAATTGCAATGCCTGCTATGCTCTCATGCAAGGGCTTTTCTCACATGCATACTTCTGCACCTTGTATCTGCCTGGTATACTTTTCTGAAATGTAAACCACTTCTTCTCATACATAACACTTGCCAGGGGGTTTCTCATATGCGTATTGCCCACGCTTGCAAATGTAACAAGTTTTTATCTTTGTTCTACTCAATAATCTTTAAGTAATATGGCACTTTTTGTTCTTTCTCATTTACTTCATTTGCTTCTCCTCGCTTTCGGTCCTGTTGTCGAAATGCCCTGGCGTCCCCTCTTCCCTCATGCCGACTTACTGGTATGCTTAATATGGCACTTTTCGTTCTCTCTCATTTACTTCTGTTAACTTTCGGTCCCATTGCCGAAATGCCCCTGTGTCCCCTCTTTCCTCATGTGGACTCACTGGTATGCTGTAGTAGGAATGGCTTCTCCCGTGGTGAACCTGCAGTGGTTTGTTGGCATCCCACTTCCTTCTTTTAGGCTCGCTGCCTTTGCTTCATGGTTTCTGTCCTTCCCCAGCTCTCGCTTGCCTATTCTGGGCTCCCCAAGGCTCCAACAACACAGATGCTGCTCTTCGGCACAGCTGCACTCTAGTAGGCTGTCCTCCTTTCTGTGGCATTCCCGCGGTGTACCAGTCTCTGCAGTCTGCCCCGCTCAGTTTCTCCCGTGAGCCTGTTGGCTCCATGGACCTCTCATTTACCCAGCAGTTCCTCGGTCCACAACGAGAGGACTTGACCTCCCAAGCCAGCTCCTTCCTATCTGCTGGCTTTGCTGTTTAAATGCCCTGTTGGCCAGTATACGCTCACAGCAACTAGAGCACGGCTTCCACTCTGGGTCATCACTGATCTTTTCAATTCGGCTCAGCTTCCTCGTGGAAGCCCTTCTATTCTTAGAAGGAGGGAAGTCAGTTTGTGCTAATTTATAAGAAGAGTCTGGGAAAGTGTTCTCAGCAGTTTTAAATGTCCAGTTTGATGCCTTGTTTGCAGAATTTGAAGATGTATTTTCCGTAGTTTTGGAGGGTAAGTTAAGTTTTAGATTACTCTGAGGAAATGTATACTGAGAT
Organism: Ambystoma mexicanum; assembly: GCF_040938575.1. Lineage (NCBI taxonomy): Eukaryota > Metazoa > Chordata > Amphibia > Caudata > Ambystomatidae > Ambystoma > Ambystoma mexicanum. The sequence goes on from NC_090931.1 coordinate 814,135,299, forward strand.
GCCAGAGGAGCGATCCTCACTACTCCCTGCTTCCTCATCTCAGTGGCCCGCATATTCTCTCTTGTGGGAGCTTGAAGATTAGACACCCCAACTTTACAGAGAGGTGGGAAGTGAGCATAACAATATGCCATTAAGGCAGCGGGAGCTGAGGAAGCATCTTTCAAGGAGAAAGGAAGGGTATGTGATTTCCTCCACTGATGCCATTGGGTCTCCCCAAGCGTCACCAACCCACAGGTGGTCCTCCCTCATAAAGCCGTCCCAGGGTCAGGATCAAGTAGCGGCTGCTGTCTCCTGCCCACATGGGGGGATGGGTGCAGGAAAGGAGTAATTACATCCTTGGATTCATCACAAGACACAGGGCCTCATTATGAGTTCGGCAGTAACTGTGCCAGTGCTAACGGTGGGTTGCCGCCAGACCCGTCAATATTTACCGGCACCTGACTTCCCGGTGCTACCGGGCGATTACAACCCCGGTGGCCTGGAAAGTCAGGTTCCAGTAAAATGTTGTTCTCCATTCCCATAGAGTCCCATAGGACTTTATAGGAGTGGAGACCACAGAAGCCCTGCCACTGTTGCTAACGGTACGGGTGCTTCCGCGACGGTATTCCTACAATGGCCGCTGTTCCCAGCAGGTTGAGACCTGTCAGGCACAGCGGCTCCGGCGGGCAGACCTATAGTATGCCGGTCCAGAAACAACAGTGATGGTAAGCTTACCGGTACTGTTTCTTCCGGACCGGCATACTTGTAATGAGCCCCAAAATAGAGTTGTCCCAGTTAGCCTAAGAGTGTGCCAGGATCTGAGGAAGCCGACACCAACACACCTTTGGTCCTAAACGTCCAAAGAAGGCCCCCAGACACAAGTGCTTGCAGCAATGAGTCCACACTTCCTCTGCTTCAGTCTTTTAATGTTTTCGTTTTGTCTTGTTTTCGTTTTCTGTGCTCCCTGAGGCCCACGGGCATGTGGCACGTAACAAGAATTAAAATAAATAAATAAATAAATGCGGCACCCAATTCTTGAAGATTATGAGAAATGTATTTCTGTGTGCAGCGACTCTAGCATGGACTATGTTGACTTTAAATGCAAATTGTGCACAGTGAAGAGGCAAATTATCAGGGTTTGAGGCTCTACTAAAAGAAACCTTCTCAGGAACATTAAACGTGTGCATCCATCTAACCATGTCCTTTTTCAAAGGAGCATATAGCTTAATAGGAAGCTATGTTTAAATCAAGGCATGCTTCTAGTGTACCTCAGCCCAACCAAAAGTCAATGTTTGAATTCCTGAATGCAGTGGTCGAAGTGGACAAAAAGTAGTGGAACTATGTTCCCTGCTGGCCTGCACTCACTCTCCACTAACCCCATCACCATGCCCCCTCCCACACACAATACAAACACCCAAACACATGCACCTGCTGTTTAAGGGGACGTTCAGTATAGTGCACTGAAAGTGCAAGTTTCAACTTCTTCCGACACTTTTATTTTAAAACGAAACCATTCTGGAACAGTTTCTTTTTAGAATAAAAGTATAGGAACAGTAAAACTTATTTAAAAAAAAGTAGAGGAGCACCGCTCCTGACCACTCCCGCCCACTCCCGCTCACTTCGACCAGTGCCTAAATGTTAAAAAAAAGGAACCAAAAGACAGGGCAGACCTGGATAATGCAATTGCACTGATAGTTGCTCTATACGGTTCCATGTAATAATGTCCCCTCAAAAATATCGCCATGAAAAAATATCGCCAAAAAATGGACGTTTTTTGTGGGGACATTATTTCATGGAACATGCGGGGAACACCCCTGCAACCGCCAAAGCCTTTTTTTTTTTTGCTGCCCTTGTCCCTATATATATGGTCACCCATATAATATCGCCACGACCGTTTCCCGGCGATATTATATACGGCGACCATATATATGGGGATAATATTACCTGATACCCTCTATACTTTGTCTTTGTCTATTGTGTAAAATGCAAGCTTTCAGTACTTGGTCAGGAAACTAAATTGTAATTATGATCTTCACCCCAGAAAGGCTCTGACAGTGTATTCTGTCACAAATGAAAAAATATTTCAATACTGACATGGTATTGGAGTTGGGTAAGGCAGACAATGTGGCAGTGACATTTGATATGTGGGTGTCACGTGCTAATGATGCTTCTTTGGCCTTGACTGGGCATGCACTTCAATGGCCCACTGGTGGGAGAGAAAACATCTGGGGGTGAGATCTTTCCCCAAGCAAGAAACATACTGCTGAAAACATAGCAGAGCAGCTTTCTGTAATTCTTCAAGAATGTAGCATTCCCCTGCAATGAATCTGTTCACTCACAACAGACAATGGCTCAAATGTTGTGAAAGCCCTCCAGCTTCGTGGCCTCTCAGAGAGGCATATCCGTTGTATGGGCACTGCTTCCACCTCATTGTAACGAAAGCAATTAAAGATCTGCAGTCTGTAGACAGAAGTTTTGACAAGTCCTGCTTTATTAGCACAATTTTTAGGAATAGTCCTACATCTACCACCTGGTGGAGGGAAATGCAAGCAAGACATAATCTGCCAGAAACAAAGATGAAGACTGATGTCGTTAGTGGGTGGAATAGGATTTACGACATGGGGAAGTGGGTGTTGGAGCAGGTTCTTGCTGTTAGTGCTGCACTCACTGCTGCCGCGCGCATAGTATTCCACACGCTGTTGCTGCACAGGAGGCGGATATCTTTAAAGATACTATGAGATCTTGGAGCCTTTTTTAACTGCCACTGAAAAGCTGTTGGGACAGCCACATGACACATGTTCCAGGGTTACACCGATCATAGCTGAGATGCAGGCAAGATTGACTGCTATAATTGAAGACCACACGGCCAGACCTGGTGGCCCTGATAATGACCACGAGGATGTGATTACCTGTGATGTTGATGTTGCATATTCTAAGCTAGAATAGTAAAAGACCATACATGTGTGTGATCTGAGCGTATTGAACACCACAGTGTTTTGGGCAAGGCAACAATTCTGGACCCTAGTTTCAAATCTTAGGGGTTTGAAGATGCCCTTGCAGCTGATCTACACATAAAGAATATTGAGCTGGAACTTTACCAGTGTATGGGCAATACTGCATCTGGCAGAGGTGATTTATAGTGCAGGCCTCCACCAACCAAAAAAAAGAGACTCTGATTTCAAAAAGAGAAAGAGAATGCAGACAAAGCAAAAATAAAAACTGTGTCAGAATTGAATTCATACCTTGCTGAGAACATTTCTTTTTATTGTGAGGGTAAATGTGCAAAAATGTCCCAATCTGACGAAATTGGCATTTAAATACCTCTGTGGAATTGCAATGACTATTTGAAGTGAACATCTTTTTAATAAAACTGGCGACATTGTCAGCAGTGGACGAGCATGCCATAAGCCTGCACACGCTGAAATGTTGTCAATGATTAAAGTGAACGTTGACCAATGGCTGAGACATTGCCTAGCAGTCGAATACAATGTCTATGGAAATGTGCAAATGTAATAAACGGAAACCTAAATGTGCAGAAAAATAAAGTTTCCTTTGAAGATCTCTTGCATATTCTTCCTTTACATCCTTTCACCACAATTAAAATGATATTGCGTAAGTGGCTTCGAAGTATTCCATTCCAGGATGTACATGGCTGTGCTCTCGGCTCAGACCGTGGTGGGCTCCTAGAGCCAGGCCTGACTCTCAGCCTCGGCCCTACCAATGAATTCCCCAGCTCTCGCTTGTCTACTGGTGGAGGCTTACAGTGGACTTTGGGGCAGAAAGGTTTAGGAATGGAAGACAATCCCCTTTTGAAAAGCAGTGGTACCGTCAGATGGTAGTGTTGCAATTTGTGGAGCAGACAGATATAATGTATGATATGCAGCATTTTTAAAGTGCTTAACTGTCTTTGGTATGGAGTTGAGCCACTAGGGCAATCCATACAGACATTGCATTAGACAATAAAGCAGAACAATGTATAGGTAATTATACCAGAGATGCCGATCCGGATTTAATGTTATTAGGAATAATTTATTGCGGGTTTGGCTAGGATGGGCTGTCTATAGTTTATGTTCAGATCATGTTGTTTGGATGCTTCAGGGGTTGCACCTGGGCATTCAGATTGCCCATAAGAATGTTCTCTTTAAAGAGAACAACTGGGAGGTCAGTTTGCTCTCCTAAGTGGTCGATACCTACCTGCACAGAGGTGTCTGGCAGAGTAAGTGGCGTAGCTTAAGGAGGACGATTTGTGCTCTAAGAAGTGGAAATGGGTTAACTAGGCCTGTTGGAAGTATGGAGGTTAGTGATCATTATAACCTACATAAACGTAGCTTAATGCAGTATTTTATGCCATGACATGATATGATGATACATTTACAACGCGCCTGAACACAAGTGTTTCTAGGCGCGACAAGACAAGGAGTGGGAAACACGGGAGGACAAAATAACAATCTTATTAGGCCTTGTGTCATTCAGATCGTGCATGTTCGAGAAAGAGGGAAGGGGAAAAGTGCCAGAGGGAGGGGAAGGGGGAAGTTCAGTTAACTCACAAGTGCAGTCAGTGGATGGCTCATAAGTGCAGAGAGAAGGGACTTTAGGGTTGCAGATACAGCCCCTTAAGTGCTGGGGAGCCTGGAGGCAGTGCAAGGGCAACTGGACATGCAGAAGCCTGAGCCTGGGTTCAGAGGAGCCTGGGTTCAGAGGGTTACCAGTGCACAGAGCAGTCAGGTGCATCAGAGGAAGAGTAAAAGCAGGAGCAAAAAGGAAGGTCTTGAGTTGCTTCCGGAACCGGAGGTGGTTCTGCTCAAGTTTGAGAGAAGCAGGGAGGCTGTTCCAGAGGGAAGCCCTAGCCGAGGAGATAGGTTTGCCTCGGCCTCTCTGCTTGGAGAAGTGCCTGACCCTCAGAGAGTTGGAGGTAGATGAGTAGAGAGCTCGAGAAGGAAGATGTTTTGGGAGAGAAAGTTGAAGTTAGAGCAGTCACAGGCCCCAGAAAGCCTTGTGGAAAATGCAGAGGGTCTTGAAGTTGATCCTTGCAGCCACAGGGAGCCAGTGAACAGATTTCCGAGCTGGAGAGATATGATCCCTGAGCTTGAGGCCAAGGACAAGTCATGTAGTCCTGTTCTGGATAAGTTGTAATGGTCGAAGAGTAGAGGCAGAAAGATTTAGGAAGAGGCTGTTGCAATAGTCCAGCCTAGAGAGGACCAGAGCTCTGGAGACAGTGAGCTTCTGGGGGAAAGTGAGAAAAGGAAGAATACCTCTGAGTAGGTGCAGCTGATAGTTTGACTTCTTAGAGATGTCAGAGATGTGAGGAGAGAAGGGGAGTGGAGTCAAAGATGACACCGAGGTTCTTAGCCTCACAGGAAGGAGCAGGAAGAGGGCCCAGAGTGGGCGACCAGAGAGAGAGAGGAAAGGAGGGAGTGGGTGTCCCAATGAGGAGGATCTCAGTCCTACTGGTATTCAGGCAGAGATCATGATGAAAAAAGGAGGCAGTGCTTTTCAAGCACTATACAGTGTTATACAGCGTTTGGGATGTTTAGGGATTCTCGTTTTGAACTGGACAGTGCCTTAATAATAATGTTATATTATGCCTCTGAAGTTGTTAAAGTCAGTGTTGTTTACTCCTTCTTAGTTCAATATTGAGCGACTTCGCTATTGTTGAAGAGGGCTGAGTCACTTAAGATATATGTATGTATTGGCGTTTAAGTAGCAGAAAAGCAATGGAGCACTGTTTTGATTCAGGGGATAAAGAAATCAGATACACTACTATTGATACACTTAAAAGCACTGGATATTGAGGGTGCGGTTACAAGAATACGCAGAGCTGGGATACAGAGTATTACAGGCATGCACAGCCTAGTCAGGGAGGTTCCACGGATTATCAATCCATAACATTTTTCATGAGGCAGCAGACCGGATGGCGCTTCTGGAATGGCTAGTGAATTTCACATGTGATGCTTGTTTGACATGTGACTCTGTGGCTTATTTCATAGGCACCACCAGCCTGTTGGGAAATGTCATCATTTTATGTTATTTTACCTTGTATTTGTATAGGGCCTACTGCCATAGATTATGACATCTAAGTGTGTCAGAGTGGCAAAGGAGGAGAATGGTAGAACTTGTAGTGTTAGGGAGGCGCAAAGTCAGGGAGATAGTTTGGATGAGGGCGGAGGATAGATAAGATGATCAGGAAGGCATGAGAAGGAAAAGATGGAGGAGCTATGTGTTCAATTGGACTGGATTTATCATGTGACTCAACTGTACTCTTTGGGATTCTGTGTTGAAACGACAGATAACTAGAGAGAGCTTATTGCTGCAGCAAGGGAGTAGTTCTATAATTTACTCACCTCATGGTGTGCCCGCGCATGTTGAAGCCATGCCCAACAAAGCACACATGGCAAAGCCCTTCTGCTTACTTCCCTAGGCCCCAACAGCATTTGGGAGGGGTTGTACTTCAAAAATTCAAATTTGCCAAATGCGGAAAAGCTCCCCGTAAACTGGTATGTTGATTGAGTCCTCATTAGGTGCTCCCTGTAGATTTGACACAGTCGGAAACACATGTGCGTATCAGCTGCATGCCTCTAGTAATGCACATCATTATCCTGTCAACAAACGCATGCATACAGAAAACAAAACACTAGAAGAGACAAGGCTATGCCCTGAAAGACCCACAGAAGGTCAGCATGTTCTTGGAAGCTGGTCTTGACATCTGTGTAAGTTACACCTCTAGCCATCAACAGAGTTTTTCCAGATCATCAAGCTGCACCCAGCTTGCGACTACGTGGAAATGTGTGGAGGATGTCAGCACTTGGAAATCTGACCGGAAATGTAAATAGCTACAAAAACAAGTTAGCCAATAAAAGTAGCAGTATTGCATGAATATCAGCAGAATAGGAGGATGGTTACACAGCAGGACGCCCCAGAGAGGAGACCGGCATAAAACCAGATCTGTCCCTATCTGTCCCTATCAGCAGGAAATGGTCGGATGGACCTTGACTTAGAGGAACAAACAACCCGTCGCAAACCAGAAGCATTGAAACTAATGGCTCAAATGAGAGAGTTCAACAATCACAAGAAAGATAGTCCAAAAGATCGAAGCCAATCAGAGTCCCGTAAAGGCAGAATTAGAGGACTGAGATGTATAAGGGAGCGAGGAGAAGGGAACCAGAAAATGAAGCAAAATATTAAATCCAAAACTGAATTCAGGCAAGTGGATACAGAAGCCAGGAACCAGGGTGAAGATACAGAATATCAGGAAAGCTACACCATAGGGATGTGCTGTGGAGTGTCGCGTAACTTAGAATCCTGAGCTTTAATATTGCAAGAATCACAAACTAGCCACCAGGAATGACTAGGAGTCATACAGGCAGCCTGAAGCCCCATCTATTCCCTGTGATGGGCAAACACTGTAGGCACCAGCTATCATGTTTGCTGGGAATAAAGGTTCATGTTTGACAAAAATGTGAGTCCTTTTATGTACAGTAAACAGGGCCACAAAAATGGTTCTATAGGATGTTGCCCACTCGGGTGGGTCTACTATCCAGCTTTAGCACATTGTGCCTCACCAGGGGAGGCAGCTTCTTGGAGAATGCGCAGGACCTTTCGTAAATAAGCACTCTGTGCTAATGACAGAAGGGACGGATTACTTCCTCTTTGCCTTGGAGCTTGAAGGTCATCAGAATACACACACAAAGGGCTGCCAGCGTTCCAATATTAGCAAAGGGGAACATGTACCAGAGGGGCAAATTTGTGACTGTTCACACATTTTGTATGGATCTTAAAGGATGGAACACAATCACTGTGTGGGCAGCCTGGCTACTAAAGGGAGCCTGAAAAGGAATATGATTTATCCACAAAAATAAAAACTCTGGGCCTGATTACGAGCTTGCCGGTCTGGATACAATGGTACTGGTAAGCTTGCCGGTTCCGTTGTATCCGGACCGGCAAACTCTGAGTTGTGCTCGGGGGTGCCTTTCATGCAAGCATGGCAAGCCAGCAGCACTGTCACCGTTATGAACGGTGCTGGTGCTACAGGCATCCCCATTCCCATTGAGCCCTATGGGGATAAAATGGGAATGGGGTTCACCCGATTCCGGCACCCGCGAAAGGGCAATTACCGGGTAAATATTATAAAATTTGCTGTGCTTACTGAAACAAAATAAAATAGGGTGACATTACAAATATCTATATAGAAGAAAAGGAAATATAGACACCAAGCACTTCTAAATTTAAAAAAAGAGGCGCATCAAAATCATTGTCAAAATGGCTTATTCAAGTAAAACTGAGGGCATGTGTGCATGTATTTAAAGATATATATAATGATAAAGCCTAAGAGAGAGTCTATGGTTATAAAGCAAAACGCCCAAATATCGAGCCTTTTTGAAGTACCAAGTTGTTCCAAATATCAGTAGTTCAGAAAAGTGTTTTGGGTGGTTTGCACTAAAATATTATGAATCAGGCATGCATGATTCACTTTTTGGGTCATTATTATTAGGTAGTGGCAAGAGGTTGCTAGAGCAGTTGAGGGAATACGATTTAGATGAGGCAGAGGCAGAGCATTGGTATCGATGAGTTGTTAAAGAGGTAAATAATTAAAAGGCTTTAGTTGAGGGGCAGGAAGAACATTGAAACAGTTTTGTCACTACTACAGACTCTGCTGCATCCTCATGATGAAAAACCTGCATGACATAAATGAAAATGACATTTCTTGTCAGTGTCAGAAGAACATTAAAACATTTGGAGGAAGGTACGAGGTTAATAACTTTCTGTTGCTGTAAGTGATTGTGTCAACTTTTGTGGGGTACACCAAAGTTGCAGAGAAACACCTTACATTTCCTGGCTGGCAGGAGGAGATTATATTCAGTGCTGAGTCTGTGGTTTAATAGTGGCGATAACAAATACTAGTTTCAGAGGGGAAAGTCTTATATTTCATGGTAGCCAGGAGGAGATTATATTCAATTCTAGTGAGTGGACCATTTTCCAGTGGCAAGGCCAAATACTATTTACATAGAACATTCTAACATTTCTTGATGGGCTAGGGGGGCTATATTCATTTGCTGAGGTGACTGCATCATCTTCTGGTGGCTAGACCAAAGTTGCTGGAAAATGTCTGATATTCCTTGGTAGGGAAACTGAGGTATTCAGAGTCTTTAACATAGTGTGTTGTCTTTCAGCAGTCATACTTGCACTTTATACTTGCACTCTGTATCTGCAACCCTACAGTCCCTTCTCTATGCACTTATGAGCCACTTGCTGAGTCCACTTGTGAGTTAACTGCACTTCCTCCTTCACCTCCCCCTGGCACTTCTCCCCTTCCCTCTTGCCCGCACTTGTGCGATTTGAATGACAAAAGGCCTAGCAAGATTGTTATTTTGTCCTCCGTTTGTTTCCCCCTCCTTGTCTTGTCGTGCCTAGAAACACTTGTGTACAGGCGCATTATAAATCCGATATCATGGCATAACATATTGCATTTAGCTACCTTTATGTAGGTTATGATCACTAACCCCCAAGTACAGGTGCGTTATAAATGCCACCTCATATTATATCATATACCAAACCTCAGTTGCAGAGAGACGTTGTTTACCTCTTGGTATGAACAAGAGTATGTTCAGTAGCTGTAAGTGACTGCACAATTCTCTAGTGGCCAGACCAAATACATGTGGCTTCCAAAGTTCTGAATAACATATCTTATAAATCTTTTGAGGCAAGAGAGTACATTCATAATCTGTAACTGAGTAAATTGTCTTTTAGTGGCGAGACAACATACAATATGCAGAGAAATAGCTACATGTTATGTTTTAGGCAGGACAAGATTATATTCAGTGGCTGTAAGTGACAGCAGCATCATTCAGTGGCCATACCAATTACTAGCTGCTGAGGAAACTTATATGTCTAGGTAGACAGGATGAGAATGTATTCAGTGACTGCACCATATTTTAGTCGCAAGACCAAATGCTAGTTGCATAGAAAAGTCATATTTCGTGGTAAGCGGGAGAAGACCACATTCATTGGCTATAAGTGAATGTTTTCAGACCAAATACCAGTTGCTTGTGAATAATAAGTTGTGAATAACACATTTTCAAATTCTTAAGAGACAAGAGTGTGTGTTGTGGGTCTGTAACAGAGTTTCATTTTTAGTGGCCAGACAAACTACTCGCGACAGAGAAAATCCCTTACATTTCTTGATAGACAGGACGTGATTACATTTGTTGGTTGTGAGTGTACCATGTTTTAGACATATGAAATACCATTTGCACAGCAAAATGTGTTGTGCTTGGCGGTAGGCAGGTTGAAATTATGTTGAAAAGATGTGAATGTCTTTTGGTGGCCATGCTAAATTGAAGAAAAAAGTCTTATATTTTGTGGCTGTCAAGAGGGACTTCTATCCAGTGCCTGTAACTGAGTGCATTGCATTTTAGTGGCCAGACTAAATGCTAGTTGCAGAGAAAAGTCTTAAATGTCTTGGTTGAGAGAAGGAGGTTATAGTCTGTGTCTGAAAACCGAGTGCATGTTTTGAGCAGCCATGCCAAATACTAACAAACAAGCATAACCCCAATGCATGAGCTCTTCTAAATCACATAACGATTGACACCAATTAACAGTAATACATATTTTTTAATCCATATATCTTCAAATCTTGGAATCAGATTACAAATATACATAAGGTAATATCAAAGAATCTGTGCACTATGTGTGTTAGTAGAGTGGCAAAAGAACATACATCATTGAATAGGCGTGAAAATGAATCACCCATTGTGCCATTGACATGCATAATGTGCTGCCGATTGCATGGTCATCAGTTTCGCCCTATAAAGTACTGTGTCAAAGCAAAGGCAATCAGTCATATGCAATCACATGTGTAATAATTAGAATCATTGTTTATTCAGCAGATTAGAGGGTAAGGAGAAGAGTTCAGAGAATCAAAGAAACAGTGTTTCAAATAAAGGTAAAAAAAACATGTATAGAAAGTAAAAAGTGAAAAAACAAACAGTCATTTGTCAATCCTCTGATAGGCACTCGAGAACTAGATAAGTAGCTAATTAAGAACATATCGATCAAACCTTGTAATGTGAAGTTTAGATGTATCTCAGATGAAATACCATTGGGTTAAAAATGTTGGGTCCACATATTAATTCTTCCCATTCAGAACTATGATAGAATCCACATACGTGTGTACCGCCTGAGAGATGGACAAAAATCAACAGAAACAGTGCCTACATCATCTGGTCCCAGATATAATGCCTTTACTATTGCTATCCAAAAGTCCATTCACTTAAAATGTCCAACTAATATTCACTTGGGGCTAAAGTTCCTGAATACTCTTGAGCATTCCAAAGCCGACTTCAATGAGGAAACCAAGTCCCTAAAAATAAGAACGTGCCATTAAGCCTCTATGACAAGTCCTACGATGTGATGTCCGAGAAATAGGTGTTTGCTAAATATAGTACCTAATTTGAGGGATAAGACGCTTTACATCCCATTAGGGTGAGTGGTGGCGTTCTGCATGGTTGTAGGGCCATCATTTTAAAGCGTGTATTAGTAAAAATGACGTCATCACGTGAATCAAGCGTGTGATGTCACAACATAGACCAAGCATGTCTCTGTGCTTGCACTGCCTCATAAACTAATGGTAGATTAAAAAACACAATATTGTATCTGACTGATCCCTTGGTATGATGTAATTGATGAACATCATAAACTCCATTAAATATTAATTGATAGTCGTCACAGTTAATAGTGCCATAAACGCTCAGATAGGTCATCTACTCCCCATGTAAGGACCCAGAGCATTGGAGTGCCAAAGCATACAAATTCACATTAATTCAAATTAATTGGAAAGAACCAATAAAACCGAAAATCTATACCGTTTGTGCCAAGTAAATTACAGCTCGTTTCCTAAACTTTTAAACTCAAGGATTGCACCCAAACGAATTGCTAGGCCTATGGATGGGTGATATAAAGTCATCATAGCCTAATTAACTCCATCCCACTATATCTATATTATGTGCCAAGTCAAAAAATGTCTCATATCCTGTTCGTAGAGTGATGTGAAATGTTCATTTCCCAATTCATCTCTCAATTTAATTGCTCCAAGGATTAAACATAAAAAGAATATATAACACTGTATGGATGGTTCTCTACAACTGTACTATGACTAAATATAACAGATGTGTCTGGATATATATGTCTGTACAAGGTAAATAGATGATTGTCCTCCTGCAAATGTTTGTGACCTATGATGACCCTTATTGCTCAGTGCATATATGTTACAAAAGCAGATATTAAAAAAAGCATTTCCCACAATATTATCATGTCATGACGCAATTATTACAGGTACCCAGTAACAATCTGAGTTCTTAAAGCAATTTGCCATTATTGCCCAAACATGTAATAAAAAAACGTCTAACTCATTATCTGTGTTAAGTCCATGAATAGCCGACCTGAGTTTACAAATATATCTAGCTTCTATTTTCCTTAAGTTGTTCTCCCTGTTGCTGCCTCTCGCTGAATATTTAGCTTGATAAGTGACCAGAACTCTCAAGCTCTTCTTGTTGTCCAACTGATGTGCCTTGATCCTGTGTTGGGCAAGTGGAGCGCTCGGATCCTCACTGCTGATTGAATTCATGTTTCTTGGTGTGAAACTGTAGTACCCGAATAGTGCTCCCTACCACACATACAAACAATAATGTAAAACACAAATTTGCTCCAAATACTAGTTGCAGAACAAAGTGCTGAAATTCTTGGCAGGCAGCATGAGATCATAATCAGTAGCTTTATGTGACTGTGCCATCTTTATTTGGCAGACAAAATACTTGTTGCTTGCAAATTTATGAAAAATAAATCTTAAAATGTTTTGAGGCAAGAGAATGCATTTAGTGTCTGTAACTTAATGCACTGTCATTTAGTGGCTGTAGCAAATAGTCTCTGTAGAGAAAACCTATTTTTCTTGGTGACAGGACAAGATTGTATTCAGTGTCTATTCTAACTGATTATTTCCTTTTAGCTGACATATCAAATGCTAGATGCAGAGAAGAAACTATGTTAGGCGGCAAGAGGTTAGATTCAGTGTTTGTGACAGTGCCATCTTTTAGTGGTCAGACCAAATACGTCTTGCCTTTAGAAGGTGCAAATAAATCTTACAATATTTTTTAGGCTAACTTAACTGAGTGTGTTGTCATTTAGTGGGAACAGTAAACAATAAGTGTAACGAGTTGTATTTTAGTGGCCATTCCAAATACCAATTGTATTTCTTGGTAGAGAAGAAGAATATATTCTGTGTTATAAATGACTGTACCATACTTGCTGCTTGAGAAGTTGACATTGATGGACCTTAGAATTTCTTTGAAGCAAAAGAGTGCATTCACTATTTGTAACTGATTATATTGTTTAGTGGCCATCATAATTAGTAGTTGCAGAGGCAATTGTCTTATTTTTCTTTCTGGCAAGACGCGATTATATTCAGTGTCATTAATGAGTGTGCTATATTTTTGAGGCTATACCAAATATTAGTTGCTGAGAAAATGTCTTATATTTCTTGGTAGGTAGGGTTTGATGATATTTAGGGCCTGTAAGGGACTGCACCATCTTTTAGTAGTAAGAGTAAATACTTGTTGCTTTCTTGTAAAATTATTAATAACAAATCGCAGAATTTGTTTTAGGCATGAAAGTGCGATTAGTGGCTGCAAGTGGGTGTATCTTTTTTGTATTTTATTTTTTATTAGGGTTTTATGGTTTCTTACAAACATTTAACATTACAAATACAATCATAACATCATTGTCATTACAAACTTGCATATAAATACTTCTAATACATTATATCATAAAAACAATATGCATAGCCCATTCATAATAAAATATTAATCCAACAATTTATTCAGAATCGGCCTGTAACCATTTAAAAAACATTTTCCAAACCATTTGCTACAGTTGTAACAACAAGTAATTATGCAGAATATATTGTGCTCCAAAACGTATCACCTCCAATATTTTCCATATTATGCATACATTTTCTATACCCATTCTCATAACTAGAGTGCATCTCCCACCAATCAGTTAACACATGTCGGATAGTCTCCATATCTTTCTTACAGAACCTACACAGTCGGTACTCATACGGTTTATCATGCCAGGCACTTATAACGTCATATGTTTTCAAATGATTGAGATGTATGTGCAGCATAAAATCTCTAATGGTCACATTTTGATATTTTATAAAATGGTGAAAAGGCCCGGGAAACGGAAATTCTTGCTTCGCATAATCTTTAAATCTCGACTTGGTTTCCAATACTGATAACAGTTGTCTGCGTCGCATAAACCTGCTTTTATTCATTTCTTTATGGGCCACAGTCAAATTGAAATCTGCATCAGTCCAAAATTCAATTGCGTCAAAGAAATTAAGAATTTCCCTTTCACAAACATTAAAAATACCAGATTCGACTCTCTCGCCATTTACTATAACAGAAAAGTAATTAACAATGTCTCAGTACTCTGGTCATTCCTTATTATCTTTATATAAATCGAAGCAACCTTCCATTTTGTAGAAATGGTACTAAGACCAATCTCAGAGCATATTGCTTCGATTGGAATGCACCTGGGACCCAGACAGTACTTTCAAATGTTCTCTTCAACTGTATGCAGCCATTGGGCTTCTCTATCTAATAGGAGTTCCAGTTCATATAGTATTTTATTTATTTATCTATTTAATTTATAAAGCATGCAAACAACCCAAGGGCATTGAGGTGCTGGTTACAAGCATACGTTTATACATACAAAATAGGTAATTTATCCAGATGTAGCAGGTACAAGTGCAGTGAGGAAGTGGCAGAAGGTAGTCAAGGCAGTCTATTTGAAGAGCTGGGTCTTTAGGGCTTTGCAGAAAACCCAGTATGATTGTTCCGCTCTGAGTATGGGTATAAGGGCATTCCAGTGTTGGACTGCAATGAAGGGGAATCGTGAGCCTCCCGTTTTTGCTCATCAGATTTTTGGTAAAAGAAAACGGTGAGCATATGGTGTGTTCGATGGTCTGGTAGATTGAGCTTTAGGGGTAATTGGGGGAAGGTGGGGGGCAGTGTTAAAAAGGCACTTGTGGGTGATAGATAGGGTCTTGAACATGATACGTTCATGGATAGGCAGCCAATATGCTGCTTTTCTGGCAGCTGAGATGTTCCTTTTTGGGAATGTTCAGTGCTACTCACAGGGCATTGTTTTGTATCACTTGGAGTGTCTGCAGGTTTTTGGAGGAAGTGCCTTCGAAGAGGGCATTGCACTAGTCGAGCATTGAACCTATGATTGCTCGGGGGATGATTAGGCAGCTGTCTTTGGAAAGGAACGGTCGAGAGGCATTTAGGACTTTTGAGGCATAGGCTGTTGTGGCTGCAATAGCATTTACTTGGTGGGAAATGGATAGAGTGGTATCGAGGTAAACCCCTAGGCGTTTTACCAAAGATGAGACTGGGATCAGGATATTGTCGATGTGAAAGGTTGTGTATTGACTGCTAAGTTCTTTCAGTACTGCTGGGGCTCCAACTATGAGTATTTAAGTTTTATCCCCATTAAGGCACAGGTAGGTTGCCATACAGTCCTGAATCGTGACTAGATGTTGTTGAGGGTGTCTGAGTCGTCTTTATAGTTGCCTGTGAGTGGGAGTAGTATTTGGGTGTTGTCAGCATACTTGGTGTAGGCTATGCTAAGGGAGTCCAGGATGTGGAGGAGGGGGTTTGTGAACATTTTGTAGAGAGTCAGGGATATGCAAGAGAATTGAGGTACAGTACAAGCGACAGCGGATGGAGATGCCCTGGCGTTTTCTGCAAATACTCTCATGGCTCTTCCCTCTAGAAAGGAAGTTATCAAGGTGGTGACCATTGGAGAGAAACTGGCAGCTGTGATGAGGTGGTGGCATAGGAGTTTATGATTGATCAGGTCAAATGCCGCAGACAGATCTAAGAGGTGGAGGAGTGCAGGCTTATCCCTGTCTCTGATCTCCTCCATCTGTTTTTCTTGGGTTCAGTAGGGCTGTTTCAGTGCCATGTCCTTGGCAGAAACCGGACTGCCTCATGCCGAGGATATTATTGGTTTCTTGGAAGGTCTGTACTTGCAGATAGGCTGCCCAGTCTAGGATATTTAGCAGGAAGGGGACTGTGGTGATGGGCCTAAATTTGGTTGGAATAGTGGGGTCTAAACAAGGTTTTTTAGAAGGGGGAGTACCCGGCTTCCTTAAGGCTGGCAGGCACCATACTTGTTGAGAAGGAGGCGTTTATGAAAGAAGAGATGAGTGGGGCTAGAGAGTGTGCACAGTCGATGATTTAAAGAGGCAGGGCACAGATCTCCTTTGCATCAGAATGGTTTAAGGCTTTTAATGATGGCTAGGACATCTGGTATTGAGGTCTCTTTGATGTCAAATTGGTGGGTTCGGTGATGAGGAAGGTTGATGGGTTTGTGAAAGCTGAAGTGAGGGGTTGTGTGTGAGGTTGGCTTGATTGTTCAGGATTTTTGTGTTAAGCAAGTTGATTTTGTTGAGCATTGCTGACTGGATGCTAACGCACCAGGCTTCTTCTCTGGTGAAGGTGGAGTGGTAGAGGTCTCTATTTCTTTAAAGATGGTGAAGATATCTCTAGTGTCTGGCATTAGAGATTCTGGTGTTGTAGGGTTTAGATTTGGCTGATATAATTGCTAGCTCATAGAGCTTGACGATTTTAGTGAAGTAACCTTTCAACGTGTCAGGAATTTTTCGCCACAGTATTTATGCCTGGCGTTTCTTGTTCCGTAGTTCTAGTAACTCTGGTGGTGTAAACCAGGAATTGGAATGTCTCACTTGTGTAGCTTTGCGAGAGAGTAATGGGGTGAATGTGTTGTTTGCTGTAGATGAGGTGGATGTGTGTAGATCTGCTAGAATGTTGGGGTCATTGGAGAAAGGAGGTTTCAGGCTTGATGAGTCTAACCATGGCAGGAGTTTTTTTTTAGTTTTTTTTTGTAAGTTTCAGGAGGTCTGTTTTGAAGGAGAGTGTCGGGCCAGGTCGACGTTAAATGAGGCGGATAGTCATGGTGCAAGTGATTGTGAGCGACACCTGGATGGATAGGATATCATTATTCCCTTCTATGCTGGTGTTGATTCGCTGGAGGCAGGATGGTCAGTGCGGTAGATAGTCTAGCCGGTTGGAATAGCCGCAGTCAGGGCTGGACCGTAAGCCTCATGGAGCCATGTTTCTGAGATGGCCACTGCGTCAAGCTCATGGGCAGTGATGAGGTTGCTGATCTCAGGGGCATGGGCAGATAGGGAACAGGCATTAAAGCATTAAGGAGGGCACAAATCAGGTGAGGCTCCTTAGGTGGGGTCCTTGGCTCTGAAGATGTAGTGTGGCTGGTTGAGGTTGCTTGGTCGTATGGGTGACTGGGGTGTGCGAATGTGGGGTGGGGGTATCTCTTAGCGTTTGCAGCATTGAATATGGGTGTTTTCAATGGTTTCGCATTAGAGCTTTGGGTGGCAATGTTATGGCTCAGAGTGGAAAAGTGATGGTTGCCCGGGGTGGGAGTGTTGTAGGGGATAGCTACTATCTTGCTGGAGCAGTGTAGGAGTCGGCAGTGATAGGGCTATTGTAGTCTGCAGTGGGGGCTTGAACTGTAGTCTGCAGCTGTACTGAAAGCTCAGGGAGGTTCCTGCTTCGGTGCAGTGGCTTGTGGGAAGTGGATGGGTATTTGCGGGAGGCGGTCCCCTTAGCTTCAAGGTTTGCTGCTAAAGAAGAGTTGGTCAGGGTAGACCCATGTAAAGTAGTAGTTTCAACTTTGCAATAATTTAAGTCGGCAGCAATTCTATCTTTAGAATAAACAATCTGAGGTAACGCAGGCATACATGTAGCAAAATTCAAATGACTAGCCGTCGTGGTACAGGAGGACTTGCTTAGGTGCCTAGCTTTGGCAATTACATTATCGATTTCGCTAGTAATCACAGGCATATTGGGTAAATGGCAGTTATTACGTATGTGCACATTAAGAGGCCGATTCATGGAATAATTAGCGTGGCGCAAGTGGGCAAAAACGTGCGAATCGCAGTGGAATAGCGAAAATCGCAGTGCAAGTGCGAAAATCGCACGAAAAGCAGCGCACATCGATTCATGGAAGTACGTGCGCGAGAAAACCAGCGGATGTGCGATAAAAAAGTGCGCGGCGCACGTTGGCGCACAGGCCATCTAACAGCGTGCGCCAGGTCACAGCGAAAATCGCACAGGCCACAGCGAAATTCGCACATAGTGCGGCGCACGCAACAAAAGTAGGCGGAACACGGGCGTAACACTCGGAATGGGGAACAACTTGCCAAAACGTGGGCGTCACGGGGAAAGTACAGGGCACAAGTGCGCAGAACGCCCACACGCTCGCCTACAACACGTATTCATGGAATAGAATAGGGCAAAAAAGCGCACGCTCAAACCAGCGCACAGGCACAAACACGACCGCCACAAGAAAGCAGGCGGTAGCGTCTCTGCGGCTGTAAGAAATGTGCGCCAAAAGGTGCGCCAACAAATAGCACCTATATACTGCCATGATGAATGTCCTATACTGTGGCCCTCCAGGACAAATGACGTGCAAAGGGGTACCCACAAACACGGACACCCGCTGACAAAAAATATGTGTGTGTGTATACCGGGGTGCGAGGGAAGTCTCACACGTGATTTGGCCGGGTACGTGGATTTCAGGGGTGCGCGGGAAGTTCCACACGCGATTTCAGCAGGGTACGTGTATTTCAGGGGTGCGCGGGAAGTTCCACACGTGATTTCATCAGGGTACGTGTATTTCAGGGGTGCGCGGGAATTTCCACACGAGATTCCAGCAGGGTACGTGTATTTCAGGGGTGCGCGGGAAGTTCCACACACGATTGGCCCAGTGCGAGCAGGGTACATGTATTTCAGGGGTGCGCAGGAAGTTCCACACGCGATTTCAGCAAGGTATGTGTATTTCAGGGGTGCGCGGGAAGTTCCACACGCGATTTCAGCAGGGTACGTGTATTTCAGGGGTGTGCGGGAAGTTCCACACGCGATTTCATCAGGGTACGTGTATTTCAGGGGTGCGCGGGAATTTCCACACGCGATTCCAGCAGGGTACGTGTATTTCAGGGGTGCGTGGGAAGTTCTACACACGATTGGCCCAGTGCGAGCAGGGTACGTGTATTTCAGGGGTGCGCGGGAAGTTCCACACGCAATTTCAGCAAGGTATGTGTATTTCAGGGGTGCGCGGGAAGTTCCACACGCGATTTCAGCAGGGTACGTGTATTTCAGGGGTGCGCGGGAAGTTCCACACGCGATTGGCCCAGTGCGAGCAAGGTGTGTGTATTTCAGGGGTGCGCGGGAAGTTCCACACACGATTGGCCCAGTGCGAGCAGGGTACGTGTATTTCAGGGGTGCGCGGGAAGTTCCACACACGATTTCAGCAGGGTATGTGTATTTCAGGGGTTCTGGGGAGTACCACACGTGAATTGGCCGTGTGGGCCCTCCAAGGTGTACGCTCCACAACCTCCACGGACCCTGCAGGCAGCCCACACCACGGGGGACTACCCTGCACCCATGCTCATGTCCCGCAGGCAGCCCATCCACCATGGGCATGCCCCCCAGCCAACCCACATGTCACCTTGCACTACTGATCAACAATGCATGTCTACCACCACCCCCACCCCCCTGCCACCATGGGCATCCTCCACCAGGCCCCCACTCATGTCTCCCACCACCCCCACCCCCCAGCCACCAGGGGCAGCCCCCACCAGGCCCCCACCCATGTCTCCCACCACCCCCACCCCCCAGCCACCAGGGGCAGCCTCCACCAGGCCCCCACTCATGTCTCCCACCCCCCCACCCCCCAGCAGTGCAGGGGCAGCCTCCACCAGGCCCCCACTCATGTCTACCACCACCCCCACCCCCCTGCCACCATGGGCAGCCTCCACCAGGCCCCCACTCATGTCTACCACCACCCCCACCCCCCAGCATCCAGGGTCACCCTCCACCAGGCCCCCACTCATGTCTCCCACCACCCCCACCCCCCTGCCACCATGGGCATCCTCCACCAGGCCCCCACTCATGTACCCCACCACCCCCACCCCCCTGCCACCATGGACAGCCTCCAGCAGGCCCCCACTCATGTCTCCCACCACCCCCACCACCCTGCCACCATGAGCAGCCTCCACCAGGCCCCCACTCATGTCTCCCACCACCCCCACCCCCCAGCAGTGCAGGGGCAGCCCCCACCAGGCCCCCACTCATGTCTCCCACCACCCCCACCCCCCAGCCACCAGGGGCAGCCTCCACCAGGCCCCCACCCATGTCTCCCACCAACCCCACCCCCCAGCAGTGCAGGGGCAGCCTCCACCAGGCCCCCACTCATGTCTCCCACCACCCCCACCCCCCAGCAGTGCAGGGGCAGCCTCCACCAGGCCCCCACTCATGTCTCCCACCACCCCCACCCCCAGCCACCAGGGGCAGCCTCCACCAGGCCCCCACCCATGTCTCCCACCCACCCCACCCCCCAGCAGTGCAGGGGCAGCCTCCACCAGGCCCCCACTCATGTCTACCACCACCCACCCCCCTGCCACCATGGCCACCCTCCACCAGGCCCCCACTCATGTCCCCCTGCACCCCCACCCCCCAGCATCCAGGGTCACCCTCCACCAGGCCCCCACTCATGTCTACCACCACCCCCTCCCCCCTGCCACCATGGGCAGCCTCCACCAGGCCCCCACTCATGTCTCCCACCACCCCCACCCCCCAGCCACCACGGGCAGCCCCCACCAGGCCCCCACCCATGTCTCCCACCACCCCCACCCCCCAGCAGTGCAGGGGCAGCCTACACCAGGCCCCCACTCATGTCTACCACCACCCACCCCCCTGCCACCATGGCCACCCTCCACCAGGCCCCCACTCATGTCCCCCTGCACCCCCACCCCCCAGCATCCAGGGTCACCCTCCACCAGGCCCCCACTCATGTCTACCACCACCCCCACCCCCCTGCCACCATGGGCAGCCTCCACCAGGCCCCCACTCATGTCTCCCACCACCCCCACCCCCCAGCCACCACGGGCAGCCCCCACCAGGCCCCCACCCATGTCTCCCACCACCCCCACCCCCCAGCAGTGCAGGGGCAGCCTCCACCAGGCCCCCACTCATGTCTCCCACCACCCCCACCCCCCTGCCACCATGGGCAACCTCCACCAGGCCCCCACTCATGTCTCCCACCACCCCCACCCCCCTGCCACCATGGGCAGCCCCCACCAGGCCCCCACTCATGTCTCCCACCACCCCCACCCCCCAGCCACCAGGGGCAGCCCCCACCAGGCCCCCACCCATGTCTCCCACCACCCCCAACCCCCTGCCACCATGGGCAGCCCCCACCAGGCCCCCACTCATGTCTCCCACCACCCCCACCACCCTGCCACCATGGGCAGCCTCCACCAGGCCCCCACTCATGTCTCCCACCACCCCCACCCCCCAGCAGTGCAGGGGCAGCCCCCACCAGGCCCCCACTCATGTCTCCCACCACCCCCACCCCCCAGCCACCAGGGGCAGCCTCCACCAGGCCCCCACCCATGTCTCCCACCAACCCCACCCCCCAGCAGTGCAGGGGCAGCCTCCACCAGGCCCCCACTCATGTCTCCCACCACCCCCACCCCCCAGCAGTGCAGGGGCAGCCTCCACCAGGCCCCCACTCATGTCTCCCACCACCCCCACCCCCCAGCCACCAGGGGCAGCCTCCACCAGGCCCCCACTCATGTCTCCCACCCCCCCACCCCCCAGCAGTGCAGGGGCAGCCTCCACCAGGCCCCCACTCATGTCTACCACCACCCACCCCCCTGCCACCATGGCCACCCTCCACCAGGCCCCCACTCATTTCCCCCTGCACCCCCACCCCCAGCATCCAGGGTCACCCTCCACCAGGCCCCCACTCATGTCTACCACCACCCCCACCCCCCTGCCACCATGGGCAGCCTCCACCAGGCCCCCACTCATGTCTCCCACCACCCCCACCCCCCAGCCACCACGGGCAGCCCCCACCAGGCCCCCACCCATGTCTCCCACCACCCCCACCCCCCAGCAGTGCAGGGGCAGCCTCCACCAGGCCCCCACTCATGTCTCCCACCACCCCCACCCCCCTGCCACCATGGGCAACCTCCACCAGGCCCCCACTCATGTCTCCCACCACCCCCACCCCCCTGCCACCATGGGCAGCCCCCACCAGGCCCCCACTCATGTCTCCCACCACCCCCACCCCCCAGCCACCAGGGGCAGCCCCCACCAGGCCCCCACCCATGTCTCCCACCACCCCCACCCCCCAGCCACCAGGGGCAGCCTCCACCAGGCCCCCACTCATGTCTCCCACCACCCCCACCCCCCAGCAGTGCAGGGGCAGCCCCCACCAGGCCCCCACCCATGTCTCCCACCACCCCCACCCCCAGCCACCAGGGGCAGCCCCCACCAGGCCCCCACCCATGTCTCCCACCACCCCCACCCCCCAGCCACCAGGGGCAGCCTCCACCAGGCCCCCACCCATGTCTCCCACCACCCCCACCCCCCAGCCACCAGGGGCAGCCCCCACCAGGCCCCCACCCATGTCTCCCACCACCCCCACCCCCCAGCCACCACGGGCAGCCCCCACCAGGCCCCCACTCATGTCTCCCACCCCCCCACCCCCCAGCAGTGCAGGGGCAGCCTCCACCAGGCCCCCACTCATGTCTCCCACCACCCCCACCCCCCAGCCACCAGGGGCAGCCCCCGCCAGGCCCCCACCCATGTCTCCCACTACCCCCACCCCCCAGCCACCAGGGGCAGCCTCCACCAGGCTCCCACTCATGTCTCCCACCACCCCCACCCCCCAGCCACCAGGGGCAGCCCCCACCAGGCCCCCACTCATGTCTCCCACCACCCCCACCCCCCAGCCACCAGGGGCAGCCCCCACCAGGCCCCCACCCATGTCTCCCACCACCCCCACCCCCCAGCCACCAGGGGCAGCCTCCACCAGGCCCCCACTCATGTCTCCCACCACCCCCACCCCCCAGCCACCAGGGGCAGCCCCCACCAGGCCCCCACCCATGTCGACCACCACCCCCACCCCCCAGCCACCAGGGGCAGCCTCCACCAGGCCCCCACTCATGTCTCCCACCACCCCCACCCCCCAGCAGTGCAGGGGCAGCCCCCACCAGGCCCCCACTCATGTCTACCACCACCCCACCCCCCTGCCACCATGGCCACCCTCCACCAGGCCCCCACTCATATCCCCCTGCACCCCCACCCCCCAGCATCCAGGGTCACCCTCCACCAGGCCCCCACTCATGTCTCCCACCACCCCCACCCCCCTGCCACCATGGGCAGCCTCCACCAGGCCCCCACCCATGTCTCCCACCACCCCCACCCCCCAGCCACCAAGGGCAGCCCCCACCAGGCCCCCACCCATGTCTCCCACCACCCCCACCCCCCTGCCACCATGGGCAGCCCCCACCAGGCCCCCACTCATGTCTCCCACCACCCCCACCCCCCAGCAGTGCAGGGGCAGCCTCCACCAGGCACCCACTCATGTCTACCACCACCCCCACCCCCCTGCCACCATGGCCACCCTCCACCAGGCCCCCACTCATGTCCCCCTGCACCCCCACCCCCCAGCATCCAGGGTCACCCTCCACCAGGCCCCCACTCATGTCTCCCACCACCCCCACCCCCCTGCCACCATGGCCACCCTCCACCAGGCCCCCACTCATGTCTCCCACCACCCCCACCCCCCAGCCACCAGGGGCAGCCCCCACCAGGCCCCCACCCATGTCTCCCACCACCCCCACCCCCCAGCAGTGCAGGGGCAGCCTCCACCAGGCCCCCACTCATGTCTCCCACCACCCCCACCCCCCTGCCACCATGGGCAGCCCCACCAGGCCCCCACTCATGTCTCCCACCACCCCCACCCCCCAGCCACCAGGGGCAGCCCCCACCAGGCCCCCACCCATGTCTCCCACCACCCCCACCCCCCAGCCACCAGGGGCAGCCTCCACCAGGCCCCCACTCATGTCTCCCACCACCCCCACCCCCCAGCAGTGCAGGGGCAGCCCCCACCAGGCCCCTACTCATGTCTCCCACCACCCCCACCCCCAGCCACCATGGGCAGCCCCCACCAGGCCCCCACTCATGTCTCCCACCACCCCCACCCCCCAGCCACCAGGGGCAGCCCCCACCAGGCCCCCACCCATGTCTCCCACCACCCCCACCCCCCAGCCACCAGGGGCAGCCTCCACCAGGCCCCCACTCATGTCTCCCACCACCCCCACCCCCCAGCCACCAGGGGCAGCCCCGCCAGGCCCCCACCCATGTCTCCCACCACCCCCACCCCCCAGCAGTGCAGGGGCAGCCTCCACCAGGCCCCCACTCATGTCTCCCACCACCCCCACCCCCCTGCCACCATGGGCAGCCCCCACCAGGTCCTCACAATCCCCAATCATGTGCGTAATGGACAGCCTCCACAGCCAAAAAGCCCTACCAAGTAACCCATTCACCCACATGGAAATGGAAATCACATGTTACACCCCCAATGTTCATGAAGCTAATGAACCCATGTCCGTCACACACAATGGTTGCAATTGAATGGGAAAACACACAACATGACATGCATGAAACCAATGAGATGATACCACACAGTGAAGTATGGAAACAAAATTGTATTGAAAAAAATAAAGAATGCTAAAGAAAGAAAACAAACTACAATGTGAATGAGAAAAAAAAAGCTACATGTCCGTATAAAAACACAAAACTGGAAATCAGAATCCAAAAAATATTTGGCCAAAGTCAAAATTAAAAAAATCTCCATGCAATAAAAAACTATGTAAAAAACTACCAAGGGTCCATGAGCCCAA
This sequence comes from Ambystoma mexicanum, assembly GCF_040938575.1. Taxonomy (NCBI): domain Eukaryota; kingdom Metazoa; phylum Chordata; class Amphibia; order Caudata; family Ambystomatidae; genus Ambystoma; species Ambystoma mexicanum. The sequence continues at coordinate 814,160,134 of NC_090931.1, forward strand.
CTGAACAAAGGAAACCTACTAAAAAACCTACCTAAAAATCAACTATATACAAAAAGTGGAGCAGTGTCCGTCGACTCCAAATCATAATAAGAAAGAAAGGAAACCTAAAACTAAAGAACTATATACAAAGGCGGCGGGCAAGTCCAGCGGCTCACTCCGTGGTGTCCCGGGCCAGGGCATCATCGAACTCCTGTTCGATGTCCCGGAGGCGGTCCAGTTCCATGGCCCCGAGGGTCCGCAGGGACGACGCCGTGTCCTCCTCCAACCCCCTGTGGATTGCCTCGAGGCACTCGGCCCGCCTCAGGGCCCTCCGCATGGAGTTCTCCACCCTGACCATTGTGAGCCGCGCCTCTTCCGCCCGCCGCCGCTCCACACCTATGGCGTGGCCCAACCGCTGCCACACGGAAGACACTCTCTGTCCTGGGTCCCCCTGCCCTCCGGCCGATGCCTGCCCCTCCGATGTCGAAAGCCCAGAGCCTTCATGTCTCCCACCATGTTGCTGCTGCTGCTGCTCTGCCTCTGCCCGTGCACTGCCTCCTGCTGCCTGCACATCCTCCACCGGCTGGGGTGCACTTGTTGATGTGGCCACCCCTGCTGGACCTCCGACTCCCGACTGTGGCAGGGATGCCTCCTCCACCAGCCTGGCCGCACCGTCAGAGGCAGCTCCACAGGGCACCCAGGTGACTGATGGGTGGGAAGATGGCACAGAGGACGACTGGCGCGTAGGGGGTCCAGTTGAGGAGGGGGTCGGAGCAAACCCCATCAGACCGAGGAATCCGGCCTGGGTGACCTGTCCCAGCAGGCTGACGTGGTCAACGAGCCATTCGAGATGACGTGCAGCCTCTCCATGAAAAGACTGCAGGTCACCTCGCATGGCCCGTTGACGCAACGCCACACCAGCCAGGACAGGCTCAACCCGGACCTGGATGGCCACGTCCGCAGGCAGAGGAAGGCCAGTTGACGTCAGCTCATCCCCTGCCTGAAAACGGGTCTGGACGTAGGCATCCCTGCTGGTGCAAGATGATGCAGGGACAGGATCGGGGACAGGATTGCACACAGGCACCTCGGCGGCTGCCTGTGCTGCCTCCTGTCCCTGGTCCTGCACTGCACCACTAGCACCAGTGGGATCCCCACCTCCAGACCCCGTCTCTGGTGCTTGCGCGGCCCCCTCCTCCACCAAACCCCCCACCAACCTGGATGACTCTGTGCCATCTTCCCCTGTTGGGCCCTGTGGGGTCCCAGCTGCCCCTTCTGCTGCCGAGGAGTCCAACTGCAACCTCCGCCTCTTGGACCTCCTCCCGGCAGCTGCGGCCTGGGATGCGGCACCGGACTCCTCACTCCCCGACGAGATGACAACACGGGAGGGGAGCAGGGCCTTGCGTCTCCGGCTGGCGGTCGGATCCCCGCCGCTGTGCTCCACAGCACCTTCTCCGCCCTCTTCATCAGTTGCCGCTGCAGACAGGGAGAAACAAAACACAGGCATCAGGGCACTGTACAATGGACACATACACGCATGACAGTTGCACATGAGTGGCATTGGCAAACCTCAGATATGTCATCACAATCCCCAACACACATATCATTGCAACTGGCACACATGAGCCATACCACAGCCATATCGCAACTGCCACCACCATCCCTACACATACAACAGCATCAGCAGCCAAAGGGGAGCCAGACATCACATGCAACACAGGAAGTGCACCAGACATGTACACACACCACCACACTTGCATGCATGTGTACACCTCTGCCAAGTGTCGCACTGTTCAGACGGGCATCCATGTCACATCTGCCAATCAGGCTTCCACATACCGCTGTCACATGCATCCATGTTGCATCACTGTTGCACCCTTGACAAATACACACACATGCACATGTACACAGTGCTCATACATGCAGCCGAAAACAACATACATGACATCACGGACATGTCTACTTACATACACATTCATCCAAACATGTGTGCACGCACAACTGCATTTGCCATGCAAGCCCACACACACAAGCACCATCCATGTCTCACACATTACAGCCCTCGCATGTGTCAGCCCCACGGCCCTGTACACCCCCACCCATACCCGACCCCATACAAACAGATGTGCAACCGGCACAATGCCGAATAATCACCACACGCACTGCTCACAATCAGGATGCATGTACACTCACCGCTCGACTCCAGACGGGTCTGCTTCTCTAGGACCTGGACGTGGAGCGCTGGGGATATGCGTTCCAGGACCCCCATCTGTTCTTCCGACAAGTGGCCCCGGCGCCCCTTGGCATCCGCTGCCTTCAAGAGGCGCCGGGCCTTGTTCAGGGTCCTGGACCTGAAGTCCTCCCAGCGCTTCCTGACATGTTGTAAGTCCCGGACTGCCACCCCCTCCGCGTTGATGGCAGTCACGATGTCAGTCCAGATCCGAGTCCGTCCTTCCTTGTCGGCGCGGGAACTTCCGAAGAGGGCATCATACTGCCCCAGGACTTGCTCCACCAGGACACCAACTTCGGTGGCACTGAAGCTGGTGCCCCTCTGCCTCTCTGGCCAGGGGTTGTCAGTGGTCACAGATGGTGTTTGCCCCGACATGACAACCCCAGAGGCAGGAGTGGGTGGGCAACTGGGTCCTGGGGCTGGGCTGTGGAGCGATGGAATTCCAGTCGGGAGTCTTCGGTTCCAGCAGGGGTGGTCACAGCAACAGCACCCCTGGCTGATGTGCAGGCAGCAAATGGCAGTGCACGTGGGCAGCAGGCAGTCAGGCAGCAGCAGATGGCAGGTGGGAGCGTGCTCGGGGCTCTGGGGGCAGTAGTTCGGCCTTCTGGGCAGGAGCGTGGTCTTCCGTGTGCTTACGCGTGGCCAGCTTGGTACGGAGTGATTTGGCACGTGAAAATCCTGCACGTCAGCGTGAAAACCGAGGAAAGGCCCTTAGCGCGTAAGCGCGTCAGCACGCATACGCGAATCTATTGGACCAAAGGCCCTCAGCGCGTAAGCGTGTCTGTGACGTGACCCGCACGGGTGTTTCCCACACAGCACGTGATGACAGAGCAGACGTGGAAAGACTGCACGTCAGAGTCTCATCGCGTGTAATTGGACAGCACGTCAGAGTCTCATCGCGTGTAATTGGACAAAAGTGCGCGTACACGCGATTGGCCTATGTACGTGTATATCAGGTGTGCGCGGACACTTACACACGCAAGTACGTCAGCGCACCTGTATCCTGGTGTGCGCGGCAATCCACACGCTATTGGACTGGGTACTGGATTTCAGGGGTGCGCGGGTCACACGCTCGCCTACAACACGCGCAACGCATTAATTTGCGCGCTAACAAAATAACAAGCTCAGACCCAGGATGAACATACCGTTCCTAGCAACAGTGGGCGTGGCCTACCAAAGGAGGAGGAGGAGGAGGATAGTCAGGGCCAGAATATTCACATCCAGAACCAGCCTTTTCGGGATGCCTGATGACCAGGTGCATGGGAGGTACAGGTTTCCACCACACATCATACTGGACCTGGTGAGTGAGTGGGAGGATGACCTCACATCACCCACCCTGTGCTCCCAAGCACTCAGCCCCCTGGAGAAGGTCCTCAATGTACTGCACTTCTTAGCCACTGGATAATTTCAGTGGACAAGTGCCATTGTGGGTGGTGTATCACAGGCCACCCAGTCACGCTGCCTACACCAGGTCTTGAACATCATCACTGCACGCCCATCAGTCCGCAGGCACATATACCTGCCCAGAACCCCTGCAGAAAGGCATGCTGCCGCCCTAGATTTTTACGCTGTGGCACGATTCCCCAAAGTGCTAGGTGCCATCGACTGCACCCATGTGGCTCTACGTCCCCCCAGGGCATCTGAGCACATCTATAGGAACCGCAAGCACTGGCATTCCATCAACGTGCAGGTAGTATGTAATGCCAAGGGAATCATCACCTCAGTATATGCCAACTATCCCGGGTCAACCCACGACAGCTTCATTTACCGAATGTCCACCCTAAGCCGGGACCTAGAAGCTGGGCGGCATGGCGATACATGGCTGCTTGGTGAGTATGAATGCCACTGCACATGCATGCATGTCAGATACTGAGCAAGGTCACAACCCCACCAATGATACCAATCACCACCTCCACAGGGGACAGTGCCTACCCTCTCAGCCCCCACATGATGACGCCAATTCGGAACCCCACCACGCCACCCCAGGTAAGATATAACGCAGCCCACATTACAACCCGGGGCATAGTGGAGCGCACATTCGGAGTGCTGAAGTCACGCTTTCGCTCCCTTGACCGTTCTGGCGGGCAGCTGTTGTACGCTCCCCCAGTAGTGTGCAGGATCATAGTGGCAGCATGTGTCCTGCACAACGTTGCAACACGCCGGGGCCTGGCCGTGGACATGGTGGTGCCCCCCCATCCCCAACCACATGCACAGCCACTGCGCATGGGAGGGGAAAGAGCACGGGGGGAGGCAGCCCGTACACAGCTAGTGGCTAATTACTTCACATAGAAATCACACCCCTGTGGAGTGCACACTGCCCTGGCACATTCCATCTGACAATCAATGATGACTCAACCTGACACTGATCCTGAATGTCTGGAGAAAGAACCGTGAAAACCATATCAGCCTGAGATTGTTCACCTGGAAGTGTCACAATGTGTGCATCCCTACCCACACTGACACCACCAATGCAGTTTTGTGAAGTTACACATTCAAGCAGCTAAAATGAATACCCACTTGCAAAATGCAACAAGAGGACAGTGCCATGTCAGCCAACCCAACCCCAGCACCGCCACACGACACACCGTGCCATGTCATGCTATTTGCAGGTAAACAAAGTAATCCCCACAACATGACACTAGTGTCACAATGTACAGTGTCCCTATTAGAAACTTGCAACACCTGAAATGCTCACAGTAATGCCGGACCAACAACAAACTTGAGCACGTACTACCATTAACATGACATCACTAATGTTTAATATTAGTAGTCTCACCACCTGGAAATGCCTGCACTCCCACCACTACCAACTGTGCAGTGTTGGCGCCATGTAGAGTTGTAGGTGCACTGCTGCCAACATGGACCACATCTCCAGACTAGAGGTCCTTGTGTAGACATGAGGAAGGGACCTGCAAATTGGGAGGTAGACACAGAAGATGAGTTACACATCAATGCAACATGCAGTGTACAACACAACAGCAATATGCACTAGGAATGTATAAACAGTATTGACTACAGACTGCCCACACAGCTCATGGGAGTCCAACGTCACTGTGTAATTCACTGTCACTTGGGCACACCCTTTGCAAGCCCATGGAAACGGGAAGCAGGAGGGGTGTGTGTGACTCAAACCCAAGCATCTGAACCAAATACATTACAAGCCTGCATGTGCCCAGCCACAATGCAGCGTATGCCCACAGGAACCACGGAAGCCAACAAATCGTCCCAAAAAAATTGGGAATAAAAGAAATAAAAATAAAAATAAAAATAAAAAAAAATAAAAAATGGCCATTGAAGGGCCCGGGGGGGGTTGGGGAGGCCACCCAGGAGGTCCGAGGACAGGATGCACACCAGAACCCACCTGCGTGGATCCTGGGAAAAAAAAACACCTCCATGGGCTCATGGCCCACACGGCTACCCTATTGTGGGAGTATCACTGCTGTCGCTATTATCACCCTGTGCAGCTGCATCCGGAGGTGGTTGCACTATGGGAGGCAGCCCACGCAAGGCCCTAGTCTGCTCCTCCATGGCTGCAAGCATGCGGTTGTGGTAGGTCTGGTTCTGGAGGATGAGTGTGCGGAGGTCCCCATGCAACAACTCACCGGATGCCCGGACCTCCGCCCTCGTTGCCTGCATCTCAGCTGAGAGCGTACGGGTGAGACGCTCCAGCTGCTGTTCTGTCCTTTGGTGTGTTGAAGCCTCAAGCTCAACAAGAGTCGTCCTGAGGTGAAGGAGCTCCTGCCTCAGGGCTTCCCTGTGGCCCTGGGACTCAATGGAGATGGCCTCCTGCAGAGTCGCCAGTGCCGCCCGCCTGTCCCTGTTGGACCCCAACATGTCCTCCCTGTGTGACTGGCAGATGGAGTCGGTTGCCTGCTCTAGTCGCTCCATCAGCCTTTCAGGTAGGACAATGGAAGTGGCCACCCTATCCATGGCCTGAGCCATCATCTCGGATGATGCTGCCTGTTGGGTTGCCATACCGTAAATGGATTGCTCCCATGCAGTATTGCCAGGTGGCGTACGGCCACCACGTCGGCGGGCACCACACCTGTCTGGGGCAAGGCGAACTGCGCCTTGCTGTGCCGGCACTGCCTGAGGCTGCAGGACTGCATCCCCCCTCTGATCTGCTGGCCCAGGAACAGGATCAGATGTCGCGGAGTGTGACCCTGCATCCGTAACCACCAAAGGCGTAGCTGCCAACACTGACATCCCCATTGAGGGTTCTGACCCTGGTGCAGGTGGGTGAGACAGAACAGAATCCCTCCCTGGAACACTTACCTGCGACGGCACGTAGGTCTCATCCGAATCAACACCTGAGTACAGCTCGGGGGAGGTGCAGCCAGAGACACCCCTTGAGAGCAGGACATGCAGCACTTGTGGGTTCTCACCCACCACCACACCACGTCCCTCACTGGTGGTTGGTCGGCCCTCGGACCCCTCCTGGGTCTGCACCATCTCCACAACCCCAGCAGTATCAGGTGCGTCTTCCCCTGCAAAGACATAAAAACAAAGAAATGGAAACAGGCATTAGCACCATGGCACACAATGAGGGCTGAGAAGCAAGAGAACCAGTACTTGTTTGACACATGTCCCACATGACTAAAACCCTCCCATGCATGCACCCTCACTGCGTATGAAGGGCAGGCAAATGGCACACACTGATGACACCAAGATGGAAGATGAACACATTTTCTGCATGCTGCCTGGCAGTGGCATCACACATTGGCCTGTGATTGGCAGGTGAAACACACATGCCATCACACAGATGGCATGTACCATTGCTATTGAGTGAAGATGGAGAGGAGGGCAGCACCTATTCATTCAGTCCAGTTCCCGCATGTAATAGCTTTTCTAATTCAAACAGGTCAGATTCTTCACCTGGAGCTGCCAGTCCGAAATGGTGCAATTGCACAGGGACATGTTTGAACAAATGATATCCAGGTAACAAAGTCACTCCACTTTACCATAGCCATGTCAGACATGTGACTAGAGGACTGCGACATGCCTAGTAAAAGTGGTGGAATGCAAACAATCTGACTAAATGAACAGTGGAAAATTAAGCAACAATGTTGTGGCAAGGTGACACTTCAAGGGCAACTGGCGTGCAGTTGGGCTAGATGTCTACTGTTGGCAGAATACTGCTATGGCCAAATGCAGCTGCGCAGGATGTATTGCATGAAGCACATGGCTGACCCATACGACTCAGGCGCACACACTCTCACCTGTCACAAAAACAGAAGCCCTCACACACACCATGCACATGGATGACACACACATGCATGTGCACTCACCGGACAATGCCTCGTAATCAGCCAAATCTCCCACGCCTTGGATCTGTTCCTCCGTGACGTAGATCCCAGCGACTGACTCATGTGGAGTGAGTTCCATGTCTACTACTGGAGACCCACCTCCAGTCACTAGAGTTGCGGCATGACTTGAGGCCAGCTTACTCTTTGCCCTGCGCTTTAGGTCATTCCAGCGCTTATAGCAATCATTGGCTGTGCGCCTCACGATTCCAAGGGCACTTACGATGTCCGCAACGGTCTGCCAGTGTGCCTGGCGTTGTGCAGGTGTGGTCTTGGATCCTGCAACAATGACCATCTCGTTGTCATGTGCGGACACATACTCGACAAGTGCATTCAGTTCGTCATCCGTGAAGCTGGGCTTCCTGGACGGGCCGGACTGTGTAGCCGTGTCTGGGGCATCAGCCTGTGCCGGACGAGCACTCTTCCTCTTCCGCTTGGAAGGTGGTGGTGATCCTGAGTGTCCTGCGCCGCTCTGGACACTAGGGGCAGGAGCCCTGGTGGACTCTCTATCAGGAGTGTGGGATTGCACACTCAGCATGGGAGTTGGTGCAGGCATTGGCTCTAGTGTGATGGTGTCAGGGGGAATGTCAGCAGCATGGACTAGGACTGACACTGTCCGGGCTGGGTGTGTGAGGGCTGGGGTGGATGGAGCCGCAGCTGCCCCTGCAGCCTCTCCGCCCTGCCTACTTGGTGCAGCAGATGACCTTGCTGCCCCAGATGCATGTGGCATGGTGACATCAACGTGCACCAGCGCACGTGTCATAGGCCTGCTGACCTGGAAGTCAGCCATGGAGTCAGCCAGGTCTGGTGCCACAATGGGCTGGTCCAACAAGGGCTGAGCATGGATGGTGTCAGCCACATCAGCCTCAACGGGAGGGGGGGGGTGGAGGGATTATGGGTGCCCTTGACTGGTCCTCCACACATGGGGGGACAGGCTCACCCTGCAAGTAACGACCACGTCCCCTACCGGATCCACCACGGCCACCACTTGTGGCTCTTCCACCTTTGCCACCCTTACGGAATCCTCGCCTCCCAGCCATGGCACTGATGTTAATGTGCGTATGGGAGTGGCTGTAAAATATTGTCCTGGGCAATTGGGGGTCAAAGGGGTTGGGTACCAGATGGTAATTGTACCCTAGTGCTCTTGCAAGGCTGATTGTAACCCCTGGGGAAAGATGACGGGTCACGCTACGCACAGGAGCCCCAAAAAAGGGAGATGACGTGCACGCAACCCCTCCTAGACCACCTGTGCAGAAAGAAAAACTTGCACTACGCTGTGGCACCCAGTAACACAAGAATGAACGTATGCGTGTCACACGCAGCCTAGAATGACCTCTGAAGGGGTAGGCTACACACGGGGCAAGCACAGATGTTAGATACGTGCGTGACTCACCGTCTGCCAGGTAAAAGAGCGTGAAAAAGGAGCGCGTTTGGTTGGCAACACCCCCGCCAAAAGAAGATTTGTACGCTGTCTGAGGAGACAGGACAACAGTAGAAGGGAACACTGTTTGAGGGAACAGGCCCAGGTAAACCAGTAAAAGAGAAAAAAGAGAAAAATCTGTCAGAGGTAACAGGGAATACGAACTTGAAACGCCGTGAAGTAAATCGCGTGTGAACCGACAAGAAGTACAGAATTCACCCACTCGCTCTCCACGAAAAGCACGTACAAGGAAATGGTGTTCTACGCGTACCTTTTATACAGGCCCACACGTCCAGCGTCACTTACGCAGCGTGTACGCGCTAGGGCCATTTCCACCAATTACACGCTTTGTCACTTATGCGTGTAGGGCCATTTCCACCAATTACACGCTTTGTGACTTATGCGTGTAGGGCCATTTCCACCAATTACACGCTTTGTCACTTCTGCGTGTAGGGCCATTTCCACCAATCACACGCGATGACACTCTGACGTGCAGTCTTTCCACGTGTGCTCTGTCATCACGTGCTGTGTGGGAAACACCCGTGCGGGCCACGTCACAGACGCGCTTACGCGCGGAGGGCCTTTGGTCCAATAGAATCGCGTATGCGTGCTGACGTGCTTACGCGCTAAGGGCCTTTCCTCGGTTTTCACGCTGACGTGCAGGATTTTCACGTGCCAAATAACTCCGTACCAAGCTGGCCACGCGTAAGCACACGGAAGACCACGCTCCTGCCCGAAGGCCGAACTACTGCCCCCCAGAGCACCGAGCACGCTCCCACCTGCCATCTGCTGCTGCCTGACTGCCTGCTGCCCACGTGCACTGCCATTTGCTGCCTGCACATCAGCCAGGGGTGCTGTTGCTGTGACCACCCCTGCTGGAACCGAAGACTCCCGACTGGAATTCCATCGCTCCACAGCCCAGCCCCAGGACCCAGTTGCCCACCCACTCCTGCCTCTGGGGTTGTCATGTCGGGGCAAACACCATCTGTGACCACTGACAACCCCCGGCCAGAGAGGCAGAGGGGCACCAGCTTCAGTGCCACCGAAGTTGGTGTCCTGGTGGAGCAAGTCCTGGGGCAGTATGATGCCCTCTTCGGAAGTTCCCGCGCCGACAAGGAAGGACGGACTCAGATCTGGACTGACATCGTGACTGCCATCAACGCGGAGGGGGTGGCAGTCCGGGACTTACAACATGTCAGGAAGCGCTGGGAGGACTTCAGGTCCAGGACCCTGAACAAGGCCCGGCGCCTCTTGAAGGCAGCGGATGCCAAGGGGCGCCGGGGCCACTTGTCGGAAGAACAGATGGGGGTCCTGGAACGCATATCCCCAGCGCTCCACGTCCAGGTCCTAGAGAAGCAGACCCGTCTGGAGTCGAGCTGCGAGTGTACATGCATCCTGATTGTGAGCAGTGCGTGTGGTGATTATTCGGCATTGTGCCGGTTGCACATCTGTTTGTATGGGGTCGAGTATGGGTGGGGGTGTACAGGGCCATGGGGCTGACACATGCGAGGGCTGTAATGTGTGAAACATGGATGGTGCTTGTGTGTGTGGGCTTGCATGGCAAATGCAGTTGTGCGTGCACACATGTTTGGATGAATGTGTATGTAAGTAGACATGTCCGTGATGTCAGGCATGTATGTTGTTTTCAGCTGCATGTATGAGCACTGTGTACATGTGCATGTGTGTGTATTTGACAAGGGTGCAACAGTGATGCAACATGGATGCATGTGACAGCGGTATGTGGAAGCCTGATTGGCAGATGTGACATGGATGCCCATCTGAACAGTGCGACACTTGGCAGAGGTGTAGACATGCATGCAAGTGTGGTGGTGTGTGTACATGTCCGGTGCACTTCCTGTGTTGCATGTGATGTCTGGCTCCCCTTTGGCTGCTCATGCTGTTGTATGTGTATGGATGGTGGTGGCAGTTGCGATATGGCTGTGGTATGGCTCATGTGTGCGAGTTGCAATGACATGTGTGTTGGGGATTGTGATGACATGTCTGAGGTTTGCCAATGCCACTCATGTGCAACTGTCATGCGTGTATGTGTCCATTGTACAGTGCCCTGATGCCTGTGTTTTGTTTCTCCCTGTCTGCAGCGTCAACTGATGAAGAGGGCGGAGAAGGTGCTGTGGAGCACAGCGGCGGGGATCCGACCGCCAGCCGGAGACGCAAGGCCCGGCTCCCCTCCCGTGTTGTCATCTCGTCGGGGAGTGAGGAGTCCGGTGGCGCGTCCCAGGCCGCAGCTTCCGGGGGGAGGTCCAAGAGGCGGAGGTTGCAGTTGGACTCCTCGGCAGCAGAAGGGGCAGCTGGGACCCCACAGGGCCCAACAGGGGAAGATGGCACGGAGTCATCCAGGTTGGTGGGGGGTTTGGTGGAAGAGGGGGCCGCGCAAGCACCAGAGACGGGGTTTGAGGTGGGGATCCCACTGGTGCTAGTGGTGCAGTGCAGGACCAGGGACAGGAGGCAGCACAGGCGGCCGCGGAGGTGCCTGTGTGCAATCCTGTCTCCGATCCTGTCCCTGCATCATCTTGCACCAGCAGGGATGCCTACGTCCAGACCTGTTTTCAGGCAGGGGATGAGATGACGTCAACTGGCCTTCCTCTGCCTGCGGACGTGGCCATCCAGGTCCGGGTTGAGCCTGTCCTGGCTGGTGTGGCGTTGCGTCAACGGGCCATGCGAGGTGACCTGCAGTCTTTTCATGGAGAGACTGCACGTCGTCTCGAATGGCTCGTTGACCACGTCAGCTTGCTGGGACAGGTCACCCAGGCCAGATTCCACTGTCTGATGGGGCTTGCTTCGACCCCCTCCTCAACTGGACCCCCTACGTGCCAGTCGTCCTCTGTGCCATCTTCCCACCCATCAGTCAGCTGGCTGCCCTGTGGAGCTGCCTCTGACGGTGCGGGCAGGCTGGTGGAGGAGGCATCCCTGCCACAGTCGGGAGTCGGAGGTCCAGCAGGGGTGGCCACATCAACAAGTGCACCCCAGCCGGCGGAGGATGTGCAGGCAGCAGGAGGCAGTGCACGGGCAGAGGCAGAGCAGCAGCAACATGGTGGGAGACATGAAGGCTTGGGGCTTTCGACATCGGAGGGGCAGGCATCGGCCGGAGGGCAGGGGGACCCAGGACAGACAGTATCTTCCGTGTGGCAGCGGTTGGGCCACAACATAGATGCGGAGCGGCGGCGGGCGGAAGAGGCGCGGCTCACAATGGTCAGGGCGGAGAACTCCATGCGGAGGGCCCTGAGGCGGGCCGAGTGCCTCGAGGCAATCCGCAGGGGGTTGGAGGAGGACACGGCGTCGTCCCTGCGGACCCTCGGGGCCATGGAACTGGACCGCCTCCGGGACATCGAACAGGAGTTCGATGATGCCCTGGCTCGGGACACCACGGAGTGAGCCGCTGGACTTGCCCGCCGCCTTTGTATATAGTTCTTTAGTTTTAGGTTTCCTTTCTTTCTTATTATGATTTGGAGTCGACGGACACTGCTCCACTTTTTGTATATAGTTGATTTTTAGGTAGGTTTTTTAGTAGGTTTCCTTTGTTCAGTTGGGCTCATGGACCCTTGGTAGTTTTGTACATAGTTCTTTATTGCATGGAGATTTTTTTACATTTGACTTTGGACAACATTTTTTGGATTCTGATTTCCAGTTTTGTGTTTTTATACGGACATGCAGCTTTTTTTTTCTCATTCACATTGTAGTTTGTTTTCTTTCTTTAGCATTATTTATTTTTTTCAATACAATTTTGTTTCCATACTTCACTGTGTGGTATCATCTCATTGGTTTCATGCATGTCATGTTGTGTGTTTTCCCATTCAATTGCAACCATTGTGTGTGACGGACATGGGTTCATTAGCTTCATGAACATTGGGGGTGTAATATGTGATTTCCATTTCCATGTGGGTGAATGGGTTACTTGGTAGGGCTTTTTGGCTGTGGAGGCTGACCATTACGCACATGATTGGGGATTGTGAGGACCTGGTGGGGGCTGCCCATGGTGGCAGGGGGGTGGGGGTGGTGGGAGACATGAGTGGGGGCCTGGTGGAGGCTGCCCCTGCACTGCCGGGGGGTGGGGGTGGTGGGAGACATGAGTGGGGGCCTGGTGGAGGCTGCCCCTGCACTGCTGGGGGGTGGGGGTGGTGGGAGACATGAGTGGGGGCCTGGTGGAGGCTGCCCCTGCACTGCCGGGGGGTGGGGGGTGCAGGGGGACATGAGTGGGGGCCTGGTGGAGGATGCCCATGGTGGCAGGGGGGTGGGGGTGGTGGGAGACATGAGTGGGGGCCTGGTGGAGGGTGACCCTGGATGCTGGGGGGTGGGGGTGCAGGGGGACATGAGTGGGGGCCTGGTGGAGGGTGGCCATGGTGGCAGGGGGGTGGGGGTGCAGGGGGACATGAGTGGGGGCCTGCTGGAGGCTGCCCCTGGTGGCTGGGGGGTGGGGGTGGTGGGAGACATGAGCGGGGGCCTGGTGGAGGCTGCCCCTGCACTGCTGGGGGGTGGGGGTGGTGGGAGACATGAGTGGGGGCCTGGTGGAGGCTGCCCCTGCACTGCCGGGGGGTGGGGGTGGTGGGAGACATGAGTGGGTGCCTGGTGGAGGGTGACCCTGGATGCTGGGGGGTGGGGGTGCAGGGGGACATGAGTGGGGGCCTGCTGGAGGCTGCCCCTGGTGGCTGGGGGGTGGGGGTGGTGGGAGACATGAGTGGGGGCCTGGTGGAGGCTGCCCCTGCACTGCTGGGGGGTGGGGGTGGTGGGAGACATGAGTGGGGGCCTGGTGGAGGCTGCCCCTGCACTGCCGGGGGGTGGGGTGGTGGGAGACATGAGTGGGGGCCTGGTGGAGGCTGCCCCTGCACTGCCGGGGGGTGGTGGGAGACATGAGTGGGGGCCTGGTGGAGTCTGCCCATGGTGGCAGGGGGGTGGGGGTGGTGGGAGACATGAGTGGGGGCCTGGTGGAGGCTGCCCCTGCACTGCCGGGGGGTGGGGGTGGTGGGAGACATGAGTGGGTGCCTGGTGGAGGGTGACCCTGGATGCTGGGGGGTGGGGGTGCAGGGGGACATGAGTGGGGGCCTGGTGGAGGTTGGCCATGGTGGCAGGGGGGTGGGGGTGGTGGGAGACATGACTGGGGGCCTGGTGGAGGCTGCCCCTGCACTGCTGGGGGGTGGTGGGAGACATGAGTGAGGGCCTGGTGGAGGCTGCCCCTGCACTGCCGGGGGGTGGGGGTGGTGGGAGACATGAGTGGGGGCCTGGTGGAGGCTGCCCCTGCACTGCCGGTGGGTGGGGGTGGTGGGAGACATGAGTGGGGGGTGGGAGACATGAGTGGGGGACTGGTGGAGGCTGCCCCTGCACTGCTGGGGGGTGGGGGTGGTGGGAGACATGAGTGGGGGCCTGGTGGAGGCTGCCCCTGCACTGCTGGCGGGGTGGGGGTGGTGGGAGACATGAGTGGGGGCCTGGTGGAGGCTGCCCCTGCACTGCCGGGGGGTGGGGGTGCAGGGGGACCTGAGTGGGGGCCTGGTGGAGGCTGCCCCTGCACTGCTGGGGGGTGGGGGTGGTGGGAGACATGAGTGGGGGCCTGGTGGAGGCTGCCCCTGCACTGCTGGGGGGTGGGGGTGGTGGGAGACATGAGTGGGGGCCTGGTGGAGGCTGCCCCTGCACTGCCGGGGGGTGGGGGTGCAGGGGGACATGAGTGGGGGCCTGGTGGAGGGTGACCCTGGATGCTGGGGGCTGGGGGTGCAGGGGGACATGAGTGGGGGCCTGGTGGAGGGTGGCCATGGTGGCAGGGGGGTGGGGGTGGTGGGAGACATGAGTGGGGGCCGGGGGTGGTGGGAGACATGCATTGTTGATCAGTAGTGCAAGGTGACATGTGGGTTGGCTGGGGGGCATGCCCATGGTGGATGGGCTGCCTGCGGGACATGAGCAGGGGTGCAGGGTAGTCCCCCGTGGTGTGGGCTGCCTGCAGGGGCCGTGGAGGTTGTGGAGCGTACACCTGGGAGGGCCCACACGGCCAATTTACGTGTAGTACTCCCCAGAACCCCTGAAATACACATTCCCTGCTGGTATTGCGTGTGCAACTTCCCGCGCACCCCTGAAATACACGTACCCTGCTCGCACTGGGACAATCGCGTGTGGAACTTCCCACGCACCCCTGAAATACACGTACCCTGCTCGCACTGGGCCAATCGCGTGTGGAACTTCCCGCGCACCCCTGAAATACACGTACCCTGATGAAATCGCGTGTGGAACTTCCCGCGCACCCATGGAATACACGTACCCTGCTCGCACTGGCCCGTTCGCGTGTGTAACTTCCCGCGCACCCCTGAAATACACGTACCCTGATGGAATCGCGTGTGGAACTTCCCGCACACCCATGTAATACACGTACCCTGCTCGCACTGGCCCATTCGCGTGTGGAACTTCCCGCGCACCCCTGAAATGCACGTACCCTGCAGAAATCACGTGTGGAACTTCCCGCGCACCCCTGCAATACATGTTCCCCGCTTGGCGTTTGCTGTTTGCCAGCCCGGTGAACTGGTCCAGGGTTAGCGCAGCCCTTTGCGATGATTTAGCGATTTGGATGGCTTTTCCTTGCGCGAGGGCGTTCTTGGGGGCGTTACTGGCGCTGCTGCAGGGTCGCTGCGATTCTCTGCGCCACGGCTGGTTTGGAAGCCTGAAATTCATGAATACGCTGTGCGCGGAAATCGGTTTTAGCGCACGTGCCTGGCGCAGTCAATCGCACGCGGACACTCTGCGCCAGCCGCTTGCGACACTTTTCTGCGAAATTCTATGAATTACCCTGTAACAGTGTTCGTGTTGTTGCTATTTGGCGAGAGTGCATTGAAGGAGGGCTAGATAGTTCCAAAGGTCGCCAGCTGAGGGCGCAAAGTGTTTGTAGCAGTAGGCATCTCTCTGCATGGTTTGTTGACATGGTTCAGGCTTATGCGTGTATTCTGTGATCTGGGCAAGGAAAGCGTGCATCCACAATGGATTCTTGAGTGCGGTAATGTGGGCAGCGAGTGGCTAAGGCGAAACGCTCTAGGAGCGGGGATAGTGGTGGGATCCAAGGAGTCAGTGAACATAGCTGTTCGGATCTCTGCTCACAGGGCTCAGCATTTAGCAGAGTTGGCGCGAAAGGGTAGCATTGTAAGGTTTTCTAGGAATAGGTTTCTTGTGCAGGTTAAACGTGGGTAGGTTAACAGTGCCGTAGTGTTAGTGCGTGAACTAAGCCTTGCGTTGCGTGAAGCCCGTGGTGACACGGTGTGCACTGGGTGAATCGGCCTCCAGGGCGCAGCAGCGAGCGGGTGGAGGTTGTATTTTGCATGGTGTGTTCCGTCTGAGGGGCCGCGTGGGTCGTACTGAGGAGCTCTTCGTGAGCAGTGTAGACGAGGTTGAAGTTAGGCAAATTGGAAGCCAGTGTCCTGAGACTAGAAGGCAGCGCTGGCTGCCGGTGGGATGGCACATGCGAAGGGCACAATAGTGGGCATGGTGGGGATGCCGAGTGAGACAAGGAAAGTGACTTATATCCCGGAGTTGAAAGAAAATCGAAACAAAATCGAATTTCGTGCAAATTGTATTGGGCTGCCGGCATGAAACGAGAGGGGCTAGATGGTGGTATAAAGAGTACACAAGTAAGTTTGATGCGTATAGTGTTCAGGAGGGGTGACAGCGTGGCACAGAGTCAGTTAGTATGCACATTGTGATGCTTACCTGCAGCTGCATGTTCCACTAGGATTGGTGACTTCATTGGAGGATCGGGTAGGAGCTTGTGATGGCAGCTTAGTGTCGATGGTGGAGACCAGCAAAGACAAATGACAGAGGCCTTAAACAGAGGCCTTGATAACAGGCCGGCTTTACCTCCCGGCTTGCAGGGGAGGGGGCACGGAGTCCACGGCACCAGCCAATCAGCTCTCAGGCAGTAAGGAGCAGGCTTGGAGCACAGTGGTTGCTGCTTCACAGGGGTGGTCATCTTGGAATCACATCTAGAAGGGATTCCGGTCCCTGTTTCTGTGCAAGCTTTGTCTGGGCAGGGCTCCCTGGTGAAATGGGGGCCCACTTCTTCCTCCCTGACTGGAGACCACGTTTTCGGGCTTTTCATTGCATATAATACTATTAAATGATGAACTCTTGACACCTTCAGTGTTTTTCATTAAACCTCAAACAGAAGTTTGTTTGTTTCTCGCGTTCATGTAGCTTCTTGACAGACTACCAGGCTCACGGTGGCCTCGACTCTTGGTGCTGGGCCAGCCAGCCTTTCTTGATTTCTCCTTCGCCATCAGCTATTTTCAACTGTGTCACACTCAAGCCCTTTCCATTCACAGGGTTCAGGTTTGATAAAGTGCTTTGTGGAACATCAAGAGTCTGTATATTCCTAGGTATATGCATTGGCGCATCGCTGCAATCTATTCACTACATAGCCAGCCTCAGGATTACTTTGTCTACTTGCATTACAGCATTTGTACAATTGTAAAATGACTTTGCATTTTCTTCAGTGTTTCTTCGCACAGGCATCTTCCTATTCAATCCCAAAATGTTGCTTTTTCTACGACACCTCATCCTCAGATCTTATAGATTGTGTATATTCTTTCTTAATGTGTGTCTTTTCTGGGTGTGTCAGTTCTGCTTCATATGACGTCACCAGTCTTCTTTCTCATTCATTTTCATACTTCTTCCGGGACTCTTTCCAGAAGACCATTACTTCTTCATGAATGCATATTGGGTTTTCCCAGTGGATACCTTGCCTCAAGAATTCTTTGCGGCATAGGCATCCTTACTGGTACTGCGCATGTCGCAATTTCCAGTTCCCAACCTATAGGCAACATGGGTGAGGAGCTTCTGGTATGGGCATTTGGCTCTTCCTCTACAAGGCCATCTTGGAATCGCATCTACAAGGGATTGTTGTCCCAGTTGCTGTGCATGCCTTGTCTGGGCAGGCCTACCTGGTGGATTGGAGGCCCTCTTTCTCCTCCAGACCAGCAGAGACAAATGCCAGAGGCCTTACACACAGGCCTGGATAACAGGCCAACTTTGCCTACCGGCTTGCAGGGAAGGGGGTGGAGGGGAATCCAAGACACCAGCCAATCAGCTCCCAGGCAGTCAGGAGCAGACTGGGAACACAATGGTTGTTGCTTCACAGTGGTGGCCATCTTGGAATCACATCTAGAAAGGATTCCAGTCCCTGTTGCTGTACAGGTCTTGTCTGGGCAGGGATGCCTGGTGGAATGTGAGCCCTCTTCTTCCTCCAGAGCGGCAGAGACAAATGGCACAGGCCTTAAACACAGGCCTTGTTAACAGGCAGGCTTCATCTCCCGGCTTGCAGGGACGTATGCCTGGCACCATGCTACATTCATTTAATTTTAGTAAGCCAGCCATAGAGTAAGCAACCACCCCATGCACAATAAAGAATTTTATCATTCTAACCTTTTTTAAAATCTTTGCTCAAACACAATCTTTGATCGTATTAACCTTCAAACAGTGGCCAACAGGAATCCCAAGGTATGTATATTCTCGCACAACCTCAATAGGGGGTGCCATTAATTCTCCAGGCAAATTTCAATCCTCTGCTTTTAGAGCTTCCAACTACCATCCCGTTAGTCTTCTTTTCATTCACAGTTAGGCCATTTATCTTGGCATATTTTTCCAATGCAGTAATACTCCGCTGTAGACCAATGGTCATCCTGTCAAGCAGAAGTGTCATCAGCATAAGAGTGCCAGGATACATGTACCTTTCCAATTTTGGGGGAGGGGGGACATTTTGGCACTCATTCAAATACTTTTGTATATTCGACCAAACAAATTAAAAAGTAAAGGTGCCAAAAGACATCATTGTTTGACCCCCACATTTGTTTCAATATCAGCAGGAATAGTACCTTTTAGCATTCAGTCTCACCCCTACAGTAGACCCCTGCTATTGCCGTGTCATCAGTTTTAATACAGATCTATTGCATCCAAAACTAACCAGCTTCTGCCATAATAGCCACCGAGGGACAGTATCAAAAGCCTTGGAGAAATCTGCAAAGCATATATATAGCCTTCTTCCTCTACTAGCTAATGTAGACCTAATAATATATACCAATGTCCGCAAATTCTAAACCGTTCGCGTATCTTTACGCAATCCTGTGTGCTTGGCAGATAATACATTGATTTCTTGGCCCATTCATTTAAACTCCTTAGCATACATTGTGCAAAGATTTCTGAAATGGTATACTTTAATGGCAGTAACCTATAGTTAGCTGATAAGTTTGCTCACCATTTTTAAAAATAGGTTTCATATTTGCCTTCTTCCAAGAGGGGGGCTATAACTTGACTCCCTCCTTACAATGTTCACAAACAAACGGTATAATATCTGCACCCAATGAATCGGTATGGCCTCAATCACCAAATTGGGGGACCATTGGGTCCAGGGGCTCTAGATGGTTCACTATCATTCTATAGATATCTTCCATCTCCAGTGTGAGCCATGTATCCCAATGTTCCTATCTTCCATCATTCATTACAATACCCCCATCAGACCAACCTGAACTTTCTCCTTTATAATATTGTATGCATCTATTTAACCCATTCTCCCTCAGCGATAGGTTTACTCATGACACTATTTCTCTCCCCCATAAACGTATTTGCTTAGTTGCAAACATGTTTTATATCTCCTGAATTCAGGGATTCAAACACAATATAAAAAATATTCAGATTTCTTGTGTAGTGTCACCCAATTTTTATATTTCGTATGAGCATTACTAAGAGCTCAATTTCTTTCTGATTCATCCTCAATGCTCTTTTTTTATTCCCCTAATTTCATCTATGTGTGGTTTTCTTTACAACACTGTCTTAGCATCATATACCTCGTGGGCTGGGATTTTTATGAGAAGAGGTTTTTCCTTACATAACATGCATCCTGTCAATAGCAATTTCTAACCTCACTATAGGATAATTTCGGACAATCCTCCCTGGCTTTTTTCAATTGCAATGTATTCTCACATATTTCGAACAGTAGTCTGTTAAATTCGTCCACCTTTTCCCAAGCCCAATATAATTGACTTTTCTGCGCTTTGCATTCTGTCAATCCTAACAACCAATTCCATTGTGATTAAATAAACACATCACGCTGGCAACTGAGTGCAACATGATCACTCTGTAATAATAGTAATAATTAGTAAGTAGACTGTACAATGAGGAGGACACATAAATATAATCCTTGAATTGTGCAGCCCTCTTTGCCACGTAAATATAGGAGACATAGCCCCTTTGCCAGTGTTATCAGGATGTATGTATCTCAGTCAGCATCCATCAAGAAATATTGACCATTCTCTGTTTTTACCAAACTTTTCTGGTGCAAGCTCTGCATAATTCTGATCGACTGCTACACAATTGGTGTTAAAATCACCCACAACAATCACATTCCTCTCGTTTACATTATATAACCAGAAATTTAGAATTGCATTCATAACTCTGTGCTGATATGGAATTTTTTACACTCGGTTGGTCATATACATTTATCAGCAACATTTCAAAATAAATTAATCTCTAGTGCTAGATATCATGACAAAGGCATTCCTGTTATATACATGAGATAAATATTCCTCAGCTGCAAGGTCTGATTTGACACCAGTTATGAGGCCACCAGAAAGTCTTTTTTAAATGCTTCCCGCTGAATTGTCTTGAAGCCATCAAATGGCAGCTTTGGGTGAGCCATTTTTCTTGCAGACAAAATATATCAGTACTTATCAGCATATCAATACCCTCTTGATGATTTAAAAAATAGTTTAAACCACGAGAGTTCCATGCTATTAACTTAATTACCCTCTTAAATTCAGCAGTCAACATTTTAACCACCAATCAATCCTTTTTAATTAGGGCAGCTGGTAGCCATCTCCAGTCACCGTGTTCTCCTCTAAATTTAAAATGTTCCAAAGTAGATTGTAATTGATTAACACATCGACCGCCATCAGCCTGGACTATTTTTAAATTGTTCAACCCTGTAACTAGCCAAGATAGATCTGCCGCTGAATCAGCTTCAATTGTTTGCATAGGAATGACCTCAAATCCCATCTCTGGCAGGTCATATTTATAAATGCTCAATAAACAGGGGAGATGTAAAGTGTATAATGGCCCAGTTGGTCTGCCTATCTGAATCGAGCAATTCAACTAAGAACATGTCTTTAGTGGTAATCATGTTAAGTTGAGGTACTGTATGTAAAATTTGTATTACCATACTTCAATTCAAATACGGACTAGTGTCTGTCGCACACAGCTCCAGGAGCTTCACCTTTCTACCATTGTGTTTATTTAATCTTAGCAGAGGTTGTTGCATCTCTTTCACCCCTGGTGCTTTATGCAACTCTATCCCACTTTCCACGATATGGGTTGCCAGGCGATTTTTCACAATTTTAAGCGAGGGGCTTAATGATACTACTGACAGGAATGTAACTTCGTCCTCTAGTTCCTCAATAGGATGCAGTATTGGGTGAATGTGCGATTTAGCTAACCACATGTCCATAAGCCCCTGCTTAAGACCCGTCTATCTCGTGCTGATCTTATTATCACTTATGTTGTGGGCAAGCTTATCTTCAGACACCAGATCAACAGCCGTTTTGGATTTCCTCTCCTGCATCATCCGCTGCTTTAATGTGGCCGTTTCCACACACCTTTCGTCGCTATTAGAAGAGATGCTCCTTAGCGTTTAACGCTTTTTTCTTTATAATCGCTTCTTATCTCTTTTTCTTTTATGTGCCACCTATTCAGCCATTTCTTCCATACCAATTATTTCTATTGATTTATCTTTATCAATTTGCTCTATATGTCCATTGTTTCTGAAGTCACAACTATTCTGATTAGCTCGCCTTGCAAATCCATACCACTGTTGAATATGATAACATCAGCAATCCAGCTAATAGCATACATTTGCCCTTTAACTTCTTTTGCCAGATTTGTACAGAAAGCAAATCGAGCTTTGACAGCTCCAATATATCAGGACTAAGTGGATTGATAGAGGTTAGAGTGTCTATTACCTCCATACAGACTTGTGTATTGTTACCAATTCTGTCAAAATCAGGTGATTTAGAAAGCCAAGGATCAATGTTTCAACAAGCTCAATGCAGGTTAGAATCCCCAAGACTCTTAGTTCTGGGCATTGCAACATCCTCACCCAAAGATTCTTGCTGCAATAAATAACACACAAATTCAGCAGTGAGTGGTTGTTATCAATAGAATGATGCCGGCACACTTACGACTATGAATAGGGGGGAGGCCTTCGCACTCTTAGCCAACGGGGTGACACCTTCTCCCTCTACACATCCTCCCTTCCAGCTCCGTTAACAAAACTCCTGTCGAAGTTAGTTGTTGATTTAGTTGACTTCCCCCAATAGCGTTTATATTAGTGTATGGCTTGGCTGCCTCTTTCCATGAGGAGCTGCGCTGTTAATTGTTTTTCGTGTGCATAGGCATTTATATTTAAAATCTATTCACCACTTCTCCCAAAAATTCATTTGTAACAGGGCTTCCTCCAGCCAACAAATGAACGGTGCTCATCTTGATGGACCTCACAGTCCCTAATCACTCCACTTTCCTACAGTCAAACTGTCCACTATTTGAAGAAC
Source organism: Ambystoma mexicanum (assembly GCF_040938575.1). NCBI lineage: Eukaryota > Metazoa > Chordata > Amphibia > Caudata > Ambystomatidae > Ambystoma > Ambystoma mexicanum. Next base: position 814,182,637 of record NC_090931.1, read on the forward strand.
TCCTCCAGGGCCCATATGCAGCCAAAACGAGCCAAAGAAAGGTTAAGATATCGCTGTATAATTCAGGCACTAGCCCACACATATCCACCCAAAGAATAGGGATTGCAGATTCCATAGGCTGCTTTTCTACTCCACTCCACTTCCAGACCCGTACACAGACACTTCACATACACTTCCGCTGTGCAAAATGTTAGCAAAGTGGCCCAGGCAGGGGCTCACCAAGCCTCGGGTGAGTTTAAAGCAACAGTAATAAAGTCAGAGTTTGTACCCTATAATGTTTGCAGTCCTCTTAAGTAACCGTAGCAAACACGTCCTCAGTGTGCCAACACTTTTTTCGGGGTGTATCATCTTTTGGTCGCTATACCAAATACGAGTTGCAGAGAAACTGTCCTATATTTCTTGGTAGTAGTAGGAGGATACATTCAGTGCCGTAACATAGCACATTCGTTTGTAGTAGGCATACCAAATACAAGTTGGACTGGAAACATCTGCTATTTATTGGTCAGCAGGACGAGATTATATTCATTGTCTAAATTACCATCCCTTCATTTAGTGGCCATACCAGCTATGTGTTGCTTGCAAAATTGTGAATTCCAAAATCTAGAATTATTTTGAGAAATTAGTGCATTCAGTTTCTGCAACTGTGTCATCTTTAGCAGTGTGATGACGTGCCCTAACTATCAGGGCTTCTAGTGGAGAGTCAAAGGAGACTGCGTGCTTCCTCGAGCTAGTGCATGTTGAGCCACAGGATGGTGAGTATCTTCTCATCACAGACCATTCATCTCCACCCTAGGGCAGTGCACTGTTACATGAGGGCATTTAAAGGACACGGTCTCTTTAAGGGGGACCAGCTCCTACACTTGGGAAAGTAAAACAATATGGAATCAGTAAGGCAAAGCTCTCCCCCATTCCCAAAAATAAATACTTTGATTTCCTAGAGCACGCACACATCCGTTACTCTACATGGGAATTTGTAAACACTGTCCCTTTACAAGGACTGAACTTTTCAAACAAAGTAAATCACGTAGCAAAGGGATTAAATGCCTTTGGTGCCTGTAACAAACACCACTCAGACTTCAGAGCCATATGACCTTTTTTTTACGACACTTGCTCAGTGAGTCTGCCTCAACACCGAATCACACCCCATTGTGTACGGCATCCAAGCAGCGAGTCTCTATACACATCAGTGACACACACAGGTTCAAACGTCTCCTGAAGACTTACCTATTTGCATAAGCCTGCACTTTGATCTTTGTCTCCGACAAAGTAGTCCTTTGAATTAATGTGTGTTTACATGTTTGTTGTTGTGAGCACTCTGTTGCCCACAGGCTTGCTTGTGTTGGTGCTATATAAATAAATCAATACATACAAAGAAACCTGTGCATTCATTCAGAAACAATGTACCATTTGATGACCTGCAGCACAAGCCAAGAGATGACCCGCAGGGAGATGGCTCCACATCCAAAAGTGTCTTTACTCTGCTCTGCTCACCATCAGTTGTCACCCACATTAAGCACAGGTCTGGGCTGCTTGCAAACCAATGAAGTGCCCTGGACAGCCTGGAGTGGCAGCATGGAGTGGCATCATCCCTACAACAGCTGAAAGTAAAATACAAGATGGCGAGTTGGCCTTTTGAAGGCCTGGTTTAGACCCGAAGTTCAAAAGCCAACACAGGGGACACATTGAAGTGCAGCCAATTATAGGCCCTCACCCATTCACATCCACAGGTGCTGAACCTCACAGGAAGCCCAACCGCAGGAGAGGATTCACAGGGTTATGTAAGCCCAAAGTCCCAGTCAGGCAATGTTAGTGTTTGGGGTAGGAAATGGTACTAGAGTTTTGGTGCAAGTTAGGGAATGAGGAAGGTGGGTAGGTGGAGAAAAGGGGAGGTTGGAGATGCAGTGTAGATAAACCATTAGGAGGTGGTTGGGTTGAGACAGGAGGAGATAGGGCAGAGAAATTAGGAGGAGGTTCGGCTGAGACATGGGGGTGTTGTATGGAATAGTCAGGAGGAGATTGGTTGAAAACATCAGGAGATTGGCTAGTGACATCAGGAGGAAGGTGCTCGTACACCAGGAAGAGTGCTGGTGAGGTCCCAATAACCCTGCCCCCAGAACAAACGGAGGACTCAGCCCAGGGCAATTTAGAACTGCTGTTTATTACAAAAACTGACAGGGATCATACAGGACATTCAACAATCTCCGGAATCACCATTTCCAAACCCGTGTCTACCCTTTCTGATACCAAATGGCGTCACAACCTGGGCCCTCCCTGAAAAACATATCACAACTTTTGGTTGGGTACTCTGAATGGTATACCCTATGGATTGCCCTTATAGATCTTACTCCATTGGCACTTACATGGCAGGTGACTGGCTTGCCCCTTCCCCAAGAAACTATCTATTTTAAAAAAAAATGTATTTGGTTAGTTGATAAATCAACCTTTCAAAATGTCTAGTTTATTAATAATCATTACATTTCTAGTTTCATTACATATATTTCAAATACAAAAAATCAAGTCTAAAACTAAATCATTTCACATATTATACACACATATAAGACACAAACTCATGAAAGAAAATAATAGAAGATTAAATTCATAATCAATGCTTATTTCAAAAGCGTATGTAGAGGAACTCTTACATATATATACAAAAGAAATGAAGGAAGTTCCAAATTAGCCACTCACGATCCAACAGATGGCAGAAACAATATCTTTTTATGGACTATTATATCAATTTCCTATTGAGTGCTCAGAGACAGATACAGGTGTTTTAGACAGCATTTACATTTTCAGCTACTGCAAAAATAGAATCTAAGAAATGAACAATCGGCACTCGTACAGCCTGCTTGGTGCTTGAATAAATCATCTGCCACATTTGTATGGTGTTGACAGGGCGATAAAGGGAAAATAGCCCTTTAAAATGGATGTTACGTTTTGCAACCAGCGATGGACAGTCTACAACCAAATGCTGTAGTGTTTCTTTCTCATTATTATTTTTACAAAAGCAGCAGAAGTTTTGTGTTACAGCAATTAGTTTTCGTCTGGCTAACACCTGATTGGTAGTCCAGAGATTAAACCTAAAACGCATGTATTGAGACCGATTGTAGGGAGATGGGCATGCTAAGAGACAGCTTGCTGGTTCACAATAACTTTTGCAAACAAAGAGTGATGTATCAAAATCTTTATATGTACTGCACTTTGCTTGATTATCACACCAGTCATATTGAAAAATTTTGACTTTAGCTCGCTCCGGATTATGTAAGATCATCTCAAGAGTAACTGACGTGTCTGATAATGCTTTATTTATAAACAGATGCCATTGAGATGGAAATAGATCATTAGAGCTTAGTAAATGGTGAGAAAATATGCTTAGAAAGTTATCTGCAGAGTGACCTACCAAACACCTTCTCAACAAAGAGCACATATACCACAAAACTTGTGATTGTAAAGATAAAAGACCCAGTTCAAAGTGAATGATCGGCATAGGTACACAAAATGGTAAACGCAGAACTATTTTCCAAAATCGAGACTCTAAATTGATCCAATTGGCATGATCTTTCGGGGATCGAGTTTCCACGCCATATAGAAGTATTGGTACTACCTTCTGCTGATAGAAGGTAATGATGTGCTTATATGAGGATTCGCCATATTTATAGGCTAATATTTTTGCCTGACCTGTTAGAGTTCTTAATTTATTGTTTAGATCCAAAACATATATGTCCTGTGCATCATTAGAAGAGAAGGACAGTCCTAAATACTTATAGTGTGGAACAGTCTGCAATATTGTATTTTGCAAAGACCATTTATGTCTCGATTGTTTAGTTCTGTGTTGATTATTACAAATTACAATTTGTGTTTTTTCCATGTTGATGGTCAGATGATTAGCATTGGTTTAACTTTCCAATTTAGACAGTTAAATTTGGAGTCCTACCCGTGTTTGGGAGAGTAAGACTAAATCGTCTGCATACAAAAGCCAGGTAATTTCCTGGGAACCAAGTTTTGGAGCATCTCCTACAGTTTCTATCTAAGTTTCTTCCATGTCCAAAATAAATAAATGAAACAATGTTGATGCCAAGATACAACCCTGTTTAAGGCCTCTTTGAGTGGAAAAGGTTGTGGATAAACGCCCCTGGTTAGATAGTCTAATCTGCATTGTAGTGTCAGTATGCAGATGTACAATCAAAGCCAGCAACGAAGGAGGACATTTATAACGATGCAGTTTTTGATACAATAGAAACTGATCGATGGAATCGAAGGGTACCTTGAAATCTATAAATGCTAGATACAAAGGTAGCCTTCGTTGAGCATCTTGGGCCTTAAGCATATGAAGTGCAAGGAGATTTGGAGAGGTACCTAAAGCAGTAATAAAACCAGCTTGAAAAGGATCTCTCATCCTAGTCTTTAATGTGCAGGCATTTAGTTCTCTCAATATTAATCTACTGACTATTTTACCTGGAACATCCAACAGAGCTATCAGCCTATAACTCGCTGGCAAAGTTCGATCCCCCTTTTTATACATTGGGACGATTATTGAATGCTTCCACGATGATGGCAATTTTTGTGTTTGATTGATAGCTGTAAAAATATCGAATAAAATAGAGGCCCAGAGCTCTGGATGCTGTCTAATCATAAGATTTGACAAGCCATCAGGGCCTGGGCCTCTATATCTACTTATTTTAGAAATGTGGAAACAAATGTCATCCAACTGAAAATTCAGATGAAAAACACTATCTATCACAATCGACTCCAAACTCTGGCTGCCCGGTTCTAGGGAGTATAATTGCCGGAAATGAAGGATCCAGGCCGATTCTGATACCCCATTTGCCTGAACAATTTTCTGGGAACTATTGGTAGGGTGGTTCAAAATGGCCCATATTTTGGCACTATTTTTTGTCTCAAGGGCTTGTAACATTTGAGCACCATCAGCTTGGAAGAGAGCAGCTTTATGGTTTAATTGATAATTGATAATTTGAGAATTTGACGTTTCTGTAGTCTATATTGGGACTTCCTGATCTTAACTGCATGATCAAAGACATGAAGTCTTGGTTTAGAGTTAGGTATTACATGAGTATGAGATTGAAACATTTGCATCATATCACTATAGATTATATCAGATGAACTTCCTGGAGGACGATCATTGTCTAGTTCATAGGATAGAAGAGAGCCAAAAGCTCTAACTGAAGATTCCGACCATCATAGTTTTACAATCATAGCCTGTTTTGTTGGTTATTCACCAGAACATTGCCCTGGACCATCGCAAGATTTTTATCTTTGCCCAGAGTTCCATGTTCCCATCTCATCACAAGTATGTCATGATCACTTTCAGCAGTTTCTACAACACAGAAATCAAGAACACTTGAGATCAAAGCATGATTAACGTAGATATAATCTAAAATGGCTGTAGATTTGCCTCTCTGCCACGTTGGATGAGGAGGGCAATCAGACACAGAAGTCCCATTTAGTACATAAAAATTTCTTGATTCAACAAAACTTTTCCACGTAAAGAATCTTTCCCTGTCGAAAATAACCTCATCATTCATGCGATGTAAGCTTAGATCACCAGCCAATATAACACAAGTGACAGAGGCATCCAGAACTACTAAGTTCATCAAGTTATCCAAATCATTAATGAACTTAGAGTTTGAAATCTCCACTGGGTTCCAGTAAATATTGAAAACTGCGATGGAAATTGAGTTGATAACCTCACCAATTGGGTGTACGCATTAGGGGACGTCCAAGGTTCCAATTTTAAGCCTGAGCCTACTTTAACAGCTGTTAAGAGGCCAGATGAAGGTCTGCCTCGGGTAGCCTTTATCGCTGGATTTAAATGTACATCATAGTCATCCCATATTGGAGGGACTACCATCCATGTCTCTTGCAGTAATACCACAGAATGTTTGCCTATCAGATTCATATCATTGTTTAGCAAGTGACGGAAACCCCTCGTATTCCAATTTACAAGCAAGAGTTCTTTGATTTCCAAAATAGGATCTAGTTATCTACCATGAGTGACGCATTTGGTACATGTTCCAGATTTAACAATCTGTCGGCTATTATTCATAGTGCCTTCACTTGATGTATAGGTGTGTTTATTTTTCAATATTGGGGCATTTCGTGGCTGTATGGCATTTTCTGTAAATATCTCAAAACCCAGTCTAAACAAGTGATTTTTGCACCCCAAATTGTTTTCTGAATAACACGAGAGTGAACCCAAAGCTTTACTGAGTTTAGGTTGGGGGTATGATGTCCTTTCATCACGGGATATTTTTTCGCGGTGTTTTTTACCGCGGTTTGTTTACCCAAAAAAATTATTGCATTTTTTGGGGGGGGTTAAAAAAATTATATAAATTGGATGTGGGTGTATGGGAAGATAAAAATAATTAAAGGGGATGGGGGTTTTGGGGGTAACCCCCCAAAAATAAAATAAATAAAAATTCAATGAGTTTTTTTTAAAAAATAATCTGGGGTAAAAAACCCTGCCAAAAAACATCCCACGATGAAATGACATGGAACCAGGTTCGGTTTATTGATAAATTCCACCAGTTTAATGTCAGAGGAGGCAATATCCTCTAACATTGTAATGTCAGAGAATACAGCCAATACCGCCCGATGACTCAAATCATACTGAATGTTTGGTAATGATCTACAAGCCAAAGTCAGAGAGTATGATGCTGGTCGGATATCTCTTCGAGAGGGCTGATGAGTCTCAGGTCTGTTAGAATCATTATTCATCTGTTTAACCGGTTCACGTGTCATAGTAGATTGCCCTTTGTTTAATGCATTGCCAATAAAATTGAGCAGTTGTGGTGTAAGCGCAGTCAAAACCGTGGAACTTACTTGCTTTGAATTGTTTATGTCATTGTGCTCTTCCATAATCGTTTGAGTGTCGAAGTGCACTTTTTTTGGGAAAGCAGGGTCTAAGTAGTGCTAATCTCATCTTTACTTGTATCTACCAAAATGTTGAGATGGACAGAAGAGCTTGATATAGTTTTTTTTTTAAGTTCCACTACCTCAGATTGAACTAGCCTTGTTGAAATCTGCGATTGGGTCACTGATTGAGAGGAGTTAGTTTGACAAGGTCCCAAGATGGCTGTGGGGGGGGATACCAGCCATATACGCATCGACTGCTTTGCGTATCTCCTGGCGATGGCGTGCCAAGGTCTGATCAGTTTCTAAGCAGCCCACATTTGTTGAAGATACTATTGTTGGCTCAGTTGGCAGTTTCGAAGTAGGTTTGTTCTTATCAGTATTTTCTGTCATACGAATAAGATCATCTAAAGGGGCATATGAGAGATCTTTCAGATTTGTAGCTAAGGCCGAGTTGATACTTTTGGCCTGATTTAGTAATAAATATTTTTTTGCCAAGGCACTCGAAGCTAGCAATACATTTTTTGTGGGCAACTTGATAGATTTGAAACATTTCTTAGCAGGCGAGGAACAGTTACAGCTCTTCACAGATTTTGGATTGTTTGTTAATTTACTCTGTGTACCCTTTTTCATGTTATCTTTGCCATCCGAGACATTCCGCTTTGGATGTCCCGGGGCAAAGATAGTATAAGCTACTTTTGTCATATCCAAGGTTAACGATGGATCTTTCACAACATCTGGAACCTTGTTTATGTCCTCCCTTATTACTTTCTCAAAGCATGGAGAGAGGCAGGTATACAGGTTTGCTTACCTAGACTGTCCTGCCCACTGTAAAGCTCCTGGTCTAGGCTTTCCACAACAAAACTCTTTTGCATTGTTAGTGTTTGTGTAGCAGTTGTGATATACTTTATTTGCTCCTTTGCATGTTTCGGTATTACACAACCAACAGAGTTTTTATTTCTCTCCATGGCTTTGGTTGCATTATCTAGCCACATTAATAGTTTTTCCACTTGGTTTGTAAGAATAATCAACTTGCCATCTAGAGTGCCAAATAGATTAGCTAAAGATTGCAAAGCCATATTCATGGCATGAAGTGTTATGTCCGAAAGATTCTGTGAGTGCACTTTTTTAAATTCTGGATCTAGAGGGATGTCTACACTCTTTGGTCTTCTCGGTGTAGGTGCAATGTATGATTCTGAGAGGTTAGAGTATAGATGGCTACTTTCAGCAAATAGAATTGGTGAGCCAGATACATTTTCCACCAGTGTGTGTGATGAAAAACAACAGCTATTTAAGTCCAAGTCAATCACTGCTGGATCACCCGAGGGTATCACCACCAGGGGACAGAGGGACACCTTATTCTGGGCTGTTGGGACAACTCCAAAAATCACACTGTCTGATACAGAGGTATTTATTACAGGAACCAGTTTTTTTCCCTTTATCTACTGTTGGTGCGCTATGTCCATGCTCAGACATAAGAGGATTTACAGCTTTAGATTCATCCTTACCAGAGCAGTCCTTGTCAATAACAGCAGCAACTTTTCCCACTTCATCCTGCTGTACCTTTGACACTGCAGTCAATTCCTTTCTTTGAAGATGAGCGCCAGCAGTGGCCAAGGATGGTATTGCACCTAACGTTGTACTGGGCACAAGATTGGTCTCATTTATGCATTGTCTATCCATGCAAAAGGCTTGAATGGCCGTGTTTCCTTCCAGTGTTTCTGATTTCTCAAAACCTTGATGATTTTAGAAAGCGGCCGTCCAGTAGGCGTGGAACATAGATGGGAGGCTGCACGTTTATGTGATTTCGAGATGGAACAGCCTGCTCCAGAAACCTGTGTACTAGTTTCAAAGGGGGGCTGCATGCCCGTTCTTAAAGAAAAAGCCATCACAACAAATGATTTGCAGCCTTATAGCTGCAAACTAGTAAGACTATTCTCAATGTGAAACTACTGTGTATCTCACACTGAGGTACAAGTAGAAGTAAACCGGGTTGCAGCGACGCTGTGACTATGCGGCGAAGCAGTACTTCTCTGGTACTTTGCTGGGTGCGCGTGCGCTGGTGCGTGCGCATGCCTGGTTTTGTAGGCACGTACCAGTAAGGGGCAGAGTTAAGTATAAACTAAAACTCCCAAGTCCCTAGTAGTATCTAAATAAAAAAGAGAAAGATACGTTTTAGATACACATATCCACAAGTGTTTGTAGATGCAGGTAGTCAAAGTCTCCAATTACCGTAGCTTCTCATGTTGGAACAATAAATCAATGTCCACGGAGTAAGGAAGGTGACCAGCAGCAATCCGGCACAAGCAGTACTTCTCTGGTACTTTGCTTGGTGCGCGCGCTGGTGTGCGCGCATGCCTGGTTTTGTAGGCACGTACCAATAAGGGGCAGAGTTAAATATAAACTAAAACTCCCAAGTCCCTAGTAGTATCGTAGCTTCTCAGGTTGGAACAATAAATCAACGTCCACGGAGTAAGGAAGTTGACCAGCAGCAATCCGGCACAAGCGGTACTTCTCTGGTAACTATGTATTACATTGTTGCAGGGTTGCAAGATTACCATTGGCCCTTATCCCCTGCCACCCACCCTGGATTTCTGTCCCCTGATTGGCTGGAACTGGTCTCCACAGGCCTGGGACCCAGCTCGGTTCTCAGCACTTTGTGCACCTCTTCAAGGTGGCGAGAATGACTATGTGTACCCCCAATGTATCTGTAAGCAGTACCATTTTTGCCTGTGAGAGTGCCCTCCATGTTGCAACGTTGTTAACTTGTTCATCTTTAACTTCATGTCTGTGGTGCTGAGAACGGTTTGTCTTTCCACCGCATGTGAATACCCATGGGCTAGCTTGGCTGCATCACATAGTTGAGGACCACGAAATCAAACTCTTCTCTTCTGTAATTATGGGGACGTATTCTGTTTTTCTGCAGATGGCCCCTTTGTTGTTTTAGGTTTTTATTGTGCTGCTTGTCTCTGCCCTTGGCTGTGAACCCTGCCCTTCCTGCTCTGTGCAGCCTGGGTCTGATTTTTCTCACATCTCTCGTCCTGCAGCTTGAGACCTTATATGATCTTCGTTATACTTATATTATGATTTCTGAACACCTATGTCATGATGTGTTTCTTATAGATTAGTTCGATTTGGTCCTGCCAGGCTCCTTATGTGATCGTGTAGTTCCATAGGGTTAGTTCCCATAGGCATCTGTAAGCTTGCTTTGCATCTCTTTGTTGCCTTACGTTCAGCGTTTCTGCGTTTGGCTAATGAGAAAAATAAGAAAAGCTTTAGACAGTATGTATATGTATTTGTCCTCTGTCTACAGAACTGTGTAAGCACGTTCTTTGTGTATACGAGTGTGTGTTTGTGTACCGTTGTGCATGGTTTTGAGTGTGCTTCATGACTATGCATTTGGGTCTATAACTACTGTTGAAACACCTCTATCCATAAAGACATTTACTGGATAAGGGTTGAATAGCTGTCAGAGAGTATTTCTCTGCATACGTGTCAGTCACTGGTGCTCCTGGGGGTTGTCCGAATACTAAGTGACTTTGTGCGTTCATGTTCATGGGAATGAGGGGGGCCATTCCTGGGACCCTCTCTTCAAGAGGTTGGGACTGCAGGGAGCAGTTGAAGGTAAATGTCAGGAGGAAATGCAACTGGCGAACAGGCGAGGAAGAAATGAGGGAGGCTTTGACCAAGGCAGGGGACCTTCTAAGCAGTTGTTCTAAGAAACAACCATTGTCCATTCATCTCTCACTAACATAAACTGCTTATTAATCTCATTAAGACTTCAAGATCTTTTAGGTGCTGGTTTTTGTAGTGAGTTTGGCACTAAGAGGGAACACTTTCATTCTGCTCCTGTGTGATGATATTGCTGCCTATTATTTGGGTAAGCTGAGTTTCCAAGAGCTATACCCTTAATAATTGGTGCCTCCAGTAGTTTTATGCAGAAAATATCATCTTGTGGGTAACCAAACAATATTTCAGTGTTTGTCATATTGAATGAGGAACCTGCAGCTTAAGTTTATTGGTTGGACAGAGCTGATGAATTTGGTATTTGAACCTGGTCCACCTGGTGAATGAAAGAACATTTTGTAGCCAAACAAAAGGCCCAAGTTGCAGAACCTGGGGACTACGATTATTGGAGCGTGGGCCACTGAATCTGGTGGACTATCCAGAAGAAAGGATCTTCATGATCTAACTCAGGGGTATTCCACATTTAGTTCTTCAGAGGCTTTTTACTACAACTCCCATCGGTCCAAGCCTGTATAGCCGTTGGTGAGGCATCATGGGAGTCAAAGGTCAAAACAGCTGGAAAGTCATAGGCTGCAGATCTCTAAACTAACTGTACATTTGCTAACAAACATTCTTGTAAGGCATCCTTATTGACTTTGTCCACAGGCCACTCCTGTCTATCAGTCTCTGAGTTTGAACGACTAGTTATGTGTCTACAGCATACATCTGCATTAGGTCTTCTATTGCCTCACGCCATCCGTAGGTAGACAATGAACAGGAGGAGCAAGAGGGTTTCTTGATGTCCAGAGAGAATGGTCCCCTGTTATCAGGGTAACCTCTAGCAAGCCCTGCCACTTTTGCTAATACGCGCATGGTTGGATATGTAGTTTAGCTTTTTGAGATGATATAAGTCCTTTATAACGCAACTGTACACATGTGTTTCTAAGCGCCATTTAAGTCCACCTGCAAGAGAATCATAGGCAAAAAAGGCAGACTCTTGTGAAAACGTATGCACAATTAAAGCAAATACAGTTAAAAAAAAGAAAACACAACAAGCGGATAATTGTCTTTACATTGTTTAGTCATTCAGTAGTGTGCCAAATGAACAAGATAGTGTTAAATTGTTACTAATCTCATTTTATTTCATTAACACAATAGATAGCTACTGTAAAACTTCCAGATAGTAAAACTTCTTCACAATTAAAATATGAGTTTAGTTAAGCACGTCTTAATCAAATTAAAGCTTTTCAAAATAAAAGCATTTTTTAAATAAATATAATCTGTTTATATTACTTCTTCTGTTACAAGGTGACACAGAACACAACACCTGCTCAACGCACTTTTAAGGTGTAGGAATGAAAACAGTACAAATACATGAGCTACAAACGAAGACAGATAGAAATACAATGGTATTACTGCGCCTTTTTTTTTCTTCTGAGGAATTAAGGAACAGTGAGAGGTGGGTTGGGAGTGCTTTCACCCAGTGGCATCTTGACTCCTCAGGGTCTGACTCCTGAGACTCGCCCCCTCTCCTCTGATGAAATCACCTAAGCTGGCAAAACATTTTGCAGCATTGGGGGCAATGTCATAGGACAAACTGCAGACGTGTTCCTTTTTGAACTGAGTAGTTGAGGCACATGAACATAATGCAATGCGACGGAGATCACATGTAGTGTGAAGTAGGTTAGCTGAGAAATGTCATGCCCATTAAGTTAACCATGAATATGCCAGCACGGGTTGAGTGTCAGAAGGTTCTGTCTGAGAGGTGGGTATGCAGATGTTTGATCGGGACTGCCCACTCGTCCCGTGGGTAATTCCCCAGCTGACTGCATTTTTTCGCAGCGTGGCCTGTGCGTAATTGACGCACGTGCGTTGCCTGCAGTGGGATGGAGACACAGGAAGAGGTCGGCGGGGAATGACAAAGCACTGAGAGGTACGTTGTGAGGTGCAGATGGAGGGCAGGTGGAATTTTGTATGGGAATGAGTGGGAGATTGGGCGCTGCAGAGTTTCCCCCCCCACCCCGCATGAGAAAAAGGTAGAGGTGGGAGTGAGGTTACGAAGGGCTGCGGGAGTGTCCCCCACACTACTGGAGGGTCAGTGAGGTGAGAAGGGGGGAGGAAGTGCATTGCCCGCAGTGGCAAAAAGCAAGAGTGGCCTACGGGCAAACTTCATAGAACCATTTGATTCCCTTGAACTCATCCACATGGGAATGTGCTGTGAAAAGATAAAATGTGCTTACAATTTAATTTATAAATGGAAACTGTGAGTACTATATATAAAAAATATAACTTCGCTATATTATGTAACATCTTTATATTTAATGCCCTCAAGTATTTTTGGTTTGTAATTTAGTGTTTTCTTTCTTATCTATTCGCCATTGGAGGTGTCAAATGCTCTAGGATCTGTGGCCGCCAATCGCAAGGTCTTCCCACTGACAGCTACAGGCACCTATTTTAGTGATTGCCTCATGATTCACATTGAACCAGGGTTGCCAATTGTCTCTATACCATCAGGGTCACTTTGAACTAGATTGGCATTTTCGCCATTGCCAATAGGTATTTTATCTCTCTCCATAGTAAGTGTGGCCCAACTGGTCCGAGCAGGAAAATCATTGGTCGATAAAAAGGCAGGACTGGGTGAATGTGATCCTGCTGACATGGAGCACTTTAGCCCTGATACAGTGACATCTACACATTGTTGATTTCACAAATCGACCATAATGATCCGATTTGCAGTGAGTATTAAAAAGAAGGCCCAGAAATATGAGTGAATTTTGTGCTTATCCAGTTTCCTAATACCTCAAGTGATTAGTAACATGACAAGGCTCTAGTACTCGGGCAAATGAACGTAAATGTGTTTCTTATAAAGATCTGAATGTTTGAGTGGTTGACTGTTTCTAAGCACTTTAAATATAATCCCATGTGAGATGGGAAGCATCAAGAGATCTTATTGTTGAACATCTGTTGAACATCACACGTTGTGGTCAAGAACTCTGCTCTGCCTGTTCCATGAGTGACGCCTTAAGGACATATTCCTACACCATCACCCCAGAGGGCTGAGCACATCTGCCAACTTGAACACACACAGACACTACCCACAAACTCCTGTGAGCGTCATCCTCTCCTCTTTCAATGATGGTGGGTGCAGGTTACCACATCCATCTGCTTCCAAAAGCACAGAACCTGCCACTGTGCTGCAAATCTTTGACTTACTGAAAAAACACTGCTGGTTTCTTGTTCGTTAAAGTTCATTGGCAACCATATACGTACTTCTAAAATATAAAGGTGCATTCAACCTAGATTGGATTGAGAATTTAAACTAAGTTCTCAATTTTCAGGGTTTAGGAATTCCCGAGTTGCTTTTTGTATGAATCCCTATTTTATTTCCAAAGCGACCGTTATTTTGTTGTTGTAGCGCACAGCTTTGTATCTGCTCTCTTACATTTTCCCAACAATATAATATTGTATCGGGTGATGCTTGCAAACCTGCAAGCGCATCAATGTTTTAGGGTTTTATGCCTTCGCTGGCAGGACCTTCGCTGTGGCTGTGGGAGTCATGGTGCACAATGCATAATGGCGACACCAGCTGCATGCTGTGGGTAGGATGACGCTATCGTTCCATGTCTCAGGGAAGTGACGCAAGAGTACTGACTCCCAGAATACATCTTTTCCATAGTGAGCCTCCCTGACGGTATGCTCAGTATCCTGGGTCATGGAGTCATCATGCATCTCCTGGTCAAGTTCAGTCAATGTTGAGATCCCCCCACTCCTTGGACCTGCTCAGATTTGGACTGTGCTTTCTTTGTGGCAGGAAGGGTGATTTAAGTCAGAATGTTTGGCAAATAAAAGCACTTCTCACTAGTAGTGATAACGACTGTCTTGAACTTACAGAAACATATCCTACTTCGATTTCACCCCCCCCTCCACTATTTTGCACAATATGCAAGGCTTTTCAACGACAAATGAACAATGTGCTTACTACTGGTCTGTTCACCATGAACTCAAAATGGTAGAACTAGTGCATTAAAACACATCTTTGTGCTGAAACTAAGCAAATGGCCTCCCATGATCAAACAAAAAACGGGATTGGTGGAGATGGCCTTTAACCCATTGTCAGAACCTCCTTGCAAATGGGAGACACACCTTTTTCTTCTGAAAGAATGTTTTCTTGTTCACTCACATCCAGCCAACGCTCACCGAAAACACTATATATGAACCTGATTTTATGTTCAAATGCCCAACAAGTACTGTGCTCAGTGCTAGCCATTAAATGTCTCCTGAAAAATATATTTTGTAGGCTAACTTTGTGTCATTGTTCTGTGTAGGAAGACAGGGTATATCGACCTATTCTCATAATGCAAACTTAATTAATGCAAACATTTTTTAAACCTTACTATGTAGTGATGAGCTTGGAGAGGATACTTGTTTGGTGTTTGCTTTGTCCATTGCCTCTCAACTGATGTTGTGAGTTCTACAGACTGTGGAATCTGATTGTCAACAATCCATGCTGAGTTTGCCCAAAAAGATGGCGGCATAAGGAATTTAACAAAATGTTTATCACACAGAGAATATCTTGTGAATAAACACGGTGCAAGATATGGCTTCTGGTGTAGACAGCTACCAACTGGGCCCTGCTTACCAGAGTCACAGTCTTCCAGTTCTGGCAATTTGATCACCAGCACTTTGCATATTAGAACTTCTGGGTGTATGTTTTGCAATTGAAGTGCTGGCCTCGAAGTGTAAGCATGAAAGGTTTTGTTGACTTAAACACGAGCACTGGATTAAGGTGTCCCACATGGTAAGTGGCCAGTTGGGAGCTATCTATACCATAGCAGTGCTTTCGTGTTCCCCAATTCCATGCGTGAGAAAGCAAGTGCTGGCAGAAGTGTCCTGCAAGTCGGCCGTGTGGAGTACCTCTGATTACCTGAATGGTGTGTTGTCCCTTTAATTCTACGAGCTTAAAATCTTGGAGTGGCGTTCTGACAGTCGGCGGCTGTCAGCAGCAAAGGCGTTTGGTGAGGTGGTCTCCTTTTGAAGATTGTGGGAGCTGTGTGGTAATCGCCCTTGCTGGTAGGAAGTGAATAGCAGCTGACTCGTGACTGCTTTTATCTCCACTCCCTCCTTGAGAGAAGATGACATCTGTGTATGCACTCTGCAACCGATATGCCTGATGTGGGTTCCTACCCCTGCACTAGTAGGATGGTTTGTGTGCAGGATGAGAGTGGTGGGGGGGCTCTAGTGCAGTGGGAGGTGTCTTGGCGTCCACCCCCAAAACATCCTGTTTTAAGGAAGTGTCCAGACTGGATAATCCAAACTTAAATATGGTCGGAGCAGTGCACCCTGTAGAAGCGGCTATTTCTTCCGCCATTACTATGGTAAATAAAAAACATGTTGCAACGGCTTTGTTCTCCGTTGGTTGGCGGCTTCCTGAACCTTTTGAGCAGGTGCACTCTATGAGCAATGCGTCTGTGTCAAATTAAATATCTGATGCTGAATTATTAATGTGGCACTGTTGGTAAATGCTCTGATTCACAGCCTGGGGGAAGTGAAGTGCCTTTAGCGAATTTGGCAAAGGCAGCGTATGAGCTTAAAGAGACTCTGATACTGGGGATGATCAAGGGGAACGGTTTCCCCCAATCTTTTCTTTCACTCGGATAGTAGAGGTTCCTCGGAGGCTCAAGCTTCGCCAGCGTCTAGAAGATCCCCGTTTTTGCGGCGCAATGTGCCCAATATGTTGCCGCCTGTCTCATCTTTACTTACTACATTGGACTATGTTGTCAAATCTTTTGTGGGTTTATTTAGTACAGTTAATAGTAATATTTTAGATCAACACAATGTGATAGTTCAGATGACTGTGAAGATTGCTTTTTTGGAGGGGCTCTTGGTGGAGGGGCACAATGTGGTGCCTATGATTAAGTTCATTGACATGGGGTCTATGGTAGATGAGGCTTGTCAATCCTCCCTCATAGGGGAGCCTGGTCATGACCCTTTGGTTACAATCTATGAGTCCCCGAACAGGGCCTCTGTGTGGAGTGAGGGAATTCTGAGGGAGGTGCCAATGGCAAACCCCATGCCATTAGTGATAGATAATGATTACACAAGCCCTCCCAAAGGTGAGGAAGTACATGAGGCTTGGGCCTTTCATGACAAGTTACGGGTCAAAGAAGTGAACAAGGATAATCTTTATTCAATTTTCCATAACCAAAAGAAGAAGAGGAGTCGGAAAAATAACAACATTGCATGCAAAAAAAATGAAAATTCAGAAGGGAAAGGGCCTGAATCTAAATAGTCTCCCGAAAATGTTTGTGAAACCCAACTACCCTAGAGAATAATTCTAAATAATTAAGTAATGTGGGGTCTGTTAAAGTTCTACAAAATTAATTGGTGGCTATGAAAAGTGATATTAGGACCCATGCCAATCAAGACGATATTATCAAAATTAAAAGCTGTTTTAGAAATAAGCAGATGAGTTCTGCATCTAGTCAAAGATCTAATTGTAAACATTATGTCAC
Organism: Ambystoma mexicanum; assembly: GCF_040938575.1. NCBI lineage: Eukaryota > Metazoa > Chordata > Amphibia > Caudata > Ambystomatidae > Ambystoma > Ambystoma mexicanum. The sequence goes on from NC_090931.1 coordinate 814,199,745, forward strand.
TGGAGGATGAAGATTTATTAAATGTTTCGGTATGTTCCGACCCCTCAATGGATATTGATGATTGTGATAAATTACAGTTAGAGTCACCTATGACCTCAATACTGGTTAGATAGTTAAAAAAAACTCTAGTCTTAAATGTAAAACTACAAAAAAGTCCAAAGATGTAACAACTAGGGACTTGGTGAGTGTTGAAGAGTTTGCTAAAGAATCAAATTTACAAGGTCTGGCAAAGGTGGGGGTTTCAGGTCCAGTAACCAAAGGTGATAAGGATGATAAGACGGCTCCCAAAAAAGATTGTTTGAGGCCACTAGTTAACTTGGTGAATCCGGAGCAAAGATGAAATGAATAGTAAACAAATTCAAGGATCAGCATACTACAACCAGGAATAATTAATTGGATCAGTCTTTGCATGATCAAGTAAAGAAGATCCAACAAACCCTGAGGGAAACTGGTAAAGCGCTGTTAGGAATGCAAAAGCATTTGGAATCTCTGGCAGAATATAAGGTTTTATTGGTGCATTTGCCCAATATGAGAAAGCAGGGATTTTAAATCGATCGATGGTCTTTATCTTTATTTGCGAGAGCCTCTTGTTTGCAGGATATCAACACAGCCGATATTGATCGGGTTGAGTTCTGGGATAATCAGAATGTACACAAAGTGTTCCTCCATATCCAGTCAAAGTTAGTATATAACTTTCTTCTGAAAGCCACTGATCAGCTTCTGTTTCGTGGGTATTCTTTGACGTTCTGTTATGGTGGTCGTTATAGAGACTAGGTGAATAGTCAGGAACCGGGGATCTGTGTTGAGGAGGTGGGAAATTGGTTAGTAACATGTGCAGGAGGGAAAATATCATGCAAATAGATTCTGAAGGAAAGTTCCGATCTACAGGATATGGAGCATGATGTAAAGGATGGCTAGACTTGGCCCACCAAGACATTGAACAGTGACACGCACGATAGGGCATAACTACCAACATGTGAAATGAGTGGCCCATTAAGTATATTAGTGTGGAATACTAGGGATACAGGCACCTATTCCAATTGGGCGTATTTGATTTGACTGAAGCAGATATGTTCTTGCTCCAGGAGACCTGGATTCTTAATAAACCTCACCTGGATGGTTATAGGCTGTTTTTAAATCTGGCTAGTTTTAAGGGCAGAGGACATCCGACGGCAGGGTTCCTGATAGGAATTAGGAATGCCATAGGTATTGAGGCAATAGAAATTGGAAGTTCGAACCCTTATCTACAAGCGATCCATATCTGTTGGAACAGTAAACTATATTGTACGAAAGTCCCCCCCCCCCCACAGGAACCTAGTGGTCATCTCCTTCTGAGTAATGAGGGATGCCTTTATTATGATTCTGGAGGATGCCGCAAATACATTTGAAGTGTGGATGCGTTCATTGGGGGCGATTTTCAATGTTGCTGTTTTGTGGATGAGGAAATCATGACCCTGCCTAGAACACTGAAGAAGTCAGCCATGGCCGAGTCAAAGCTTGGTGCTGCCTTCTGTAAGATTGGGATTTACATAAAATGAATGGGACTTTGGAGGGAGATTTGACCCACAAACATGCCTGTAGGAGTGGCCCCCATACTTTGTTTGTAGACTATATTTTTGCCTCGAATGCCATTGTGGCTAAATGTTTCGCTATAGGTTAAAGAAGTGGATGTTATGGCTGCTTATGTGGATGCTTATGGCTAAAACATATGATTAATTATGTGGACTTAGTTAAAGAAATGTTCCCGATTCCCATGCAGTGTAACCAAGCAAATTATTGATTGATTGATTTGCAAGGGATTTCTCGTGAGAAAATGTAATGAAATATTGAGTATGAATTTGCAGAGGCTGCAATGGAGAACTGATTTTCTGTCTTTGCAATATACTGAGAAGCTGAAGGAGTTGTACAAAGTAATGTCTTTCCCTTTAAGGAAAGGGTCTATACATACTCATGTCATTTTGATATGGAAATTAAAACCCACAATAAGATACTGAGAAAGAGGTTAAGAGTTTTGCAGGCCACGTGGCCCTCAAATATTGTGGAATTGAGAAAGAGTCTACATAACAAGTATAGGTATTGGTTAAGTCAACATCATAGTATGATGATGCAACATGGTGCCAAAAAAAAAAAAATATATATATATATATATATATACTGTTTAACCCCAATCAATAATGTAATGCAGCTTAATCCCATCTTGGAAAGGACTTGGGTGGATTTGTACACCAAAGTCAAGTTTATGTCAAGTTTATACAGATATTAATTCTGATTTGGAGTATGATTAATTGAATGCTAATCTGCCCTGGACCCTTCCTCTTGACCTAGATGATATCCACAGGATTATTAAGGATATTAAATCTTCTAGAGCCCCTGGGCCTGATGGGCTATCAAATATGACACCGATGTGCGCTGTGATTCTATTGGTTTTATTTAAGAATATTTTAAGTGTAAAGAAAATCCCTCAGTCATGTAAATCTTCTATTATTATAACTATTCACAAAAAAAGATCTATCTAATCCCGCCAATTACATGCCCTTGGCAATGCTGGATTTCTCGGGGAAAATGTTTTGCTCTCTTGTGATTGTAGAACTCTGAAGGTGGGCTGAAAAGGCTAATGTCCTGGACCAATGGCAATCAGGATTTGTCCAAGGGGAGAGAACTACTTCAAATGAGTTTTTAATGAGGTTTATTCAAGTTAAGTTCCAGAATCTTAAGAAATGTGTATATGTTTGTTTTATAGATTTTACCATGGCCTTTGATTCCGTTACTCGTCTTTTGCTCTGGGGAAAATAAAAAAACTGGGGTTGTCCACCTTATTTGCTCAACATTTTACATTACCTTTATTCTGGAACCTCTTTAACCATTAGGCTGAATGCAGGAGGGCTCTTGTCCAGCTCTATAAAAACAAATAAGGGCCTGAAACAAGACTGTGTTTTAGCACCATTACTTTTTAATATTTTTATTGCAGACCTGGGTCAAACTTTGAGTGGCGCTAGATCGTTCCCTCCTAAAATGGATTTTGTACCTATAAATTGGCTTTTATAAATTGGCTTTTATATGCAGATATGTGCGACCAAACCCCTATTGGCCTCCAGCACCAAAGCACTGTTCTTTTACAGTATACTACAACCAACAGATTGGAAATTAATGTTATGACATCGAAGGTGATGATTTTAAGGCCACCTAAAAAAAAGATAACGAGTTTTAAATGGGTTCTTTTAGATGAAACACCTGGTATGGTTTCTGATTTTGTATACTTGGGTTTAAATATTTATGAAACAGACAGACCGAAAGCTGCATTATTTACAACTTAGGAAAACATTAAAAACCCTGATTTTCTCAAGCAAAAATAATTGATCATTGCTGGGAAATTTTCAGTACTCCTATGTTGCAATTTTACAGGATGAAAGGTATGCCATCAATTACGTACGGGGTGGATACCCAGGAGGTGAACTGGGCTAGTTTGAAGGGGATTTCTTGGAAACAGGTTTTAGAACTATCCTGCAGGGGTTTTCATCTATGTTGTCCCAGATCTCGTGGAAAGCCTTGTCATTTTATCTTAAAATGTTAATAGTGGAGAATGAATCCGTGTTGGGGCATTTACATCAAGTTCTTAAAAGAAAAAAAAGGAGTCAAGATTAAGAGGATGGGAAGAGTCTTGTAATAACCTGTTGATAGAACTTGATGTAACTGAGCTAGTTTTAAAGGAATGCCCCCACCCCACAACCAATGGTTAGGAAACAGCTCAAGGAAATCGATTGGATTCGTACAGATGTAAAACTCATGCACATAAACATTACCTAAATCTAGATGGGGAAAGCTGTGAATGCTTTCTCAAAGTATATGTTATTGTTCCCATATAGGAAATGGAGGAAATACTTTGTAAGAATTAGGTTAAACGTACTGAGTAATAGTGAAATATTGGGGGGTTAGGCAGAATATCTCTAGGGAAAATAGAACCTGCAGATTTTGGAAAGGTACGCAAATCGAGTGTTTCCGGCATTTGAGTATGGAATGTGAAGATTGAAGCTATATTTGGACCCATTGAAGTTGGAATCAATTTGGAATATAATATTGGAGGGACCTAATGTGAGTATTAAATTGAACCTCGTGAGATGTTTTAAATCCATTTTCAAAATGTTAGAAGATTGAACTTGTATGCTCTTTTATGAATTGCTTGTATTTCCGATCTTACTTACTCTTAACTTTTAGTGTACCATGATGATGTGCGCATGATTTTATTGTAATTTTTGTTTTATTCTTGCTTTCTTTATCCTTTGGGGAAGGTTTGATGTAGCCAAGCACAATTAATAAAAAAGTGGAAAAAGTACAAGAATAGGAATTAAAAAAATGGAATTCGAAATATTTCTCACGCATGGAATTGGGGTGTTTGAGAGCTCTGGGTAGCATCCTGTTGGGAAATATTTGTAGATAGGTGCTCTCTCTGCGATAGGATCTAGAGATCATTTTGAAAAGGGTGATGCTCTAAAAATGGGGCCTACTGTGTTAGCTAATACCACTGAGGCTTTCTCTTCCAGCTCTGCAGTCATCACACTTCACAGTGCAATTTGGTACCTCTCACTGTAGCATACGAACCTTTGAGCCTATATTTCATAAAGTTTATTGATGTACTACAGTTTTACAGTGGCATTTGCACTGGGACATATGAATTTCTTCAAAGTGTTTTTGAACCAGTGCAATTCTTTCCTCGAGAACAAACGCTGTGCAAAATCGGTGCAAAGGCTCTCTAATACTCTCCACGGTGACTTCAGAGTTGCAAAAAACCAACTGACCGAATGGCAGCTGTTAGGTGTGGCCTTTCAGGAACTGTTCAGCAACACATAAACATGTGCTGAAAAGCAGCAGGAAAGGACAAGTGGGTGAGCAGTGGGAGACACGTAGAGCAGCATCTCTTCTCTGTCTGCTGGTCACCTCGCTTGGCTCGTTGTCCATGGCAGCGGGAACGAGGCAGGTGGCACAGTGGAAAGCAGTGTGTTCATGCATTTTTTCTTGTTGAGTAGCTTCGCTGGTTGGGCAGCCTTCCTCTATGAAAGAAAACCACCAAGGGGGACCTTTCTGCAATCCTGCTGCCCTTGGCCTTGTGACATGGGCAGCAGGAGTAGGCACTTCATTGACATACAGCAGATATGCACATAATATAATGGTGTGGGCACCATCCGTCCATACACCATCCCATATATCATCTATAACAGGCTGCGCTTCCTCGGTCTGGCCGTTTAGGCCACCCAAAGGCCAAAACTAAACCTGAGCTTTCTTCAATTTGCCTTGTATAATCCTGGTCATTTTGCGGGAACAGTAGAAGCTGTGTCTCAAAGGTCTTTCGATAAAATATGTAAGGTTGTGCGTAAGAGTATCGTCCGCTGGCATTGATGGAAAGTGTGGGATTTCAGGCTGACAGAATGTGAGTGCTAAGACTCATGCCAGCCTCTGCATCCCACCTTTACTTCACCCCCAAAACTGTCTCTTCTTACTGTGTCTACATTTACTTTGTCTACATATTCACACTGTGAAGGTGACGATGGGTGTGGTTCCGTTGAGCTTAAGCTTGAGGTGAAGAGGAGGCACAGGGGAACAGTGTGGTGGGGGTGAAAAAATGGGGTGCACAAGGGGCACCCCCTGCAATGACAAAGTGAATGCTAGAAGAAGTGAAAGACAGGAGAAATAAAGGCAAAGTGAATGCAGGCAAAGTAAAGCCGCAGGCCCATCACTCTAAATCTAAGCTGAGGCATGATGGGAGAGCTACCAGCTTTATCATCAGCCTGTCCAGCTCAGCTTGCGGTTATGTGTAAAGGTCCTTGGGTGCACACATTTTGTTTTAATGTTCCTCTTAAAATGGTCTAAATATTCCCCATTAAGAAGGGCACATGGCAGTAACATTTCATACTTTTCTGGAGCCATCGGTGTGCCACAGGCGAGCTAGTTCATAATTTGAGGCGTGAACACAGCGTCTTTTCTGCAAGAAAGAATGGAAAGTCTAGATTTTGGCAGACTTGATTCAAATACATGTTTTGGCCCCTGCAAGCAGAATCTCTTTCCCGCCTGGCTCATCATTAAGAGGAAGAGAATTGTGGTGCAGTAATTCCAATTTGGCTGAAGTGGCCTCATACAACAGACTTCAGATGGAAAATCTTGCAGGACCTTAAGTTTATCCTCTGCCACAAGCTCTGTAAGACTTTCCTGCAGGTGCTCGGCAGAGCAAAAAAGCACAAAATCCATTGTTAGAAAAGAATACTCCTGGTATCGTCCAAAATGGCCTGCTTATCTGCAGTGAGAACCACTTTCAAGTTTTATTTTTATTTTATTGGGTATAGCACCAACCTAGCTCAAGTGTAGTGGAGCGCTTTACAACAGGATTGTGCCAGAATTGGGCTTGGCATTTTATACAGTAACGTGGTACCGTTGGTGGAGAAAGAGAGGGAAAGGTGGTCTAAGGCAGACGTTGATTAGTCTTGCATTGTGAGATTTTAAACTATTAAGAGAATATATACCTTACGGACAAACAAGGGACATAAAAGACAATGCAGAGAGAGTAAAAGCCTGCTGGACATTCTGAACTACCTTTAGGAACTCTAGAATACCTGACTGTTTTAGAATGAACTGACATCATAAATTAATGGGACGAGGAGGTGACCGCATCGTTTTGCAGATTTCTTTACATACAGCTACACAGACACATTGTGAAGACGCTAGAAACAAGTGCTTTGCGTAGCTAAATGAACTGACTGTAAAATACTGACAAAATCTAGAGCTAATTTTCTCCACACACAGTAGAGCTCACTTTACAATGTTTGCCCCAGTCTATATACTCTTTTAAAAAAATAGTTCCACGTTTTCTTCAAGCAGATACCGGGACAGGGTGGTTCCTTCATTCGACAGAGCCTGCCCCTCCATCTTTACGAGGCGTAGGCTGACACTGTCCCCTCGCCCACTTCCAGAGCCTGCCCTGTTCCGGGACAAGCTGGGAGCACCTGCCCGCAGTCTCTTTCCCAGGCATGCCCGAGCGAGGGCTGGGCCTTGGCCCCTCTTTTTCCCTGATTGCTGCTTTGGAGAACAGGTTGAGGGAGGTGGTTAATGCCTCCCCTCCCCGCACACGTTCACAATCTGCCATTTTCCTCCCCGGCGTCCTTCTCCTCAATGGCTTCCAGGCCACGCTTCAGCCTCCCGTCAGTGGCGGCGGCTTTGCTCAGGCCACAGGAGAGGCACGCCAGATGGATCTGCTTCATGTTCTCCAGGCCTTCATTTTTGGCGCTCTTCAGCAGGTCGCCTTGGCCCTGTGGGCGGGAGGGGGGAGGGGGGGAAAGAGAGAGAGAGAGTTATGAACATATGGACAATTCAAAAACAATGCAAAAAACTCTTAACTGTCAATTCAATACCAAACACACACCAAGGCAACATAATACCAAGCTTAACATGTTGTGAGTAAACTACTTCCGTGACCAAAAAGGAAGTCAATTTATAAGAAAAAAAACAGAACAGAAATCAAAGTAGCAACTGGATTTGTAAAGGTCCCAGTCTGCCTGCATGGTCATGGGCTGGACTTTGGGAGATGTTAAAGGAACAATTAAACTGCCACCAGCACTACCATTGGCAAGTTTAAGAACACTTGGAAGTCACATTTTAAAAATGTTCATCTATTAAAGGCTTTGACTTCCCTGGATCCTGGACTTATGGACATCACACAACCGGTGTCGCTCAGAGTGTTGCTTCCCTTAAGGCTTTCGTTCTCTTAAAGGCCACTGTTTTCAGTAAACGCTCGTATGCGTTTTCCCTGCTGCCACAATGATGGCCCCTTACATAAGGGGCCATCCCTGGCCTCCATTCCATGCATACTATTCTTCGAGCCTATAACACTGTCAAGGGTGCATTTCTCTGCTACTAATTTCACTCTGCACCACCTGATGAATTCAATGCTTTGTACCATCTCTCCCTATTACTTCCAGTTCGTCCAATGAAAGGTATCGAAACTTGCATTTTGTTTTTTAAAACTGGAGTCCAAGTGTCAAGTCTTTCTTTGCAATGGACAGTGTGCAAGACTTCAAGACGCTGTCACCGGTTACACTCCCCGCATGCCTCAATTATACTATGCTCTCCTTACTGGCCTGCACTCTGTTAAACTTCTGATATAGGTTCTATACAAGTTGTACAATGTGGCAATAAACCCCGAGACGGCCGGCCAATACTGACCAAGGTAAAGGCCCCGGGGGCATTACCGGGGTTGTATTGGCCCGCCGTGAGGGGCTTATTGCCACTAGTACCCCGGCCCGTAAGTCCGGGATACTAATATTATTTTTTCTGTTCCAAAATGCTGCAGCGTTTCGGAACAGAAAAAAAAATATATAAAATGGCCACTGGGAAAAGGAAAACGGAGTCCGTTTTCCCTTTCCATAGCGGCCATCGGGAGAGTACGCGCTGGGGACAGAAGTGTTCCCAGCGCGTTCGCTCCCGAAAAAGAAGAAAAAATAAGGTAAGTGAGGTAGGGAGGGGATAGTTTGCAGGGGAGGGGTGGTGGGGGAAAGACACAACGTACCTAAATCGCCGGCGGGGACGATGGCAGCCTCCAGTCGTGTGGAGGCTCGGAGCGGGGATTGCCCCGTTTCGAGCCTCCTCATTAGATAAGGGGCTGCCACACCCCACCTCTGGGAACAGGATTACACTGTGGTATGGCTCGAAAACGAGCCAATCCACGTTCAGTGAATCCCGTGGATGCCGCATGTCGGATACTAATGTCCTATAAATAAATGGTTGGCACCATTCGCCTTGGAAGCAAAGATCTCTTCATGGTATACATTAAACAGAGAAAAACAACACATGTTTGGTAGTCCATTTACCCATAAAGAAGTCCTGTTTTAAAGTACCCCACCATGATTGCATGTGTACTAGCCTCTAGTGACGGAGTCTACGTTGGCGTACAATGGGGTCCATAATTACCATATTGTATGGAATGCATCAAGTCCAACGTGAAGTGTTACATTCAACTAGAACATGGGCGATGGTTAAATCTCCAGCATAGGAAAGCGGGCTCTGTAACCCCCCACCCCCTCAAAAGGAGAAATGGAGAAATTGTTTTATAAAAACTGGCAAAAGGAATGCGCCCCAGGACAGCACATTGGGAAAAGCTGATCTCATTGGGTGTTAACGCCAGACATGTTCTTGTCATGTTCACTAGACACATAAGGCATCAGTATGGCCAAGTGTAATAGTTTTAACAAGATATCTGTGAAGCGAACATTGTTTCAATGATCCTTTTGCAAATCAATGCACATAGGAAAATATGTCAATGGTCCCAAAAGGTAATCCCTCTTCTGAGCGTCTTTCCAGTTATGTCAATGGTCCCAAAAGGTAATCCCTCTTCTGAGCGTCTTTCCAGTTATGTCAATGGTCCCAAAAGGTAATCCCTCTTCTGAGCGTCTTTCCAGTGATTTCAATTGTGCTGCAGAGGTTCTGATTTCAGAACCCTAGACACCTGGGTATACTGCATCTGTAGGTGCTGCAGGGTCAAAGAACTGACCATCAAGGTCTGCACCACGAGAACTGATCATCAGGGTCTACACCGCAGTTGAAGCGTCTTCTGCTCTGATCTGCAGCTCGGGGCAGAATTCTCAAGTCGTGTGTGTGTGTGTGTGATATGGAGCATGAGGAGGCATTAAGAAAGAAACCTGTCTTTACTTTGTTGCTAGCATGAAGCAGGCAAGGCTCTATATCTGGTGGTTCCACAAAACACACACCGATGGTTCAGGATCAGCCAAATAGGTGTGTACAGTTTGTATCGCCCCTGCTAAAAGCGTAAGGAAACACCAAATCATTTCATAGTTCTTAACCACATTAGGTGCAGAGGTGAAACACGTCTGTGTTGCTAAGGAAATGGTTAACGGGGTATGTAGGATTTCAAGGGCTCACTGAGAACCTGCATAAAATAGCAATTTAGGATCCCCCATAGTAAGACCCGGAGACCCTGAAATGGACCGCATCATAGGAGGTTTTGCAAAACCGGTCATATGACTGATCTCAAAGCTGAGATGAGACCGCAACCGTTTCATACAGATAACATGACTCCAGTAAATCAACATGAGAGGTATTAGAACCGCAAGCCACAAAAGTGCTCTGACAAATCATAAAATAAGGAAGACTTTATTGCAATATTCTGTTGACCAACATGCTTAATCCAATTTATTATGAGGAGCTCTTGTAGTGATTTTGACAGGGGTGGACTGGCCTACAGGAAACTCTGGAGATCTCCCGGTAGACCTCTGCACCCTGGGCCTCTTCTGCGGTAACCTCTTTTATACAGGGTTGAGTTTACTGTCAATTTGCAATATGGAGCCACTTTTAAAATTATTTCCAGGCCCTCTTTACACCTGTTTTTTTTTCCTGAATATAAGCTCTTAACCTCAGAATATACAACAGAATACATAGCAGTCAGGGTTAATTATTGAACCCTTAATTAGAGACGAGCACTTAAAGGCTTGTGAATGCCAAAGAGGGAGATGCAATTGGAAATGCTCTTCTACAGTTCCAATTCTGCAAAAGGGAGAGGCAGCCTCTGACTATTTCACGAGTGGATGCCACAGAACACTTTACTTTACTTTATTGATTTGTAATGCGCAGCCATGGGCCCTGAGGCGTAAGGGTGCGGACAAGACAAACTAAGGGAAAACAGATGGGAACAATGTCTCAGCGGATCACACCAGGCCACGAGAGTATGACCTAACGGTAGATGAATAGAAAGCCGTCAGGGAAGGCTGTTGTCTTTGGGTCAGCGGTAGAGAGTTCCACAATTTAGGGGCGCGAGACAAAAGGGGCCATTCTCAACCTTCTTTAGTTTACATCGTGGGAGCATCAGGAATTTTTTATTGCTGGACCTGCAGGTAGGACGGCATTATGCCCAGTCTGCATTTAAAGACAATGGTGAGTAATCTAAACTTAGCTTGGGCCTCTACTGGGAGCCAGTGTAGGGCACGCCTAGCATCTGAGACGTGATTGTGGCAGGTCAAACCCGCAACCACTCTCACAGCTCTGTTCTGAATTACTTGGAGTCTGCTGGCATCAGTCTTGCAGAGACCGACCAGGAGACTACTGCAGTAATCGATTTTAGCCCTGATAATGGCTCTCGCTATGGATTCCGCGTTAGCTTGTGAGATGAAGGGTCTCAAGTGGGCAATCAGTTTCACGTAGTAGACCACAGCTGACACTGTTTTGCTAACATGGGCCTTCTTGCTAAGCGTCTGGTCCAAAACCACTCCCAAGATCTTTAATTTTGTTTGGGGAAAAATTTCGACAGACCCCAACATGAATGATTTGTAGGCTGGGTCCAGTTTAGCTAGGTTACTAGGGTTACCCACAATCATCAGCTCTGTTTTGGCTTTATTTAGAGCGAGGTTATTACGCATCATCCAATCTTCAATCAGAGCAAAGGTTCTATTGAGCTCCTGTTCATCTTGAGAATACAAGCCGGTTAACGGGACAACACACTGGGTGTGGTCGGCATAATTCGAGAAAATGATCCCTTCCTCCTCCAACATAGCAAAGAAGGGGGCCGTGTAGATATTGTAAAGGCCGGGAGAGGTGCTGGCTCCCTGTGGCACCCCATAAAGCACAGAGACAGGGAGAGCCTCGGCTTCCCCGAGGCAGACCCTGCTCTGCCTGTTATACAGGGAGGATCTGATCCAGGAGGCAGCAGAAGGGGAAAAAATAGCCAACTCAACTATTCTAGCTACCATAATGGAATGGTCGACCAAGTCGAATGCTGCAGACAGATCTAAAGAGAATGCAACCGAGTAGTCGGGACTTCAAGTCCAACAGGGAGGTCTCAGTACCAAAGCCCTGTCTGAAGCCTGACTGGTAGTCATTGAGGATTGGTAACTGGTTCAAATGCTTAGAGATCTGCAAATAGGCGACTCGGTCAAGGATCTTCAACAAGAAGGGCGTGTTGGTTATTGGTCTGTAGTTAAGAGGGTTATCAGCTGACAGACCTGGTTTCATCAAGGTAGGGGTGACCCAGGCTTTTTTAACTCATCCGGAACAAGTCCCTCCTGTAAGGATCCGTTCACGTACTTGCAGATTGTCTTATGGAGTGTTGGGGCGAGTTTTGATAATCAAGGAAGAACAAGGGTCTCCCTTGCATTTTGTTGCCTTGAGTTGCTCAACCACGATCTTTAGTTCCTTCTCTGCTATTGGGTGAAAATTAAATTGGGTAACCAGTGGGTTTCTAGTGAAGGGCTCTGGGATTGGTGTCAAAGCCGCTTTTTTAAGCACAATGTCATCTCTAATGCCCATGAGTTTATTGTGTATTCCGTTTTGTATTGGTTGGCACCAGGTGACATCATGTGGGTGGGTAGACCCCTGCGGTTGGGGCGTAGACTCTGATTCCTTTAGAATCGTGAAAAGTTCCTTAGTATCTGATTTAGCATTTTGGATTCTGTGGTTATAGTGGTTAGTTTTTGCTTCTGCTACTGCAGATTTATATAATTTGGCCCCTGATTCGTAGTCAGCCAAGGAGGCAGGGCTAGGATTGGCTTTCCAAAGGTGAAATAACTTCAAGGTTAGGGATTTATGTTTTTGTAAATCCTTTGAGAACCATGATTAAGTTCTTTTATCCCCATTGGTTTTTTTAAGTGTCAAGGGCACGAGCTGAGAAGAGATGTGATCTAAGTTAGCAGTTAGTCCACGAGACATGACTTGGACGGGAGAGGGATGTGCAAAGTTTATTGCTTGGTCCAAGAGAGGTTAAATATTATCAAGAGTGAGGTATTTAAAATCACACTACCGAATGAGTTTGGGCATTATCTTTTTGATTTTAAGAGGGAAGGCAACCGTGATAGTAAAATGCACAAAGGCGTAAACTGACCAAGGACAAAGGCTAACTTGGGTGTCTTGGCAGGTGACCTTGACCACTGAAACCTAGTCCAGAGTATGGGTAGGGGCGTAGATTTGTTGTGAGAAGCATAAACCAGAAAGTACCTGTTCAAGTTCAGCCGCTAAGGGGTCCTCAATGTGTCTGAGTCAATCACACAGAACACATAGGGATGTTTCAACACAATTCTTTGGACATTTTGACAGGGGGAATGCCCGTTGGAAGGGGAACAAACTCAAAAGGCAACAGTGGGAAGAGAGGGCTGCACCAAGCTCAGTGGCTATCGACAAAGACCCTAATGGTTGTAAACCCACTAGCAAAGTTCTAATAGATCTGCATACCCCGTTAGACACCAGGACCCACTATTAATGTCCCTCAAAGGGATCCTCATCTAGTTGTATACCACATTTAACATATGCCATGCTGTACCGAGGGACACTGGATTTTCTATATATGGGTAAGCCTAGCGGTTTCCCACCTCCTGTGATGAATTGGATTCTGCTCCACATGAGTACAACGTTGAGTAGGATTAAAATAGCACACTCAGTCCTTACAAACCAAAATACAACGCAATCATAACGGTATAACAGGGACCTTTAAGAGATATACCTGTGGTGAATTCACTTCTGGGGCACCAGTGGTCCAGGGATGAATATCAGTTTCTAAACCATCAATCAGCCCCACACCTCTAGTACACCAGAAGGGATCCAAACAGATTGTAAACACAAGCAAATTATAAACCTCCTTGTCCAATTTTGGTAACAGCAGTCTTATCTCCGAAAGATCGTGGCTCATGGGTCATTTGCAACACAGCGGAAATTCAATTATCACCCAATGATAAAAGGGACTGTCCAGTCAAGGTTGTATAAATCATCTACTTTATTATTATCACAACAGACAGTTCTAGCACACTGCGAAATACAACCCAACCTGTAAGGGAATGCAGAGGACAGTTTCAAAGAAGGAAAAGGAATGCAATCTGCATTCTGACAGGAGGGTAGTCCATATAGTAAATAATCACAAGAGTTCAAGGATACTTGGTTTCAGCACAAAGGGAGCAATGGGTCGTAAAATGTCACTAGGGACCTTCGGAGAAGCACCATGGGACAAGAACCACAATGTATCTGGTGCTGTAGGAGTGCTTGGTGTGCAACAGTGTTGAGTCAGTTTCAGGGCGCATTGAAGCTTTTGCGACAGAGTTCAACATGGGAAATAGCTGGGGGTATCAGGCAGCAGGCAGTTTGGCGAGCGAAGCTTGGCGGACAGTTGCAGGCTGCCCTACACGACATCTCAGGGTCAGAAATCATTGTCTCAGTGCTGGTCGACGATGCTGAAGCACTGGAAGTGTCTCGGATGGCTTTAGTGACTGCGGCATAACAACAGTCAGTGGTGTAGTCGGTTGTAGCTCAAGGGGCTCGACTGGCTCAAAAATGTCCTTTAAGGTGGATGTCGATAGATGACTGTCGATGTACTCCTCCTAGCTTCTTCATTGAGCTTGTGTTGTCCTTTAAGGAGGACGGGCCAAAGCTGAGGAGAGTGTTGCAGGCAGCTACTCTTGCTTTTAGTTTGGTTTAGAGACTCTATGGCACTTCCCACCTAGGAGGCTTGCTGCAGAGCCTAGCAGGGCACACTGTGTGCTAGCTGGGAACCAGTTCTCGAGCTGCTCGGGTGTCTTTTGGTTCAGTATCTCCCTCTGTTCCCTGGGAGATGTTTAGGGGCGGGATCTTGCTTCCAACTTGGAGGAACTGGCCTTCTTTTACTGGCAGAAGATGTAAGGCAGACTACCTTCAGCCAGTGTCCAATGCTGAGCTCTTCTTACTCTGTGCAAAGTATTCAGATTATCTGCTCTTATGAATGGTGTCCCCTTGCAGAGATGACTACTGTAACACACGCAGTCCCAGACATGACATTTCACTGTCAGTCAATACTGAGGGCGGGAGCTGGCATCAAGTTGGCACAGTTGCATATGAAAGGCTGTTGGGGTTTTCTGTCTCCTCTGTTGGCCTCTGCAGCCAGGCCCCATGTGGGCCTGTTTGAATTCAACTGTGATCAGTATGGGAATGCTGCCACCAGCTACAGGGCTCAAAAAAAAGGACAGGGCAGATCCATGGAGCTTTGTTAGTTAATTAGGCTGGCCATGGCAGGGAGAAACTGCTTCGTCCCTCCCTCTTCTGGAGATGCATTGTGTACTCCACCTGTCAGATCCCAACGAATTATGATTGTGTCCACCCAGAGTACACAGGTCTATGCATATGTCATGTGGTGAGCATAGGAAAATGTGTGCGGATTAGCCCCACACGTTTTCCAAGGTTTGATCCACTATGATTCAATTTCATTTCAAATTTCAAAAAATCCCAGGTGAGCGCACACCCACCATGCGGATAGTCGAGTAGAGGGACCCCTAACACCCATTTGCCAAATGTTAGGGGTCTGGGCCAGGGGCTGAATGCCCCAAACAGTCAGTGAACAACAAACAAAAAAGAAGCACTTACCTTGCCCCACAGTTGTGCGACAGTCTGGTGGTGCCGCCGGATGGGGGAAGTGGGAGGACCGAGGGCTCACAAGAGCCAAAGCTGGGATTTCTTTTCTGTGATAAATATTGTGATGTGCCCTTGTTACTTTCCAGGATCACTGATCAATGCAAGAAAAGGCAGTATCTACCAATTTCTGAATTCGAAGCACGTGGCATCCTCTGCAGGTCTTGCCAAAGTGAAGTCAGGCAAGACATTTGTTGGAACAGGCTGGAGCATTGTGTGGGATGTTTCAATGACCAGAAAGCATGTGCAATTCTGGGTAGCCCCAGCTGGGTATTCCTGCAGCATTTCAGTTGTAGAATTATTTTGGAGTGCTGTAAAATGGAGATGCTGTGGCGATGAAAGCTCAGTTTTCCAAAAAGTTCCCTTGTAAAGGGGGATTGTTTTTGTGAAGCGATGAGCAAAGTGGCTTGGGGTGGGGCTGAAGGCTTACTGGGCCCAGAGGTAAAACTACACTCTTAGAGGGCCACCACTTAATGCTCCAGTGGGATGTGGCCACTGAAACAGACAGCAACATCCCTTGCCTATCTTTGGATTCTGGAAACCTCCTGAATCTTCAAACAGGGATCCACAGGACATGTGCAGCACTTGTGGCGACTTATTAGAGGACTGTGTTTATTCCAGCCCCTGATTTTGCTTAACAGCCTTTTGGTGCACGGGGGCCTTTGTCACAAGTACATTTCGCTAAAATAAAATGTGCATGTTTATTTTGCGGTGATAGTTTTCAAAACCTGCTTTACCTCATTTGGTACGTGAAATGCAGGTCATCAACCAAGCGTGTGAGGGGCATTAATGTGGCAGTTTAAGGTATGCTATAGAGTCTCTCACTCTTTTGGTCTCCCGACATGTGCTAAATACAATTGTCCTGGCACCAAAACTCACTCATGCACTCCACTCCTGGCACCCAAACTCATTTATAGACTTGTGGTTCAAGGACCAAATCTGACGCAGCCAGCACCACAGTAGTCTCCCTTAGATCTTGAATCCATAGATTCATAGTTCCATAGTCTTTCCCTGGATCTGGGGAGTGAGGTCATGCCTTATTCCACCGTGGCACCCACAGCCTGCAACACCATCAACGGACATCATGCGACACCAAGATGGCCATCACCCTCTACCTTTTGCCCGACCCGATGTGCCTGGTTGCAAGCACCTTGCATCTTCCTTGCCTCTGATTGGCCCCAGCCCTGCACGAATGGGACTGCGCCACAAGCCGGGAGGCGAAGCCGACACACACTCCAAGGCACAGCACTAAGGCTGCATGCCCTGTCTTCACGGGAAGCCGGAGAAGGTCACGACAGAGGTAAGACCTACTCCTGCCATTGTAGTCACCTGCCCAAGATCACATAACTCGAGCACTTCTACATCTGTGCCCTCCAGCTTACTTTACACATCGCCATGTTCGCAAAACTTTGCTGCAGTCGCTTTAAACCTGTGACCCCGTTCTTAGCTTTGTTACCTCTAAACTTTGGTTGTTACATGTCTGACATAACCTACCTGTAACTACTTGCTATCAGTATGTTGTGTGGTGTCTCCCCGACCCACTTGGTCACCCATATGCTGTGTGTGCATCCCCCCTCCCCCTCGGTCACCCGTATGTTGTGTGGTGTCTCCCCCCACCCCCCTGGTCACCTGTTTGCTGTATGTGCATACCGCCCCCCGGTCACCTGTATGTTGTGTGGTGTCTCCCCCCCAACCCCCTGGTCGCCGAATGCTTTGTTGTGTCTCTGGCCACCCCACTGGTCACTGGTATCTTGTGTGGTGTCTCCCCCCACCCCCTTGTTCACTTGTGTAATACGTGGTCTTCCCTACCCTCCTGGTCGTTTGTGTGCTGCATTAGATCCCCACACCGCCTCCCACCACCCCTCCCCTCTCTGTGCCTTCTCTTCCTAGTCACACCCGCCTAAACTGTCTCAACGTATCATATGCTGTTGCAGCCCCCCAACATGTCGATGACACCTAATCTGTCCCTGCACCTGGTATGATACTGCAGCCGTGCAACATAGAGCCGGGCAACAGGTCTTGCCACCTAATCTGACTTTGCATTTTTATGATACTGCCTCCTGCAACATGGGGCTGGGCAACATGTCTGTGCCGCCTATTGTTGATGTTGCATTTGTACTCTGCTGCCTCTGTGAAGCATGGGGCTGGGCAACATGTCTGTGCCGCCTATTGTTGATGTTGCATTTGTACTCTGCTGCCTCTGTGAAGCATGGGGCTGGGCAACATGTCTGTGCCGCCTATTGTTGATGTTGCATTTGTACTCTGCTGCCTCTGTGAAGCATGGGGCTGGGCAACATGTCTGTGCCGCCTATTGTTGATGTTGCATTTGTACTCTGCTGCCTCCCTGAAACATGGGGCTGGGCAACATGTCTGTGCCGCCTATTTTTGATGTTGCATTTGTACTCTGCTGCCTCCCTGCAACATGGGGCCGGGCAAACACGTCTGTGCCACCTATTTTTGATGTTGCATTTGTACTCTGCTGCCTCCCTGCAACATGGGGCTGGGCAACATGTCTGTGCCGCCTATTGTTGATGTTGCATTTGTACTCTGCTGCCTCTGTGAAGCATGGGGCTGGATAACATGTCTGTGCCACCTATTTTGACTTTGCGTTTGTACTCTGCTGCCACCCTGCAACATGGGGCCGGGCAAACACGTCTGTGCCACCTATTTTGACTTTTGCATATGTATGCTGCTGTTGACCTGTAAAATGGGTTAGACGAACTGTCTGCATCTGCAAACCCTTATGTAACTAAACAAGCCACCCCCTGCTACATGGGTTATAGAACATGTATGTATGTTTGTCTTCGCAAGCACTTATGTAACTAAGAAAGCCTTCTTGTACAGCGCCGTGATTCCTGAGGGCAGTTGTGTGCTCTATAAATGCAAATAAATACATTTAAAAAAATGGTCACTCCCCGCTCCCCAGCAAAGATGTTTCTCTGTCCACTGTCCGTGTTGCACGGAACCAGGAAGCTTGCTGAGAGGATTGTCTAGAGTTCAACAACATTATTTGTGGACGTGTCACAATAAGGGCCAACTTCAATATAGATGGGGTCTTAACAAGTAACAAACATTGTGGGAGGCGCCAGAAGGGCCCTCCTGGATGTAACCAGACTTCAAAATGATGCAGTTTTACTCCTTCTCTATCAGGTTGCCCCGAGTATCTCTCTTGTACTCTGTGCTCCATTCGTTGGCTGTCAGCGATGAAGCATGAAGAGTTTTAGGATATGGCCACAGCATGCCATGCCTTTGATAACCAGGGACTGCAGGTTCTACACCTGCATTAATCGTCGTGGCATAGATAGTTATGCAGTGTTTTGTTCTGGACCGAAATGCCCATAAGTGGTGGGCTTCATTTATATACAATAAAATCAATCTAACAAGGCATACACAACAATCTGTGCTAGCGTGTGTAAGACTGCGTGTGTGTGCACGCGCACACCACATGTAAGCACTCTGGTGTATAGGATGTGTGCAAGGTCAGGCTGATGGACATAATAGAATTGCTTTACATGCTCACAGCATGGGACTTGGACTACTCAGAAATGATGCTGTAGTGAGCAGCGCATTAAGGCAGCCAGAGCCCGATCTACTAATACTTTGAGGGGGCATAGGGCAGTGGTTCTGGAAATCTGACACTCAGGCTAGGATTAGATTGGTCACAGCCTCCCAATAGATGAATGGACATTATGGTGTCCATGTCTTTAGAAAAAGGGAGCTGAATCCTTGCCCTGCTCCATCATAGGCTCCTTACAAGGAAGTGAAAAAAATTGTCCACAGGCGCCCCTCTGCGAGAACGAACACGGCTGAATGACCTGTTCTTTGGGAAGGTACCCACTTGAGAGTCCGCAGCCACACTTAAGCTCACTGTACCTTTCACAGAAGGCAAATAGCCATTTGCATATCAGTCTTTGTCCCGACCACATGGGCAATCCAGCACTGATATTCTATGGCAATTCTCTTGTGAACGAGAGTACCAACAGCAATCTCATACACGTGTTTCTGTCTTGTTGGGCCTCATCAGTGAGGTGGAGCTGTGCCTCTCTGAGCACAGTGAGCAAGGGGTCCACGTCTGGATGACTCTAGGAAACTTAGGGTAACTAAACCTAAGTCCCTTAAACAATTAAAAAATAGACCATAGGTGCCCCAATGCGAGAATGAACACGGCTGAATGACCTGTTCTTTGGGAAGGTACCCACACGAGAATCCGCAGCCACACTTTCTCACTGTACCTTTCACAGATGGGAAATATCCATTTGCATATCAGTCTTTGTCACCGGAATTCTATGGCAATTCTCTTCTGAACAAGAGTACCAACAGCAACCATGTACACGTGTTTCAACCCCAGGCAGTATTGTATAGCAGGCCCCCACTTTGCAACATCCCAATGAGAAGTCTAAGAAGCAGTGAACATTCCCTAAAGGGCCTGTCTGTGGTCCTTTGCTTCGTAAAATATCTGTGTTCAGAGCCAACATAATACAGATAGGACTTGAAAAAAGTTGTGGCCCATCACAAGAAAATCTACATCTGCGCTGTGCGGAACTTCTATCTAATGAGAGACTACCCTTTGCTGGCAGCGGCATATGGAGGCAGAGCAGAGACCACTTTACTGAATGCTAGAGGAAGCCATCGGGTGAGTTTTCTATGCCCTCCCACAGACATCAGCAACTCCTACAATGTGATCCACTGGTCCATATCTGCTCGTGTGACACCATCCACACAATGGTGAGGACCTATCCACATACTCTTCCCCGTTCACCCCAATATGCCTGTAAACTGCAGATCATGCATGGTTCACAAATTATTCTTGCTTTTCAATAATTGTTTCTCGTTATTTTTCTCCATCAGAAGCACATTTTAACACAATAGAGAAGCACAAACACCAGAAGAAAGACTTTGCACCCCATGTGCTTTCTGTGACGAATGTGCGTTCTTCTTCCTCATACTATTATCATGATATCTAGGTGGGGAATGGCTCCTCTGCCGACGCATGCCCATCTCATGGCCTGTGTCTTCCCATCCAAAGCCTGCATCACGCTCCCCAGCCTTCTCTTTTTGAATTGTGTACAGCTGCAGAACGTTAAGTCTCCCGTGGGGATTGAATCCATAGTTTCATAGTTCTATAGTCTTTCCCTGGATCTGGGGAGTGAGGTCATACCTAATTCCACCGTGGCACCCTCACTCCCCCACAGCCTGCAACACCATCAACGGACATCATGCGACACCAAGATGGCCGCCGGGATCACCCTCTACCTTTTGCCCGAGCACCTTAAAGCCCTGCCCCAAGTTTTAATACCCTCTCCCAGGGCAGTTTTATTCACAACAAAACGGAGAGGGAGAGCGTGTGTCACAGGAATCCCCTGAAAGCCTGAGTGATCATCCACACTGGTTCTTCGAGAACAATTTTCACAGAAAATCTAAAACCATGCAGTACTTGAGGAATTTTTAAAAAGGCAATACTTTTTGTGAGCAAAATGTTGGCAAGTCTCTTACGTACAATAAAAGTTTACTATTCGGAAGAGCTCACAACTATAATACATTAGAACCAACACATTTAAAATCACTCAAATCAAAATACCAGTGCAGCCTCCTTATGTAAATAAGGGAAGTCTGAGAAAATTCATAGACGGCTCTATTGGCCCCAGAAAAAAATCTGTCTAGCTCAATAAATACCTATCTCTCTCTCCCCGTCTGAGAAAGAGAGGCTCTCTGGGATAATAAATATTCTCTGAACCTGAGCCCCTCTAAAAATAGTTCCTGCTTGTCTCTTGCAATCCTAAGGCAAAGGGAGTGGAGCAAAGGTCTACCTGCTCTTTGTCCAATCCGTACATGCTCAATTGACGATAGTCAAGCAGCTCCCTCATCTCTGCCCATTGCATGAATATTAGGGAAGGACTAGTTATGTTGTGCTTTGCAGCATGCATGAGCCACGTTTCCATTTAGACTGCCCCTTGGCACTGAGTGCTGTCTCTGTCTCAGTTAGCCGAATGTTGTCTGCAATATATGTTATATCATTGGTGGGAGCCTAGAGCCATGTTTGTTCAATTCTTCTCTCGTGTGCCCCATAATTGAGATCAAGAACTCAAGAAGGAAAGCTAGAGACCGACCACCACAGGCAGTCTTATTTTCGGAAAATGCATCACATCCAGCACAGAGAGGCATCTGCAGTTCTGCTGCACATAAATGTGGCACATTTTTGGTAACACTACTTCTTCACTTACAGGTGTGATGGCTACAATTTTCCCAAAACTAGACCATATTACTGTGTTGGAATACCATTTGGAGACTGTAAAAGCCTTAGCTTTTGATTTGTATTAGTGAAATGACAAAGGTAATTCTGTTTCTGAAAGGAGGTCTGCTAATTCAAGCCAGGACCTTCCACATAGGGCACAGGAACTCTCCTGAGGAGGTCCCCTGGAAAACAGTGCTTCAAAGGCAGTCACACCCGGTTGCTGATTACTGGAGTCTGTTTAAAGTCAGCAGACATGGGAAGAGGTTGGAGTTGGAGTAGAGTCACAGAAGAGAGGTAGGCAGACAAAGGGGTTCCACCATCTAGGTTTATACTTGGGCTCTATACAACCTCCTGCTCTTCCTACCTCTCGCAGACAAATCATTCTGGCTATGACGTCAGAAGGCAAAGGACCCTTGCTTCAGCAGCAGGGATTGGACCCCTCACAACAGGCTTGCTTTGGACCAATCCCCTGCAACATTTTGCCATTATAAGGAAAGGAATCACTCTCCTTAGCTGATTCATCTTTGGACTCGCGGAAGGAGTCACTGGAACATTGTTGGCAACATAGCCTATTCCAAAGTCCTCTGCCCTAGAGCTGCAGATAGAATGCATCCAAGGCAGAGCCAAGCTCTGCTTCCTAACCATCTCCAGGGAAAAGTGAAATTGACACTGCTGTGAACCAAGCCCTCGCTGCTGGCTGAGCACTGGAACCTGGATCCTGCTGTATGGAGTTGAGGGAACCCTTGTGGGTGCCAGACCACTTCATGCAGTGAAAGTACAGAACAAAGGACCTTGACTTGTCTCTGATGACCCTTGATTTGGCCTCCTTTGAAACCTAGAAGTCCTAAAGTAGCTGGAATCCTTTTTCATGACCTTGAGACACCTTCGAGTTGGTTGCACCATGCATGATGCACTTCGAGCCGCTACAAGACCCACTGTTCTGCTGTCACCACTCTGCTCATCTTTGAAGTACTTAGCTGCCGTTAAAGCCATCCAGGTGCCAGCTCGACCTATTGAAGAAGACCACTTTAACTCAACCCAATCGCCAGCTTAACTTTATCGAAGCAATTGATTTGAACACAGATTCAGCCTGCTAGAAGCCATAAACTTGCCTGTCTCAAACACAGCAGACTCGATCCATCAGAAGCATTATTTTGCCACTGACCTGCCTGCCATCTTGAACCACTGAAGCCATCAATTCAACCATCGCAAACACCTACTTGGCCCAACGGAAGGCCACACATCAAACCAACTTGACGCTGACTCACCAGTGGGACAGCAAAACCCGAACGTCTCAAGACTTGTTTGAACACAGTAAAATAACCCAAAATCCTGGCCCAGCATTGTTGAGTACCAAGACAAGAACTACATTTATGTTGAAGCTGCCTTGTCACCATTGGTCCATTTTAAGGGACCATAGTGACCTTTTAAACTCCCGTTTAATTGTCTTATTGCAAACATATCCTTGAACATTGACGTTGCTGCTGAAGTCTTTTGCCTGAACACCCCTGCTTATCAATCCAGAGTGTTGTCGGGGGTACTACCAGGTATGCCAGAGTCTGGCTGGGGGTCTGCAGACTTTGAGGGCTCAGAACCCTCCCCAGAATAAACAGAGAACTCAGTCAACGCCAAGTATAAACTGTGGTTTATTGCAAATAAAACCAACAGGAATCAATACAATGAAACAGAGAGTCTCTGGTACATCTCATCGTTCCATTGCGTACAGGCCCATTATGTGTGACTCTGGCATCATCACTTGGGCCCTTCCCCAAAAAACCTATAATCACAAGGGATTGGGTATTGAGAGTGTTATTACCTATGGGGTCTCCTATAGAAGTTATTCTACTGGTCCTCACATGTCAGGTGGCTGGCCTGTCCCATCCCCAAGAAACTATCTATTACATGTTTGCAGAGTAGTGGGCTTACCATTGGTTCATGCCCCTTGCCATACACCCCTGGGTTTCTAAACTGTGATTGGTTAGAGCTGAACTCCCCAAGCCTGGGATTGGAATCGGTTCTCAGCTCGCTGTGCACCCTTTTCAAGGTGATGTGAACGATTATGTGTCTGTATTGTAACTTGTGTGTACCACTTTTGCCTATGAGAATATGCTCCTTACGTTGCAACACTTGGTGCAGTATGTGTCTGGCTTGCTGGGATCGGCTCCCCTTTCCCACCACAGACGGCTGTCAATTGTCTCATTTGGCTGTACCATGTGTTTAGGGATCACAACATTGAGCTATTCAGCTTGCAATTATGAGGATTTATTCAGTTTTTCTGCAGCTGGTTCCCTTGTTGTCTGTACAATGGAATGTGTCCTCGTATCTCTGACCTTGGCAGTGGGCCTGTCCTGCATGTCTTGCTCTCTGCGCAGCCTGAATCAGTTCTGCTCGTCTCATACTCAGTGGCCAGAGACCTGCTGTAATTTTCCTAACCCTTATAATATGTTTTCTACATTGTCCATGTTGTGCTAGGTCCTCTATATGTTAGTCACACGTGGTCCTATCAGGTTCCGTATATATCTGTGTAGTGCCATGGGTTTATTCACGTTAAGCATTTGCAAGCTTGCTCAGCATCTCTTGTGCCTTGAGGTTTTGCGTTACTGCTTTTGGCTAGTGCAAAAATAATAAAAGCATTGACAGTATGTATTTGTATCTGTCCTCTGGCTGTAGAGCTGTGTAAGTATGTTCTTCGTGTATACGAGTGTGTGTTTGTGTAATGCGGTGCAGGGCTGCAAATGTGCTTCATGTCTAACGTTGCTGTGTAGTGGTGTCACTGGAGACATCAGCACTGTGGCTTCTTGGTGCTCAGTTGAGACTACCCATAAAGGCATCTCTGTGCACGATATCTGGCCCTTCTGCCATACATGTAAAGATTTGCATTGTATTCGGTCTGTATGGCTGGCTGGGTATCTATATTGTGTTCTTCATTAGTTGTGCGTATTTATTTAAGTCCCTATATTTTCTCACAGACCTTTGAGTTGACATTTTATTTTATTTTGGTACCACTGTAATGTTGTTTTTGTTGGAACTGTATCGGCTCACACCCCTTGTGAACAATATAAACAAGAGATTCTTTTAGCAAATTCTCTTTCTCTGCAAAAACAAATGAATACTGGCTAAAATCACCCTAAGGCACTCTTTTCGGCAATTAGAAATTTCACCAATCCTCAGTGCATTAATGTTGGATTGCCAGCCTCTTTTCACATGGCAAATGAGCTCCATGTGTTCTTTCTGGGTAAAATAAAAATATCAGAAATAACATTGATACTCTACGCACAATCTCAGAACCTGGTTTATTGTGCAACACTAAGCTGGACTCAGAGATTTTGTGCCTCATTAGGAGTTTGAAGGTAACCATGGCGCTAATAGCGCCATGGCTGCCTCCAAACCCTTACCGCCTCCGCCCTGGTGAATGGAGCTATTACAGCCCCATTCCAAGGTTGGCGGGGGCGGTAATTCCCCATTCACCAGGGCCCTTCCCCATTTGAGCCCCCATAGGGCTCAATGGGAATCCGGAAGGCGCTAATAACGGTACCGCAAAATGCGGTACCGTTATTAGCTCCAAAGTCCCTTTGCGGGTCCCGTCCTTAATGCCTGGAAAAAGTAGGCGTTAAGGGAGGAACCGCAAAGGGAACTCGTAGTAGGGCAGTAAGGGATTACCGGCACCGGTGCCCTTACCAGTGCCGGTAATCCCTTACTGCCCACCTCATAATGAGGCCCTTTGAGTCCCAAATGTACATTCAAAGTTGTTAATACTGCGGAAATTGTTAATTTACTAGCTAAATTGAAGCCTACCAACTTTGTATATGATCCCATTCCTGCATGCTTGGCCAAGAAACACACATATGCTCTTGGTGAGAAAATACAGATTTTGGTGAATGCTTCACTTGCACAGCACTGTGTTCCATCAGATTTTTAAAAATCCTATCTCACACCGCTACTAAAAATGACAACACTGGATCATAAACTGTTTTCCAACTATCATCCAATTGCTGGCCTTTTATGGCCAGCAAAAATACTGGAAAAAATTGTAATCACCCAACTGCAAAGCTTCATAGGGGAACATAATTTGTTGGATGTTTATCAATCAGGATTTAGACCTGGCCACGGAACCGGGACGGCTCTTGTGGCAGTCTGGGACGACCTGCTGAGGGCTGCTGATGATGGCGTCATTAGCATGCTAGTCATGTTTGACTTGTCGGCAGCCTTTGACACAGTCGATTTTAAGATTCTTCTTTCCAGGCTATCATCGGTAGCAAAGGTTTCCGATGAGGCTTTGAAATGGTTAGTTTCATTCCTTACCAAACATGCTCCCAACCACTCCGTGCCCACTTCTATTTGGTGCACCTACAAAATTCTCTAAAAAAGTAAAGAATCTTGCCTGTATCTGACAGTCCAGTTTGAACTACAATTTGTATGTTAATGAGACAGTCAAATCTATATACTACCAGCTGAAATTGATTAAGCTTTACTACCTCTCATTGCAGAAAAAGATCGCTCAACCGTGGTTGGTATACTGACAAATTATAGACTGGACTACTGTAATGCAATTTTTATGGGAGTTCAAAAATACCAAACAAAGACTGCAGGTAGCTCAGAACTCTGCGGTTAGACTGATCTTTACCGTGCCAAGGATATCATCTGTCTCTCAGAATTAGGAAAGGTCCAAAAGTGAATTCTGTTTTAAGGTTCTGTGCCTGGTCTTTAGATGCATTCATGGTTTGGCCCCAACATACTTAGTGTCTAAAATCCAACGTCATCAGCCGACTCGATCGCTTCGATCAGTCGGACAAAATCTGTTGGTCGTCCCTTTTACAAAAATGACAAACTTGGGGCAACAGGTGTTTTTCATCCCTTGGCCCCTATTCATAGAATGCTTTACCTAAGGACCTTCAACAGAATGCGTCCTTACCTGTACTTAAGAAGAGATTAAAAACATATCTCTTTGTGTAATCATCAGAGTCATCCCCTAGTTCTTAAGTTGGCACTTTGACGCAACTATCGATTTGATTTCACATTTGCGGCTAGATGCAACTTCTGCTTGGACCCTACTTATAGGGTATGCGTGTAATAAATGCTAAAATCAAAGCAAATCATGTGAAGTTACAGCCTACCCTCGGCCGACGTAGCCAATAGAGGTAAAGGAGGTATACCTGTCGGGCTGGCCATAGTTCCAGCCTTTATGATTGGGATCACTGTCTGTTTGGTAGTAGTGAGGGTCACATTAGGCAGTTAAGCCACTACTAATCCTTGTACTCCAGCAGAGCCATTTTGACACAATTGGAATACGAGAATGGGGTCTAAATCTGTTTCTGTTTGCAAAGTCCACATTCACCCAGGATCCCCAATGTTACCTTTTCGGGAAATGGCACAACCGTCTTTTAGTCTCACCTCTCCTCAATCTCACTGTGGAACCTGGCAATGTTCACCAGCCATGGTAACTGGCAACACGCATCCAGAGAGAGGCATTCAAGGGCATGGACTAGCCTATACGGAAGTTGTACAGGCCAGCAGAAATGCATGTCATGTATCACAGAAGCATAATGGACGGGGGCAATTTGAAAACACCAAATAGATAATCTTTTTAACACATTTATATAAAGGGAATAGAATACTCCCTGCCAGAGCGGTGGCTATCATTTCCGTTTCTCCTGTGTGCATGCATCTGCACCATTAAACACTCCGGTTTTCTACAATTTAGCACAAAATGGGGACAAGTCTACATTTGGCGTACACTATTTCACAGCAGGCGAGCTGGTATTTTTAGACAGAGGTGCCCCACGGGTCACTGCTCTGCATTTAACAAGTGCTTTGCATAATTAGTGAACAGAAGTTAGGCAGGCATCAGAAAGAAATAGGACCATGTACACAAAGAAGGTGAAGTAAAGCGAGAGAAAACTAAAAAGGAGAAGAACAATGTTAGGGTAAAGAAGGGAATAGAGAATGAAAAAATAAGGGTGACTAAAAATAACAGGGAAAGGAAAGACAAGGAACAGAAAAAGAGATATTGAATTAAAGAAAGATCGCAAACTATAGAAAGAGAAAAGAAAGGAGAGTAAGAACAAATGCGATAACGAAGAAATGGAGAGTAAGAACAGTGATAATGAACATAAGAAATGCAGGTGCGTGGCCATTGGGGTCGGCAGGGATGCCACACACAAGGGTAAACTTGAGTCCAGCAATTTTTTGCAAGTGACAGAAACTGACCATGCAGGGTCATTGAGACACTCATTTAAAATCGTTTTGCTGTTCTTTTATCTAGCTCTTGAAAGTGTAAAGAACATTGATAAACCTGCCTTTAACCTTGTGCATTCTATGATCTTTGGATCGTCTTCTCCTCGAGGTTTAGCATAATGTGACGATCCTTCAGATGGCGCTGATTCTTCCCAGAGGGGAACCCCTTTCCATGAGGCTAAGGAGGTGAGGCCACTAACCGATAGTCCCCCTAGGGGTGGTAACATGCGGGAGGACTCCATATCTGGGGAGACAAGGACCTAGGTCTTGGGCACGGCCCCTTTATCTCCCAACCCCACAGGACCCTTCCTTACATATGATAAAGTCAGAGACTATGTGTTACTGAAATGCATCAGACATTATGACTATGATAAGGACTGGGACGAAGAAGAACCCAAGAACGCTAAAATCAAGCATGAAGAGTGTTCTACCAGCTGTTGCCAATCGAACTGACGTTGTGCTAGGACAGTCCCAGCTACTTAAACTGAACAGTAAAAGACAAGGGGCCTCATTACGACTCAGGCGGTAAGGGTTTTACGACGGCGTAAACAGCGCCGACCCTTACCGCCTGAGTACGAGGTCCCTTAGCGCCATGGCGGATTTAACACCTGCTTTTAGCAGGTGTTAAAATCCATGGCGCTAAGGGACCATGGAGTTAATTACGCCACCGTAATTTACGGTGGCGTAATTAACGCCTTCCCCACTCCCATTATGCCCTATGGGGCAAAAATGGGAATGGGGAAGAGTAAATGGGGATTGGGGACTTACCGCCCCGCCAAGGTCGGAATGGGGCGGTAAGTCCGCCAACCACCATGGCGTAAACATAGTTTACGCCATGGTGGTAAAGTCACGGCCCAGGCGGTAACTTACCGCCTGGGTCGTAATGAGGCCCAAGGGGAGCGACATTCAGAAGGAGATGTCAGCAAGCTGGGAAGCCACCAAAAAGCCTGTGAGTTTGAAACAGGGCGTTTGAAGGCTGCATCAAAGCAGTTGTGTCCAGTGACAAACGAAGCAAGGGATGCCATGAAAGTGTCTGCAGTCGACTTGGAGCCGACAACCCAGAAGTTGAGTCAGTTTGGTGGTGCCGTGACCCAGGAGAAGGGAGTCATTCTCCTGGGTTGGGATAAGTACTCTACAGTTAGCTTAGTGATTTGTGTTTAAGTGACATGGATAGAATATGAGTTTTGACTAGGGCAGTACCTTTCCTTTTGACACAATGGAATTCCTGACTGGCCCATGTTTTAGTTTTGTTAAGGTAGAGAAATCAGCTCTAGCTTTAGGGACAGATAGGATTGCATTTTTTTTGGTTAAGTAAAAGTTTGTAGCAAAAAACATGCCTTCGCTTGGTCAGAGTCCTCATTACAGGTCGCCACATTGTGTATTACTTTGACACTTTTGGGGAAAGCTTTTTAGGCCTCTTATGAGATCAGTGGTTCCTTTTTGCTGCTGGGTGTTTGGGGCTTTTGGGGTTTGTGAAATCCTAGCAACACTCCTTGTGTAATGTAAGCCTGTACTAAGTACAACCCGTTTGAACAAAGCACAACTTTACAATTGAGTGAAACTAACAGAAGCGAAATAGTAAATCTAAGGATTAAAAGGTAAAAAGAAAAAAGAAGATACCGCCAAACTAGCGAGCAGGTGCATCGTTACCTCAATATGACGCTTGGGATATCCTTTATTTGACCTGCAGACCAGAAGGAGTGATGAAGGCCAAGCCGGACTAATACCCAGTCAAAAGAATTTGGTATTTCACCTGAGGGCGATTCGGATTTATGGGGAAATAATGTGTCTCAAACATATGAACAGACAAACATGTTGACAGATTTGAAGAAATGTTTGTCGAACAGGGCCTGCACGTGAGCTCCGTTTAGGCAGGAGAGTCTTATTTTCAGCCCATGAACACAACAGCCCAGATTTTAAGTTTACAGCTATTGTGGTTCTTTACATCTGGGCCTTTCCTTGCTCCTTCTGCAGCGTGCATCTAGTCATGTAAGGAAAAATGCATTGTGTTGCACATCCATTCTAGCTGCCTGCAGCCAACCTGGGGAGGAAAGCTTCTACATTGCCACTGCCAGGAGCAGACAGTGCTTTGGTTAATGACCTGATCACTTACCAGTAATCTTCATCACCCCCACTCCTGGTCTTCCTCATCACAGTCCTTGACATCATAGAGTAAGGTAAGGACTGTGATGAGGAAGCCATGCGAGGAGGAAATGAAGCCTGTGGAGTAGTTAACAATAGTAGTTAACTCACATTCACGCTGTATTACCTTTTGCTGAATGATCAATGACACTTGTGACATTAGTTTGGTGTTCTCAGGTCAAAACCCTGTCGGTGGATGCAAATGATCACAGGCTCGGAAGTGTGACACTTATTAGTACATTTTTCTTTTCGGCCTTATGTTAGAAGCCAAGCAGTCTTAACATTTGCAGGTTTTAACTGTAATGATGTGGAACTACCGTGTTATTCCTGTCCGCGGATCACTCCTTTGAATTTTATATATTCTAGCACTCTTATGCCTAAGGACTTCTTGTTTTCAGTGCTATAGAAATACATTTACATAAGTAAATAAAAAACTAGAATGCCCAAACACATTATCGGTTCACCGCCCTTTCGTTTTTCACAACAGGTTGGGTTGGATTATCTCCTAAAGGGACATAGGGGTTCAACTAAATTCAAAAGTAGCATATTATCAACAGAGTAAGGATGGAGATACTACAAAAACAAGTGTAGGGGCTGTAGCAAATCTAGGCTATGCGTCTCTTCTCCCCAGGGGGAAGCCACCAGCTGTGAGGCTAGGGAGGTGAGTCTGCTCAGCAAGACCCTCCCTAGGGGTCTGGGAAAGTGGGACCTCACTGGAAGTGACCCCCCTCTAGGGGACAAGGACTCCCATTCCCAGGAGGAACTCCCTCCGCCAGAAAAACAATCTGCATACATGGGATTCCTGTTAAACATCAATAACAGGGTTTTCCTTCAAACAGCAATAACATGGGTTCCCTTCTATTGGCTTCAGGTAATGCTGGACAGAGTACTACACCTGAAGAGAAACTTAAAGTTCTTTGGAACGCTAAACAGCCTGTAAAAGGACAGGACGAGCAAATTATGGATGCTGATAGAGAAGCATACGCAGAGGAAACCCACTGATGTATGCACGCATTGGAGAGATGAAGCCCGATTGAGCCACGGTAGCCAGCAGCAACATGAGAGAAATAGAATACTGAAGGGCCAGTGTAGCACACAGCAGAGCAACTGCTGCACGGATAGGGTCCAAGAGACTGTCCTGAGGGGTGGGGTGACCACAAGAAGTTTGTGGGGGGCCAGGGACCCTCCTAACAATTCCGAGACCCATACAAGGTGGAAGAACAAATCCTCCCACCAGCAAAGTTGTGCCGACCACCACAAGTTAACAGAACGAGCAGGATGAGCCTGCGTGAGAAGCGAGAAATCAGAGATGAAAAACAGCCAAAGAAGATACGTCCCATCACAGAGCCCGGTGAATCAGCCCAAGCTAACTGAAGGTACCCGGTGATTCTTATAAGGGGGAGTCCACAGGGATTGTATGAAGTTTACCAAAGGAATATCAATATAGAGACTGAAAGCCTAAGAAATAGGGAAGCCTCGTATTGGAAGACTCCAGAGTTGCATAAAATAATGTGTGATGAATACTGGCATTCTTTGATAAAAGACTTTGATAAGCCTAAGCAGCAGTGATAAAACTCAAAGGCACTTGAAACACAGGAAAAATTGTATACTATACCCTAACAAAGAGGCAGAGAAAACCCCAGAAGGAAAAGGGTTAAAATTTCTAAGAAAGAAAGGAAAAACGCACTGTCATAAGGAGCGCATGAGAGAGACTAGAGGGTCTTAAGAACACCCGCAGACCAAATGTTTAAACATATATCAAGAACTACAAAAACGTATCAGTGAGGCTTACCAAACATGCATAAATAAGTAATAGAGACGTTATATTTCTTTTGGGAACTCTTGTACCTTGGAAACCCGGAAACAAAGCCGAGAGAGTCTGCTAAAAGAAAGCTGCCTTATTTAGTTGTAAGTGGCAGAGGTACGCAGGGTTAGGTTATTTTACAGAGGACATTTTGTTTTTGGACGACTGACCATTAGTTAGTTTTGTTAGGTTGGGGAAAACCCCCACAGTCATAGGGCAAGATTGCTCTTTTCTTATTTTGGTCAAATAAAGAACATGGAAAGGTCCAACTTGCAACTGACTCCTTCTTCTGGTTCACCACAAGGCCCATTCAAATAGGATCAAGTGTCAAAGTCCAGTTGCCTAATTTATACACAGTCTGGCGATTCTAGGACCTGTGCATTCTTTCGTTCGCTCAGTCTTAAGTAGACCGTAATTAATTATATGGCATAAGGCTGGAACCAGTAAGCGCTTGTCAATGTTCTATCTTGGATGTTTGACTAATAAACCTCTAATAAGAGTTGAAACTTGACAGTGACTCTAGTGGAGATGCTGCAGGTGTAGGTGAAGGTTTGGACCCTATGTCCAGGGTAACCAACAAGTAATTAAGTACAAAGATTTTTCACAACCACACTGCGCAAAAACACATGGAATTAAATTGGATAGAATATTTAATGCGAACGAAGATAGCCGACATGCGTTTCGTCCACAAGGTCTTCTTCATCTTTCCACAGTTGGTCGGACCCAGGTAGTTTACCAGTTCATGGTCAGGGTATCTCTGTGGTTGTCATTAGGACCCACAGACCAGGCTGGGTCAATGTTTGATGATCGGGGTGTGGGATTCAGATCAGCTGGGCAAATGTGAGGAATGGCAGGGGGAGGTGGGCAAGATAATATGAGATTTGATGATCCTATTATGTACAATCCACTTCAATGTCGGCGAAGGTCATGTCGATATATGGAGTCTCTGATGGGGATTAGTGGTAAAGAGTCCGCGGAGAGGGATGGAAATGGGTAGGCCAGGTACACTGCATGGGATTTAAAATAACCACACACAACATTCGAGGGCTAAACTCGCCAGCAAAGAGATGCAAGCTGGGATCCTTTTTGAGGCACAAGAAACCAGACTTTCTGGCGCTCCAAAAAACCCACATATGTAGGAAAGATAAATCGCGTGTTAGACTACAAGGGTATTAACAGATTTTACAGACTAACATGAATGAAAGAAAAGCAGGCGTTTTGATACCGTTCAGAAATAATCCTGATATGTTGATTATGAACTCTGTGAGTGATAAGCAGGGGAGATACCTATTTGTTAAATTTCGCATTTAGAGGGAGGTATTTACGGTAGATACAGTGTACGCACCTAACTCTGGACAGGAAGGTTTTTTGAGGGCAACATTGACGGCACTCGAAAATATAGCTGAGGGCCATGTCATATTGACAGGGGATTTCAACATAATATGGAATGCGGAAATTGACAAAAGCTGAGTGGAATATGTGCCTCGGGGTACACAGTCACTACTATTTAAAGACAAATTCACACAACTGGGGTTAGTGGATGTGTGGCGGGTTAATAGGGGTGGGGAGGTAGGATTTACATTCTAATGGCATGCTCATAAAACCCAGTCGCGAATAGAATATATTTGGGTATCTGCCATATTGGCGGGACGAATCAGGGAAGTATCTTTGGGGTCAATTGCGCTATTGAACCATGCACCACTGGGGGCGCAATTGACCCCGACATCTCGTCGTAGGGGGCTTAGGCAATGGGTATTACCGGAATGGAGCCTAATGGATTCAGTTTTGTCGGGTATGATAGAGGAGAGAATTTAAGCCTATTTCGGGGACAATGCGATGCCGGATATGTCCTCGGCGATATGGGGGATGCCTTCAAAATGGTAATGAGGGGAGAATTGAGGATTTAGAGACACAACTTAAAAACATTATGCCGAAAATCGGTAATTATCCTACAAGGGATACAATGAAAATGTATATAGTGGTCAGAGGGCGGCTTGAGCTATTAAAGGCGAAAAAAGGCGGAAATAACCTTCTTAGAACTAAACAACATTGCTACATAAAGGGGAATAAAGCGGGAAGGTTATGAGCACGACAATTGAGACAGAGGACAGCGGCCCAAATGATTAAAAAAATTAGGGAAGGGGAAAGGGAGAATGGGATGGATACAGAGGGAATTATAGGGTGCTTTGAATTTTTCTATGGCGCTTTGTATTCATTCGATAGGCTTCCGGGATGGTCCGCTGAATACCTATCTTGCTGAGGTATCTCTTCCGAGGCTGCCTAGAATATACAGGGAAGATCTAGAGGAGGACATTACCGAGGAGAACGTTGATGCAGCCATAAGAAAGCTTCCACTGAAAAAGGCTCTGGGCCCTGACGGCTTCACATCCATTTTTTATAAAAAATACTGGAAAGTCCTAGCCCCCCACTTAGTGCGATTGTACAATTCCTTTGAAAGAACTGGGCACAGTACAGTTTCGATGGCTGAGGCCAAACTGGTGGTATTCCCAAAACTGGGAAAAAACCCAAAATGGTGCAGGCCCTATCGCCCAATAACACTAATCAATATCGATGCTAAAATCTATACTAAGATATTAGCCTCTCGACTGGAGGATATACTTCATATTATTAATAGGGCCCGACCAAGCGGGTTTCAACAAACAACTCCAAACCTTCGATAATACAAGGAGTTTATGTCATCGAATAGAGAAGGTAGAACGATGTGGGATCCCAGCAGTCCTTCTCACGGTAGATGCCAAAAAGGCATTCGACCGGGTAGAATGGCCCTTTCTTTTTCAAACAATGAAGAATATGGGGTTTGGGGATCGTTATCAAAACCCAACCCTCTGCCTGTCTGTCAATTGACAGCTTTTGGGCCAATCCGACTATGGAGGGGGACAAAACAAGGGTGCCTGCTGTATCCCTTGCTTTTTGCAATTTATCTGGAACCTTTTCTGCAGCATACACAGGTAGCACGGGCGTGAAAGGGGTCCATTTGGAGGGTATGAACATAAAATAATGGCATTTGCCGATGACATGCTACTGGTGCTATCAGAACCCGTAGAATCCTTAAGGGCGATCGTCTTGGAACTTGCATTATTCGGGGAAGTGTTGGGATTAAGGGCCTCATTACACGGATGGCGGTAGGGATTTACCGGTACCGGTATTTTACCGGTAAATCCCTACTGCCTTACTACGAGGTCCCTTTGCGGGTTGGGGGATTTAACGCCTGCTCTTTGCAGGTGTTAAAATCCAACCCGCTAAGGGACCTCGGAGCTAATTACGGCACCGCAAAATTGCGGTGCCGTAATTAGCGCCTTCCCCATTCCCATAGAGCCCTATGGGGCAGAAATGGGAATGGGGAAGGGCAATGGCGGAAGGGGGATTTACCGCCCCTCCAACCTTGGAATGGGGCGGTAAATCCCCTTTCCGCCAAGGCGGTGCCGGTATTTTATCGGCATGAGCCATGGCGCTAATAGCGCCATGGCTCACCGCCTACCGTGTAATGAGGCCCTAAGAGTCAATTCACATAAATCTGAGATACTCAATCTTACACTTCCAAGGGACATTATCGAGGAAATACAGGGGACTACGCAATTTTTGTGGGCAAAAGAAAAAAAATTATATCTAGGGATTCACATTACGAAATCTGTGGCAACGCTGTATAAGGCAAATTATCCTCTGCTACTTAATACCCTGAGATTGGACCTGCAACATTGGAGCCCTTTACATATATCATGGCTGGGGCGTATGGCTGCGATAAAAATTGTGACCCTACTGGGCTTTCTTTACTTCCAAGGTTTACTTGTCCTTATCCCTAGGAATTTCTTTAAGTCACTTAATCACCTACTATCCGCATTTATATGGTAGAATAAAAGACCGTGGGAAGCCTTGCGAACCCTATGGCTCCAAGGTATAGGGGTGGTATGGCCGCTCCTGATTTTTGACGGTGCTATTAAGCGGCCCAACTTAGTGTAATGAAACAATGGCTCTCAGAGGAAGATAGGAAGCATTGGGTCGCAATGGATAGAGCAGTAGGGAGAGGTCCATTAGATGTGGTTTTATGGCTCACTAAGGCAGACTGTCCTCCTAGTATGAAGGCTTCATGAATAACCGCACTTGTGGGCAAGGTATGGGATGAAGCGCTGAAGCAGAAGCATATTTCTGGCTTATAGGCTTAAAGACTTAATGCATGGCCAGGAAATTAAAACTTTTGAGCAATGTAAACAATCCTTTGGCCTTACAGAAAGAGATTGCTGTGCTATTATCAGCTACTGAACTGGGTAATGCACCCCCTTAAAAACATATCAGACAAAAGACAGCTCAATGCATTTGCAAAATAGATCTCGTTGCATACTAGGGATAAACATCTCAGCATTTTATGCTCTGTTCTCTGAAGGGGGTCCTCGGGAAAAATGTTCATACATGAGCAAGTGGGAAGGCACCTTAGACCACCAAATATCAGATGAGGAATGGGAGGCACTTTGGTATGATATCCTGAAATTAACTCAATCCATTCAACTAAGGGAAATGTGGTACAAAACCCTCACTCAATGGCACTATACTCTGGAGAGGCTCAGAACTATGTACTCCGAGACATTGCCGGATTGCTGGCGTAAGTGCAAGGGGTTAAAGGATTGACTCCACATCTGGTGGTCTTGTCCGACCTTGAAATTATTTTGGGGCCAAGTGTGTATGATAATTCAGGTGGTGTTGGGGCCAAATATACCAGTGGGGGCGGGGAAGTGCCTTCTAGGCCTTTGCTCAAAAGACAAGGCTCCACGAAGATGGGCACATAAAAAGACATTTATGGTATTGACTCTGGTGGCCCTACTCGTGATTGCTAGGAGCTGGAAGAAAGAGACTGCCCCCACCTACCAAGAGTGGCTACATAAACTATGGCATATATTGGCCATTGAATGGGTCACATATAATCTACAGTGTGAGGACCGAAAGTTCAGAACAGATTGAGGTGCACTGTTGGAATATTTTAAGGATGACTATAGGATTCAAGTGTGCCTGCAGAACATTTGGATTTTGTACATTGTACAATGATTGGGGGGCTGGGCAGGTGGTCGGGGCTGGGGGGGGGGGGGGCGGAGGAGAACGGGAGGGCCTTGGAGTGTTATGTTAATTTGTAAAATGGCAATAAAAATAAATATTTTAAAAAAGAATGATCCATACCATTTAGATGTATTGATAGCATGGAGCTGGGGGACCGAGTGCATAAAATATGCCTCTGGGCCTAATTCAAAGAGACGCTTTATAATGGCAAAAAAAAACCATTGGAAAACGCTCTGTGAATAAGGGCCTGGGCCTAAATCTCTACCCGCTTCAAATGTTCATGGCGGTGGGGAAGCTTAAATCGTTCTGGACTCTGCCTGATTATTCCACCTGTAAAAACAAGTAGCATCCATAGAAATGCCAACAGTGAGGCACTTACATGGTGGCCTGCATTAAAATCAATGTGTGAGCTGGGTGCATAAAGGCATTGGGTGGGACGACCTGGATCCCCATGCCCTTTCATGCTAAGTGCACAAAACAATACAAACTGCATGGCAAGGACCGCAGACACGAGAGTATTTACTAGCCGTGGTCCTCTGCATGCAATGTGCACCATTTTTAAAATAAGTTCAAATGTCCAAATAATTCTGCTGTTGGAAACAAATAGTATTGCATTTCAGAGTCCAGAGTATTCTAGAATTAGGATGTATTTCTTAAGGGAACAGTCTGCTGAATCAGTCGCATCTATCAGCAGCACAAAACCTAATCTGCTACTGGCCTATGACAAATGTATGATGCTGCGATAAGTAAACATTCTTAGTTTTTAAGAGGCATCGAGGGTCTCGGTACACTAATCAATGCTTCCCATCATCCAAACAAGAGGAGCAGAAAGCCTAAGGTACTGCGTTTCCTTTATAATATCTACTTGGTAACTCTTAACTTGCCCTGCACCCATTTTTTCCAAGATGGCTGCCGCTGATCATTTCTAGGACACACCAGAAAGAATGACCAAATGTGCTTGCACTCTATGACAAGCAGCTACATTTTGCAACTTATAAATGTCAGGCCAGCCTGCTTTTAACTCCTATTGCATGTAAGCTGGGAAGGCACAAGGGCTACCAGATTTAGAATAAGAAGATGCAGTGTTTGCGGCTCCAGTGTTTTTGAGCAGCAGCCATGTGTAAACATATCGCAGTCTGGATATTACAATGCACAGTTCACATCTTTTGTATTTACTGCCTACAGGCCAACGCGTTTTGGAGATGCTGCTTTACATAGGAATATATCATTTTTAAGTAGCACACTTGAACTGCCAGAAGTCAATCACCTGTTTTTCCAATTTTCTGCTGTATTTACAAATGGGTACACCGGCGTATATGAAATGTTGCAAAGACAACTTTGAATGCTTGATATTTATTTACTTTCCAAAAGGCCCCTAGACTTCCATAATCCTGCAAAGTTGGACATCAAATACTATAACCCAGGGTTGCCCACTAAGAAAGGAAGGATGCCCAATGGCCCCCAACTAGTTCAAGGGGCAAGCAGTTGATTCAAGGCATCATTAAATCGGAGTGTGGCAGGATTCGGCTCTAGGGGGCGAGAGGAAGGATAGCCCACCAGATGATATCTTGCAGCAGCCTTGTGTCTGCCATTATTGTATTTTCCATATTTTCTCAGGCTAGACGTTGCACAGCCTCTTTTATTGCCCATTGGTAGTGCCTGATAAAAATAAATGTATGGGAGATTGGATGGATAATACTGGCAACGAAGGGCTTAATGAGGTAACCTGACTCAAAAGAGTCTCTCTGATCCCAGAACCTCATCTTGAAATGTTCAAGGCCACAACACCTCAAATAGTCTGCATAAGAAAATAGCATGGCCAGCAAGTGCACAGAGAGGTGCGTGTGCTAGGCTGCAAAGAATGACTTGTGCTAGCTTCTGTGTTTTCACTCAAGCAAATGTCGGTGTCTGTGCTACAAAAAACTACTTCAGCACTCTGCTTTGGATCTTATAATTCATGAGATATTGGGGCTCATTCCAAGTTTGATGGTGCAGGAAAAAAGTGGCATTAATACCGTTACCGTCACTTTTTCGGTACCACCAAACCCTTGCAGGCATATGTAATCTGCTGGTAATACCAGCAGGTCAGGTGCCGGGCACAGTATTACCGTTTGCCGGTATCCTGGCGTATTTACCAGGGTCATCATTTGGGAGTTACCAAGGGTCGCAGTTGCAACCCCTGTGGACTCCCTTGCAACCGCAACTTTAAAAAATAAAAAAACATAGTCCCCAGCCCAGTCCTCCCCCTTCAGAGTAAAGGATGGGCCCAGGGAAGCACTGAGTAGGGGTTTAAACTGACCGAGACATGTGGCCCATGTCACATGCCATGTTCAGCTTCAACCCCTCCGCCCTCCGCTTCTTTGCAGCTCACATACAGGAACCAGGAAGCTCTCGCACCTTCCTGGTTCCTGTTTGTGAGCAGCATCGAGGAGCTGAGGGGGCCTGAAGGATGGACCGAAGCTGCAAGAAAAAGGTAAGAAGGCTTTTTTTGTGTAATATGATATGCATTTTGGATGTGTGTTTATGAATGTTCTGGGTGGGTGGGTGTGTGCATGTGTAGACAATGCAATGAGTGGCTGGGTGTGTGCCTGTGTAGAGAATGCAAGGATTGCATGTAAGAGAAAGTGTGAGTGACTGGTGGGTGAATGAAAAGAGGTGAGATGTGTGCTTTTGAATGTTCTGGGTGGGTGAGCGTGTGCCTGTGTAGAGAATATGAGTGGATGTAAGAGAAGGTGTGAGTGACTGATGGGTGAATGAGAAGTGATATGATGGGATGGGTATTTTTGAATTTCTGGGTGGGTGGGTGGGTGGGAGTGTGCCTGTGCAGAGAATGCCATTAGTGGATGTAAGAGGTGTGAATGAGTGACTAGTGGGTGAATGAGTATTAATGTGATGGTATGTTTTTGAATGTTCTGGGTCGGTGGGTAGGTGTGTGTGTGTGTGCCTGTGTAGAGAATGCAATGGGTGGAGGTAAGAAAAAGTGTGAGTGACTGGTGGGTGAATGAGAAGGGATGTGATGTGTGTTTTTGAATGTTCTGGGTGGGTGGGTGGATGTGTGCTTGTGTAGAGAATGCAATGAGTGGATGTAATAGAATGTATGAGTGACTGGTGGCTGAATGAGAAGTGATGTGATGTGTGTTTTTGAATGTTCTGGGTGGGTGGGTGGTCGTGTGCCTGTGTAGAGAATGCAATGAGTGGATGTACGAGGTCTCAGTGAGTGACCAGTGGGCAAATGAGTATGGATGTGATGGTGTGTTTTTGAATGTTCTGGGTGGGTGGGTGGCTGTGTGTCTGTGTAGAGAATGCAAGGAGTGCATGTACGAGAAGGTGTGAGTGACTGGTGGGTGATCGAGAAGTGATGTGATGTGATGTGTGTTTTTGAATGGTCTGGGTGGGTGGGTGGGTGTGTGCCTGTGTAGAGAATGTAATGAGTGGATGTAATAGAAGGTGTGAGTGACTGTTGGGCGAATGAGAAGTGATGTGTATTTTTGAATTTTCTGGGTGGGTGGGTGCCTGTTTAAAGAATGCAATGAGTGGATGTGCGTGTGCCTGTGTAGAGAATGCAATGAGTGGATGTAATAGGAGGTGTGAGTGACTGGTGGCTGAATGAGAAGGGGTGTGATGTGTGCTTTTGAATGTTCTTGGTGGGTGGGCGTGTGCCTGTGTAGAGAATATAATGAGTGGATGTAAGAGAAGGTGTGAGTGACTGGTGGGTGAATGAGAAGTGATGTGATGCGATGGGTATTTTTGAATTTCTGGGTGGGTGTGTGCCTGTGCAGAGAATGCCATTAGTGGATGTAAGAGGTGTGAGTGAGTGACTAGTGGGTGAATGAGTATTAATGTGATGGTGTGTTTTTGAATGTTCTGGGTCGGTGGGTAGGTGGGTGTGTGTGTGTGTGCCTGTATGGAGAATGCAATGGGTAGAGGTAAGAAAAAGTGTGAGTGACTGGTGGGTAAATAAGAAGGGATGTGATGTACGTTTTTGAATGTTCTGGGTGAGTGGGTGGACGCCTGTGTAGATAATGTAATGAGTGGATGTAAGAGAAGATGTGAGTGACTGGTGGGTGAATGCAAATTGATGTAATGTGTGTTTTTTTAATGTTCTGGGTGGGTGGGTGGATGTGTGCTTGTGTAGAGAATGCAATGAGTGGATGTAATAGAATGTGTGAGTGACTAGTGGCTGAATGAGAAGTGATTTGATGTGTGTTTTTGAATGTTCTGCGTGGGTGGGTGTGTGCCTGTGTAGAGAATTCAATGAGTGGATGTAAAAGGTCTGAGTGAGTGACCGGTGGGTGAATGAGTATGAATGTGATGGTGTGTTTTTGAATGTTCTGGGTGGGTAGGTGTGTGCCTGAGTAGAGAATGCAAGGAGTGCATGTACGAGAAGGTGTGAGTGATTGGTGGGTGAAGGAGAAGTGATGTGATGTGAGTTTTTGAATGGTCTGGGTGGGTGGGTCTGTGCCTGTGTAGAGAATGTAATGAGTGGATGTAATAGAAGGTGTGAGTGACTGTTGGGTGAATGAGAAGTGATGTGATGTGATGCGTATTTTTGAATGTTCTGGGTGGGTGTGTGTCTGTGTAGAGAATGTAATGAGTGGATGTAATAGAAGATGTGAGTGACAGGTGGGTGAATGAGAAGTGATGTGATGTGATGTTGTGTTTTTGAATGTTCTGGGTGGGTGGGTGGGTGCCTGTGTAGGGAATGCAACGAGTGGATGTAATAGAAGATTTGAGTGACTGGTGGGTGAATGAGAAGAGATGTGATGTGTGTTTTTGAATGTACTGGGTGGGTGGGTGTGTGCCTGTGTAGAGAATGCAATGAGTGGGTGGGTGGGTGTGTGCCTGTGTAGAGAATGCAATTAGTGGGTGGGTGGGTGTGTTTGTGCCTGTGTAGACAATGCAATGAGTGAATGTCAGAGGTATGAGTGAGTGACTGGTGGGTACATGTGATGTTGTGTTTTTGAATGTTCTGGGTGAGTGTGTGTGCCTGTGTAGAGAATGCAAGGGGTGCATGTACGAGAAGGTGTGAGTGACTGGTGGGTGAATGAGAAGTGATGTGACGTGATGGGTATTTTTTAATGTTCTGGGTGGGTGTGTGCCTGTGTAGAGAATGCAATGAGTGGATGTAAGAGAAGGTGTGAGTGACTGGTGGGTGAATAAGAAGTGATGTGCTGTGTCTTTGAATGTTCTGGGTGGGTGGGTGTGTGCCTGTGTAGAGAATGCAATGAGTGGATGGGTGTGTACCTGTGTAGAGAATGCAATGAGTGGTGGGGTCTGTACCTGTGTAGAGAATGCAATGAGTGGATGTAACAGAATGTGTGTGTGAGTGACTGGTGGGTGAATGATTATGAATGTGAAAGTGTGTTTTTAAATGTTCTGGGTGGGTGGGTGTGTGTGGCGTCTGTGTAGAAAATGCAATGGGTGGAGGTAAGAAAAGGGGTATAATTGAGTAACTGGTGGGTGAATGAGTATGAATGTGATGGTGTGTTTTAAAATGTTCTGGGTGGGTGGGTGGGTGTGGCGTCTGTGTAGAGAATGCAATGGCTGAAAGTTTAAAAAGGTGTATGAGTGAGTGACTGGTGGGTGAATGAGTATGAATATGACAGTGTGTTTTTGAATGTTCTGGGTGGGTGGGTGTGTGCCTGTGTAAAGCATGTAATGAGTGGATGTAAGAGAAGGTGTGAGTGACTGGTGGGTGAATGAGAAGTGATGTGATGTGTGTTTGTGAATGTTAGGGGTGGGTGAGTGTGTGCCTGTGTAGGGAATGCAACGAGTGGATGTAATAGAAGACATGCGTGACTGGTGGGTGAATGAGAAGTGATGTGGTGTGTGTTTTTGAATGTTCTGGGTGGGTGAGTGTGTGTCTGTGTAGAGAATGCAATTAGTGGATGGGTGTGTGTGTGTGTGTGTGTGTAGAGAATGCAATGAGTGAATGCCAGAGGTATGAGTGAGTGACTGGTGGGAAAATGTGATGTTGTGTTTTTGAATGTTCTGGGTGGGTGTGTGTGTGCCTGTGTAGAGAATGCAAGGAGTGCATGTACGAGAAGGTGTGAGTGACTGGTGGGTGAATTAGAAGCGATGTGATGTGTGTTTTTGAATGGTCGGGTGGATGGGTGTGTGCCTGTGTAGAGAATGTAATGAGTGGATGTAAGAGAAGGGGGGTCATTACGACCCAGGTGGTAAGTACACCAAACTATGTTTACACCATGGTGGATGGCGGATTTACCGCCCCATTCCAAGGTGAGTGGGGCAGTAAATCCCCATTTCCCATTTACCCTTCCCCATTCCCATGTTTGCCCCATAGGGCATAATGGGAGTGGGGAAGGCGCTAATTACGGCACCGTAAATGACGGTGCCGTAATTAGCACCAAGGCGGTTTAGCGGCATGGATTTTAACGGCTGCTAAAAGCAGCCGTTAAAATTGGAATCAGGCATTAAGGGTTAACGACGGCGTTAACCCTTAACGCCCGAGTTGTAATGAGGCCCAAGGTGTGAATGACTGGTGGGTGAATGAGATGTGATGTGATGGGTATTTTCTAATGTTCTGGGTGGGTGTGTGCCTGTGTAGAGAATGCAATGAGTGGATTTAAGAGGTGTGAGTAAGTGACTGGTGGGTCAATGAGTATGACTGTCATGGTGTGTTTTTTAATGTTCTGGGTGGGTGGGTGTTTTCCTTTGTAGAGAATGTAATAAGTGGATGTAAGAGAAGGTGTGAGTGACTGTTGGGTGAATGAGAAGTGATGTGACGTGATGGGTATTTTTTTATGTTCTGGGTGGGTGTGTGCCTGTGTAGAGAATGCAATGAGTGGATGGGTGTGTGCCTTTGTAGGGAATGCAATGAGTGAATTTGAGAGAAGGTGTGAGTGATTGGTGGGTGAATAAGAAGTGATTAAATGTGTGTTTTGAATGTTCTGGGTGGATGGGTGTGATCCTGTGCAGAGAATGCAATGTGTGGATGGGTGTGTACCTGTGTAGAGAATGCAAAGAGTGGATGTAACAGAATGTGGGTGTGAGTGACTGGTGGGTGAATGATTATGAATGGGATGGTGTGTTTTTGAATGTTCTGGGTGGGGTATGGTGAATCCAGTGTGACTGAATGCAGGAGGGGATGTATGGGTGAGGGACTGGTGGGTGAAAGGGGATGAATTTTGTGTGTAAGGCCCTGGGGCACTGGGGATCACTAGAGCATCTTTGCCTCATCCTTTTTTGACTCGTAATGTTTTACTGGGCCTAGCCAAGTTCATATGTGTCATTCCCTGGCTAGACTGGCATTTTGGTGCAGTCAGTCTAGCCATTGCTTACTGTGGCATGACATTTATTATTCAGCATCTTTAAAAAAGCAAGCATGATAAGTAGTGTTACCTCACTAGACTGATGTTTTGGTTTAGCGGCCTGTATATTATTTACTGTAGCACACCTTTTATTAACTGAGCATCTTTGATGATTCAAGCATGATAAGTGTTCTTATGGGTCTAGACTGGCTTACATTGGAACCAGTATGGACATGTTTTCATATTGTGACATGTCACTTTTCACGACTAAACCAACGGGAGTATGTTCTTACAAAGTAGTACTGGCATACATTGGCAGA
The DNA here is from genome assembly GCF_040938575.1 of Ambystoma mexicanum. Lineage (NCBI taxonomy): Eukaryota > Metazoa > Chordata > Amphibia > Caudata > Ambystomatidae > Ambystoma > Ambystoma mexicanum. Next base: position 814,244,220 of record NC_090931.1, read on the forward strand.
GCCAGTTTTGTGTTCAGTGCCAGTGATGATACTATAAAAACATCTTAAAGCCAACATTAGTATGATCTTATATGGGAATACTAGCATATGTTGGTGGAGCCAGCATGAAAATGTATGGGCACAGCCAGCAAGAAAATGTTTTTTATACTGGCATATATTGCAGGGACTGGCATGATAATGCATTGGGAAATGCCTGTGCACTTTTGGTGACTTGCATCTATTGTACTTTTTTTCGTGATTTACCCTACACCGTACAAAACAGATTGTTGGCGTTTTATCCAAATTGTTGGCCTTTTACCCACATTTTCCCAGAAAGTGTGCTGTGTAATGCACAATTTTAACCTATTATTCAAAACATTTTCTCTGGGGAGGGAGAAGAATCCCCCTGACCCCCTCCTCCAAACCCACTTTTTTTTAGTTCGGGCTTCCTCGCTACGCTCGGTCGCAATCACATACTTGTGGCAAAATGTACACCCTCCACTGGTGGCTGGTATATTTGTGGACCAGGCACTGCCCCTTTCTTTCTATTTTATGTTAAACATTTAAGCTTTGATTGAAAAAATATATTTCTTTCTTTCACTTGCAGTAGCACATGTCCCGCAGCGGCATAATCATTGTGGGCATTGCGCACACGTGGTGGTCGGACAGCCCGGGATGTGGCGTGCCCTGTGCTTTGTTAAGGAGCTTGGGGGTGGACCGGAGGCCACAGCATGGCTCGCATGGGAACTGGCAAATTTTGTGCAACGCCATTGGTCACCACTCGGTCTGGCAACGGGGTAGTGTGCAGTGTGCGCTTTACTGTCTGCCAGTGAGTCCCTGGGTGAGAAGCAACTCTTGGGAGTTTTCAATTTAAAATAACTGTGTGGTGCCATGGATTTATGTGTGCAGCAATGATATTACATTAAATGGTGTTTTTTTTAATAAAGTCTTCTGGCACCCAGTATTACGCTTCGATAATAAAAACTATGGGGGGTCTTGGGTATATTGAAAGAACCTTTCCCAGGTATTATACTCCATGCAAAGACAACATTATCAGGTGCACTGCCCTGAGGGAGCAGACCAGTCTAATAGGTTCCTTCTATCGTAGTGGTAGCTGACTCATAGATACATTTATAACCTGGGAATTATGTTGATACTTAATCCTCCTGGTCAATGATTTAATTTTCAGGCCTTGCTCATGCAGCATTTTCCTCCGGGGTGAACAGCAGCGCACACCTCCCCATGTCAGTGCTTTTTTGGCTTTGACACAGCAACGCCACAGATACCACGTACTTCCGTGTCCATTGATCTATAGATGTTTCATACATTAGCTGTACCCTGCGTTACATATTTCGATTACCCTATTACAAATACTGGATTATGTATGTTTTACATATAGACCCCACATTGAATCTGGAAAATTACATTCCCCAAATGTGTAATCATGGACAAGTGCCTCTGTTCTTATATCTGGCTGAAATGAGAGCACTTGGAAACACGGTTGCTAGACGCATCTGAAAAAAATGAAGGTCGTTTGCCACCACTTTCTGTGATGTCACTTGGGGTGGGGTCAAATGTCAAATTAATTCACTTCCTGTGATGTCATCAGAGGGTCAAGGGTCATGAGGTGTCACTTCCGCTACCCCAGGCATTTTGGTGAAATGACGTCCGTGGTATTTACCGCCAGGATACCAGCAAACTTGTGATGACCCCCTTTGAGTTTTCTTTTACAGTGACAATACCATTTGGTGTACTGCCATCTCTGCAAGCTTTCTGGTCTCCATGCCAAAATGATATTACTGACTTGCTGAATTAAGGGGGTATATGGAGGCGGGTGTTCAGAGAGTTCATGAGTTAAGCACGGTCACATTGTTATTACCTGAAATTCATAACTACAGTTTATGCACTGGGTGCTGGTAGCGCAGCTCTGTCAAACTCACTGGCATCACTTAAACAAAACAATAAGGGTAGTAGAGGTAATATAACATCCTATGACTATTTTTGATGACATCACAGGAAGTGACACCCATGTCCACTGACACTGTGATTTCACAAGAAGGGCTGATGCCAGAGGCAGATTTAGCACTTGGATGACAGACAAAGGGCAAGCGGGCCTTGCCTTTCCTGGTCTGCTACCTTCCCAATCAGCCATAACACACACGCCCCTCCTTCATTGCCGCCAGGATGCACAGTGGAATAACAAAGAGCAGTCTTGGCGTTCGCTCATAGGGCCCGGCTTAACATTTGTCAGGGCTCGTGGGGGCCCATTTAAATATGATTGCCCTTCCATTGCCTACAGTTAGGGGGATGGACACACTCTGTGGCACCCTTAGCTTTCTTACATAAGAATGGATGATACAAAAAAATGCTCTTTAATCTCATAGGGCAGGAAGCCTGAGGGGAGCTGAAACACTAAACTGCCACTAAAACTAGGTAATTGCTTTGTCAGCAAGGTGCTAATGCAGATGAAGCCAGAGTAAAAGGAAAAGAGGTGATAAACTGCTGGATGCTATCAAATGCAGTCTGTAACCTGCTGCAAAGCACACATTTAAAAGTCTTCAGTTAGGTGACAGCAGCCAGCAAAGAGCAGCCTGCAACATGCATGCAAGGCAAAGTGCGCATTTAATGCCATGAAAGAAATATGTTCCTGTGTTGTAAGATGGCAAAATAGGGGCAGTTGCTTGCTCCCCCCATTCCGGAGGCTCTTGAACATATACAGAGAACAACAAAATCACAACACTGTGGGAATGTTAGGCATACAAGGCACTGATATGCTCAAATTTGTCTTCCGGACTTGTCCAGCAAAAGATATCCAGCACCCTCATTTGTACAATATGGATTGACGTGATCAGAAGCAACATCACAGTAAATAACATTACAAGCAGTGGCATCAGTCTTCAATATGCTAAGACAACATTGGTAACAACATTAAAACACATTTTCATGTGTAAGCCAAGAGAATAATGTGCTGTGCAATATATAGATAATTAGCAGTTGTACCTGTGCTTTGCACATTAATTCCTAAAAGAAAAAAGAAATTAGACTAAGGTACATTTATATTTTATACTTTTTACATGGTCTACACCATGCAACCTACCCACATGCCAAATATCAGGTTTGTAGCATGTTGGGACATTTTGAACAGACACATAGCCACAAATGTCCCTTTTATATATACATACAGAAGATAGATCACTATTATTAATATGCAACAACTTCATAATTTAGTTAACCATGAGGGTTTTTGTTCATAGCTAAAATTGCAAACGAAATCACGTCTAGTGACACCCAATGACAGCACATCAGGCACAGTGAGATTAAATGATTGGCCCCGGATCACACATTTTGTTAAAGTGGCGAAATCAGTATTTTTAAAATTGTGTTTTAGTTTGAAAATCAAAACTTTCACAATGTCATATACAAAGAAAAAGCAATTAAAACATTCAATAATAAGTATATAATAGCACAATAAGAGGACAAACTATATAATTGAATAGAATAAGACAAAAGACAATTATACACATTTTATTCAAAAATAAGAAGGCAAAAAGTAGACTAAAACATTCCTTACTAAACACACATCTATTTTCTCTTTTTAAGAATACCAAAAAAGATACAATCCTAGATGGAGTGACATACCACCACCAGGTGTCTCAGTAATTCTATTTAATTCTCTTTTTTACGGAATCTACAGCCAGAGCCGGTCTGTCAACAAGATTATGCAGATTTTGGATCTACCTCGTTAGAATTAGATTAAATCGAAACCTCATAAACAGGTTGCTCAATCTAGCATCAATCTAGCATTCAGGAATTTGACCAGATAGGCCGCCAATTGGCCCCATTTCTTGTGGTCTGCCAACACATCGTTGTACAGTTTATAAAACCCAGAGTGGAGTAAGTCTTGATCCAGTCCCAGTTCACGACTAATTGCAGAAAAGTACATCTTAATTGTCCCAGAATATAACTACTCTTGGGGACCCACTTTAGCAACGACTGACACAGATTATTATCTAGCAAGCTGTTCAATCCACAGAATAGAGATTCCCAGGGGGACTCTGCACTTTCTTAAATAGTATCAGCATGTTCCAGATTACATGGCATTCAATAGAAAGTAAACCCAGTTCATATCGAATTACAGGTAAGAGAACACAATTCGGCAAACTTAAAACCTTTCTCCTCAAGCCTGCTTCAAGAGCATTGATTACCTTTAAAATGAGGAGTAGTATTGTCTCTAAACCAAAGACCATCTTCAGGATTACTTTATTGTCATAATACTTAATAACAAGTACTAAAGAGTACCTCCTGAATTTACTATTGACTTTTCTCATCTTGCATGCAAACCCATCGCTCCTAGTGTGTAGACATTGTTTAATATCAATGTCCCTCAATTTGTTGTAAACCGGGGTACCCAAGTACATGAACTGTTCAGCCACCTCAATTACAGTATCTCCCATCATCCAATTAAAGCCCATTGTTTTATTTCAAAGGGCAGAAAATCTCATGTTTTAGTTTTAGACTGGATCATCTGCTTCAGCATAGTAGAGCAAACCTGTGAGCATCTTCTGCAGGCCAATTTGTGTGTCATCCAAAATCAAGATATCACCACCATGTGCCTAACACTTTATTTGAAATCCCACAAAAGCGAGGATCGCTGCGAATCAGTGTCAATGGCTTCGCCTAAATCAGCATTTCGACACAGGTGGTGTTTTTTTTTTTATTCAAACTTTGTCATCCCCATCCATCTCCTTTATCCAAAGCCCCAATGCAGCAGGGAGATCAAGCCCTTTATTTCCATTCGATCATCAAGACCTTCTCAAATGGCGTGAGGTCCCGTTGCAACTGAGCCCTCCAGACTTCAGCCGTAAGCACCACCTTCAGTTGTAAATACAAGAACACTAGCAAGTTCCCGATCCCTCAGGGCCCCTTCCAATTCCACCATGGAGATAAACTTCCCGTTCCACAATAGCTGTTCCACTTGCGACAAGCCTGCCTCGAACCATCCTTGAAACCTTTCCAAGTTTGTGATAGACTCCCTCACCCCTGGGGTCGACAAGAGACTCAACGGAGAGGGCCACGTCTTAACCCCAAGCATCTAAGGACCCTTATGCCAGATGTGCCATAAGACCCCCAAAATGGGGTGCTCCCTAATTGTTCTTGAGAGCCTGTACCTCGGTGCCCATAACCCATTCCCTCACCGTTGCCAGCTGCAGATGATAGTTATCCAACTCCAACCACTGCCGGTACACCTGCCCCCACAAATACGGTACCAGCACACACAGCTGAGCCGCCTTATAGTACAAGTACCGATCAGGAAAACTGACCTAAACCCTCTTCTTCAGTAACATCAGCACGTCATAGGCCACCCAAGCCTTTTTCACCTGCCAGAGAAACCTCAACAGGCGTCCCTTAATGTCCTAAAACATGGAGTCGGGGACCCTTATGGGCAGCATCTGAAATAAATACAACAGTCGGGGAAGGAAATTCATCTTGATAATGTTAAGATGTCCCATTCATGATATGGTAAGTCTATCCCATTTCACCAGATCCTTAAAATAACCTCTGCAATAACAGAGAGTAGTTAGCCATGTACAACCCCTGCAGATCCCCTGTTACCAACACCCCCAAATACTGCAAATGATATGATATGGCATTTATAACGTGCATATACACAAGTGTTTCAACTGATCCTCTCTCACCTCCACCCCCAGATGCTCCAAGCCCTGCACATTCCGATCTCCCACCTGATCAAAAGGAAAAAAAAATCGAATTGGCCATATTGATTTTAAACCCAGAGAACACCCCATACTGTCTCATCAACTCCACCGCCGCTGGGACTGATACCAAGGGGTTCCGAAGGTGCAATAAAATATCATCGCATATAGGCCCAGTTTATATTCCACCTAACCCACCACTATCTCTTCCACTCACCAAATGTCCCTTAAAATTTGGGCCAGCAGCTCCAACGAGATGGCAAACAAAAGCAGCAAAAGAGGGCACCCCTTTCTCGTGCCCTGGCCCAAGTCAAATCAACGGGAGAACCGTCTGTTTGCCATCACCTGCACATTCGGGCTGGAATAGAAGGCCATAATGTCAAGAGCGCATCCATATTCTCCCACTTTTCATAACACTTCTGTCTTAAAACTGATGCTTTTGGACGATCTTGTAAAATCCTCGTCTCCTGCAGGAACAGCACATCCGTTCCCAATCTCTGAAACTCCCTGTATACCATTGATCATTTAGTCAGCGCGTTAAGCCCCACCGCATTCACTGCACACACCCACAGTCGGTGTGCCCTCACTCAAATCAACCATATTGCCAGAAAGTAAATTCTCCAAGCCAACGCACCTACAAACCCACTCCTACCCACATCCTACAAACAATACATAACCCAAGGTCCAGACCCCCATAAACCCCCCCAATCCCTCCAAACTCTGAACCACCCCACTACCCTCCCCCATTCCCCTCGGCATCCAGCCCCACCCAGTTACCATCACTGATCTACGACCGAACCACCAGGAATGCCCAGCCCCCTGGGAAACCTCAAATCATTCCTCTCAGATATGAGCCCCATTACCCCTCAAAACCACCAGTCAACACCTCAAAGCTTTTGCACTCCCACTGGCTGTTCTCACTGGCATGTCCCCCGCCACCACACCAACCCCCAACACCACACCTCCCCAGCCCGACCACCGCCAAAAAAGAAATAGCTACACAGAAAGAGAAAAAGAAACGCCAAGGTAGTTCGGAAAAAAAACCCAGTCAGATCAAAGTCAGCCACCCACCTATCTGAAACTTCAAAGCCGTCCGTGGTGAACAAGTCACGAGTCACCCCTCAGAGGTGTTCAGCTTTTAAAACATCCGGGATCCCGGCACCTGGCGCCGTCTTCCCCTCCTCACTAACTGAAAACTTTCACTTTGGGACTCCTCACCACCGGGGACCGCTCACCCAGAGGTCTCATGAGCTTGCTCCCCACCCGCTGAATGTCCTCCTCTGTCATCAGTTTGTATTTATGGCCTTCATATTCGAAGGAGATAGAAAACTGGAATCCTCACCGATAGCGGACGCTTTCCTATTAAGCCATTGCATCAGGGAGGCACACATTCCTCTCCTTGCCAGCATAAACATGGATAGGTCCTGAAAAACAGTGATCCTGTCCGAGCCCGGGATGACCGGCCCTTCCTTTCTAGCCTTGTCCAGGATATGCACCTTTTCTTCAAAATAATGGAAACTGGCCAGTACAGACCTTGGGCCTCTACCCCGTCCAGCATGGTGGGCCCTTTCTATGGTGGGTTCCGCAACAGTATCATCCCCAAACAAAAGCTTCAACACCTTGTAGATGAAGCTCTTAATGTCCCTTTCAGACTCTCCTCCTCTCTCCTGGAATCCCCAAAAACGCAGGTGATTCCTCCACTCACGATTTTTGAAGTTGTCCAACTTGAGGGTCATTTCGGACTCCATCCACTCAAGCTCTGCCAACCTCATATCAATGTGGACCTCCGTGGTGTCCAGGGAATACTGATTGATCTCCAGAGTCAGCAAGCGGTCATCTATGCTGTCGACTTGTTTGTCCAACCTACCATCTATGGCAGCCTGGACCGCTCTAATCTCCTCCAGCAGGGCTGATATGTCCTTCTTAGTCGAAAACTGCATCGCCTGCCCCCCCTGCCATGTCAGAATGCCCGAGATCTAGCTCTCCTTGAGTTTAGCCAGAGCTCCCAAAACAAAATCTCTGGAGAGAGTCCTTCCAGTTTATCAAGGTGGAGTCAGCGGGGAGCCTGGTCACAGGTGCCTGCAGATCTACACCACTCTTTCTTACAGAGAAGGACCCACTGATTCCCATCCATCCACCCTCAATTGGGCCCCACCAGCATGCATCTGCCCGGTCCTTATCAAATCCTTATGGTATCAGGTTGTTTCCACAAAGTAAATTACATGGTAATTTACTTCATGGACATTTCGTCCGTTTTCATCTAAATATATTTTTTGTAGGTAAAAGGTGGGTGGGCAAGGGTTTGGGCTTAGGGTTATATTGAAGGGGGATTTGGAGGGACAAAAAAAATTTCGATGAAAACTGTTGAAGTAATTTCCACGAACTAAATTATCACAAAGTAATTGACTTTTTGGAAATGACATCGAACCATCCTTATGGTCTGAGCTGTGCTCTTATCCTGGCTGCTTGACAGTGGATAGGGCTCGAACTTGCAAGGCCATCCCTTCTGTTGTGCACCACACCAGCCCTCCAAGATCCACCACTGGCATGGCCCGGGCTTCCACCGAGGCAGAAGACTCCCTTCTGGGGATCCCCATGATATGGCCTCCAAAAGTGACCCACCGCGGAAGGCGCGCTACATGCCCTAACCCACCGTCAGGACACCGCCTGCAGTGCTCCGACTGAGCCTGCACCCCTGATGGCAGGGCACACCACCACTTTGATCACTGTGCCCCCCATCAGCAGAAGGACAACCAGCTCTCCACCCAGTCAGGGACACCCTCACTGCAGTGCTCCATGAAAAGACAGCCAAAGCAGGTTGCACACTTTGGGGTGCGCCACCACCCAATCCTCCTCCCAATAGCATGCATGGACTCTCCTGGGTGCCGACCCACACTGGGTTCTGGTTGTACACAGGACTCTCCTCAGGTTAGAACCCCGGCCCAAAGCTCCTCACCTCCATGGTGGGCGATGACCAGCAGGCTGACCCCCGCCTGGGGCTGCCCCCTTCCTTCAAGGTGCAGCTCCAGGCACCACGAACCTGTGGCACACACCAGGCCACCTCACTGAAGTGCTCAAAAAACCCTCTCTTGACCCCAACGTACCTGTAAATTATCCCCCTATTACCAATGTCCCCTCCCTATTGGATTGCCTCTATACAGATACAGACATTTCTGCTGAAATGTAACTTCTTGGGTCAGAGACAATTAGGGTTTTGGAGCGCTTATAGCACTGAGTCTGCTCTCTTGGATATTAAGGCTAACATCTTGGATATTCTCCAGAAAGGTGGCACAGAACTCCTTATGCTTTTGGATGTGTCCGCCGCTTTCGACTTGATGGACCATAAAGTCTTTTACAGTGATGTAATGGTGAATGCATTTTTGTTTTTTGGTGACCTGTGGAGTCCTAAAGGGATCTTGTGTGTCCCCAACGCAATATAACATCTTTACTAAGCCTCTTTATGAACTGCTGGATGCCAACAGCATGATTTACACAAATAACACTGATGACACACAACAAAGACACTGCTACCATGTATTCCATCTACAGTCTCATACATACAGACCTGGATGGCAGACAATGGATTAGCCCTAAATGACACTACGACCAAGCTTATGATAAAGGGCATGGCAGCCCAACTGCAAAAGCTGAGTCCCGAGTTTCTGCAATTTTGGATAGCAGGCTGTGCCATTGACACACTTCCAAAGGTCAAGGGTGTCATTTTAGATCAACAATTAAATATGAAAGCACATGTGAATAGTCTGGTCTCTGCCACTTCGTATTATCTTAAATTGCTTGGACAAATGAGACCCTTTCCTAACACCACTAACTGTGCCACCATTGCTCATGCCATTATTGGGGCTAGATTGGACTATTGCTCCAGCCTTTTTAAGGGCATGGGCAAAGGGGAAATCACCTGATTGCAAATTGTGCCAAACAATGCAATGCGAGCTGTGGAGGGCCTGCGAAGAAGGGATCATGTCTCAGCAGACAGGAGGGCTTTGCATTGGTTGCATATGGACAGTGGAATTTTCTTTCGGCTACTTTGTCTTACACACAAGTGCTTATATGGCAACAGCTCCAGATATCTGTCAAGTAGGCTCTTCTGGCTACCAGCCTAAGAGTGTGCTCAGATCCAACAATGTGTGCCTTCTGCAAGTTCCTACGGCTAAGTTGAATCTAGTTGCCCTGGGGTCTTTCTCCTATGCAGCCCCAAGGAGCTGGAATGCCCTTCTGCCAGACTTAAGGGCATGTCTGTCCTTTTCTACTTTTAAACGTGGACTGAAAACGGCTCTGTTTCACTGACTCTCCCACACTCCGAACCCCTGACATTGTTACTCGTTGTATTGCAGTTGTTTGTTCCTTATTGTCTGTCTTCTTAAGTGCTTCTATGCCTACGGGTCTTTTATCTAGCGCAATACAAATAAAATAAACAGTCCTTACCCAAGTGCCCCTGTGTCTAGGTCATCAACTTCTAATCTGTTTGTTGACACAAAGCTGAACCTAGGTGTGTTGGGGGAGCAGTAGGAAAGGTTCTGCACTTCCCTGCGCTTTTAACCGTCACACGAAAAGTATGAGCTGGGAAGACTTTGGAAAGCTGATCCTGCTTCATGGAGAAATGTCAGGGCTTATTCCTGAAACTGAGATGGTTGTGTGCGAGACACGGAACACGGCCCATGAAATTGGTACAGTCCCACAAAATGCAGAATGGTTGGACACTCTACCCACACCGCCAGCCCTGTTCCCCGACTTTGGGTTTCATCAGGGCTTCTTTAGCTGACAACTTGGTATAAGGTGAACATGGAGAACTCGCACAAAAGAGATTTATAGTCGACCATGTGGATCTTTTTGGCCCATTTCAATACACCATTATCTAAGTGGCTGCACTTTAATTGTTTACCTGTTTATTTATCCATGTCCCCTGTGAGTGCTTATAGGTGGAGAGCGAGGGCAAGCTCCTGCCTACCTTGCAACACAAATATGCTAACTTTTCATTCCTTCCCCTCCTGCTTCCTTTTTTCTCCCATACAGCATTCTTTCCCCCCTCGTTTTACCTTAATAGCAATTGCCTCTCTACTATTCCACTCTTTCCTGCTATTTTATAGCACTATGTCGTCCCCTGTTCTTGCCTTATTCCCTTAATCCTCCTGCCTTTTTCTTTCTCCATTTTTGCCAAAGATTCTTTGTTATAAAGATCCCGCTCTCATCCTCATTTTGCTGCTATTCGCATACTTACCTGCCTTCCTTCACTCAATTTTTCCCTCCCTTGTTTACTCACGTCACACACAATTTGCACCTTTGCATTGCTGCCCCTCCACTCCAAATTCCTTAGTCACTTGCCTCCCTTCTCTCCCTTTCTCCTGCCCTCCCTCACTCTTCATTTCTCCATGACTCTTTAGACCACCACTGTTCCGCATTCTCCTTACACTCCTGAACCCCCGTACTTGCTAATTCCCCTCCCTTTAATCCTCTTTACTCTGCATTTCCCCTCACTCTTTTGCCTCATTAACTATTGCCCCATTCTCCTGCCCTAGTTCATTTCTGTACCCATTCACCCTCACCTTGCTCCCTTCAATCACCTTATCGCCTGCCTTCCCTCACTTCAAATCTATCCCTCATGCGTCTGCCCTCCTTCATTCTCCACTCTCCTTTCCCATCAGTGTTCATGTTACCTGCCCCTTCTCTACTTTTCTCCCTCACTATCTTGCCCGTATTCTCTCTCCATTTCCACTCGCTTCCCTGCAGCAGGGCCCTGTGGAGCTGGAGGAGATATGGAGGTGGTGGGTTGGAGTTAAGGGGTCTTTCAAGTGCCACAAGCAGCACCCACAAAAAAGGTAACCCTTGGAATGCTTTGAGATTAACAGGTGAACTCCTTTAAGTCTGTGATGTTCAATGGCATTTCAAGTATGTGGGGTAAGGACACTGGGAAAATGCACAAAATGGTTCTGCATGCTGTAGGAAGTATGCCGTGATATCACCTCCTCTAATGTCGCTTCCCATTGCCCATGTTATTGCCCATTGTCTTAAACCCTATCATTTCCATATTTAGCTCCAGGCTTGATCATTCAATATTACCACCATTGACAGCAAAACCTGGCGAGGAGGCACAGCTGTCTCTAGCTCGAGTCACACCCCCAACATAGAAAACTGTAACAGAAACAAAACTTTTTTTTTTTTTTTAATGGAACACTTGCCCCTAAAGTTCATCATTGTGCAACTCTGCCCACTCTAGGCTCACCCTCCCAGCTGGGGCCCTCTGTCAGTTTTGTCCACAGGGCCTTTGACTTAAATCTGTCACTGGCTGCTGCGCAATCATGAAATTACAAGACGAGGATACAGAAAGCCCCTGTTGAGTGTAAAATGAGTTCATAATCATACATAGGAAGATAATATGCACATATTAAAGTGGGGTCCCCGATGGAATGGTTCACTCCTATATGAGGCCATCATGATCAGTTACTGAGCCAGGCAACATCTGGCCATCAGCTGCTTCCTGGCCCCCGCAGATGTGTGGGGTACAAAGGTGGCAGCACTGCCCATCTTCTCAGTGTTTGCCAATCAAAGAGCACTTATCTGAAACCAGAGGGGCTCGGAAGCATTGGTCACACCTACGATCCCCACCATCCCCTTAATGGCACATGTGTTTAGCCCCTATAATTAAGGGTGAAGGGTTGATAGAAAAGCTGGATAGACAGAGTCAAATTGCAAATTGTAGAATTTCTCAGATAGCCAGACTGGTTTATTTGCATCAGGGATTTGCTGCGAGTGAAATATCTCCTCCGGCAGTGCCTGGCATTTACTTAAACAGGCTATTATCATTTCCCAATGTGGGTACTGCCTAACTGCACTGAAGATCCTAATTGCTTGTCATTTACTTGCATTTGACAACCAGATCATAATTTAATTTAATCACCCGCATGGTGCAAAGGCAATCATAATGCGAGGAGAAGACAAAGAAAAAACAGAGTAACCTTCGAATGCCTTTGAAAAAGCATGACAGAGGTACAAAGGCTGTGATTCTTAATGTAGATGGCAGTCATCGACCCTCAAAGAAAAGGGTGTTAATTAAAAATGTTTTTCAGGGCCTTCCTTTCACCTTCCTAATAACTAGGAACAAAGAAGGCAGATGGAGCAAGACAGAGATGTAGCATCTGCAAGCGCAAGCAGTCAGCTGAAGACGGAACAGGCGGCAGCAAGTTGAAAGATAGGACCAAACACTGTCACAAACCAGACATGCATCAACAGGCGATACCAAGCCCGGGGTTCCTTTTCTATACTCTTTTATTCAACCTGTTTCACATTTTCAGTGGACAATTGAAAAACGAAACAATATTACAAACAGATCTCGCACCGTAAACCCTTGTTGGTTCAGGTTATCAAGGAGGGTGTCCTCCTTACACTGTCACTGCTTCTTCTGGGCTCTGGGAGCATTCCCCAAAACAAATGTTCTTCTTGGAAAGGTATGTACGACTTCTGCATCCCTACTCTAAATCAATCTAGCATACTCCATAAAAGAATATTCTTCTACAAACTGGTGCCAACACAAATCCTTCCGCTCAAAGTATTTGTTCCTGAGTATTACCACCCACAGCCATTGACAGTTTTGATATCAATTGTCCCTTTTTCCATCTCTGAAACTTGGGCTGCAGAAGGGTATGACCACCTCCTATGCTATTGTAGGTGGCTCAGGCAGGGTTGGACCGCCTCTACGCCTACTAGGTACAAGAACCCATCACCTTCTCTCATAGTCCTAAGTAGGGCCAGCTAAGTTAACTCCTCGGAGTTGGAGGTTCCTGTACCTCCCTGTTTTAGAGTCCTGACTTCCCATCCCTTCCAAGCCTTTCTACAACTATTCTTCTCCTGCTCTTCAATATCAAGGCACATGTTTGGTCCTCTTCCCACTCTAGGCTCAACCCTTTCTAAACTCCCTGCCTTTGGTCAGATGTGCCCTCTCAAACCTTTCTGCTCTTGCTAACTGCCACCTTGCAATCCTCTGCTTCCTCCTGACACTTGGCCCAAACCATCTTCAGATGTGCTTTGATCTCCTCTTTCTTATGATCCTTAACCAACTCCTCCACTGAACGTTTTCTTAACTACCCCCTCCTCCTGTTCAAGTTCTACTTATTCCCCTGTGAGGATTTCGACCAAGCGCATTCTCCCCGTGATGGGAGACCAACCTCTGAGGGATATGTGAGGCCATTCCACACACAGTCCATCTGCTTACTGCGCAAAACGCAGTCACATGTACTCCGGGAAGACACAGCCTACAGGGACCATCTTCCCCTGTCATATTCAGCTGGAATCTGACAGCCCCGGGTACATCAAAGCATCTAAAGGAGGGGGAAGGCACACCTTACTGTGTATATGTTAATGACTAAGTGTAGTCTCACAAGCATTAGAAATGGTGAGCATATCTTAACACACAAGAACAATATTTTATAAGTCCATCCCTACCCTTTTCAGAGATTAGTCTGTTACGGACAGGTGATCCTATCAATCAGGTTTTTAAAGGAAAACAAAAAGTCACTGTAGAAAGTTTCCAGTTAGCCCTTCAACTATGGAGGGGATAGATTATCACTCCCTGGGTGCTTGAAGGCCGTAGAGAAAAGGACTGACCCAGGCTCTACCACCTATTGCCCGGTAAGGAAGCTACTTTTTAGATGTGAACTTTACGAATAAAGCAAGTGAATTTGGATAGAGGCAACAGAAGAGATTTAAGTTATCACAACCACCAGCCTACGGCTTGGGAACCTTTGACAACCCAATGCAAGGAATCTGTCTAGACAATGATGCTCTTTGGGGAGTAAGCTGCCAAAGGTTCATGGGATGTGTGTTCGAGGCTTACACTGATGGTTAGGTCAGGCCCTTGCAGAAGCCAGCAGCAGAGGACCCCTCTGGAGCAGCAGGTAGAGCAGATGGTGTGACAGAACAGGGTCAACAGACCCTCTGGAGCAACCCAGTCAGACTTTGGGTTTCAGTAGGCATGCCTTCCTGGTGAGAGCTGGTAAAAGCAGGTTGGCGAAGTCCCAGCGGCGCTCTGAGGATGCCAACAACGTTTCCATTGATGAAGTTCGATGGTGCAGTCCAGGCAGGAACATACCAAATACATACTGGGCCACGGTTCCAACCTTGGAAAAGTGATGGATGCAGTGCAGGGCTTTGAACTGGTTGGTCCACCAGTCCACTAGTCCACTAGTCCAGAAGTGGCTGGCACCCGGGTCAGGTCTTCCCAGTTGATTTAAAGGCAGATGTCTAGTACATGGTTGTTGGCTCAGCCATGGTGAAAGCAACAGCGGTCCTCCTGCAGGTCTCTGATGGTCCTTTGGCTTCAGATGTTTGCATTTTGTGGTCAACGACCCTCAATGTCTGCAAGCCCTTTCCTTTTATGCAGATTTCGGGCTGAGGGCTGTCCCAGGCCACCAATCGGAGGAACCTGCATTATTCAAAATGGTGGAAACTGTCCAGTTAGGGAGAGTCTGCGACCTCACATTCTGCTCAGTAACATGAAATACCCAGATGATGCATGATTTGAGATTAGAGGGTCCCAAGATCCATGTCAGCCAGGTCACACACACAAAGCACTGACTGGGAGTCCACGACTGGACTACCGTGAAAGTACATGACCTTGTATGGCAATTTCCAGCCTAAAGAGAAAGGAAGAGGGCCAACAAGGAAGATAGTATAAAGAACAACGCTTGCACGATGAGGAGCAGCAAGCAGCCATTTTGACTGTATTGTACTCAAAAGGCATTATCTCTGTAACAAATAGAGGTGCACGGCTGTGCAGTGAGAAAGAGACATAAATGCCCTAGGGGCAACAGCCTGTATAGTATCTAGTACAAAAGTACCTGGGATATTACTTTGCGAAAAGGTCAAGTGACGTAAGGGGTACATGTAGCACTCCACTGAAGTTGATATGTGCTACACTGCATAATTGCAGGTGAAAAGGGAAACGTATGTCCTGCAGCGGTAGCCATAGGGACTGACTAGTTTGCCCAAAACAAAATGATTGATGCAGGTGAGTGAGGCAAATTGGACCCTAAAATTCAGCTATGATCCAGACAAAAAGCAACTATGTGGAGGCTCCATTGAAGTCAGTGGAGAAAAGTAGAAAAAATGAAAACTTCCCCAAAACCGGGAAAGGGTCAGACAAAACCAGAAACAATACACAAAGTACTGCAACAAAGCTCATCGAACTGATGATTTTGCGAGTGTAGGGAAACATTGTGTTGTTACCTAGGGCTTGCCCAGGTTCAGGGAGACTCTGCAGGTGCCAGGTCTGTGAAAGGGAGAACATTGTCATGCCAGCAGTCAAGGTAGGCAAGTTAGGAAAGGTAGCGGACCGCAGAGGATGCGTTCCAGGTTCCATGACTATGAGATGGATTTACTCAGCTCATACCTTTCTGTTGGGGGGTGTGTGTGTGTGGGGGTGAGGGGAGATGATGTAATATGATGCAAACTTGTGATCCGGCATATGTGAGGCTGTCTTGTTTCTACAATGTCTAGCTCTGCAGCCTGGAGTTGGTGACTCTCCGCTGCTGGACTTCAGATGACCGGGCACATCTAATAAACTACTTTTCCTAACCTGCACCCGCGCCTGCCTCATTTCCTGTATGTCTTACCCTGGATGAGGCAAAGACATGGTGGAATAGAGGGCGGGACATGGAGACTGCGACGAAGGTGGTGCACTTACCTGTTGCTTTGCTGTACGATAGTCACTCAACTGCAAAATGGTGCCAATCCTGACCGCTTCCTGCTGATGAGGAGGTGATGCCTTCAAGATTCGACACTTGATAAGGGGACGACCCAGGGCAAGAAAACAGAAGCAGGGTCCGTGTGGGTTCACTAGCAGAGTGTGAACCTTGCAACAGCTGCATTCTTTGTACCCAGGAGTGTCCGAAATACGTACGAGGACCTTCAATAACCTAGCGACACCGTTTGATAGTTCAAGAAGAAAACGCAGGGCAGTAGCAGGTGACCTGTGTGCTAGACGTTCAGGCCCTTTGAGTGAACACAATGGACTAAGGGAGCAATTGATTGGGAGACTCTGAGTGATGCCTACGTAGCGGTGGGATCGAGCAGGCTCCTCTGCTAGGGGAGGGGCATCTGATGTGTAAAGGATGGAGGGATGAGAAAGGTCACTGAAACGCCTGTTTTCAGTTTTCAGACATCTTGGGAGGTTCCACAGCCCCTCCTTCGTGGATTAAAATCAACGGTCCTACAGATAAACACAGGGGTGCACCTAGACTAATATTTCAGGGTGGGGGCTAGCTCTTAAAATGTTGGGAGGTGCAAGATTACTTGTGTGGGGGCATGCAACTTCTAAACACATTCTAATGAGACTATTCTAGTGAAGCCTCAATGTTACAAGCAATTATCTCTCTTCTTCACATCTGAAACCATACACTTAAGAATTGCTGTGACAATCCAATCCTGTCCCCCCTACCCTTTCAATTACTCCCCTGACATGAAAGCACTAACCCCATCACGAAATCAATTGCTTAGAAATTGCGAGGAGGTCGGGAGCAGCAAAGTAGGGAAGGCAGGGTGCGGGGTGGGGATGGTTGTCCCAGGGTGTCTCTTCACATTCTAATACCCTCAAACTAATGACACAGTATGGATAGTGCCCATGGGCGGCGCCAGGCTAGGACTTGGGAGGCAGCAGGCATCACTCTGCTGTGACGCCCAGCTTGGCTCAGGCAATGGACTGTCACATTTCTCACCTGGGAGAGTAGCGTAATTACTAACTTTCAAACCTCAAAAGTAAGCGAATACACTGCTCTCCAAGTTGGGACGAAGGTCATTATCGTGACTGCCGCAGCAGCAAACCGAGGCAGAGGACAAAGGCCTGCCCAGGGGATAGCAATAGGCCGCCTATATTGAAGCTAAAGGCTTAACTGTTGGCCTCAGCTTTTACATGGGCCATGCCTTTCAATAATTAGCATTAACAAAAGAAAAGTATTTTTGTTTGTGTGCATGCGAGGATTGTATGCATGCATGTATGAATGTATGCGTGCATGCCAGGGAATGTGTAAGTGGGTGTATGCATGCAAGGGGGTGTCTGCAAATGCACGCATATGAATGAATGCAGTGTGAATAATGTACATAGGTGTGAATGAGAGTGCAGTATACATGTTTTGGGTGCTTGTGTGAATGGCAGATTAGCTGTATGGGTACGTGCCTGGTTAGTGAATGTGTGTGTATCTGTGTGTGTATCTGTGTATGTGTTTGCATGCAAGGCTGGTGGCCGGGAGAGGCATTGGTGCATGAACATTTTCTTCCAGCAGCATGGCATGCTCTACTGGTATTTTTAGGAAAAGCAAAGCCAGCTTGAGTGTTATGTGAAGGTGGGGTACAGTGGGGCTGACTGGGACCCACTGTAGCATGGAATTTTGAACTCTCATTAAGGACAAAACCAACATGAGGAGTTTTCTTACGTGGGGGGGGCATGTATCTTTACTGTGGTTTTCCTTTTTTTTTAACTGATGTTAAGGCCAACGGCCCATAAGTAAATAAACCACCCATGTAAACCACATAAGTAAATGCCCCCGCCCCCCTGTAAACCACATGGGGGGCGCAAGACCGTTTTATTTTTACTGTGGCATGACATTTTTTACTGGCGTTACAGAGCAAAGCAAAGAGAATAAGTGTTAATGAAGATCACTTCACAGTGCTCACCCTCGCAAACCACAACAAATGAGAGGGTTATACTATATATGTTTTTCTCAAAAATCGTGTTACATGTAAAGTGTATGTGAGTTCTAACTTGTATGTTTTGCCTAGTAGAAGGGTCTGTTTTATATGTTACAGTTTATGACAATTGTGATCACATGTTTTATATGTGTTTTTTTAAAGCATAGTCCTTAAAGTCTTAATAAAAGTGTGAATATTATCACGGTTTAGAAAAGTGTTGAGAGATTCTGTTCATCTACAAAATAAATAAGTAGACCAACGTATCACTGTCCTGTTGTCCACTTGAGGACAAAAGAGAGGGGTAGTCGATCTTGAAGCTCTCTGTTTCTGCTTTAATTTTCTTCCTACTTGTTCACGATCGGCCCCCGATAACAAAAAATAGGGAATACCCAATTTTGTGTATCGTTACAGTGCAAATACAACATGATGAGTACAACATGAATGTTCTTATATGTTGGAAGATTTGTGCAATGATAATATGTTATTTATATAGCGCTTTTGCCAAAGCACTGTACAGAGAACATATTTATATACAATTATCATCATCAAGTTTATTCAGATTTGCATATAAAAAAACAATCCATAAAACCATTGCAAAATACAAAAAGAAAAAAATACATACAATTATGTCACAGTAAAAACATACCATCTTAAAAGCACAGCAGAAACAACAAACAGGAAAAATTATGCGCTCAATTCATTAATCAATATATATAAACTCATTATCAGGGCAATGTGTCAAGCAGTCCTTTCTTATGACAAACTGCTATTTTTAGGTACGAAAGTAACGACCAGCCCACTTGGTGAGTTTGCCTATAACAGGTAGGTTAGAGCTGGCCTATATAATGTTCATTTCCCTTAATAGTGGTCGTATGAGCCGTTTTCTCGCATGTGCATATGCAGGGCAAAAGAAAATCAGGTGTGCCAGGTCCTCGTATGGAGCTTTGCAAATTGGGCAGGATCTGTCTGCCCCTGCACTGGCCCATCCTGCTACCACAGCCTTTAGGTAGGTGCAGTGAAACCTTGCCCTGGATATGAGGACACGATCCTTGGGGAATTCTGCCCATGGTAAATGATGGTCATCAGTCCTCAATTTGTTGGCTTCATGATTTCTCTGCTTTCTCTGTCTCCAGGTACACAGACTCATGAAGACAAGCAGTCCATCAATTAATTTCTCCGCTGGAGACCATACTACTGTTGGATACAAATGTTTGCAATTTATCCCCTCAGCTGTTTCCTGATGTAGGGCAACCATGGGATCTTATCTCCCAAGTCCTCGACTATCAGAAAGATGATCAATTCATGGGTAAATTATGCTCTACCATTACACCATAGCCTAAGCCAGTGTAGTACTAGCTGTAGGGAGATCCTGTCGCTGATTGATGTGCAACCCCGTTCCATGAGCACTCCAAAATTCAGAGCCGAAGTTGGGAGCCCCAACAGGTTTTTCAAAAATTGGTTCTAAAAGGTCTGGACCACATGGACATTGGAGTGACCCCACAGCTCCATCCCAAATTTAGCAACCAAATTTGCTTTTCCCTTATACAACTGAAGCAAAGGGGCTATTATACAACTGAAGCAAGGGGGCTATTGGCTTTGCTTTAAACATGGACATGGCCCTAGAGACCCCACCCAAAGCCTGCTTGGACTGCAGGACCTATTTTTACTTGGGCCATGGCGCCTGTCATGATGCCTACTCCCGGAGAACTAGTCCAGGACCAGCTTCCCCGGAAGCAGACATCATGTTCCCGGGGAAAAGGCCAGCAACCCCTAGTAGGGGCCCTTTGGACACTGTCCTCGCGCCTTTGGCGCCAGGCTCATTTTGGACCTCAGTCCTGGTGCCATAGGCGCAAGGCTCATAAAGGGAGTGTTTATGTGAACTTACCTGATGCAGACCGTCCTGCCAGATCCAGACCTCTTTGAGGCCTGAAAGGGACTATTTTACCAGTGGGACTATTTTGCCACTCGGGCGTGGCCCGGGAAGAATACGTACCTGGAACTACTTTGGGGGCTATTTAAGCCACGCCCAGACAGCAGCTCACGCTTCGCGTTGTTCTGCACCTAGCAGCTGGACGCTCACCATGTCTGCTCCTGCATCCTGACTCCAGCCACGCCCGCCTCGTTCCTGGAACACTTGAAAAGAAAAAAGAGAAGGGAAAAGGAGAACAGAAGAACATTACCTGCTTCTACCCGGAGTCCGGAGTCATCACGCCGGCGATCCTAAGGGAAGACATTTATTTTAAAGATGCATCGCGTTGCTCGCTGCAGCGCCGCATTCCACTCACCTGTTCACGAGGCATGTCCGTGCTCCTTAGCGACCATCTGCACGATCCGCCGCATACCTGCGCCTAAGGGGGAAGGGAAGAACAAAAGGTGAGCAAAAGGAACATTTTGAGGAAAGCCAGATTTTCGCCATAAGACTTACCTGATTATTGTTGGGAGAATCTTCCCTCATCTCGGGTCGGCGCCGCTTCTTCGGAAGTACCGTACCCCGGCCCCTATGGGGAAAAAAGACACAAGCATTATTGGGTGAATATAAGGACATAAAAGGAACCACCCATCATAACTCACCTGAGTTTACCTTCGGTGAATTGTTTCCTCTACGCGAAATCTTCACTCAGCACCTGTGATAAAAGGGATAAGAGACGGACTACTGAATATAAAGGCAAATAGAAAAGGAGGCCAACTCTTGAACTTTTACAACAGTATGCTTACGGCACCTTGCCAGGAAAGTCAAGTAAGCTTGGATCCTCACCAATCCGAACACCAGTGAAGTAACTGGATATAATCGCACCCCTGCACCAGAAGCAGGATGGAGAGCTCGTCCTTTCAAACCTTAAGGTGAGAGTTAACGGGGAATTTCGGAGGTGGTCTGAGGAGAGTGAAAGAGGGAAGTGGGAGGCCGACGCGCTACTCCGCAGGTAGTTAATCCCCTTTCTCCATCTGCAGAAGGATTCTCCTGCGAGTCAGACAAGCGAGATTTGTGGGTCCTGTCCAGTCGGTCTTCCGAGTTCTGTGCATCACCTTAGAAGAGGCCACAGCAGTCCAGACCTGGTCAGCGTCTCCGTGGGAGTCAAGTGAGCGTTACAGCGCCCATGTTAGCAGAAAATCTAACACCCAGATAATCAAAATGGTCAACCCTGGGGGTAACAAAGTTCAATCAATACATGGCCCTAAAATGAATCTTTCGTCTCCACTTTCAGCAGGACATCACCCCTGATTTAGCTGTGTTTACCACCAGATCCAGGGCCACTATGAAGATGGCATATTTCGAAATGAAGGCCTGCAAGGCCCTTGGAATATGGGCCATGAGTATGGAGTCATCCACTAACACCAGGACAGGTAGGGGCCAGCCAGCCCACTTTGAGACATCAGGGGAGGACTTTGATAGGTGCTTGTAGAGACCATTTATATATAAACAGAATAGAAGGAGTGCCACCCCAACTGAAGTTGGTACTAAGCAACCTCAGAAGGATGAAAGGCTGAGTTGGCCTTGCCAGGATTTGAACCTGCAAATCGCACTCAGATCGCAACAGTGACCACTCAACCTGCTGAGCTATCTTACTGGCTAGCCAGCAAGGACATGTTCTTACTGTGGCGTTCCATATTATTACTGGTGTTAAGGCCAAAGGAAACATAAGCATTCTTATATTGGGGTAGGAGAATTTGTGCAGCCTGCAAGGCAATGTTTTTTTCACTGTGACATGAAATTATTTCTTACTGCTGTTAGGGAGCCAATACGACATGATGAGAGTTCTTATATAGGGGGAGTTGTGTAGCCAGCAAGGATATGTTTTCTTACTGTGGCATGGCTTTTTTGTAACTAGCATTAAGGCAAAGCCAACAGGAGTATATTCTTACATGTCGATACTGGCATATATTGGCAGAGCCAGCATAAATATGGTTTTGTGATAGTATCATTACTGGCATTATGGACAAAGCAAAAATGAGTATTTTCTTATGTGGGAAAAGTGGTGCATATAGGTGCACCAGAATGGACGTGTGTGGGCACAATCAATATGAACATGTTTTTTACACTTGCAGGGTACTGGCATATAGTGGGCAAAGGCATTAGGAAAATGTGTTTTGAAAATGCTCCTGTGCATTGTTGGTGACTTCACATCTAATGGACTTTACCTTACAAAACCGATTGCAAACTGTGTGGCTTTTTACCTCATTTATCACAGAGCATGTACTGTAAAATGCACCATATTAACCAATTTTAAAAAAATTCTCAAGGGGGGAAGAACCTTCACCTCCATTGGTTCACCCTCCCTAACTACATTGGGTCACTCCTGTGCATTTGGCTGGGGGCAGAACACGTCCCCGTCCTTCTGCGGGCTCTTCTTAGTGTGGGCACTACTGCATTAGCCCCAGGCCCTGCTTGTTACACAATCCTGACTCTGGTGAATGGTGGTGAAAGATGCATCTAATGGGCCAAAGGAAGGCATAATATCTACTCAGCCTCCTGGGCTTGGGGAGAAGAGCTAGGGCGGGTGTGGGGGGTGCAGGATGTGGAGGCAGGGGGTGGTCAATAGCTCAATAGGTTTAATGTCCCATCTCACTAAGTTTTCAAAACTCCATCGGCCCCCCAACCCCAAAATGTTGAGGCCGGCCCGCCCCTGATTGTGCCCCACAAGAAGCCATCAACCATGTCTCTAGAAGGGGCAGGGTGGAGAGCTAGAGTTCACGTGCGTGTGATAGGTGAGTGTAATTGCAGTTTTTCTAAATGAAGGGCTTTAATTCCTGTAATAATGAGGCCCAATCTCCCCTGAACGCATGTAGGTCTATGCACACCACTTATCCCATCCATCCTACGGGGCCCTGCTAGGACAGTTCGCTCAGCGTCTCTATGGTAGCTCGTCAGCGCTCCCTCGAGCCGTGTAATCATTTTCGCTGCGTCATGTTCATTATTTCTCCCTGCTGGTTGTACATCAGGGCTGCTCTTTGTCGTCACTTTAACGGTCCATAAATATCCCAGGGGAGAGGGGCGTGAGATGTGGGCAGTACGTGGGGGTTTCGAGCGGAAGGCTTGGATCCGGAGGAAGCAATGATGCGCCCCTCAGTCATGCAAGCACGTGCCTGTCTGAGGTGAGCAGATCCATAACCCGCACCTGGAAAGCTAAAGAGACGCGCTTCCAAGCAGCGCGAGCCCCGGGCCAAGCAATGGAAATGAAAAGGCGGACAGGCGAAATACCAGCAATTTGATTGGGCTCCAAGAAAAAGGAAACGCAGGCGAAAGTGTTACACCGGTTTCAGTAGAGGCAGTGCTTTAAATGCCCAGTCATATTCGGCCCTCAGCACCTGCACTTCCTAATTTTGAGAATATAAATACCTGCACATCAGGGCAGTTTCTAGTCCATTTGATGCCCAGGGCGAAACACTAGGAATGCGCCCCCACCCACACCACACCCAGCGTGCCACTCCCACCGCACCCCGCGCGCCACTCCCACCGCACCCCGCGTGCCACTCCCACTGCACCCCGCGCGCCACTCCCACCGCACCCCGTGCGCCACTCCCACCGCACCCCACGTGCCACTGCCAAACAGTCCGTCACACAAGGAATGCATTGCCATTTGCAACGGTGGGCCACTTTTTCAATGGTGCCCAAGACAATTGTATGCCCCAGTCCCACTTAGGCTGCAGATAATGAGGACTGGGCACACCAAGAGACCATGAATATGGCACAGGATGCAATATATACAGCCAACAAAGAACACAAGATGCTGAAGGGGGTTTGGAGGCAACCTAAGCCAAAAGGGTAATGACAAGGAGGCACCTAAACCCAATAAACAATCACTTTAAAATTCTTTAAATGGGAATCAAGTGTATGCTTTGATACAGTAAAGTCTGACTTGTTATAAGGATACATGGACCCGAATTATTTATTTATTCATGCAATGTTTGTTGGGTATCTGTATATTTATGTATGCAATGTTTGTCGGATGCAGATATCCCACAAACATTTCATAAATAAATAAATTATCCGTGTCCATGTACCCGACAAACATTGCATAAATAAATAAACCGCGTCGTGGCTTAAAGAATATTTACTCAGCAACACTGGTCAAAACTATTATCAGCATAATGAAGTAACTCATCACCAGTGCCATGGAAGTGGTTCAAAGTGTAGTTGATATAAAGTTTGGCAAAGAGCAGCATGAAAGAAATAGTGCCGCTTTAAACTATTATTTTGGCCATTAACTGGGCTTGCAGGGACGCAACATGGGCCGAAACGGGTCTCCGCTTGTACCATGCCGGGGCCCACAGTACATCCCTGCAAGGCACGCCCACTCCCCACAGCCCACTGCACCTCCCCTCACATCACGATGCCAGCAAGAAACCATTCAGTGATTAATGGCCCACTATTAGCAGTTTCCTGCGGCATTGTGTTGGGAGGGGCTGTTCTTAGCTGCAGGGGGACCTCAAGTTTTTTCATTGTTGTGCATATACCGCCCCTCCCCCGCACGCGAAAGTGGTGAGTGAGCCTCTGATTCATTTAATCTCAGGGCAGCACCAGCACCTGACACGTGGAACTTGTCCCACGGAAATGCGCCGCACCACTAACTGGGGAATTGGATCCCCTCCAGAGGCAGCTGCCCGCCTCGCCCGGGCCACGAAACGGGCATGCTGCACATATCAAGGCTGAAAGAGTCTGTGTAAAGCATTTCATTTGACTGTATCACAATGAAGGGCTTTGCTGTGGAACGATGTGCTCTTTCCCTCTTCCTATCTCCAGCACCTTTCAGGGCCCACCATGCAGAACTAAAGGAGAGTCAAACATGCATGCCGAGAACAGCCAGCACACCAGGCATGGAACATCATTTCCCCAATTGGGCTTTACCTGTTACCCCTGGGGTCCCTTGCGTTTTCATATGGAGTACTGATCGATTTGGAAAGTCTGAGCAATTATTATTTATTTTTTTAACACACAGTGACTTTTCTCATATGCAAGTGTTTAGGAAGTTGGAATTGTGATGGAACATTTTGGGCTCAAAAACCGCACACAGCTCTAGCTACCTTCCAAATTCAGCGAGCAACAAAAAAAACTTCCCTTTGTAAAGATAATTTTATATCAATGACGTCTGCTAATTTGACAAGCAAATTATTTAAGTTTCATTTATATACATATTCAAATGTCCTTAAAACAATGCTTAACAACAAACTGCAAGTTTGTATAAAAGAATCCCAGATTCACTGCATAACCAAAGGTGTGTGATCCTTGGAAAATAATGTAATCCCCTTAAGCATAGACTGCAACATTTGGAAGTTCTCCAAGCCTGCCATCTTAATCACAATAAAAGTGTCAAAACAGGTGGAAAAAAACTGTGTGCTTGATGAGCGTCTTTGAGAGATGGTTGCACTAGGCCAGGGTTCTGCAAGCTTTGGCCCGCCAGATGTTTTGGACTACTAATACCTCAGCCCTAGCCAGTATAGTCAATGGTGAGGGATCATGGGCATCAATGTCCCAAACATCTAGAGAGCTGCAGACTGCAGTCCTCTGCACTAGGGTGGCAGAATTTAATGTACAGTTAATGATTTAACAGTAAAGCATCATACAGAGATGCTTCAGCACAGCAGGTTGACAAGGCCAGGCTCAGAAAAAAGTGCAGTCTTACACAGAGAGTTAAAGAAGGTATGAGAACATGACTGCAGTGGGAGAGTGGGGAGAAATGGATACTAATACAGAAAGAGAAACAAAGAGCGAGATATGCATAGAAAGTGAAACAAATGGAGAACTACGAAAATGAAGTGGGACACACAGTGAGAGATTATTTGAAATGGGCCATGGAGCCTCGAATAGCCAAGAACGTCTTCCCCTGTCGAGTTGACAGGGTACAGTGCATTTGCAGGTCTGGGCAAAACAAGCCCCACACCTGAGCCTTGAGTGTGTGAGATGAAAGCCCTGTTGTGCCTCAGCTACAATTTGGCTGACGCTTTGGTGCTTCACAGAAACGCCTAAGGCCCAGGCATGTGCTCCTGTTTCCTCTTCTTACAATAATTCTACTAAAAAAAGCTAATATGCTTATCTGCATGTAAGCACATAAACATGGTGAAGCACATTTGAAAGAAAAACGTAAATTGCCCATAGGGGACAACCAGGGGCATTGCTAGGGGGGGTTAAGGGGGCTGTAGCCCCTGATCTTTTGGTTGTAGCCCTGGATAGAATCTCAGGAGCTGCAGCCAAAAGACTAGCTAGCCCCCAGTCCCAACAGTTCCGACATCAGCTTAGCCCCAGGTCTTTTCCAGACCTAGCAACTCCCCTGGGGACAACTTACATTTGTACTTGTGTGCAAACATGTCCCTTCCGGGCAATTTGTGTCATTTGAGGAGTGCAAACGAGCAGTGTTAGACACTTCCGCTGCCTATCTGCAATGCAAATAGAGTAAACGCTGCTTGACGTGTATGCATGCCCGGCAGGCGGATTTTCCAATGATTTCCTATGGAAACCGCCTGCGCTTTCTGCTGATGAAAAAAGCAGGCGGTTTCCATGGGAAATCGTTGGTTTTACGCCAGCATAAAAATCTCATGCTGGCATGAAACCAATTTGTTTTTGAAGGCAAAGAGCAAATAGGAGGTGGAAACGTAACTCCCGTCCCGCTCCCCCCCCCCACCCACACACACCTTTAAAAAACACTGAAAATCTCCCAGGGTGTGAATGGAGGCATTAAGACAAGCGTAACAGCGTTGCGCCAGTTTTTAGCCCCACCATTTAACGCTTCAGTGGTATTGATACTGAGCTCCGGTATGTTTTACGATTTCATCTTGAAACAAATATCTGCGCCTCGTGCACACCTAGTTTTAGGGTTACCGTAGATACGTCACACGTAAGGGGAAGCGGCTGACTGCATGAAGGTAAAAGCGCACAAGAAATGTAGCACTGTTTCTTTATGCATTTACGTGTACTGGTAAGCCAAAGCTTGGCATTGGTAGGGCAATCGGATGGCCACGGTTGGTTCATATACTGAACTTGACTTTCTCTACAGAATGCAGAATTAACCTTCCCTTTAGAGTCAGTACGAGGCACTCACAGCGCTGCCGAGACCAAACACTCTTCTGTTATGCAGTTTTAGGGGTATTACTTACTAAGAGTACTCTGACGTCAAACCGGGAACGTAGCGTTCTCTAAAGCTACAATGACATAGCAATAACATCCGCTTCCGGTTACGCGTATGCGAGCCGGTGCTCTGTCCATGGTGCTGAAAGTTACATCAGGCCCAGTGGCGGAAGATTGAAATCAATTTTGTATGTTAAAACAACATATTAATTTGTCAATAACTTTACGAAAAATAAATTTATGTACACCACATTTAGCACATTGGTGTTTCAACACAAAGCTTTTGTTTTGCCACCTGGTTGAGCTATTCAAACGTTAAAGTTGCGGAGATGAAGGAACAGTCTTGTAAATTGACCTCTAATCAGGGATTTAAATGGGCTGGAGCTAGCCCTGTTCAAACCTGGTAGTCCCTAAAAACTGTTCCCAAGCCGCCCACGACAGCAGCATTAGAAGCCTGGGTAACAGGGGCGGATGCTGCGGGTTACCCCGACTTAATTGCGGCCTGCAATAGACAATACAGGCCCTCAGCTGTGTAAGGGGTTCTATTAAGCACCTCGGAGTGAAATCCTCACCTGCTGTCACACACTGTTCACAGGCCGCAATTAATATGAGTTTCAGTGTAAGAAAATCATGTTACTTTGCAAAGTAGGCTATTGTAAACTATATGTGTTTTAACTCCAAAGATCCTGTGTTTTCTACTTAAAAAAATAATTTGCACTGGGGTCTTGTATATTTCATTTTTTTGTGAATTTACATCATGCGTAAAATAAGATTCATGGCTGTTCCAAACAATTCAATTTGGCCCTTGTCAGATGCTGGGCAAGTGCTGACTTCTGGGGTCCCAGGCTGGATGCAAACAAGAACACCTAAGCCATGCCAGTGACACTTTATAATGCCCGTGCCCCCTACCCTACCAAAGGTTATGTCTTGTTAGCAGCATGTGGTCCTTGTCTAAGCTGCCTACCAACACCCATGGTTAGGCCACACCCACTTGTGAGAACCTCCTCAGTTTCTCATCCCACTTATGGCACTGCCTGTAACAGGCAGCAGCCTCTACCACCTCCAACATCTCCAGCACTAAGACCCCACACACAGCGATCCCCAGGCCTACATTTTTCTTTTTGGAACACAGCGCATTGGTGGGACCACTTTCAACTCTTACTAAAAATGTTTTTGCCATGAACCTTAAACAGGGTATAAAACAAGAAAAACCGAATATGTTGAAGCTGCTTACTTTGGTGTACAGGAAAGTTTTCATATACACCCGTGCAGTGTATATGAACACTTTTATTTAAAGCGAGCAGCTTCAACGTTGAAGCTGCTCGCTTTAAATGAAAGTGTTCAAATACATATGTGCGGTGTATATGAACACTTTCAAAAGCGAGCAGCTTCAACGTTGCAGTATGCAACATTGAAGCTGCTCGCTTTGGTGTAAATGAAAGTGTTCATATACACCCGTGTGGTGTATATGAACACTTTCATTTACACCAAAGCGAGCAGCTTCAACGTTGCAGGAACGCTGAAGCTGCTTGCTTTGGTGTACATGAAAGTGTCCATATACAAAACACGGGTGTATATGAACACTTTCATTTACACCAAACAAGGCTTCTTGTGGCACTCCTCCAGTTTAACGGCAGCAAAAGGGTACCGTATATGTGTGCTAGTTTAGCACACATATTAAACTGGCGGCGTGCCACAAGAATAGGCTTCCAAAAAGCCCATTTACGAATGTGGCGGTTGCTAGGCTGGTTTCCAACCCATCCCAGCAACCGCCACATGTATTCCGAAAGTGGCGCATTCCTTCCGACTTCGGAAGAATGTGCCACCTTCAGAATAGGTCTGAAGTACCGAAAAGGTCGTTAAGCCTTTTAACGTCCTTTTCGGTTCTTAACACCTGGATGAGAATAGGGCCCTGAATGCGCTAATCGGAACACTGGTCCTTTCACTAATGAGGAATAAGTAAAGTTAAATACATTCATCTGAATGCTGTTAGCTGTATTCAGAATATGTCCATACAATCGTGTGCCCTCTCCTACAGTGTAGCACTGTAGGGTAGATAAGCAAGTTGAAACTAAAAAGAGAAACTACACAGACAAGTATTTGTTTAGGCTTGAAACCACAAGCTAGAGGGCAACTGGGATCTCTGTAAAGGAATTCCTTTATGTTTTAATAATGGATTATTTTCATAGAGAAATATCCCTAATATAACCCCCCGCCCCCACTCATCACAATCCCACCGCACAATCTGGGATACGAAACGGAATGTTTTTAATCTGAATATTCTTTTTTATTTCAAATAATAAATCAATACATTAAAGGTGGTTGCTGAACTTTGATGCTGGGGAATACACACACAACATTCCACATAAATACAGGCAGCGTGCCTACGGAAAAGAAAATGCAACCTGCCTTCTGTTGTCTCACTTACGTTAACATCCAAAATACACACACACACCCATACCTATAAATATGAGTGACTATTCTAGGCAAAATAATACAATAATCTGCAATACAAACCTATGACTTTTTTATTCTACAGCGGAATCAACTCTTAACATATTCGACACTATCCGTGGTGCACTATTGCTTACTAGCTAGAGCATAAATCAAGCATGTTTTGTGGGGTTAGCTTGGTTATAGTTTTTCTTAATTTTGGATTCAGGAATTCTATTTATTTTTTTAGAATTATCAGACAGTGATCCCTAACTCCCTCCCTATTATCTAGGAATCGAGTACACCCTCTCAACACCCCAGTTAAATATGTTAATGAAATAATAGATTTCAATTACTTCATTTATATGATATGTTGGTTTGTTGAAATCAAACTCCACCATCCTGTGCCACAACCTACTTCTATTCCTTACTCTATAACTAAAGAATAAGCCAACACAAAGGTCTTTCTCCAGGAGAATGGCTCCCTTCTCCTGATATGTGACGGGTGTTCCCAGAAATGTTCTTTGGCAAAAGGATGCCAGGGAGAATGACTTGCTTCCCCTGGCTTATGGTTCCAACATACCTTTGTACCAGTTAACTTTCAGAACCAGGAAAATGACTCGCTTCTCCTGGTATTGGTTCACACACTCCAATATAATTCACACCAAAACCTTCCCATGGCGTCTCTTGAGTATATCAAAAAGGCTTTTTGTTTCTTCACCAGGCGAATGACACCCTTCTCCTGATGTTCCAGAGTTCTTTTCCGTATCTCTCAACTTGATGTTTCTTTTGCCCCCTTTTCATAGAATTTGCCAAGTGCCAAGTCCTTCTTGGGCCTCAGTGAACTTGTCCCTGCCTCTGCAATGAGGATGCCTTTCCTAGGATGCTTAGCACACTTATGTTGGCATCACAGACTCTTCTCTGCTGATTGGATGGCTCATTTCTGCCACTGCGATGAGGAAGTTCTCCTCTGATGCTTAGTTCCCTTGTGTTAGGGTCCCAGACCCTTCTCTGGTGTTCAGTGAGCTTGCTGCCACCACTGTGATGAGGAAGCTCTTCTCAGATGCTCGATTCACTTGCGTTAGGGTCCCAGACCCTTCTCTGGTGGTCACTGGGTTTGTTGCTGCCACTCCGATGAGGAAGTTCTCCTTGAATGCTCGGTTCACCTTTCCCAATAGTTTGATTGTTACTATTGGGTAGACAAAAATCTGCTTGAGCCTGCTTCTCTCCCACTCCTGTGTCCCTTCTGGGTCTCCTGTATGTCCCGTTACCTTCTTTGGGACTTTGGTATGCCACCGGGTCTTCCTGGGACTGGCGTGTGCCTCTCCGGCTCTTCGGGCTACACTCCATTCTGCATCTACAGCACCGTGGTGGCTGCACACTCTACTGGACTGCTCAGCTCTCTTCCTGCTCGGGCCCACACCAGCTAGACCCACAGAGAACTCCCTGACCGATTTTCTGACGTTCTCTGCTCTTCGGCATCCCCGGTCAGCCAACAGGATTTGAAACTCCTCTTCCGGATGTTTTCCACACCTGCTGCCTCTCCCGGCCTGGCTTAACCAAATCTTCAATCCTTCTTCTCTTCTTATAAATTGTTGCCAGTCCCACCCTGGCAGATTGTCAAAGTCCTTTGTTGTTTTTGATAGGTTGGTCTTCATGCATCCTCGGGGCTACCTCGAACCAGTACTAGGACAACCAGTAAT
Source organism: Ambystoma mexicanum (assembly GCF_040938575.1). Taxonomy (NCBI): domain Eukaryota; kingdom Metazoa; phylum Chordata; class Amphibia; order Caudata; family Ambystomatidae; genus Ambystoma; species Ambystoma mexicanum. Next base: position 814,275,797 of record NC_090931.1, read on the forward strand.
CTTCATGTCTTCTGTGCTCTTCTTCACCCTGGTACTTTCTGTTTTGGCTGTTTCTTCTACACTACAGAAATACACAGGTCTAAGCTCAAGGAAGTGGTTTGGAAAGGAGGGGGGGCGGGGTGAGGGAAGGTTAGGGTGACGCATTGACCAACGGCCTGTACCCTAGGTTATCCTCAGAAAAGAGTCTCCCCATGAGGTCCCCCGCATTAAACCACCTCTAGGGGGACTATTGGGTGGCGGCTGCACCTACCTAGCCTCCTGTGAAAGGGCTCCCCTTTGGGGGGAAGTGACAATACCCGGTGAATTGTCACAATATGAACATCAAAGATCTTTTTTAAAAGTGAAAGCCAGTAAATAAGGGCCTGATTGCTCCACTGAAAACCCCTTTTGTAAAGCAGACCCCAACTGTGCTTCAAGCAATAGTTTGATCCAAACCTTAAAAAACTGTGTTCAGGATATCTCCTTAAAAATATGACTGTTGGTTTTCGAACCACAACTAACCCCTAGGTAATGTTTAAACTCAGGCCCTTTTAGCCAAAGGAACCCTGCTTGAATTTTGCTGACAAAATCAACCTTAAATCCTATTGGGCCAAATTCACAAAAAATGTGATGACAGTACCAATGTGTGGCAGTGGCAATGTGTGCCCTCTGTGTGCACACACTGCTCACGTGTGAATACCATGCCTTCCGCAAGCAGTTGACTTATGTTGCATGATGCCATATCGCCAAGAGGCCACCAAATCAACACAAGTCATGCATGTGCAGCCTAGAATACAATAAGTGCATGCAGTGGTCATTTTATGTGAGTCACCATGCTGTACACGGGCTTGTAGGGGTGTCCCTCATTTTCACGGCCTCACCATGGGCCCTCTTCTGGCCACTTCCATTGTGATTATATAAACCGGGAATAACTGGTAACACATCTATGCCCACTCATTAGGTTGCACTTGTGCATATGCCCAGAACGTGCATGTGTGGTGCAATCTGTGCTGCCATGCATCTGCGCTCTCCTTTACTTCCATGTGAATGCACTCTTTCAGGGGTACTATTTACACTTACAAAATAGCCACGTGAACTGGGCCCTACGTGTGTATCTTCTAAAGCACGTGCGAATCCTACAGGGATGAATTCATGTCTAACAAGTGGCCTGAAGTCCTCATTAAGATGTGTGTTTACACCTTGTGCATTGGTGATGAGAGAGCTTAAGCCAGTAGAGTTTACAGACCCTGGGCCTTGATCAGTCAGTCCAGTGTAATCACGGAGAAGACTCTGCACGACAGCGCATCCTCTCAGTCCCAGTCTCACTCATCATTGTGATCGTTCTTGGCAGACGGCTGGGACGGACTAGGGATTCATAACGTGTGTCCTATTAAAGGCACAGCAGCCTAGGATCCTGGGCCTTTCTCCGCATGCACTAGATGCACACATGACACAGATCTGCATTTGCAGCCGACAATTATTTACACGGATTGCACTAGGTTCCTGATGGTGTGGGGAAGCGATGCACAGTCTGTGTAAATAAAGCTCTGCCACTGTGACCTGGATGATGATACCCTGTGGCATTAAAAGCCTGCACAGGAACCCCAGTGTGGGGTCCCCACAGAATATTTGCATGCTGTAATCGACCAAAATCTGCAAATGCAGAGAAAATGCGTGGACGTCTGATGCACCATGGCCCTCATTACGACCCTGGCGGAAAGTAACTGACCGGACCGCCATAGCGTAAATAGCGTTTCCGCCATTACACGACGGAGTAAAGTGCGGCTAATTCTGACCCATCGGGCACGAGCACTACGCCATGGCGGAAGTGCAAAGTCCGAGATGGCGGAAATGTCCCCAAAACGCCCCTCACCGCCGTCGTACGGCGCCCTAGGTGCAATTCCGCCACCCATCATAGCGGTCACCGTAATGAGCGGTAATCGCAAAATACGGTGACCGTAAATATACGGAAACGGAAGTAAAAACATGGTCCCGGAACGGGAAACAGCACGCCGTACACCTATAAAATCAGAATCCCAACACAACCATCAAAAATCCTACCCTGAGACACATCCCAACCCGTTAGCCACCCTAGTGAAAACAATAAAAATGGGAAAAGTTGCGAAAAAAGCGTGCGACCGCAAGCGGCAGGTCCACTTCTCCCATGAGGAACTCACCGTGCTCACAGAGACCCTCCAGGAGAATGCTGCCGTCGTCTTCTCGACGCAAATGACCAGGACGGCACTTGCGAACAAGAAGGCCATATGGGCCCTGGTGGCACAGCGGGTAAGTGCGGTGGGAACCGCACCCCGCAACCCACAGCAATGCAGAAAGCGATGGGACGACTTGCGGATACGCGTACGGAGCATACTATCTGCCAACCGTAACATTGCCACAGCTACCGGGGGAGGATCGGAATCACCCATCAAGTTGACCCCCTGGGAAGAAATCTGTGCCTCCACCATTGGAATGGAGAGTATAGAGGGAGTCGGAGGGATGGAGAAAGGAGTGCAGACATCCGAAGAATCAGGTAGGTGGGCCAAATAAAACAATGCTAAATCCACAATGTCCAATCATGTGAAGTACCATGTGTCCACATAGTGCAACAGAAACACATGTCCAGGAGAACGTCCACATACATTGGCCTGATAGCGCACTTTAAAACTCACATTAAATACATAAATAATTAAAAATCCTAAAAACACCCTCTACACGTGCAGCATGCACACCCTAACTGCAGGCTGCAAAACAACTGCATCCTCAATCCACACAAAAATGAAACCACCTCCAAGGCCCTGACCCAAATCACCCTCAGGTACCACCCCAATGCATGTGATACATTGCCATTCCAATTTCCACAGACCCATAAATAACGCTCGCCCTCCTTTACTCCACCACAGGGTCCGATTCAAACGACGAGCTCCAGGACACCCCTACCAGCACACCTGCAAAGAGGGCCAAGACCAACGGCCAAAGACCCTCCACCTCAGCTGCACGGATCAAGACACGGCAGCAGCACAAATCAAGTGGCAGCACACAGGAGGGGACTTCAACAGGCACCCCAGCAGCCAGCATGCCCACAACAGCAGCACCACAGGTCCCCCCAATGGATGCCACAGAAGGCACTGCTTCTGGTGGCAGCAGCACCATAGGTGACACTGCATTAATGGCAGCATGCTCCGACACAGAAAACGGTGCTGTCGATGTAGGATCCATCCATGACCTGTCTCAATCCCCCTGTTTGTTTCATCCCGTACACCATGAGGATACCACGCAGGGGCACCCACAAGACGACGACTGGCCATCCCCCACAAGCCCTGTGGCAAGGCAACATGAGGTGATCAGACCCTCTGTGACACCACCGCAAATGGCCATGGCCCAGCAGAGGCAACAGTCCCTCGACCAGGTGATCGTGCAACAGCAGCAACTGGCCACGCTCCTCAAGGAGCATGCTGATGAATGTGGGGGTACTAAGGCAGCCATAGAAACATCAACTGAGACACTTAGGTCAGAAATGGAGAGAAGCACAGAGACACTAAGGGCACAAATGGAGAGAAGCACCGAGAGCCTGAGGGTACAAATGGAGAGAAGCACCGAGAGCCTGAGGGGGGAACTGCATGCGACGTCCAAAGACGTATGTGCTGAACTTGCCGCTGTGCGCCGTGTGCTCACTGAGCTCTCACAAACCCTTAGGGACATGCATGGACGTGAGCAGGCAGAGACATCATCCGTTGCAAGTTCCGTCCAGGGCAGCCCCCAACGTAGATCTGGGAGGAACCTGCGTTCCACAGGCAGGGGTGCCCCTGATACCCGGAGAGGGGGCTTGCAATAGCGTCTGCCCACTGACAATGAGCATCTTTGGACACTGGTGTTCGGGGGGGAGGTAGGAGGGTGGAGGGGGTGTGTTGGGCTTTCTTGGGTGGCGGGTCGATGGGGTGTGTAACATAATTTCACATATGCTATAAACATTTCACAATCATCCAATGAGATGTGTGGACATTGATCTTTGTGTACGAGGCCTTTATAGGCGTACAGTCCATATTGTGCATGTTCCAGACACACACAGTGCCACAAGTCCCGTGTCCATGTATCAGCCACCAGGCGTGAGTGCTAGAAGCATGAATCCATGAGAATCTGACGAATTTCACGGCCCTCCTGTGCCTCGCGGACTCCTTGAGGTGCTGCCACATCCCCACCCTCATCATGACCATCTTCAGGTGCTTGCAGTCCTGCGTCAGGGGGCATGGGCACATTTCTACGTACGCACATGTTGTGTAGCATGACACATGCCATGACCATCTTTGCAACCTTCTCATGGCGGTACAGGAGTGCCCCGCCAGAACTGCTGAGGCAGCGGAAACGAGTCTTCAGTAGGCCGAATGCCTGTTCTATGACTACACGGGTATGTGAGTGGGCATGGTTGTAGTCCTCCTCATGCTGGTTCTGTGGGTTCCGGAGTGGTGTAAGGAGCCATCTCTTCAGTGGATACCCCGCATCACCTGTATGTGGACAATAAAGGATGTTTGTGGAATGACATAGCTACGTACGCACCCCCCCCCCTTCCTGCCAGGTCATTGCCGCATCACATACCCCACATTATCATGCATGAAATGAGACTCACCGAGTAGCCAGGATCTGTTCCCTGCGTGTCGCTCCATGTAGCGTGGTATTGTAGAGTTCCTCAAGACCATAGAATCATGGGTTGATCCAGGAAATCGGGCACAACAATGTGTAATGATCCTGTTGGAGTCACACACCATTTGTACATTAAGAGAATGATATTGTTTTTGGTTGCGGTACTGGGCCTTCATGGCATGTGGCACAACCAATTCCACATGGGTGCAGTCGATGGCACCAATGCAACCCGGTATGCCGGCAAGTGCATGGAATCCCACTTTCGTGTTCGTAATTTCCTGCTCCGAGCGTGGTAGAGAGATGTAGTCGTCTGCGTGCTTCAGGAGGGCATCGAGCACTTGCGATAGTGTCCGTGACAACAGTGGCTGTGAAATGCCATGCAACTGTCCGACTGTGTGCTGGTAGGTGCCTGTGGCCAGGAAGTGTAGTACAGACACCACCTTCAGTAGGGGTGGGATGGCGGTTGGGCTATCTATCATGCTGGCAAGGTCAGCGTGTGTCATGTCCACAATGGCGGTTATGGTGTCCCGGTCCAAACGGTAGAGGGTGTGGATCTGCTCATCAGTGAGGTTGAACGGATGAGCTCGGAGGCGTGGGATTGCGGGCTGCCTGTGTGGTGGTAGTGGCTGTGCTGGTGGGCCTTGCTGGCCCTGCCTTGCCCTCCTCCTCCTCCTCCGTCTCCTCTGTGCGGCCGGTTGTTGTAGTAGTTGGTGTTCGTCTTCTTCTTGAAGTTGGAGTACTTGCAGTGCTATCAGGTCCCCCAGGGCCAACATCGCTAGTCCTGCCGGTAGCATTTTGGAGTGGGTGTGGTTGTGGGAGGGGGTTGGGTGTGCAATTTATGTGTTTTCAGGCTGTATAGCCTCCACCTGTGGTGATTCATTCCACCTGTGCAAGCTGCAATCCCCTTTGGGCGAGCACGTCCCGCACACAACGCTGCAATTCGACGCATGGCATCTTGCTATTACAATCATGTATTTAATCCCGATGGCAGTGGAATATTGGTTCATATGTTCATTCTGCAATGGTCCCATTGTTTCACATACTATCTTTACAGTCGCGAACAAACTTGTGAAGGGTCAGTGGAATGTAGTACTCGATTAACGCTGGACCCTCATGCAGTACTGTACCGAGGTTCACCGACGGGCGGGGCGTCCCATTTTTAGAGTGAAGCCAGTTGCCATTTTCACACACTGCCGCACTACATGGATGAATTTGTGATTTCAAGCGGTCACAGATGCCTTTTCGACGTGATGTTGCAAATGTGGAATTCGAAGGACAGCGCTTTCGGTTTTCAGCTAGCGGCGAGGAGACGCCCACAGGTCTGACTGCAGATATTAAGTTCTATTGTTTAATGTCCTTGGGACAGGGGCCATGGCGAGAATGCAATGATTGATATGAATAGTATGGGATGCGCAATAGCGTAGTGGACGATAAGGCAGGACGTTCCCAAATACATGTTACTTCACAACACTAGAATTCCGGGCTGGAGCACAGTGGATTTTGCAGACTGCATTACGCACAGACTCAATGGAAATTTCACATGTTATGTGAGTAAATAATCAGGCGTTTTCATACCGGGATGAGGGTATGATGTATGGATGCATGGACAGATGATTTAATTGAGAGTTTACCATGTACATGGCTTTTTGGAATCTATCCACTTCCCCTGCGCTATGTGATGCAGAGCTGCCATAGTGGGACCATCGTCTATCTGCCCTTGTTGAACCCTCCCTGTCTCGACGCGCCTTCAAACACTTGTGTCTATGCACGTTACTAATCCCATCTAATGGATTCTGTTTTAACAGACGCATGCACACAAACACTCGTTTGTAATAGTGTATTCACCTCGATTTATATAGTTATGATTCGCAAGTGATTTTTGGGTGGGAATGATCCTTTTGAGTGGGCTAACATGCATATGGCTGTAGATTTAGTGTGATCATTGAAGTGAGTAATTCAAATTAAGTTCTGATGCCCATACCATTCTTTTTCATTTAATTTGGGTGACAGGTATCTCCTCCCCTTTTGCCGCTGCCATCTGTATGCCACTCCTGCAGATGGCTTTTACTCCCGACACCTGCTGCTTCGTGTTAATCAGTGGAGCACCATTACGATCTTATGGGATGATCGCCAATGGGCACATGCCCTTACGCAGTACTAGTGGCTAGGAGCAACATATCGACCTTACAGCTGGACTAGTGCCTACCTAATGGGACGGCCCTGCGGTTCTAGGCGCTTCCATGTTGCCTTTTTGAACGTGTATGTAGCCCCTGTGTACCATGAAGGAACAGGGCGTCACACAAGCAGAAGCTGGTCATTTATTGCGGATGCAGCCCACAATACTGAAATGTATTTTGGAGTTCATGACCTAATGGCTGTATGGGCTTGGTGATTTTGTAGTGCATTAAATTTCTATCATGATATTAACCGTGTAGCGTTATTCTTTGCAAGTAATGTAGCATATTCCTATTTGTGGAGCGATGTATTGTGAGTAGATCTGCATTGGGTTCCGGCTTCTGGTTATAGTTGCGTGGTACTGTACTGGGCGCGTTTGCCTATGAAGCCCAGTGAGGTCAGGGATAGGGGCTGCCATTATGACTGTTTTAATGATGTCATGCTCAGGGGCGGGGGATTAGCTTTTGTGTAACAGATGCCGGTCAGCCAGGTGGATTGGTGGAATGATGTGATTATCAGAATATGGCTGGTCACAGGTGCCTGTGTTTGCGTGCGTTTCTTGGAGGGAGACTGAGGTCATGTCCATTGGAATAGCTTCTGTATTCGTGCCATCTGTGCCCTGCAGCTCCCATTGGCCCCTCTTGAGATGGGCCTGGCTGCTCAGTCACTCTGCCAACTTGTGTGGTACATGCTTATGCTGATGGTTTGTTTGTTTACTGGCAAGAGTACAGGGCTGGTGCAGTCTCCCTCAGGTTACTGCTTTGAATGTTGCCTTACACTGGTGTCAAGCGATGGGGGCCTGTTGTTGTTTTGTCTCATATTTCAGTTCATATTGCTGTACTTGACCCTTCACGTGCCTGTGCTGCATCAGTACGGCAATGGTGACATGGCAAATATGGATGGCCACTCACAAGGCACTTGGAGCCCCTACATTCATTTGTTCGTTGGCATGCATGGGTGACGTGTACATTTCACTGGTTGCATTGTGTGACTTCATTGCACCTACGAGGAGTTGTGCAATGTGGCCAGGGAGTGGTGTACAGGCACTCAGTAGGGCCATTTACGGTTGGTTCGCGTTGCCGTTCTTCTCACCATGGCGGAATGGTACTTTCCGCCATGCTTGATGGCGTTAGGTAAATGTCCGCTAGGGTCAGAATTTGCGTACCGTTGCGCCATGGTGGTAATTACGGTTTCGCATGGCGCGCGTGTGCGTACTTGGTGCAGTTAGCGTTGGCGTTCACTACAGTGTCGCTAATGGCATCGTACTTTACGGTGACGGGTCATAATCGCACTGAGCGCTATTCGATGGCGGTATTGCATTTCCGCCATCGTTTTTCGATTTCCGCCAGGGTCGTAATGAGGGCCCATGTATTTTTTTTTTTGTTGCCAGTACCTGCACCCAGATTAATGAGGGTGGCCATGTTGTATGAGGCTTGGGGCTTTGTAAAAGGCTGTGGTATAGGCTGCAAATGGTGTGGGGCCCACATCCTACATTTATTGAAATGTACTAAAGATGTTAGTTGTGAAGGTAGATTTAAAAAGAATAGTGAACTTGATTAATAAATGTGGGTTAAAAATATGTTGAACTTATTTATTTATTTGTATTTATTGTGCATTTGTTAGGCGCTTATACAGTTATACAGTAAGACAATTCTGTTTCAAAGCGCCAACAAGGCAACAGGGAGAGAACATGGTATTGAAAAAACCCAATGAAAACAGTGGAAGACAAAGATGGTCCTACTTTGCCTTGTGAGTATTCAGAACGTGCAAGTGCAGCGAGAAGAGGGGGAATGGGGTTTGGGGGGCAAGTGCTGGAATGTCCGTGCTCGTGGGTGAGCAGCAGATTTAGTTAGTAGTATGGTAAGTGCTATTGGGTAGAAAGTGAAAGCCTACAGAAATGAGGCCGAAGGGTGCCAAGGTAAGTGCTAAGAGGTAGGCCTGGGCTGGGGCAATTCGGTAGGGATGGCCAGGTACCTGAGGGATACATAAGGGCCCTGGCCACCAATCACAGCGACTGTGATATTAGCAGGGGAAGCAGGAGGTGAAGAGGAAAATCTTGAGAAGTTTCCAGAATTTGAGGAGGTCCTGCTCAAAACGAAGAGGGAGGCTGTTCCATAAGAAGGAGCCAGCTGAAGAACATGATCGGCCTCTGGCCCTCTGTTTAGTGAAACATTTTCCACATAGAGAGTTGGTGCCAGAGGACCGCAGAGGTCTAGAGGGAGAGTATTTAGTAAGAGAGAGTTGCAGATAGCGTGGTCCCATGCCACATAAAGCCTTGTGGATGATGCAGAGGGATTCTAATTTAATCTGTGCCGCAACTGGGAGCCTGTGGAGAGGTTTTAGGGCAAGAGAGATGCTGTCCCTGGGCTTAAGGCCGAGGATAAGTCTTGCTGCCCTATGTTGGATTAACTGGAGGGGTTGTAAAGTGGAAGAAGGTAGATTCAGGATAAGGGTATTGCAGTAGGCAAGCATTGAGAGAACCAGGTCTCGGGTAACATTGAGCTTTTTGGGGAAAGTGAGAAAAGGGAGAATTACTTTGAGAAGGAAGAGTTGAAAGTGGGACTTCTTGGCAATGTCCTGGGTGTGAGGGAGGAAGGTGCGAGAGGAGTCGAATATGACTCCAAGGTTTCTGACTTCAGAAGAAGGAGCAGGGGGAGAGCCCATAGAGGATGGCTAGATTGAGGGGGAAAAAGGAGGGAGTAAGGGTCCCAATGGGAATGATCTCAGTCTTGCTGGCATTGAGGCAGAGATCGTTGGAATTACACCAGGACTGGATGGCAGATAGGCAGTCAGGGATTGATGGAAGAAGCAAGAGGGTCAGCAGGAAGTTTGAAAAAGTGTTGTGTGCCATCTGCGTAGCACTGGAAGTTGGCGGAGAAGGAGGGAATGAGGAGTGCTAGCTGAGCAAGGTAAGTTTTGAAGAGCCAGGGGGAGAGGATTGAGCCGTGGGGACACCACAGGTGGAGAAGGAAGTAGGTGAGAAGGTACCCAAAATGACTTGGGATGAACGGTCAGTTAGGAAAGAGGTAAGCCAGTCCAGTGCCCGCTCCGAGATGCTAAGGGTATCATGGAGGCGTTTTATGAGTGGTTAACCATATCAAATGCAAAGGAGATATTGCATAAGATGAGGACAGCTGGAAAGTTAGAATCCAGAGATGCATGCAGTTCTTCACAGGTGCTCAGAAGAGCAGTTTCTGTGCCTCTGGATGCTCAGAATCCAGATTGATGGTCGTGGAGACCACCATCAAGTTCAGTGTGTGAGGTAAGTTGTGGAAAGGCCAGCTTCTCCAGCAGTTTCCCAAGGAAGGGGGTGATAGAAATAGGGCGGTAGTTGGCTGGACAGGTAGGGCTCTGATGAAGGTTCTTTCATGAGTGGGCACACAAGGGAGTGCTTGAGGGAGGATGGGAAATATTGTCAATATGTCAACACATGAGTTATTGATACATTTGGAAAATAAACACGTAGGCATTGAAAACGTATTACAACAAAGAAAAAAGAAAAAATAACACAATTTTAATTCTAAAATGGTGATGTGGAAAGGGTCTGTTATTTATATCTTGAAGCTTACAGACTTTAGAATACAGCACAAGTATCTGAAAAAATCTCAGACTAACACTAATCTGGTCAATAAAAGAGTACCTAAAAAAACAAGGCAATCTATTCGAAATAAGCACTCACAAAGTTCAAAATGAAATAAAGCAAGGTCCTACCTTTCCTTGTGTAGACTACTCTCAACGCAGATAATCTGGCAAACTTCTCGACCATCATACACCTCTGTGTCATCGGCAAGATCATCGCCATCCAACCACATGAACGTGTTCCGAAACACAACCTCCTTTGAGGCTGTCAGTCCAGCCTCTGCTCAACATGTACCAATGAGATGGGCAACAACCAGGTCAATGACAACAGTCTATGCATGCTTGATGTGGGTGATACGCGCCTATGAGTTCTGCTCAACCAATCTGCTGCGTTCAATAGGGTTGACCATAATGTTCTACTTTACACCCTCTGCATGTGCCTGGGTTTGATGTCAGTTGCATTAAGGTTCACTTCCTGCCTCTCCAACAGAGCAGTTAATCAAGATAGGCTCCTACTAAAACCTACAAGGGTCCAGTCTCTGCGGAATCCTCCAGGGCTCCATATTGTCATGTATCATCTTCAACCAATACATGGCACCCCAAGTGGAACACCAAAACAGGACATCAAGAACCTTCAATATGCAGTCAATACTCAACTCTAAGGATCAACTATACCTAAGACATCCACCACCTGACCCACTGGCTCTCTCTCACCCAAGCATGAATACAAAGTGCCTGCTTAAAATGAAATCCAACAAAGACCAAACTCATCCTCGAAAATCCAACAAAGCCTGCCCAAGTGCAGGGGGGAGGGGGCTAGAAGAAACGAACCCGGTGGATTCACAAATCATGGAGTACTGTGGGCAAAATACCTCAGATTTACCATCAAGAAAGAGCTTTCAGTCAAGGGTCAGCTCACCAGAAGTGCTGAGATACTAATCCTTCAACACTCAATCTAGCCCTTTCTCCCTGCAGCGAACCACAAAACTGCTATTCAAGCCTCAGCTCTCCCCATCTCAATGGTGGCCACTTCCCGCTCACAGATCTTCTCGCATCGATCCTAGGCCCTTGGAAAGGAGTCCACCAGGCTGCTGCATGCCCCATTACCCACACCAAGAAAGATGACTATCCTCCAAGAGCAACACTGGTATCCTTTACAGACCTGTACACCTTCAAAGTAAAGACCAACACATTGAAGGTGATATCAACATGCACAACTGCCTACCTGGATACAAACATCTCAAGATATCAGGAGGCCAACACAATATGAGAAGCAGTAGTATGGTTGCTAGGGTGGAAACCAACCACTGGTGGAAAGAAATCATCAGGAAACCAACTTGAAATCTGGGATAAACAACCTATCTTTATTAGACATGGGGCCTCATTCCGAGTACGGCGCTAACCAATGGCGCTATTAACGCCTTGGTTGACGCCGTACCCGGACCGGCAGCGCCTTGGTGGATGGCGGAATTACCGCCCCATTCCAAGGTTGGCGGGGCGGTAATTCCCCATTCACCAAGGCTCTTCCCCATTCCCAAATGAGCCCCCATAGGGCTCAAAGGGAATGGGGAAGATGCAAATAGCGGTGGCCGTTCATTACGGTCACCGTTATTGGCTTGGAGGCCCCTTTGCGCCCTCGACTTTAACACCTGCTCAAAGCAGGCATTAAGGGCGAGGGCGCAAAGGGAACTCGGAGTATGGCGGTAAGGGATCACCGCCACCGGTCTCGCTACCTAATGGTTTGGGCGCCCTGTAAATAAACAAACAAACAAACAAACAAACAAACAAACAAACAAACAAACAAACTGTATAACAAACACCATTCCCTCTTTCTCGTCCCCCCTACCTGTACAGCACTCGGTTATCCTTTTATAAGCCCCTATTCTTACATGCTGTACATACATACATTAAGTAAGCTCATTTACATGCGGAGGGTCCCATTCAATTCATTTCATCCATCAGCCAGTGGGGTCATCTTCTTTCAGATTACTGGTGTTATCTTGGCCAGTCTCAGTGGGAGCCTTTGCCTGGGCTTGTGGATATTGCCCCAATATCTAAGGGCATGGGGCAATGGGGCCCATCCTGACAGGCACCACCGCTCTGCCCACTGAAGGGAGATCCCAGTCGTGCTGCCACATACCACAGTCCAATCAGGCTTGAGATAACACCCAACCTGGCTGAAAAGGATTGGCCTTTGCATTAGTACATGCTGGGGCACACCACCCTTGGGCTAAGGATAACGATCAATCCCAGGGGTCAATATCTAAAGTAAGGAAGATCTAAGAGTCAAATGCATCAATATACGAGAACACATAGCCAGCATAACACATGAAAAAACAGAGGGAGAGCAAAGTGTCTCTGTTCTCACTGGAGAGAGAGAAATAGAGAGAAAAGAGGCGGGTTAGGAAGAAGAAATATTTATGGGTCAAGTTAAGCTTACTGTGATGAAAACCTCTTCTGTCCCGCTTCCTATCTTCTAGTCACAAAGAAAGCGTCCTGGTGTTATGGAATGGCTAGCAACTGGTTGGTAACACAGTGCCAGGCCCACACTCCTCCTCTATCGAATCATATGGTAAACACCCTAACACAGTCCAGCAATTTGCGTCCATTCATTGTGTGAACATTTTAAGGGAAACAGCTTCGCCCCTTCCTCCATCAGGCTCTAACACCGAGGGTGGCAGCAATTTGTTGATTGGGCAATGCAAGCCTTGTTTGTTTGTTAAGCATAGTGCCATATGTTGCGCTTTTAGAGCCAGCTGCTTCGGGTGATGGGGGTTCAATGTGTTGCCATTGTCATGGCTGTGCTTCGCTCTCAAGCTGTTTACTCTCACCAGGAGTCTGGCATAATGAAGTCTGTAAGGGCTGAAGTTAAACAAAATGGGAGAGCGAAGCGGCTCACATTGCCAACACTGTGGGAGCAAGGGGAAAGTGGCAACTGGCAGCTCAACAGAGTGGTACAGGACAGGGAGCGCTGGCCTTCGCGGCCACCCCTTCAAAATCTCATTTGATCAGAAGTTATCAGAAGGCATTATCGCATGACATCTGCCCTGGTTTCTAACAAGAAATAAGTCCATTGTTTACGGGAAGCACCCAGTGGTTCAACATCCTTTTTCACTCGTACTTCCCACCTCCCATAAATCAACACTCATGGGTGGTCCTCTTGGCAACTAAATCAGGGGTCAAATGTACATGAAGTTTCATCCATCCTCCCCAAGACACTCCCCTTTCCAGCACCGGCTGAAGATGTTTCAGGGTTTGTGGAGGCCCATATCAACATGTTTGAGGGGAGCCCTTGCCTACAGCAGGGAATACAGGCCAATGCACCATTGGGGTGCTTAAATTATGAGACAAAGGAATGCAGCAAGAAGGGTAATAGCTGCCGATCATCACGGGGCAGGAAACCAGCAGAGAATTGAAAAACAATGCTGACTGAAAATCTTTCAGTCACTCGTTGTCAGCAAGGTATTAATGTAGGCAAAACTCGAGTAAAACAGCAACAAGATAACACTGATGGATACTGCAAGAGGCCTGAGGGAGGTGGCCTGACGGAGATGATGACCTGATGGTGCTAGTAAAGTTAACCTGTAACGTGCACGCTGCAAAGTGCATATTTAATGTTCTGAATTTAAGGACCATTTTGCAGTTCATAAGACTGCAAACATGGGGGCTGCTGTTTGGGGGGCCCCTCGAGGCTTGGGGTCAATTTCAAATGAAATGGTTGAAAGCCCTTGAGACCATCCCAGCTCCTATCAACACTCGCTGCCATTTTAAGAAATGATTTGACCATTCATTTTGCAGGAGGGAAGTGGAGCAATCTCATAATACAAGAGGCAGCATCAGACAATTCAATTGTGGCTAAGGTCAAAAAACGATGTGCACTAAATTCGCAAACAAAAGTGAACACAGCTTGAAATGATTATGAAACTAAAACTTGGTTTCAGTGGACCTTTTTTTTATCTTGAACGTAGCTCAATGTATCCAGAAAAAATGACTGTGGGCAACTGATTAATACTTTCTGTCGTTTTAAGGGGATGTATCATTCCAATTACTGTCTGCTTGTAGATGGAAAGATGGCGCCTGCAAAGATTCAATTGTCTTGTGCAGTTCCTATTTTGTAAGTAATTACGACTCTTAAGAATAGCACACATAAATAGAACCCTGCGAACGCTCACTTCGTATGTAAGCTTTTTAAGAGTCCTCAAATTTGCCTTGTCCATACCTATGCCACCATACACCTCTGGCGAATTGGATTCTGCTCCAGAGGAGTACAAGAATGAGTAGGGGTAAAATGGCCGACTCATCCCTCAAACGTCTAGAAACCAAGCTGCAAGGCAATCATAAAGGTAAAACAGGGACAGTTAAGAGATTATACCTCCACCGCCTGTTGTGGTAACGCGGGCTGAGGGTAGGTTATACTGTCAAGGGGGGTGTGAAGGCAAACCAGTAGTGACCCAAACAAAACAGTATCACAATCCAAAGTAAAGGGAACAAATATATACTTCAATCAAACACACAATCTGCACGTAGAACGAATAGAAAATACTGTATAAAAACCCACCCGAAAGGAAGAACAGAGAAGATGAGACTGACTGGAGACAGTAGCACTCTGAGCGTGGTTCTAGGAGTGGTAGGTAACGTACTAACCACAAAACGGATATCCTGTTGAAAACAGGAGCAATCATGACTTAACCTGTCTCTATGGTCAAAGTGGACTGAGGGGTAGTTCAGACTCAACACTACCTGGATTAGTACTTGGTTGGCTGATGCAGTCACCCCTTAGGTAGAACGTAGATGTAAGCTGATCAAGCTCAGTTTGAGCTGCAGGATTGTGGAGGCCCCAGTGGCAAGCGGCATTGTGTAGGGGTGAATGCAGGTGCTCGGTTCGGCCAAAGGGCGGTTCTCAAAGGTGCAGATCGGGCAGTTCCAGGAATGCTTCACGGTTGGCCAGTCCGAGTCAGGCTTTAGCTGCCGGGAGGGCCGATGAGTGACACTCCAGCAGTTGAGTTGGTGGGTGACCGTCATCAAAGTGGTGATCTAGGGTGTGTTGATGTGACCTTCAAGGGCTAGCTGGGCTGAAACGTGATTGTAACCCCCGGTTAGAGTCTGCGTGTGACTCTCCAGTGATTTGATTCAGGTCCCAGCATTGAGCAGTCACTTCGGGCCTACCAGGAGATGAGATTTGGCTGGGATACGATGCAGTGTTGAACTGGCCAAAGGTGCAAGCACTCTTTGATGTGGTGGAGGAGCTCAGCAACCAGCACCAGCATCTTTCCTCTTGTTCCAGATGTGGTGAACAGGGAGCTCCAACTGGTCTGGTCCTCCAGTTGCTGTGAGGCCAACTCAGGGGGACTCAGGGATAGGATGGTACAGTTCAGGGTCTGCTCTCCCAGCTCAGGAGATTTCGGTGCACAGTGCTAGGTCTTGAACCACAGCAGAGGCCACTCTCAATGTGCCCTGGGAGCGGTGGAGAACCGATCTTGCTTCTGTCTTGGATGATTCCTTCTTCACCTCACGCTGAGGTCTTTGTAAAGTACAACTCTCCCAAAGGAAGTTGTGATGAATGGTGAGAATTCATCCCTTCTCCCCAAGGGGGAACCCCTACACCCATGTGAGGCTAGGGAGGTGAGCCCACTCTGCAATGCCCTCCCTAGGGGAAGAGGGACCGCACCGGGAGAGACTTCCCCTTTGGGGACAAGGAACTCCAGTTCCCATGAGGAACTCCCAAAAGGACATTCCAACATAACATCTTCAAAATGTTCTGGTGAGAATGTATGTGAAGAGAAAACCATATGTATTGTTGTCAACAGGAAATAGAAGCTCTCCCTTTAAATACGCATTCCACTGGGATGAAGAAGAGAAGCTACGGAGGGGAAGAGAACCCACAGGAGACAGAGAAAAAGGAAGAAGGGCTTGTGCAGGAGAAGCCCCACAGCTGTGTAAATCCTGAAAGGAAAGGAGCCTGGAGATGCGAGGGGAGAGCCTGCGAATTACTAAAAGGCTCAAACTCAAAGGAGACACAGAGGCAAGACATGCAGCATCCAGCAATTGTAAGATGCCGAGAAGTGACAGACGTGCTACAGTCAGTAGCGAGGAAACCAGGAGAAGTGGAGCTGAACGCATGGCATCTCAAATCAGAGAGAGAAAGAGCTGGAGAGTGGTGGCGTGACCACGGGAGGTTCGTGGTGGACTGAGGGTCCTTGCACCAATGCTGAAATCATTCTACAACGGCAGACTTGGAACAAGCCAGTATACCAATTACTGCACAGCCATCCGAAATGACATGACAGAAGAGAAGGTGGTGAAAGGCCACAAGATACCAAGTTGGAGGGAGAGCAAGCTGACCCTCAACAACCAAAAACTCAGGCGACAACCCTAAGAACAGAAGGTAATAGGGAAAATGGGAGAACCAGGAGAGTGAATTTGAATCATTATTGGAATGGTCATACTCGTCACCGTCAAGAGAAAAATAATATCATGATATCAGAAGGAAGGGTGAATGAGAATCATTATTGGAATACTCCTACTCGTCACAGTCAAGAAAAAGATAATATAACAGACCAGAAGTGAGAGTGAATGAGAATCCGTATTGGAATGCTAATACTCATCCCAGTCGAAAAAAAGATATTGTAAAATTATTACACAGAGGAGTGAATGAGAAGTATTCTGGGAGTTGCCAAATTCATAACAGTCAAGGCGAGGAAGGTCTACTCAAAGTAGAACGCCAAGTTATAAAGAGAAGCCAGAGAACAAGGTGGAAATAGCAACAATATTTAAAGACAAAGAACAGGAAGAAACCAAAGATTGTGAACTGTTCAAAAAGATGAGAAATATTCCAGAATGAAAAGATACTTGTTGGATACGTTTAACAGGGGAAGAGAAAAGAATAACTCTTTGTAGAGGAAAACAAGCGAATAAGAAATATCCCAATCAAACATTGAATGAACTATACAAACTGAACTAAGACCACCTATTGAAACATAATAAGCCCTAGGAGAAGGGAGAAATTCTCCTGAATTTAAGTTATTAGGATAGTGGTAGGGTCAAACAGGCTTATAGTTGGATGGTGGACTGTTTAATTTCAAGACATCTATTGATGAGTGGCTAGCACCTTAGATAGTTTTGTTAGGTAGGGACACCTTGTAGTATAGGGAAATATAGGCATTGTTCTTTTTCTTTAATTAACTTAACAGTGAAATGTCTAATCAGTGTCTCTGTCCTTCTTCTGACCCACCACAAAGTCCAGTGAGATCTTCAGAATGAATCAGTGGTCTTCAAGGATCCGATAGAAACTGAGCAAATCTAGTGAAGGGGCGGGGGATCCTTCTTTTAAGGGCAAGAGTCCTTAGGTGATTGGACTAAAGCTAGCCTGCCTTGGTGGTCCAATCCCTGCCCTGAAACACAGTGGACTTTGCCCTGTTGATGTCACACCTAAAGGGCTTTGCTCCAGAGAAAGTGGAGGGGACAGGAAAGAGAGAGAGGGACAGTGAGAATCAACATGGTGGAAGCCTTCTCCCATTGATCGGATCCCTCCTGCTTATCATAATCTCACCCTGTCTCTTCTTACTGCGAACAAAGGCCTTTACAGATGCAGCACCATGTTGTGAGGCTACTCATTTTAAATGGGTGTGGCCTCTTCATGCCTGGCCCAAGACAGCTGCCTGCTGTTTGGCTGTCTCAGGCCAGGCGGAGGACATTTGTTGCCCTCACAAAAGATCAAAGAGGAGGCCTGGCCCTTCAGGTTCTTGTCCTGCGATTTGGCGGACTGCACCCGGCTGGCCAGAATGCGCATCACCTTCCATAGTGGAGCTGACTCAAAGGAGCTGACACATGTGCGATATCAACTGGATTGTAGCGGTTGTAATAATAAGTAGCACCATGCACTATGCTTAAACACCACCAGCATGAGTGAATTATGATCATCATAGTTTTGGGTAGAGTGGGTGCAGGCTGTCTCTGTGGCTGTCAGGTGGGCACCTTGTGACCCTGGAACCAGCTCTGTGCCATGAGTAGAGCGGGTGTCGCGGATCAGGCTACAGATCCGACAGGGCACAAGTGGAGTATGCTTTTGGCATGGAGTCGACGGGAAAGGGGGATCTGGTTGGCGTATTTCTGCTTTTTCAGACGGAATTACCATAATTATATTTGTTCATAAAAATAAAAAAGCAAGGGCTTTGTACCCTTGCCAGATGGCAATTCCTCACAACACCCTCAAATATGGCAGCTAATACATGGGAAATCAAACATTCACTGAAATATACATTAGGAAAATTTACTTGTCCGTGACAGCCTACACACTGCACCCATCTGTAGCCCAGTAGAAAGTGACTTTATCCTTGTTTATACATCACCATAATGTAGCAACCAAAGGTGGGATTGATGGTGGAGTGCAGACACAGACCAGAGGTGAGTCTCTTAATTCGAAAGTCCAGGTAAGCTTTATTGTAAATATATACATTAGTTCATAGGTTCCAGTTACTATTACTATATACTATAGAGACCGGCCATCCTCATACACCCCAGGTCAGGCCCCCAACTGACACATTCAGAACACTCACTCTCAAGCAGCATCAACATTCCCCTGGGCTGTCTGTCACACCATACACCAACATTCCATCACCATTCATAGATGGCCAGTAGGACAGGCCGCAGATGGTTTCTTTTTTTGCCACGTGTGTAGGCTGCAATGCTGTCACACGTAAGCTAAATACACATTATGGTTATTGATTACATTGGCTAATGCCTCAAATAATTGGCTCTGGCATTTATCCCTATGGAGGCACACATATCAGTGCCTTGACTGAAAACACTCTGGCATACATGTGGAACGGTGTAACACACTGAAGAAGTTTGCTATTTGCGGCTATGCCATTTCACATGGAATGTACACAACTTTGAAGGTTTGTGATCTAAATTTTGTAGTATTTTCATTTATATAGGTTTAGTAGAAGTTTTGAATCCGAAATAAGGCTTTCATCGGTTTTTATGCAGCTTTTACTGACTATGTGGTGTTGGTCACCATTTGGGGTGTAGGTCACTTCATTAATTTACGTTACCCTTTACCCTCATTACAGGTCAAGTTTAGTTACCTTCTTGTATTTAAGTGAGTACCAATCAAATTTCTATTAAATCATCAGAAACGTTCACAAATAGCAAGTTGGGAATGCATATGTTTATTTAGCTTCTGTAGTGGTATGACCCTGAAGAAGACATGGTAAATTTGGGCAATTCATTTGAAACTGGTTGGTCATTTTGGTGGGGACTTTGCGGTTGATTAAAGACCCAGAAGACTGTGGTGATTGTATCCCTTTATTTGGCTTTCAATTTCTTTATTGTGCTACTGGCTAAAACTAGTCAAACTTATACAAAACATTTAAAAAATCACAATTAGCAATCACAAATACAATAAAAGAAGTAAAAGAAAAAGTTATACATTTCTAAAATGTACATTTCATTACATTTCTAACATTTCAAGACATTATTACTTCCTCTTCTTCAAACTACGGAACTGAACATGCAATTTTATTACTCTATGACCTTAATTCATTGTCTCGAATTAATCATTACTTCATCTTCTGCAAATGTCAAAATCCTTACATGTGCAACTAGGCAAGCACCATTCATTTCATGACCATCCAACAGATCTTCCTCCTGTGCAAAACACACAAGAAGTCACTGTGTAAATTAGCGAATATTCCAAGAAAGCCAATTAGGGGGGTTTAACAGTTCCGTCTAGAACCAAGAGTTTTAATGCTGCTATAGTCAGCAGCGTTTCTTCCACCCCAATAGTCAACCTAAGGAAAAGATTGCTGTTGTCGACAAAGTCTAGGTTCCAAAAGAATCTTTTAACTAGGTCCAGCCTTTGTGCGTGCAACGCCTCACATTCTACCAAAATGTGCTCTCGAGTCTGCAGTATATTGGAGATCTTACAAATTAAACGGTTTCCCAAATCCTCAACCTCATTGCTTTCACCACCAGACCTTACCTGCTTAATTTCCCAATCAACAGCAGGTTCAGTCGCAATCTAAGGAATTCTAATGGCCAATATGGATTGGGGAACCTTCTAGGGGTAGAGTGGCAGGTAGCCCAGTGGTTTAGGCCAAATTGAAAGACTCCTGTACAGTTTGGAGGTATTAGCTTTATCAAATGCCCTAGACCAATCTAGTTCTCTCAACTTTTTCTTAAGCAGTCCTGGGTTTGAAACCAGCAGATCCCCATTTGTAGTACATTCACTCAGGATGATGTCTGCTGCTTTCCCAAAAGTGACCAGTGGGGAACATTTACCTCTCCCCAAGGTGATGCCCAAGTCATTATAGGGAATGTCCCGTGGAGAGTGTAATATAAGCCAGCACTTTGTTAGTATTTTCCACCTAAAAGTATAAGCCTGAGAACTCAGGCCCCGTTCTAGGTGTAGTGCACCAATTGGCAAGCAATTTGGCAGATGTGGGGGTTTCTTCCAGATAAGTGCCTCACTCTTTTCCCAATCAATCCCCCGATGTACACACGCTATTTCTGTACCATACATGACCGCTGGGACCACCTTCATGCTATAACATTTTGAGGGCAGGGATAAGAGAGAATTTACAATACTTTACACGAATCCTTCTCATCTGGGCAGCCAGTATTTCAGCTTTAGATAGGATCACAAAGACTGTGTCATATAGCAGCATTCAATCCATTGAATTATGATCATCCCCATTTGCTATTTATGTGCAAATTAATGTATGTGTTCTCTTCTTTACCTTGATGGTTATTCAATTGTATACATCTTTTTGTTAAAATTCTGCATTGGCTGTCCATCCATTTTTATACGTATCCTTGTGCATTAAATTGTCTTTTGTCGAACACATTTATTTCCCCTTGCTTCTGTTGTTCTTAAATGCTTTCATTTGTTTGATATGTAGGATCATTTCTTAGAATTGGGTTTTAGTATTTATCCCATGTAAACAGTTCTTCTGCATATGTGCAGCAGCACAGGACAACCTTTATCAAGTCACTACACATATCAAGGAAAGTCTCAGTCTTGGTCCCTCTGAGGTACATTACTCTGAAAGCCTGTACTAAACAGAACCAAGTATGATGCATCATTCCTGTTATTGTTGAACAGTTATGAGAAAGTTCTAACGTTGGCTGACAAAGTGCAGTTTAACGTGTCTTTCGATTATGACATGCTTTTGCGTAAACACCCGGAAGTTCCATAGCCTGCCTGATTGAAAATCTGCACTCCCATGGCTTCTACTTGGGCCTATTGTTACAGTGTGAGCTGGATGCTTACATGGAATGTTTGCCTTAGCATTAAGTTTGTAGCTCATGCTGTCTCTGTTTACTTGTGTAGGAGGTTCCACGTTCCATTGAAGAGAGTTGGTTTGTGTTGTTGGAGAGTCTGTTGTAATGTAGTCTTGTCCTGCCACTGGCCTGGATGTTTTCTGTAGAATGTTGGTGCATGAGTGCAGCTCAGGAGAATGTTGGGTGGATCTGTGTGTGAATGTTCTGCGAGTGTCAGTTGGGGGCCTGAGCTGGGTTGAATGGATGGCCGGTGGGTCTGCTCCTTTGTTAGTGATGTTTATACCTTCCCATGTTCCTGTCCAATGTCTACGCGTGCTGTAAATACATGAAGAGTAACTGGAGTATTGTACAGATTGTACATATGTGAATAAAGCCTACCTGGAACCAAACCTACAGCTGGTCTGTACTTCAGTGATGCATCCTGAATGTCTAGCATAAGGCTTTACAACAGAGTCCTGCTGGACTCAGGGTTTGCTGCAATAAAGTTCCTTCTCTACCTACCCAGTGTCTTCGTTACTACACTTGTTTTCTGGGGTTCAGCCCTTAAGGCTGCATAGAGGATGTGCATAGATTGCCCTGGAAAATGTGTGTTTCCAACATAATCATGACAAACGTGCTGATCCTTTTTGCACTATAGTTTGAGTGGGTTTCATCATGGATGCGGTTAGAAACGCATGGGCAATTATGTGTCAAGCACAGGGTGTTAGATAGCTATGCTGACCAAGACATCTGCTTGCAGTGTGTACGTGTGTCTTCTACTCTGCAGATTCCCCCCTTGATATGGTCGGAATTCCAAGTCATGGGGTGAAGTCCTGAGCACCTTGCAACGTGCCAGTGCTACACGTTTCCCAAGGCTTAGAAGACAAAATTGCTTTTTAAGCTCTTCCATTGGCGCGGATGCGGCGGACATCTTGAATTCATTGAAATACAGGCTCTGTACAAGGTGAAAGCTAAACTGACAATGCCCATGCGATTGCGTTTCTCGGAGATGTTTCAAAATAGTTTTTAGATTGGGACATGCCTGAAGAAAAGTCCGTTTTTTAGTTGTGGTTGAATATGAAATTGTGCTTTTAACCTATGAAATCATAAACTCCTTATCATCCATATCTCTCCAAGATTTCCTGTTTCTAGAACCTGGCAGCAGAGGCTTTGCTAGGGAGGGGAGCCAGGGGGCTATAGCCCCTGGTCTTTTGGTTGTAGCCCCGGATAGAAGCTCAGGAGCTACAGCCAAAAGACTAGCTAGGCCCCAGTCCCGACATTATCTTAGCCCCTGATCTTTTCCATACCTAGCAACACCACTGCCTGGCAGTATGTGGCTTTTCAGGGACCAGGTGTTTTATTGGGCATGGTTTCAACATGCCCAGGCTCACAATGACAACCTGGCACTGTGGAAGAGTTGTCAGCCTGACCACTGCTGAGCCAACAACAGTGCCCAGTGCCATTGCAGTGTGGGAATGAGCTGACGGGCAAATCTCAGTGGGAGCAAAATTATACTTTCGGAGATGAAGCAACTATCATTGTGTTAGGTAATAGGAAATACTTTTATTATGGTGCTTCCAGTAGTGGGTCAGACGGTATATTGAACAGTTTATTATGCAGAATTTGACACGTGTAGCTGTTTTCCACCAACAGAGGTAATGAGAACACAGCTTGAGTTGTTGATGTCACCGAGAAGCCAAAAAACCTCCCAGTTGCTAATACCTATCCATTTACATGTGTATGTCGTGTATTGCTTCCATAGGAAGTGATTAGCAACTATTTCCATTTCTGAATGTTGTATCATCCTGCTGTGAAATGGCAGAGGATTGTGGGATCCCAGTGTTAGTATTGCACCCATGAAGCCATATACATTAAAAAAGGGGAACCCCCAACGCCCATATGTCTATGGCCAGGGGTGGACTGGGAACCAAAAGAGGCCCTGGAAATAAGGTTCAAAGTGGCCCCATATTACACATTTTGAGCAAGCCCATCCCTTTTCCTATGAGAAAATGTGGAAATACCACGCAAAAGAGGCCCAGGGTGCAGAGGCCTACTGGGAAATCTCCAGAGTTCCCTATAGGCCAGACCACCCCCTGTCTATGGCTTGTATAGCGTATGATACGACGAGAGCACAGACCCGTAGCTTCTGGACTGTGAGTGCACCAAGCCCTGGTACAATATCAACCTGCCCTGAAATGAGAATACCCAGCAGCGAACCCGAACTGCTGGACAGATCCTTACACTCCAGCTCGGTTAGAAATATCATTATCTATGGAGCCCTGGTGAAGAAACTCTTCACCACGAATTCTGTAACTCTTCTTTTATTCTAAACCTGTTTCGTCATTATTTTAAGAACCATCACAACCATTTCATTCTATGTGACAAAGTGCCTCCAAATAACATGACAAATGCACGTAAACAGGGACTTGTTGTTTGCTTGTGTGCCCTGGGGAATTGAAAGGCAGCCAGTCAACAATGATAGTCTCAGTACTGATGTGTTCAATAAAGACTGCAGGAAGGAGAACTCAGACACAGAACTCTGTGAACTATAGTCCAAGTACTGAAGTGTTCAATAAAGACTGCAGGAAGGAGAACTCAGACACAGAACTCTGTGAACTATAGTCCAAGTACTGAAGTGTTCAATAAAGACTGCAGGAAGGAGAACTTAATTTATTATTTTTTTTCTTCATTTATAACACGCACAAAACCCAGAGGCATCTCAGCGCGGTTACAGGGTACCAGTTACACGTGGCCATTAGGCCTTGGGTAGGAAAGAAGTACATAGCATATAAACACGGTAATAACAGTAAATAAGCTGGGTTAGCGATTTTACAATGGATAAAAAAACAACAGTGATGCGTAAGGAGTGAGTTCAGGTCAGGAGGCCAGGGGAGACTTGGTCGAGTGGCAGTGAGAATACGCACAGGTGTGGGGTGGGGCGGATTGTGGGGGGAACTCAGACACAGAACTCTGTGAACTATAGTCCAAGTACTTAAGTGTTTAATTAAGACCTCAAGAGAAGGAGGGCTCAGGCATTGAACTCTGGGATCGTTAGCCCAAGTACCAACGTGGTTAAGAAAGACAAAGGAATTTTGTGCTGTGAATTTTGTGGGAAACGCAGTCGCAGTGTCAAAGCCTCCCATAAAGACTGAGAGAAGGAAAACTAAGACACTACATTTTGGTACAGTCGTGGCATGATTAAAAAAGACTTTCTATTCAAACTGTATTGTATGCAGCCCTGCTGTGGCAGGTAGGTCTTGGTTCAAGACACCAAACATCTTGGCGTTTAATCATGGCTGTAGCAATGATGTCTGCAGTTTATGAATGACTGCTCCCTGACAGAATTTCAGACGTGTAAACATGCCATGGACTGCAGGACTCAGGTCACTAAGGCACTGTGCCAGTCAGGCTCCTGCTGCTAGGCCACCTCACTGTAACAAGATTCTTGCTGTATCGCTGGGACCAATCTATTTGTTCATTATTATTTCATGTTTTAGGAACTAGGCCTGGATGCCTATAACCAAAGTTTTGGATTTAGCTTTTCAAGAGAGCTACAGAGAAAGCTCCACTTGTGGCGGCATTATCTACTGTCCTTGTGAGAGGACATTCTCTGAACGATTGACGTCTCGGTTCTCTCAAACAATCTTGGTTATACCATGCTGTCGCTTAACCTCGGACCTTCCACAATACGTATTTCTTGGAAAAGTGAGATGTTAGTGTTTCTATCCTCCTGGTAAGAGGCCTGGTTCCCTTTCATGAGATCAAAGTCACTGCTGATCGCATTGGGTCTATATGGCAGAGTTGCTCTAATGTCCCTGCCCTGGCCTCCTCAGTACAGGGCCGATGGTGTAGCGCTGTATGATATGCTGCTTTCCTTTCATTATCTAATGTAGCACTCTTATCAGGGCCTCATCAGGAAAGCTTTTTATTGGAAGTCATCAGCAGTGACTTTGCTCGATGGGACTCATAAGGTCATAGCCACAATTGAGTTGGAACCTCCTATCGTTGATTTGCCTGCTTTTGCAGGTTAAGTCACTTATTTTTGATTCATGTTCGAAGAAAATGATTCCTTTCTAAGTGTCTCTTGATCAATTTGTTTCAGTAATACAGATTTAAGTGCTGCATATTGGCTATGACTGGATGGCAAATGTCCATCCAGTGTGTAGATACCAAGGGCTTGCATGGCAGGCATCATGACACTTCAATGATGACTATGCACTGCACTAACACTTGTTTCTTATAGTCTGAATGTTATAACTGTGCCTTTAACATATGTGTGCTTCCTTATGGCTGTTTATGTTTTGCAGGTATTAATGGCAACAGAAACCTATGGGGCGCAAGTTTGGAATCATGGTGCCGCAGCTTAGAATTGGTCAGGGTGAAGGCCTGGTCCAAGGCACTGCATACAGGTTGCAGTCCCCATGGGTAGGCACTTCTGACAAATGCGTAAATGAATACATGGTTATATAACCTCTCTGATGGATAAGTTATGTCTTAACTCCCGCAGGATCACTCTACTTGGAATGCTTTGTTAATTTGGAAATTTCTCTCTAGCTTGCAGGTGGCATTTCTATCGCTGTACCTACATAGGGGAATCTGAAGTTGAGATTTTGGTTGTCTGGTTGGTCAGTATTTTTTTAATGTATTTTTTATTGTTTTTTTAACATAGACACAAAACAATATTGGATCCACACATCAATAGGTATATTGCATGTCTCGCATGCGGTCTATATAAATGCTCAGTCTTGAATACCTATGGTACCCGCATGTGTGAATGTGTGCATGCAGTGCTATATTTGGCGGAAGTCCGGGTTGTGGTAGTGAGCTTAGTGTGCTTGTCCCTGGCATCTATAGTTTATGCATTTTTGGACTTATCATGGTGGAGTCTGCCAAGTTCAGATGATTAGTTTGACGCTGATCTGCATATGCTCCCCTGTTCTCAGATTGCTCAAGGAGGTTTGCAAATATCTACATCCAAGGTTCTCCTTTGTTTCTCTTTTGCTGCAGTATTTGTTCCTTGTGTACTGCATTCTTGTGCCTTGTTTCTTGAATGTTTTGTGATTTTCTATGTCATGATACGGTATGTTGTCTGTTCCTCTCCCAGAATTTGTTTTTGTTTTCAAGAGTTCTTCTTTATATTGTGGGGGCTTATGTAGCAACTGGTGTGGCAAGTCTGTCAGTGCCTTGTTTGGGAGGTAAGTTCTTGGTTGTGTTGGCATGTATTTATAAACTTGCTAGCAGATCACTGTGTTGATTCGGTTTATTAGCTTTACATCTGAATCTGTGCCTCCTATTAGTGTCACCATGTCAATGCAGGAGGCGGTGTTGAGATTCAACCAGTTGGGTTTACGGTAGCAGCTCTTCTATAACTATCAATGGGTGGTTGTTCTATCGCTCTGGTTTGTGTGTTAGGACCATGGTTTCCTAACAGGTCATTTTTAAATGGCTTGTGCTCTGCCTACGAGACATGTTGGTCATAGCCTTGTTGCTTCTTGTATGACGTGGTAATGCTCTAATTATTTTACTGGTAACCTTTGTTACATGATGTCCATCTCTTTATTACCACAGCTCTGGATTCTTTCCATGCCACGCTTCTGTGTGGCATGTGTCTTCTACCTCTGTGGTACTGCTTGGGAATTAATAACCGGATTCTATATGATTAGTCTGGCGTGCATAGCCTTGGGCCAGTAGGATGAGATTCGAAATGTTTGTTCAATTTAAAGGGCTAGCATGGTTGCATGTTTCCCAGTCATGACTCACCATTGCACTATGAGGAAGAGTAAGACTCTAATTAGTGATCACTACTTGTAATTCATCAGTACATCAAGAATTAGCAACACAAACTAGCCTGGGAATGTCCGGTCTTGGGCAAGTGAACAATCTATTTATTGTTTCCAGTTATTTCAGGTTATTTTGGATATTCCCACCTCGTATTCCCCTTACTTCCTGATAACCTTCATCTCCTTGCACTGAGAATTGTAAAAGTATCATACTATTCCAAAAATAAATGTGTGACCATTTGTTCAATGTATGATCCAACACTGGCCCAAGTGGGGGCCGCAAGTCCTCTGTTCCTGCAGCCAGCAATTGTTGGCAAGGAGCCACCGCCCTTAGGAAGCCATGGCAGCATATTATTGATTGCTCCGCACTGGAGGCGGGACTTGGGGTGTAAGTGTCAATCTACGTCCTTCCTTGGGTCTGCGTCAGACCCAGAAAGAGAGGAGGA
Source organism: Ambystoma mexicanum (assembly GCF_040938575.1). Taxonomy (NCBI): domain Eukaryota; kingdom Metazoa; phylum Chordata; class Amphibia; order Caudata; family Ambystomatidae; genus Ambystoma; species Ambystoma mexicanum. Next base: position 814,303,653 of record NC_090931.1, read on the forward strand.
ACTAAGGAACAAGTTACGGAACAAATCTTCCTAATCAGGTAAGTTATTTAAAAAAAAAATATGTTTGTTAGTTGTAAGAGATTGTTGTGTGAATGTGAGCGAGTATTTATTTGTGATCCTGTATGTGTGTCTGTGTGTGAAATGTTGTGTCTGAATGCTGTCATGACCTGAAGATGAACAGTGGAGCTGGTGTGGCGGTGTGTAGGGAGGTAGCATTTTCCTGTAAAGAGAGGAGTGGTTGCAGGTCAGAAGGGGTGCACACCTATAGACATGTTTTCTTGACGTGCCATGTCATTATCACTGGCACTATGGCCAAAGCAAAAATGAATGTTATTACATGGGGATACTGGCCTATATGGGCATAGCCAGCATGGACATGATTTCTTGCAGTGGCATTACATTACTACTGACATTCTGCACAAAGCAAACATCAGTATATTTTTATATGGGGGCATAATGGCATTTATTGGCACATCCAGCATGGATATGTTGCATTACACTGGATTGGCGTTATGGGAAAAAAACAATAGCGTGTTATTACATGGGAATACTGGCATAGACTGGCACAGGCAGCATGAACTTGCCTTCTTACAGTGGCAATACTAGCATTATTGAGCGCAGCCATGTTGGAAATGTGTTCTTACACTGGCTACATACTGCATATATTGTGCACAAAGATATCATGAAAAATCACTGGAAAATGCTGCTGTGTACGTTTGGTGATCCAGCACCTACTGGATTTTTTTAATGTGTTACCCAACAAAACTGATTGTAAATTATGTGAGAACTTGGGTAAAAAGCCATACAAAGTGTGCTGTTAAAACACATTTTTAAGCCATTTCTTAAAAAAACAACTCCCTCACCCCAACCCGATCCCTCTTGGTTGATTGGTGCTCCCTCGCTATATATTCGATAACTCGAAAATATTTGTGGAAACATTTACGCACCTTCAATGAAAAAATATACCAAGTGCCACTGTTTCCTCTCCAGCCAGGACTTCCAGTCACTTCCAGTTTGCTGCTAGACTGGTGTTCCCCATTTCCAGTTATCTATATTCTCCCTAATTAAGGATGTATTATTATTTATTGGTTTATCTTATTTGGGGGATTTCCTGAGTGAGAATCTAGCCCGGAGAAGCAACAGAGCGTGTGCGCGTGACTCATGCCCAGCGAAGGGCGTTATAATGAGGATGTCTACCAGACATTGGTATCATGGCTCTCTATTCTATTGTAAACAAAGAAAATTAATCTTTCCCTTCCCCTAAACTCAACCCTATTCTACAAATGAAAGTCACAGGGGTGCTCGTCAGGATATCAAAAGAATATAACAGTCCGCAATCGGAAATACTATTCTAACCTGACCGCTTTCACTATCTTTAAAGAAAATCATAAACAACATAAGACTTTGCGGGGGCAGGGGGGGTAAAAAGCCAGTAGCTATCCCTCCCAACTCACGGTTACCCCAATTGTGTCGCCTTTTAGAGAAGGCCTGCATGTATTTGCAGTTCAGAGTAGGCCGCTCCCAGTGGGCTGGACTGCGGTGCAGAGGTTCCAGAGGTTCCAGACCCAAGTCTCCTCTGAGTTACTTTGTGTCTTTATCCTTTGAGGATTCTGTCTTTCTTTCCCTTTACTTGGAGGGTATCTCAGTCTCTCCCCACCCTGGGGCTTTTCAACTTTTCACTACCCCACTCTGGCGTTTTCTTTGGTCTCCCTTCACCCATTTCTCAGTGCCCGTTTCTGGGATTTCCTGTTTTTCCCCACTCTTCCGTGTTTCTCTTTGTCACTGCCCACTCTGGGGTGCTTCTCTTTCTTACTGACCATGCTGGGGTTCGCTCCACCTCTCCCCACTCTGGGGGTGTTTCCCTAGTCTACACCCCCTTGTGGGAGTTCCTCTGTCCCTCCCCACTCTGGGGGTTTTTTCTTTCTTACTCCCCACTTCAAGACGCTTCCCTTTCTCACTTCCCACTCTGGAGGGGCTCCTCTTTCTCACTTCCTACTCTGAGATGTTTCACTTCCTCACTCCCCACACTGCGGCTCTTTCCCCCTCATCCCAACTGTGGGACTTTTCTTCTTCTTCTCTTTTGCCTGCCTCCCTCTACAACTGAGTCACCGCCAACCTGGTTGTCTCGAGCGGTGCTTCTCAGGAGGGCTGTGGGATCGGGTCTGCTCTGCTCTCCTCGCGTTTTGACGCCGCTTACGTGGCTCTTCAAATGGGCTCTGCAGCCGGAGGTCGAGGCACAGCTCGCTTTCGCATTCACTCGGCGGAGTCGCTTACGTGACATCTCAGCTAGGCTCCACGTCGGCTGCGTCAGGGTCTGTTCACTCGGTCTCTCAGTCTCTTGGGGCTTCTTTAGTCTGTTGTCGACTGCGTCCTGCTGCACCTAGTGTGCAACTGGCACCTTCGTGCCAACATGGGCATTCTCTCTTACTCTCCAGCCACACCACCATGGATCTGCTATGTGCGGTTAAATACTGTGGGCCTGGTGAAGGCCTCTTGTGACAGTTTTGTCCAGGGAGGTTCTTCTGGGGGCTGGTTCACTCATTTCCCTTTTGTATTTGAAGGAGATTGGGCACAGGAAAGGTCAGAAGCAAGGTCAACAATGGTTACATGTGATTTTAACAAACAGAATAATAATGAACACTTCTTTATCTAAACATTTTCAACGACAAAAAAATACTGAATTTATTTATTTCATTTAGAGGGGTCACCCCAGCCCACTGTTTCCCTTTGTTTATAATCCAGCTCCCTCCCCACTCGTTTTAACCCCTTGCCCCACCCCTATATATAGCTTTTAGAAAAGTAGGTATTTTTTTTGTTATAAATGTTTAGATATAAATGCTCGTTATTCTCTATTAGTTTAATTCATTCTACTTTCGATTTCCTGCATAATTGGTGTGTAGCCATTAGCGACGGTGAAAAGGACGCCGTGCTAATCTATTTTACACACCCCTGCCTCACGAGGTCATGTGACATACCGCCGTGCTCATAGCCACCCCCACAGCGCCCTTGCGGCGTAAGCCCTGAGGACAGAAGGGCTGGGTAGTGCTGTTTGAGCTGTGGCGACGTCACAGAAGAGTGAACTTTCCTATCTGCACTCGTTTGTTTTCTGATAAGCTCCGTTTGGTTTGCAGTGTAAAGTGCTCCCAGCTGCACCTGCATTCATTCATTCTACTTTCGCTTTCCTGCATAATTGGTGTGTAGCCATTAGCGACGGTGAAAAGGACGCTGTGCTAATCTATTTTACACACCCCTGCCTCACGAGGTCACGTGACATACCGCCGTGCTCATAGCCACCCCCACAGCACCCTTGCGGCGTAAGCCCTGAGGACAGAAGGGCTGGGTAGTGCTGTTTGAGCTGTTTGGCGGCTTTGGCGCGTGGAGTGTGGAGAGATTTATTGAAACGTGTAAGCTGCGAGCCGAGGTGAGAGCAGTCTGCAGCAGTCCGCTGCAGACGCGGAGTAAAAGCGCGATGGAGCCTGAAGTGCGTCCTCCCACACTCCCAGTAGGAAAGGCCAAGACGACCTACTGGGAATCGGAGGAACGCGGAGAATCAACGTCTAAACCAACGTACAAAATGAGAGCACCGGAGGCCGCGGGGGCGGTGGCCAAGAAAGCGGAAAATGTAAGAACCCCTAGAGGTAAGCCTATAATGAAAACGCATCAGAGGCAAGCACAAACAAGCTTACCAGCTTTGTGGGCTGCGTCAAACGCGCCTGAAATTGTGAGTTCGAGTCCTCCCGTCATATCCCCCCCTGCTCCCACCGACGTAGCACCCGCAGAGCGCGGAGTGCGTGGAAATCAGTCAGTGGAGACAGAGACGGAGACGAAGATGCAGGTGGAAGAAGTAGAGAGCCCCTGCCACGCCGGGCCGGGCGGGAGAGAGAAAAAGAGCATACCTGACCCAGCTGTCGTCATAATCGTCCGCGACACAGCGGGGGCCCTAGCAACTGTCCTAGAGACGAGTGGTGGTGGCATCAGGGTCGTCGGAGGACGACCGGCGTCACCACCTTTGCGGGGCTCTGGCTGTGGGGCGGGTGGTGAAGGGCGGAGTGAGGAGGCGGACAACGTCCGGAAGAGCCGGAGTTTGGAGGTGTCAGTGTCAGCGGGTAACCCGATCCACAACAACGTTGAGGTAGCAGCCAGCGGGTGGACCCCCTTTACATGTAACACCCCCTGTGAGAAATGCTTCAACCCCCCCGGCAGCCAAGCCCCAGTGGAGGCAAATACACAGATCCAAAATAACGTGGAGAATGGACTAAAAAAGACATTGTTTTCCCCAGGGGGAACAGCAAAAAATATGGACTGCCCTAAGAAAACGTGGAACATTAAGGCAATGATCCACACAGACCATAAGAGCAAAGACACAGACCAGAGAAACACAACAGTTGTGTATTCAAATCAGGTAAAGGAACACAAGGAACCAGTTGAAATCAGTTCCGGTGAATCGTCCTCAGATAGAGATAGAGATAGTGATGAAGTCTTTGAAGAAGATAACAAACGAGGGGACGCATACAAAGCAAGCGACCAAGAGGACTCAACCAAGGAAACAGAGGACGAAAGTGCAAAAACCGGTGTAAATCAACAAAAAAAGAAAAAACTCAAATCTAAAAGAAACCAAACACCTCGGAAAGCACCCTCAACTCAAGAGAAAATAAGGGGTACAAAAGACCAGATCACAAAAAGTAGAGAAGAAGGAAAGTGGTCTAAAAGAAAAAAATCATCAAAACTTCTGACACCGCTACTATCCTGCCCCCTAAAAACATTCTTTACCCAACAGTACAAACGCAAATTAACAGTGGACTCAGAGGTATCAGATGCAGAGATGCTCGAAATAGCGAAAGAAATCACGCCAGGATCAAAACTAAGAAAAACAGACGATACCCAAACCAAATTCGCCATACAGATGGGGGAAAAACCAAACGGTGCAGCCTGCACAGAAAATAGCAACAAAAGAGAAACCAAAGCCCAGTCCAAGAGTGGGGAAGAGGATCACCCTCGGGAAAGACAAATAGAATCCCCCAATTCCAAGATCCTGTCGGACATTGAAACCTCAAACTCGGAGCCGAACAAGAATCAAAAAACCCCAATGACAAACAAGGACGAAAGGACAAAGGCAACCGTATAAGATCACATAGCAAGCCTGTCCTCGGAGGAAACCCATAGACCCGTGGACCTAACAGATGACAGTGCACAACGACCTGTATGGACGAAGCCGCACTTGGTCACGGAACTACAAACAGCGGCCTTACCATCCACAAGGAATTGGGAACTCCAACGGACACCTCGGAAGATACAGGCAGGGAGAACATCAACAAGTCAGGACCTGACTTCACAAATAGAACACCGGGGCCCACACAGTATAAGTATGTCAAAAAAAGCTGAGAAAACCCAAATCTCACCTAAAAATCGCCGGCTAAGTGATATTGCCGCGGTCATTCACAAAGACACCTCAAACCAGAAACCGGACATGATAGCAACCATGTCGGCAATGTCAATTGTACTAGCGCCTTTCTGCAAACTATATGAAGCATTAAAAAATGAAATACAGAACAATACAGCAATCCTCGGAAATATGAGCGCAAAAATGGACCATGTACAAAGCTATATAACGGCCATAGAAACACAGAAAAGTATCCAGGAAATAAACTGGGAAAGAAAAATCGAGGCGCTTGAGCGAAAAATTGAACGACTAGAACAACAAACTAGAAACCCTACACCACCTCAAGGTGCAAACTTGGGAAAGCCTCTAGAACTCCAAACACAGAAGCTGCACAGTGGAACAACAGGCCCGGAAGCCCGAATCCAGAAAGTGCTCAGTGGGATAAAAGGCCCGGAAGACAAAACAGAAAAGATCCAGACAAACCTCTGTATAAACAAAAAAAAAGAAATAAGAGCGAGCACATCCGGCAAACCCCCTGGAGTCACTAAACTACTACCAGAACAATTGGTCACAACTCTAAAAAAAGGAGATGGGAAAACAGAGGAGATCGTAACCCTGGAGGATCCCTGCTCCCCGAAGAACACTACCCAAAGATCTCCACGAAGATTGGAAGAATTTATGACAGACTCGCCGCTAATGAATGTATCACAGAACCAGGAATTTACTGACTCGGATAGTAGAAAACAAGACGTAACTTCCAACGTAACAGCCAAAAAAACGAGGGAAGTAGAAACCATCAGTGAAGAAAAAGGACCCTCGTGTGAGGAAAAGCCCAAATGGGAAGAATCGAAACAAAAAGGACAAATCCGGAAAGAAGGGCGACGCAATCATGTCCACCGGTACGTATCTGAAAGCAAACATACCATCAAGACGGAAAGAAAGTGCGAGAGATAGAAGTAATCCGAGACTCAAATCTCCCGTGGGAGAAAAGAGGAAAAAGGAAACGACAAACAAGAGTTACACCCGCTTATTTAAACTCGAACAACAAGTTAGCACAAAGGAGTACTTAATCCTAAATCGACCAACCATCCTTCAGATCATGAAAAAATCAAAAACCCTAAGGGACGTGAGGTCAAGAGACATCGAGTTGGTAGAGCCTTATCACAGGGGCAGGACGGCGAAAGCCTATTTACATGTAAAGGCTAAGAGCATCATCCACATGGACAAAGCAGTTTTTGAGGAAATGGCAACAATGGGACTGCAGCTGACTGAAATGACAAAGACCAAACGAGAGGAGCAAGACTGGAAAATAACAAAACTCAAAAATTACAAAGCGCACTATCACTCAAAAACAGAAGATCTTTATGCGCACAACCGATGGAACAAGACGAAAGACAAAGTAAATGCACATGAAGAACTCAAACAATACCGCAGAGACGACTCACGAGACCAGAGAGGGTCCTTGAACCACGCAGACCCAAACTCGCGCAAAAGAAGTAACGTGGATGATAATCGTCATCAATACGAAATTGGACCAAGTGGAAGGAGTGGAAAAGAAAAGCATACACTACAGCCAACTAGACTTTCCATCGCAAAAGTGAAAAAGTGAACGACCAGAAGAGCCCCCAAAAAACACAGACCTTCAGACCTTCAAGAGGCCCGTGGGACTGGTTTACATCTACCTGGTCTAAGAAACCTATGAAATAGCAGCAAGCAGGGCCGGGTCTCGAAACAGTCGGGATAACGTCGACCATCGAGAAACGGCCCGACAAGGATCTCTTCATCCTTGGATCCTGGAACACCAGAGGACACAATCACCTAACTACGCCTGGAGATGTGAACTTGGGTTTCTTCGACATTATATGTCTACAAGAGACATGGCTGCTTGAGAAACCCACCTTAGATGGATTATGTTTGGAAATCGCAGCAGCAACGAGGGGACCCCTAGAAAGACCATCATCTGGGCTGCTAACGGCGATAAAAAACGGCCTGGGTCTCGAAATGCCGAAGAAATGGAGAGAATCATATGAAATGTTAGTGACCCTTACCACATGGTCCCCTTCCACCCAGAATGCCAAGAGGATAAAACGCAACACTTTGGCAATTATAAATTGCTACTGGAATCCCCAACGAACAACCGTAAAAGAGTTCTGCTCAACGATGAGTTCGACCATCGATCAACTATATGAAGAGTTTGATGAAATAGGGATAATGGTATGTGGGGACCTCAACGCAAAGTGCAGCAAAGAAAATCAGGAACCTTGGTCAGACGCAGCTTTGGAACGTGGGAAAGCCTGGATGGAATTAATCAGCTTGAGAAACCTACAAAATACAGCTGCCCTATTCCCCAGCCAATTGAACATTCCAACTTGGGAACGAGGGGCCTCTAAAGCGACATTAGATTACATCTTCATCTCCGCGGCCATAGAAACAAACATAACAAGATTTGAAGTCATAAAAACGGCTAATAGCGACCACAACCTACTCACATGCACTTGGCATGGGTGGAAACCAAGGAAACCGGTCTACTCGGCCACGGTGGGAACGAACGCCCAGCAAACACGACTTTGTCTAACGGAAGCAAACCTCAAACAAATAAAATTGGTCTGGGAGGAAAAAACATCAGCTAACCAACTAAGCAAGAATAAAGAGAGACCAAATTATCTTGCTCTGCTGCTGCCATACAAGAAACCGGCAGGAGCCAGAAGGACGCCCCACCCACACACGGCCCACGCATATAACAAAGAGCTGGTCGAACAAAGAAAATTAGGGCGCAAACTAAAAAGAAGGGCAAAAAACTCAAAAAAAGAACAAGACTGGCGGGAGTGGAAAACTGAAGTAAAAAGATACGCAAATTGGCGGAAAGAAACTAGAGCAGCGCAATACCAACTAGACGCTGAAGAAATGCTGAGAACACTGGCAACAAACAAATCCAGCAACTTCTGGTCACTAATCAAAAAAAGCAGCCTAACATCAAACTCAGCTCCGATAAATGCTGTCCCTGAAGCAAAATGGATCGAGTACCTATCAAAGGAGTTTGAAGAACCCAAGGAATCAGTAGAACAGACTAAAACAACTGCAAGCACGACCTGGGTATCCACCTCAAACCCGGAAGTTATTGAATTAAAAATCAGAAAATCGAAATCATCTAGAGCTCCAGGTCCAGATGGATTAACAAACACCACCCTCAAGCAATTTCCAAAAGAATGGGCAGAACTGATTGGAAGAATCTTCGAGGAATGCGAAAGAACGCAACAAATCCCAGAGTCCTGGCTAAAAGCAGTCATCGTCCCGATTCATAAGAAGGGTTGTCGGGAAAACCCAGTAAACTATAGACCAATCGCATTACTAGACATTATGGGAAAGATCTTCTCTTCGATCATTCTGGACCAGTGGAGGATTTGGGAAAAATCAGCAAAGTGTAAAGACAATCTGCAAACCGGCTTCCAAAAAAATGGATCAACAGCTATTAACACCTTGATAATTAACATCTTAAAAGCCAAAGTAAAAGAAGGAGCACCCAAGATCTATCTGGCGTTTGTTGATCTGTCAAAAGCTGTTGACAAAATAGATAGAAACCTGTTATGGAAAAAATTGGAAACCTGGGATTGCCCCAAATCAGTGCTCGACCCTCTAATCGCACTACACTCGCACACAACTGTAAGAGTGAAGCTAAATCAAGAGGGCACCTTATCGGACGAAATCCAGGTAAAAAGAGGTGTAAAACAGGGCTGCCCGTTTGCGCCAGTGCTCTTTATCGCCTTTCTTGGTGACCTGCAATATGCTGAAGAAAACACCAGAATATTTCCGCCAAAAATAGGGAAAACCACCATCCCCCGCCTACTATATGCTGATGACGTAATTTTGATCGACCAGACTAAGGTGGGACTGCAAAGGAAACTAACAAATCTCACAGAATACATTGCGACAAATCATCTAGAGATTAACAAAAATAAAACAAAAATCATGACACTTGAGAAAAAATCGAAAAAAGCAACAAGAGCAGAGTCATGGCACTTAGATGACATCAAAATTGAAAAAGTCAAAGAGATCAGATATCTAGGGTTTGACCTAGACAATTCAAAAACTGATCAGGCAATGCAAGCAGCAATCTGGGACAAAGCGAAGAGACTGGTAGCGCAAATGAGAACATTGGATAGGAAATTTGGCAAATTTTCGCTAAGCCCAGCAATTAACTTTTACAAATCGAAAGTTGTGCCGACGCTAATCTTTGGAACAGAGGCTTCACTTAGCATGCCTCAGACGATATGGAACAAGATACAAGGTATGATCTGGAAAGCCGCTTTAGGGCTACCTAAATCAACGGCAATTGCGGCTATCAGAAGAGAGCTGGGACTGCTATCATTAGCATTGATAGCGGAGTTCAGTGCAATGAGACTATTCAGAAAAATCATCTTAGCCGACTATCTGCCATTATACGCTTCGATCAAAGAAGAACTAGAGTTCGGTAACTGCATCGCCTTTAAAAACTGGGCCAAAATCAGAGAAGAAAGTTTATCGGATATATCATGCACAGAAACAGATCTAAAAGAAAATCCGGATAAAATCAAACGCAAACTTGAAGAAAGGGACTGGATCATGACGTTGCAGGCAGCTGCTGACAACAAACTGTTACAACACCTGCCGCCCACGTTCAATAAACTGAAAGTGCCAATCAAGTATGTCAGCAAATTCCCAGAAAAGAAAAAAAGAGTGCTGTTCATGAAAGCGAGACTCAACATACTGCAGACAAAAGAAATACTCGCAATTCGAGGCATGGTGGAAAACCAAACCTGCCGACTATGTAAACACACGGAGAGCGTGGAAACTCTCACGCACCTGGTGCTAACGTATCCCTGCACCAAACAAAATAGAATCATTTATCTGCTACCACTGATTACGAACCCCCTGTTGGCCCAGGAAGATGATATGTGGAAAAGATTAATCTCTGGAGAATCCACACGATGGACGGTGGCCACGGCGACCCTTGTTGAACTGGCTTTTACACAGATCAACGAGACCACCCGTTAAATCAGGCAACTTTCTTGCAGCGAGCTAATTGGCCAAATTGCGCGACGGCCTCAATATCCACTTAGTGTTTGATCTGTGGAAAGCCTTTTTAGAAAGAACCTAGACACCTTCTGTGGAAGAATCTGAAAAAGAAAAATATTTCAAAAACAAATTCTCAAGACTTTCTTTGATAAAATTACAGGTTCACCTGAAATATAAATCAAATAAATAAATAATAATTAAAAAAAAATGTGTTTAAATGACTGCATACCATCAGCCATTACTAAAGGGTGTATCAGATCATGGTAACACCAGTCCCCAGAGACCCTACAAAGGTGTTAGGCGTTTGGGGGGGAGAGGGGATGGTGGTCTATATTCCTAATGATGTCTGTGTCCCCTAAGTGGGAGTTACCTCCAGAGGGATCCCACTTACCCTGTCCCTAGGGCGTGTTAAGCACAGTGGGCTCATCTCCCTAGTCCCAAAGGGTTGTCTCCTCCTTAGGGATTGGGGACTATCTCACTGGATTCATCAAAAATGCTCCTGGTTGGATTTAAGCCCTCCACTAGTGCAGCTGGTATTTTGGTTAGGACTCATTTCTCCCAAATCGAAAGCAGGCCCTTACTCAGGGAACTCCTGCCAGGAGGACAACGGGGAGTACGTCTCTTGGCGTTCCCCCTTGGAGACAAAGTGAAGTAGATCTGGAAAGTTAGGGAAGTCTGTACCAACAATCACTTCCTCAGGGAGTTCAGGAACTATGGCCACTTTAAGTGGGTTGGAACTCCCCGGACCTCCAGGGTCATGGGTATTTTGTTAAGGAAAGAGAGGAGAAGAGAGGAGGGGGAGTAATGAGGGAGGGGTGGATGTAGGTGGGAGGGAAGGGAGAAGGGAGAGGGGCAGGGAGGGGATGGATAGGAACGAGGGAGTGGAGGGCAGGGTGGAGTTAAGGGATGAGGGTAAAGGGGAAGAGGGAGGTGACGGGAAAAGGGAGGGGAGAGGTGGCACGATGGAAGAAAGGAGGGAGGAGGGAAGCAAGGAGAATGGTGGGAAGGGTGGATGGGGATGGAGGGAGGGCAAAGGAATATGGGGAAGTGCTGGTCAGAGAGAGAGGAGGAGGGCTGGGGGTGATAGAAGGGAGAGGGAATGGGAGAGGAAAGGGAGGAGGCGGAAGAAAGGCAGTGGAAGGGGAGGGTGTATGTGATGGATTCTAATGGTACACCTGGAATGTATTAGGGTTAGTGGATGCATGGGCCAATTTAATGGGGGCAATGTGAAACAGGAATAAGGATTTGTGACAATAGCACTGTAATACTCATGGAGGCAATGTGAGAAGGACTGTACCCTCTCAAGAGGGGACAGGAACCCCTTTCAGCCGGGGCTAGGAGGCCTACCAGAGACAAATCCAGAACCAGTGCTACTACCGAGGTGGACAGTGGCAGTTGAGAGGGCCCCAATTCCTGCCCCCTGTGATAGTCCATTACCGAGCAGTCCATCTTTGCCTTATTCCATACCTCAACAAAAAATGGTTGCCAGTGTTTCTTGTTTCTCCTAGTGGCAAACACAGCACAATGGGGAACCAGCAAGAAACATTGGAGGGAGGACATTGATGGTGTACCACCCGCCAGCAACCCGCAGCCCAGGACCAGGCCACTAGTAAACAGCCACCCAAGAATCTGTAAGCCACTGGTACAGGAGAAAGATCGCCAGAGAGGGTTCAGCCCTGTCACCATTGCTAACTTACATTATGACAGGATAAGGGGCTTAATGCTACTAGGGCAGATGGGGATCCTTCCGCTCTTGGGGTAGGAGGGCTAACAGGAAAATCCCAGAGTCTGGACTACCCCACAAGTGGTGTGCTACAGTTGGGGAGGCCTCAGTCTGTAAACCCCCACTGAAAATGCCTTGAATGTTCTGATCAGTTCCACATTTTATCACCCAATGCCATGCGCCCTTCATTCTGGCTTGAGTTCTCTTTGTTTTATTTGCAGGGCTACCAGGGCCGGAGAGAACTGACAGACCAAATAAATCCAGCAGGCCGCAGAAGAAAACTGATGACCTCCAGGCAGTCTCTACAAAACCAGCGTATGCTAAGCGAAGCAGTATCCACTGCAACCTAAAACGCGGAACCAACATTCATTGGGGACTGTAATGAAGAATGTTAAAATTGTGTGGACCAACAGGGGATTTTGCACCTTGTCAATGCAGCAACCCACCCATCGGGGGACAAGATGGCCACAGATTAGGCTCCAGAGTCAGGTGGAATGCATGGCCAATTTGGGGAGGATTAATGGAAAAAACAGGAAGACATGGGTGTAAACAATCCATGAGAGCTACAGAGGGCGTGGGGTGTTCCAGTGAGGTCACTAGGTGGAACATGAGACCAGAAGGAGGATGAAGGTGGAGCGGGGTGCTGAAGAGCTTAAGGAATTCGGATAGGAGTGCAGGTGTGGCATAGCATGTGTGATACCGAGATGAAAGAGTGAAGACGTGGTTGTGAGAGTGAGTGGTAGTGGTGAGAGTGTAGTAGAGGCTGTAAGAGAGTAGAGTAAGCATAGCAGAGAGATGAAGAGAGTAGTAGAAGGGTGAGTAGGTGAGAGGTTGGTAATGACTGGTGGAAAGAAGAGGGAGGAATCGTAGAGGAAAAAAGGTAGGAGGGTGGAGAGAGTAGTGTTGGGTGTCACCCACTGAAGGAAGCATAGCGTATTCTGGTAGTAATATTGTAGATGTTATAAGTTTTCATTTTAGAATGTAGACACCATCTTGAAATTGAACCCCAGTGCTAGAGCTATGCTGGTACGCCTAATCCAGTCCCGAGTGTTAGGAGGGTGCGGGTGCATCTTCTCCTCATAAACCCCGGCAGCCCTGCAGAAGGTTGATTCACTGAAAACACACACACAGTTCTCCATTGTGTCTTATCCGTATTGCATGTAACCCAGAGGGAATGTGCCCTGCAAGGATAAGGGAGGGCCGGAATTGATCTTTGAAGAGTTATTCCTAAAAAAGGAGGGTGAGGGTTTTAGGCCTTGGCCCATCCAGTACTATATGTTATATCAGTCAGGGACCCCCGAGTTCAAGCCCCATCCATCTGAGTGCACTGACCAACCCAAGACCCTGGTCATACACTCATAAACTGGCCAATCGATCAGGAACATCAGAGGACGGGCTGCCCCGACCATCAATTCATGTGATTTGTGCTGTGAGGTGCCAGGAGAGAAGGTTAAAAAAATTCAGGCCTGCAGATGGGAAAGTTGTGGGGGCACCAGCGTGTCTGGCATAGGAGCAGGGATAACAGTTTCGAGAAGTTATTGTGAGCTGAAAAGTATCCACCTCGCTTATGTCCTTGATACCAGGTGCACGGTTGAGCTATGAAATAGTGATTTGTGTAACTGAAATTGCAAAGTAGAATCTTTGTACGCGATAACGGAAGAAGAAGATCCCTATGTGGAAGAACATGCTGGGACCAATGGCCTGGCATCCCATATGGAGCAGGCTATATTGTATATGGTTGCACCAACCATCTACACGGATTTGTACCCTATGTAACGTGCATCACGTGTGATGATGTGTGCCTTTATAATCCATTGCTTATGCTGTTTTTGTCAGAGCGCTCAGTGGCAGCAGAGTTCTTTGTTGGTACATACATATATTTTGTGAGAATAAACCTTGTTATCGGAGACCAGGCTAGTGCGGCTACATGCTGAGGGTTTTTTATTAAAAGTCTAGTGTGTTTCATTTATTTATGTGTCTTGTGTATGTGTGTTTTGGAGTAAGCCACTGAGCCCACCATGGGGCTGGATCGAATGTTCAGAGTGAAAAAGAAAATAGAAAACAAAGGAATATAACTCCGCAGCCCAGGAATGGGTTGGGCAGTCGAGAGAAAAGAATCCAGAAGGATTTAAAAAAGAAAAGACAGTTAAGTGAGAAGAGAGAAGAAAAGGAGAAAGACTTGTCTGTGGGGTCGCTGCCTCGAGCCCCCCCCCCATGGCCTTATTTCACCTAATGACGCTGGATGGCGCACAGAGAGTCCCCCCAGAAGAGGAATTCAAAGGAGCAAGAACCGCTTATGCAAGGGGCAGCACCTGTCGGCCCACCCAGCGGCCATACTGGACAGGCCCAGAGTTATTCATGGCCAACAAAGAACAGCCCAGCTGGGGCCACGTGTGGAGGTGGGCTAGACCAGGCTGCTTGGCCCAGGCCCGCCTCATGGCAAGCAAGGCGGGCTCTTCATTGAAGTCCGCCCCTCAGAGATGAAACCCAGAGAGCGACAAAGCCTGCTCGACCCAGGAAGGTGGTGTGGTGAAGAAAAAGCCCCGGGTTGGCCCCACTGGCCAATCCAGGTGAAGAAGAAGGGAGGAGGACGCCCTGGGCTGCTTCGCTGAGCAGCACAGGTGAAGACAGCAGCCAGAAGCCTCTACAAGGCCTGGAGCAAGAGGGGTAAGTTGGCTGCATCCCCGTTGTCATGGGGACATCACCCAAACTAAAATGGCAACAGGGATTGGGGTGACATCCCCATGACAACGGGGCTGCCTGAAGACAAAATGGTGCTGCAAGCATGTTGGGTGCCCACCCAGAATATATAATTAATGTTGCGGGAGAGGTGGTGACCATTGGCTGGGGGGCCCCACCTTAAAGACCAAGAAGGACCGTAGGGGTGCGATGGCGAGTGAGGGGGGACCCACACCCATGCAGAAAGATGGCTAGGACCTTAAAAGAGTGTGGGCTGCACTGTAAGGACGAGTGGCCTCACATGGTGGACTGAAGAAGAGGGCCCAGGGCCCCATTATTTGGCATCAGGGGAAAGGCCACAGTCAATCAACCAGCCAGCCACCAGCCAGCTTTTCTGCCATTCAGGCGAGGTACTGTGAAGGGGTGGCTGACTGCAGCAGTCGCCCCAGTGTGACTTTGTTTTATATGAAGTATATATTTTGTAAGTCAATGTATTTATGTATGTGTAGGTATATGTATATATTTATGTAAGTATTCTTATGTAGGGTAATTGTAAGTAGTGGGAAGTGCAGAGTTGGGGTAAGTGTTAGGGGGTATGTTAAGTAGAGTAACAAGTTAAGTAGGGGTAGGACAATATGTATAGAGGGCTATTATTTAAACTAGGGGGCACGAGGGGAGGTACTCTGGTGTAAAGTAGTTGGATAGAGTGGCAACCTGCCTGAGACCGCCTAGCAAGATGGGACCACCCACAGAGGCCATCCTCTGGCCTCACTCAGCATGTGGGTGGACCATAAGTTTAGGTAGCAGGTCTGTTGCGCCAGACTCACCCTAAGAGTACCTGAGACCACTCCAGAGAAGGCTGGGCTGATGTAGCAGGTACCCAATCAGTTGGAACTCACACCAGGGGAATCTTATGGAAAAGGTAAATGGTATAAGTGGCTTTATTAAATAAAGACGGATCCCCGTTGGTATACCTATAAAATGCACTTCTGTGTCTGTGTCCATTATTGATCTAAGAGGTGCAGTCCATCTCCTTTTATCAGCAATTTTATTTGGCGGTGCCTGGGGGGTGGGGTGGTGGTTCCCATGGGGAATGTCTATGGTTCGTGGTGAGAGGTGCGTGCCCTTGCTTGAACCAGGAACAGGGAACTAGAGATAGGAGGAATATGAGTGTAAGAAGATTGGAGGGAGAGAGGTGGGAGGAGAGAGAGTCAAAGGTAAGAGTAAGAAAGGGAAGACGTGAAGGAGTAGGTGAGAGTAGAATGTGCGAGCGTAGGAAAGAGAAGAACGGAGGGAGTAGAAGGTGAGAAAGAGGAATGGAGGAATGCTAGAGAGGGAATAAAGGACGAATGGGTACTAGAGAGTAAGGAGTCATCAAAAGAGGGAATGGAGGGGGTGAGAGAGAGGGTGGGGGAGAGAGAGTGAGGAGTGCTTGAATCAACCAGCACCATATTGAATCCTTAAGACTACCAATGCTGGGAATATACTAGGATAGGGAATACATAGAATGGCCTGTATAGAGTCCAAAAGATAAGGCCTTGGCCTTTAGACCCTTCCCTGGTAGGATACCTTAGACAGTAGGAGTTACCGGTCTCTAGTACTCATTCTGACCATGGGTGAGAGGGTTCAGGTGGGGGCAGTCCATGAGAGACATGGGGACCAACTACAACAGCCCATAGATACATTACCCTACAAAACCCAGACATAAGAGACTTGCTGATAAAACACAATTGAACCATATATTGGACTTGCAAACGTATGTGACAATGTATACCTTTGGCCACTAATCCAGTTGATTAGCATCTACTTGATGAAGCTCAGCTTATTTCCTCAATCAAGTCCAACAATTAGTCATATATACAACTGCTGATTAGGTGCAGGCAACTAATTCCCAATGGATATGGTCAAGTATCCTTACATTGAGCACTCGTTGCCAGAGGACCTTCTACACTATGGTCTACAAATATGGGAGGTTCTCGGGTCCAGTATGAGTCATCTGTAATCTTAATTGATGTCAAAATGAGAATGGCATCAGATAGAATCAGGAGTGGAGACTAAAGACTTTTTGCCCCATTTTAAACCACTAACAGTATCTTCTCAATGCATTTTCCCCCGTGAAGTGTGGTCTGCCATACCTCTGCTGCTCTCTCACATTGAATGCACAAATAGTACACACCAAGGCCTCCCCACATCTTTGAGCCATTCATTGCAATGAATACAGAACGTGGCAGTGTGGGGATGTTGCTTGTCCTCAATATATGTCACCATTTAACTCCAGCGGTGTGCTCACTGCACTGGGTGCCAGTGGCCAAGCAGATGGAGTTGAAAACCCTATGAATGACCTAGCAAGCAATGACGGCTTCAGGCTCTCGATTCTTATGAGGCAAAATGAGCCTCCACGGACTCACCTGTACATTACTGTCATCCAATGCTAACCTGGACACAGTCGCAAGAATCAAGAAAAAACACTGATGGTTGCTCTTTTTCTATGCTTATAGATCATTGTGGAACACATTACCGGACTACATCAGAAAATCCAAAATCTTTGCTACATTTTACAAAATGCTGGAAGCATTTCTGTTTCGTTACTAGACCGCCGCCTGTAGCCTAATATCACTTGTGCTAATTCTACAACTGCCCCTCCTGATCCTGTACTTTCTTCTCCTGTGAAGTCTGTATTTACTCTTGTCTTATCTTGTGACTTTCTTTTTAACACTAGACTACAATCATTGCATTTCCAACCCATTTTAAATAGGCCACAATTATTCATTTATTAAAAAGGCCCAATCTTGATGTCTCATATCCTTGAAGCATCCCATATATCTTCTTCCTTACTTATCTAAACCACTGGAAAGAATTGTTAGTCTTCAATGAGCTGCTCATCTCAGTCCTAATAATGTACCGTCTTCCATTACCCTCTTGATTTTGGGCAGGTCATTCTATGGAAATGGCACAACCAGTTGTTTCTGATTCTATTCGTCACGCTCGTCATCATAAACTCTCCTCTATTCTAGTGCTCCCCGACCGATCGGCTGCTTTTGGCGCTGTGGATCAGCCTACAATTTGAAAGCTCTGCTGCCACTTGGTGTTTCTGGCGCGGTTCTTTCTTAGTTTACTTCTAATCCCTCACACGGCTCTTTCACACTTTCATAAAGGATCTCTTTCTGGCCCCATGTTTTATCTTATGGAGTCCCATCAGACTCTGTTCTTGGGCCTCTGCTATTTACTCTGTATAATATCCCACTCGCTGCCCTTATCCTATCCATGGCTTTCAAGCACTGCTATGCTGAAGATTCCCACATCATTTTCATAATTCCTTTTCCCACAGATTCACCTCATCGGTGGCTGTCCCAGCATTTAATTGCTGTTGAAACCTGGGAGGCTTCTCCATTTGTTATGGTTAAATCCTAAACAAATGAAATGGTGTTTTTCTATGCATCCACATCTGTTAATGTTATCCATGTATTTTTCTTCTTTGCAATTAGATATCTCTTCTTCAGCCCGCAATCCAGCATTTATTGTTGACTCTACTCTTCAAAATCCAAATGTGTCAGTCGCTCATGTATGTTGCTTTCATTTATAAAACATCAGAGGGATTTTTTAATTTATTGATCTTTCCAATGACCAAAACTTTATTATTGACACTGGTCCTGTCCCTTCTATATTATTGCTGGTGTCTGTACATACATGTTTCCTTCTTTCTCTGCAGTCTATTCTTCCTAAGGCTGTTTGGATCTTATTTACATTTCTTTTCTCGTATTTCATCGTATCTCGCTTTCCTCGGCTGGTTACCAATTAATTATAGGTTTGACTATCACTTTTTACAAATTGTTTATAAATGTGCCATGGTCTTGACCTTGTTAACTTTCGGGTTCAATTCTTTTATATCAACCTTCCCGGCATTTATGTTATTCTTTGGGTTTGCCGTCAGGTTCAACTCCCACCTTCTGCCATTTTTAGTTTCCATTTTTGAATTATTGTTTCCTAAATCGTGGTACGCATTACCTCTGGATATGCACTATACTGAATCGATTTAAATCAGTCTTTGTTGTATGTTACACTTTCTGTGTTTCATATGTTTGTATTGCTATTAAAAAGGTGAGGCACTTTAGAAAGGTGTGCTAGAAAAGTGGCAACGTGCAACCAGGAAGTGGCTGCAGGAACCACCGATGCAGGAGGTTTGCTGCACCTGCAGCCCTAGGGAGGAGCCTCTGCACATCACTGCCCCTCCAGGGCTATGTAATGCCCATTGCTAGTGAAGCCATGGCTTCAGGTAGCTGCTCGAGGCTAACAGCAACTAACAGTGCAAGAGGGAGCGTTTATTGCATGGTGCATTTATAAGATAAGCACCACTGCTACCGAAGGTTTATTTATGGTAATATTTATGAACTGGCTATTGAACCAGGAATCATTAAGAGATATTTGGAGTAATTGTCCCTTACCTGGTGATATTTATGCTATCACTAAATGAATTAGATTTGTAGACAGAAAACGGTGTGCATTCTCAGCAAAAAGAAAAGCTATTTTGAAAAAAAAGTAAATATTACTTTTTACTCACACTATAAACTGGCTTTTTTTTAAAAAAAAAAAAGGTTTCAATGTTCGTTTCAAATGACCACTTTCAATTAGTATTGTCTCTATAATGGGAAAGCTACATTTGTCTTAATGAGCAAAACACATTATCAAAACCTAGAAAATCTATACAAATTATTTTCTAAAAGGAGGTTATTGTTCCAAGATGGACAGTCTAACACCCCTGCAGTATTCTTTGAAATACTGCATGGGTGAAAAAGGAGAACATGACACACAGCACAAATGAGGTTTCCTGGCTGCTTTACATAAACTCAGCGAGTATTTTGGGAAGCTAATGACTGCAAAGCCTTTATATTTGACAAATATATCTTTGATAAAAAGCTTGTATGCATGAATTATTCAGTGCATACTCTCACACAGTATTTAGACGCTTCAACGTTTAGATGTGAGGAGAACATTGTTGTGACACTTCCACATGAGGAGAATGTAATCATTTTTGTTGGCACCAAAACTTCAATGCACGGATCTCAACAATATCGATTTATTGCTACATATACAATCAAGAAATACAAGATACAGGTGGGCACCACAATGCTTAGTATTATTAATTTCCTCAATAATGTTGTCCTCTTATATATTTGTGTGACTTTACCCTGGAGCTCCTAGAAAATAAAAACAAAAGAAAATAAGGTGGCTTCACCTTATTAAGACTACTGCTCTCGGTTGGCCCCTATTGAGGCTGCGCTAGTAAACAAACTGAACGTTTTTTTGCTAAATAATAAAGTACTTCAAGTCTTCTTAAAAAGTCGCTCATAGGAAATGTTTATTCACATTCCTGTTGCTGCATACTAATGCCGTATATTTTCACTCTAAATTGTGAGGCGAAACACAAACACATAGGTCGGCTGTATTGCGTAGATATGCCAATGCATTTCGGTCATGGACCATCTTCAGGGCAGTAAAATGTTACATCAACCATACTTAATCACCAGCATTGTTGAACATTCAAAACAGTGCGTTATATAAAGAGAAATGTACATCACATACCCAAAGTTCAATCCGGGTGCATCCCAATCATAAGGTAAAGGAAAAAGAGACAAGCAAAACTATGTCACCACCACTTTACTGTTCAAAGGGTACCAATATCTGTGCACCTAATCTGGAATTGTACCTTATGTGCTGTGAGTCTGTACTTGAAACGTGTTTGCACACGATGTGGCTGCAGCTCTTGTCAATTCAAAGTGGAGCCTGTCAGTATTCATAGTTATCTGGTGCTTGTCTAGACAGCATGAAACAGACTGCTTGCTTACCTCTCTCCGATTTCTTCGTGCTCAGGAGTCCAGCGCGTGCGCGGTGTCGCGGATGCATGTGAACTTCTGAGCATTTCAAGCTCTCCATGGAAACAGGGGCGGGGCAACAAGCTACAGCGCGATCGCCGCTGCATGTACACCTCCAGCCCCACCCTCCCGTGGTACCACGTGGGGTGGGAATGTTTTCATGGAGATATCTCGTGCCCAACTGGCTCTTGCACCGTACGTGGCCAGTTCTGATTGTTAGGAGGGTTGCGAGGGGTACATCTAAGCCGTACATTCACACTTGTGAATGTGTAAGCAATTCTATTGGGTGATATACTTGTAGCAACATTGTCCATCTCCTATATATATTATTACTGTTATTCACTAGGTGAAAATTGTGCACACAGGAAATCTTATTTTCACAAATCGGAAATTCTACGTGGTGATTAAACATACAAAAAAATCATACTTAAACAAATCGGAATATCTACGTGATAAGAAAAGAAAAACGTCACATTAGCCCAAATAATGCATTACTTCCTGTGGCTATTAATGCATATCTACAGGTATCAATTCTATTTAATGTCTTTGAACATATAGCTCACATACTGTCCACTTAGAGGTAACACATATAATTGATCTCTTCATTAATTCCTTTCGGTACTAAAGAACTCAGTTTTTTGATCCAGAATGTCTCTCTTTGATCCAGTTTTTTCTGCATATTTTCATGTTTTTCTCTCCTCTGGACTTTTTCCAAAATCACAAATTTCATTTTGTGCCAGATTGTGCTTTTTTTCTTCCCAGTGTCTGGCCACTGCTGAATTCATGGTTTTATTTCTAATGCAGGACCTATGTTCATTCCATCTTGTCTTGGCTGTACGTTGCGTTTGGCCTACATAAAAGAGGCCGCATGGACACTTAATCCCATAAATCATGCCTGATGTATCACAGGTTGCATACGTTCTTAATTTTATCTTCTCCCCAGTGTGCGGATGATTTACAGATTCACCTTTCATGATGTAGCTGCAATTGCTACAATTTAGACATGGAAATGTCCCATTGCGTTCAGTGATTCTTTTTTTCTGTGGGGGTTTGGCGTTGACTAATTTGTCTTTCAAGTTTTGGCTGCGTTGGTATGCAAAAGTTGGAATATCTCTGAACAGATGTTCTACTCTTTTATCGCATGTCACAGTGTTCCAATTCTTTTTGATCATTCTCTTGATGTGGCTGCTTTGTTGTGAATATTTGGATACAAAGACCAAAGGTGGTGAGGTGTCTTTTTATTCTTGGTTTCAGCAGGTCTTCCCGCTTTTGTGTGGCTGTACGTATCTCTGCTGCTGTTACTTTGTCTTGTGAATACACTCTTTCAAAAAACTTTTTGCCCATCTCTTTTACTGCATCTTGGTAGTCTGTTGGGTTACTGACTATTCTTTTGACTCGTAACATCTGACTATACGGCAAGTTTTTGATCAGACTGGGTTGGTGAAAACTGTGTCTTTGTAATAGATTGTTACGATCTGTATTCTTTCGCAAAATAGTTGTTTGGTATCCAGTTTCTGTGCTGTTGATTTCCACATCCAGGAAATGTAATGAGTTCCATGAATATTCATGTGTGAACTGGATCCTTGGGTCGATGTTGTTGAGATACTAAAAAAACTCAAGTAATCGTGGTTCTGTGCTTTTCCATATCCCAAAAATATCATCAATGTATCTGATCAAGATTATTAGATCTTGGCGCCAAAAATGATTAAGGAGTACGTGTTCAGTTTCAAATTTATGCATAAAAGCATTTGCATACGAAGGAGCCATAGTGGCCCCCATTGCCGTGCCTGCTACTTGTAGATAGTATATATTTTGATATTGGAAATATGAGTTATTACTGAGGAATTCTAAGAGTGCCATACAGGTTTTTAGTCAACTGGCTGCAATAATCTGAAAGTAATACATTTTCAACGTTTCTCAAAGAGCTACACTTAGGAAGGTTCCAGATATTGGCAGGTCTCCCCATTACCACCTCAAATGGAGAGAGCCCAGTCTTAGTTTGGGGGGTTGTACGCATGGATAATATCACGATCGGTAAGGCACTCGGCCATTTTAATTTAGTGCCGGCACACGTCTTAGCGAGCTTGTTCTTAATGATACCATTGTGTCTTTCTACTAGTCCGGCGCTCTGAGCGTGTCTGGCTGAATGGAACTGTTTGTCGATATGTAATGCCGCACATATCTGCAGAATTACAGCAGCGACAAAATGTGGACCATTGTCCGACCAGATTACTCTTGGTAGCCCGAACCGTGGGAAGTACTCCTTTAACATGGTTTTCGCAGTAGTCATGGCTGTAGCATCTTTAACGGGGAAAGCATCAACCCATTTACTAAAAGCACAGATGACCACCAGCACGTACTTCATATTATTTCACAGTTCCATTTCAATAAAATAAAAGTGGATAACTTCAAAGGGGACAGAGGGTGGCCCAAAACTTCCCCTGGGGGTTGCTGTCCCCTTTCCCACATTGTGTTGTAGGCAAATCATGCAACCCTGAACATAGGCTGGGCAATTTTCGAAATGTTGTCATTTGCCCAAACTTTCTCTAACATTTTTGTTACTTTCTGGGCACATACATGCATAGGACCATGGGCCATGATGACCATCATCATTACATACGCGTCAGGGAGTAGCCATTTCCCTTCAACTATGTCCACCCAACACCCGTCATCATCAAGTTTCCCCAAGTCTTCAGCCCACCTCTTGGATTCTTCTAATGTGACATCAGCTTGGATATCCCGTACAGACCCAAAACCCTCATCCATTGTATAAGCAAGCATTTACAGTCTCCCTCGAAACATACATCTCCGTACGGAGATCGGTAGCAGTTTGTCTACCTATCTGATCAGCGAAAGCATTCCCTTTTCCTATGTCATCTGTAATCTTTCGATGTGCTGCACATTTCATGATGGCTAACTGAGTAGGGAGCACAAGCGCTGAGGGCAGTTGTACTATTAGGGAGCTATGTTGGATCTTAGTGCCATGTGAAGTTAAGAACCCTCTCTCTGACCAAAGTCTCCCAAAGTTGTGAACCACCCCAAAGGCATACTGACTATCAGTATATCTGTTTACTGCAAGCCCTTTGGAAAGTTCACATGCTCGGGTCAATGCTATAATCTCTGTGGCCTGCGCAGAGTTATGCGTGATTCTCTTGGTTTCCACAACCATGCTTAATGTGGTGATTGCATAAGCAGCTGTGGATGTACCATCCGAAGGTTTGAAGCAGGAGCCATCACAAAACAGCTCTCCTTGCAGATTATCCAAAGGAGTATCTTTCAAATCAATTCTACCCTTTGTCTCTTGTCCGGTAGTATACAAACAGTCATGTGACTCTTCATCGCCGCAAGTAGTATCTTGCGGGAAAGGTAGGAGTTCAGCCGGATTAAGAACACAACACCTCCTAATTTGAATGTGAGGAGCAAACAAGATCAATTCATATCTTGTCAACCGTGCGGAGGTGAGGTGTTGCGTTTGGGTTCGGTTCAGTAGAACATCTACAGAGTGAGGCACCATCAGGGTTAGATCATAGCCTAGGACCATTCCCTCACTCTGTTTTACAGACGCAGCAGCAACAGCTCTCAAACATCTTGGCAAAGCGCATGCTACAGGATCAAGGGCGGAAGAAAAGTAACCGCATGGCCTATTCTTCCCTCCATGTTCCTGTGTTAATACAGCCAAAGCACATCCATCACATTCATGCACAAACAACACAAAGGCCTTTTCATAGTTTGGTGTGCCCAAAACTGGTGCAGAGCATAATGCAGTTTTGAGCAAAGCAAACGATTGCTGGTGTTCCGCATTCCACGGCAATGGCGAAGAAATGCCCTACCTATCAAGGCTCTAACTTCCTTCTGTGTATTTGGGACAGACATGCCAGAAATGTGTTTTATACGTTCAGGTGTCAATCTTCTTCCCTCCTTTGACAGGAGATAGCCTAAATAGGCGACCTCCTGGCAACAATATTGAAACATTTTAAGCGAAGCTTTGTGACCATGCTTAGCTAGATGAATAAGCAATAACACAGTGCCATCCTTACAGGCGCTCTCAGAATCAGCAGCTAAAAGCAATTCATCAACATACTGAAGCAATGTACAAGTAGAGGGCAAATCAAGGGTATCCAGCTGTTCTTTCAAAGCCCTACTATAGATGCTAGGACTGTCTGTGTACCCTTGAGGTGCACGAATAAATGTGAACGAGTGTCCCCCTAAGGTGAACGCGAACAAGTATCTACTCTCCTTGTGTATAGGAATACTAAAGAAAGCATTCTTTAGATCCACAACACTAAAGTAACTAGCTGTAGCTGGAATCATGGTTAATATTGTCGTCACATCAGGCACAATTGGGAATTGCGGAGCGACGACTTTATTAATGGCACGTAAATCAATTATGAAACAGAATGGAATTGCATTATTGCCTTTCTTGTATACGGGTAAAATCGGACTATTGCACAAACTTCCTGAAATTTCCTCAATCACCCCACGATGCACAAAATCAGAAACAATGCATTTCAAAGCTCGCTCGCCCTCAACTGAAATCTTATACTAGGGAATGCGTGGCAGCTCAATTCCATGTTTCAAAACTATCTTAACAAGCTCAATCTGTAAAACACCGACATCATTGTCGTCAACAGCCCATAAGCTCTCTGGTACATCAATGAATTCTGGCGGCAAAGGTCTAGTCAAGAATTGTGAGACAGAAAATTGCTGTGGTGAAATCGTCAAGCACACTCCATCAGAAGAACAATAAATTACTGCATTTAATTATTTTAAAAGGTTCAACGCCAGCAAATTCTCTCCACAATTCGAAGTCAACAGAAATGGACAGTGGTCTGTAAAGGGACCCAAAGAAATGGGTACCGGCGAAGAAACTGGACAAACAACTGGTGTGCCAGACAACCCTACAGAAACATTGGTTTGTCCTGACAGTGGAATGTTTGGAACCCGTGAATGATCAATGGAACACTTCTGTGCTCCAGTATCTATCAAAAACTGATGTTTCCTATTTCCCACCACCATTTAAATGTAGGGACCTTTCTGATTGACGGGAATAGGTATAGGTTCCAAACCCTGCTTCGGGCAATCCTAACGAAACAGAATATCATCAAAAGGAAGCTCTTCAGATAGATTTGCAGCAGAAGGATGATCAAATATGTTCCTAGTGTCCACACTCGAAGTCTGATTATCCTGCGAAAAAGGTTGCTGAGGATCCTGTGCAAACTGACCTCTACCAGGGCCCCCTACACCCTGGCGACCTCTGGATCGTCTACCCTTATTCCCAAATGTGTTATTCGACCTCTGTCGAAGGACGGGGCATTGTGCATGCCAATGACACTCTTGTCGACAATAGGCACACTGGTTAATGTTCACAGGACCCAAGGGCACATTCCCTTGCGGGGCATATTGACCTCTAATTTGCGAACTACCCTCTCTGGGGCCTCTAACAATTTGCTGTAATAGTACTTTAGTCTTTAAATCACCTTTTCGTTTTTCAACTCTATCTTTTTCATTATTGACACGATTCTCGTAGTACTGAGCCATATGCAGTACTTCTGATTGGTACTTCGCCTGCCAACCGCTCTCAGAGGACATAATCTGTGACTGCATGTCAGGCAGCAATCCATGCACAAATTTGTCCACAAATAACCTTTTCCCAGACTCTGTGCCTAGGTCTTGTCCGCTGAAATCCGAGAATACCTGTTCGAACCGATTAAAGAACTCGGTAGCACCCTCAGACTTCCCTTGGACACAGGCCGTAAGTTTGTCCCAAATAATTATTTTCTCTGGGATTATGGTTTTTAATTTTGCAATAATTCTATCAGGCAAAGTCAGTGTCACCTGGGGCGGTCTTTCACCAGCTGGCCTTTCTTCATCGAATCAAGTTATATTCGCCCATGTATCTCCCAACCCTGGCACATTGTCTATAGTTCTAACTTGTTTCCACAAATCTACGGGCAGGAGTACAGAAAATAACAAATCAATATCTCCTAAGGTGAACACTGAGGACTGCAAGACGGACTCTATTTCTTTATAGAATCCTGTTGGATTTTTTCTAATATCAGGAATAGATTGTCTAATAGTATTCACTTCCTGTCTTGAGAACGGGACATGAACAAACTGTGATACATAATGTGCAGGAATGTTCACAGCAACTATACCCTGTGCAGCATCAGCCGCAACCTCAACCTTCGGGACAAATGTCGGAGGAACCTCTCTCATAGGCAACTGAGAAGTAGGTGACTCCGAACGCTTACTAAGCAACAGAGCTAAGTTGAGCGCTAAAGCAGTCGAAGAAGTGTCAAGTGAAAAAGCTCTCTTATAAATACTTAATAACTTTGTGGGACAACTTATTTTTCTTTTTGCACAATCATCCTGTAGGTACTCTATCATTACCTGTATCACTTTCCTCTTGGTCATACAATAATGCTTTTTCGGCATTCGTTTATGACACCGCATGTTTTTCTCTACTCTTAAATTGCTTCAACGCTTCTTTTTTCCAATTCTGCAAAACATCAAATGCTGCAGGTCTAGCCTTTTTCTTTAATAGAATTGACTCTAAATACTCAATACGAGGGATTTCGAAACTACCATTGATTGGCCACTGAAGTTCAGAGGCATGTCTGGTTTGTCTGGGCCAAATGTCATTAAACACTATACTTCCAATGCCATGCTTACAGTACATAGTACACGCCGGTGACGCCTCCCGTGGTGCGGGACGGCTAAATTTCAAAGATTGTCTATCGCTGTGGAACAACGCCCTGAAGCAGGTAGACAATTTCCCAGGCATATCAAATTATTGGTGTAACCTGGTCAATAATTGTGTCTGCAGATACAATACGCCAAAATCAAATTATCAGGATTATATTAAGAGTTGGGTCACGACTCACCTGATCAAGCCCAAGGAGGTCCGATCGGATTTCAAAGAATCTTACCTAACTGCTCTTACCTTGTGTGTGGTGATTTCGGCAAATCTGCCCGCCTCGATAAGTGGACCCTCGTCAAGATGCCGTTCTCAGACCACAAGCTAATCGTCCAGGGATCGGGTCATGCAGCGCTGCTGAGGTGTCACGTCTCGTTCAGTGGGACCCCTTTTTGTCACACCGTCCGATCCCTGTCCGATAGCGAGGGTCAACCTTCGATAATCCGGCATCAATCTTGAGGGTCCCTATTTGGGCGCCAACTGTGAAAACAAAATCAAAATATCGAGGCTGAGTACCCCAAAAGGAAATACACCGGACACGGGTTACAAAGGAACATTCAAAGTACTTTAATTTATACTGAATTCAGTTACAAAGAACAGAACAAAATCAGATAGCTATCAGCCCTCAGTGCAACACAGCGAACTCCAGCGTGATTCGTTGTATTCAGTGAGAGACACTGTACATTAGAATTCATTGCTCTTTTATACTATTTGCGAACACAATGTCCAACCCTACTTTGGGTTAATATTCCTCTAATACATTACTGATCTAGGGTTCATGCCGAGTTCACATATCCACAAGTAACTGGTTTGCTTTTAACACATATATCAACAAGCCTACATGGCAACTGTGTATTCTGGGATTTCCCATGCAGGTCTTCTCAAACATTAATACAATGTAGTCAAACAAGTGTTCTATGTTCAGTATTTCAATACATCGTTCTCAACATATGCTCGCGGATTAGTTTCATTGCACGAGTAATCATTTACACACAGGTCAACGAAGGACAAGGTCTCAGTTCACGACCTCAACAAGTGGCCTGCAGGCAAGTTACATATTAGCTACATGCAGAGGTCAAGACGGCCATGCTGTATTTCGGAATGACATCGTCCACCATTTTAACTCAGAGGTGACTTTATAAAGCGAACCTAAAATGGCGGATTGACCTAAAATGGCGGCTGACATTGATTCAAGGGTCAGGACCTTGCAACACGGATTTCTTCGCAAGAGACTTACAAGCAGCTTGGCGTAGGCCAATATACATATATTCATTGCAATAGGAGGCACGATATAATTTCTGATTTGACAAGTGGAAGACAGATACTATTGATAATGAAAGCTTTCTAGTGCCTCTTAGATGTATTACTGCTTAAGGCAGCTGGCTAACCAAGTTGGAACGTCCTTTTCGCTTCTTATGCTGGATGACTATATTTTTATCATTATTAATATTCTGGAGTTTTACTAGGTCCAACAATGTTAATATTGGAGACGTCGGCTGGTTAGCACTGTATATAGGAAGATATTGTATTATGCCGTTATCTGCACTGCATTAGTAATGCTGAGGCTCGGTTAACAACACCACATTAGTTGAGTATACAATGGCCAGTGTATTGTTGCTCAAAGTTGCGGTTTTCTAAATAATGGACTCCCTATTAATAAGATTGAGGTAAGGACTGGTCCATTATTTAAGCAATACACTAGCCATTTTATACTCAACTAGTGTGGCATCACACTTTCATCTACGGCCATAGGACGAAATGAAGTACTGATCCCTCACAGGACTTCGCAGGATAGTACCCGCGGAATACTTATTGGGCGAGCCTCTGCGTATTATTCAAGCACTGTTAGCCAGACATGAGAATGAGTGCCATCTCAAAGGATTTTGCAAAGCTGTGTTATACTAACTAAATAATCCTCAATTAAAAAGCCCCTGCCCTCATTCACAGGACCAGGTCTACACACATGAGGCTGTGTGTGTTTTGGAAACTTCCAACATTTGGGAAAAAATTATTTTCTGGCAAACACAGATTTAAATCAAAACAAAGTCCAAAGGATTTTGTAAAAAAAGAAAAAAAGGGGAGAAAAGGGGGGGGACGAAAGATTTTAAACGTCTAGGTCCCAAATGTGTTTTTACTTCTGCAACAAAAGCCCTGTTTTCCTGCATGATGGAACAAAAATATTGTCCAAAAAGTATAAACATACAGAACGTGTGCATTGAATAAATATGTACACTAAAAAATGTTAGATTCTACAGTAAATATGCAAGAGCATGTTTGTTTAAATAAAAAACGACGCTTCCAGAGTTGCACTGTAAACATCTTTCCCTTGCATCCATGCTGTTTTTGAGTGTTGATCATTTTTTATTTTTTTCTCTGGCAAGAGCAGATGCAGATCTAATTATGCTGCGAGCCTCGAAAGCAATCATCCAAGCAAATTGGAAACTATTCCGTGCTTGTATTTGCTTTACGAGAAAGAGGATTTGTTCAGACAGAGACTATTTAAACCTGCTATAGGTAAATGTGGGTTTTGACAAAGAGGCTTACACAGAGCTCTGGATTAGGTCTGCAAGTCCGCCACGCATCTTTATTGCATGCACTGCTGTTGCAGCAGCGCAAACAGCAATACAATATAAATACAATTAAACAAATCAAGAATTAAATAAACGATAGACATTAGCACTACTAAAAAAAATCAAAAAAAAAAAATCACGGATGCTTGCCCTACAAACAGAATGGACATCAGCCCCCTTTAATGGCGATGCATGTCGTGTGCAACATGGGAGCTTGCCCTGCTTGGCTGCCTCCACGCCTCCCTTTTTAAGACTGCACATAAATACTGTGCCACTGCATAATGCTGCTCCTCATCTCCAGTGGCACACTATACTCCGGAGGCCTGGCTGCTCTCGCCCAGCTCCGAGGAGACTTAAACTAGTGTGTCTCAGCTGTCCATAAACGGGGCAGAGAGAAAGGACACGGGAGGTTTCACATACAGCCCGGAGAGGTCATTACACTCCGTACAGAAGCCCAGTGGGCTGCCACTGCCATGAGCTGGAGACAGCCCTGTCCTAGGGCAGGTGCACATTTCTCAACCTAGAAGGCGCCGTTTCCCCGAGGTATTTCTCAACATACTGCTTCAGCCTCCAGGTACTGTGCCCCGGGGCGTGTTCTTATCTATTGTAACTGAGTGATGTTTTTAAATGCTACACAGTAGTTTTTTTTTTCTTCAGAGAAGCACATCGCCTGTCAGTATTCCTTCCAGAGTATATATATTATCCTCCCAACACCATTTAGTGTATATTTCCCTTGATGAAGACGTGCTAAAAAAGTATTTCACGTCAAAACTGGTCTGTAATCGGAGTGGCTCGAAGATGGAAATATGTAACATGATCTCATGTATCATGATCTCATGTATTTAGCAGCTTGTATCAGTTATATTAAGCCACTGTGTGGTTGACGTTTGCACACATGTGCAGTGTGGCTCTTTTGATTAATCTTCAGCCCCCAGTCACTTTTTTTCACTACTGGCTGTCCATTGCTTGGAATGTGGTTGAAACAATATTATTGTTATTGTTTTGCTTATTTCAAGTCATTTATGTTTTTTTGTCTCAGTTGTTAATTTGTTTTGTATTTTCTACACTGTGTGTACACTTTCTTTTTGTATATAATTTTTGATTTTGGTGTACGATTCAATTTCTGACTAAATAAATTAAATGTATCTATTTTTTGGGGCATTTGCAAGGCGCGTATGCATCAGGAAATTGTGTTTGAAAGCGCCCACAGGGCAAAGGAAGGGGAAGAGAACAAGGGAACAGCAAGAAAATGCAACATAACAATGATGAGCAACAAAAATAAAAAGAAGACAAGAAAAGGAACTGTTGCTTATTTATATCTCCAGGCCGCTCTTCTGTACATAGATGCAACTATTTTCCCCTAAGGTCTAGGGGTTTGGAATCCGTGCTCTTCAGTTGTTGTTGCCTTCCAGTGTATGTCACATTGAACATATATTTGGGCAGTCGCCAGAATCCTTACAACTAAACTCCGGCCATTTGCGAACCCTGTCCATGGATTATGCTTCGTTAATAGGGCTGCAAACTAACTCTGTATTCGGAATGGACCAGATGCATGCCTAAAAAAACTAAGTTCCTAATGCACCTACCACACAAATGGGGATATAACCCCAATTCAGGTTTTCGGGGGATCACAGTGGCCCTTTGCCCTAATTAGAAGTAATCTCAAAACCTGGTTCTTTGCTATAGAAGCCTCCAAGTGGTGATGGGATGCATCACTGGAGACTACTGTCATTGAGAATAAAACATGGATATAATTATGTATCCAAGCCAAGCATATATCCATGAGCCATAAACATTGTATTTTGCAACTTGACTTTCTACATATAATTCATAACACCCCTCTACAAATGCATGCATTCGACCCAATGACATTTAGCACCTGCAGTAAATGTAAAACAGATTAGATTTCTTGCCCCTGGCATGGGCAGGCCTATCAGTGCATTCCTTCTGGACCTACGTCACTATGAAGATAGCTGAGGTCATGAAAATTGCTGTTCCCATGGAACCACTGTCGTGTCTGTAAGGGCTTCCCCTATGAATTAGGAAATGTGCAAGTAGGTTTGTTAACCTTGCTTTGTTGCTAGAACAAATTATAGATATGCACAAATGCACTTAACTGGATGCACCCTTGTCTACCTGCACAATCAGCATGGTTTATAGAGCTAGTATGGTTAGTAATTTTGTGGAAGCCTATAGAAAATTGTCCCACCCAAAATCTTGCCCTAAGGACACATGGTTGAGGTTTATCATTTATTACGGAAAACATCCCAACCAATTAATGACAAAGGACAACAAACACATTGAGATATGTATCTTTGTCATATGATGGTTATGTTAATGTGTCTCCTATAACGTCATTCGTATTGTGCATGATTGTTGCTTCTATGTGCATTGGAACCGGCCCTTTGCCAATGATTATCAAACATTCTTCAGTTTTGTTATTTTCATTTACAATTCAAAAAAGAGAATGAAAACAAAATTAACACTTTCTAAAAACTAGTGTGCATTGAAATCAAGATGCGTTTATCTTCTATGCACATTTCTATCCCATTATGAAAGACTTTACAGATGATTTTATCTGGGGTAGCTATCAGTGAATTTGGTCTATAACTACTTGGGAGGCACTGGTCTTCCTTTCAAGTGTTGGGATGATCCCTGCTTCTTTCCATGACCATATGATCTGAAAAAAGGGCTGAAGGCATCTCTTGCAAAAGCACCCGGGTACGAAAAATCTGCAGCACTTCCCCATCTCCTGAAATAACTCCTCATGGACCAAAAATCTGGCCCTGCAGCACTTCCCCCCCATCTATTGAAAGAACACCCCATGGACCGAAAACCTGCAGCACTTCTGCATCTCTTGAAAAAACATCCCTTGGAGCAGAAATCTGCAGCACTCCCGCCATCTCCAGAAAGAACATCCCAGGGACCGAAAATCGGAAACATTTCCACCATCTCCTGAAAGAACACCCCATTGACCAAAATTCTGGTCCTGCAGCACTTGCCCCATATCTTGAAAAAGCACCTCATGGACCGAAAACCTGCAGCACTTCCACCACCTCCGGAATGAAAATCCCACGGACTGAAAATCTGCAGCACCTCCACCATCCCTTGACCAAAACTCTGCAGCACTGCCCAATCTCTTGAAAGAACACACCATTGACCAAAAATCTGGTCCTGCAGCACTCCCCCCATCTCTTCAAAGAACATCCTGTTGACCATAAATCTGCACCACTTCCGCATCTCTTGAAAGAACACCCCATGGACTGAAAATCTCCAGCACTTCCCACCATCTCTTGAAAGAACACCCCATGGACTGAAAATCTCCAGCACTTCCCGCCATCTCTTGAAAGAACGCCCCATGGACCGAAAATCTCCAGCACTTCCCACCATCTCTTGAAAGAACGCCCCATGGACCGAAAATCTGGTCCTGCAGCACTTCCCCCATCTCTTGAAAGAACGCCCCATGGACCGAAAATCTGGTCCTGCAGCACTTCCCCCATCTCTTGAAAGAACGCCCCATGGACCGAAAATCTGGTCCTGCAGCACTTCCCCCATCTCTTGAAAGAACACCCCATGCAGCGAAATCCTGCACCACTTCCGCATCTTTTGAAAGAACATCCCATGGACCCTAAATCTGTAGCACTTCCACCATCTCCTTAAAGAACATCCTATGGAGTGAAAATCTGCAGTACTTCCCACATATATTGAAAGGACATCGCGTGGAACAAACATCTGCACCACTGGGTCTGTCTTTCTGCGCCGAACCTGTATTCCCTGCCTACAAGCCCTCTCCATATCCTCCTAAAGGCATCATCAATATTCTATTAATCTATGTGTCCATTGTATCCTATTACTGTATCCCCTTGTTGAAAACTGTATCCTCTGCATGTAAGCCCTCTCTTCATATCCTCCTAAATGCACCATTAACATCTTATTAATCTATTTGTGTACATATTATTGTATCCTATCACTCTACCCCTTGTTGAAAAGCACCCAGTTGCTTCCCAGTTAATCGTGTGCGATATAAAATGTGCAATACAAGCTTATCTACCTAAACAAATTAGATAACAGTAAATATTCAACTGAGCATATGAATTTCCAGCTGACACCTTCAGAAAATAGGTACTTTGCTTGTGGTGTGCAAGCCGCAAAAGCTCTCCTAATACCGCCCCCTGTTTCCTACATTATAATGCAATAACTTAATTTGGCATCTATTCTATGCTCAGGTTTAAAGTGTGCAGCTGTTTCTGATGGGAAACAGCAGGTATGCAAACACAGTGTGTGCCTTCACATTGTTACTTTGGAGGGTCAGACAGGTGAGCAAAATGCAATAGGTTGCAATACTCTCATGAAATAAAATAAAATATCAGTGGGACGTTCTAGATGCAAGTGCTGCTGCATAACCACTGTGGATGCTCTGATCATAAGTGCACGAGTGGCACTTTTCACTTCAGGTCACCAATTCATAATCCCAAGCACCACAATAAAGGTGTGTTTCTGCTCTTAACAAAGAAAATGCTTTAACGATGTTTAAAAATGAACACAAAGCTAAAAGAGAAATCTCATTGTACCGTGTATTTGCACAAGCTAACAATTGTCCCAGAGTCCATCCAATACTAAATAGTGAGGGGAAAACCTCTGATGCCCCTTGAAAAATCTTTGCTGCATGTGATAATGACTTGCTAATTTGTTAGGGTGCTTTATGAAGGGCCAACATGACACATTTCGGCAGCTTCACAGTGCTTTGATAAACTGGTGTGCAAAATCACAACCTCTTGCACCACTAAACACCCTAAAAACAGCTTTTGAGCCCTGCCTACAGGTAAGAAAAACATCCAGTCCCCACTCTCACAGCAAATTACCTAGCTGAATACTTTGCTGCAAACGTTTCCAAAAGTAGACTGTCTCCTGACCTTCCCTCACACTCCCTCCTCCTACGTTCTCCTACACTACTATCATCCTCGGTCTCTATCTCCCACTTCAGTCACACTAATACTGATGAAGTCCTATATCTACTGATGAAGGCTAACCCCTCTTGTGTCGCATCAGACACTCTTGCTCATCTGCTAGTTAAGCCTTTTGTCCCTTTATTGGCTTTTCACCACGCTGCACTCTTCAACCTGTCCTTCCACTCTGCTTGCTTTCCCTCTAGTTTCAAAATGGCCACAGTAATCTCTCTCCTAAAAAAGCAAGGGGCTGACCCAAACCTACCGACTCATTTTCACCCTGTGTCTCTCCTTCCGCATTACTCTAAAGTGCTTGAAAGGGTTGTGTTGGAACAAGTTACTTACCTGTAACTGTTGTTCTCCAGCATGGGTCTGGCATGGATTCACATGCTCATGAATATTCCCCGTCGTCAGGCTGGGAATCCTCGGTAAAGAAAAAAACAGTATCAGTTTCGTTTCTGATCTGTCTTTCGTAGTAGTAACCAATCACTGATCTCTGCATCATACTGACCACAGCCAATGACTGCCCTCTACCTAAGCCCCGCCTCTGGCAGCCATCTTCAGATTTGGTAGCACGTGAAGTGGCAGTATGACCAAGTGAAGAGCCGCAGAGGGGTAGGCGGGAGGGTTCGCATGTGAATCCATGCCAGACCCATGCTGGAGAACAACAGTTACAGGTAAGTAACTTGTTCCTTCTCCAGCATGGGGTCTGGCATGGATTCACATGCTCATGAATAAAGAATACATAGCAGTACACACATGCACAATCACGGGAGGTGGCAAAGGCTCAACATTAAGCATTACATCAAACTCAACATTAAGCAAATCTTACCTCCTCACCAGGCTCACCTTAGGCGAACAGGTTGCGCAGCACTGCTTGGCCGACCCTGGACTCCTCCATGGAATCCGGATCGACCCAATAGAATTTCGTGAAGGTGTGCGTCGACCTCCACGTAGCAGCCCTGCAGATGTCCAGCAAGGGCACACCAGATAGGAACGCCGTGGTAGCTGTGATCGCTCTGGTGGAATGGGCTCTCAGACGGCCAGGCAGGGGTCGGTTTGCCAACCGATGACAGTACATGATACAGCCGGAGAGCCATCTGGAAATGGAAGCCTTCGAGAGAGCCTTCCCCTGATTGACAGGTCCAAAGTTCACAAAGAGTTGTGACGTCTTCCGAAAACCCTTCGTGCGGTCCACGTAGAACTTCAGCGCTCTAGCCACATCCAGCGAGTGCAGAGTCCTCTCAGCCGGCGACGAAGGCGACAGCAAGAAAACAGGCAACACCAAGGGTTCGTTGAGGTGGAAGTCCGACGGCACCTTGGGCATGAAGGAGGGGTGCGTCCTGAGCACTACCCTCGTGTCGTGAAAAGTCAAGTACGGGACCTTGCAGGAAAGGGCCTGGATCTCTCCCACCCGTCGTGCGGAGGTGATGGCCACAAGAAACGCTGTTTTCCACGACAAGAACTTCAACGGGGCCGAGTGCAGAGGCTCGAACGGAGGTCCCATGAGCTTGGTCAGCACCACGTTGAGCTCCCACACCGGGGCCGGAGCCTTCACCGGCGGGAACGATCTGAACAGTCCCTTCATGAACTCTTTCACCAGACGATGAGACCACAAGGACGTCCGCCCCGTGGTTCTGGTGTATCGGGAGATCGCAGCAAGATGAATCTCGATGGACGCGTGCACCAGTCCAGCTTTGGCCAGCGTCAGTAGGTACGGCAGTACTTGGGGAGCCGTAATCCGCAGAGGGTTTATCTTCTGTGCGTGGCACCAGACAGAGAACCTCTTCCATTTGTGTCCGAAGCATTTAAGAGTTGAGGACGCCCTGGCCTTTGCAAAAACCTCTCTGCAGTCGGCCGGTATGTCGTATCCTCCAAACTCTAACGCTGCAGGAGCCAGGCCTGCAAGTTCAGCGACTTCAGGTCGTGATGGAGGATGGCGCCTCCTTCCCTGGAGAGCAGATCCGCGTCCACTGGCAGCTTGATTGACGGGGACGCTGACAAATCCAGAAGGTCCGGGAACCATATCTGCCTCGGCCACGCAGGTGCGACGAGGATCATCCTGCACCGGGACCTCTTGAGCTGGCTGATGAGCCGGATCAGCAATGGCAATGGAGGGAATGCGTATAGGAACAGGCCCTCCCAGGGGAACGAGAAAGCATCGCCCATGCTCCTCGGCTGGGGAAACCTGCTGGCGAACCTCCGGCACTTGGAGTTCGTCGCCGTCGCGAACAGATCGATCTGGGGTGTGCCCCACCGTCGGAAGAGGCGGTCCACTAGATCCTGTCATAGTTCCCACTCGTGGCACGAGCGCAGCTCCCTGCTGAGTGAGTCGGCGATGGTGTTTTTTATCCCTGCCAGATGAAACGGCACCAGAAACATCCCTTGGGCGACGGCCCAATGCCACAGATCCTGGGCCTCCCTGGACAGGGCTGGGGACCTGGTTCCGCCCTGTTTCCTGATGTAGAATATTGTGGTGGTGTTGTCGGTGAAGATCCTCACCACCTTGCCCTTGAGGGACGGAAGGAAGGACCTGAGGGCCCAAAACACTGCACGGAGCTCCAGGATGTTGATATGGAGGGACTTCTCCATCGGGAGCCAAAGGCCTCTCGCGTGCAGATTTTCGGTGTGCGCTCCCCACCCTTCCAGGGAGGCATCCGTGGTCACTGTCTCCTGGTGGCCGGGGGTCTGGAAGTCCATGCCCGCCGTCAGATGCGCGCGGGCGCCCCACCACCGGATCGCTCGTCGGAAACTCTCGTCGAGTGTGATCCTCTCCTCGAAGCTGCCCGTCGTCTGGATCCAGCGCGCGTCCAGGAACACCTGCAACGGGCGCATCCGGAGCCTGCACAGGGGGATGAGGTAAATGCAAGAAGACATCATTCCGAGGAGGGACTTGATGGACCTCAATTTGGCCGCGTCCGCAACCAGCATATGCTGCACCTTGCCCAGAATGGCCCTCGTCCTCCGACGGGGAGGCCAGAAGCGATACTGTGTCGAGCTTTGCTCCCAGAAACAGTGCGTCTTGCGCGGGCACCAGGTGGGACTTGGCATAGTTTACAGAGAATCCCAGGTCCGTGAGAAGTTGGACGGTCCTTGCCGTGTGCTCCACGGCGAGCTCCCTCGTCTTGGCTCGGATGAGCCAGTCGTCCAGGTAGGGGTAGACGTGGATCCGCTCTCGGCGCAGCTGCGCAGCCACCGGTGCGAGGCACTTGGTGAACACCCTGGGTGCCGACCTTAGTCCGAAGGGAAGGGCTCTGAACTGATAGTGACGCCCTTGGACCACGAACCTGAGAAACTTTCGGTGTCCCTTTAGGATGGGCATATGGAAGTAGGCATCCTCCAAATCCAACGACGACAGGAAATCGCCCTCCTCCAGCTGACCCAGGACGTGTTGGAGGGTAACTATCCGGAACTTCTGTGCCTTGATGAATTTGTTCAGTCGTCGTAGGTCCACGATGGGACGCCATCCTCCGGTCTTCTTCTTCACAGGAAGTATATTGAGTAAACTCTGGAGCCCCGAAGCCTCTTTGGGACGAGTTTGATGGCGCCCTTCCTGAGCATCGCCTTTACCTCTAAGAGAAGTTGAGGGACGTGAAGATCTTTCCTGGCCACAGGGGGGATGCGCGGGCACCTTCTTTGAAACTCGAGCGCGTGGCCCTGGGCTAGGGCGTCCAGCACCCAACGGTCGGGGGAGATGGACTCCCACACGCTGACGAAGCTCGCCAGCCGGCCTCCCACCGGGGTGCTTCGGTGGGGGCCCGACCCCACGGCCGGTTCAGTCCTGCTTCGACGAGGCTTTGCCGCCTTGACCTCCTTGGCGACGACGGCGGGGTCCGCCTGACTTGCCTCGTCCCCTGTAAGCTTCCTGCGACGACGAACGGGCCGCTTGACGGTAGGTGGAAAATCCGCCGCCGGAACCTTTGGAGGCGCCCTTGCCTCCGCCGCTCCGAAAGAGCAGGCCGCCGTTGCTGGAGAACCCCGAGAGCCCGGGCCGTCTCCGTGTATGCTTTGATGGCTTCATGGGAATCGTCCACTGTTTTCCCAAACAGGTTGTTTCCATCGAACGGCATGTCCAAGACTCTGGTCTGCACGTCTTGACGGAAGTCAGTAGCCTTGAGCCATCCACGCCGCCTAAGGCACACGCCGTTGCCCAACTGGAGAAATCCAGTGTCGGCGATGTCCGTCGCAATCGTAATGGCGTGGTCCGACGCCACCTCACCTTCCTGCAAGATCTCTAGGGCATCCGCCCTCTTGTCGTCCGGTAGGAAGTCCAGCAGGGGGGCCAGTTTGTACCACAGCTCCCTGTAGTAGCGGGCTACGATAGCCAAGGCGTTGGCCGCCTTAATCGTCGTCGCTGCAGACGAGATGACCCTGCGCCCCATCTTATCCAATTTCTTTCCCTCGCCGTCCGGCGGGGAAGTCGACGTGGAGGCCGCACCCCCCCCCCCGCTTTCTTCCTGGCCGCCGCGGAGACGACGGAGTCCGGGGTCGGCTGTGCCCGGAGGCACAAGGGGGCCGCGTCCGGGACCCGGTACTTCTTCTCGTACCGATCCCTTCTAGCCGGCGTCGTGGATGGGTTCTTGAGGAGGGCGAGGCCCTCATCCCAAATATCGTCCAGTAGAGGCACGGAGAGAACCGTCTTCCTCTTGGCCTTGCGCCGTTGATAAAGGAAACCTTCCTTCTTCTTCTCCTCCGGGCAGAGCTGGAAGAGCTCGGATGCCCTGGTGATCATGGAGTGAAACAATCCAATCTCGTCGGGCGGGGAAGCCCGGGTGGGAGGTGATGACGGC
Source organism: Ambystoma mexicanum (assembly GCF_040938575.1). NCBI lineage: Eukaryota > Metazoa > Chordata > Amphibia > Caudata > Ambystomatidae > Ambystoma > Ambystoma mexicanum. Next base: position 814,343,360 of record NC_090931.1, read on the forward strand.
AGATCCTCGTCGTAAACCTCATCGTCCGTACCCGTCGCGGCCGTGTCAGTCCCGGTATCATCCCCACGAGTCGTGGACGGGGAGGAGGGCTGAACAGGGCGCGATGGCTGAAAAGGAGGTGGAGGGTGAATCCTTCTTCTCTTAGGGGGAGGGCTCCCAGAAGGGCCTGGCTCCGGGTCCCCCGTCGGGAGCGGTTCCTCCGCTGGTGGTAACGGCAGTCTTGTCCTTATCTCCGAGCATAAGGACTGTATAGCCAACAAAATGGCCACCGAGTTGTCTTGCGGCGCTGGTTGAGGGGAGTCCGACGGGCGGTCAGGGGCCCCGTCGGCACCCTCGACGATATCGTCGTCACCTACGTCGGGATCCCTCCCGACGGGCTGGTCTTCTTCCACGCCAACGCCGTGGTTTAAGACCTCGATCAGCTCTTCCTCAGAGGTTGAGGCCGAATCCACGACGACCTCCTGCCCCCCCTTTTTCTTCTCCGTCGGAGGTTTTACGGGGGTCCTGTCGATGGGCATAAAAGAGGACTCCCTCCGCGGTGGCAGGGAGACTCTGAGCCCCGAGGTCGCCACCACTGGTGTAGCCTCCACAGGCTGAGCCAGGGCCGCCGCGACTGTCTCGATAGAGGCCTTGGCCGGATGGATTAAGGCTTTCACCACCTTAGGTGCGCTCACCGCCTTCTCCTTGGGGGGGACACTGCCTCGCTCTCCCTCCGATGGGGCCTTCGAGCTCGACCGGGGCCTCTCCAGGAGCTTCGCCGGGTGCTCGGCCTTCCTCTTACCCGAACCAGAGCGTTGGCTCGTGGTTGATGGTGCCGGGGAGGATGCGCCCTGCCTGGCGCCCCTAGAGCACGACCGTTCGGCGCTGCCGGTGCCAGCAGACTCGCGGTGCTTGGCCTTGTGTTGGACCCCCGTCGCCGGGGCGTCCTCAAAGGTCTTAGAAGACCGCTCGGATTTCTTCCTCTTCTTCTCGCCTGACGGGCTCTTCCCTTCCAGCCAGTTGGCGAGACGTTCATGGCGGTCCTTCATGGTCCCCTCCGACATATTGCCGCAAAACGCACAGTCCTTCTCCACGTGCGACTTGTACTCATGTAGGCAGTAAAGACAAAAGGAGTGTTCGTCCTTAAAGACATTCTGAAGCTGGCATCCAGGGCAGACCCTGAACAGCTTTCCGGGCGTCGAGCTTCCCTTCTCCTGGGCCATGTCCGAGATGGGCCTGAGAAACTTCTGGAGTCCTCCAAAAGCGTAGCTCGACGAAATCTTCACCCTTGAGGGGCGTAGACGAATCCGACACGGGTCCCCGGTGATCGGATGAAGAATCGGTGGAGCTTGAGGCTCTTTTTGACCGAAACAATTGAAGTTTTTGAGAAAAAACGTGAAAAAATAGCACTAACGCTCGAGAGCAATAGCACGAGGATCCCAACACTTGAATGTGCGGTAAAAATCTGAAGATGGCTAACAGAGGCGGGGCTTAGGTAGAGGGCAGTCATTGGCTGTGGTCAGTATGACGCAGAGATCAGTGATTGGTTACTACTACGAAAGACAGATCAGAAACGAAACTGATACTGGTTTTTTCTTTACAGAGGATTCCCAGCCTGACGACGGGGAATATTCATGTGAATCCATGCCAGACCCCATGCTGGAGAATAACCGTTTTACACATTACTTAGACATCCACAACTTTCGAGACCACCTACAGGCAGGTTTCAGCTCCTGTCACTCCACGGAAACTGCTCTCATGAATTTCTCCAACTTCAGCTCCTCTGCTCATCACTCCAACCTATCCTCTCTTTGAACTATCCACTACCTTTGACACTGTCAAGCACTCTGATCTTCTTAACAGCCTCTTTCTTCTTGGGATTCACGATCAAGCCCTTGCCTAGATTGAATCCTACATAGCAGTGCACAAATGTCAGCTGGGCCCCATCACCCACCCTAATACATGGGACTTCATCACAGACAGCAGACAGACGTAAAGCAGAATCCAAACTCCATTAGCCCCCTGGAGGGGGGCGCTGGCCAATCAGGATGCTTGGAACGCGGACTGTATTGTATGATACAAGCCCACATTCTGAGCAGCACACCCTTCCCTTCCCCGCTCTTCCCACCACTCTTAGCACCTGTGTAGTTTCCTGCACGGGTGCTAAGAGTGTAATAAAAAAATAAAGAAACTTACCTCGCTGCACATCCCCTTGTCACGGCATGCTTTCCCCGAGTCCGTTTCACTGCTGATGACATCACGGTCATCAACAGTGGAAACGAACTTGCGGAAACAGTGGATGCACATCAAGGTTTGCTTCTTTAAAACAAATTAAAAATTAAGCCATTAGCACCCGCATAGAAAGCTACACAGGTGCTAATGGCGATATGCCCTGAGTCTGCGGGCCGACCATGTCGGTTACGGCACCGCCGCCACATCGCTTTGCTCGAACTCTTAACTACGGCAGCGGGCCGTTACCAAAGGGGTCGGGCCGCCGCCTGGGGGCATACCACCCCAGTATTTCATGGGTCATTAGTCTTCATTACTATATAATGATTATTCATTACATAATCATGTGTCATTATTATAGCTTCTAGATATATGGGAATCAGGGATGAGCCTTGAAGCTGCTTTACGCACACTGCACTTGACAGTGGTAGATTGTGGCCTGCAGATCACTGGCCTTGAAGGCTGAAAGCAGCCACGCATGAAGACGCCTCGATGTGCTTTGTTCATGCAGAAACACATCGCCGTTTGCAGGTACCCTACACAGAGGTCCTAAAAGCAAAAACAGAGGGCTCGTGTTTTTTTTATTGTTTTATTTGTTACCAAAGAGTTGTTTCATAGCCGGACCAATTGAAACCCAAAAGGAAGAACACACTACTAATATGCTGGCAAGCCACTATGAAATGTACTATGAAGAAGCCCTTGTACCTGTTCTTCCTTGCTCAGGCATGATGGCACTAAGCATGTAACCATAGCACTTGTGTTTTTATAGCGCTTGCTCAGATTTTAAAGTTTGCAAATGACAATACATATCCAGTACTGGTGCAAGAATGTCTGCCCACAAGGTGAAAGGCCCCTTTGCTGTACCCTCGCCTCGATGTGCCCCCGACTATAAGAAGGATAAAAATGTGTCGGCTCACATGCATGTCCTGCAGGCCAAGTTCACAAGCTTCCCTTTCACCATGAACACAGTCCCTTCTTAGTACACTAACCAAGGACAGCACTCCCAGAAGCAGCGCTAGCTTCATTCACACACAAGAAACACGGCACGATTCCCTCGCACAAAAAGTAGGGACGGCATGGGAATCAGCATGTAAAGACTACAACACACACACACACACACACACACACACACGCACGCACGCACGCACGCACGCACAAGTTTCGGCCTCTAACCCCAGCAGCTCACACCTGTGCCTGCCTTTGTTCTATGTCATTTCATCATCAGGCATTTCAAATCCTGCAATTTAAACGTGTTTGACAGTTCATCAAAAGTTTTCTTTTGGGTAGGGGTTCCCCCAATCTCCCCCGCCTGCACCTATTTTTACCTATACCCAACACCCCCCCAACCACTTAGCTGCCCTTTCCCACCCCCCTTAAAAAATTCGATGAACTGTCAAACACGTTTATATTGCAGGCTTTGTAATGCCTGATGATTAAAGAACGTCGTACAGTTTGCCTGTGCGCTGGCTGGATACAGGAGGTGACCTGCATCGCCACACCCACCTACTTTGCTCAGTTTTGATAATCACCCACTGACAGTCCTCTTTCATGTGGCGTAGAGTGAGGTTGGTGGAGATGGGGCAGTCATTGCAGCTGTGGATAAGATTGCCCTCTCTCTCTCTCTAGCAAACTCACTCACTAACGGGAGCAGCAAGGATGCAGACAAGGCCCTGCAAATTCTTAAAAATCCCACTAGACCGACAGGTCGAGTGCCTTAGTTTACATACTTGAACTAAGAGAAATGCACTAACCGAATTGTGACGGGTGACAACATATTAACAGTCTTTTTTGTAAGAAAAAGGGGCACGTCAACATAAGCACACTTCATAGTTGGTGTAATGTTGCCACCCAAAAACCAACCATGCACAGTGAAATGTATTTGCCATTTAATGCAAAAAATACTATATTATGCAAATAGTACTCGCCCTTCATAAAATCTGTCCAGAGCGAGTTGGCTTGTAGATTTTGCGAGCCCTGCAGCCAATACCAAATATAGAAAATCTCCACCCCCAAGTCTGTCTTGTTTGCCTGCTGCTAGCCAGGAGCAGGCTGCTCTGGATGAAGAGATTTGCCAGGAGAAAGTAGGTAAATTGCAGTGCGGCTGAACTGGAGCACATGTGGTTCTGCTTTCTCCCCTCCTCTCCCCTGCTGAACTCCTGGCTGAAACTGCATTGGTTACGTGGCCTCTCTCTGATCTTGGGCCCAGGTCCCCTCCCCCGCTATTTGCGCACCTGCACCTGCACTGCCTAGCAACCCTCGCACTTGGGGACTGTTTTCTGTATCCCTACAGTCCCCTACCAGCACTTAACACCTGATATCTGCACTTACCCTTGCAATTGCGTCCAGCTGGCCGTACTTTTACTTATTGTTTTTATTTATTCTATTTATCGCGTATACTGCACTGTTCCCACCCCTTTCCCCTTCCTCCTTCCCCTGCACTTGCGTGATCTGAATGACACCTTGCCTAGTAGGATCGTTGTCTCTGTCTTCCCTCTGTTCCCCCTCCCTTGCCGCGTCACGCCTTGAAACACTCGCGTAGAGATGTGTTATAAATGCCATATCATATCATATCATTGGTGCTCAAGTACACTGCAGGCAATCCACTATCAGCACCCTCTATATTTAACTTGTTGGTAGTAAAGCTGATGTGGAGGGGATAGGCTCTCCGTTTAATCATCATTTTACATTCCAAATAATCTTTGAATGCACTGCATTTTAATGGAAGGTTAATGATGAACCGGAATGGTAACATCAGACATGTTGAGCATTATATCGTTTACCATTAGCATGCACCTTTTCTCCCCAGCATACGTACAGTGGATCTACAGTCAGCACTGGATAAGCGCACACAGGCAACGTCTAAGCAGAGTGGTTTAGAATTGCTTGGGAAGTTAGCAGAAAAAGCTGTATATTTGTTTTGCATGTGTAGGCCCTCTGCACAATATACAATAACATTTGGGTGGCTTTTCTTTGCAGACTTTCCAAGAAATTTTAGCCAATGCATGCACCTGAGAATTCACCCAATTATTTATTGTAAAGTATTGAAATATGCAAGTAGCGTGTCGGCCCAAAACAACGTTTATTTCTTCCTGTAAACTACTTTTAAAATGACATGAATATATATACTTCTGCTTGAGAGCAAACACTGCAAGAAATATATAATGGGAACTGTACTTCAGAGGCAGTCCAGTTCAGCATTAGAAAGTTATATTTATCTCAGCGTTTTCTTGCTCATGACATGGGCTGCAAGCACAGCTCACTCAGTTCCATTGTGTGAGCAAAGCTAATGGGGGAACAGTTACTGTTCCTGCCTGAGAACTGCAGAATCCTGCAGCTCATCACCAAATAATCCAATAGCAAACCAGTCAGCAAAGGTAGAGACTGGTTTTACTTCCATTCACCTGTGCAGAAATGGACAGAGAAACTGGCACAGTCTCCCCGTCCAAATATTGTTAGCCCCAAGCACAAAAACCACATGGTTTCTATAGGGTTGTGCACAATGAACCTTGTACAGAAAAGCCAATATATGTTAAGACAGTTACATTAACAATTAATCACATGGCATATCATCTGGCCCGTGTGCCCTGTTTTTATGGTATCAGGTAATATTCTCCCCATAAATAATCTCATGGTAGGCTGGGGTTATAGGGGTTGGTTAGATGGGGGTTGAGCTGGAACCACGCCCTATTTTAAATCTACCAGAACAACTGCAAGTAGAAATGCAAGAGTGAAGTGAAAATGTGGAAAATGACCACGGTCAAAAGATGCTGAACCCATCTGGCCTTGCAGGGCATGGCTTTACAGAACAATTCGAGGTTAGTACAACTCCACCCGGCCTGCCCACGTGACACAACCACCATCTCTAATGAATTTATTTATTGATTTATTTATTCACATTCGTTAAGCGCACAGCAGCCCGTGGTCACGTAAACACATACAGTATGAGGTGGCATTGTGGCGCTTGTACAATTGGTGCAGAGAGCATAGCTGTGAGCAAGTACATACGGTGAGCTAACAGCTAATTGAAGAGTGTCGTTTTTAGATTTTTGCGGAAGGCATGGAGAGAGGTTTCAGCCCTACGGGCTGTGGGTAGCGTGTTCCAGAGCTTAGGTGCCAGGTAGGGGAATCCTATTCCTCCTGCTTTGGCCCTTGTAATTCGTGGAACTGTGAGTTGGTTGGTGTACTCTAGTCTGGTGGGTTGTGTTCTGACTAGAGTGTCTGATAAGTAAGGGGGTGCGGTAAGGTTGATGCATTTGTGTGCGGTGGAGAGAATCTTGAAAGTGATTCGGTCTTTAACTGGTAGCCAGTGAGCATTTTATCTTGCTTGAGAAATGTGATCTCTTTTAGGAATACTGAGAGCTGCTCTGAGGGAGTTGTTTTGAGTGGTTTGGAGTCTGGCTAGGTTTTTTTTGATGTACCAGCTAGGAGTGAGTTGCAATAGTCCAGTTTGGCTCCTATGGTGGCTCTCGCAATGGAGAGGCAGTTATCTTTTGTTAGAAACAGTTTTATGGCATTGATCAGTTTGGTACTCAAAGCGGAATCCGATACAATGGCGCTAACTTGTTTATCCATACATAGCGTAGCATCAATGTGGACTCCGAGCGTTTTAACTGAGGATAGGACTGGGATGACACAGTTGTCAATGCAGATGTTTTGATAGGTTGGACCCAATTTGGCTAGTGTGGATTTTTGACCGAGGATGAGGATTTCAGTTTTATCCCCATTGAGGCATAAGCCATTGGTGGCCATCCAGGCTTGGATTGTGGAGTAAATTTGTTAAAGGGTAGAAGCGTCTTGGAGATAGCTCCCGGTGAGGGGAAGGAGCACCTGGGTATCATCAGCATAGTTTGTGTATGTGATCCCAAGTGCATCCAGTTTATCAAATAGTGGCTTTGTGAATAGATTGTAAAGTGTTGGGGCAGTACAGGATCCCTGGGGAACACCACAGTGTATGATAGTGGGTTCAGCGTTTGGTATATTGGAGAACACTTTCATGGCTCTGCCTTCTAGGAAGGAAGTGATCCACGTTGCTGCGTGATTGGAGAAGTGCGCTGCATGCATGAGGTGGTTGGTGAGGGTGTTATGGTCGACGAGATCAAACGCTGCTGAGAGGTCTAGGAGTAGGAGTAAGGCAGGTTTACCCATGTCAAGGATGGAGGTGATTTGGTTTTTCAGATCTAGTAAGGCGGTTTTCGTTCCGTGTCCTTTGCGGAACCCTGATTGTCTCTTTCCAAGGATTGAGTTGGTTTCGAGGTACAGTTTGATTTGCCTGTGGGCAGCCTTATCTAATATTTTAAGAAGAAATGGGACGGTTGTAATTGGTCTGTAGTTATTAGGTTGAGAAGGGTCTAATGCAGTTTTTTTTTAGGAGTGGACGTACCCAAGCCTCTTTGAGGCAGTTGGAGACTATACCTGTTTTGAATGAGGCGTTTATGAAGGCGAGGAGCGAGTTGCTCAGCACATTCTTTGATGATCTTAGGGGGGCATACATCGGCCTTGCATAGCGATGGTTTGAGATGTTTTAGACATCTATCTCAGATATTTCAGCGAAGGAGAATTTATGAGGGTTATTACCTGTGTGCTTAAGGTGAGTTTGCTTCTGGATCTTCTGTTTAAGTTATGCTTTGTAATGGTCAAAGATTTTGTTCTGGAGGAGGTCTATTTTTTTTTGCATGGCAGCTTTTATGCTGGCGCACCAGGCTTCATCTTTAATGATTTCGTCAGTGCAGGTGGGAGGTTCTGTTAATTCTTTAAAGATGGTTCGGAAGATATCTTTAGTGGTGTCACAGGGGTTAGCCTGCCAAGTTTTTAGTGCCTGACGTTTGGAGTTGCACAGATTTAGGAGCCCTTCTTTGAACCACGAGTTGGAGTGGAATGATTTCTTTTCTTTTTTTTTTCTAACGGGGCGAATGTGTTGATGGTGCTGGTCAATGTGTCTCTGAATAATTCCGCTAGTATGATGGGGTCAGGTGAGAATGGTGGCGCTAAGCATGGGAGATTGAGATAGGCACTGATGTTCTCTGCAGTGACTTTCTTTGCGATTCTGGCTGCTGTAGCCGGTGCTGGAGTGTTGGGCTTGGCGCATGGAGTTATGGGGACAGTGAATTGTAGGCAGTTGTGGTCTGTCCATGGGACGGCAGTATTGGAAACCATGTTTGTGTCGCAATTGTGGTCTATAATCCAATCTAAGATGCAACCTTTTGTGTGTGTGTGAGATGTGACTTTCTGAGAGAAGCCAAGGTCACTGAGGTCTTTTGTGAAGGATGTGGTGGGTGTTCGTTGGCGTCGTTGAAGTCTAGATTGATGTCACCTAGGAGTAGCGTTTTGGTAGATTTTTTTATATTGTTTCCTAGAAGGTGGGTAACTTGTCCTATGAAGTCTGACGGAGTTCCTGGTGGGCGGTACACCACATGTATATTTATGGTACTTTTTGGTGATAGGGCTATTTTGGCGGATAGGGTGTCTACCTTTCCTTCTCCCTGGTAGGGTACAGGTCTGATAGATATGCTCTCTTTGAATATTAGGGCTACTCCTCCTCCTGTTTTGGCTAATCTGTCCTGTCTGAGGATAGAGTAACCTTTGGGAAGTGCAATTGTGATGGCTGGGCCAGAGGCTTCATGGAGCCAGGTTTCAGTGATGACAATAATGTCTAGATCTTGGTTGGTAATAAGATCATGGACTTCTAACGCATGGGCATTGAGCGAGCGAACATTGAGTAGGGCGCATTTGTAGGGAAGGGGTTGGTTCTCGATTTTAATAGGCTCTATGGTTTCTAATTTAGGAAACGAGGAGGATTGTTTGGACTTATTGTGGATGGGAGTCAGGTGGCGCCCCTTAGAGCTGCTAGTGCTAATGTTACTTGGGCAGAGGTGACTGGTGTCAGCTTTAATGTTGGTCCTAGAACCTAAGTGATTATTTCTGAGTGCGATAGAGGAGGGTATGGTAGCAAAGTTCATAGGTTGAGTGCGGTTCCTAAGTCTGTGTAGTCTGGAGTGCAGTGTAGTGGGATGCGTGGCTGCGAGCGTGGTGTGTCGGCAGGGACTAGGCAGGAAGTCCATGGTGTTGGAGTTAAGGCTGCTTTTGTACACGTGGTTGTCTGGCCCTGGCCTTTGATCGCGTATGAGCAGGGTGCCTATCATGCATATGAGTAGAGGCAGGGTGTACATGTTGGATGGGAGTGGCAATCTAGACTGATTAGTCTAACTGGCGTTTATTCCCTAGGACAGTAATAACCTGAGAGGCTATTAGAACTATGGGCAATATGCGATCACTAGAGGCTAAGGAGCAGTACTAGCAAAGCAATCATTACAGGCTAGAAAACAGCAGTGGCAAGGCGATCACTAGAGGCTAATGAGCAATAGTGGCAGTGCTGAGGATATCTGAGCAGTAATTTGGCTAACAATCAAAAATATTTATAGTATTTAGTATTTAACACAGCAACCCGTCTGCAAATACATACGCTATAGTTGATTGCAACAAGGCAAGAGGCGACGAGTATAGTGACTATACATTCTGTTGTATTTGTGCCTGCTATGGCAGTTAAGCAATGTGGTATCTACTGCGGGATAAAACCATAGTGAGATATGTGTTTGCGGCTTTACAGAGGGATTACCGGCGTGTGGGTACACAAAGGCAGAGATCCATTTATGAAGATCATGGGTTTTACGAGTCTACTCGCCGTTCGTTGTTCTGGGGTGAGCCCGTGAGAGCTAGTGTTACGGGGGAGCACTGTAGCAAGTCTGCTTACCTGGAGCGGAGTGGCGGACAGAGTTCCGGGCCCGAGGCTCTTATGGTTCCGGACAGGCTCAAGACAGGGCTGCCTTGTTGGGCAGCCTTAGTGGGTGTGCCGGCGTTACGCCTACCGGCGAATGTGGTTGGCTGAAGAGGGATCCGTGGGCCAATCCCAGCGACTGCAGCCTGCAGAGTGCTGCGGGTTCCATCTCCGATTTTCAGGCGGCCATGCTGGAAAGGCGGCTGCCTCGTGGGGGCCAATGGCGTCCGGGCAGGAATGGCGATTTTGGGAAAGCGTTGCCAAGAGTTTCCTAAAAATTATGTAATCCTGCAGCTCACGCCAAATTATTGAGCGCAGTGCAGAATTCGATTCTGCTTTGGACTGAGCGTGTCCAACGGTGGTGCGGCGGCCATTGCAGCACGGCGTTGCATCCCCTGCCTCCCTGGAAGAGGGTGGCACTGCTCCTGCAGTGGGGAGAGGCCCTGTGCCTCAGAGATCCGCTGGTCGAGTATGGAGGGGCTCAGGCTCAAGACAGGGCTGTCTTGTTGGGCAGCCTTAGTGGGTGTAAATAAATAAATTTGCTTCGACGTATGGGCTCGTGCATGCCAACAAATCATCTTCCCCACAGCGCCACTTCCTTAAACATGACTGCGCCATCTCGTATCATGGCTGAGCCTTTCGGATCTACGTGATTTTATTGAACTGAAATGTTCGGCCCCCAAAAGTCATTTTTCTTTTCTTTTTTCAATTTTCCGCAAATATATTTGTGGGGCGAGTCCCCCCACAGCCCCCCACCTTACCCTATACATTTTTTATTCACTTTACCCCCTCACATAGATATATATATGCGGAAGATTGGGGGTCAGACCTTTGGGGGTCGAACTTTTGGGAGTAGGTAATCTTGTACAATACTGAGTCTTTCATCCATCTTTAGCTGTTGTAGGTCTATTGCTCATGCAGAAATAAAATGCTGTCAGATTCGACAGAAACGTACCCACTTCCCCCTGCCCCATATTTTTCTCCTGCTTCTGAGGTGCCTATATCATCTGGTCCATGCCGATCCTACGGAACCTTCCGGCTGGGAAGGAAGTTGCTACGCTCCTGGCCTGTTCAGGATGGGTGACCTTGTCCTAGCATTGATGTCTTTTGCCAGGCCTCCAGGTATTTGCTCTCGCTAGGTCCTGTGGTGCTACAGTCCAAAAACAAATTCCAGTAGCCCCGCTCCCACTACTAAGGTAGTGGGAAAGAGTGACTCCTACAATGCGAAGGTAGCAGGAAAGAGTGATTCCTACATCTGTAAGCACTGTGGTTTGTAGAGAGGAATCTATTTATTATGATAACATGCCATTTATATAGCGCTTTTATCAAAGCGCTTTACACAGAACATATTTACATGCATTATCACCTCATCAAAATCGGTACTCACTTTATCAACCTCGGAAGGCTGAAAGGCTGAGTCTACATTTCTGGGATTTGAACCTGCGACCAGCAGATCAAACACAGATCACACCAAATAGGCTCAAATCGGTGAGCTATTGTACAGGAATCTTATTTGCATGTGACATTCCTGAAACCACGTTAGATCTGTTTATCTGTCATCACTTTTGTAAGTGATGACAGCAGAGTGAAAAACTTGAAATTCAGTGTCCCCTCCAGGCCAGTGCCCTAGGCAGCAGCCTAGTTAACCTTGCACTGGAACTGGATATCTCTTTGCTATGATCACTGCCCTCTTTGCACCAAAGTCTTAAATCGTAGATCCCTGTGCAAATGACCCTGCAATTCAATTAGGCCCATGTTATCACGGCTTCCCAATTACATGCATTAGTCAGGAAATATGAAATAGTTGCCTTACAGAGATCAAACCATGAAGTTGCTCAGCATGAAGCAGAAGGTTGTGACAATAGTCACCTATGAGATGCAAAACGTTTACATTAGTTCACTGATAAAGCTTCATACATTTAGTGGGATAATTTCTTCTGACAAGATACGGAGACGCAAGGGGCAAAAGCATTCATTAGATGACAGTACTGGAGAGACGTGCTATCTACATACTTACTACAATGAGCTATACATGGACTGGACATTAACATAATACACATTATCACAGGATTGGTGGATAGAAAAAAAGTAAAATAAGGCACGCAGTTGTTGCCAGCATGATTACTGCAAAAGCAGGGTTGGACTCAAAATTCCCGCAGGCTTTGTAATGTAAAGCATGTGTCTGGGCCATGCATTATACAGAGTAGATCATACACTCCAAACAAGGCACCTCAGAATTGGGCTCAGCAGCACCAATGGGATGCTGACTGCCATTCTTCAGGTTTTTTCATCTTATTATTGTCTCCTCCTGTCTGTAATTTTGTTTAATAATGTTTGTTTTTTAGATAATATATAATTCCTTACACGTTTTCTACATACATTAAGCTTAACTAAATAAAAATACAATCAAAAAAGCAAATGTTGATACAAGTGTTTATACTTATTTTTGCCCTGAAATACACATTTCTTATGTATTTCTCAAAATAAGATATCTAGCGGCACGGGTAGAATAGCTCAGTGGCAACGCGTTCGTCATGGAAGCAAGATAACGCAGAGCAACAAAGGTTCAAATCCTGGGTCTGCGCTAAGCAGAGCAACAAAGGCTTCAATCCCGGACCCGGTCTCGGGAGGATAGCTCAGGGGCAACGTGCTCACCTTGGAAGCAAGGCGACATGGAGCAACCGAGGTTCTATCCCCGGGTCTGCGCTTAGAAACCTCTGGGTTTTAAGCACATTATAAATAACCTATCATATGATATCCCTTTATCATGAAGAATGTACTATCAGTCACTGTGCAACATTCCCTATGTTCACTGTAACACTTCTGGAATAACCAGGTCTGGAACCTGGTAAGGATCAAAGGGGAAACGGTCCATGTTTATGGAACTGCAGCATTAAATGCATATCCGAGAGTCCCCAGAGGCAATTCAGTTTAGATGCACTATAAAAAGAATACACTCTGTATCACTGTATAGATATCGCATCGTTGTAAGGTCCCATGGAGTTTCATAAATTATAGTTGTGCAATGTTTCTACTAATTTACACGTGAACGTACCCGTGATTCATTAATAAAAGAGTTGCACATCTATGCCTGTGGAGCAGGTGTACATTTTCTAGAAGGCTGCCAGGTGTGCAACTGTAGGGCATTCGTAAAGAAGTAGCTAAAGTGGACATTCTCAGGTGAAGTATTGAAAATGTCGATAAATGAATGGGATGTGCGAAGTAAAGGAACATTTCGTGAAAAGCCCCTGTGGATGGAGAGGCATGACATTGTTATACATTAATTGTCAGAGTTTCCTTTCTTTCCGCCCCTGCATCGCATAACCTTGCTTCGGAGTAAGATTTGGACATGTCTGATATGGAACACCGCCACAAGTCAGCCATTTTGGTGTATCAGATGTACCTTGCACTTTTCCTTCCAGCAGTGGTACATTACGGGGTTCTTTAAATCGCTTTTGTGGATGGACATGGCAACCACTTGAAAGTTATGATGGGAGTAACTGACGTCAAACATGTGAATCTTTGTCAAATAGTTATTTACTGAAAACTTGTTCGCAAATGTCCCTAAATGTCCCTTAAAACAGAAAAAGCAGAGATTAATCAAGAAGTGGTGTTGACACGACAGCTTTAGTTGTAGTTTAATTACACTCCAGACAACCAAGCAATTGCTTGCACGGGTTTCTTTCTGTTTTCTAAAATAATATTGCAAAATTGGTCCACAAGCTAATGCATAGGGCCTCATTCCAAGTACAACAATGCGGTAAAAAAGTGGCATTAATGCCATTACTGCCACTTTTTTGGTGGCAACAAAATTACAACCACTTTCACCACACAACCGATTCTAAATTTTGACCAAGTCAAAGATTTACCTCCAGCAAAATCAGCAGCATTGCCATGGCAACATTAGTATTAATTGCAAATCTGGAGAAAAAAAATTAGTTCAATGCGTTTTAAAAATGTGGTTTAACAACGGCTGCCCATCACTTGCAATCTGGTGGTAATTCCACCGGACTCAGTGAGTGGCGGTAATGGTAAATGATTTTGGTGGTATTTCCACGGAAATACCAGACAATTACTGTCAAACCGGTATTGAGACCCATTGTCCTTGGAGCATTAATGTGGTTTTTTTCGGCATTGATGAAGAATTTACCGTTTTAATGTTTAGCAAATACTCCATCAAGATATCGGCCACTCAAGAGCTAGTGAAATAAGAAAAGACTGGAACACTATTGAATGTGTTGTATGATCTTGACCGAGACGCTCAGCTAGATCAGGAAAAGTATGATTCAAATAATATGTGCATGAGTTATTAAATGGTGCATTTAATGTGTGAGGGTGAAATATGGGTACAATGATTTTTATATTAATGAAAAATTACTTTTGTATTGATTTAACAATAATGGTTTCATTTTTTCGCCCTACAATTTCAGAAACACATAGGTGACTTTTTAAACCTAAAATGAGATGACACTATGCCATTTTGTGATGTGGAAGTCTATGGTCTAATAAGTAAAAAATTATCATAGGACGTTTGCACCTTACATTTTCAAATATTATGGGTGCCGATTCCCTTTATTTTGATACTCCATTTTAACCAGCATCACAAAGCTCCTTAACTACTCAACTGGAATATCTATCATAAAAACATCCCCACTAGTTAGTTTGTGGTTGCAATTTATCTGGTGAAAGTCAGTGGTGGAAGTAGGCGGGAGCGGTTGGAAGCGGTACTCCTCTACTTTTATAAATTAAGTTTTACTGTTCCTATACTTTTATTTTAAAAAGAAATCGTTCCGGAATGGTTTTCGTTTTGAAATAAAAGTGTAGGAAGAAGTTGAAATGTGCACTTCAGTGCCCTGCTCTGAACGTTCCCTTAAACAGCAGGTTAGTTTGCTTAGGGGTTTGTATGGCACATGGGAGGGGGCGTCGTAATGGGGTTTGTGGGAAGCGGGACAGGCCAGCAGGGAACATAGTTCCACTACTTCTTTTCGTACACTTAGACCACTGGTGAAAGTTGTATTTTTTTTTTCGGATTAAAAATGTCTTAAACTAATTTTACCTACAGATATTTAGGAACTCTGGTTGTTCGCTGCTGACTGTCGGCAGCCCAGAAAATATAGGAAATGAATCTAAACATTTGTGTAACACAAAGCAGGAAACCTCCTGTGCATATTTTGCAAGGGTGGGTAGCACTGCTAGCAAATGTCAGTGTTCTGTGTCGCACAACATCAAGGTATTGGCAGCAGGAGAAAGCCTTGTCTCTAGAAGTTGCCGGATCCATCTCAAACCTTCTGTCACTGGGGTTAGTCCCCAGAGGGGTGTGGTCAGGCCTACCTTCATCTCAAACCGTCTGTCAATGGAGCTAGTCCCCAGAGGGGTGTGGTCAGACCTACCTTTATCTCAAACTGTCTGTCAATGGGGCTAGTTCCCATAGGGGTGTGGTCAGACCTACCTTCATCTCAAACTTTCTGTCACTGAAGCTAGTCCCCAGAGAGGTGTGGTCAGGCCTACCTTCATCTCAAACCTTCTGTCACTGGAGCTAGTCCCCAGAGGGGTGCGGTCAGGCCTCCCTTCCTTCATCTCAAACTTTCTGTCACTGGAGCTAATCCCCAGAGGGGTGTGTTCTGGCCTACCTTCATCTCAAATGTTCTGTCACTGGAGCTAGTCCCCAGAGGGGTGTGGTCAGGCCTACCTTCATCTCAAACCGTCTGTCAATGGAGCTAGTCCCCAGAGGGGTGTGGTCAGACCTACCTTTATCTCAAACCGTCTGTCAATGGAGCTAGTTCCCATAGGGGTGTGGTCAGACCTACCTTCATCTCAAACCTTCTGTCACTGAAGCTAGTCCCCAGAGAGGTGTGGTCAGGCCTACCTTCATCTCAAACCTTCTGTCACTGGAGCTAGTCCCCAGAGGGGTGCGGTCAGGCCTCCCTTCCTTCATCTCAAACTTTCTGTCACTGGAGCTAATCCCCAGAGGGGTATGTTCTGGCCTACCTTCACCTCAAACGTTCTGTCACTGGAGCTAGTCCCCAGAGGGGTGTGGTTAGGCTTACCTTCATCTCAAACCTTTTGTCACTGGAGCTAGTCTCCAGAGGTGTGGGGTGTGGTCAGGCCTACCTTCATCTCAAACCTTCTGTGACTGGAGCTAATCCCCAGAGGGTTGTGTTCTGGCCTACCTTCATCTCAAACCTTCTGTCACTGGAGCTAGTCCCCAGAGGGGTGCGGTCAGGCCTCCCTTCCTTCATCTCAAACTTTTTGTCACTGGAGCTAATCCCCAGAGGGGTGTGTTCTGGCCTACCTTCATCTCAAATGTTCTGTCACTGGAGCTAGTCCCCAGAGGGGTGTGGTCAGGCCTACCTTCATCTCAAACCTTTTGTCACTGGAGCTAGTCCCCAGAGGGGTGTGGTCAGGCCTACCTTCATCTCAAACCTTCTGTGACTGGAGCTAGTCCCCAGAGGGCTGTGGTGAGGCCTACCTTCATCTCAAACCTTCTGTCACTGGAGCTAGTCCCCAGAGGGGTGCGGTCAGGCCTACCTTCATCTCAAACCTTCTGTGACTGGAGCTAGTCCCCAGAGGGGTGCGGTCAGGCCTACCTTCATCTCAAACCTTCTGTGACTGGAGCTAGTCCCCAAAGGGGTGCGGTCAGGCCTACCTTCATCTCAAACCTTCTGTGACTGGAGCTAGTCCCCAGAGGGGCGTGGTAAGGCCTACCTTCAGCACTGTGATATTCCAAGCGAAACCTTCCACGGCCTTGCTGAGCTTCCTTCCTTTCAAGCCTTCCCTGGTGCCGAGTTGGTGAAGCTCTT
Source organism: Ambystoma mexicanum (assembly GCF_040938575.1). Classification (NCBI taxonomy): domain Eukaryota; kingdom Metazoa; phylum Chordata; class Amphibia; order Caudata; family Ambystomatidae; genus Ambystoma; species Ambystoma mexicanum. The sequence goes on from NC_090931.1 coordinate 814,360,139, forward strand.
CATGGAACTCCATCCCTACAAAGGAAAGACAGATGGAATGAGTTATGAAAAAGCACCAAATCCTACTGGGAAATGGGTGGAGGGGGTTAACCAAGAGAAACTTTCACTGAGTCACTGGTCCGATTTCACAACAGAGAGCAGTTTACGTTATAACCACAGTGTCAGAATCCTACAATGGTATGGCAATTTATGCATTATGTTAAATCTACAACAAAAAAACAATATATGCAAACAAGTCAAGATCAAGCGCTTCGTGGGACACCTAAAGGTGTACCTATGTTTCACAAGGACTCCATTAAATAGGGACCCATTCATGCTTCTATGTAGAAATCACCCCACAGCAGCAGCATAGACAGTTACTACATTCAATACATACTTGAATGTCTGTGGCCTGTGATGCTCTTGGTGGTTAAACATGGGTTTCATTGCTATTCTCAAAAGCTGTGAATGATCTGGTCATTGTAAAATGACTTACAATTTAATTATCATGTTAACAAGTATAAAGTGCAGGCACTTTTTGTGTCTGGGCTAGTTGTGCAAAAGTGTAATTAGATTAAGATTCTAGAATTAAACCATAAAATTGGAAACCGAAAAGAACAACTGACCTTCTATGAATAGTTGGAACGAGAGATACGTTAGACAACCCTTTTGTGGCAGAATTGACGTGCACCATTCTTTGCTTCAAACAACTCAAAACTCTTTGCGGTTGATGCACTCTCACTTATGCGCACATGCACTTTCCCCACTGTGTGCTGTAACAAACACTATATCTGATGCAATACCAGTGATTCATTGTGTTTTCTTTTTTTGTTGGAATGAGCAGAGAGGATTTAAGAGTGCGCCCTAACAGTACAGGATGACTTCTCTTTCGCTTTAACAATATCTTTGGTGTCACAAAAAAGTCTCTGGGTTCCAACACAAAATCTCTGGATTCTGCCACAAGCTCCTGGATTTAGACACAAGCCCCTGTGTTCAGGCACAGGCCTATGTGTTGCACTTAAGTGTATGGCATCCAACATGAGTCTCAGGGTTTCTCCTTCTGTCAGTTCAGGACCCCTGCTTCTCCTTTACAGGGAAACTACTTTGTCCAAGTCTTGGGGCCCAGTGTCTGTCTGCACGCTAAGCTTAGGCTGTGGTGAGAGCTGAGGTAGGCATCCTAAAAATGAACCCCCATCACTTCCATTAAAAGTCTGACCACTTGAGCTTCTATACAGACATAGTCAATGATGCCTTTTCACCTCACCATCTTGAGGACATTGATCTAATCCCCAACACCTTGTCCACCACCTTGACGAGTCACAATGTCTTTGTTCGTAAGGGGGCTTTTCCTGCACCTCCTCTCCCTATTGTCCAGCCCCTCAACACTCTGCCACGTGCATGTACCTAACACACCCTTGGCTCAGGGTGTAACTACCTCTAGCTGCTTCTTCTTGAGTCTTCTCATTTATCCCTCCCACATCCTCACTCCTGAGGGTTATTCTCAACTATTGTCCCTACCTCCTGTCCTCACTAGTCTGGTGTGTCCTGGGCATCCCTCACACGTACTTCCCTGCTCTTGCTCCTCCACCCTTACCCTGGTCATCTTTTCAAACCTTATGATTCACAACACATCTACCATCATGGTCTCCTCGGGGATTGATTTGCCTTGTCCTCCAACCTCTGTCACTGAACTCCTCCTCCTCTCCTTCCAGGATATCACCTCTAACATCCTATCTCTGTATATTTTCCTCACCCATCATTCCCAATCTCCCCCTTATGGCCGTCCCCCACTTCTCCTCGGGAACTATCTCCGCTATGCCACTCTTCAATCCACCTAATATTGTTCCTTTCCTCACAACTTCTTTTGCCTCCTGAACCTCTAACTAGTTTATCACCTCTCCTCCTAAACACTCCTTTCACCATTCACTACTCCTTTTCCTGATCTTCCTCTCCACCCCTTATTACTTTTTACTGCCTCCAAAATCCTGTTATGCCCTCTGGCCTCCTTAGTCCTGCTCCAACACTGTCTGCTCTAGTGCTCCAGCTTCGTACAGCGCTCCTTCTCTATCTCCGAACTCCTACTCTGCAGCTATGCCATGACTGGCTTGAGAGGTCATGCGATTGTTCTGGGCATGCTTATTGGCAGGGAGACAATATATTCCTGCCCCTCTGGAGAAAGTCATCAAATAGGCCAGCTGCCATATTGGACCAGCCAGCTGGTCGGTAACTGTTGCTCGCTCTCCTTTTATTCTGCTTAAAGACTCTCCGTCCATGAAGTACATCTGTGCTCTCTCCTGTGTTCAGCAAGTGGGTATGCATGTTATTGAGTTCATTGGAATGCGGGGGCAGCTGTAAAGTTTTTTTTGTCCCAATGCCCACAAGGAGGGGCGGGGCTGCACTTCCTTCTGCCATATGACCAAGAGGTGCGAGTTCTCCCTGGCTGACCATGTCTGAGGCTGGAAAGTACCTCTGTGGCGTGCACCATCGAATCCCAAAGTCTTCCCGCCACTGAAATGACAATTGTGCTCCTCTGTTTTTTTCTTGGTTTCCCCCTGTTGAAGACTGGGACCCTGGGAGACTTAGTTATCCTCCATGTGGTGTGCCAGTCATGTCAGAACAACCTGGCCTTGGGCCATCTTGTCTAGTATTCCCTCTGGCTTTAGGGATCTGAACTAGATTCCTCCGTATTCTTTGCCCTCCCGAATGTAATCCAGTTTTTCTGGGTTTGACCATTTGGGATGAGCTATCACAAGTTAAAAAAAGACTAATAAGATCAGAACTACACGGGTCTATAATGTTGGAATACTTGAGGAATGGAATATTACTGCAAGGATTTGTAATAAGAAACAAACCCAGGCTCTTCCTCGACAATACGAATTTTCGGATACAATGGAGTTATATTGCAAATAAATGCGGAAGGGACCGGGTGATCTTAATCATAGACACGGCAAAAGAGACTACAGAGAAAATAGCCATTGACCTTCAGAAAGTAGAGGAATAAATTAAGAAACTAGTCCCTCTGGAACACTACAAGAAGAGAACAGATGAAATCCTGTCAGAAATTAAAACATTCAAAGAAGACCTAACGAAAGAACGAGTGAGAAGACTGAAAAAAGATGTCCAACAGTTTACCCATGAAAAGGCTTTCAGCTATACTCAGGAAAACTACTACTCTAAAGATCAAGAAGACCCAGGACATCACCAGAAACAAACGAATGGGAAAAGAAGAGTGAGATTTAGAGGAACGTCTTATAGCTCTAGTGAGGACATTACGGGAGAAGGAAGCAACTCCGGGAGAAGAGGAAGACATTTCTAATACACAACAGGAATAAGGAACACTAGAGGAAGACAACGGGGGAACAGGATAAACAGCAAATGGACAGCATTTTTTAGAGAGGGACCCACAGTATTGGGATACAGAACAGAGAATAACCTGCAGCATGAAAGCACTATGGTGAACCACACCATACCCTTAAGCAAAATGAAGTAACTACCATTGAAAAAGGATTAGGATTTGTGACCATCAGTAAATACAACTGTTTTACCTTCAGAGAAGAATTTGCAGAATTCATGAGGAAGATACATCTCAAACAGTTCTTCACTGAAAAAGTAGACGAGAGAGAACAAGACAGTGGCCTACATAAAAAATCAGACTTTGTACCCCCAGTGCAGATGCAGAGTGCAGAGACCGAGGTCTTTGAGAATAGGGTGCTACAAGAAATGACAACACTGGAAAAGAAAACAGGGAAAAAATGGACCTTCAGAATCTGAGTAATTTAGAGAAAGTAACATTGAAGACATTATTAGACAATGAATCCATAGTCATTTGAAAAGCAGACAAAGAGGGGGACACGGCAGTACTCGGCAGAAAAGACTACAGTGAAGAATGTATGAGGCAGCTGGACAATAAAATAAATTATCAACGCGCATCTCGGGCAAGTACCAAGATAAGTACCGCTTGGCCGCGGTGAACGCTGCTTCAGCTCCTATCAAGGTGTTCTGCCGTGCTGTGCTGGCGGTGAAACGAACGAACGAACGCCCACAGCTTGATTGACAGACACCTTGGGCCCGTCTCTGTCAAGCTGGGATTGGTTTGCTAGCTTGCCTCCCCATTGGATTGTGTTTAACTTTCAAGCACACGCGCATCGCGCACGCGCATCTCGGGCAAGTACCGAGATAAGTACTGCTTGGCCGCGGTGAACGCTGCTTCAGCTCCTATCAAGGTGACTTTGCTTTCTGCCTTCCTGTTCTGCCGTGCTGTGCTGGCGGTGAAACGAACAAACGCCCACAGGTGAAGTGACTGTGTATTGTGTTCATTCTCATCACGAGCGCACCTGTGAACTTTTGGGAGAGTCTCTGAAAGAACTTTGCAAGAACTTTTGCAAGTACTTTTTACTGATACCGTTCTGTTTCTATTTTCCCTAGCTTGATTGACAGACACCTTGGGCCCGCCTCTGTGAAGCTGGGATTGGTTTGCTCGCTTGCCTCCCCATTGGATTGTGTTTAACTTTCAAACACACGCGCATCTTGCCGCGCGCATCTCGGGCAAGTACCGAGATAAGTACCACTTGGATGCTTAGCCGCACAGCCACGGAGTCGCGGTAGAGCTTTGATTCAATCCATATTTGGTCTGTTATCCTTTATTTTGTTTTAGGTGAGACGAGCTGTATAACATACATTGGCTTTTGTCTTGTGTGCTACACTGTGTTATTGGTTATTGGCTAATCTTTCACAGAGCATATTGTTTGCGTTTTATATTGTGCTTTGTATTATTTTGTATTGTGTGTTGTCTACCCCTCTCACTTTTTTCCGATGACCGCTTACACCTCTTACAAACTAACAACCAGTATGCCCCCGATTTTACTGTTGTCGCTTGTCATCCAATCCAATCCATTATCACAAGGTCTTTTAGACTCTGCTTTGTTACCTCAAACCTTTTTCTCTGCCACCTCTGTTACCCCTCGATCCGCTAACAAGCAAACAAGATTTCCTTTTAATTTTCAAAGTAGCAGATCAGGTATATCTCTGCCTGTGTCCCAGCCACCATTTCATCAAGCGAAGTACATACACCTTCCCCCCTGACTATTGGAAAAGTTAATGCATCTTATTGCACGCCTTTGAGGCGTATTAACATCCAGCCAATTTCGGATATGACCATGATGGAATCTACCAAAAATGGTCAAGGTGTCGATAATTCAAAGCTGTCCATTTCTCCAATTGCATTTCCCCAATTATTATCAGACTCCATTGCACTCTCAATCCACGCCAGTATACGTGAGTCTGATCACTCCATTAGGGGGGTTGAATGTATATCTATTGCCACCTCTGCGACTTGTGACTCGTCTCATGTGAATGAACTACCAATGCTCAAGTCTTTTGCACTGCCAACCCCCCGTCCCAACAAACCTCATCCCACTGACAACTCTGCACAAACTCTACTATTGATACAACCAGCTCTCACAGCAATCAATACCGCCGTGTATAGTTTGTGCAAACTCTTTGAATCCCTAGACTCCAAAGTAACGCGTCAAACTCTACAATTTGAGGAATTAATGAAATGGCTGTCTTTGCAACAGCTGTCTAAAGCCTCCCAAAGTAAGGAATGCCCTGATGAGTCTGTTATTATGATCTCCAGACACTCGGTTATAGGCAATGAAAACCCTTCCAATGCTCAATTGCCGACACAAACATCACTGGTGGTGACTCCTGTTGCTTTAGCTCCTTGCCCTCTTCCGCCAATCTTGGGCATTATAGGCCCTGTGGCGGCTCATGCAGAGAAAATCACTTCGCTTTTACAAAACGCAATCTTGAGTAATTAAGTGCCCTCTCGACATGTGGAGATGCCAAATGTGCAATCCACTTGTACTTATGGGCAAAGTCATCTACAACAACTGAAATCTAGAAATCCCAAGCTAAATAATAACAAAAAAAAATCAGCAATTCCGATTAAGAAAACAAAAAACATGATTGGAACTAAAAACCCAAAAAGTACTCTTAATACTTTTTTCAAAGCACTTGGCAAATCAACAACCACGCCTGAAGCTCATCAATCTATTGCTTTTCCTCCTATTGAATCTGAGCAACCCAAAGCAACTGAAGTAAAAAAACAGTCCATATTATCAATACCCGACACCAGTGTAAAATCTAAGACAGCCGTGATTCTTTCTCCACTTACAGAGCTGATTCACATACTTCGTAATGTCCAGCCAATTCCCTCTCACAAATCTAACACAGTTCCCAATCTTGCTGCGTGTGGTAAGTCAATTTTGACCACAGATCACCAGAGGTCATTAGGATTTGGTTCTCTGGATCCACTTGTGCCATCACAATTGGTAACGGTTCCTCCGACACAGCCAAAATCAGTATCCTTTGCCCCTCCACCGCAACAGTTCTTTTCACTGGATACTGCTGTGCCCCAGACAACTTAAAAAAAGAGTGGATGAATACTTATCCAGCAATCTTTCGATGGCACTCTCGCAAGTAGTTGGTCAGCCACCTTGTTCGAATAATGTGTCTCGAGGTGCAAGCGATTTGGCTGGTTTTTCTCAATCAATCAATTCAACTGAACCAAGAGACTCATAGAAGCAAAGGAATGAATGGTCATCCAAAATCTCTGGTACTCCAGCCTCTGCGAAATGGACACCCCGTAGATCTGAAATCTGGTTGCCCTCATGACACTTACATCCTCAACGTGCAAAGTTTCACACACTAATCTTAAAATGTAGAGAGGGCAACCATCCGTTTAACGACCTAAATCAGCAAAGTGTACTGAACATATTTGGTCAAATTGATGATTTGTGTAACATCTCTACGCTAGATATAGATCAGATTGAATTTCTAACTGATTCACCACTTTCTGTAGTCAGACTCTGGATTCCTTCAGGAGTGGTTTGGCACTCAATTTGGCGTATTAAAAGGCTCCTGTTTGATATGGGATTCTTGCTAGCAGAGGGCCCTGAGAATGCCTTACCGAAACTTAAAACATCTATTATAACCCCCAAGATCTATCAAGGAACTCAACGCGAAACCAGAGAAAATTGGGTAACTGAGAGCTCACATCAATAACCATTACAATGTATTTCTCTTGCCAAATTAAGTGTTGTCAGCTGGAATTCTAGGGGTCATGCGTATGCCAACACATTCATGTATAGATTAGAGACTACACATATATTAAAGAAACCTGAATGGAAAAGTCAACTAATAAAATGGGTTCGATATATTGACAACATTTTTGGTATTTGGCGAGGAACAAAAGAGTCACTTGACGAATTTATGGTCTACATTAACAATATAGATCCACGTATCCAATTCACTTCAGAAATTGGCACTCCTGGCATACATTACTGGACATTAAAGTAAATGTGCACAACAATCAGATTACAACCTCTCTCTTCACTAAACCAACTGACAGAAATAACTTATTACACCACATGAGTTTTCACCCTCAAAAGACCTTGAAGAAATTACCTTACGGACAGATGTTACGCTTGAAAAGGATCATCAGTGACCATCAAGAATGTGAACAAGAGTTGGAAAAATCGAAAGAAAGATTTAAAGAAAGGGGATACCCTAAAAATATTTGCAAACATCAAAAGATAAGGTAGATGCAAAAACCAGAGAAAGCACACTGACACCTAAAGACAAGAAACAATCACCAACTCTTGTATATGTGTCAAAATTCTCATCGCCGAGTATGCAAATCAAAAGATGCATCAATAAGCATTGGACAATACTGAAAAATGACGATCAGAGATCCAGCAACTTGAGAGATATGTTAGTCAATACCAGAGATACAGAAAAGAAGAACAACCCCAAAAAAATAGGAACTTTCCCTTGCTTGAACTGCAGTAACTGCAATAACATCATTAAAGGAGGATTGGTTCCTCACCCACATACCGGAGAAAAGATCACAATTAAATGTTACGCCAGTTGCAACACAGAAAATTGCATCTACTGTATACGATGCCCATGTGGGTTGCACTATGTAGGCAAAAAAGGCAGAAAAATAAAAACCGGCATGAACGAGCATAAGTCATGTATACGTAACCACAATACAAACTCAGCAGTTGCAAGACACTTTGAAAAGAAACACAGTATCGCACAAGTTAAGTTTCAAGTTCTGGAAACTATTGAAACACAAGGTTCCCACATGGACATCAAAAAAAGAAGATAGCAGAAAGAAGCCTACTTGATAGACCGATTAGAGGCACTGTGCCCGAAAGGTCTTAATGAAGAATTGGACCTTAACTGTTTTTTATAAATTTAATGTGTTCCAGACTTTTTTCAACCATTGAAATGTGATGATGTGAAAAGTAATTCTGGTGCGATTTATATTCGCATAAATATTCAAAGCTACATTTGATCGAAATGCCTAGACATTAGCATTATGAATGTGTAAACAACAGCACTCTGTTCTCCAATAAGTATCTTGATCAGTAATTCCTTTGTGTACGTATTAAGAATTTTGCAACCTAAAATGCTCGTACTTGCACTCTGCGTTTTTTTCTCACACCATTAATGAGTAAATAACATCATTCATCGATCCTTTTGATTTATATTCGCCTCGCGGATTTATCAACATTTTTGTATTCGAAAATGTTTGCACTCGCTCACACATTTAGAATACATACATCACAACTGACCTTCTATTCATTATTTCCTTAGCCAACTCTTATATGAAATCACAGAAATACGTACAGACACAACAATAATTGGCTACCAATACTGTGAGTCAGCGACACAAACGTAGGAACACAACTCTCCCCCACCAAGATGGCCGACACCCGTAGCTGCGTGCGGCCATGTTGGTACATAGCAACGCTGGGAAACGCAGACAGCATTTGCTACCGGCGCGCGAGAAAGAATGATCGTACGCGTACGAAAGGTAAGTGATTCCGATCGAATGGCGATCAGCGATCGCTTTTGATAACATTAAGCTTATTCTGATGCAGCGTATAGTGTGTTGTTAATACGATCTTCACTTATCATTTTAGAGTAAAAATCACGAGATTGGGAATCTCTGTACTTACAGAGTATAAAACGGCAAACAGGTCAGTGGCCTCCACAAGGTGCACACTGCCATATGAACAATTCACTATTTGATTTAAGTGACTATATATCTATAATTATGAGACTCTGCTGTTTATGTTTTCTCTTATGTTGATTGTGTGTTTGTAACTGTGCGCGCCCTGTACATTTCAAATAGACCAAATGTGTCACACTCAACGTTAATGTATACAATTGTTTTGAATATTTTAATATACAACACATCTTTTTTTTATTTATAACCCGGATCTGAAGAAGGATTTTAATCCAAAATGCATTAGCCGTATAGAGTTGAAGTTTTGTTTGCCTCAGCAACTGCATTAGCCTAATTGGTGAAGCTGTAATTCTATAATTTTGGAAATTTGAAACTAAAGGAATATTTGAGAAAAATAAAGGATCTCAACACAACTACACTTGAATGAAAATGTATTGATATATTTAACAAAATTGCTAAACCCAAAGTGGTATTAGGGTGTGCAGCCCACACCGAAGACTCAATAGTCTTGGTCTCTTTTCTTCATTCTAGGGGTCATAGCAATTTATCCATTTAATTTAGAGAGATGTGTGAACCCTGCCATATCATAGCATTACAGGAGACATGGCTAACCAAACCTCCATTGTGGGACAAATATGAATTGTCACTTATTCCAGCAATACCCACTGGAGATAGACCATCATCAGGCTTTCTTGTTGCTGCAAATATTAAAGCAGGTCTCTCAATTGTACCGTGGGCTTCTGTGGGAATAAATATACAGTTAGTCAAAATCATCCATGGTATGAAAGTCTTTGCCGTGATCAACATATATCGAAATGTTGTTAGCATGTCTGATGAAATCTTTTTTGCTGGCCTTCACGACATGTTTCATCTCATCTCATTAGACAACATGATTACACATACCATCCTACTGGGAGACCTAAATTTAGATTGCTGGAAGGACAGCTCACAAAATCAAAGTCTCCAAGTGGAAATCACTCATGCATGAGCGAAATTATCACATGGTGAATGGCGCAGTTCAGGGTGACGTCCCAGCCCATTACACTTGGCATCGTGGTCCATCTACAAGCATAATCGACTATATGTATGTCAATTTCAAAGTATTTCAAAGGATCGATTCTCTAACCATCAAAGACCACTCAAAGAGTGATCACAGTCTGTCATGAACCATTGGAAGCGTCCTTTCTGGACATCTGGTCCCTGACCCATAGGGGCTTGCACTCAGCAGTACTCCCAACATGGCCGCCGAACGCTGTTTACCAGTTTCCATGCCGTACGCACTACATTCTATAAAGCGGACACACCCCGGTGGCCCTGCGTGTCTCAACCCTAACGCTTGCCGTGGCTCGACGTGTGCTGCTGTAGTTCGCTTTTGCTTATCCTTTTGATTCCTGGTTCCCGGTCCCCCTAAATTCCTCCTCCTTCATTCCCCCTCTTTTTTGTCCTCTATTGCATCCCGGATTTCCGTGCACTCTTTCCCCGAGTGCGCTCTTCGTCGTTTCCTGGACTTTCCAACTTTCCAGCAGACGGAATGCTGAACGCACGCTGGAACCCGAGGATCGACGCACAGAGTTATACAAGACCCGAACTGTTCGAAAGAAGACTCCATCGAAGAACTTCAACAAACAACATAGACAAGTGAGAAGGGGGGAAACCTGTGACAGATTGAGATGCCAACAAACTGATACAGATACAGAGGCTGCAGTTCAAGACCTCATGCGCGGCATGCAAGAGTTAACAACAGAAGTTCAGAATCTCAAAGCCGAGAATGCCGCATTAAAACAACTAGTCCTGTCACGTGATTCCGCAACCAATGAAAGTGTATTGCTGGGTGGAGTAGTGGATAAATATGATGGCTCCTCAAAGAACCTTCGTGGTTTCCTTGATTCGTGTTTAGTGCACTTTACCTTTAAGCCCTACTACTTTTCCACCCCCAGGGCAAAGGTGGGCTTTATGATTTTGCATCTCTCTGGGAATGCATTAACCTGGGCTACGCCCTTAGTTAATTCTGGAGATGCCCTCCTGGATGATTATGATGGGTTCGTACGGGCTCTAAAGACAATGTTTGACCACCCAGAACAGGTTTACAGTGCCCAAGAACGTCTATTGGATTTCCAACAAGGGTCCCAGGATATGCTTACCTATGTAACACGCTTTAAGCAATTGGCCAAGGAAGCAGATTTGTCCTCGGAGGCCTGCTTTACCCTATTTCGGAGAGGACTAAACAAAGAGATAAAAGACGAGCTAGCCAGGGAGGCTCACCCAGGTTCCTTCCAGGCCCTTATGGACCTCTCTTTACAAATAGACTTTTGTATCCAGGAAAGGAAGGCGGAAAAGAAGAAAACAAAGATGCCTTACCAAAAGACCTCTATAGAATCTCTCTCTAAACCCGAGCCCACTCCTGCCCCGACCGCAGACCCAGAACCCATGCAACTGGGGGCCTTCCGCAGACCCATATCCCTGCAAGAAAGTTTGCGACGGATTCACACCGTATATGTACTGTGCCTCAGATAAACATCTTGTGAGAGAATGTCCTTTGGCCCCTCCACAGCGTTCGGCAAATGGCAGCTCCCGATCCTAGGTGGAGCACAGCTTCGGGAGAGAGATGTTTGCTCCAAATCTATTCCATCCTTGAACTCTCCTGGACAAAACAACCTTGTGATTTTACAGGCCTTTCTATCGCCGTCCAAGAAAGAAACTTACCCCATTCTGGCATAAGTGGATTGTGGGGCCATGGGGATTTTTATAGATCAGGATTGGGTCACTACCCACCACATTCCATATGCAACTCGAGACATCATGCAACCTGTAGAGGCCATCGATGGAAGACCTCTCTCTTCAGGACCAATAACCCTGCAAACCAAAGAGATCCAGCTCTCAATAAACCATCATCAAGAGATAATCAAGTTTGACATCATAAGGTCTGCCCATTATCCAATGGTAATGGGTATGCCCTGGTTACAGAAGCACAACCCATACATCAACTGGGTAGCAGGATCCTTGTTTCTTGGCTCCGAACATTGCATGTCTCACTGTCTATCCCTGGATTCCTCGTCAAGATCCTCTGAAGGTACTCTGACAGACCAGCAAGGCCCACTCACGGTCTCAAATATTGTACAGGTCCCCAGGGCCTATCAGGATTACACTGATGTGTTTTCAACTGCCATAGTTCAAGCCCTACCCCCTCACACACCTGATGACTGCGCTATTGATACTGAACCCTCAGCAGTGATTCCCTTTGGAAGGATGTTCATCCTATCAGAACCAGAGAAAAGGGCCCTCCGAGAATACTTGGATACCAACTTAGAAAATGGCACCATACGACCATCCAAATCCCCGGCGGGAGTGTTGTTGTTTTTCGTTCCCAAGAATGATACTAGGGAGTTTACGCCTTGTCTTGATTATCGTGGTCTTAATCAATGTACCCTCAAGGACCGATACCCACTGCCCTTAATCTCGGATATCCTGGAAGCGGTGAGAGGAGCTGTAATCTTCCCGAAATTGGATCTTAGAGGTGCCTACCATCGGATCCGTTTAAAGGAAGGTGACAAATGGAAAACAACCTTTAGAACACCCTTTGGTCACTTTGAATACCTGGTTATGCCCTTCGGACTCGCCAATTCCCCAGCGGTCTTCAAACGTTTTATGGACCAGGTGTTCTCCGATGTGCTGTTCCACTTCATCATAGTTTACCTGGACGATATACTGATATACTCCAAGGACCATTTTAAGCATGTTAATGCAGTTTTACAGTGGCTACGTGAACATAAGCTCCTGGCCAAACCCGAGAAATGCCTTTTTCATGTCTCTATTGTTCACTATCTCGGATTTGTCCTTAGCCCAGAAGGAATTGGAATGGACCACTCAAAAGTATATTCCATACTATCCTGGCCTGTTCCAATTACTGTGAAACAGATTCAATCCTTCCTGGGGCTTGCCAAGTTCTACCGGAAATTCATACCATCCTTTTCGGAGATAGCTCAACCGATCATTACATTGTTGAAGAAGGATACTCCCTTCCTCTGGACAGCAGCCCAAGACGAGGCGTTCCAACGAATGAAGTCAGAATTTACACAAGCCCCCATCTACGCTCAACCTGACATTGATCGAGCTTTCCTAGTGGAGACTGATGCCTCCAACTATGCCATCGGAGCAGTCCTAAAGCAGGAATCCGAGGACAAGTTAGAACACCCCATTGCTTATCTCTCGCAAACCCTAACTCCTAGCGAGACCCATTATTCTGTTCTGGAAAAGGAATTGTTAGCCATCCATCAAGCCTTTACAGAGTGGCGTCATCTTCTCCTGGGAGCAAACCATCCTGTTGAAGTCCGTACGGATCATCGGAATCTTCAAGTTCTACAATCCCTGGAATGTAGAAATAGTCGTCAAGCCCGTTGGGCCTTCTTCTTTGCCCAGTACCAGTTCCAAATCCATCATGTTCCTAGAACACACAACATAATTGCTGACGCCTTATCTTGACGTCCCGACTACGAAACTCTTGAAGATCGATCCTTCCCAAAGATGTTTCCCCATACAATTTTCGTAGCCCAACTAATCACTCTCCTGGAAGACATTCGGATTCAAACCCAGTCCTCTGAGATCTGGAAGGAATTTACTGGGAAGAATCGATGGAATCTTAAAACAAAGGACGGGTATTTGTTCAAGGACAATGGCCTGGTCATTCCCACACAGAGACTGCGACAAAGGATTACAAGCCTCTGTCATGATACCCTTCATTCAGGACATTGTGGCATTACCAACACTCTCCGTTTAATACAAAGACAGTTTTGGTGGCCAAAAATGAAAGTTGACGTCCAGCAGTACGTCCAAGCCTGTGCAGTTTGCAATCAAAACAAGCATGATAACAAGAGACTGGCGGGTCTCCTACTCCAACCAACGCTACCAACAAGACCCTGGGAATTTATCGCTACAGACTTTATTGTGGAACTACCACCTTCCAGGGGATACACAAATATCATGGTTACCATTGATTTATTTACTCACATGGCTCATTTTACACCCTTGTATAAACTACCATCTTCCTCAGAACTCGCTGGAATCTTCCTGGAACACATATTCTGACTTCATGGACTCCCTTCCAAGATCATATTAGATAGAGGTCCTCAATATATATCTCAATTCTGGAAACACTTATGCCGTATACTAGGAATCCAACGTGCCCTCTCTTCAGGTTATCATCCACAGACCAACGGAGCTACTGAACGTGTGAACCAAACCCTGGAGCAGTATCTTTGTTGTTTTACCACCAAGGTCCAGGACGATTGGTCTCTCTTAATACCTGTGGCTGAATTTGCCTACAACAATTCGGATCACTCGTCTGTCAAGACCAGCCCCTTCTTCTGCAGCCAAGGATTCCACCCTTCGGTTCTACCATCCCTTCTCCCACATCCTACACCAGTTCCTACAGTCAACTCCTGGATTGAAACCCTCATTAACGTACATAAGGAAGCCAATGAACACCTCGAAAGGGCCCAAACTAATATCAAGCACTATGCGGACTCCAAAAGAAGACCAGGACCTTCCTATGCAGTGTGTGATAAGGTTTGACTATCCTTGAAACTACTGCCTCAACACCTACGACCTAATAAGTTGGCTCCTCGGTACTATGACCCCTTTTCCATAAAGGAAATCATTAACCCAGTGGCCTTCCGACTCAAACTACCAGACTCCTGGAAGAGGATCCACCCAGTGTTTCACACGTCTCTAATGAACCCATACATCCAGACCTCCCGGACTGCTCCAAGATCTACCCCTGTGGTAGATAATGACCAGCTAGAATATGAAGTGTCCAGAATATGTGACTCCAGGTACAGACGTAGTCAGCTACAGTATCTGTTTGAGTGGAAAGGCTATCCACCCAGTGAACGCACATGGGAACCAGTCTCAAACCTAAACGCCCCCCAGACTACTTCAAAGATTCCACCTTATACACCCGGGCAAACCTGCTGTCATGAACCATCGGACGTGTCCTTTCTGGACTTCCTGGTCCCTGACCCATAGGGGCTTGCACTCAGCAGTACTCCCAACATGGCCGCCGAACGCGGAACGCTGTTTACCAGTTTCCGTGCCATACGCACTATGTTCTATAAAGCGGACACGCCCCCGCGGCCCTGCGCGTTTTAACGCTATCACTTGCCGTGGCTAGACGTGTGCTGCCGTAGTTCACTTTTGCTTATCCTTTTGATTCCTGGTTCCTGGTCCCCCTAAATTCCTCCTCCTTCATTTCCCCTCTTTGTTGTCCTCTATTGCATCCCGGATCTCCGTGCACTTGTTCCCCGAGTGCGCTCTTCACTGTTTCCTGGACTTTCCCCGGACATCTGAACGTTCCAGCAGATGGAACGCTGAACGCACGCTGGAACCCGAGGATCGACGCACAGAGTTATACAAGACGCGAACTGTTCGAAAGAAGACTCCATCGAAGAACTCCAACAAACAACATAGACAGGTGAGAAGGGGGGAAACCTGTGACACAGTCTGCTGATCCTTCAGTTAAATTTCGACCCGTTGCCAAAACGAAGTGAGGCCTATTATCATGCCAATTTAGGAGTCAATAGTTCATGCACACGGCTGAGATGGAATCTGAGATCATTGACCCAGTTTCAGCATCTGGTTGATGATAACTGGAAAGTATCATATAGAAACCAGCATACCGACTTGTTGTACGCATTTGCTCAAACAGTTAAAATTCCTCAGGGCAACATCATCAGACATCCACATGCCTTTGATTCCAACATCGCCAAAAAAGAGCTGAATTTAGGGTGACCAAAAGGCAAATTCTAACTTCAGTGTCAGCTTTGAAGTGGCAAGACTTAAAATCTGCTAAATGCAAATATAAGAATTGGTTGCGTGGTCGCAAGTCAACTCTATTTCAACAAGACAGTGAAGCAATGGCTCACGCAATGCATAACAAAAACTCCTCTGGAATGTGGTTCCTGTTAAATAATCACGCTTGCCATCAACAAGCAGATGCCCAACTAAATGGAGTGTCTGAGAAAGCGTGGATTAATCACTTTTCCACTTTATATAGTGACCCCCAGTATGCTTGTTGCTCCTACGAACCGGTCTCTACATCGACCTGGCAGGTGGAAGCTTCATATGAAACAATTCACACCATCATACAGAAAATCTGTTCCTCGAGAGCAGAAGGTCCCGATGGGCTATCTAATCAGATGTTTAAAACACGCCCACAGATTTGGGCTCATATACTGTCTAAAATTTTCACAGATATATTACATACACGTAATATACAGCTGTCATGGAAATCTTCCATAATTATCCCCATATTCAAAAAAGGCGATCGAGCCGTGCCAGTGAATTATCACCCAATAGCGTTTTTAGATGCTCCGGGTAAGATCTTTACAAGGCTGGTACTTCGTGAATTCAAATAGTGCTTTTAGATGCTCCGGGTAAGATCTTACAAGGCTGGTACTTCGTGAATTCAACAGCTGGACAGGGACCTGCACCCATCGCGACTCAAACCAGACAGGGTTCTTGGCGGGAATGGGAACAAACATCAATCTATTGACCCTCAATGCCATTAAAGCACAATGTCAGGAGATTAAGCAGCAGGTCTTTTTTGCGTTTATCGGTTTAAAAGCAGAATTCGACTCAGTCAGTCGCCGTCTGCTAATGAAAAAGTTACAAAGAGATAACTGTCCATCTGCACTATATGACATCATTTACTCATTACACCATGCAACATACGTCCGAATTCGAATCACCTTGGATGGATTATTGTCAGAAAAAATTCCCACATATCGGGGACTAAAGCAAGGATGCTCGCTGGCCTCTGCAGTTTTCAACTACTACATACAGGATGTTAAAGAACCTTTGTCAAAGGTCATCTCAGACTCTCCCAAGCTAAACAACGAACAAATTCTATCGCTCATGTATGCCGACGACTTGGTCATAATCTCTAGAACCCAGGTTGGACTACAACGCTTACTCGATGCGTTTCAAGAATATGTAAAGTTGAATGAACTATCAATTAATTCAACAAAAACGCAAACCGTACAATATTCACCTAGACGCATAGGGCCCCTGTTGTTTGTTTGGACCATTGGTTCTACTCCAATTGGGGTAGTACCAAACTATTTCTACTTGGGAATGATCTTTGAAGGGAAGCTGAAAGGGCAGGGCCAGCTGGAGCGGGTGGAGACCAAGTTAATCTCAGCCATATCTCAAGCCTGCATTATCATGTATAAATATGCCAAATTTTCGATCTTGCCTGCGTGGCATTTCTAGACCAAAAAAATCGTTCCAATATTGTTATATGGCCTAGAATCCATGCAAACTGAGTCCCCTTTCAAATTTAATCAATGGGAAGCTAAATTCTGGCGTTCTGTGCTCCACCTGCCCCAATGTATACCGATTACATGGTTGAGATATAAGCTCGGGTTGCTTTCACTCCAAGCCCATTACAGCTGTCGTCTGTGCACCTTATTCAGGAAATGCTTGCTATCCCGAAAGGAAAATGTACTGTTAAAAAACTTTCACACTATTTGTTTACTGCTTAACATGCTTTGGTAACCAATTGGTTGGACAAAGTTTATCATATTTTAGCTAAGGCTGACATAACAATTGACCTGTTGTTGACCAATCCCGATAAAGCAAAACTAAAGATACATCAAACGGATTGGATCAACACTTGTGAATATTGTCTAACCTTTCATGATGGTGGTACACTGCGCTTTCCACCGAAAAGGGTGGGCATCTTGCCACCATATCTGATACAATGTCCTTCACCTAAATATCGTAATGGCATAATACGACTCTGTTTCAATTTGTGGGCCACAAATGACATAAAAGCTAGATGCCGGCTTGTGAGTGCAGATCAAAACTTATGTCGTTTCTGTAAAGTTGACACTATTCCCGAAACTCTTGCTCACCTGATCACTGAGTGTCCAATACTAAGATCTAAAAGAGAAATCGTTTTCACAAGACACTGTGAATATTTGGGGAATATATCTCAAACTGAATGCTGGGCGGTATTGTTGGGGTATAATAACATGGCAATACAACTTGCAGCTGTTCATTTTCTGCACAGCCTAAATTTGGAAGAAGGAACAAAGGAATAGATGTCTGGTAACAATCTATTTGATTATCTAATTGATTATTTTATTTAGTTTGCATAAGATATGTAATTGAAAATGCTTTTTCTTTTCCTTGTTCTTTTATTAATCTTGGTAATTCCGTCATATTATCGTGATGATGAAGAGAGTGATGATGAGAAATGACCAATTAATGTACATTTTAAGAGATAGGTTTTATTAATTGTTTGTACTATAATATGTTTTGATTGTATTTTGAAAGGTTGATTAAATTCAGCCAAATCAAATAAAATTAAAAAAAATGATCAACGGTTGGAAGACAACCTGACACAGCGACTTGAAAAATGATCTACCTGAAAGTAACAAAAGCTCAGGAAATCAAGAAACCCATGATCCCCCAATTCTACATCCTCCCAAAGATCCATAAATCCCTCAATAGACCACCAGGGAGACCTATAGTCTCTGTGATTGATTCAGTGTTGGAGCCCCTGTCCAAATTTGCAGACTTCACATGCAAACAATGGTCAGGACCTCCTTCATCAAAGATACCATCAAAGATACCACCCAGATGATTAAGGAGGTCGAAGGCATTTCATTCAAACCCAATGATGAGATATTGATATGTCTAGATGTTGTAGCCTTGTATACCAACATATCGCAGAGAGCATTCTTAGATGTACTAGAAGAGCACCTATTGTCAGAAAAGATCAACTCTAAAACACCATCTTCATTTATGGTGTGTTGCGCAGAGGTGGCTTTAACAGATAATTACATCCACTTTTGTGGACGGTACTACAAACAGATCGAAGGTACAGCCATGGGGGCGACTTAAGCCCCGAGCATTGCAAACTTGTATATGGAGACATTCAAGGAAAACATTGTCTATAAAGACACTCATCCATTTAGAAAAAATCTTCGGATGTGGCAAAGATATATAGATGATGTGTTTATCCTATGGAGAGGAAAAGAAGAAGAAGCCCTGTTGTTTTTTGCCTGGATTAACCAACAAGGCAGGCATCTCGACTTCACGCACAACTACAGTAGGGAAGAGATCAATTCCCAAAAAATCAACTGATCGGAATACACCCCTAAACTATACAAGTTTCCATCCGATACATATACATGACAATTTGCCATTTGGCCAATTCTTGTGACTAAAAAGGAACAGTATAAATGGAACAGACTACAAAAAAGAAGCAAAGAACTTACGAGAAAGTCTGTAGTATGGAAGAGGCTACCCCCGAATTTAACAAGAAAGGCCATGGAAACTTTTGTGGACGGTACTACAAACAGATCCAAGGTACAGCCATGGGGGCGACTTTAGCCCCGAGCATTGCAAACTTGTATATGGAGACATTCAAGGAAAACATTGTCTATAAAGACACTCATCCATTTAGAAAAAATCTTCGGATGTGGCAAAGATATATAGATGATGTGTTTATCCTATGGAGAGGAAAAGAAGAAGAAGCCCTGTTGTTTTTTGCCTGGATTAACCAACAAGGCAGGCATCTCAACTTCACTCACAACTACAGTAGGGAAGAGATCAATTCCCAAAAAATCAACTGATCGGAATACACCCCTAAACTATACAAGTTTCCATCCGATACATATACATGACAATTTGCCATTTGGCCAATTCTTGTGACTAAAAAGGAACAGTATAAATGGAACAGACTACAAAAAAGAAGCAAAGAACTTACGAGAAAGTCTGTAGTATGGAAGAGGCTACCCCCGAATTTAACAAGAAAGGCCATGGAAAGAGCAGATAGCAACAATCGTGAGGCATTAATAGAACATCAGAAAAGAACCCCCGACAAGGAAAAACAAAATTTGGTGTTTGTCAATACGTACAGCAATCTGTCAAATTGTATTAAAAAAATTGTTTATCGAAACTGGAAAATCTTGGAAAAGGGCAAGACCCCATAGAGAGACCTCTTATTGCGTTCAGAAGGAGCAGAACCATTAAAGACCAAATCATGCAGAATGACATAACGAGGCAGATGAAACAGCGAGAAGAAACGGATATCCTAAAGAGGCAAAATACAAACTGCCACGACATCATTTGGGAACGAACGGCTCTGAATGATCCTCCACCGTATCTGCGAAGATTCCCTTCGCCTAGACATAGGGATCTTCTGATGAGATGCAGGCTAAACATCTTGCCAACCAGGGAGGTACAATACATAAGAAAACAAATTCCAGCTGAAGTGGCTAGATGTTGTTTTTCTAATAACCCGGATATCCTGGAATCAATAAAACATTGGATGTTATCATGCCCAGTATTGGCAAGCCAAAGGAGCCTGCTCTTGGGAGAGTGGGTGGCTAATATAAACTCTTCAATGGAAGAGGATTACTGGGAGAGAATTTTGACAGCACAAAGAATCGGCCCCACCTTGGAAGCTATATGATTCATAGAATCAATCCTAAAGGGACTAAGGGAGGACAATGAAGAACTCAGAGGGCGGCGGGAAGCCCCTTAAGGGGAGTTTGGACTGAAAATGATGTGGACCTAATTGTTAAAGGTTGAATTATTTTTTTTATTTAACCAATAAAACAAAAAAACCAAAAAGAAACAGTGACTACAGGCACTGAAAGGACACTATCCTTGCGAGAGCTGTAAGTGCTGTCAACAAAAGAAAAAAAACAGTGAAATAGATCTGGGACTCACAAACAAATGGAGACAAGAAACATTAAAACATTCTAACTCTAAACTAGTGGTATGTGTAATTTGGTGTCCTTGCAAAAAGAAATATACGGGTAAAACTGAAAGGAAAGTAAAGACCCACATCATGGAACACAAAAAGCTGCATTAAAAACAGGACGCATGCAGCCCCATTGGTGGGACATTTTGTGGAACGAATACACTAGGGGGAGGAGCTGACTTGGTCAGTGGTCTATCAGATCAAACCTAGTAATGATGCACAACTAGATAAAAAGAAACTATTGAAGAAAGAGAAGGAATTGATATTTCTTACCAAAAGTATGGAGCTAGGACTAAATGAGAGATCAGATTAATGGATAGCTGTGGATTTAAGGACCAACAGCACAACACAAGCATGCTAAATAGAAACAGATCCCACAGAGAAAGTGTAATGCAGCATGAAAGTAATGCATCATGATGGACCTGTGATATGATGAAACTTTAACTATTAAATAGACTCCAAAAACACACATCAGCAAAAAACAGGCAGTAGATAGAGTGCAGACACATACAAAATAGCACCAAACAAAAAATCAGAGTCAATAAGAATGTAAACAGACTCTGTGCGTGTAGTGAAGAGAAAAGAGGCAGAATGAACCAACACACCTATCTTGATAACACAGGTATAAAAACATGTAGAACATAGAGCGAAGACACATACAAAATAGTACAAAAGAAAAAATCGAAGTCAACAAAAAACTTAAACAGACCCTGTGCGTGTAGTGAAGAGAAACGAGGCGTAATTAACCAACATGCTCAACAAGAGATGGGAACAAAGTTATCGTAGGTACGGAGTGAAAACACATGGGCTAAAACCTGGTATCCAGTAACCAAGATAACAAGAAGCATAAGAAATAAGTTAGAAGAAAGAACCTCCATAAGAATGCGATGACATAGCACTAAGTACAAAGGAAATGGTCATCAATAACAAAGTTGAAACAATGCAGTGACGTGAAGCTGTATGCATGGAGAAAGAAAATCCCAGGAGGACTCGGACAGTAGCTCTTGTCTCGGACGAAAGATTTGTGGAGAGTAGTGAAGAAAGTTTCCAGTCAGCGCGACAACGAATGGAACACTCAGGTGAGAGCATGGGAATCCACCAGACTGCTTAAGGACATTGGACGAGCAGAAGATAGAAATGATGGGAATCCATCCAATCACAGGGGAATAACATGATGCGCTGATGTGTTTTCTGTTTCTAAAGTGTGGCATAAGTATCGGACCGCAGAGAGCGTGATGCAGAGAGAAGCTCAACAGGACAGCCTACCTTGAGAAAGGATGGGAAATAACGCCATGGACAAGAAAGGATAAAAGACTAAAGATCAAAAGCATTAAGGTAAATGAAGTGCCGGATTAGGAAGAGGGCTAAACATAAAACGCCCCGTATTGTATGATACGCGGCAGGAGATAGTTGTTTAACTGCTCCCCTCTCGAACTGATTCCCTGCAGATACTTGTGCTAAAACAGAGACCTGAAAATAAATAGAAAAATAAGACCACAAAGATGTTTAGGACTGAACGGGATCGCCGCGAGGGAGAACAACCTCCGTGAAAGTGAGCAGCCTAAAATAGAAGTAAGCTCAATGATTACATTATCGATTTGAAAAATGAGAAAAGGGCCCCCACTGTAGAAAGGAGGTTGTGCATTAATAGGGGCTAAAGTTGCCTGATGCAACTATAATGCGGCAACCAAGAGGCCACTGCAGAAAGATGTTAAGAAAGTATGACAGAAGATGGGTGTGGAATAAAAAAGTTGAGTTTGCAGCTGAATAGATATGAGCCCATCAGTTGTCAGAACTACACCATGCCATACTGAGAGGCTGAGACACAATAAGCAAATGCAAGAAGGCATTATTTTCCCCTTCTCTGTAATTAAGATATATTGTAGTGTTGTAATTTAAATACAACCAGGCAGGTTAAAAACTAAACCAAGTCTTTATTCACTTGCTTTTTTCAGGCAGACACCTGCACTGGCTCAGAATTAAAAGAAAGGGGAGTGAGGAACAGGACCACCCACTCCTGATGCTTAGACTAAATGAAATTATCTAGCAGAATAGAAGTTGTACAATCAGTTGTTTATTTGTACACCCCTGATGAATTTCCTGGAGAGAATGTATAGAAGAATGAATGAGGAATGAAACATGTCGAGTTATGAGAGATGTTTTGAAAAGTTGGATGAATGAGTAAGTTTCACGATCAGTATTGGTGAATAGGGACTGTTCTGTGTCTTCCTGATATCGAGGTCGAACAGAAAAGAAAGATCTGAGGAATTAAAGGAATGGTTCGGTCAAAAATGTTTATTGCCCCTACTGGTCGGCCATGTGTTTTTAAGCCTAAATCGCTCGATTTTAGAAAAATTTCCTATGGACCTTACCCGAGTTTTCGTCCATTAAACGCACGCGAAAACAGGCATCAGGGCGCTGCCATTTTGTGATAATCCTATCATTTCCCCGATCGCCCTGGCTGACCTGCTTTTGCGGCACTAAATCATATCCCCCGCCCCTGAGCCTGTCATCAGCAGACGCATACCGCTCATTTCACAACGCCAAAGCACATCTTGTGTCAACATTCGCTGCGCTTCAGCTAATGACATGTCGCCATGGAAATGGCAGGACGCCTCTTTCCTCAATAAGTAAAAACAGACCGTTTCACAACACAAAGCAGCAGATTTTCCATTCCATTCCTCTCTCTGTGTTACTTTGAGTATTCTGTGACTCGTTTCTGTGCTCTGGTCAGCTACCTTCGTTGTTTGTAGCCCGTGTGAACAGATACCAGAACCACCGCTATCAATTATTTTAGTTTGTTTAACACACAATGGAGGTCATTACAACCTTGGTGCTAAGTGCACCAACTTTACCACCATGATGTAAACTATGTTTACACCATGGTGGATGGCGGATTTACCGCCCCATTCCAAGGTGAGTGGGGCGGTAAATCCCCATTTCCCATTTTCCCTTCCCCATTCCCATTTTTGCCCCATAGGGCATAATGGGAGTGGGGAAGGCGCTAATTACGCCGCCGTAAATTACGGCGGCGTAATTAGCACCATGGCGGGTTAGCGCCATGGACTTTAACGCCTGCCAAAAGCAGGCGTTAAAGTGGGAATCCGGTGTTAAGGGTTAACGCCGTCGTTAACCCTTAACGCCGGGGTTGTAATGACCTCCAATGGCTACAATAATGCCCTACATGTACGAGCCCGAGTATACCGAGGAGGAACTACTGGAAAGGGAAACACGCAAAAACGATGGGTCTTCGAATGGCAGTTGGGAGGACAATTCAACAGCTGAAGAACCTGGACCTAGTCGCATGGACGGTGTTTCCACCTGGTGCACATGCAATCGGTGCGAGCTAATGCAACCGAGGACGAGAACTGCTGCTGCTGTGAAAACTTGGGATGCATGGCCTACATTTCGGAAGGCGAGCCAAGACCGCAATGCATCACCGAGCTGCCAGACTTCAGGGCAGCCTGTCTCACACGGTCCGTGTTGAGGATAATGATGGTGCTTATGCACGAACTTCGCGCAACTGTTCGTCCTTGTAATCCGAGTAACGAGTAAGTATACTCTTCTTGTCATGCCACTCCTATTTCATGGTCTCCTACTATATCCAAAATGACATATACATATCATTGTAACGTACGAAAGTCATTCAATAGTGTGCAGTGTCTAGATAGCATTTGTCCGAGCAGAATGCCATTAGTTACAAGAATTGTCACTGACAACAAACGTTTATTAAACTTATCTTGGTCATTTAAAAACAGTTTGTTTCATTCCTTTTCACAGGTGGTACAGGCTGGTGGCCTATCGTTCCTTTACATGGTGGCTTCACAGGAGGCTTGGACACCGCGTTCGAAGAGTGATACCCGCCTGTGCCGTTCGTGCCATAAGAGAAACGTTCCCGAGTGACAGCGGTCAGTACAGGGGATTTTCTCTCGCTGTGCTGCAACCTGAACTGTACAATGTGTAAAGTTTTGTATTTTTGTGTCATCAAAATAAGATACAAAATAAAACACCACATATATTTTAACAACGGTTGTTTCGATTTTTTAAATGAATCAAGTGTGTCTCCATTCAAGGATGGACGTCAGACATCTGTGCTCGGAATGGGTGAAGTTCAGGTCGCTGTGAAGCGGGGTGGTCTCTATCTAAGCTAACAAAATATATTATCAATAATGCATGCACTAAATAACACTTGTTCAAAGTATTTCAGTCGGTTATGTCTCTATAAAAGTCACACATATATCTATACTATCAATTAACATTGGATTATACTGTTTGAAGTGTGGGTCTGTGCTCACAAGAATCTCTGGTATGTGGCATTTGTTATTGATAGGCAACGATATACTTCTGTAGGGGTCTACTTTTAGTTGGGGATCTGCTAGGTGGGCATCATGGCGTGGTCAGTGGTCTGGCACATGAAGAGAATACCTTGCAGGGACACAGGGTCAGAATGGCAGTAAGTTTCCACTGGCGAGGGTGCGTGGGCAAGGACACGTTTGTGGAGATGAACGAGCTATGTGCTTTGTTCAGGCTGGTTCACATGCAGGACCGTGATCTCAGAGGAAGAGTGATGTGTTACATGTATTAGCTGTTGCAAATACCTCTGGAGTTTTCCAGTCAGAGTGGGAACGAGGGTGTGGGCCATGTGCTCTGCGCACTGTACTATCGCAGTGAGGCCTGGTCACCAAGATGGAGTGGAAAGGGGGTACAAAAATGGATGCCCCGTGTCCTGCTCAGTGTTCCCATCTATGCGATTGTCATCCAAAGTTAACATCACATAAGGGCAAGGTGCGAACCCACTACTGGAGGCACTTGGTACGAGTTTCTACTGAGAAGTCAAGGATGAGAGGGGCCTGATGGCCCCTCGCTCCCACACACTTGCCTGCATGCCCCAGGCCCATCCATCCCACCCCCCTCTATCAAAGGCGGTTAGCACCCGGGGATGAGCGCTGGCATGGGGGGCTGTCACGGGCGCAAACGGCCAAGGTGCCAAACAGCATGTACACTTCAAAAGGTATCCCACGCCAGGGGCCATCGCTCACATGGCCTCCTCAGACCCCGTGTCTCCAGGCATGCCTCCCCCGAGGCAGGCCGCCCCCCTGCAATAAACATAATACCACGACATACACACGACATTCATTCGCAAACACACCCCTGTTTCTAATACTTTATAAACCACTTGATATGTATCATGAGAACATCTTTGTGCTTTGCAAGTCAACTCCTGAACCTTCTACCTGAGAAGCACTGAGATCTATGCTAATCTGCTTGTCGCCGTGCTATCTGTGACCGCTTCGAGCAAACTCGTCAGTGTGCTACCTGCGGCCATCTACCTTATCTCCTGCAACATACTGCTCGGCCTGCTGAATCCAACTGTTTGTTGGTCAAGGTAAGGCCATGTATCCTAGTCATATTTCGGTCATTTTTACATTTCAATCTATTTGCTATTACAGTACCCAATAAAGCTATGGTCATTGGTCTCATTGCCATTGACTTGAGTTTCAATTGTTATGCTATCAATAGATCTATTTATTTTCATCTGTGTCAATTGTCATCGAATTGCATCCTTCGGGGGTCCAGTCTATAATGTAAGCATGGTTCCTTTTCGTGCAAGACAGAACATCCAAGGGACGAGTCACATGTTCAGAGTTTAGTCACATAATTTAAAACATTTCTGTAACTTATGCAAATACTAAGCCGCACATGATGAACTGGTATAGTTCCGGCGACCAAAACAAACCTTGCATTGAGCATGGTATGTTTCATTTACTTTTTTATGACATTTTTATTCATCAAGCTTTTATAATAATCTTGATATTTACTTTTCAGAATTTTCAACAATGCCTGCCTGTTCGATTAGCGGTTGCCCTTCGAAGACCCATGCTAAATCTGAAGGCAAAACAATGCATGTATTCCCGAAAACTGTTGATTGAATAAGAGAATGGGTCAGACATTGCGGAAATCCACTGGATGAGCTGGAAAGTAGAGTCCAACAAGTCTTTGAGGACAAGAGGGGTGATCGATACTGCATCTGCAGCCGGCACTTTCCCTCGAACATGTACACCACATCTTGGGTAACAAAGAAGAATAAACGGCGATCGACGCGAAAATTGCTCGCAAACGCTATTCCCACTCTATTCGTCCACAATCCACCACTGGTGAGTCAAGTGTCCGTTTTTAGCTTTAGGCCTTGCGGTAGTGTGTAGGTAGCCGAATGGATTCATTGATATTTTAGGTGTTGTTTCCAATTTGTAATACTTTCGACATTGATATGAGTTTATAGCTTTTTGAATATTGACATTTATCAATATATTATTTTTAGATTTCATAACCCACAAACAGAAATCTATATATGGGCACAGGGAACTGTGCTATATTGCGCATTACTCAAGTATTCTGTCTCCTTACATGGCAATTTTAAAAGTTGGCTTTTCATTATCAAAAAATTTACCTTTACAACCTTTTGACTATCCCTTGAATCTGAAGTAAGAACATTCTACTTCCCTCACGTGCTCACAGTAATCAACCACTTCTAGCACGTATCAGGTAATCGTACTTGGCTATTCCGCTACAGACTTGTTTTATGCATGTCAAGTAAGAGTTTGTATGTATCGTGTGATTATTTTACCAATTGTTTGGTTAGTGCTTTCCAATTGATATAGGCCCTCATTACGACCCTGGCGGAAAGTGACTGACCGGACCGCCACAGCGTAAATAGCGTTTCCGCCATTGCACGATGGAGCAAAGTGCGGCCCATTCCGACCCATCGGGCACGAGCACCACGGCATGGCGGAAGTGCAAAGTCCGCGATGGCGGAAATGACCCCAAAACGGCCCACACCGCCGCCGTACTGCGCCCTAGGTGCAATACCGCCACCCATCTTAGCGGACACCGCAGTGAGCGCCAACCGGAAAGTACGGTGACCGGAAATATACGGAAACGGAAGTAAAAACATGGGCCCGGAACGGGAAACATCCCGCCGTACACCCATAAAACCACAAAATCCACACAACCACTAAAAACACTACCCTGAGACACACCCCAACCCGTCATCCACCCTAGCGAAACCAAGAAAAATGGGAAAAGTAGCGAAGAAAGCGTGCGACCGCAAGCGGCAGGTCCACTTCTCCCGTGAGGAACTCACCGTGCTAACAGAGACCCTCCAGGAGAATGCCGCCGCCGTCTTCTCCACGCAAATGACCAGGACGGCACTTGCGAACAAGAAGGCCATATGGGCTCTGGTGGCACAGCGGGTAAGTGCGGTGGGGACCGCACCCCGCACCCCACAGCAATGCAGAAAGCGATGGGACGACCTGCGGATACGCGTCCGGAGCATACTTTCTGCCAACCGCAACATTGCCACAGCCACCGGGGGAGGATCGGAATCACCCATCAAGTTGACCCCCTGGGAAGAAATCTGTGCCTCCACCATTGGAATGGAGAGTATAGAGGGAGTCGGAGGGATGGAGAAAGGAGTGCAGACATCCGAAGAATCAGGTAGGTGGCCCAAATAAAACAATGCCAAATCCACAATGTCCAATCATGTGAAGTACCATGTGTCCACATAGTGCAACAGAAACACATGGCCAGGAGGACGTCCACACACATTGGCCTGATAGCGCACTTCAAAACACACAATAAATACATAAATAATTAAAAACCCCAAAAACACCCACTACACGTGCAGCAGGCACACCCTAACTGCAGGCTGCCAAACAACTGCACCCTCACTCCACACACAAATGAAACCACCTCCAAGGCCCCGACCCAAATCACCCTCAGGTACCACCCCAATGCATGTGATACAATGCCATTCCGATTCCCACAGACCCATTAATAACCCTCGCCCTCCTTTACTCCACCACAGGGTCCGATCCAAACGACGAGCTTCAGGACACCCCTACCAGCACACCTGCAAAGAGGGCCAAGACCAACGGCCAAAGACCCTCCACCTCAGCTGCACGCATCAAAACACGGCAGCAGCACAAATCAGGTGGCAGCACAGAGGAGGGAACATCAACAGGCACCCCAGCAGCCAGCATGCCCACAACAGCAGCACCAAAGGTCCCCCCAATGGATGCCACAGAAGGCACTGCCTCTGGTGGCAGCAGCACCATAGGTGACACCCCATTGATGGCAGCATGCTCCGACACAGAAGACGGGGATGTCGAAGTCAGATCCATCCATGACCTGTCCCAATCCCCCTGTCTGTCCCATCCCGTACAACATGAGGATACCACGCAGGGGCACCCACAAGACGACTGGCCATCCCCCACAAGCCCTGTGGCAGGGCAACATGAGGCGAACAGCCCCTCTGTGACACCACCGCAAATGGCCATGGCCCAGCAGAGGCAACAGTCCCTCGACCAGTTAATCGTGCAACAGCAGCAACTGGCCACGCTCCTCAAGGACCATGCCGATGAATGTGGGGGCACTAAGGCAGACATAGAAACATCAACTGAGACACTTAGGGCAGAAATGGAGAGAAGTACAGAGACACTAAGGGCACAAATGGAGAGTAGCACCGAGAGCCTGAGAGTCCAAATGGAGAGAAGCACCGAGAGCCTGAGGGGGGAACTGCATGCGACGTCCAAAGACGTATGTGCCGAACTTGCCGCAGTGCGCCGTGTGCTCACTGAGCTCTCACAAACCCTTAGGGACATGCATGGACGTGAGCAGGCAGAGACATCATCCGTTGCAAGTTCCGTCCAGGGCAGCCCCCAACGTAGATCTGGGAGGAACCTGCGCTCCACAGGCAGGGGTGCCCCTGATACCCGCAGAGGGGGCTTGCAATAGCGACAGCCCACTGACAATGAGCATCTTTGGACACTGGTGTTCGGGGGGGAGGTAGGAGGGTGGAGGGGGGGTGTTGGGCTCACTTGGGTGGCGGGTCGATAGGGTGTTCAACATGATATCACATATGCCATAAACAATGCACGATCAACCAATGAGATGTGTGGACAATGATCTTTGTGTACTAGGCCATCATAGGCGTACAGTCCATATTGTGCATGTACCAGACACACACAGTGCCACGAGTACCGTGTCCATGTATCAGCCACCAGGCGTGAGTGCTAGAAGCATGCATCAATGAGATGCTGACGAATGTCACGGCCCTCCTGTGCCTCGCGGACTCCTTGAGGTGCTGCCACATCCCCACCCTCATCATGACCATCCTCAGGTGCTTGCAGTTCTGCGTCAGGGGGCATGGGCACATTTCTACGTACGCACATGTTGTGTAGCATGACACATGCCATGACCATCTTTGCAACCTTCTCATGGCGGTACAGGAGTGCCCCGCCAGACCTGCTGAGGCAGCGGAAACGAGTCTTCAGTAGGCCGAATGCCTGTTCTATGACTACACGGGTACGTGAGTGGGCATGGTTGTAGTCCTCCTCATGCTGGTCCCGTGGGTTCCGGACTGGTGTGAGGAGCCATCTCTTCAGTGGATATCCAGCATCACCTGTATGTGGACGATAAACGTATAATGTGGAATGCCATTGCTACGTACGCACACACACCCCCCCCCCTTCCTGCCAGGTCATTGCCGAATCACATACCCCACATCATCATGCATGAAATGAGACTCACCGAGTAGCCAGGATCTGTTCCCTGCGTGTCGCTCCATGTAGCGTGGTATTATAGAGTTCCTCAAGACCATAGAATCATGGGTTGATCCAGGGAATCGGGCACAACAATGTGTAATGATCCTGTTGGAGTCACACACCATTTGTACATTCAGAGAATGAAATTGTTTTCGGTTGCGGTACTGGGCCTCCATGGCATGTGGGACGACCAATTCCACATGGGTGCAGTCGATGGCACCAATGCAACCCGGTATGCCGGCAAGTGCATGGAATCCCACTTTTGTGTTGGTAATTTCCTGCTCCGAGCGTGGTAGAGAGATGTAGTCGTCTGCGTGCTGCAGGAGGGCATCGAGCACTTGCAATAGTGTCCGTGAGAACAGTGGCTGAGAAATGCCATGCAACTGTCCGACTGTGTGCTGGTAGGTGCCTGTGGCCAGGAAGTGGAGTACAGACACCACCTTCAGTAGGGGTGGGATGGCGGTTGGGCTATCTATCATGCTGACAAGGTCAGCCTGTGTCATGTCCACGATGGCGGCTATGGTGTCCCGGTCCAAACGGTAGAGGGTGTGGATCTGCTCATCAGTGAGGTTGAACGGATGTGCTCGGAGGCGTGGGATTGCGGGCTGCCTGCGTGGTGGTAGTGGCTGTGCTGGCGGCCCTTGCTGGCCCTGCCTTGCCCTCCTCCTCCTCCTGCGTCTCCTCCGTGCGGCCGGTTGTAGTTGGTGTTCGTCTTCTTCTTGGAGTTGGAGTACTTGCAGTGCTATCAGGTCCCCCAGGGCCAACATCGCGAGACCTGCCGGTAGCATTTCGGAGTGGGTGTGGTTGTGGGAGGAGACTGGGTGTGCAATTTATGTGTTTTCAGGCTGTATGGCCTCCACCTGTGGTGATTCATTCCACCTGTGCAAGCTGCTCTCCCCTTTGGCCGAGCACGTCCCGCACACAACGCTGCACTTCGACGCATGGCATCTTGCTATTGCAATCATGTATTTGTACCCGGTGGCCGTGTAACATTGGTTGATATGTTCATTCGGCTATGGTCCCATTGTTTCACATGCAATCTTTGCAGTCGCGAACAGACTTGTGAGGGGTCAGTGGAACGTAGTACTCGAGTGACGGTGGGCCCTCATGCATCACTGTACCGAGTTGCAACGACGGGCGGGGCGTCCCATTTGTGAGTGAAGGCAGTTGCCATTTTCACACACAGCCGCTCTAGATGGATTAATTTGTGATTTCAAGCGGCCACAGATGCCTTTTCGACGTGATGTTGCAAATGAGGAATTCGAAGGGCGGCGCTTTCGGTTATCAGCTAGCGCCGAGGAGATGCCCACAGGTCTGACTGCAAATATAACGTTCTATTGTTCAATGTCCTTGAGACAGGGGCCATGGCGAGGATGCAATGATTGATATGAATAGTTTGGGATGCGCAATAGCGACGTGGGCGATGAGGCCGGACGTTCCCAAATACATGTTACTTCACTACACTGGAATTACGGGCTGGGGCACAGTGGATTTTGCAGGCTGCATAACGCACAGACTCAATGGATATTTCTAATGTTATGTGAGTAAATATTCAGGCGTTTTTATCCCGGGATGAGGGAATGATGAATGGATGCATGGACAGATGATTTGATACAGAGTTTGCAATGTACAGGGCTTCTTGGAATCTGTCCGCCTCCCCTGCGCTATGTGATGCAGGGCTGCCATAGTGGGACCATCGTCTATCTGGCCTTGTTGAGCCCTCCCTGTCTCGACGCGCCCTCAGACACTTGTGTCCATGCACGTTACCAATCCCATCTGATGGATTCTGTTTCCACAGACGCATGCACAGGTACACTCGTGTGTGATGGTGTTTACACCTCGATATAGATAGTTATGAGTCGCAAGTGGTTTTGGGGTGGTGATGATCCTTTGGAGTGGGCTAGCATGCATATGGCTGTGGATTTAGTGTGATCATTGAAGTGAGTTGTTCGAATGTAGTTCTGATGGCCATTCTGTTCTTTTTCTTTTCTTTTGGTTGACAGGTATCTCCTCCCCTTTTGCCACTGCCATCTGTATGCCACTCCTGCAGATGGCTTTTACTCCCGACACCTGCTGCTTCGTGTTAATCAGTGGAGCAGCATTACGATCTTATGGGACGATCGCCAATGGGCCACATGCCCTTACGCAGTACTAGTGGCTCGGAGCAACATTTTGGCCTTTCAGCTGGACTAGTGCCTCCCCATTGGGACGTCCCTGCGGTTCTGTGCGCTTCCATGTTGCCTTTTCGTACGTGAATGTGGCTCTGTGTACCATGATGGAACAGGGCGTCACACAAGAAGTAGCTGGTCATTTCTTGCGGATGCAGCCCACAATGGTGAAATGTGTTTTGGAGTTCATGGCCTAATGGCTGTATGGCCTTGGTGATTTTGTTGTGCATTAAATTTCTATTCTGATATGGGCCGTGTAGCGTTCTTCTTTGCAAGTGATGTGGCATATTCCTATTTGGGGAGCGATGTATTGTGAGGAGATCTGCATTGGGTTCCAGCTTCGGAGTATAGTTGCGTGGTACTGTGCTGGGCGCGTTTGCCTACGAAGCCCAGTGAGGTCAGGGATGAGGGCTGCCAATATGACTGTTTGAATGATGTCATGCTCAGGGGCGGGGGATTAGGTTTTGTGTAACAGAAGCCGGTCAGCCAGGTGGACTGGTGGAATGATGTGATTTTCGGAATGTTGCTGGTCACAGGTGCCTGTGTTTGCGTGCGTTTCTTGGTGGGGGACTGTGGTCATGTCCATTGGAATGGCTTCTGTATTCGTGCCATCTGTGCCCTGCAGCTCCCATTGCCCACTCTTGTGATTAATTTGTTCGTTGGCATGCATGGGTGACTTGTACATTTCACTGGTTGCATTGTGACTTCATTGCACCTACGGGGAGTTGTACTATGTGGGCAGGGAGCGGTGTACAGGCACTCAGTTGGGCCGTTTACGGTTGATTCGCGATGCCGTACTTCTCGCCATGGCGGAATGGTACTTTCTGCCGTGCTTGATGGCGTTAGGTACATGTCCGCTAGGGTCGGAATTCGCGTACCCTTGCGCCATGGTGGTTTTTACGGTTTGGCATGGCGCGCGCGCGCGTACTTGGTGCAGTTAGCGTTGGCGTTCACTACGGTGTCGCTAATGGCATCGTACTTTGCGGTGACGGGTCATAGTCGCACCGAGCGCTATTCGATGGCGGTATTGCATTTCCGCCATCGTTTTTCGATTTCCGCAAGGGTCGTAATGAGGCCCATAGACTTTAGTTGTCGTCCCCTGGTGTTTGTTTTCAGTTATAATTAGTGTTATCCATACTAATGCAAGTACTGTCTTTCAGGGAGATGCTGAAGCGTCCACCACATTGACAACAGCCCTAGATGTTCTTCAGCAGCACGAGGTATGGATACTGACAGCTCAATCGACCGTGATCATCAGGACTGGAACACTTGTTGTTTGATTGTTCTACACCATGTTTCATTCGTGGTTAGTCGTTGATATGTACCTGTGCGGTCGACCACAAGCGTGTGTTGTGTTTTCAATATTGTAATCCTTTCTAATGCAAATACTATGTTTCAGGCAGTTGTTGAATCGTCAACCCACGCACTTGATGCAGAGCCTGACATTCAAGTAATTCTGGTGGTAGCGGGACCATGCGGATACGAATCGGCGCACCAGCTTTCGGAAGTGCGCACCACATTGACAACAGCCCTAGATATTCTTCAGCAGCACGAGGTATGGATACTGACAGCTCCATCGAGCGTGATCATATAACGTGATTCCATTTGCTATACTTTCTTCCCTATTAACGCAAGTATTATGTTTCAGGGAGACGATGGAGCTTCCACTACAATCACAAGATCCCATTTAGATGATGCAGATGTAAAGAAATCGGAGAAATAAGTAGATTAAATCTGATCATATTTAAATATTCCTTGATTCTTTTAGACAATGCAACATTTGTGGTTATCTCTTTATATGTACCTGTGCCGTCGACCCCAAGTGTGTGTTATGTTTACAATATTGAAACCAATACTAACGCAAGTACTGTGTTTCAGGGAGTTGCTGATGCCTCCTCTTCAATACAATCATTCGTGGCAGTCCATGCAGAGCCAGAGGTATGGATACTGACAGCTCCATCGAACTAGGTCATCAGAGCTTGAATACTTGTCGTTTGATTGTTCCACACAATGTTTAAATCGTGTTTGGCTATTGAGATGTACATGTGTGTTCGTCCTCAGGTGTGTTTTATGCTAACAATATTTTGATACACAGTAATGAAAATACTATGTTTCAGGGAGTCGATGGAGCCTCATTCCGTGCTGTCTATGCGGATACAGAAAATATAGTCGTTGCAGCGCAAGAGGAAGGTGAGACATGCGGATAAGAATCGGAGCAACAGCGTGCAGATGTTGAAGGTCGAGTCAAAAAAGTTGCAAAGAAAAGAAACAAAAATAAGGTTAGTTACAAACAGTTCATAACTTTAGAAATTTTTGGTGCTGGGGACTATTTTATGTTTTTTCCAGTCAATTGTACTATATTTTATCTTGTGTTTAAACTGAACATCCCTATTCCAATCTATCCTCTAGTTACCGTGGGTGTCTGAACTATACATACACAGACAGTGAAGCGAATGAGAGATGTTGCTTGCCAGACCATTTACACTATGGAGGCTATTATGGAGGAACTATTAATTCAGACGCGGCGTGTTGAGACTCGGGATGCTCATGTCCAATGTACAGAAAATGAAATGAATGTGTCCTTAGAATCCAGTAAAGTTGTAAAAGACCATTGCTAAATTACGACCGCACCATCGCAACAACATGATACCGGATGTATTGAAGATAGCTCAGAAGTAGTCGCAGATCAATTTACACAATCTACACCCGCCAGAAAATTGCCACCAAAAAAGCTGTCGACATTGTTGTGTTCTCCCATCAATGTTGAAGTAGCAGATGTTGAAATGACAGAGAATGAACCAGCAGCACCATTCACCGACGCATCAGAACTTGATAGAAGCGATATTTCTTTCAAATGTGGTGAAATGTCCTCAACGTCACAGGCCGAAACAACTTTGACGCAGGATGACAGTCTAATGAAAGAGGGCAAATACATAGTATTCGACAGTTGTTTGATGGATATTTTAAGTATGCTGAAATGTGGGCATTCCGTCAGAGGGAAAATATGTGGGAAGCCATTGATTCATGTGACTCGTCAAAAACAAGGCAGTAACGTCACAATACATGCCGCCTGCAGATTACATCATACGTTCTCATGGTCTGCACAACCGATGCTGGGGAAACTGCCAGCAGGCCATCTACTGTTTGCAGCTGCATCACTTTTTAGTGGCTCCAGTTTTAGAAAGTTAAAGTCTTTCTTTCAGTTTGTGGGACTCCATTTCATTTAAAATAAGCAGTACTACAAATACCAACATGATTATCTGTTTCCGGCCATTAGTGATGCTTGGAAAATTGAACAATTGTCTCTAGCAAGTACATTCGAAGGCAAACGATTCAGGCTAGCCGGC
This sequence comes from Ambystoma mexicanum, assembly GCF_040938575.1. NCBI lineage: Eukaryota > Metazoa > Chordata > Amphibia > Caudata > Ambystomatidae > Ambystoma > Ambystoma mexicanum. The sequence continues at coordinate 814,396,048 of NC_090931.1, forward strand.
GATGGACAGTGCGACAGCCCTGGATTTTCTGCCAAGTACTGCACCTACCACTTTCAGGACATGGATAGTGAGAAAATTGTGAGTTCGGTGGTCGTGCAGGTAACACAATGTACATCCTCAGTGGCCATGGAGAAACTAGGATTTATAAAATCAGTGAAATATCTGCAATCGAGGGGAATGCACATCGACCTCATAGCCACGGACAGACACGTTTCAATTGCCAAAACAATGTGAGAGCAGTTCCCACATGTTAAACATCAATTTGATGTATGGCATCTTGCTAAATCAATCAACAAGAAAATCTCGGCTGCAGGGGAAAAAAAAGGTTTGGAAAGTATTTCAGAGTGGTCCCAGTCTATCAGCAACCATCTTTGGTGGAGCTCCAAAACTTGTGAAGGGTCAGTGGAAATACTACTTGAAAAATGGTGGTCACTGATGCACCACTGTACCAACGTGCACCGAGGGTCAGAAAACCTACATTTCCACCAATGTGAACATGGCCCTTTGTCCCCAGTGGAGGCACGGAAGAAGAAGTGGTTGAATCCATCTTCACCAACACACAAAGCCATTGAGAAGATTGTTTTCGATAAAACTCTATCAAGAGATTTGAGGGGACTGACAGAATTCTGTCACACAGGAGGTTTGGAGGTGTTCCACAATATGTGCCTAAAGTACAGGCCAAAGCGCTTGCATTTCAGCATACAGGGCATGAGACATAGGACTCTACTAGCGGTCTTGGCCCATAACGAGAATCTCGGCCGTGAACAGTCTAGGACTAAGGGTAATGTAAGGATGCCTCGCTACACTAAGGCCCTTTCAAAAAGAAGTAAGCAATGAGTGATCAAACCAGTGTGTGAGGAAATGGAGTTCGACTTTGTCAAAAGCCTTATTGTTGCTGTATTAGAGAAGCACAGATATGGAATTTTGAACGTTTCTGTGCAGAGCACTGATCCATTGCCACCCAACATTGCCACTGTGCCATGTCCACCCAAAGGAGAGCTGGTTGTGAAGTACAAATCCCGGTTTAAATAATTGTAATACAATTGTCTTTTTGTAAATAAATGTTATTGTACAGTGTGCATACAAAGTACGCTAACCCTAAACCCTACCTTCACTATCCTGGGTGCCGAACAACCTGGGTGTCATCTTTGAATTCTCTCTCTATTCACCTCATATTGCTGACCTTGTCTATATGTGTATGTGTATATTTATGTTGATGTAACTAATTTTCGCAATCTCTTCTAAATGCTGGGCACTGTTAACCGAGGGGAGGCTTGCGTATTGCAAATAATAAAACAAACAAACAATAAATCTCCCTTTCAACTCAACTCCTCGGGTACTTTATACTTTCCCTGACCTTCCCCAAAAAATTAAAAGTCTCAAAAGTTATGGTTCTTTAGGGCTTCAAAGCTCACAGACAACGAGGACAAAATTGGGGGCCTTAGAACGCGCCAAGCAAACCGTTGCAGATGGGAGAGAAGCCAGTTCACATTTGCACATTGAGGCGCACTACATATATGGATTCGAAACTTCAAGTTCTCACAGATGGCTTTACTACGGGATGTTGCAAAGAAAGAATGTATGCTCATTTCTAGTGAAGGTCAGCGGCTTTGATTTTCAGCTTGCGCCCTGAAGAGGCCCACAACTCGCACTGGCAGTATAAGGTTCTATTGTTTTTTGACCTTGAGAGACAGGGACCCTGCCGAAAGAACTTCATTTGAGGGGGCAGTGGGGGGTGCAATAACGTAAGAGACGATAAGGCAGAAAATTCTGAAACTAGACCGAGTTTCATGTTAGTTCAGTATACGAAAAATCATTGTCAAGAGCACAGTGGGATTTACGGACTGCATTACGCAGAGACACAATGGAAATTGCAAATATAATGTAAGTAACTCTTTAGACGCTTTTATACCGGAATGAAGAATCAATGAATGGATGCATGAATAAATGAATGAATGAAAAGCTTTGAAAACGTTTGTGGGATCGTCCTTGTAGCGGGCACATGGGCATGCAGGTCCACATTCCACACGCATGTAGACAAAAAGTTGTTTCTCATTGTGTACTAACCTCGATTTATTTTGTTAGTTTTCGCATTGATTTTAGAGCCGAACATACTCCATTGCACTATCCTTGAAAGCAAATAGTTTCAGCTCGGCCGTAATAAATAAAATGAATAATATTAATAAAGATCTGCTGGCGAGACTAATTATAAATTTTATGTTTTCAAAACAGGTATATCCTTCCCTTTTGCCACTGCCACCAGTTTCAGACGCAGGCAGATGTTTTTTTTAACTGCCAGCTGCAGCTTAATGTAAACAACTGCACCATCCTGATGATCTTATGGGACGATCGCCAAGGGCCCATATGCCCTTACGCGGTACTAGCGGCTAGAAGCAACATATCAACCTTTACGCTGGCCTAGTGCCTACTTGATGGAACAGCATTGCGGTTCAACGTGCGACAAAAGTGCTTCTTTGAACGAAAACCAACACCCTGTGTACCATGAAGGAACAGCGCGTGACTCCCGATAAACTTTTACTGATTTGCGGATAGAGATAAAAGAAAATAAATGACTTTCGGAGTTCATATGGCAATTGCTGAATATTCTATAAACATTTAATGTCAAATAAATGTACTTTACCAAATGTACCGTGTTGCTGTTTGATTTTAAAGTACAGTTTCATATTCCGAATTGTGGCGCGCTGTGTTGTGAGCTGATCTGTGTTGGTTTCCGGGTTCTGTGTGAAGTTGCGTAGAAGACGACTGGGCGCGTTTGCCTACGCAGCACAGAAACGTCACGGAGAGAGGCGGGGAATATGAATGTTTTGATAATGTCAGGCTCAGGGGCGGGGGATATGATTTAGTGCCGCAAAAGCAGGTCAGCCAGGGCGATGGGAGAAATGATAGGATTATCAAAAAATGGCGGCTCCCTGATGCCTGTTTTCGCGTGCGTTTAATGGACGAAAACTCGGGTAAGGTCCATAGGAATTTTTTCTAAAATCGAGCGACTTAGGCTTAAAAACACATGGCCGACCAGTAGGGGCAATAAAAAATTTTGACCGAACCATTCCTTTAAGCTCAAGCACCACATAAGAGGAAGCTCTATACATACTGATTATATTCGTTTTTCATTGAATAATGCATGTGCTGGAAACATTTCTGTTGATAATTAAAGCTGTTACATGCACTGTGTGATGATGAATTTTTGTGATTTTATGTTGACGAAATAAAGATATATATATTTTGTATGAATTGGTTAGGATCCATATATTGTACTGTGGGTGAAAGCAATGCATTTTGGCACTATGAGTTACACAGAGAACCAGAAGGTTCCAAAAGTATGAGCTATTAGGGTGTAAGCATGAAAAAGCAAGGGACCCTCTAAACAAAGTTGATGTACGATATTGTGTTAAATTAGGAGGGCTGTTTAGAGTGGTCCATATAAATATTCCCTCTAGTCTCCCAAGTGTGTGTGAGTTTCCAGGTTTTCCTTATGACAGAGGAGATTTCTGGCAGTGTTATTCCTTGCAAGTTCGCTTTCTCAAGACAGGCGGGCTGATGTGGCCTGAGGAAACAATGCCCCAGTCTATAGCTGGTTTTGAGAGCCTTGGGGTGTCATGACCATGTGGAAGTGAGTGTGTGGTCCTCATCACATTATCACAGTGCACGTATGGAGTCAGCAGCTGCGTCCTCGGGGACTCACACATGAGGACGTTTGATTCGACATACCTCAACCCAGGGCAGTTTCTAGACAATGTGGCACAAGACGAGACGCTAGAAAGAGCTCCTCCCACAATGCTCTACTCCCATGTCACAAAACCCACACTGCCAATCCCTCCCAAACCTGGTTATGTCACTGCAATTTACAGTTTTATTGGCTTGTACTTAAAAGCAATAAGATGACAACAACATAGACATCAATAAAACAAACAGGAATTCACCGTCTCATTTTCATTCTAATAATTTAAGCAAAGGGCATTCCGCTAGATTGGGAGGCCACAAAGTAATGGAGTCTATTTTTCTGAGACTGTTTCAAATCAATCTCCTCTCTGTTTAGCTCCCACCTTGCCATCCTCGTCATTATGTTTTCCACGACTCTCTGCATCTCTTGCCCTTTCACCTTCTTTCCCACATAACTGGGGATGTCTTCTTTTTTCTTTCTCTCGGCAGCTATGTGTGTCGGCTTTTTAATGATCTACTTCTCCTGCTATGTTTTCATCCTATTAGTAATCTTTTCCCCTTTCTTTCTTTCTTTCCCAACGCCTGTGTTTGGTTTAATATGGTGTTGCTTTTCGTCACCCCTAACCTCTCCCTCTCGGAGTCTTTCCTTTTGCTTTTCTTCCTCACCACTTTTTTTCTTTCTCATGCTCTTCTTCCATAGTTGTTCCGCTGCACGTGTTTTTGTTATTTTTTATTAATCCTGTCTTTCCCCCGCCTCTCGACCTGCATTCATTTGCAGCATGGGCAACAATGCTTTGGCTCGGGGTCTTCTCCACACCGCATCTGAAGCAGGCCTAGGACCCAAGCAATCGCATTCCTTTACTGCTGTAACACGGAGACTATTCGCCAAGTTGATTTCGTGCCTGTCGTTACACATAATGCAGATTTCTTTGGGCATTAAAAATTATTATTTCTTTTATTGACTTGAAGGCTATTGGTGTTCAGGCCATTACAAAGTGTTACCTGCAGTCAGGAGTAGACCTCCTGCAGCACGTTAACAATGTACCTTCAGATCATATGTGTTCAAAGTAAAAAAGCAGGCGGGCATGCAGGTGTCCCTGCTCAACACTTAACGTAGCCATTCATGCTGCCTTCATCACCAAATCTGACTGCAGCACCTGAGCAGCTATACATTTGAACATCGATGACTAGAACATTAGCATCCAAACCCAGGGAAATCAAAGCCCCCTAAAGGACTGCTCTCTCCACACATGCAGCATGGAGGCCCAGGGAAGTCAGACTCACGCTACTGCCCTTGTGTATTTCTCAATCAGTAGGTGGCAACTCAAACACTGTTAGCCAGTCCCCACATTATTCTTCAACGTATATCCACAATAAATCAGAACCTCATTCCCCTCACACAAACTTTCCAAATGGGGAAAAAAAGGCAAATTAAAATATGTCAATTATTCTAACGGTGGTGTTTATCAACACAATAGATTGATAGCAAGCAGGGAAATAAATGTCTCCTGTTAGAAGTGGGATGATAATTCCTGTGGCCCTGGTATTTGGCAAACTACGTAATAAGAGAACAGCTTTAACGAGGTTTAAGGATAGAAATGGGGCTAAAATATTGGTATTGGTCTGAGCCCAGAGTCAAACTGCTTGTTTGACTGGCAATCTCAGGTATGTCTTACTAAGACCAGGCCGGCCAATTCTCTCATTAGGGCACAATTGTAGCAACGGGGCCTAAAGTCCCAATGATCGCCTTCCTTTCAGTAAAGGGACTTCTCATTCAACCAAGGCTCCCAGGAAACGCACACAGAATGATTAGGAACAAGAAGCCTTTTCTCAAAATGTGTAATAACGTGCCAGACATCTTACTGTTTTTACTGACTGTTGCTATTTCCCAGTCGCACCAGATCCTTGCTCCTCTACATTTTTGGCTCGTTTAATACAGTTGTTATATTTGGACTTCTGGATATGTATTGCTTGGGGGTGGGGGGTCCCCTTTTTTCATTGACCGCTGCAAGATTCATTTCTTGGCCTCATAGCAGCCTTTGTCATATCAGCCCAGCTTTTATTCTTTTTCTTTGCTAATCTTGCCACAGGCTGTGTAATTAGATGACATATCTGAGTATCTAAACTGGCCACCGCGCGCATACCATTGTACTCTGAAGCCAATCATTCCTGTAAATCTCACTGTCCTCGCAAATACGATCATCACCATTAAACCGTTTAAACATATTCTGCCCAGATCCCTCACACATGCCATGTTTAATAGATACATATATTGATGGCCAATAAACTCCATATTATGTAGACAGGTTCATTGTGAACACCAGTGAATCACGATCGCTCTCAGGTCTCTGATAACCTCTATATCAGTAATCGTGGACCAGTTTTCAAGTACAAATACAAACAGTTCATAATGGAAGGCCTTTCAACCTTATAATAGGTAGAAGCGTGTTGGGATTATCACTGTTCAGGCACCCAGTAGGTATTTGTCCTGCTGTTCTTTCATCCATCCTTAATAGGGAAGGGTCAATATTAACAACATATGCAGAGTAACAAACTTGAGTCAGAATACACCTACTGGCGTCTTCTTCGAGATCAGACATTGTATTGGAAGAGCCATTTCCTAGTTCAGTATTGAACTCACCTCCTATAATAACTAACCTATTTCGACCAAGACTAGACAACTCCTGCCTCATGGCAGCTATATGGTTACCCAACAGGCCAATAACTTTCATAGTACCCCTCAAATGGCTACTGTAGATATGTATGTAGTTTTTGGTACAGCGCATTATATACATAGAGCCTGGCTGTTGAGATGTATGAGCATGTGATTAATCATGAATTTGCTTAGGAATGGCCAATGTGGATGACGCTGCGAGAGTTCTCTCTTCATCCCACAACGGCCTATTTTATGTCCCATGCCCTATTACATTTTTTATTTAGCCAAACCAATATCATATCAGAGATATCTTGAGAGTATGTGATCAATTATGAATTAACTTAGGAATGGCCAATGTGGACGAAGCATTCGAGAGTTCTCTCTTCATTCCACAACGGCCTGTTTTATGTTGTATGCCCTATAGCATTTTTCATTGAACAAAACTTGCATTATATTTGAGATATTTTATTGATTGCCACGGTACCTTGTGATTTAATTGCGATTCTCTTTTTTGTATATTTGCACTTTTATGGCTTCATAGTCGAAATAAAGTTTTAGGATGATGACATTATACAAAATAATAATCATGGCACTTTTGTGTAAGAGCACGATCACTTGGAACATTTCCGCAGGTGAAAAAATATGTTTTACTTCAAATCCTTGGGAAAGGTAAACCTCTATTTACAAACTCATGGGAAACCTTGCTCTATTTAACAAGTAGGCCAGGGATATAAATTCTTCTACAACCATACAAAAAAGCATTAGTACACAAAAGTCTCTTATAACATAATAATCTGTTATTCGCCGGTCAGAGAGCACAACGAGCAGAGCGCCTGTTACTGATATCTGTGCACAGCCTGCTGATGCGGGTTCGAACACCGGCAGGGCCAACTCAACCTTTCATCCTTCCGAGGTCGATAAATTGAGTACTATGCCATACCCTGCTGTGGGATAATAATATCAACTGTTATCTCAGTGCTCAGATGCATGCGGGCTTGTGGCGCTATATAAAACTAGATATTATTATTATTCCATTAAAAACTCTAACTATTCTAGGTGATTTTATTTGCTTTTCAGGCAAACATGACCCCAAAAAGAAATAACCCAAGTTACTACTTTTACTCTTTCTAAAAACAGTAATTTCAGAAACAGTTCAAGGCAAAGCCCGAGGATCATAGGCTTTCTCTCTTCCAAGCTGTTCCATTGAGAGAAAGAGGGCAAGAACTGCAGATATATTAGATATCAGCAATAAATACGTGCTTCATTCTGCCTTCCGGTGGCCAAGTTTCTACCTGCAATACTCCAATTAACCTGATTCCAGGGAACCTTTTAGAGTACAATCTTACTGGTAATCCTGGGTTCACCCATTCAGGGTGGAGCCTTGGACGTGCCCTTGTTTAACAGGTCCAATACACCATGTTGGATTGGGGGTTAAAATTAGCCAAAGGGCAAGGGTGCTATTGCTATGACCTAAGATATAAATTCACCACCAGTCTACGGAGGGACTAATATTCCTTTGACCAACTGTTCGGATATAAAATGGACCAAGGTACAATCATTAGGTATATCTTTCCTCCTATTACCCATATATTTCGCTCTTAGAACCATCAACATGTCTCCCCTAGACTAGGCACAATGAGGCCTACGATGCACGAAGCACGATAGTGCCTTCCTCAGAAGACCATCATGGCCTTGTCTTATTTCCTCGGTCAGTCTTGGAGCATTAGTTAATATGACTAGGTTTGGGGTAAAAGAGCATGGTAATTGGCAACAAATTTGACCCAAAACTAAGCTTCCATACTGACATTTACCTCCACATTAAAATGTGGTGAGTAACATTCATGCTTTGGAGTGGGGTTATTATTGAAAGCATTTAGTTCCCTTTCACATATTTTACGAGAATGCCATTTTCTTTTGAGTGCTACATTCGGATCTGTCGGTGTACGAACATGCAAACAAATCAAAACAGGGCTCTCCCAGCCCTTTCACCTGCTGGCACTGTGCCTCAAGAAAGGCTTAACGATTAGACAATGGGCCTCATCATGAGTCTGGCGGTAACCCTTAAATGTGGCGGTAGCGCTATTACTGCCGCATTTAAGGGTCCGCCAGATCATGGCCTTGGTAGATTTCCCCCAGCCCTAAACTGGGGGGAAATCCGTGGCAAATGTGGCAATTTTTGGCACTATTACCGCCAGTGGGAAATCCGCCGTCAGTAACAGTGCGAATTTTCCCAATTCCCGAATGGGACCAATGGGGAATGGGCACTAGCCATTCCGTCAAACCCGTGATCCGGCGCTAATAGCGCCGGGGGTTTGGGGCACTAGCGGTAAAAGTGCCGGCGTTACCGCCCAACTCCTGATGAGGCCCATATGCAGCACATGATGGAGCAAGAACTCAAGGATGTTTAGGGATTTATCAATCACGAGTTCCAGTGGTTTTTCTTTTATCATGGATTCTTTAATAATAAACAGTGGGCTGTGGGATGCACAAGTAACATTTTCATGTGTTTTGATCTCTGGGGCACCCTCTCTGCTCAATAGTACTTTCAGGGTGTCCAACATGGCTCTTTACTGCTCTATTTTAGTGCTCTCATCTTGTGTGTGTCACACTCAATTACATGCTGGTATACCTACATTGTTGGCCTTCTTAGGCACTGCAAAGGTATCTGCTTCTGCGGGAACAGCATCCTAGTGGTTGGAATCTGCGTGATCTGATGAGCGCACTGATCCCGGGGGAAAAGCCTGTCGTTGCAAGCAGGATGTTGGGGCTGCTTGAGGAATAAGGTGCAGGGAGAGGCGAGAACTGAGCGTGGGGCATTTTCTGTGGTGTACAGCGATCTAAAGGTCAGAAGTTACTGATCTGCCTAGCACATCAATGCATAGGAAGCAGCGCGTCAGCACATGGGGCTGAGTGCACAGGCTGTTTGGGCTGTTCAGGCAGAGCGGCTTTGGTGGATGAAGTGAAGAAGGAAGGGGGTTGATTCCTAATATATTGGATCTATGCTGGCCTTACCAGACATCAGATGTGCCACAGAAACGCTGAAGAAGAAAGGTGAGTGTGGGAGGCTGTCTACAGAAGAGTAAGGGACGCCATGCTCGCCTATCGATACACGCCAACCAGGTATGACACATTTGCTTCCTGAATGCGCTCACTCCTTGCCCTTGCATTTTTACATTGGGATAAAGGAAGTTCGCTTTTATTTCAGAATCTGTTTTAAACACTGATCTCCATTAAAGAAAACGACATTATTTTATTGGAAGACACATGCAAAAGCACATCATATAATTATTTAAAGAAATCTCCATTTATGCAACTTCAACAAGATGGATCGAGGAGGCTACATCCTGTGCAGTAAGGTGGGCCAATCATCGAGGAGGATACATCCTGTGCAGTAAGGTGGGCCAATCATCGAGGAGGCTACATCCTGTGCAGTAAGGTGGGCCAATCATCGAGGAGGCTACATCCTGTGCAGTAAGGTGGGCCAATCATCGAGGAGGCTACATCCTGTGCAATAAGGTGGCCCAATCCTTTCATTAGACACAGCTGAAACTGATGAACCCTACTCTAATGTCATATGAGCCAGTAACATCCATGGAGGGATTGAAAGGAAAAGGAAAGTTGGGAGACAAAAAGGTAAATGGACTCAGAACAGGAAAAAATACTCAATATTTTACTAATTCTAAGACTAGGGTTCAAAGTAAAAGTGGTGCACGGATTGAGAACTGTATTGACGGATTGACAAGTATGATTAGTTGGTAACATACATGACATGCGCACATCAGGAATGTTGGAGTCGCCAGCAGATACACCTACAGGTACTAAGGATAACTAGTTATGACAAACATGCTTAGGCTGGAACAGGAATGGAAGAATATTGCATCACCACCGACATGCATAGCTCAAGGATAGGTTCATGTAAAGCATCTTCTATATGCATGACTGCGGCGCCTCCTTCATTGGGAGCAGCACACCCTGTTTAATTACTCCTGGTGAAATTGCATGATGTGTTACCGAAATAAATGTCATCACATCTGGACATTTCAAAGGAAATATATATTAAATGTGGAAACATGGAATCCCTTTTAAAGAAATCAGTAGACAGTCCAGGGATGAGTTTGGGGGCACTTAGGAGGGTGTGGGGGCGATAATTTACATCTCCTGAAAACTCCCGAATGAATGAATGGAGACAATCGACTTAGAGGCACTCTCAGGATTTTGGAAATAGACCATAGAGCCATGTCTGGTATTTGTGGTGATTCTTTCGATCAGAATGGGTGTCTTGATGGGAGAGACATGGAACATAAGCGGAACATAAGGGTGTATACTTATGCCGACACTATCTGAAAACCAATGAGCTAATTATCAATTTAGAGAATACAAAACTAATGGTATTTGGGGATTCAAAAAAAGTTGTAAAAATAAATACACATTGAGTGTGGAAAATCAAGCATTGGAGGAAATAACATACTTGGGCTTTAAAAGTGATAAAACAAAATATCAAAATCGGAAATAACATATTGAAAAGTGAGACCTTTCTAGAGAAAATAGATGCAGACATTGAGGGTTATTCATGGCAACCATTATTAATGACCTTCAAAATGAAAATAGTGCCTATTCTCCTATATGACATTAGTACTGGTCTAACCACATAGAAGGTAGCAAAGTACGCCATCTTTGTGGCCCACCTTAAGGTTTGGAAGTGGAGGCCATTCGATCAAGATTCAAGGTTAAATCATTATATGCACCTGCTCCAATTAGAAACTTTTGTTTATTTTATAAAATTAAGTAAGCTGTGAGGAATTCTCATTTTCAAATCTTAAACAAGGCAATGCTGTTAAAGTTGAATACTGCATTACTTTCTTTTATGGAAACATTTGAGGGGTTATGTTGGACAATAAGGATATTTTTGATGGAGCCAACAAAAATGTCCGGCTCCACAATGAAGGGAATTGACTTTTTCTGGGGAGACGGGACTTTTCGGATCCCTGGGGCCTGATGGAGAGATCGACATCAGAGGTGCAGGAGGCAGCAAGTGTTCCCAGCCTGCTCTCCCAGAAACCTCAGCAGGACGTGTACTGACCTGCTAAGGGCGGGCATGCTCGTCCTTTCTGCATAGGGATGCATAATAGCTCAGCAGTTCAGGGGTTAATGTCTTCACCCGGGCTCTTTGTTATTTAATAGGAACCTGTTTTGGCAGGGAGGGCCTGTAAGAGACCCAACACAAATGTCGGAAGAACCCTTTACCCAGTTAAGTCACAGCTGCTTTCTAGTAGGAATGATTTTCTTGGGCCCACGTGCAGATGAAGACCACCACTTGGGTTTCCAAAGCAGAACTGAATGACAGAGTAAATCTCTTATTACAACTTTAACAAGCTGACTGAGGGGTGATGTGTGATTGTTTTTTGCAGAGAAATGTGTTCATCTTTTCTGGCGTGGGGCAAGTGTTAAGCACATGATGCATAACTAGTTGCCTGCCTCTTCAGAGCTCCCCCTCACCCTGTGGAAGGCTGGTGTAGCTCATCCAGTCCTGTGCTGCTTTCATGGAACAAGTCCTAAATATTTGAAATGGAAAACGAAATACCTTTCAGAGTGGCTAACCCGTCTAACACGGGAACAGTTCAAACTCTTACAGCATGGAAAAAACGACTAAAAGCAGGTGACTATCAGGCCAGCGCTTGTGGGGTGTGGCTGTGTCTGGTTACGCACCAACAGCAATTCCTGGCTTTCATTATTGCGTTCTGGTACTTGTGCATAGGCCTGCATTTTTTATAATGTGCACAAGAATGCAAAACAATACCCACTGCAAAAGCCAGGACCTGCAGAACATGATTTGAGAGCCCCGTTTCTGCATATTTTGGAGAATCAATGGTTTTGTCCAAAATGTTAGCTTTGGTGGGTTCTGGATTTCCAGTATTGCGAGTCACTTTGCGTGCAGATTACTGTTGCATTGCAGAAGTCAAAACATGTACTTCTGGTGAAAGAAAATGTGTTCATCCCATGGTGCCAGGTACACATAAGGGAATAGTTTCTTACCTGTATCTCCATTTCTCCAGCATTGGATCTTTCCTGGATTCACATGCTTAGAAAATTCCCCGTTGTCAGGCTGGGAACCCTTGGGTTCCCAGCCTGACAACGGGGAATATTCTAAGCATGTGAATCCAGGAAAGATCCAATGCTGGAGAAATGTATGTTACTCTTCAGCCACGAGTGTGCAACATGCATGTATTTGTGTTTATCCTAGTAAGGCCTACCCTACCTTTCTTTTTTCTGTTGCCGATAAATGGAGTTCTACTGACTTAGTTGATTGCAATTTCAGGTGTTTACAATGCAGTGAAGCAACAATTCCGCGGTAGCAAGCAGTTGCAAGGTTTGCAACAAAAGCAAGTCCTCATCGCTATTTCAGGAAACTGAAGATGATGCGAGGGTAGGGCAGAAGTCTTCAGAGGTGCCTGGGGAAGACGGGTGATGGGAGCAGGCCTCTGGTGATGTTTGTTTGATGGGCACCCAGTAACAGGAAAGACTCTGATTTTTAAACAGAGCACTATTAATGCATCAAAGGGGCTCTCATCAAGGCCCCGAGAGAAGCTGTTCGGTTAATGTAAATTACCTTTTAACTATTGGCCGAACTAGTTGGCAGCTATGATCAAACGAAGTAGGGCAGCGAGAGGGGTTACTGCCTATATGAGCAATTGGCACTCACTACGATGTCGTAGCGATCGTTGCAGCAGAAAACATCTAGACAGTAGTTGTGTCATGTCCGAAGAATATGGGCTCCTACCTTGCTCGATACTCCCTTGTTGTGTGTGTGTGTGTGTGTGTGCATTTGTAAGCTAGGATTACCATTTGCTACTTATTTTAATAATGAGAGCAGCATTGTTTTTTTTTGTTTTTTTGGCGTTCCGATTACTTTTTTTTCTGGGAAGATCACTACTTCCAATTTTGAGGTTGGGCATACTGGCCTACTGTTAGAGCATGTTCAGCTGTCAGTGCTGACAATATTTTGGGCCTCATTCCGAGTGTGGCAGTAAGCAGTAAAATTGACGGTAACAGAGTTACTGCCAATTTTACCTCTACGCCAAATTATAAGATCGGGCCATGGAGAGGAAGATTTACATCCAGGAAAATTCTGGAGATTAATACTGCCACACATTGTCAAAAAATCAGCAGAATTGATGAATTAGCACCGTGGAAATTTCTGCCACAGTAATTCCGCCAAAAAAAGCCCCATTGAGTCGAATGGACTCTATAAAAATGGGGAACTACACTGCCACCGCATTTGTAATCAAGCAATAAATCTGCCGGAATAAGTGGCAGTAATGGTAATTCAGCTGCGTGATATTCTGTCAGATTTACCGCCAGAATACTAGACCATGAGGCACATGATTGGTTGGCAGGAATCGGGGAAAGACCAGATGCCTGTAAGGCTGTGATTTTGATCCCTGCTCCGGACACAGGCATGCCCGGTGATATGTCACATGTGAAGGCGATGGCTTGTGTTCACCTGAAAACCGGAATAGATGTCCCGTGATTATCGGTTACCAGGCTGGGACTCCCTACATATGATGGAGCTATCCACCGCAGAGTGAAAGAACTGAACTGTATGGGCAAAACATGGTGGTGTTGCTCACGCCTGTCAAGTTCAGAGGATGTTGCATTAGGAAGTGCTTTGTTTGAATTTAACTCACTAACTGTTTCTTACTGTCTCGGAAACAAAATAAAAGCAAGCCAACTGTGATGTCAGAGCCGTGGTTATGGTGTGTGCATTATATTGGTTGGTTTTACTAGCATTGGCGTGGCCCTGTATCTGGAGCTTGGAGTGGCTTTGCATATGTGCCTTCTCTGTCTAAGCAGCAGAATAGACCGTCCGAGACAGGACTGGATTCAGCGGCTTCTTACCTGCTTTCTGGCACTGCACAATCTTGTCATGGATGGTGTCTGCCATTTCGATCAGGACCCGGCTTTCTTGAATCATCTGCACAGAAGCAAAATGGAGAAGACAGCTGCAGTTAGTCGAGGTGGGGTGCTTCCAGCTAGGGTTGGGCGACATATCGAGTTTTGGATATATATCAATATATTTTCAAAAGTGATATAGGTAGGATTAGACAATATCATTAACATCGAGATATATACACATATATATATATATCTGTCACCCACTACATTAAGATGATGACAAATCAATATGACAAAATGCCACTTATTGTCTTCTTCAGTGCATATAGTAATGGGGATGCTACTTGCATTTTTTTGTTAGTATTGCCATTATTATTGAGATGATCTCCTTTCAAGTTAATTTTAGGATGAAGTTAACTGACAACTACTGTTAGGAATGTTTTACATTTACTCTTCAGGATTAGCATTGTTGGCAGCTCACATGTAGCTGTCTTACAACTGAGCATTTAACCCACATAAACAATATCCAGAAATATATCGTATATCGCCAATCAGTCCAAAAATATTGAGATATGACTGTTGGTCCCTATCGTCCAGCCCTACTTCCAACATCTTCTGGCTGTCACACTGCGGAACACAAAGCTGATGAACTGTCAGGAAAGGAAAACTAACACCTTTCAACACAATTGATGAAAGCATAAATTAACCCTGCACATGGTTCGCTGCAGAGGCACTTGTTTCTCTGGCTTGCCAAGTGCACAAACTGTGGTCTAAGGGAATTGCAATTATGGACTAAGCTTAATAACACCTGCCCCCCCCCCCCCACCTCAAACATCTCACGGAGTAGTCAACATGATCTCGCAGAGTAGTCGACGTGAATAACAATGCTTGGCACATGGCACAAGTCTAGCCTGTCCTCAAAGAGTAATGTTTAAAGCTGTAATGAGGTGGCACAGGCTCATTAGATAATGAGGCCCCTGCACCCCTCCAATGACCCTCTTTACTACTGGAGGGACACCACCACCACAGGTGTCAAGTGAGGCATGCCAGTGGTACGGTTTTCTTTTTCTTTTTTGCTGAACTCTCAATTTTCAACATGTCACGCACAACAATAATTTGCATGCCTGTGTCAAACAATAACAACATGTAGTGAACCTTTTACACACTAAAAATACATTAGCAAAACCCAGAGGAGCTTTTTTAGGCTTGCAGCACTTTGAAAAATGGTACTCTTAGTGCCGGCCCTAGGATTTGCAAGACCGTGGGCTGCATAAGATGTGCAGGGCCCCCTATTTGTATAAATGGTGACCCGTGATATACCAGAAAATTATTTCACAGAATGAGTCTTTAATATACAAAATATCATGGGCAGTGACATTAAAAACACGCTGCCTTTAACAAGGCAGTAGACAAATACAATGTGATGTCCAGTATCTGATTTGTCACTGCTACGTGGCAATACCAAGAGTGAGGCTTTGTGTTGTAGGATCAGACAAACGATCGGGGAACCTCATCAATGTACCCCTGACCCTTCATTGGAGGGTGTGAGCAGGTCACAATTGTTTGGCGGGGTGCAGGAATGAAAGGGGAAGCAGGGAATCCCATTACAGAATGTTTCAATGGCAATTTAGCAGGTTAGGTGACTGTTGCTGAGATGCTATGTTTAAAGCTTCCTGTAAATCATATGGCTTTTTTCCCATTGCTGCTCAAAATGTGCTGTAAAATGTGCTGTTTTGACTATGGGATGGATGTGGCTCCCTCGTATCACTATGTGTGGGAACTTCTGACCCCATAGCAAAAATCAAAAGCTGGCACCTATTAATATACGCACAGTAAGTGAACCTATCTTAAAGTGAAATACACATGTTGTATTCAATTGACCTTTACCCTTTCGAAGAACGTGCACCAGAGAAAAGAGCATTGGCATTTAAAAAAACATTAATCGACACCAGAAAATGACCTGAGAGGGGAGATGGTCCAATAACTACGCTGGCAAAGTGTAAAAGGTGCCCACCTTTTAATCCCAACAATCAATAGTGAAATATTCCCAGGAAAACAAAATCCCAGTAAGAGACACGAGTTTTGATGACACTTTTATGTTCACTTGTTGGTAAGCATCTGCACTTGGACAGCCTGTGTGAAAATCTTGTAGCCGAACACTTGAGCAAGTTTGGTGGACTCAAAAATACCCAAGCAGGGTAGCGGCCACCCTCTGAAAAAAAGTGTGCCCACCCACATGTATCCTCTACTTTTGTCCTAAAAAACAACACATGGCCACAATGAGTGAAATAACATCTCTAGGATTGCAACCTCTGGGCATACATATATAAATGACTTGCTTGCCTGCTCATCGATTGCCCTTAACTCCTTGTTTGCCTTTGAACAGTACTCTGTTTTTATAAATATGATCTAAAAAGTACACACACCATAGTAAGGTATTCACACAAATATATAAATCCTTATAGAAACATGTTAGGCAAAAACTGGCCAATTGTGGCATTATGCTCATTTTCTTGAATGGGAGACTACAAATACCAGAATGCAATTCAGCAGAAGGCAAAACATGGCCTTTGAGTTTCGAAAATGTACTTTCAAGACTTAAGACTGTTGTGAGAAAAGGTTACTTACCTGTTTGTGTTTCAATGTTTGACAAATACAGGCTTTATATATGGTGCGATGAAAGTATTTCATACTACCAAAAATAAACTATTTTTGGTGTCTTACATATGAACATCTGAAAATAATATAGTTCATTTAAAACTCCTCTTTGAGATATATTTTAAGTGGCCTGGAGGAGGGTGTACATGTATGCAGCTAACTGGTGCTTTGTGTGTGATTTTAGATTAAAAATGACCTTTTGCATTTCTTAACATGGAAACGCTTTGCCCAAAACAACGGTCTCTTAAATGAGCCATGACGTGTAAATCGCTGCTGCTTTAAAAGCTAGGCTAGAGCAAAGAAAGTGATTAGCAGTAATGATGGGGCCTGCAGCGTCTGATGTGCTGCTGGGAGGGGGTATTTGTCTTCACTATGGCTTTAGAGGTGACACTGTGGCCTAGCTCGGAAAAAGCATGAATCGTCCAAGGAAGCAGCACTACCCCTCTTTAAAATAATGTGACCTGCTATAGTCGAGGCAGGCACTAGTGCCTGTGGGCCCTCCCCTGGGAGCAGGGCCCTGTGCCACAGCACACACTGCACCTTTTAGTTATCCATTTAAAGTGGGTCAAATCTACAAATGCTCTCGAAAATTACAAATAACCTGAGTGAAATTACATGAATTACAGACCATCATTTGACATATCGGCACCAGATACTCCAAGAAGCGGCGCATGCGCGATGGGATGTGGGATGTGCATCTGCACCATCATACATTATGTGCGCACAGTTGCAACACCTCGAAGGGACTGGCGAGTGGCCGTGGAGGGCTGAGGTTGGGCGCATAGCTTCTGCAGCCAGCTTCTGAATACGTAAGGGACATGTGTGTGCTTCTCTTTCCTGTAGCCGTTGATTGGGTCGCCTTCATGGGTGGAACCCACATCCCAAGAACCATTGCATGTACTGTGTAAACACATCGGGCCTCATACATTTGGCGGTTCAGGATTATCCTCTATGCCCGCTTAAGAAGCCAGAATCGAAAAATGAATACCGATGCAAAATGCATTTGCCACTTTTTGCAAATCAGTGCTGTACATGTCCCCCCTGCCTGTGTGCATCACAAGTGCAGAACGGAGGATAGCACAGGGGCAACACACTGTACTTGGAATCAAGATCATGCAGAGCAACAGAGGCTTAAAAAACAATTGAATAAATAAAGAAGTATAAACAAACTTTGCAGAATCAGTCTTTTTTCTACATATTTTTGATGAAGTGTAGACTAATTAACAAATGAAGTTAGATGAGAAAAGTGTGTAGTTTGTGGGCGTTACTCGCTTTGATGGGCTACAGAATGTTCTTAGCAGTTACTCTGCATGCAGACTGCTGTTGCACAATGCAAGAAAAACATTCCCTGCTGAAGTGGCTTCAGTTTATCTGGCTAATGAATTCACAAAGCCACAATGGGTAAACTGCAGCCTGTGTAAAGTGGAAATGATTCACAAAAATGTCAAAAAGCCATTGGCCACCAGTTCAAAACAAAGGCCACCATGCAAATGCATGGCCAATGGGAAGGTGCACCCCCGGACCCAGCCACTTGGCATTTGAAAAAGGGTGTAGCTCGAGCAGTGGCAATGCAAACGAGGGACACATCTACACACACAAATGGGGGAAGCGGATTCACACAAAACACAACAACAAACATGTGCTTCTGTAGCATGTGCCGGGTCCAACCTGGCGTATGTGTGGTGGGATACAGGCAATTTCCCAGGAACAACTCTAACCTTTTAAAGCGTATTGTCCTTACATGTGGTTCACTTTCCTGAAATCGGATGGCGTTTGAAGGTTAAAATGTCTTTTGTTCACTTTCAACTTTTGCCCTGTTTCCTTTGTTTTTAGCCTGAATGAGTTCGATTTTCATGCTAAAAGGTGGCATGCACAAAATGCCCACGGTGCATGAAGGATGCATTGCGACTCACCCTGCATGTACCACAGCCGCAGTTTGCATGCATATAAACAGCAAACATGAATGAATGTCCTTGTGGTTTGGCCCATGCATGCAGAGTTACGAGCCCTGCACACAATCTGCATGTACATGTATACCTAGTCTTTCATACCACTGAGGTTGATACCGTTTCTACCGAGGCCTTTGGAAATCCTAACAACTAATGCTTACAGTTTTATGAAAAAGGAGAAATGCTGTAGCAAGCCTGAAGTAAACACTAATAGTGAGGAGAGGTTAAGGAGGGAATTGGGGCAGTAGAGTAACTAGATGAAGTGATGGATGGGGTAGATGGAGAAGAAGTGACCCAAGGGTGGTGGGTGATAGTGAGATAGTAGTTTATAAAAATTGTTATAGGCCCACCAGATGTCTTCCACTGGCCCTGCACAAACCAGTAGCAGCCCTTCCAGCTGCTCATCCTGTGTGTGTGCAGGCACCTTGTGCTGAGTCTCCAGGCCCCGATGGTCCCAATCTCCTAGCCCAGGTTGTGAGCACCCGTGTGGACTACCAGGATTTCTAGTTGCAAGGGCCCTATGCCCTTTAGATGGTGTGTCTTTATTGAGACGGAACCACAGCTGCTGGAAATTGGCCCCGAAGATAAAGGGACAGTTTTACAACAGCTTGGAGAGATATGTGCAAGACAACAATTTAATAATCAACATAGAGAAAACACAAATACTCAGATGCTTAGGTTCAAATAGAACTCAAGACAAAAAATGTAAATGGACTTAACAAAATATAGAACTATCCATTATAACTGAGTATAAATATCTAGGTATGCTGATACATAATACCATGTCTGACACCACTTATGAGCAGAATCTACATCATGAAATTGACAACCTTGATATCGCAAGCCAAGATACTGCTTTATAGATATGGAACATTTTTTTGTAAGCACATAATGTTGTTTTTATCAACAAAAGGTCATACCAATTCTACTATATGGTGTTGAAGCCACACTGTACAATTCTGCACATAAGTGGGATGTGTTGGAAGGACGATTTTGGAAAAAAATTGTCAATTTACCAAAATATACACCACTGTCCATTTTACGTTTTGAATTAGGTCTGTTGTCATTAACAGTTCATATAATGTGGAAAATGTGCAGCCTTTTAAGAAAATGCTTGCTTAGTCTAGGACAACAAAATGCTATTGGCCTAGCGTACGTGTAGTCCAAGAAGTTCGTGTGAAGTTTTACACGCTATTGGCCTAGCGCGAGCGGGGTACGTGTATTCCGAGGGGTGTGTGTGAAGTTTTACATGCTTTTGGCCTGGAGCGAGCGGGATATGTGTATTCTGAGGGGTGCGCAAGGAGTTTTACACGTGTTTTCGCTGGCACGAGCGGGGTACGTGTATTCCGAGGGGTGCGCAGGGAGTTTTACATGCGTTTTCGCTGGCGCGAACGGGGTGTATTCTGGGGGTATGTGTGAAGTTTTACACGCTATTGGCCTGGTGCGAGAGGGGTACGTGTATTCTGAGGGGTGCGTGTGAAGTATCACACATGATGTGGCAGTGTGTTCCCTCCCAGTGTGCCCACCCCCCAATGCCCCTCAGGCAGCCAACACCACAGGGGACCACCCCACATGCCCCGCAGGCAGCCCATCCACCCTGGCCATGCCCCGCAGGCAGCCAGCCCATCCACACCTGGGCATGCCCCACAGGCAGGCCACATGGCACCATGCACTTAGGAGCCCGTTTTATGTCCCCCACTGACCCCCAGTGACAGGCACCTGCCAGCAGGCCCCGACTTATGTCCCCCACGCATAACGTCATCACAATCCAGATCCATGGACCTTATGGCCACCCAAATCCCACCCCACGCCACCCCAGTCCAAACACCCAACCAAGCATTCCTTCCACTCCAAATTGAAATCCCCATGTCATGATCGATGCCAAATAACCAGTATGCGCATGAGTACAAGTCCTTCAGACCCACACAATGGCGACACATGACTGAGAAATCCCACATTGCGACATGCACGAAACCAATGAGAGAAGACCACACAAATGAAGTAAAAAATAAAAATGTATTACATACAAAAATGAATGAATGAAACGAAATTACACAAGAATTAAATGATAAATAAAAGGATGTCCGAAATCAAGGAAAAATTATTAATGGAGAATTGAATAAAATGCAAAGAAAAATGCCTCCAAAGTGTCCGTCCATAGCAGCAAATCCAAAGTAAAAAAAACCAAAACCATTCCTCCATGGTAAAAAAAAAAATATGTTAAATCAGGTCCATAACTATATACAATGTAAAAATCAAGGGTCCTTGTGCCCAACAATCCAAAGGAAACCTAAGAAAAAACCTACCTAATGAATAACTATTAACAAAAAGGTGGGGCATAGTCCATGCGCCCCAAAGGAAAAAAAAATAAAGAAAACCATCAACTACATAACTATTTACAAAGGCGGCGGGCCTTTCCCACGGCTCACTGTTCGATGTTCCGGCCCAGGGCATCATCGAACTCCATGTCGATGATCGGGAGGTGGGCCTGTTCCCTGGAGTCGAGGTCTTGCAGGGATGCAGCCATGGAATCCCTCAAATCCCTGCGAGTTTCCTCGAGGCCCTCAGCCCACCTCAAAGCCCGGTGCATGGAGTTCTCTGCCCTGACCATCTTGAGCCGTGCCCTTTCCGCCCGCCGCCTCTCCGCATCTATTTGCCGGCCCAGCCGCTGCCACACGGAAGACACTGCCAGTCCGGGGTCCTCCTGCCCCTTGGCCGATGCTGCCCCCGGGGTGTTGATGGCCCCGAGCCATGATGCCTCCCACGCTGAGCCTGCTGCTGCCTCCGACACCACGACGGCATCCGGGCTGATGGAATCCCCTGGCGCCGTCATGCACGTGCCCTGCCCGATGATGCCGGCACATCCTCCATCCTCTGGAGTCCAGTTGGTGGGGTGGCCAGCCCTGCTGGACCTCCAACTCCCGACTGCAGCAGGGATGGGATCTCCACCTGGCTGGCTGCGTTGGTTGGGGCAGATCCACAGTGGGCCCTGGTGGCATCTGGGCCGGAAGACGGCACGGAGAATGGCTGCCGTATAGTGTGCAAAAAGGAGAAAAGGGCCGCAATACTGGCCGTCACATGGAGGAAACACCCGACCATAGCCCCTCCCAACTGGGTCACGTTGCCACACAGCTCTTCGTGATGACGTGCGTGGTCCCCCCAGGAAGCAAGCATGTCATCACGAATGACACGTGTGCGCAAAGTGACACCAATCAGGACGGACTCCATCCGGTCACGGGTCCCCTCGTCCACAGGTAGAGGAGTGCCAGATGACGTGGACCTCCCCCCTACCTGCGGACGGGCCTGGGACAGGGCATCCCTGCTGGTGCATGTTGATGCAGTCACAGTGTCAGGGACAGAGACATGCACAGGCACCTCCGCGGTGACCTGTGCTGCCTCCTGCCCATGCCCCTGGACTGCACCACTTGCACCAGTGGTACCACCCCCACCAGGCCCCATTTGCGGCTCTGTAGCGGCCTCCTCCTCGTCTATACACACCACCAACATGGATGGCTCCACACCATCTTCCGCCATAGCAAGCCCCATAGTGGCAGACGCGGCACCAGTCCCCTCGCTCCCAGATGATAGAATTTCCTGGGAGGGTGACTGGTCCTTGCGTCGCCGGCCGGTGGAGGCATCCTTGCCGCTTTCCTCCACAGTGCCGTCTCCGCCCTCTTCTTCATTCACCGCTGTGTAAAGGGAGACATTGAACACAAGCATCAGGGTACTGTACAATAGTCCCCTAGACAGAAAGCAATAGCACATGAGTGGCACTGTCAAACGTCACTTCCATCATGTCTCCCAACAACACATGGGTCAGTGCAGGCAACACACATGCAGGAACCGGCATGGCACATGCAACAATAATTTGCATCCATGTCGACATCACCGTAGAAACATCCAATGGTGGCCTGAAACTCACATGCATCATGGGACATGCTGATCACATGCACACGCATCACCAGATGGTCATGCATCAGGCCCCGTATGCCCACAGACACAGTGGATACAAGGATGAGTAGGCTGTATCAGTGATTCAACACATCGTCACGGACATGTGTCATGCATCCATGGTGCACACACTACTCTGACACATGGACATGTACATCATGCATGTCCATGACAGCAGCACACATCTCTCACACCCAAAACATGTCAAAGTACAGGCACAGGCATGCATGCATGTGTGCATTCCGCATGCTGCTCAGCATGATGCATTGTAACACATACACCATCCATGTGGGTCACGCCTGACTAGACTCACATGCAGCACCATCATTTCCCTGCACACACACATCCATACATGACCCATGTCACACATGCAGCCAAGTAGCTAAATTCCACCACGCTTCGACATGCACAGTTTCAAACGTGAATGCATGAGCACTTACCGCTCGACTCCAGACGGGCCTGCATCCTGAGGATCTGGTGGTGAAGCACTGGACGAATGCACTCCAGGAGCCTCATCTGCTGGGTGGTAAGCGGGGTCCGGCGGCCCACTGCATCTGCTGCCTCCAAGAGGCGCCAGGCCTTCTTGAGGGTCCTGGAATTGTAGTCCTCCCAGCGCTTCTGGACGTGTTTGATGTCGCGAAGTACCACCCCCTCCGCGTTGATGGCACCCACTATGTCCTTCCAGATCCTCTCCCGTCCTTCCTTGTCGGCGCGCGATGGTGTGAAGAGGACATCATAATGCCCCAGAACTTGCTCCACCAGGATGCCAACTTCCTTTTCACTGAAGCTGGTAGCCCTCTGCCTCTGTGCTGGGGGGGTTGCCACTGGTGCCGGAAGGTGTTGTGTCGGACATGGCAACCCCCGAGGCAGGTGTGGGTGGGCAACTGGGCCCTGGGGCTGGGCTGTGGAGTGATGGAACACCAGTCGGGAGTCTTCTGTTCCAGCAGGGGTGGTCACAGCAACTGGACCCCTGCAGATGAGAGATGTGCATGCACCACATGGCAGGGCACGGTGGCAGCAGTCAAGCAGCAGCAGTTGGCTCGTGGGAGGCTTCTCGGGGCTCTGGGGGGCAGTAATTCGGCTTTCTGGGCAGGAGCGTGGTCTTCCATGTGTTGTCACGTGGCCAGCTTAATACAGAGTGATTTGGCATGTGGAAAAACTGCACGTCAGCATGTAATTCGAGGAAAGGCCCTTAGCGCGATGTGACATAACAGGTGCAGGCGTTTCCCTGGCACGGGTTGAGGGTCCCACGTGTGTTTCCATCGCTCTATACATGCTTTTCGTGGAAAGTGGTGCGTGTGTTTTCCAGGTGTTGGGGTTCACACATGATTACTTCACAGCGGGTGGGTGTTGGCTATGTGTTCTTCTACACACAAGGCAGACGGTGAGTCGCACAAGCTATTTTTCCCACTGCGGGTGTCCCTGTTTGTCGCGTACCCCTTTTTTACGCCCATACTAGCCTGCGTGTTGATCACATACATATTTTTTGAGTTCCTGTCTGCCACAGCATACTGCGTGTGTTTTTTTACACGCACGTGTGCTACAAGGGTCGCTTATCTCTTTTTCTTGCTTTTATGGGATGCCTGTGCATTGCGTGACACGTCATTTCTCATAGGGGGCCACAGAATGGGACATTCATCGTAGCTGTATATACATGTTTGTTGTTTGCGCACACTTTTGTAATGCACAGGGACGCTACCGCCTGCCTTTGTGTAGCGGACGTGTTTAGGCCTGTGCGTGTCTTTGGCCATGCACAGGTTTCCCCTATTCAATTCTATGAATACGTGTGGTTCATGTGCGTGTGGGCGTTCCGTGTACTTCCCAGCAGTACATCCCCAGTTACGCCCTTATTTTCACGCGTTGTTCCCCATTCCGCGCGTCCCGCCCCGTGTTCCGCCCCCTTTTTGGTGAGTGCGCTAACGTTGTGCGCTTTCGCTGTGCACGTCTCGCACGGCGTTCTGGATGTTGCAATGACGTGTGCGCCTGTGTGCGCCACGCATGGATTTGGCGCACATCACGGGGAAAACACGTGCAGGCCCTTCCATGAATCGCACGCGTGCGCTTGCTTTTTCACACTTGCGCCACCTTGCGCCACGATTTTCAGCACACATTTGTTGCATGAATCCGCCCGTTAATCTCATCCACACATGAATTTCCCAAAAAATTGCGAGATTATACATTAAACACCTTAGCAGATGAAGATATATCTATAAGGCTATTATTGGAAAATCCCAATAGGGCAAAATTGAAATTGTACCGATATTACTGGAATCAAACAAAACAGACACAAGTGCATGACGCTTAAAGATTTTGATAGCTCTCTATTTGGTCACTAGAGAATGTGATGTATGTCAGATTTTTTGGAAAAATGTCCATCACCTAAGATGCAAATGTTGTACTTACACTTTAGATTACATTTATGGCATACCAGAGATATCCTTGCTAGACGAGGTCTAATAACTAAAGAATCTAACGTTTGCCGATTCTGCCAGGATCCATCACAGAGGGAAACACTGAAACATATGATTGTTGACTGTGCCAGTTTAGCACCACAAAGGAATTTGTATTTTAGTAAAACACTCAAATTGTACTGGTCGGCTAATCAGGATGAAATCTGGCAGAATATGTTTTCTAGCAGACAATTAGCAGTGAGGATTGCAATAGTACATTTTCTTGAGTGTGCAATGCCAAAGTTGAAAAAGGACAAAAAGGAGTCCTAGATAATGTGGAAAGTAATAATTGCAAACATGGTTAATATTTGAAGCTACAAAATGATGAAAATGAAATGCACACATTGAATTTGAATGTACCAATGATTTTAAAGGTCATTATTTAAATTTGGATATCATGTATGTAAAATGTATTGCTGTTGTTTTAAAATGAACTGATTTGATTTTATGATTTGTATGTAAATTTGAGAAGTTGATTTGATTAGCCAAACAAATAATTAAAAAAAATGTTTAACATTTTTTTTTAGTGGGGGTCGAATGCTGCTTAAATGAATAGGTCTGAAACATAGCGCTTACAATGGGCATGTCTATGGCAAGGGACGTGTATTCTTTCAAGACAGCATAGTTTCCTGTAATAATTCAAATATGATTGATTGGTTTTGTCGAATAAATGCATGCATATGGAACTCAAGAGCTAAAGTTAACTAGTATTTTCTCTGTGCCCAAGTTCACCAGGCTACAGTGCATTTAATTCCCTTTGCCTGTCCATTACCGATGGCTTCCCTCCCTACTAGCTATTGGCAATGCAGATTAAAAAACCTTCTGTGCAAGTCTCTAGACAGCCACAGTAGATAAAGATCTCACAGTAATCACCAGTGTAATGCTTTTTAATGCCCTAAACACGTCTCTCCAACGCTTTGGGACATAGATTTGCCAGCATGAAATAGGTATGTTCCTTATTTCAAAGGAGGCCATTTGTGAAAAACACACACACACACCACACACACCACATATGTATGAATATGTTAGAGTTGCTGTCACAACTCTCCAGTTAAGGCTAAATTGCTTGTTTGATGTTAAAATGGAAATATACTGCCCCCTATGCCTTTTGCACCCATGGGTGGATCGTCACCTAAATTGGCCTCAACTTACATTTCAGAAAGTACTTGAAGACCCTACTCTTCCAAGAACATCTCGCCAATCGATGATAGCTCCACACAATCCTAATTCCCCCCATCTGGTGCTCTTTTCCCTACCACCCCATCCTGACTTGTACACCACTGGGTGTTCCACTATGTACAGCGGGCCACTGCTTCCCACCATGGTTTGCTCTTTATAAATTGTATGCACACATTCAATACATACATATATACAAGCAAGTTACTTGTTTATTATACAGTCATATTTGCAACTCTATAGTTAAGGTTACATTGCATGTTGTATATGTAAAAATACTTTCACTTATCACTTTTGAAGGTATGGATGGATCTTCACCAGATTTGGAAGATTGTACTGGAACTTATATATATATGTGAGCATTGTAAGAAACCATACACTTGATCCAAAGTTTAAAAAGGTGAATAAACAGCAATTTTTCAATTTCTTGAAATGTAGATCTCCATAGGGAAATGGAAAGTTTCGAATAAGATTTCTCAAAATTAGCCACTTCAGTTTGGGAATTTAAGCACAGATATATACTTTACTATACAGTGGTTTAAAAAATGTGCAAAATGTGGCAAACTTGAGATATTAAGTTGAAAAATGAGATTGTATTTATAATCTTGACATACATAGAAAACCAAAAATGTGGAATATTATGAACAAGCAAAAGCTCACGAATTTGAACACTTGTAATGTGAATAAGTAGAACACAGCTAATGCGCAATATTATGAACAGGCAGAAGCATACCAATAGGCATGACACTTTGAATGTTAATGTCTTATACAAACATACAAAGAATACCTAAAAATAGGACTCTGTGTCTCTGCAAAGAAATGCACATAGGTTCCTAACGCAACACTAATGTAGTGAAAATGTGTAATGTGAATAGTATGCAATCCTACAAGCAAATGAATAAGCAGAACACTCGTAGATGTCTAATATTATTAACAAGCACATAAATAAGCATCAAAGTCATAATATGCAATATTCAAGCATAACCATATGAACTCGTAATGTCTAATACTACAAATGGAAATGAGCAAACAAATAAGCAAAACACTCTATTATTATGAACAAGCAGACATCCCTCACTATCCCTGCAACCCTCATCACAGTCCCTCGTTTCCTTTGTATCCCTCATCCTTGTGACAGTGCCTCATTGCTTGTGCATCCCTCCTCCTCGCCACAGTTTCTGTTGCTCCTGCACTTCTCATCCTTGACATAGTCCCTCAGTACCACTGCAACTCCCATCCTAGTCAGTTCCCCATTACCACTGTATCCTTCATCCTCATCATAGTTGCTAATGACCACTGCATCCCCATCCTAGTCAGTGTCCTACTTTACCCTCACATAAACCCTCCTTGTCGCAGCCCATTATCTTTACCCTGCCATCCACCTCATCATAGTTTCTCATTATACTTACTTCCGAATCCCTCCTAATCATCTCAGCTTCTGATTACACATGGCATCACTCATCCTTGTAACAGTCATCATTAACCCCGGCCTTCCATTATCCTCATTGCAATCCCTCATTACCCTTATCCCAATCCCTCATTCTCAACACAGTCTCACTTTACCCTGGCCCTGGCATCCCCATACTCAACACAGTCCCTCATTACACCACATTCTCATCACAGTCTCTTATTAACACTGCATCCCATATCATTTCCTCGTTACTCATGTCAAGGCATTCCACAACGTGTCACAGTCTCTCCTCAAACTTGGCATCTCTCATCTTCATCACAGTCCCTCATTAGCCTTACTCCAACATGCTTCAGTCTGGTCATAGTCCCTCATTACTCTGACCCCGCTATCCCTCCTACTCATTAGTTTACCATTGCTCAGAGCATCCCTCATCCTCAGCACAGGCCCACATTGCTCCCAGAAACCATCATCCTCATCAGTGCCACTCATTAAACCTACATCCCTCATCACAGTCAATCATTAGTCCACATCTTTCATCCTCATCACAGTCCATCATCACAATTTCTGAATGCATCCTTTTCTTGGTTCCTCATTATCAATATTGTATGTGTCCTCATCATGCTCCCTCATTATTGCTACCCTGTGCATCCTCATTAATACATCCATCCTTATCCTTCATTACTCTGTGCGTCCTCATTCTGGACCAAAGATGGATAGGCCCAAAGACAGAAATGCACGAGCATATCATGGATAGGTAACTGGGACATCACATGGATAGATACTATTATAAAACATGAACACATTTATACATCCCACTGTAATCTAAGGAACATTACCTATAACAAAACAGTAACAGTTATTTCATTAATACAAAAGGTAAGTGGAGCACCAAATGATATCACCAGTACTTAGGCCGAAAAGTGGCCCAGTCATGCCTCAACTTGTGTGCAATCAGCACAAAGACAAAACCTTAAAGAAAAGAGAGGAAAAGAGGTGGCCAGAAACGTTTTCCTTTAAAAAAAAAAAAAACAAAGGTCTTCTTCCTTCACCCTTTCCTCTCCTTGTGTCTGTTCATTCTGTTAGTGTTCTTTTTTCTGCCTGTGGTGCCTGGTTAAGTAATGTTTAATCTACAGTTATTGGATCCATAGGCTTTAGTGACCTGCGGGTGGTAAAATACTGATTTGTTTTCTTGATAGATATTTAAGTATTCTGGAAGTTTTTAAATGCTAAAAAAAGAAATAATAATATGAAATATGTTGTTTAATTGAAAGCTTTATTTTAAAGCATTAACCTAACAATACAAAAATGGGAAATCCCTGTACAAAAGCAAAAAAAATGAATAAAAGGAGATTGAAAAAACGTTTAAAGAAGCGTCTCATGAAAAAGTATTACCAGATACCCACACAAAATAAAATTGTATTTTACAATTGATGAGTCCCTGAAAAAGAGACATTTCCTCTTGAATGGTTTTGAAAGATTTGTGGGAATTGCCACACTTTTCATGAGGGCTTTTGTGATGAGATGCAAGGGGTCTTCTCATAGTGTAGTAGTTCTTGTAATAGCTTAGTAGTGTCACTGCACAAGAGCGTCAGCCCACTACTCAAATGTTATGTTAGTAAGGGGGTGGAAATCAATGTGTCACCACAGCAAGTAACGCATCTGAACCAGGATGTCTTGTCTAAAAAAAAAACACTGCAGACACCCATGTTTCAATGTTTAAACACTTAAGAACACTGTGCTGGTAAAGAGATTCCAGATATATATTAGTTTTAAAATATTAACTAAAGATCTTATTTGACTATTTACAATGTCAGCTGAGGAGAACATTAACATTGTACATGAAGATTGTATAAGAAAGTGCATTTTTGGAATTAGATTTTAACCAGCTCTCAAGTCTCGTTGTCTATAGCAGTGAGCAGATATATGTAAGTTTTAAAATATTAACTAAATATCTTGTTTGACTGTTTACAATGTCAGTTTAGGAGAACATTAACATTGTACATTAAGATTGTATAAGCAAGTGCATTTTTGGAATTAGATTTTAACCGGCTCTCAAGTCTCGTTGTCTATAGCAGTGAGCTTAGGGCGCTTTAGGAACGTGCATACAATGGATGGGTTCACAGAATAACTCTGAATCCAAATAACCAAACCGACTCAGGAAGATGGTAAAGTACTGTTTTATTAACAATTATCTAAAACAGGGAGTTACAACGAACATCAATGGACATACGCTTGATTTCCCTCAACGATCTTACAATAAAAACAAGATTATATACTCAAAATTCGTCAGAGGTGATGTCATGCTACGTGGCAAATAATGAAAAACCCACTAGGCACCAGTCCTCCAGATAAGGTGCGTACTAGGCCTTTTTACGCATGAAAATCTTGGAAACGACAGCTTTATTATTTTCCTGTGTACATTTACACACAAGTTTAGAGCAGAGTGCAGTGCAAAGGTCCGGTTACTTGACACAAACCAGAACGCTTCTTTTGGTTTTTATCTACATGGATGTAATTGAAAGCCATGCCATGGATAAAAGCCTCTGAAACTATGTATTTCTCTAAAGCCTTTCAAAAAAAGAAACTGCACACTGATTAAAGGAATGGTTTATTTCCATTCAGCTTCTGCTGTGTTACTGCTCATGGAGCAAACAGCACTGTGCATATTTATTTTCCTAGCATTTTAGGATTGCATAATTAATAAGATGGAAAACTAAGTTTCAATTGAGAATTAACATTTAGTAACAAATTATGCTTCTTTTCCAGTGAAAGCAAACCAGTATTTCACAATTGTGTTTTTCAGAGTTCCTGTGCTGTCTGCATAATAATGCAGAGGCAGATCATTTGTACACTTTTAATTTACATTCTCATTATAAAAACAGTGTGTAAAATGATGACTATGCACGGTCTAGTTTGCATCCATTCAACCTTGCAGTCAATGGGGTACATTACTATAAATGGTCCGTGGCAGCAGAGTCTTTGCTCAAGGGTGAGTGATTGTCATTACACCAATTACAGGTGTTCTAGCCTCATAAATCTTCAAGACTACAATTAAAACATCCAAAACCTGACTCTCCAGGAAGTGCAAGCGCTGTTCAAAAACAAACAAATGAAAGTTACATTTGTAATTGAAATAGAAACTCAGCAAAACCTGTCCCTGTGATAATTCAGATAGGTATTTAACTTTATGTAGCACTTCATATATGGTTCATCCAACATCTAGGCACTGTGATTATTATACTTCAGTCGATACTCAGCTAACTGACCTCTGAAGGATGTTAGCCAATAAGATAGCTCAGCCGGTTGAGCACTCGCTGCTGCCATCTATACCTGATCTGTAGGTTGCAGGTTTGAATCCGGGCAATGCCAAACTCAGCCTTTCATCCTCTCAAGGTCGATAAAAGAGTACCGACTTTGGTTTGATGAGAATTGTGATAAATATGTTCTATCTACAGCGCTTTGCCAAAAGCGTTATACAAATAAACATTTG
This sequence comes from Ambystoma mexicanum, assembly GCF_040938575.1. Classification (NCBI taxonomy): domain Eukaryota; kingdom Metazoa; phylum Chordata; class Amphibia; order Caudata; family Ambystomatidae; genus Ambystoma; species Ambystoma mexicanum. Next base: position 814,427,363 of record NC_090931.1, read on the forward strand.
ACCATGAGATTAGATATAGAATTTAGCATGGAGTCCTTGCCTCCCTGCACTGTTGGATCATAACATTGGCATAACATTATGTAGTAATAGCTCCAGAAAATGAGGACTTTCATTAAACATCAAAAGACAATTCTGCTATCGAACCTAAAAACACACAATGCAATTCATGTTTGCTTTATTATTTAATTGGCTAGGTTTTTGTGTTTTCAACAATGAAATATATACAGGAGAGATCAAATGGCCAGATCTTAGAGAAATAATGAAAGGTGTATTCTGTCACAATGCAAAAAGCTGCTACATAGTAATGATTTCCATACAGTGTTTGCACATGTCAGCTGGATGTTGCATACATTTTAATCTCTTGCGAAAGAGAAAAGTAATTTTTACTCTCTTAAAATCACATTTACTCTCAAAGTTTGAAAATAGGGAGTAAAATACTCCCACCTCAAAATCTTATCTGGAGCACTGCTAGGAACTGTGATAGGCTCAAGGGAAACATCTAAGTATGCATTATATAGAAACTAGGATTGTGATTGGCTGCCCACTGTCAGGTGAGCAATATATGCCTACCTCTAAAACATGTAATCTTCAAAACCATTAAGTACATGGTTTCTAATTGGTCTTCAAACTATAAGGTCCTTCATTATATGGACCTCTACAATTGGTTGGCACACTCGTGCCATGTCTGGAACATTCGGTTCACTTAGCAGCATGTAAACCCAGACCCAGGTGCAAGGAGGTGGGCCTGACTCTACCTCCCCACCCAATTAGCCCAATATCTCTCATCGCTCATGCCTTCTACTGCCATGAAGATTGTCTCTGAACTTGGCCTTGTCTCTGGGAATACATGGGAGTGTGGGCACTCAAAATCGTTGTTCTAGGACTCCATATTTGACTCTATTTCCATCTTTGGCTCACGTGACAGGAGACCATGATTTGGTCCATTGTGCAGCTTTTAATGTCTTAAATGGATAAAACTTGGCCCTCTTGGTGTTCTTTCTTTGCACTTTAACAAGGGATGATTCATCCTTTGCACGTTCACCCCTTTCCAGAATAGATAGCCGACCATGGCTGCTTCAATCTTGACTTCAGGCCAGAGAACCTTGCCATGCAGCTTCACGATTTCATCTTATTCGTGCTGTTTCATAGTTTTTCCCTTCCCTCTTCTTGGGTCCTGGTTTACTAAATTCTTGACACCGATATCCAGGTTCTATACCATGTTGGCTTTACCTGCATTCTATTCACTACATATAGCCAGCCTCTATGATGACTAGTCTACTTGCGTTTTAGCGTCTTTACAATTATTGAACAGTTGATTCTCTGCAACATATCGTGCACGTGTAATCTTCTTTTTCATATTTTAGAGTTCACACGATTATTTACTTCGTTATTAGTTTCTTATAGGATGCATGCATCATCTTCAGCCAGTATCTCGAGATGTCGCACATGTCTTTTGTGACATCACTAGTTCCTCTCTTTGCTCTTTTTCATATTCCTTCAGGGAGTTCCTCCCTCAGATTATCCTCTTTTCAGGGATACATTCGATAGGGTTGTCTGAATGGGTATCTTCTTTCGAATATACGCTGCGGTATTGGCACAACTGCTGGTGTCAAATGCGGCATTATCTCAGGCTTCCAACATATAGGAAGTAGGGGGTGGGATTTCCTGCTGAGGCATGCAGCTGCTCCTCCACAGCAGCATTAAGATGTATTAAGGACATGTTTATATAGATATGTTAACTATAGTTTTTTTTTAATAACTCTTCTTTTATTATTTCCTTTGTGACCATCCAAATTGCAATTCTATGCTCTGTTCTTTATTATGAGTTTTTTTTCCCACTAATTTATGCTTTTCTATGACATAAATGGTGTAATGTTTCTTGTATAACTATTAACACAATAAAACATGTTTTTTAAAAAAAAGAACATTAGCACCCTTTCCCAAATTGATGGCAACAGAACCAGGTGTCGGATTACCATAATTCTGTGGCTTGTACACTGCAAACAGAGGGTGTGCTCTTGCACTGTGCTTTCAACAAACGTGTTCTTGATGTGATCATAGGCAACAGTGATTAGTGCATTGCTGCAAGTGCATGCCCTTCTCGCCATGGCTGCCCCTAGCCATTTCCGTGCAAATACCTTTACACAAAAATATGCAATGTGCATTCATGGCAATGCACACATGCATGTTATGCTTCTGGAGCAGGAAGCTAATCAAGGTTATGTGCATGTTGGCCGGCTGGGCCAGGAGCAGACCGAAGATGATGTGAGGGCCTTGAGGTCAGTGGCTGACCACAAGAAATCCTGGAAGAATCATGCAGAGGTGGCTGCCGAAGTCAGATATCTGCATCAGAGACACTGGAGTGAGGGGCTCAACCTCAGCGGTCAAGCAGCTTCTTGGCTTCTGAGGACCAAAGGTGAGTGCCACGCTGGTGCAGAGAGGGCCTGGATGACAGTGGCATTCGGCAAGGGGTTGGGCTGCACAAATAGCCCAGAACAAGGCCCGAGAACACCAGAGATGGTGGAGTTACAGCGGGAGGCCCAGCCCTCCCAAACTTGTTTCCTCCTCTGACAGCCATCCTTCTTGGCCTGCTGGCTCGGGTGGATGCTGAGCCCCGGGGGCCTGAGGCTCCTTTGAGAGGTGTGGTTGGTCCCCTTAATGCAATGACCTAGTCAGACGGCTGACCAAAGTAGCAAAGGCATGCAGTGGTGAAAATAAGGGAAGACATTATTGCAGGCTTTGGTTCCCCTGGTCTGGGTTTGCCGCTTCTGAGGGTCTGGCACATGAGCTCGCCCGGGACACATGTCAGGCAGGGCTGGCTTGATACCACTGAAGGGAGAATACAGTGGAGGAGTTGATTGTATGTCACATCTCCCTGATGGTGACGGGGCAGTAGAAGATCGGGTAATACGCGGGCTCTAAGAATAAACAAAGTAAACACACCTCACCTAGACTGAATACTGAACCGGAGTCCGACCCAGTTGTGGAAGGGGTAACTATGCAGGGTCTCTTAGTGGCCATACAACACTCTGGGTTTGTCACTGGAGAATAACATTTAGGACGTGGGCACTTGCATCTCCCTCATTAGAACTGATCTAAAGAAATTTAATGAGAGGGTCACTGTCATGGAACAACAGACCAGCGACGTTGAAGATGCTTTGACAGTATGACAAAACAAAGTGAAGGGCTTGGCAATGGCTATAGAACCCTGTAATATAGTGCGGAAGACACAGGAGGGATGTCCGGACGATTCAATGTCCGCGTGTTGGGCATGCAGGAGAGGAAAGATGGACATTGCATGGAACTTTTCCTAGAAAGGCTATTTCTGGAAACCCTCCAGATTAGGGGACTCTCAAAGCTATTCACCATCGATAGAGCGCACATGGGGAAGATTCCTTAACTTCAGAGATGCAGTACGATAGGAAGGCCACACATTTGATCACTTTAAAGTAGGCTCTGACAATGCCCTGAATTTCTTGTATTTTACTCAAGAAGTCCAGATAAACAGACGCTCCTTTGATGTCGTGAAAGGAAGATTGAGGGAAGAAAACATTAAATACATGATGTTCTTTCCAGCCAGACTGAAAGTATTAGCAGAGGGGAAAACCCTATTTCTCATGTATGCGCAGGAAGCCTGGGAGTGGCTTGAGAATAGATTCCCAATGAAGCAAGACATGAGGCTGCGTGCACTGGATCAGACACGGCCTCAACAGGACGTGCTTGAACATTGGATGGGGACTGGATGGTAAGCCCACTTGCGACTGTCCAAGGAGAGAGCATGCAGGGGGAAATAATACGATCATAGATTCGGGTCAGGATAGTTGAGCCCCGTACAATGGCCATGAAGCATACAAGCAGGATGACCACTATACATTCTCTCCTACCTCTTTTGATTTCACCATCTCTGCTTTTGCTCTGCCTCACTCGGTTCACATCATCCCCATCTATCGCCCTACTGGTCGAACTGAACCATTGTCTGATAATCTTCGACATCTCCTTGATTCCCTTTCCACTAAACATGACATCATTCTCTTAGGTGACTTTAACCTTACCTCTCTCCAACCACTTCTCAGAAATCTGAACTTCAGTCTTTTCTTAGTGACCACACTCTCCTCTCTATCCATAACATACCTACCCTTAAAGGTTATGGGGGAGCAGATGAATAAATCACTGATAGGCTACGCCCCGCCCCTCTGTCATATTGGAACAATAGTAGAAGAGCCTTATGTGTGACACCATCTATTGTCCCAATACCCCACCAAGTGTATGAGAGGTGTTATGCACTCAGACAACCGTATCGAATGTGTCCTTGCACTGTAATGGTAGGAGGATGTCTACATACACCATTGGACATAGAAGAGCTGTAAGTAAAAACTGACAGCTGCAGTGACGTCATGAAAGAAAGACACAAGGATGTACTGAAATGATATACAAATACTTAAAGAATAGGGGAGGAAGGATATCTCAGGGGCAACGCGTTTGTCTTGGAAGCAAGATAACGCAGCGCAACACAGGTTAGAATCCTGATGCTGCGCTTAGAAACCACTTGTTGGTATTAAGCGCGTTATAAAAGAACAGTAAAAAAAAAAAGAATAAAGATGTAAATGAAGTGACAAGAGAAACGTGCACTCAAATATGAAGAAATCATGTGTACCAGAAGAAATATGTAAGAAGAAACAAAGTGAATGTACATATGCAGAAACGCAAAGTAGCTGAGACATATGGAAGCTTGCTGCAGAAGAAAACAAAACGTGACCAAAGCGATCATGAGAAAAAGATGGACGTTGGACTTGTGTTAAAGCCAATCACGCTACCTCAGAGACAGACCAAGTCTGCAGTCAGGAGAAACTGGAAAAACAGCTTTGTGTGAGAAACAAAGAAGAGTCTATTGGCCTAGGATCAAGGATGCCACATCAAGGAATAATTGCAAGGCACAAGAGGAGTCAAAGAGGATAAGCCATGTACGTAAGACATATTTCTCTTAGATTAAGCAGAAAAAATAACTTTGCAAGTGCCAAGTATTGGACCATCAAGGATGCAAAAAAGGAGGATAGCTCAGGGGCAACGTGCTCTCCTTGGAAGCAAGATGACACCGAGCAACACACTTTTCGATCCCAAGGTCCGCGCTTAGAAACCTCTGGGTATTAAGCATGTTATAAATAACGAATCATATCATATCAGATCAAGTCTCCAGAGGGCAAGAGGAGTAATAGCACCCAGTATAATTGAATCAAATAGTAGTAAATAAAAAGTCAAAATAGACAAAATCGTGGTCTCCTCACATGTGACTCAGAAGTCCAAAACAAGGGCTATTCATTAAGCTGTGGATGAAGATCATGGTGTACCTACACCCTCTGAAAGTTCCCAAGGCAGAGAATAGACTGCAAGGTCAACTATAAAAAAGAAGCCTTGGATTTTGGCCTGATCGATGAGAGATAATGGACTAATTGGGCACGTGGGTAGTAGTCTGACGTTGTTCCTTGTACCTGGATTTTGTTTTGCTTACATGCTGCTAACAAGCCGAAGGTCCAAGGTTGGGAAAGAATGCCAACCAATCATAGGGTCTATGTAGCAACATGCTATACAGTGTTGCATGGGCCAATCTGCTGCTGTTATTCTGCTATAATCTGTATTATACGTATTTAGAGGCAGTTTAAGGCATACCTACCGGCTAAGAAGGCAGCCAATTATATTACTAACACCTAAACAAAGTATAGGTATATATGTACCCCTAACCAATCCCTTCCTTCAATAGTATTTTATGTTTGCTAAGTAGGATGATGTCATAGATGACGCACATCGAAGTAGAAAATGTTTTGTGTAATCATAATTGAAGTGTGAGTGTGTGAACAGCAGCTTGTGGTTCGCCAGATTGCCCTACTTTATTGAGCTGATAATAAAGTAGTACTTTGCCATATTCTTTGACTCTGTCTGGTTATTTGGGTCTGAGATCAATATTAGTAATTCCCTCAAGCTCATGATATGCTTCAAGGTGCTATTGAACAAGGGGGTCACTCTTTGCAGCTCTTATTCATCTCCACTTCAGTCATTAATACTACTGTCACTCCATCCATATTTGATCACTCAATTGTTTTCACCACCATCTCTTGTCCTGTGGAAATCGAGATAATATTGTGACCCCAATCGCATTGTTTAAATGTATGTTGGCCTACGCCAAGCTGTCTAAAGAATATTATGAACATAGGTTCCGCGGCAAGGTCTTGACCTTAATGTATCGTGAAAGCTGCCATCTTGGATTTAGCCGCCATTTTAGGTACTCTTGCCGTGCGAAAGTCACCTCGAATCACAAAATGGAGGCCGAATGACATTTCGAGTAAGACTTCGGCTATGGTGACCTCCGCACACGTGAATGAATAATATGTCCGCAGGCTACCTGTTAGGGTCATGAACTAAGACCCTGTCCTCTGTTTAACCTAGGTGTAAATATGTAACTGTATCAGCGAAACCGATCTAATATATGGAAATTGCATGTTCGACCTGGCTACGAACCCTAGCCGTTGTTCTAAGAATGGTTAACTTACAAGAGGGCTGGCCAATGCAGTACAAAATGTATAAAAACCCGAGCATCCCGATGATCGGTCTCTCCCACTTTCAGTGCGAACCTAACGTTGAAGGTTCGTGTGTTAGTCAGAGGGCCGAATAGCTATTCGCATGTCAATTGACTTTGGTAACTTTGTAACTTTGAAATAAAGCGCTTTGTATGTCCTTTGTAACCTGTGTTGGTCTGTTTCCTTTTGGGCTTCCCGGCCTCATGTCAATTTCTTTGTTTCCACAGTTGGCGCCCGAACAGGGACCCTCAAGATTGATGCCGGATCATTGAAGGTTGACGCAGACTATCGAATCGGGATCGGACGGTGTGATTCTGCGGGCCCGACCGATCGAGACGCGATACCTCGGCAGCGCTGCACGATCCGATCCTTGGGCGATAGTCGTGCGGTCTGACACGGCATCTTGACGAGGGTCCAATTCCGAGGCGGGCAGATTTGCCGAAACCACCGAACGCAGGTAAAATTTGTTAGTTGAAGTCCTTTGTAAACCGTACGGTCCTCCTTAGGTTTGGTCAGGTGCAGTCGTGACCCGGCTCTTAATTTAACCCTGACAATTTGAATTTGGCGTATTGTATCTGCAGACACAATTATTGGACCAGGTAACACCAATTTTTTGAGAAATGCCTGGGAAATTGTCTAGCTGCTTTAGGGTTCTGTTCCGCAGCGATCGACAATCTTTGGAATTTAGCCGTCCGGCACCACAGGAGGGGTCGCCGGCGTGTACTATGTACTGTAAGTATGGCATTGGTAGTATTGTATTTAATGACATTTGGCACAGACAGACCAGAAATGCCTCCGAATTTCAGTGGCCAGTCAATGGTAGCTTTGAGATCCCCCGTATTGAATACTTAGAGTCGATCTTGCTTAAAAAGAAGGCTAGGCCAGCAGCCTTTGATGTGTTACAAAATTGGAAAAAGGAAGCATTACAGCAGCTTAAAAGTAGGGATAAACATGCACGACGTCATAAAACGAATGCCGAAAAGGCAGTGTTGTATGACAAGGAAAAACGATTAGATGAAACCCAGAAGATGGATAGAGCTTTCTCGCTCGGGGTCCAGAAAATTTACCCCTCTAAAGATTTCCATGTTTCCGAGGAGTTTATCGAGAAAATATTAAACGAACGGAGGCCCGATTCTTCAGCGCCACCTCCGTATGCTCCCGTTGTGGGCACCTTGCCCGTTCCTGCTATTACTCCTATCGTTATTCCTACTCCTTCTGCGCAGCCTACTGCCCCTAGTTCTTTGGTTGTCGCTCCTCTGTCTGTCTCGTCTATTACATTACCTCTTTCCCCTGCACCCTTGTTAGGTTCACCTACACCTCCGATTCTGGGGAGTCCCGTGTTCACTAAATTAGATCCCGGTGCAGGGTCGAAAATTGTGACTCGTAGTACTGTTCCTGCGGGCAGGAAACAGGAACTGTTTGCTTGGGCTAAACATTGCATGGAAAAAGGTGATCAAACTGATGTACTTTCAACACTATCTAATTTGCACGATTTTCCCGAGAAAAACGTTTTTATTGAAGGACTGGGGATGCATTTAGGTGTAATGTGGGGTAGATTGCAGACTTCGGATCTCCCACAAGGGGTGAGAGATCTGAATGCCTTGGCACTTTCAAGGGATACAGAGCAGAAAGTATATGGACATGTTGACAGATTGTTTGAGTTTAGGAGGGATTTTGAAAGGTTACAAAACGAGGATGATGAGGACGACAGGATGTATGCACAGAAACGGTTCCTTTCGTGCCGAAGATCAGCACCTGAGGAAGTACGGATTTGTACTAGAGATGCGATTCGATGGATCTCGGATTCATCGATACCGCCAGATGAGGTGTATGACATATATAGTCAATACACGGTAGAGATGCAAAGGAAGGTAATCCAAGTGATGGTACAGCACTTACAGGAGGAATGTATAAGGAAGAAGATTGGTTGCCCCATAGAGTTATTGGGTATTTGTAAAAGAACTTTTTTGCCCGACACTTCTACAGCTGCTTTAGCGCTCGATCTGGCCTTATTGCTCAGTAAGCGGTCGGAGGTCCCTATATCTCAGTTGCCTATGAGAGAGGTCCCTCCGACCCTTGTCCCAAAATTAGAAATCCCCGCCAACGCGGCGACTGGTGCTGCCGCGGTGGATATCCCTGCACATTACGTATCGCAGTTTGTTCAAGTCCCGTTCTCCCGACAAGAAGTGAACACGATTAGACAATCAGTCCCTGATATTAGGAAAAACCCGACAGGGTTTTATAAAGAAATAGAATCCGTCTTGCAGTCTTCTGTGTTCACCTTAAGTGACATGGATTTATTGTTTCCAGTGCTTTTACCTGTTGATGTATGGAAACAGGTACGAACAATAGATGATGTGCCAGGGTTAGGGGATACATGGGTAAACTTAATTAGAATAGATGGGGAACGACCAGCTGGTGAGAAACCACCCCAGGTAATACTCACTTTACCCGATAGAATAGTTGCTAAATTAAAAACTATAATCCCAGAAAAAAGGATTATTTGGGACAAGCTTACGGCCTGCGTCCAAGGGAAAACTGAAGGTACTACTGAATTCTTTAATAGATTCGAACAGGTGTTCTCCGACTTCAGTGGACAGGATTTAGGTACAGAGTCGGGGAAGAGGTTGTTTGTGGACAAATTTGTGCGTGGATTGTTGCCCGACATCCAGTCACAAATTATGTCCTCAGAGAGCGCTTGGCAGGCAAAATCTCAGTCAGAAGTCTTGCATATGGCTCAGTATTACGAGAATCGGGTTAATAATGAAAAAGAGAAAATCGAAAAAAGAAGGGGTGACCTAAAAACTAAGGTATTGTTGCAGCAAATTGTCAGGAACCCCAGAGGAGGTACGACACAGACTAGAGGTCAGTACATTCCAAGAGGGAATATCCCTCCAAATTCTATAAATATTAATCAGTGTGCTTATTGCCGCCAGGAAGGTCACTGGCGAGCGCAGTGCCCTGCCCTTCGTCAGAGGTCAGGAGGCACATTTGAAGGTATGGGTAGGCGACCAAGGGGCCGCCCTGGAGCAGGGGGCCCTGATAGGGGTCAGCTTCTACAAGATCCCCAGCAACCTTTTTCACGGGAAAATCAGACTCCGAGTATGGACTCGAGAAATATATTTGATCACCCTTCCGCCGCCTATCTTTCTGAAGAACTTCCCTTTGATGAAGTTTTGCCTTACTAGGATTGCCCGAAGCAGCGTTTGGAACCTTTACCTATTCCCGTTATTCAGAAGGGCCCCTATGTTGAATTATTGGTGGGGAATAGAAAACATCAGTTCTTGATCGACACTGGAGCACAAAAGTGCTCCATCGACCATTCGAGGGTTCCAAACATCCCACTGTCAGGGCAAACAAACGTTTCTATAGGGTTCTCTGGCATACCAACTGTTTGTCCGGTTTCTGCGCCGGTATCCGTTTCTTTGGGTCCTTTTACAGACCAGTGCCCTTTTCTTCTTACTTCAAATTGTGGAGAAAATTTGCTGGGGTTGAATTTGTTGAAAAAACTGAATGCAGTGATTCATTGTTCCCCTGACGGAATAAGATTAACAGTTTCACCACAGCAACCCTTTAACTCCCAATACTTGACCCGACCTCTACCTCCCGAATTCGACATTGTCCCAGAATGTTTATGGGCAATAGACGATAATGATGTCGGGATATTGCACATCGAACCTGTTAAGATAATAGTGAAACATGGGGTTAAGCTACCGCGCATTCCGCAATATAAAATTTCAATTGAAGGAGAGCGCGCTCTGAAATGCATTGTCTCCGATTTTGTACATCGTGGAGTGATCGAAGAGATTACAGGTAGCTTATGTAATAGCCCGATCTTGCCAGTATATAAGAAAGGCGACAATGCAATTCCGTACCGGTTTATAATAGATCTTCGTGCTATTAACCGGGTGGTAGCCCCACAATTTCCAATCGTGCCTGATGTAACAACGATCTTAACAATGATCCCTGCTACGGCTACACACTTTAGTGTCGTAGATTTAAAAAACGCCTTCTTTAGTATTCCGATACATGAGGAGAGCAGGTATTTGTTTGCGTTCACCTTGGGTGGACGCTCGTTTACATTCACAAGGGCACCTCAAGGGTATACTGAAAGTCCTAGTATCTATAGTAGAGCCTTAAAAGAGCAGCTCGACACCCTTGAATTACCACCTACTTGCACGCTGCTTCAATATGTAGACGATTTGCTCCTGGCTGCAGACTCTGAGAAAGCTTGTAAAGAAGGCACTATATTGTTGCTTGTTCATCTAGCTGAAAATGGTCACAAAGCTTCACTTAAGAAATTTCAATATTGTTGTCAGGAGGTTGCCTATTTAGGCTACCTCCTGTCAAAGGAGGGGAGAAGATTGACACCTGAACGAATAAAACACATTTCTGGCATGTCTGTCCCAAAAACACAGAAGGAAGTCAGAGCCCTGATAGGGATGGCGTCCTACTGTAGACCGTGGATCCCGAACTTTGCCCTAGTGGTAAAACCGATGTTGGCTTTGACGAAGAAGGGCATTTCTCTGCCATTGCCATGGGAATCGGAACATCAACGATCATTTGAGCTTCTCAAAGCCGCGCTGTGTTCAGCACCGGTTCTGGGTACACCAAATTACGATAAGGCCTTTGTGTTGTATGTGCATGAATGTAATGGATGTGCTTTGTCTGTGTTAACACAGGAACATGGAGGGAAGAATAGGCCGTGCGGCTATTATTCCTCCGCCCTCGATCCTGTTGCATGCGCTTTGCCGCGGTGTCTGCGCGCTGTTGCTGCTGCCGCTGCGTCTGTAAAACAGAGTGAGGGGATGGTCCTAGGCCACGATTTAATTTTGATGGTACCTCACTCTGTCGATATTCTATTGAATAAAACTCAAACACAACACCTTACTTCTGCCCGGTTGACCAGGTACGAATTAGTTTTATTTGCTCCTCATATCCAAATTAAAAGGTGTTGTGTTCTCAATCCAGCTGAACTTTTGCCTCTCCCGCAAACTACTACTTGCGGCGATGACGGATCACATGACTGCCTGTATGCCACCGAACAAGAAACAAAGGGCAGAATAGACCTCTCAGATACTCCTTTGGAGAAAGCGGAAGGGGAGCTGTTTTGTGATGGCTCCTGTTTTAAACTTCCGAATGGCACATCTACAGCTGCTTATGCAGTTACTACTTTGAACAAGATCGTAGAAACTAAAAGGATTCCGCATAACTCCGCGCAGGCCGCAGAGATTATAGCGTTGACCCGCGCTTGTGAGCTCTCCCAAGGGCATAGAGTTAACATTTATACGGATAGTCAGTACGCCTTTGGGGTGGCTCACAATTTCGGAAAACTGTGGTCGGAAAGAGGGTTTCTGACCTCACACGGGACCAAGATTCAGCATGGTCCCTTAATAGTGCAACTACTTTTAGCGCTCTCACTCCCTGAACAATTAGCAATCATGAAATGTGCAGCACATCGCAAGGTCATAGACAATGTGGGAAGAGGAAATGCTTTTGCAGATTCGATAGCTAGACAAACAGCTACAGACCTTAGCACAGACATGTACACATCGAGGGAAGTGAGAGATGGTTGTATAATAGATGAAGGCATTGGGTCTGTGCGAGATATTCAGACTGATGCCTCTGTTGAAGAATCTAGGAAATGGGCTGAAGGCATGGGGAAATTGGATGACGAAGGGTGTTGGGTGGACAAATCTGACGGGAAATGGTTGCTTCCTGATTCTTATGTATTAGCAATGGTTACGATGGCACACGGTCCAACACATGTGTGTGCCCAGCAAATTGCGAAGATATTACAGCAGGTTTGGGTGAATGATAAAATTTTGGAAACTGCAAAACGACACGTTAGAAATTGCATGATTTGCCTGCAGCACAATGTGGGTAAAGGGACAGTGACTCCAAGGGGAAGTTTCGGGCCCCCCTCTGTCCCCTTTGAAACCATTCACCTTGATTTTATTGAAATGGAGCGATGTAATAACTTGAAATATGTTCTTGTTATCATTTGTGCTTTTAGCAAATGGGTCGAGGCTTTCCCCGTCAAAGATGCTACCGCCATGACCACCGCAAAGATCTTGGTAAAAGACTACTTTCCTCGATTTGGGCTCCCGAGGATAATTTGGTCGGACAACGGCCCCCACTTCATCGCAGCCGTAATGTTGCAAATATGTGTTGCCTTAGGGATAGAGAAACGTTTTCATTCAGCTAGGCACCCTCAAAGTGCGGGGTTGGTAGAAAGACACAATGGTATTTTGAAAAACAAACTTGCAAAAACATGTGCCGATACTAAATTAAAATGGCCAGATGCTTTACCTATTGTGTTGTTAGCTATGCGCACCACACCCCAGACTAGAACTGGTCTCTCTCCATTCGAGGTAGTAATGGGAAGGCCTGCTAATATTTGGGGTCTCCCTAAACCTAAAGCCCTAAGGGATGTGGAGAATGTATTGCTCATAGACTATTGTAATCAATTGACTAAAAATCTGTATTTCATTTACCACCAGGTGAACGCTGCCTTACCTGTACGGTTTACGGGCCCAGGACACGATATATTGCCCGGCAGCTGGGTCCTGGTAAAGGCCTACGAAAGGTCTTCCTGTCTCGCGCCTCGCTGGCGGGGACCCTACCAGGTTTTATTGGTCACCAGGACGGCAGTGCGGGTGGCAGGAAAGAAGAACTGGATACACGCAACACATATCAAGAAGATCCCTCACCCGGCGCCACACGTTACAGAAGAAACAGAACCCCTCGCTGATGCTACACTCTCTGATCTCGGAGTAGCAGGCAGCGTTGTGAGTGCGTCGGAGAAGTTCTCTGAGCCTGAGGAGCTTGGGGAGCCGTCCATTTTGTCTCCGCACTCCCTTGATCAATCACTTCCGGAAAACCTTGTTTCGAGCTCTGCGACTTCCGTCGCTACTGATACGACGCTCCCCTCAGGGAGCGACGATACTTTGCTTTCGGATTTAACAAACTTGGGTACCATCCGGTACAACCTTCGACCACGCAAATAAAATCGCCGCACGAGTATCGTGCATCTGGAAGAAAAAGGAGTGATTGAAATACTATCGTCTTCCCTTTTTTTTGGAACAAAGAAAAAGGGGGGGTTCTGTTGGCCAGGGTTGGGAAGGACTAAGAAGTCGCGCGGCCGAAGTGCCGCCAGCAACGAACATTGGGGTCGTCGATCGGGATAACCATGATGCCTGCCGCCTTCACCGTTGCTCCTCGTATTGAACTATTAGATAAGGAGGTGACCAATTCGAACAATGGACAATGTGCCTGGGCCCCGAAAACGTACTGTTGTGTTCTCGTTTTGATTATTGTTAGTTTTGCAACTGCTGCTGTGGGACTTTGGTACTTTGAAGAAATTTATCCTTTGAAGCCTCTGTTACCGACCAAAATGGTACCAACTGTTTTGACTCCCTTTGTACACCTTCACACTCTGTCCCCTAGGGACTCTCGGCATAGGCAGAAATATTATAATAACACTTTGATGATAGTGATGAATGCTACGCATGCTATTTTTAATAGAAGTAATTGTTGGGTCTGCACTCACTTACCACAACATGGGAACAAGGGACTGGGATGGTATATACATCCCTTACCTCTAACAACCTCTTGCTATGCCTCTCTTAGAGCACTCTTTTTTGGCCGATGGAATGATAGCATCTCAGGGAACTTCGATGGGACTAATTTGAATGAATTTGAAAAACGTGAATTGACTCCCCTGGGATGCTCGCTTTTCGCAAATAGGAGTAGACCTAATATCGCTTCTATTAGGCCGTCTGATGAACTTTCTTTTCCTTTTCAAAATCTAATTTCTTTCAAGATGGCTCCGATAGGCAATAAGGATGCCATACCTCCTTCTTATTCTGTAAATCATAGTCCTGATTCTGTCCCTTTCTGTGTGCAAAGAAACGGCACTAGGCCAATGGGAGATTTCGAGCCTTGTATAAATATTGTAAATTTGACTGGGGAAAATAGGCCTTTGTATGTAGGGGGACCGGTTTATTTTGTGTGTGGTAGTTTAGCTTTTCCCTGGCTGCCCAAGGATTGGCAGGGGACTTGTTATTTAGGGATATTGTTACCAGGTATATTTATAGCCAGTACCTTAGAGGTATCTAAGGCTCGCCCGCGACGGGATAATGATGGAGATACCCCTGGACAAGTGTTCGGGGATATAGCCAAATCAGTAGTTCCCTTCTGGGGACAAATAGCAAATTCAGAAAACATCAGGGGATTAGCGAGGGTGTTGGAGAAAACAATCAACCGGACCACGGACATACTTTACAATATGACCTTAGAGCAAAAGGCGATAAGATTGGTAGCACTTCAAAATCGAATGGCATTAGATGTCATTTTAGCTGAACGAGGTGGAGTATGTAAATTAGTGGGGTCCGCTTGCTGTGTTTTCGTACCAGATTCTTCACCAACAATATTCAAAGCAATTCAGAATTTACACACTCTTAGTTCTGAAGTCCATATCCCTGTAGGAGACTGGAGCCTTAGTACTTGGTTTTGGGATTCTCTACGATCTTGGGGGTGGAAGGTGCTTTCTGTTATTCTAGGTATTTTAGGGACTCTGCTATTTCTTTGCTGCTGTTTTCAATGCCTCCCGAGTATATGCGGAATGATAGGGGGATGTTGTGCCCAAGTTATGAGCGCAATAGGGCGTAGAATATATACCCCGAAGACAGCATCTAAAGAATTCATGTTGCAAGAAGTTCTTATGAACAACTTTATGGCTATTGACATTTCAGACAATGATGCGGAACCTATGAATGATAATGCCTTCAAGTATTTTTAAGAGTATTAGGAAATAATGTTTTAGCACTTGGCATAGGCCAAAAGGAGGGTCTGTGGAAATCGAGATAATATTGTGACCCCAATCGCATTGTTTAAATGTATGTTGGCCTACGCCAAGCTGTCTAAAGAATATTATGAACATAGGTTCCGCGGCAAGGTCTTGACCTTAATGTATCGTGAAAGCTGCCATCTTGGATTTAGCCGCCATTTTAGGTACTCTTGCCGTGCGAAAGTCACCTCGAATCACAAAATGGAGGCCGAATGACATTTCGAGTAAGACTTCGGCTATGGTGACCTCCGCACACGTGAATGAATAATATGTCCGCAGGCTACCTGTTAGGGTCATGAACTAAGACCCTGTCCTCTGTTTAACCTAGGTGTAAATATGTAACTGTATCAGCGAAACCGATCTAATATATGGAAATTGCATGTTCGACCTGGCTACGAACCCTAGCCGTTGTTCTAAGAATGGTTAACTTACAAGAGGGCTGGCCAATGCAGTACAAAATGTATAAAAACCCGAGCATCCCGATGATCGGTCTCTCCCACTTTCAGTGCGAACCTAACGTTGAAGGTTCATGTGTTAGTCAGAGGGCCGAATAGCTATTCGCATGTCAATTGCCTTTGGTAACTTTGTAACTTTGAAATAAAGCGCTTTGTATGTCCTTTGTAACCTGTGTTGGTGTGTTTCCTTTTGGGCTTCCCGGCCTCATGTCAATTTCTTTGTTTCCACAGTCCACCCTAATCTCCTTTCCAACCTCTGACCTTTCCTTACCACTTGCTTCACCTATTACTAAAAGGACCTTGAAACCTTTTTCAATTCCCCTGTCTCTGACCTACAGTTCTCACTCTCCTCCTTCACACTCAATGACACTTCCACCAACATTGCCTTCGCCAGTTTTAAATCCCTACTATGATTCATTCTCTTCTCACTTCCCATTGTTTACTTTCACCCCTAAGTCTCAGCATCCTCAACCATGGGTCACCGCATTCATACACTCTCTCTGCACAGGCATGCGATGGCTGTTGCGCAAATAGAGGCATACCCAGTCACGTGAGGACCTGCAACTCTACCTCTCTGCCCTTAGCTCTCTCAAGTCCACTCTTGATAGAGTGAAAAGGGAATTCCACCTAACCCTCATTGAGTCTCACTCCAACCATCCTCACTGGCTTCAGGGCACCCTAAACTCACTCCTCCACAGTCTATGACTATCACTTCCATTCTACTTTACTGCCAAAAGTTCCAAAATTAGAGACTCTCTCCTGACCTTCCTCACACTCCCTTCTCCTACATTTTACACTCTGCCTACTCTACCATCATCTTCTGCCTCTACCTCTTTAGCCACACTAATACTGACAAAGTACTATCTCCACTGAGGTAGGCTAACCCCTTTTGTGCCCCATCAAACTCTCTTGCTCCTCAGCTTGACAAGCTCATTGCAGCATTAGTGGCTTCTCACCTTGCTGCACTCTTCAACCTGTCCTTAAACTCCACTTGCTTTCCCTCTGTTTTCAAAACAGCCATGTTTATCACTCTCCTAAAAAAGCAAAGGACCAACCCAAACCTACTGGCTAACTTTCGTCCTGTGTCTCTCTCATTCCGCATGCATCTAAGCTGCTCAAAAAGGTTGTGTTCAACTGCCTTACCAATTTCTTAGACATCCACAACCTTCTAGACCACCTTCAAGCAGGTTTTGGCTCCTATTACTTCACTGAAACTGCTCTCATGAATGTGTCCAACTTCGCCTCTTCTAAGCACCCCAACCTATACTCTATTCTAATTTTCCTTGATCAGTCTGCAGTGATAGAAGTGTACTAAAAAATTAGTGGAACTGTGACTCCGGCAGGGGACAGAGTAGGAAAGAAGTGAGCTACGTACAACACATTTTTCAATGGTTGCAGTCATGCTGGTTGACAGCCAATTGAGTTGAAACAGATTTCAGTTTAGCTGTAACTGATATCCAATTGTAAAGTGGAGAAGTGGCCTTTAATTTATAAAGAACAGTCCTGGAATGGTAAAAATGGAGTAGTGGAGCTGTTAACTGTAAAAAATAAAAAATGGAACACTGCTCCCGACCTTTCCCGCTCACTTCGACCACAGCCGGTCGATCACTCTGATCTCCTTAATACGCTTTCTTCTTGGGAATTGTGATCAAGCCATTGCCTGGATTTAATCTTTCCTTGCACCTCACCAATCCTCTGTCTCTTGTAGCAACAACACCTCTCAACTCACTCCTCTAACTGTTGGTGTTCCACAAGGCTCTGTCTTGGGTCTGCTCCTCTTTACACTCTTGTTGGTTGAAATACTTTGTTTCAAACAAGAACTTTGTCCATAAAAGTGCACACACTGACATGAGAAAAAAAATACAATAAATTGTCTCTGTGCTTAATGCGCTACGAGGGAGGATTAAAAACATCTAGGCCACTACGTAAACATGTTAATACAAACATAAAGTGCATGCCCGGTCTCCCTTAAATAAAGTGCATAATGCATAGCAGACTATTAAAATAATTTACATGATGTTAGATATACCATAAGAACACATAAATTAAAAACATTACAACTGTTTCATGAAGAGTTCTCTATGCTTTAGTGCTTGGCGAAGAAATATTAATAAATTCCATCTCACCACTTTGGAGTTAGCTAAGAGAATAAACTACATAGTTTGTCTACACTGAATAAAGTGCATATTACGTAAGATGACATTTAGAGTATTTATCCATATATTGCTGTAGGGCAGACAGAAAAATAAAAAATGCATCAAATCTCCAACAGGAGCCTTACATAGACGACATCTGAGATGTCTCTCTATGATAGGATTAACTGAGTGCCATTTTTCAGTTACCCCTCTCAATGGTAAACGATTGAAACGCATTCTTGAAACGCACTCTTGTGATCAGGACACAATCTTATTTGAAATTATCAGTATTATTATGGTATTTATTGAGCACAGACCTAGCTTCAAGAAGCAATTGAGCGCTTTACAGATGTATGCCACAATACAGATACACAACGGAGCACTTTACAAAGCATAACAGAGCGCTTTTCAGGGGTAACAGTACAGATATACAGCGGGGTAGGATACAAAGGGGCACAGAAGAGGGGTACAGCTGTACAGGGAGGACGGGAGGAGAGGGGCGGACGGCATCTAGTGAGTCAGGTGGCGCGGGGGCGACATGATGGTCTAGGTGTTGAGGAGGAGAGACTCCTTGAAGAGCTGGGTCTTGGGTTCTTTCCTGAATTGTAGGAGGGTAGGGGTGAGTCTGATGCTGTTGGGGTGGGGGGAATCCATAGTTTCGGGGCAGAGAAGCCTTGTTTTCTAGTCCTTTCCTTTTTGCAATGGCAAATTTCAAGTGTGCCTGTATCCTGGCTTCTCGTGTGCGCTGTCCACCGGAGACGCTGAGTTTGTCTGCGAGGTAGCTGGGTGACTTGAGGGCGACTGCTTTCTAGATGATGCAGCAAGACTTGAAGGTGATTTGTGCATGCAGTGGGAGCCAGTGAAGGTTGATAAGGGGTTGGGTGATGTTGTCATATCTGCCTTATCCCTTGATGAGGTGTGTGGGCTCATTTAGAACACTTCTCAGGGGCGCAAGGGTGGACAACTGGAGGCCTTCAAGGAGGGCATTGCTCCCATCCAGGTGGGCTAGGGCCAGTGCTTTAACGGTGGATCTAAAGCTGTCCTTGGCGCAGGAGGTGAGCTCGGGTGTGAAGCCTCAGGGTTCATGGTTGATAGCCAGGTCTGTAAGTCTGGGTGTTCAGTGTTGTTGGTGAGGAGTAGGAATTTGGTCTTGGGGGGGTTAAGCATCATGTATGCACTGGACATCCAAGAATGAATCAGCGACAGGCAGGTTTTGAGCCTGTGGATATCCTTGATTGAGTTGATCCTGAGGTATAGCTGTATGTCGTCGGTGTATTGGTGGATGTGGATGTTGTGAGTGACTAGGAGGGCTCCCAGCGGCTCCATGTGTACAATGAAGATCACTGTGGTGAGGATTTAACCCTGAAGGTCTCCACAGGTGACGTGTAGCATCAGCAATTTAGAGGCGTCCACCTGAAAAAACTGCTGGCGGCTGGCGAGGTAGGACTTGAACCAGCATAGGACGGTTCCATGTGTTAAAATCGCGACAAAAATGGCAGTGGACACAAAATATTGTGGCAAAAACACAGTGGTTTTGCTGCCACAATCCATGTAAAGGATGCGGGGGACACCCCCGCAACCCCTGGACCCATTATACCATTTAAAGGGAGCGAGGGATACCCCCGCAACTCCCTGCACCTCTTAAATGGTGTAATGGGGTACACCTTTAACGGGTCAAACCACAGCATTTTTGCCACAATTATTTGTACAGGTGACATATTTGCCACAATTTTATCACTGCATACCCATAGGACAAGGTCGCTGATCCCCATGTGCCGATGTAGGGTGTCTGTGAGCGCCTGGTAGTCTACTGTGTCGAAAGTGGCTGAGAGGTCGAGTAGAACTAAGAGGCAAGGATGGCTGTTAGGAAAGATTTCCATTTCATGTGTAATTTTCCCTCCAGTTGTGTACCCCCCAACTTTTTGCTGTTAAACACCATAGTCTGACTTTACCAGAGGAGCCCAGGTTTCTGCTGCACTCCTGTGGGCTTTTTTCCCTCACTTTTTATGGGGAAACTGGCATGCCCATAAGACAGTCAGTACTGGGAGACTTTGTTTCCCCTAGTTCTTTTCCAATATTGCAACTTTTCTGCAACGTGTAACAAGTGTACAATGTACCTTCCAGTACAGTACACTTGGCTCTATTAGTCATTTCCAAAGGCCTTAGATACTCTTGAAGGATTTTTTAGGAGAAGTGCAGATGTGCCTTGGACAGGGCTGGTGGCAGCTTATCATTTCATATATTTTTAACCCTTTCCTGCCAGGTAAACCGCGATTACCACGTTTGGCATGAATGGGGGGCCTTGCTCCAAAATGGCCATGCCACAAGGTTCTTTGTCCTGTCCTTTGGCCATCTTGCCCCTTCACCTTCCCCAGATCGAGCCGACCCAGGTCAGTCCTTATTTGGGCATGCATTCTCCCACGAAACGCCAAGCTTTCGCAGGCTTCTTCATGCCTTGTGTGTGTGCCTCCAGTATGTGGGCTGGAAGGTCTGGTTCCAATACACATCTTGGGTGCCAGAGAGTCTGGAGTGCTGTGAATGCCTGGGACCACTGTGGTCTGTGATTGGTCCACGTATGGTATGCCTGTATGAGAGAAGATCTCCCTTTGGGTCCTCTACGTTTTGGCACGAAGGAGATTCTGGATAAGAGAAGGCCCCAAACACCCATACCATATCGATCTCTGGCTAGCTCACTGAACGAAGGATAGGATCCAAGTATCCTGAAACTAAGAGGCTGAGTCGAGGAACCGCTGGTGACCCGCTGGAAGGTTTGGCACCCTGAGCCCGCTGTCGTCCCATGGGACCCCTCTGCATCTGGTCGTCCTAGAAGGTCTGCGAAGACGCTTCGACCCATTGGAATAGTGGGACCAACTATTCTCGGCACCTTTATCAAAACCTGCATGTAAGCCTTCTCGGAAGTGTCCCTGGGCCAACCAGTGGGCTGACCAGCTTAAGCAGACTCTCTGCCCTGATACCGCCGCCGTTTCGAGGAGGCCCTCGAAACTTGGTATATCGCTAGCTCTATGTTCACAGCATCCTCACACCAAATTTCGTACAATTGGCATTCCCAGGTCAGAAGTGAGACGAGTGCGATAGAACCGAAGTATACACGGTTACCGTGTCGCCTAGCCATGGTGACGACCTGCATTTGTGCCCCTGTTGCCCCTGAAGCCTGCTGCAGTGAAACTGGCCTGATCCATCCACCAGGAGCAGAGAAATCACCATTGTCCCATTTGGGAATCATCACTGTATCTTCGCCGCTGAAAGCCACAGAGCCGTCAAATTGCCGCACTTGAACCTGCAGCCCAAGTGGACTCGACTGCCAAAGTTTGGTCCGGAGTGCGCCGGGGATCGGTGAGTAATCACAACCCTAACTGGTGGCCCCTAGCGACTCCATCCATTTTTATGCACGAGTGGCCCCTGGGGGCCTCGCTCCTCTCCACTGCTAGTGCGAACTAGCAAACTTTTCCCAACTCTTGGAATTGACACTGCCCTTAATTGGAGGCCCTCCTCGAATAGTGCGAACCTATTCTTCATTACCTCATCCACCTTCCTTAGCTGCTACTGTCCCTTGAAGAGACCCCGTTTTGCCCATTTAAACTACTGTGTGCGCTAGCATTGTATGTACATTAGTTAGGAGTGTGTTGGATGCAGAAGGGGCTAAAGACTATTTGCACTGCCTGTTTCCTTCCCCTTTCAGGTTGTGGACCCATTTTGTGCATTAACTCTTTGGACCCCATTGGTCTTGTATATATGTATATGTATTAAGATAGGATTGTGTTGGCTTAATAAGTATTACTGTGATTTGATTTGTGTGTTGAAACTCGAAGGCCTTGAAATAAATGTATATGTATTTTTAATATATCTACACCTGACTGGGAGTGATTTGTAAGTGTCCTTTTCTCTGTGTGCCCATTGAGGTCTTTTTAGTCACCCTCACCCCTCCTGAGACCTAGTCTTGACCGCCGCCAAGCTACCTTGATTGGTCTGGCTTGTCCAGAAGGTTACCCTCTTCCAAGAAGCTAGGCTGGCCTCCTGAACTTCTGTCCACCAGGTCAGAGTTCAGAAATCCATCTTAACAATGGCCATCATCAAGGATGTTAAGGGTGTTGTTGACCACCTGTACAGTTGCTGCCTCCGTGCTGCATCTGGGTCTGGTATGTTTGGAGGAGATTGTTGGTGTCAATGTTTTGTTGCAGTTGCATGGTGTTCCCTTTCTCTATGATCTTACCTAGGAAGGGGAGATGGGTGATGGGGCTATAGTTCCCTAGATTTTTGGGATTCAGAGTGGGTTTCTTTAGTAAAGGGAGGATTTGTTCTGTCTTTAGAGTTGATGGGAAGGTGCCTTGAGTTAGGGAGCTGTTGATAATCTCCAGGTAGGGAAGGAGAGCTTCTGCAGGGAGGGTCTTGAGGATGGATGCTGGGAGGATGTTGTCTGTATACGATGTGGCTTTGAGGGCGGCCAGGGTTTCTACCAGCTCCTCTGTAGAGAGTGTCTTGAATGGAGATTTTGCATGCAGAGCTGGTGTCTATGTGCTGGGGGATCTTGCTGATCTTATTGATGAAGAAAGTGATGATGGTAGTGTTGTATTTTGATGGAGTGTAGTATGGCAGGGTTGGGAGCGGGATGATATACTGCTTGACGGCTTTGAAGAGGGCTCTGCTTTTGTTGTCGGCTTCTGCTATGGTATTCTGTAGTAGGAGGCTTTGGCTGTGTTGATTAGATGTTGGCGGGTTGCTCAGAGGGCCTTGAGGCGTGCCAGGTCAGATACGGTCCTGGGGTGGCACCAGATTGTCTGTTTACTGATTACTCTTTTGTTGAGATTGAGTTCTTGTGTGTACTAGGGTGCTGATGGTTTTGGTTTGCAGGTGTGTTGCTTCAGAGGCACGTGCCGAGCGATAGAGGCTGGGAGGGTGGTGTTGAGTGCTTTCAGTAGTGAGTTGCAGTTAGGTTGGGTGTGTTCAGTCCATGTGAGGTGGAGGTTGGTGAGCCCTTCCGTGAGGGCTTCCACCGGAAAGTTCTTGAAAGACCTGAAGGTCTGTCGGATGGGTTTCTGCTGGGAGTGCTTGACAGCGGTGGTGTGCAGGACGTTGAAAGACATGGACAGGTGGTCAGACTTGTCAAGCAGGAGAGGAGAGCTGTAGTAAAGGGAAGGCAATACAGTGAAGATAAGGTTGAGGATATTACCTTTCTCGTGCGTTCAGTCTTTTGTGTGCTGTGTGAGGCAGTGAGGGTGTTAAGAAGGCAGAAGAAAGCTTCCTTCATCGGTTTTGTGGCCTTGTTGCCTGCGAGGTTGATGTTGCCTAGGAAGATGTTCGAATGGGTGAAGGCCATGGTGGTGACAAGGTTGGTGAAGTCTCAGATGAAAGCAGTGTTGGGTTTGGGTGGTCTCTAGATGAGATGGAAGGGGACTGTGTCCATAGGGGAGAGCGGGACGTGGCGGGAGGCGACTTCGAAGGAGCCAATGTTGTCGACCTCAAGTCTGGCGCAGGTCCACAAGGTCTTTTGGTTGACTGCAAAGCTTCTGCCTGACTTGTTCGGCCGGTGTCTGTGTTAGAAGCTGTTCAGGATGTGAGTGGAGGTGGGTGTCATCCAGGTCTTGGTGATGAAGATGGCGTCATGGCCATGTGTAGCGATGAGGTCGGTGATGCCTGCTCCATGGGTGATAGCTGAGCAGATGTTGGCGAGCATCAACTTCCACATTATGGACAGCGAGGGGGTGCTGGTGGGTTTGAGGCTGATTTGGTTGAGGTTTCTGCATTGCGCAGACCATGCCTTATAGGAGGGGCAATGACGTTGGTGGTGCCTGGTGATGGTGGGTATGGCATGTGGGGTTGTTGGGAGAAAATACATGTCGACGCGTGCTTCTCTGTTGTCTGAGCAGTGGTTCGGGCCCTGGGTCCTCGGGGTCCAAACAGGAATAGTCCTTTTCTTCGTCTGCCCTTCACTTCAGATGCCTGGGCGAGAGCCGCCCAGTTCCTCGATTTCTGCAAGCTTTGTTATTAATAACCGAGTAATGGAGAAGAAGTATTACAAGCCAAGTGTTGTTGTCCTATTAATTGAGATTCTACTCACGGGAAAATGTGGGCATTTTAGGGCAAACTAAGCTGGACTTAGTCTAGAGAAATGTAAGATAACCATGACTGAATGTGTAATTTTAAGTGGAAAGTTTATTGTCCTTTTGTTTTTGAAAAAAGTTGGTTATAAAAAAAAAAACGCTATCACCAGTTGTTATGAAATGAGACCAAGTTAAATATAGTGAGATTTTATCTATATTAAAAACAAAATGTGTGCGATTAGCTGGTTTGGGAAGTTCTGTGTGGTTCTTCTCCGCACAAGGTTGCAGATTTAGGTTATATATTACCATTTTAGAAGTTTTTCTGGGAAATTAGGGAGGGATCAGAATAAACTTCAAGGGTATTTGCCATGGTGAGATACTTTTTTACAAATAAACACCATGGAATCAATAAAGAATTGGATTCCGAGGCAAGAGTATGTCTTCGAATAGAGCAAATAAGGGTCGCCTTTTTATTTACCCATCTCCTAAGCCATAATGTAACTGGTTCCTTCACCAATACATCCTACTATAGTTCAAATACTCCATTCTGAGTTCTTTATGAGTAGCAAAGGATGGTGCAGAGATTGGAAGGCTGAGAAGTTGCTCTGCAGTTTGAAGGCTAATTACAGGGTGGATGGAAAACAAGAATGGCTGATTCAGATGCATTTATTTCTAAACCCAAGTTACCCATAACCGTGACATTAGTGTTCATTAATTTCTGGAGAGAGCGTGGTGTACGAGCAATAAGAACTGTGTCTTCCGCATAAGTGAGAATAGGAAGCGGGATTCCTCCAAAAATAGGGACATCAAAAAATGTAATTCTATTACCTGTCTATATAAATAGATCAAATAAGAGGGTTGTAAGTGTGCAAAGGAAGGAGACTGTCAAGGAGGTGCCATTGTTCTTGTTTAGAATCTTTGTTTAAAAAAGAAACCTAAAAAGGGTTTCTCTGCCTCAAACCAAAGTACAAAAGGTCTGTCAGAATGTCCATAGAAAATATTCTACATCGTCCTTTGTCAAAACCCTGCTTCTGTCCCTTACACTAAAACTAAAGTATCTTAATACAAACAAAAAGGTATTTCACCAGGAGAATGGCTCCCTTCCCCAGGTGTGTATTTTTCAGTTGAAATATATTCTCATCAGTCCAGTTAGACACAGGGCAATGACTCGCTTCCCCTGGCATAAGAGTTCCACAAGTCTTTTTATATGCATGGGTCCTCACCAGGGGAATGCCTCCCTTCTCCTGGTCATTCTGTCAACTTTGGTTTGCCATAAAGCCAAGGGGAATAACTCCCTTCCCTGGCGTCTCAAACAGTAACTTTCCTTATGACTTGAAGTTCTTCAGGAGAATCTTCTGCTTTTCTTGTTCCGTATGGGCCTCTTGCGGTTCCAAGGCTGTCTGTGTCGGTGTTATTGCTGGACTGCCCAGTCCACCTCAGCAAGGTCACACCACAATTTCCTGGGTTCCAGCCAAGCAGTGGGACAGCTCCTGGCTGTCGGGTGAAGGAGCTCCGCTGTCAGCCTTCCGCTTCGGGCACCAGGCAGACCTGGTCTGCCTAACAGCGTTCGCTTCTGCTCCTATGACTTTCCCGTGCTGGACTGCTTCCCGTGCTGCTCTCCTCTGCTGCACTGTCCTGTCCTCTCTTTCAGTAAGTTAATTCTCAGTTTTTATGTTGCTGAATACTCCCCCGCAGAGCACTACAATGCGTCCTCCAGTTCTCTTGAGCACTCTTCATGGCTTCTTGGGGCCAGCTCTTCTCAGCACCTGCCTTGGCAGCAATCTACATATCTCCTATGCTCTTGTTCGTCCTAGTGTTTTCTAGATTGCTGACACTTAAGGCATTAAGGGTGTCCCGGTATTGGTTTTATGGCGGTATGATAACCTGCTTGCCAAATGACGCTATATCATGGTTATCACGGTATAGCAGGTGGAGCTAACTAATCTTAACAAATATTTTCTTAAAGGTCATAAATTGTCAGCATTTTGAAACTTGTCTCTGCACATTTTTAGCTGATCCTCCAGGAATCTAAGGCGGCTGCAGATTTGGTCTTTCATGGCGCTCACTCGTTGATCGTCCTGAATGAAAGAGTGACTAGTGGATGTGTTAAAATGCAAATTTTTAGCAATGAGCTTGCTGCTCAGTTACAGGTCATCGCTTTGAAAATCGGCCTCGACCTGCATTATTTTGGAACCACATGGCATGGGCATCATGACCCCTCGCTGCAATCAGTCATAAAAGTTTGTTTTGATAATGTTTTATCCCATTAAAGGGAGAAAAGTCACTCATGTGAGGTCTGAAAGCCCATGTCATTGTGCTTCTTTTGTCAAAATGTCATAGCCAACACACACTCACCGAAAGGCTGCATATTGATCAAATCACTATAGTTTGTTTACCATCTGCCTGGTGTATTATAAAGGTAGTAGAGGGAAATTGATGAGAGTAGGGAATTTCCTGATAAGCAATGGGATCCACATTGCTTTATTGCAGGAAACACACCTTTTGAACCCCTATTTGGAAGATATGCAACGCAAATAGGGAAGAACGGTTTTTGTTTCCAGCTACTCTTCATATATAAAAGGGTTCTCACCTGGATAGCAAAAGCGGCACCATATACATTGAAAAGAAGATAGGCGATGTGGACAACACCGCTATTGGGCAGTAGTCTGGATGGGAAAGAGATATGCTTGGTGAATGCTTACGCACCCAACGAGGACAATAGAGACTACTTCCAGGCTGTAGTGGGAATGGCAGGAGGATTTCAGCCAGGTCATGTTTTTTTCGGAGGGGGGTGATTTTAACTGCTTTTAACTGCTTACGCGATCCATGTTTGGACAGGTCAGTAGAAACAGGCCCCTACAAACAGCAGTCGTCCTCCACTTTAAAAAGGATAGAGCTGACTTGGATTTGATCAAGTTATGGAAGGAAAGCTGAGGACATACAAGAGGTTACTCATTTTACTTTCACCCTCATTGATCTTTCTCCAGGATCGCTTACATTTTAGTAGGGAGAGAACACTTCAACCAGTTTACGGAGACCGAATACCTGGGCAGGACGCTTTCGGAGCATTCCCCCCTTGTTACACCATGACATGGACGAAAGGAAAACCAGCTATTTTGTCCAGGAAGTTAGGGCGAGATCTTGTTGGAAGTAGCTTTCAGAAACACAATTAAGGACAACATTTCCTTCTTTTTCAATACAAATGTAGAATCAAAGGAAGACGTGGGTCAGATCTGGGAAGCTTTTAAGGTCATGGTAAGACGAATCACTACAGCTAATACCGTTGGGGTGTGAAGGGCTTTACATAAATCATTACAAGAAGCAGAACGGGCTATCAAATAATTAGATGGAGAACTGTCAAGGGGTTTTCCTGTGGGCATGAAGTTTCCTGGGAACTATGTAATCAAAGGGAAACTTCAAGAGGCATTACACAAGCATGAATATAGTCAGCACACTATTTAAGTCTGTGGCAGGAGGATAAGGCAGGCAGTCTTTTACCATGGCTAATTAGACAAGAAGCGCCCAGGTCGATTATCACACAAATTTATGACAAGTCAGGGACCATGGTATTGTCGCAACAAGCGATAAATATGTTATTCCAGGAATACTATAAGTCTGTTTCCTCAAGCACAAATACATATTCGAATGTGGAAGCATCTGACCTGTTGGAACTTGTACAATTGCCACAGCTACCCGCAGATTCCAGAAACAAGCTGCAAGCTCCTATCAACGAGGGAGACATTTTGGAAGCTATAAACTCATTGCAGAAGGATAGGTTGCAAAGGATCGATGGCCTCCTGGTGGAGTTCTATATGACCTTTATGAAATCCTTAGTTCCGAAACTAAAGATGGTGTATGACTTTGTCTTACATACCAGAGACCTGCCAGATTCCATGCGCGACGCGTTTACCATTGCACTACTCAAATCTAAGAAGGACCTGAAACGATTTGAATCATATTGCCCCATTTTTCTGATTAATATAGATGCAAAGATTCTTGGGAAAGTAGTCATGAGACTAGCAAAAATTGTTCCAGGGTTGGTACATTCGGACCGGACCAATGTGGATTCGTCAGGGGCAGGAACACCTCCATGAATCCTAAAAAACTGCATCACATCATGGATAAGGTCAAAGCGTCAGATGAGGCAGCCAGCGCCCGTATCCTTAGGCCTTTGATTCCCTTGAACGGAATTGGTTAGTCAGGGTCCTGGACAGTTTTGACCTAGGGCTGGATATGATTAAATGGATATGCTTATTGTACAATTGTCCCATGGCAAGGGTCAAAATAGGCAGTTGGATTTCCTACATGTGGACCCTGGAGGGGGGCACTAGGCAGGGCTCCCCGGCTTCCTCAATTCTACTCCCTTTGGTGTTGGAACCTTTGGTTGAATACTTTAGAAAGTATATGATCAAGAGGAATAATTCCATACTTTTCCTGTTGGCAAAGATGAGAAATACACCCATGGAAGAATATCCAGACTGCAGTATAGGGACTTGAATCCTTCAAATACCTTGGAATATAGATCTTTCATGAGATTGAAGCTATGTTAGTATACAATACATACAGACCGTTAACAGGCTTTGCCTGGTGTACTCCCTTACCAGGACTTTCTCATGTGGCTTCTTAACACACTTGCAAACTTGACTTTGCCTGGTATAGTCTCTTAGCAGGATTTTCCATACAGTTCACTTTATATGCTTGATTTACAAACTTCCTTAGTGGCAGGTACAAAACTTAACATCCACCTATTTCCGCTACAACGACTTGACTTCCCGCTTTGCCAATCTTGGTTGTGCTTTATTTGGTTTATTTTCTCCCGTGAGGCCCCTCAACCTGTTACTCTTATTTGCTCAGGGTATCCTGTGAGCTACTGGATCTCCAGCATCCACCTCTCTTCCTGCATACCTGTTTACTGGGTGTGTGGTGTTCGGGGAGAGGTGCTTCCTCCTGTATGGTTGGTGGCATTTGGGTGTCTGCTGCGGTCACCGGCTTCTCTGCTGCTTGCTTCTCGCGCAGCTCTCCACATGCATCTGGGTTCTCGAATGCGGCTGCCTCTGCCGATTGCTTCCCGTTTGGCTCTCCACCTGTGTCTAGGTGGTTGGGTGTGGCTGTCTCTGCTGCTTGCTTCTCGCTTGTCTCTCCACCCGCATCTGGGTGCTCGGGTGCGGCTATCTCTACAGTTTGCTTCTTGCTCAGGGATATCGTTCCCGGGCTACAGCCAAGCCATTGCTTGGCCTGAAGGTTGCTTCAGGCAGCGTGGCCAGGAGGCCCTCCTCCTCGGATCCACCTCTCACTCTCACTTTCCTTTCCTCTCTGTGTTCTTGGCTTCATGGGACTCCTCCAGGCAGCGTCTCTGCTCTACATGCTGGCTGACATTTTTAAATGTCCCGGCACCTATCACAGGTTTGCAAACACTAGAGCGCATGATGTGCTTTTCAGACTCGTTGATCTTCATTACTCACTTCAGTCTCCTCGTCCCAGTATTTTTACGCATATGGGATTGATAAGTAGTTCTTGGTAGCTTACTCATGGAGTATTGCATAAAGTCATTCATAAATTTGGTGGAGGTTTGAAGAGAACAATCACAGTAAGCCATAATGGTCTGAGATATGGAGGGGACTTCCCTAAAAGGGAAAGGTGGGTATGTTCTCTCACCTGTCAGTGCCATGTCATCCCCCGAGGGTTGCCTCCCCCCATGTTGTCCTCCCTCATATAGCCCCCCCCCCCAGGGTCAGGATCAGGTAGCGGCTGCTGTCCCCTGGCCACATGGGGAGAGGCTACTTCCGGGAAAGGAGTGATGACTGTCAGATTCATCACAGGAGTCATTCACCTGGATTACGAACAGTAGCTGGACTTTATTGTATTCTGTTATAGTGACAGATGATAGAGCAGGAGCCTTTGTGACCGGAACAGTGACTTTTTATTAGGACTCACACAGACTTCCTGATGAGCTCTCGAGTTTCTTTAGTTTAGGTAGGGAAATCCTTAGCGTTAGTGATAGATAGGTTTGGTTTATCTATATATATAAAATGCTCAGGTATGTTTCCCTACTCAGCTGACGCAATACATCAGTCTTTGGTTGCCCTAGGCTGTCCAAGTGGCAAAGTGTACCTCTGTGTGCCCTTCCACTTCACCAACAGCTATCATGGCAAACATTCGGAATAACTTCAATTTACTTCTTTACACCGCCACTTCTCTTCACACAGGGCACGGTGGTTCCAGTGTCAATGAACAGTTAATTACCGGCTCAAGATTGCAGTCTCGCAAGAGCGAAACACTGTAGGACGAATGCCTCCTCACGAGCTAAAACTGAAAGTAGGTGTGTAATTATGCTGCTACGCAATCTTATGCCATCACAGGGACTCTGCCATGGAACAAGGTTTGCAATTACGTGTCTACAAAGACACATCATAGAAGACTGTGTAATCGATGGAACTTAGATACTGTTCCTATACCGTGCATACTTCTCATTCCATCTGATACAAATATGCCTTTCAAATTCAAAAGAAGACAGTTACCTATACGTTTAGCCTTTTCAATGACCATTAATAAGCCACAGGGACCTACGCCCCTTTCCTGGAAGTGAACAGTGGTCATTCCGATATTTAAAAAGGGGGACAGAAGTGACCCTATGAATTACCGACCGATATTGACCTTTAAGATATGCTAGAACGGGAATGGCTAGTTAATTAATAAAAGTCGAAAGCAACTATGGCACCACTTGGTCAGTCTCTTCATTCCTTGTCGCCACAGTAACCATGTTTTAGTTATACATGTTATTATTTATTTCTCCTAGCAGGTACTGATTGTGTCATCTGCTGCCATTTTAAATTCGTATATTCATATACACCCACATGAGGAAAACTCCACTTTCTGTGGACCGGAAGAAGGAAATGGGGTTTGCAGACTCTGCTAGGTGTCCCGGAGAAGGGAAAATTAACACTCACCCTCTAGGCATATCCTCTGACCTAATTAAATTCCAGGTTCCAGTACCAATAGTTCGCCTGAGGGCGTGTTTCATGTTATCAGACCCAGATCATTTGCTATTTTGTTTTATAACAATATTAACCAATTACATCTCTGTACTGATTATACCAATTGTCTTACACAGGTACAATACTTATGCCTTTGTGTCTGAACCCGCTACTTGTCAACAATTGGTTTCTTCTGCAGCTTCAAAGAAGCACCACTTAAGGTCGGTCTCCTTCAAATCACACTGCTGGAGTTTTCAATATAAATCACAACTTTGGGAGGAAATACTAGAGCAACGGGAAATCTCCCTGTTAATGCAAGAGTTGTTATACATGGGCTTAGGTAAAGGATTAATATCACAGGTATACAAGCTTGGTGGTTCTTACTCATGTATGGAGGTGTACCATCCTCTTGCATACTGGGGAAACTACTAGGGAGTAAAAAAGATAAACATATGACTAAAATAACTCAGTTGTTATTATTACTGGCAAGGAGGGGAGTCGCGATATCATGAAAAGCCCTAAGGGACTACTTATCTCACAGTGGGTGACAGATGTTCAACAATGGGGTTTTGCACAAATGGAAATCCTGCGAAGATACTCGACACTAGAATCGGAAGAAGGCATTGCGATCCACTGGGGCCAATTGTTGAATGTTCTTACTACCTCTCCCCATGTGAAACCTCCTTGATTGTCAGAGGAAAGCAGCAGAAACAGGTGGGGGCAGAGGGCAATGTATGACCTCCGTATACTTTGGGGAGAAGGTAAGTTAATGGCTAATTTACCCTGGTAAGGGGCTAATGTAAAATGGATTGAAAATGTACAAGGTTATTATGTATGGTATAAACGCAGGAGACAGCAGACACTGCCAGGCGGAGGGGTGCGGGGGGAGAGACCTGGGCTAATTAATAATGAATAATGTATTCCGCTACCTCTTGTACACTGTCAAAGACACATGTTCAGGTTGACTTGCATTTTCTAGGTTTGTAAAATCAATCAAAACATTTAAAACCTTACTTTAATACC
The DNA here is from genome assembly GCF_040938575.1 of Ambystoma mexicanum. Taxonomy (NCBI): domain Eukaryota; kingdom Metazoa; phylum Chordata; class Amphibia; order Caudata; family Ambystomatidae; genus Ambystoma; species Ambystoma mexicanum. The sequence goes on from NC_090931.1 coordinate 814,459,429, forward strand.
ACTCCAATAAGTTCTATCTGAGCAACAATTCCTTTGATCCCGCCACACAGGGCAGGATTGTGCCACTGTGACTCTTTATTTTCCTCATCTACCCTTCAGTTTAAAGCAGGGCGACCCAGGATCTAATTCTGCGCGAGCCCATAAATGTAAGAAATCACATGCCAAGAGCTGTTCCCTCAAGCACATAATCAAGAGGAGTATGTGTCATCCAGGATCCACTAGCCATGCCTGTCAGACCTAATTAGAGGAGCTACAAAAATTCACCTCAGCGTTGTGCCCGCTCTCATCGAGTGACGATTTGCCCTGTTACAAAACTGATTCCTGTGATTGTCTCTTCTTTAGCGACCCATTCATGCTGGTGCACCACAACCTTGATCCAGTGCCAAGGAACAAGCGTAGTACACACACTTTTAAAGCGTTTTAAATCAGGTACCAAAAAACCCAATTCTCATGCTCCTTTTTCAAAGGGGAGCCAAACTACGCGAAGGCCTGCGGGTAAGAAGGGCTTTTCAGCTTCAATATCGCTCTGCTCTCTAAGTCCTTGTGAGATAATGAGAAAGTCGATTATAAGAGCTTTGTCCAGCTTTACATTCGATGGATTGTGTATTGCTGAATCAATTTGTAATGCTTCTTTCAAGGAAGGCACACTGAAGTCCAGGTTGTGAATGACCATGAGGAATCATTACTGTGTCCATTTTCATTCTGTTTCTTTTTTCTTTACTCCCCAAACCCGTGTATGAACAACACTTACTCTCTCTTGAGGCATTCTGGGGCTCAAGTGCTGGGTCTATTACCCCTCAGTATTCCATGTAATAGTTCTATAAGAACATTTGCAAATGTATACAGCTTGAAATACAAATGTAATTGCCAATTGAGACTAAAATAATAGTTATTACCTAGTTCAATAGTGATGTTGTTTATCAAACTCAGAAAAAGGCAATGCGAAGGTAGCCCTGTCGGGATCTGCAGTTTACATGTACATTTTTGCAGGAGACACTCACTCCAGTAAGCAATCTTGCCCCAGTCAAGTGAGCTATGAAAAAGACTGGGAGGAAGCCTAAAGCCTGAATCCATTGTCTAGGAGGCCGGAGGGGGGTATGGGCGCATAGAGCAAGTCACATACATCATAGCAACTCACTCCAACCCCCGCCCCGCCCCCTGCCACGCCGCCACCGGAATGATCAGTTGTATGTGCAGTGGTGAAATTTAGAGTCACAGGTACACTGGCAATAATTTACTTCGAAAGTGATACCCAAACTAGCATGGTTAAGCAGAAGAATCCCTGGCTTCCATGTATGTTGATCTTGTCAATTTTTACGTATGGTCTCAATCGCACATTTGATTATTTAAAACATTATACTTTTAAGATCACCAGTTTTGAAGTGTAATAGCAACTTTTGAGTTCATATCCTGCTCAATCCCTGTGGCAGGCAGGCAACACTGGCTGTAAAATCATATGCAGGCTATAAGAATAAATGCATGCCAGTATGCACAATCCAGTATACCTATGCTTTTAAGACTGTCATGGTGGCAATGCAGAACTCCTGTTATGTGTACGAATGGGACCAATGTAGACATTAGTAATTAAGGTTATGGCCATAAGAAGATAGATGATCATGAAGTTAAACACCCTGCCACCATACAGGCACAACATATTAGAATGTCTGCCCTCAGCTTTCATGCCTCAGCCAATGAGAACTCCCATTGACGAACATAAAAGAAGGAAGGGAACAATATGCAGATTGCCTAATATGTAATCTTATTATGTTTACCTGACCGCCACTGCACTTTTATGGAAATGTGGTAATCCCTATGAACTATTCCAAAAAAGCGCATTTAATGAAGTGTTGACTAAGAAGCCCATGTTCATCACATGTTCAAACAGTGTTTTTTTGACTACATGTCTTAAGATGATTTAACCTTCTAAATGTATATCATTGTAATCGTGTTCTTTCAATAACAACCCCCTGCATTCTCTCTTTTACATGAAATCATATTTGCGCAAAGATAGGGCCACGTGGTCTCCCTAATATAGAGCAGTCTACGGTCTGACATTCCACGGGGGGGGGGGGGGGGTGATATCCCCAGCTATAGGTAGATGAATGACCTAGGCATTGGAATACGGGGGGGGGGGGGAATGGGGCTACATAATTGGTCAGACTAAAGCAGTCTCCCTTAAGACAGGGTACAAAACGATCCACTTTAACTTTATGCATCAGAGAGATTATGCTTTGGCAAAGGTACGCAAATATTATCCGGAGACCCCCAGGACTGCACAAGATGTAAGGTCCAATCCGCAGGCTTTGTACATTTAGCGTGGACCTGTCCCCTGATATCTTCTCAAATACCCCCCCCCCCCAAAACGTAGCTATCACTTATCTTGAAGGACCAGGTTGTGGCTGATCCGATGTTAGCTTTGCTGGGGTTCCCTGTCACCACACTCCCCAGGCATAGCTGTAAAATAGTGGGGATTTGTTTGATGCTGGCATGTAGGAGAGTGGCCATCGTCTGGTGGAAGGGAACACTGCCAAAAATCACAACCTGGAGGGAAGATATAGCTTGCTGTTTTGACCTCGATGTTGCATTTATACGTACCATGCCTTTACATCCTCAGCCAGTTTATGTGATATTCCCTCTATTGTCACAGTATTTTTCTTCCCTCACTAGACACTCCGAAGTTGACCTTTATGTGTTTATGTTTGTAAAATCAATGAAAACAATAAAAAAAATGTCATAATTTTAATTGTGATGTCTGTGGGAATCACCTAATTCTACCATCTTTTTCAATTACAATACATCTCTCCTCATTTAAATGAATACGTTTCTTTACCTGGTAAGGAGCCTTCCACTGTTAAGCCAGAAACGATCTAAACTGAATTTGGCATAAAATCTAAAAAGGACAACTTGCTACACTTTTCACACTGGTGTCAAGGTATGGCGTTTAAGGTTGGCATGGTCACTTTAAGAACACAGTGCACTGTGGACACTTATACGCACATACAATGGCGAACCAGTAGCCTTAAGAAAGTGGCATGTGGGAGAGATGAAGTGTGTCCCCGGCGGCACAGTAGCAGCCGCTTTTACAGTATTCAGACAAGACATGATTTTAAAGACAAATTCATAGATAGTTAGGTCCATATCCTCAGAAATCTGAGTACAAGTTAAAAAAACTGAAGATCCACCTCTCATCATGCTGGACGCATTGTAACTTGCAAGACCTTAATTGCAAAAGCGTCTTTCAAATGGCTGTGGTGATTGGAGTTGCCGCCAAGAAACTTCAATACATCAGTGAGGTCTCATGACTAATGTATTCACTTATTCGAGTTACCCACATGGCTGGAGGGCTGAGGTCAGCCCTCCAGCCATGTCACAACCCCAACCATACTTATAGTGGCACGATTAAAAGGCCCCTCTCCCTGTAAATGTATTTATTTCCACCCACAGGTCCTTTTGGGGGCTCAGAATGAAAAAAATGAATGCAAACCCTCATGTGTTTATATTAATTAAATGGAGAATGTTGTCAGGGTTCTGAACAGACACTGACATCATTGAGCGTTTCCCTGCACAAGTGATGCAAACAGAGTCTATTCCTGGTTATTATACTTAGTCAGTCAATAACTTGATTCGGCAATAGGGCCATGAGAGTACATCCTAACACATACAAAAGGCAAATAGAATTACAATAACAATACATCCTTCATGATACAACACAACATTAGCTAAAGCCCCAGAGTCCACTCATGGCCATTGCACCCAGCACACAGTTGCCTAATTGCTCAAAACCATTAAGGGGCTATGAGTCCATGTCCAACTATGGTTACTCAGGACCTTTTCCCCAAAGGTGTTCTACTGGCTTCGAATAGCACTGGCTTATGAGGCCTGGTTTCAGGTAGATGGTCAGTGTTGTAGTGAATATAGGGTCTGATTACAATCGTGCTATTTAGTATTGCTTGGACCGCATCTCCTGTTGAACCATAGGATGGCTTTGGCCACTCTCTGGTCCCTAAATTCTATCTGGAGGAGATTGCATGCGCTTTCACCCTGGTAGTGCAGTCTGGAATAGTTATGGATGGTCTCCCTGGTTACATATAAACAGCCACGTATAGTATGAATCCAGTGCAGGCATTTATTTATGAGGGCATCCCTGGGTTTTAGTTGGTTGGTGGTAATATGGGGACTTTGTGCAAAACTACTATGCCCTTCCTAGGAACCCTATGTGCCATGCTATTAGTCATACTCTCCCCATGCCACGATCTACATGCCCTGGAAGGGGAATCCTTAGGTGCATGATTGTGGTTGTCAGCCCTGCCAGCTGATAAGTCAGACATTGGTTTGATGATAACTAGCGGGTCCACTTGTGTGGCTAGGGGCTGCTGGAGCCACTGGTCATCTTGGCTCCTTGGTCTTACAGGGGGATCACATTGAGTTAGGACCTGGGGCACCTTGCTAGCCGTTGCGCTTTTGGGACTGGAATGTTCTCATTTTTTGCGGGTAGCCCCCCACCCCATCCTACAGATGGTTGTTGTGTTTGGACGACATTGGTGTTGTGTTAGGCTGGCTCCTCAGATTGTTGTTGGACCAAGTGTTCGCCGGACTAATGGGTAACCCCACACCCCAATACTCCCCCTCTCCCCTGGGCTCAGAGCAGCCTCTTGATGTCTGCAAGCTCAGACAGGACAAGGCTGCATTTACATTTACATCCACAAGTTCCCCCTTGGCAGCTGGATTGGCAATAAGCAAGATTGCATGGGCCAGATGGAATGGGGGTGCTTGGAAGACTAAAACATGGCGGCAGGCTGTTTCCTGGGTGTGAGTAAAGCAGTGCCGATAGAAGGCCTGATATCAAGAATGGCATTGCAGGCAGGGCTCCGTTTACCCTCCCAATCAACAGATTCCATTACTTCCATGGGTGCTAGAGGACTATTCGACTCTGGTGGAAATGCCGGCATCTTGGCCGCTGTGACGGGACCACATAGGATATAGCTTTCATTGTCCTTACAGTTAGACATTTGACTTTTCCTAATTATCTCCCCCGCCCCCAGTAACCAATTTGGGGGTTGGCAAATAGTGGAGGTCTGTCCCGTGCTCCCCAACGCTAACAGTGCTGGCCCAAGTCTGTTCATCAGATTTAGTTGGGGCAGTGTCATTTGCAGTGATATTGATAACAACAGGGATTGTAGCTCGGGGCTTATTATGGTTCAAAGTATGGGGGGCAGAATGAGTGGGTAGTCTCCATTTCCACCCACAAGTCCCTCATCACTGTTGCATCCATCTGGGGGGCTTGGCATGTCCTTGTACATAAGTAGATCAACTGGTAGTGCCGAATAACATTTTCTATTGGGGTGTCCTTGACCAGATGATCAGGACTGCGAAGACAAAAGGGGTGAAGTTCATCCCTTATCCTATTCGGTGCATCCCCCCAAACATCCTGGTTGGTGCCAAGGAACTGGTGGATTTCCTGAATCAGGAAATATGGCTCTCCTATGAGCTTAATAGGCTATGGATCTTTCTCTCACCAGCGGGGTGAACATTGTCAGGGCCTTGTGAGGTGGGGGGTCACATGGCCATTTTCTGCCTGACCGTCAGTATCTTACGTCTCATTATTGTGCTGTCCTGCATGATGGGAAGGAGGGTAATAATGCAGAGTTCGGAAGAAGTGTCTTAGCTTGCCTTGGCCTGATTTAGCTTGGTGGGCACACAGTTAGCGGGCATACAATCACAGGCTTCAGGACCCCCAGCCTGCCAGCCCCACTCAGCCTTTCATTATACTTAGAGTGTCTCATTCACTGATTACGGTACCCTTGAACCAAGTGAACTTCCTTCAAAGGGTAAAACTGTGGATAACCAACAGGTACAAGAATAATACTTTAGGGAGAAAAGACAGGATTTTCATGCTTTCCTGAAAGAGAGAAGATGCTGAATTATGGGCAGAGGGTGAGGAAGAGAATTCTAAAGTGGAATAGCTTGGACTGAAAAAGATCTGCCACTAAGGTTACTGAGCTCAAATATCGGGGAGGTGAGCAGATTGCCAGAGCAAGAGGTAGGTAACGGGAGGATGTATAGGAACGATAACTGGAGGTTAAAACTTAGTTGGATTGGTAAAATGAGTCAAAGATACTGCAAGCGGTTTGGATATCATGCATTTCAACCCTGGGATTTAGTGTAAGCAGAGGCTGGCAGGGAGAAGGCCAGATAGCTGCAGCATAACGTGTCTGTTGCAAATGTTTGATGGAGGACTTCCGAAGACCCAAACAGATACTGTTACAGTAATCGAGCCTATGGATACAAACTATAGATAATTAAGATTTTCACAAAAAAGATAGTGAATTCTCTGTTGAGATCGAGAATCTGGATAAACTTTCAAGTACTCCCGGCACGCCGTTCAAGTCACGCCCGTCTCCTCCATGGGCAAACTACCCGATTCTCAAGCATGCATTTGTCAGGGCCACACAGTTTGCGTGTTTTGTTGGACTCTGCTTGTGCACATCACACACGTAGTAGAGGCACGTAAAATGTTTGAGAAATAGGCCCTGAGCCTTTCAGGAGTGCAAGCCTCCCTCTCTACTGCATGAGCTCTCAACACAATTTAAACTGACTCTTAAATGTCGGATGGATATTAAATTGGTACGGATTATGCTGGGTGATTTCACAGATGGCTTGCAATGTCCAAGGCAATCATTTGAGAATCTTTTAACAAAGCATGGGCACAAATATGGTGTTCAATCTGGGGTTTGTGGTCATTTTAAGTATTCATGAACACAACATGTATTTGAAAATATTGCCTGAAAATAACAAGCGCCCCCTGTAAATCACAAGCACAACTTCCTAATTAAATGAGCAAAATGAAGTAGGAAACTAATGCAAATCTTTAAAAAGTATTATTGAAGTTTAGTACCTTTTTGTTAATGTTCGAAGTACCGTTTTCATTGAGTAGATTAAATGGCCTGAGTTCTTTTTTGAGAGATCCAGGGCCTAATTCGAAAAGCCTTTTCCAATGGGGTTTTGCCATTACAAAACGCTTCTGTGAATTAAGCCGCAAAATCTCTATTTGTAATTATGTACAGATAGGGGAAAGATGGCAACTTATTATTTAATCTTACAGACTGAGTGGTCATTAACACAATATAATTACCTGCCCTGGACAAAGGCTGAGGCAAAACGAAAAGCGCCAAGTTCTCAACGCACAGCCATACCAGGCAATACTGAGCACTTTCTGCACAATAAGTATGTCAGTTGAGTCTGATATTATATCATTTTGTATTGAAGGGGAAATATTTGAAAATTACAGTTAACTAACACCACCGCAAACCCCAAATTGTCCAATTTGATTAGGATAAAGTCTGGAAAGATAAAGGGACTGGGAATGCCGGGAGGTGTGATTCGAAAACCGGGATACCAGTGCTAATAACCCAATGCTATGTGTTCCTCATTTACATTGTATACAAATTGAGATGGCCTCATTACACGGTAGGCGGTAGGGATTTAACGTTACCGGTAACGTAATACCGGTAACGTTAAATCCCCATGCCAATCACGACCTGGCTCACCGCTATTAGCGGCACCGCTAAGTACGGTGCCACTAATAGCGGGCAGGCCGTGTGCGCGCGACCCTCCATCCCGTAAATAACGCCATGCCGCTAATAGCACACCATCATAAGGCGAGCGGACATGGTAATAGCGGCATGGTAAAGGCCCCCAAACCCCTTACCGCCATGATGCTAATGCCGGCATCGCGAACCACCCGTTAATATAACTGAGCATTGTTCCCACCTGCCACAGGTGGACACAATGAGCACAGGTGGAGGCAATGGACACTGTGGCAGCTCAAAAGGAGCACACCACACCCCTTCCCACACCAAGATGGTTCCAATACTGACAGCATTACATGGCCTAGAGGACCTCATTGCAGTGCTGCTGCTACAACAACAGGCTGCACAAAGGAGACGGAGGAGGAGGAGGAGGGTCAGACAGGCACAGCAAGCACCACCACGCCACCTATTCATACCACAGAGGCACCCACCAATTCCCAGGATCAGAGCCAGTCCATTCAACCTAACACCTGAGCAGATACCCACCCTGTACCGTCTGGACCGGGACACCATCACCAGCATCGTGGACATGATACACGACGACATTGTGAGCCTCATAGACATCAGAACTGCCACCCCCCCTCTACTGAAGGTGGTGTCAGTGCTCCACTTCCTGGCCACAGGAACCTACCAGCATACAGTGGGGCAGATGCATGGCATCTCCCAACCAGTATTCTCACGCACACTGAACCAGGTACTCAATGCCCTCCTGAAGCATGCACCCGAACACATATCCATGCCACGGACTGCCCAGGAGATTGCAAACACCAAAGTTGGCTTCTATACACTGGCAGGCATTCCAAGTTGCATTGGGGCCATCGACTGTACACATGTGGAATTGGTTGTACCACATCACAATGAATTAGTGTACCGAAACAGGAAGCAATTCCACTCAATCAATGTCCAAATGGTATGTGACGCAAACAATATAATCACACATTGCTGTGCCAGATTTCCCGGATCTACCCATGATTCCATGGTCCTGCGGAACTCAACTATCCCCCGCTACATGGAGCGACAAACGGCACAACGTTCGTGGCTACTTGGTGAGTAGCAGGGCAAGCACATGGCAGTGTGATTGGGGGGGTAGAGAGATCCTCCAACTGGGTGTGCATGGGGGGGTAGAGAGATCCTCCAACTGGGTGTGCATGGGGGGTAGAGAGATCCTCCAACTGGATGTGCTTGGGGGGTAGAGAGATCCTCCAACTGGGTGTGCATGGGGGGGGTAGAGAGATCCTCCAACTGGGTGTGCATGGGGGGTAGAGAGATCCTCCAACTGGGTGTGCATGGGGGGTAGAGAGATCCTTCAACTGGGTGTGCATGGGGGGTAGAGAGATCCTCCAACTGGGTGTGCATGGGGGGTAGAGAGATCATTCAACTGGGTGTGCATGGGGGGGTAGAGAGATCCTCCAACTGGGTGTGCATGGGGGGGTAGAGAGATCCTCCAACTGGGTGTGCATGGGGGGGTAGGGAGATCCTCCAACTGGGTGTGGCCTGTAGTCCGTTGCACAAATGCACATACAGATGTACGCTAATGGGCATCTGTGAGGGCAGCAACGTACTTGGGATGAACGGACATGCAAGTATATGGCACATGACACAGCTGCCAATCCAAACCCATTGACATTAAAGATCAATCCTCATCCACATTGCACGACACTCCACGCCATGGAATGCACATATGACATCCATGACATCAACATAGTCATGCAGCATTCCTACAGCACAACATCAACAATGCATTGTGCCCTTGGATGCATGCATTGGGATCCCCCTAGCCATGGCAATGCACCACGAACACATGGCACCACTGAGGCGTTGCCTCTCAGCATGGCAAGATCAATGTCGGAAGCACTGTACACCACCAGTGTGGTACCAAATCTGCCTGGCCACAGGGACACCAATTACCTGGCCTCACCCAGGACATGGGAATTACTGTAGGAGGCATCAATGGGGCATGTCTACTTGCATGCTTGCGCTCACCTTTGCACAAAGCAGTCACACAGACCATATTCATTGATGCAGTTGAATGTGCACATGATTCTCAATGATAGGTCAAAGTATGGGACATGAACAGGCCACACATGTGCCGAAAAGTAACAGGAACCCATTCCTCCCCCCATATAGGTGATGCCGGCTATCCCCTGAAGAGGTGGCTCCTCACACCTGTACGGAACCCACAGAACAGGCATGAAGAAGAATACAATCGTGCCCATACCCATACCCGCCTTGTCATTGAGCAGACTTTTGGACTTCTGAAGTCACGGTTTAGGTGCATAAGCAGGTCTGGTGGCGCACTCCTATATGGCCATGAGGAGGTGGCAAAGATCACCACGGCATGTGTCATGCTGCACAATATGTATATGAGACGGAATGTGCCACTGCCCCCTGAGGTTGAAATGGAGGCACCTGATGAGGATGATGATGGGGATGAGGATGGAGGTGAAGGGGATGCAGGTCATGCAAGAGGGGATGGCCAGGAGGGACGCGCTGTGAGGCAGCATTTGATCAACCAATTGTTCTGAGTTACATGTAGTCATACTGTCACCTGTATATGGCTGGTGGGGCACTGGTGTCGGTTTGTTAGTTCACAATGGACCTTGGCGTCAATAAATTGATCATACACAATGAAGGAGTCCAGGCCTGTGTTTTGCTCAAACAACTGTGTATTAATGAACAGAAACAGAAAAATGTGCAACTCCCCATCCATCCCGCCACCCTTACAACTGTCCCATCACACCCTTCCCCCCACAACTGTCCCATCACACCCTTCCCCCCAACCCCCACAACTGTCCCATCACACCCTTCCTCCCACCCCCCACAACTGTCCCTCATAGTTCTTCAACATTGCATGTGTTCTGGCATGCACCGAGGTCAATGGACGTTCACACCCTATTGTTCATTACCAGGGCCAGCATTTGGGGGCTGGCTGGAGGTGCGCCTGGTGGTGCGTGAAGACCGTCTCAGTGGACTTGTCTGCCGCGAACTGCAGGTTGAAGAGGTGGCAGACTGTCCTTGTGTAAATTGGCGCTCCATTGCATCTGCGATGCGGGTCAGCACCTCCCGGACGCGTGTTAGCTCGCCACACAGCCTGTCCGTGCAGGACTCCATCCCCTCCCTGGAGTGCCTGGATGTCTCAGCGAGGTCAGCCCTGAGACGGGCAACCTCCTCCACATGTTGACCGACAAGCACTGTTAGAGCCTGCTGGCGCTGGATGACGGTGGCCAGGTCAAGGGCAGTGGCGGCCTGTGGTGGTGTGTCTGCTGCGCATCCAGATGCCTGCCGGTCTGCAGATGCCGCCTCTGGGGGGCTACTGAAGGCCTCTAATGACTCGTCAACAGTGACGTGTGAGCCAGGTGTGGGGGCGGGGGATTGCTCTGGGGTTACAGCAGGGCTTGGGGTGTGCATGGGCAGATCTAGATACGTGGGCTCATCCACGTCGGACAATGGGCCAATTGCTGCAGCCTCCCCTGCCGAACTGGCTGCAGCTGAGGGTGGGCCCTCGGTGGCGGGGATTTGGGGGGGGGGTGGACCTCTGGAGCCGGGGCAGTAGGGTGTTGTTTGGCACTGGCAGTGGCGCGCAGGTCTTGTTGTGGAGGCTGCAATCGGGGCATTGGCCCTTTTCCCCTGGATGTCATTGGGGCATCCTCGCTGGGCTGTGGCCTTCGCTTCTTTTGCACAGGGGGTGCCTGGGTAGCTCCCTCGCTGTCTGAATGCGACCCTGTCGGGGACAAGAAGGGGGATGTCATTGGTTATGGTCGCATTTACTCAATGCAGGCTACATCATGATTACATTTGGGCCCATTTCAAAATCATTGTGGAGGATACAGGTGAGGTGTCATTTCAGTGCCTCATCCATGCAGTGTTGTGTGCAGCACTTGGCTCTGTTGATGTATGCATGTGTGGGTGCTGGGCCAAACATGCAGTGATCCCGGGCTGACATTTGTGGGGACCTGTACACTCACATTGCATGCTTGCATCAGTGCACTTACCTCCATCAGATGTGTCTTGCACGCCGTGCTCCATCTTTCCGACACCCTGAATGCATTCTACCACGATGAGGTTTGCACAAGTCTCTTCCCACTCCTTCAACTTGATGGGAGACCCTGATCCTCCAGCAGTGGCAGTTTTGTGATTCTCGGACAGGATCATCCTGACCTGGAGTCTCAGGTCGTCCCATCTTTTTCGGCAGTCGCGTACGGTGCGCGTGCTGCTGCCAACGGCACTCACTCTGGTTGACACTTCCTCCCAGATGGCCTTTTTCTTTAGGAGGGTCTCCATCCACATGTCATTAGCAAAGACCACTCCTGCATTGTCTGCTAATGTCTGGGTTAGCATGACTAACTCCTCAGTGGAGAACTTCTCCTTTCACTGCCTGTCTGTGGATTTCTTTAGTGCCTTGGGCATGGTAAGGGTGTGAGGATGGTTTCCATGCAGCAGGGTAACACGTACAGGTCCAGGGGGCAGAGGATGGCAATGGATTGTGTTTTTAAAGATGGCCGCTGCGCTCTTTCCCATTCCTGTGCGATGATGCTATTTCCGGTTCCACTTTTTAGCGGTCACCGCTAATAGCGGTCACCGCTTTTTTGCGGTCACCGCTAATAGCGGACACCGATATTTGCATGCTGCGCGAGGGTGGAGGTGCTATCTGCACCTTCAGGGAGGCCGGTAAGGGACTTTTTGGTCACTTTAGCGGCATGGCGGTAGGGTCATTAACGGCATGGCGCTATGCTCGTGTCCGCGTACTCGTAATGTTACGCTATTAGCGCCCTCTTGCGAGGGCGGACACGTTAATTGCGCCATGCCGCTAATTTACAATTTTTAGTGCACAACGTGTAATGAGGCCCAGTTCTTACAGGACTAATTGACTTGGCGTTGAAAAACGAAATTCAAAAGTGAATAGATTTGGTGCCAGTATAAGGTGGAATAGTTTTTGTAAAGTTAAATGTTATTTGAAATATAAAAATAGGTTTAAACCAGTGTAAAGTCACAGTCGGTCATGGTACAATGGCAAGTAGTATCATCTGCAATGATATCATGCATTTTATGCAGCCGGGGAGAGACATAGTATAGACTAGATGTGTGTGCAACGAAATGCAGGCTTAAAGGAATCAAATCTATTCATCAAGATCCTTGTGAAGTGCAACTCCTCTGCATTGCCCTCTCTTTCAATGTTCAGGCAGAGTCGGGTGTAATGGAGGGAAGGGGTCTCCAATTTAGCATCGCTTACTGGAGAATAGTACATCTCCAGCCCACATATTAAGAGAATGGAAACACTATATGTAGGACCTTTTGAAACTGTGCATGCATCTGTATTGAAAGGTATATCTTCATGTTTAATGAAAATCACATACACATGCATATAGAGTGCTGCACCCATATGTTCAGAAAAAATAGGCTACATGTGGGTTCAGAACAGAGCACATAGATTCCCGAGAACTTTACCTGTGAATTCAAACTTACATGAGTCACCGCAAACAAGTTACCTTTTGCATGTACATGGCTTAACACAGAGTCCCATGCTAGCCTATCATTGTCTATATGTCAAGTGGGTTCTACATAGTACATTCACTATCTCAAGCCAACATAGGGGGATGGGTGGAGTGTAGACTGTTATGATTCCATAATTTTTCTCCGGTATTATACTTGTTTCAATGCTGGAAAAAATCAGAGGTTTTAACAATACTTGCATCATTTGAAATGATTCCAAAACAAAATGAGTGTTGTTTTTAAAGAAACCAATGCTAAAATGAAATGTTAGTATGTCTAGTGTCCTTTAGATTACTGTAACATCCAGCGGAAGGCAGGATGAGTGAAAGTGGAAGCCTTTGTGGACTTATAATAGTAATATTCATATAGGGAGATAACATTTTGTTTTGGTTTATATATTTCTTTTGTATATATGCCATTTTGTAGTGGTCTTCTGGGTAAAGCTTGAGACCCAGTTAAACTGATCTCTTTTAAATGCATTTCGAATTTTACTACCTCGCTGTCTGCTCTTTGCTCTGAATTGTGAGGCTGGGATTGTATAAATGGGAACATCAGATTGGTGTGTCACTTCTAAGTGAACCACTATCCAAATATACAAATTCTCAACAATGTTACAAAGGAGTACCGATGCCAGATAGAGGCACAGGGCTACTGGCGGAGTACAGGTGTAAGGTCACATAATTAAATAGGACTTGTAGTATCCTTTTCACACACAGTGTGTGGTAATATTCCTTTCAGTAAACTAGCATCTCTCCCCCCAACCAAAGCTCTTTTTCTCATTTGCTTTTTACCGTTATTTCCTTTATACGAAGATGGCTTTCTATCGCTTCCTGTCACCATTTTTTCTCCAACTCTGCCTTTTTTGCACTTTCTCTTTTCAAACCCATTCACCTTAATTTACCTTAAAATGTGTGTCCCTTTCTTTTTCATTCACTTAAATGTATCTATTTTTATGTCCCTGTTCGAGGGCTGCCCTTGACCCATTAATCTTTGTGTACATTTTCCCATGTTCTTTCTTTCTGCTTCTAAGAAAATATCCGACCATTAAAAGTCACTGCTCCAGCTGCATCATCTCTCACAAGCAATCTGCCAGTGATAGCAGATGTTTGCAACTGAGGGCTGCCGGGGGACTTTTGACATTTCTTACGGGTTCAGGGTAGGCTGGTCCATAGAGGGTGATCAGGCACAGACCTTCCATTTTTCAGGACCCTCCCCCTGTTGGCAGAGTGACTCCTCAGTAATAATGTGCATTATGAAGCAAGTACCTTTCACTAATGCAAATGTGGTCTTTGCATTTTCAAAAATTCGCAAGCATTTCGATAACTTCCAAAAGTAAACATGTGCTGTAGATCCTTACCTTCTGCTCATTCCGCATTTTAGTGTTGGCATCTGCCATGGAAAACTCCCCAGCATGGACTTTGGGCACACTACACTTCCTGGGATCTCTCTGTGCCATGGCATCAGCAAGTGGTCTGAGAAACGGACCAGGCCAGTGCCCGGGCAGACATTTAGCAGCAAAGGCAGAGCTGAGTTGGAGGCTGACTGCCGAGTCACCCGACAAGAGCCTGAACGTAACGTTCAGGTCGGTATGCAGTGATTATATCGAATACAAAACAACTAATGAAAAAAATAACTCATTTTGAAAAAAACTAAAAATGGGGTTGTGAGAGGGAATAGTGGTTTTACGGGTGGGGGAGTATTATTTAAAAAAGAGGGGTTTTGGAAGGGGAACACCCCCCTAAACAACAAAAAAAGTATGTTATTTAGGAATTAATTATTTTGTAAACATTACTTTTTCATTAATTATTATATAATTGGTTACAATTGCCTGTAACCGTGCAGGTCACGTGTTGAGGAGGAGGCGGAGTGCAGCTAGGGACTTTCTCTCAGATAGGAAGTTCAGGAGAGACTGCTGCTCGAGCGTTATGAGGCAACTGCAACAGACGCTCCTGAGGCAAAACAGGAGAATGGTGCCAGACACAAGAGGAAAGATTGGGAGGTTTATGCTGCTGAGGCGGCACAGTAAGATCCCTGAAGTATTTCTATAGTGTATCTGCAGCTGTGATGGAGGGGAGCGTTGGCCATGCTTGAGGTTTTTGACTGCAGAAGGGATGCTGTGGGTTACAGGCCCCCTCTGCCAGTTGTTTTTCGGTACATACATGTTAGGTGTCTTTGCCAGTTGACATGAGTGTGAAGAGGAAGGTTTTGGAGAAGGCTGCTATGGGCAGCAGTACGGGGGAAGGAAGGAGTGACTGAAGGTGTTAGGCCTGCTCCTGGGAGGGCCGATGCTCTGAGCAGCAAGGGTAAGCTTGGTACTGCAGTAGTTGGTGGTGGTGTGCGTGACAAGGGGGCACTTAGGACTGGAGGGGGGAGAAGTGGGAATAAAGGATATAAGGGTGATGGTGGAAAAGGGAAGCTGGGTAAGGGTGGTGGTCACCAGACTTTGGTGGAGGCTCTAGCGGGAGATGATGAGGATGATGATGGTGGTGGGGGAGGGGTTGCATGGTGACGCTAACACAACAGCAGCAGTAACATCTCATTAGAAAAAGGATAAACTGGTTTGTTCTTTTAATCAACATTTTGTTTTAATTTTCCTGCATCACCTGCATACATTTCATATGTAAACTTTACATTTGACAAGATGACATGTAAAAAGTGTTGGTTATGTTGTCTGAAGCATTCATATTACAGACCAGTATAACAACTGCCTACATGATGGCAGCTGGTGACTCATGAGAAAGCAGGCATTAGCACTGACACTGAAAAGCTACGTTCCAACCTTCCCTTGCTTGAGTCCACTTGACAGACAGCTTATGTTCCTATAATTTCCCCAAAAATATGAACATCTGACCTAACAAAAATTAGCTAATTGGTTCTACATATTGCTTTGGTGTACTCAACTGCTGCCTCCAAATCCTGTGCATCAGAGATTTGGAAATACACTTTCAGCTAACATAACAAAGATGATAACATGCTTTATTTATTTACTTATTGCTTATTTATAATGCCCCTATACACAAGTGCTTCGATGCTTGGATTAATAGTCTGAGCATTTGCTTTCTAAACCCTGACGCCTTAAAAATGTCATTAAGTTATGGAGCGGAGCCAGCTTGTAACAAGATGGGGGTGAAGGGATATAATTTGACCGGGGGGCAAAGAGATGGAGTACATTTCCGGGGGCGGGTGGGGGCATGCTCTTAGTTTCACCTAGGGCAGCAGAAGACCTAAATACACTAATGACTGTGGCTATTTGGTTTAGGGGAAAAGTGCCTGAGCATGTGTATTTGGGGTTTCAGCGCTTTAGGGTGAAGCCTTATGTTCCGGACCCTCTTCGGCGTTATACATGTCATGAGCATGGACATGTGGCGCGATCTTGTAGGAAGAAGTGGATGTATAGTAAATGTGGTGGTCCCCATGACATCAAAGACTGTTTCTGTGAGTGTGCTGAAATGCTATAGCTATGGTGGTGACCACATAGCTTCCTTTAGGGGTTGTGCTACACAAGTGGAGGCTTGGAAGGTTGTGAATACGAAAGTGAGCCATAATATCAGCTATGCTGCTGCAGTTAAGAGGGTGCGGGAGAAGCAGATGGACATGACAGGTAGTCCTGCGGTATTGGTGAAGAAGGTGGAGGCGGGGTGGAGACAGACTTTGGGGATGGTGGGGTGATTGGTGGGGTGTCACTATTAAAAATGGAGGATTTGCTGTGCTTTATTATTGCGACTATCAATATGACGGCTGAGTGTCAATAAAAATCGGACAGATTGCAGGCAGTGGTGAGGGTTGCAAAAATGGATTTGAAGATTGGAAATATCTCTGATAGGGATGTCCATAGGGTGATGAGTGGTGGTGATGTCATTGCCTCTACACCGCCTGTACTTCCACAGAATTCCGACCCCCCCAACAAGTGATGTCTCTACTCCAAGAAGCTTTCCTTAATGATGGTAACTCTTTTTCGATAATGGCATAGTTTTGCTCACTAGATGTTAACTGCCAAGAGAAGTAGGTTATAGCATGTTCAAGGCAAGCCGCAGGATTCCATTGCAGTAATACAGAACCAACAGCATAGGCAGAGACGTCAGCCTAAACGATAAAAGGAAGTTCCTCATTAGAATGCTGTAGTATGTGTCCTTTCACAAACTCTTTTTTAATGCATTTGAAGGCCTTCTCAGCCTGATCATCCCACTTGAAAATATTCCCTTTGCATAGGAGTTGGTGATGTTAGTATTTCGTCAGGGGAACTCTGTTATTAAACAAGGATCAAAGTTTGCAAATCTCAAAAATTGTTGGACTGATTTCCCACCATGAGGCCTGGACCAATCCTCAATGGCCTTGATCTTCTTTGCGTCCATGTGGATCCCTTCTGGGCTGTTGAAATAATCCAGGAATCCAATCCGATCTTTGTGAAACTCACATTTCTCTTCTTTCGCAAAGAGGTGATTTTCTAACAATCGTTTCAGGACCTCAGAAACATGAGAAACATGATCTTCAAGGGAGGCTGAAAAAAATTTAAATATCATCCAGATATATCCCAGTGTTCAAGCCCAGTAAATAAAAAAATATGGAGTCTGTGAGACGTTGAAAAACTGCTTGGGCAATACATAGGCCAAAGTGCATGACCTTATACTCATAATGCACCAGAAGTGGCTTAAATGCAGTTTTCCATTCATCTCCTGGCTTAATACGCACCAGATGGTAGGCTCCCTGCAGATCGATTTAGTAAATACTCGAGCATCTTGCAGTAATTCCAAGATTTCCTAGATCAGTGGTAAAGGGTATCTGTCCTTGATGGTTATCTCATTAAGTAGTCGGTAATCCACACAAGGTCGGGAAGTGCCCTCTTTCTTAGGGACAGAAAATAATGGTGCTCCCACAGGAGACAGCAAGGGTTGAATGTAATCCTTTTCATGGATATATCTGCGCAGTTCTTCTCGTTCTTGGGCAGTGAGTGAATACACCTGTCCATGGGGAATTGGCTGATTAGGATGTAGCTGGATCTCACACTTAAAAGGTCATGGAGGAGGTAGGGGAATATCCACAGTAGGGGAAAATACATTGTCATACAAAGCGTATTCAATAAGTCTTTTGTAACAACACAATAGTTGCTGAGTTATCCAGAAGAGTAAAGTGTATCATAGATATTATAGAAATGGCGCAACATTTGCTGGTGCAATGATCAGAACCAATAAATGATGGTTTGTGTAGCCCAATTGATAAACAATGGGGTCCAGCTATCCCTTCAACCAGGGCTGTGAGTATCATTTGTCGAGGTAGGATTCCATGTCTTTCACCAAACTGAGAATCAATACAATTCACAGACACTCTAGAATCAATTAGAGCTGTAGTGTTAATAGTCTTGGCATTAGTTCTACATGCAATGGCGACTTATAGAAGAAATAAGGCACAGGGTGGCATAGCATAGACAGACTCCATGGGAAGGCAACATCGGTAACGTAGGCTTGTTTCTTTCCCAACTGGCAACAAGCCCACTAGTTTCCCACAGGTTTTGCAGGTCAGATGGGGCAACCACTCAAGAAATGATTCTCATCACTGCAATACAGGCAGAGCTTGTTTGCTCTTTGTCTCTTCTTCTCGCCTTCTGATAAACGACCACATACTGCCCCTATCTGCATCGGTTCCACTGCTATATCCGTGGGAATGGGACCGTTCATAGCTTGAGTAGTAGGGTTAACGGACATGCTGATATCATGTCATCATCTTTCAGCATTTCTTACAGCCAGTCGATGATCAATCTTGATCACTTGATCTATTAAGGCTTCAATAGTTGCAGGTTCTGGGGCATGTACAAGCTCGTCTTTCTAATCTTCTCTCAAACCACGATGAAATAGGGTCATCTGTGTTTCTTCAAGCCAACGAGATTCATTTGCTAATTGATGGAATCTACTGACATACAAGATTACATTTTGAGACACTTTTTTCATGTCCAACAAACAATTCTGTACAATGGTAGCTGTGGTAGGTAATTGAAAAGCATCTAGGAAGTCTTCCTTAAAATCCACAAAACTTTCACGAGTAGGACTCCGGACAGAAACAAAAGGCGTTGCCCAGGCCAGAGTGTTCCCAGTAAGATTGTTCAGGCCGTAGCTAATCTTTGCCTTCCTGTCACTAGTAAAATGGATAGGACAGAACAAGAACTGTACTCAACAAAGATTGCAGAATTTAGTAAGAGAACGAAGATCACCATCATATTTCATGGACACACAGTGAGCCATGGTGCTTTCAGCAAGTGGAGCTATGGTGTTTTGGGCTATGGTGTCCTTGAGTATTTGGTTCTCTTCTTTTAGGGAGGCTACTTCTTGGCATAGCGCTCTCACGTCATCCCTAAGTTCTTGTAAAGCCTCCATGTTTTCTAAATTGGAAGGAAGGCATCTCAATCTGTCAAGCAAGATCGAGTGCTGGTGTGTATTTGTTCTCGAGGCCGTTGAGCAGGAAGCACCATGATGTACACTGGGAACTGAAACCACGTAAATGTGGCAAAGAGGTTTCACTCTACACCTGCCTACCGAGGACTTAACCCCTCAGAGGCAGGAGGCAAGATAAGTCTCCCTGCACCACAAAAGAGTGGCCCAGATGAACATGGTGCAAGGACAGTGCTAGGCGCTGTACTGGGTATGAGATGAATCCTGCTGAGTCATCACTGACCCCAGCTTAATGTCTCCCCCTATGTGTCCTGGGGAAGGCAGCCTCTATCTGATCGTGACCCTGGGGGTGGTATTCTGAGGGTGGATGGCTGTCAGGGGAGAGTGGTGACTCCAACAGGAGATTTAATTTAGTTTAGTTTATTCATTTGTATTGCGCACCAGACCCGAGGGTATGAGGCACAGGAGCAGTAAGGTTATTCTCAGCTTGGTTACAGTGCTGTACATTATTTACAGTGTGTGCATAGGATAATACAGTTGCGAAGGGTACAATGATATATAGTTTATTAATATACATATTTACATAGAAGCATAGATTCCAAAGGTAGGGTCAGTTATTGGTCATTGTTCTTTTACCACTGAATGTAGTTACGTCTAAAGAGGGGGTAGGTTTGGGGTGTCCTCAGAGCAAGTGGTAGGGAGTTCCAGTGTTGGGCAGCTTTCACCTGGAAACTGTTACCGCCCATTTTGGATCGATTGAATCTGGGAACTGTAAGAAGGTTAGCATTGGAGGTTCTGGTGGTCCTGTTGGGGGTGTATCTTTTTATTCTGTCAGTTAAGTAGCATGTGGCTGCATTATTGAGGCATTTGTGTGTTAGGGAGGCTACTTTGAGCCAGATTTTGTCAATAGTGGTGAGCCAGTTATAGGATCTCCTGATGTTGGAGATGTGTGCTCTCTTAGGGATGCTGAGCGCTGCTCTGAGTGCATTATTTTGCAGGGTCTGGATTTTATTAGTGATCTGTTTGTTGGCCCCAATATAGAGGGCGTTGCAGTAATCAAGTTTTGATAAAACAAGGGCTCTGGCTAGGTTGATGCATTTTTGAGTGGATAGGAACGGTTTGGCTGCTCTTATAAGCTTACATGTGTAGGCTGTGGATGAGGCCATGGAGCTAACCTGTCTATCGAAAGAGAGGGCGGAGTCTAAGTAGATTCCTAGGGTTTTCACTACCTTGGCTACCTTGATGGAGTTGCCGTCTATAATGAAGCTTGAGTAGTTGGGGTCTAGTTTGTTTAGATTTGAGGTAGATCCAAGGATGATGAGTTCAGTCTTGTCATCATTCAGGCATAGACTGTGGGAGGCAATCCATGCCTGGATGATGAGGTACACCCTGTTCACCAAGGCCAAATCCTTGTTGTAAACTCCCATCAACGGGATGAGGATCTGGGTATCATCAGCATAGTTAGTGTAGGTGATACCTAGATCGTCGAGATCATCAAACAGGGGCTTTGTGAACACGTTGTAGAGTGTGGGGGAGACACATGATCCTTGAGGCCCCCCACATGTGATGGGGATGGGGTCTGCGGAGGCTGAGGTGGTACACTTCTCTTTCTTGTGAAGAAGATACCTTAATTCCAAAGTTTGTAATGGCCTGATGTAATTATTCAGAACCATCTAATTGTAAAACTCTAAAAGCCACTTTGTTTACAGAAAACCCTGTCCAGTCTTCATGTGTACATGGTAAACCTAGAACATCTGAAACATTTGATGTTTATGGTGATTGTACTTTAAATGCAACTGTTCAAAATGTGACTTAAAAGCAGTTAAAACTTCCTTGGACTCCAAGACCCAGAAAGTCGCAGGTTCTGCAATGAGGAAGAGGAGCAAGGAATCCATGTGGAGGAAATGTGACGTTAAGATAAATGTGCAGTGTAGTTGTCACAAACTTAATCAGCTGCTCGGGACTTTTAAAGCCACATATCACCTGCAGCAAGGGGAACGAAGAAGGAGATGGGAGGAAGGCTGCAGAATACATGGAGCGGGAAGCGAGACCGGTGGCAGAGGCAATTCCACAGAGAAAAGCCATGGTGAGAAGAGAAGGCATCTGCCATCAGTGGATTGGCGGCACTCAGACCATAGAGGAGGATCTCTGGAGAAGCTGAGGTTAATGGTGTGCGGCGGGGCCCAGGGAGATGTGGTTATGAGGAGCTGCACTGGTTCTGGCAGCAAAGGACTTTGAACCCAACGCGGGAACCAAACGAGACTCTGCCGAGAAGGGGAAGCTGGCCGTGCGCAGGCTCCTCGCAGCAGCCGCACAGTGAACTGATGAGTTAGCCTAGAAGCCTTGGGGTTCCCGGTATGTCTGAACATGTTAAAGAGTGTTTGGAAGGCATTTTTGAATACCGACCAAATAGAACTCAAAAGAGAAGGCACACATGGTACAATTCTCCTGATATGAGATGTCAGTTGGGGGAAACCTGGAACCAGCATTGCCATAAGCCAAAAGACACTGAGAAAAACAAAGAGGCAAGAGCTGCACAACTCTCCTGACATGAGATTTCAGTTGGAGGGAAACTAGAGCATTGCCAAGAGCCAAACAAGATTGAAAGAAAGGTTGACAGACAGAGTGAAGAGGGAAGATCGAAGTCTACACCTTCTTCCCCTTCCACCAGGCACACGAACTGGAACAAGAACCGAAAGAACCATGACCATTTGCACCATTTTGGGCCAGTTCCCAGCACGCCCATAATAGACAAGTACATTGAGAGGTACCCACTCAGTCAACCCTATAGCCCAGGAGCAGTGAAAACATTTCCCAAAGTGTACGAGGAGCCATGAGACGTGGCAAAGGACACCTCTTTTGACAGCCTCGTTTAAAGTGCCAAGAAGCCATGCATAACTTCGTTAGAGACATCACAACATAGCAGCGTTAGACACAAAGCACATGTGCCATCGTCACAGCGGGACATAATCATGCACCCGAATACAATAAGAACACATGCGTGCAGTTCTATAAGTTAGACCGGCCGAGCCGATCATGAACCGAAACTAGCAGCTGGGAAAGCGCAGTAGTCGCACACAGCCAGACAATGGCTTGCAACAAAGTTGTTACAGAAGAGTCCGAGTGTTGAATGCTGAGAACGAGCACTCCCATGGTCTATGGTTGTACACACATGTTGCAATGCAGACATATAGTTGTTCTTATTACCTTGAAAAGGTACACTTTGAGCTGAGAACCGATTTGGGTCCCAGGCCTGGGGGCGACAGCTCTAACCAATCACAGTACAGGACCCTAGGGATGGGTAGCGAGGGGCAAGAACCAATGATCAGACCTTCACATTGCAACATTGTAGAAGTAGCATTTTTTGGGGATGAACCAGGCAAGCCATCAGACATGGGAGAGCCAGTAAACTAACAGCTATAGGGTCCACCAGAGGTGAACTATCACCAAGTGCCCAATCCACTTGCTCAATAGGTTTTCTGCAGAGGGGCCCAGGTTGTGATGTCATTGCAATGTGAATTTGACTATAAACTAGCCTGCAAGCCAGGGTTTGCTGAGACGATCCAGGAGCTTTTTCCTTGTTCCAATCCCTGTTGGTTTTGACTGTAATAAACCGCAGTTTGAACTTGCAGTCTGTCTGAGCCTGTGTTTGTTTTTGGGAAGAGGAAGGAGTTAGGCCTTCCACAAGTTCAGGGTCCGCAAACCTTTAGTAGCCCTCCTGCTTACCTGGGAGTTTATGCTAACAAGTTGGTAGTAGAGAGATGGTTGGCTATGCCAGCCCGGCACCAAGCCGACCCATTCCCGGCCGAACCTGAGAGGCTGTGGGACTCTTGTGAGTATTTCAAGAAGAACAGGAAATGCGTACCCGTTGAAAAGGCCGTCAGGAGCGGTTTTGAAAATCATCCCGCCCGGAATGACGAGTTGTCCAGGCAGAAAAGGAAGGGGAGGCAAGCGTCTTGATGGGGAAGCCAGTAGCCGTGCAGTGCCAGTGCAGCAAGGAACATAAGTATTGGTCCAGACTAACAGCAATTGTGGGTGCAAAGGAGGGTATTGAGTATTGTGGGGTAACAGCAGGTATCAGCATGTACTAGTGAAGTATTGTCTATCAGTGTGTTGTAGCATTGTTTAATATCGTTGTTGTGAGTAGGGACTGGAGCGGAGATAGAAGTACTAATTTCTGTGTTTAAGCCACATTCAGGTTTGAAAGACTTGGATGACAAGAGTTTGCGAATAGAAGTATTCCTGTGGGTTGGGCATTTTAGCTCGGGGCATGGATGACGGTATTTGCGTGAGGGCTAGCTTAAGCTACCCTAGATTGCGGAAGGTGAATTGGCTGGTTAAGTCTCCTGGAGAGAGGTGTTTCACACATTAGGTGACACAACAGGTGCAGGTCAGTCACAAGAGAATAGAGGTATACTCTGCCCTGGAGAGGCAGGAAGACAGCTGTGGGGTTTGTGTGCTGTAGGAGCAATGGGTCATTGTTATGCGTGCACAAGCGTTTATTCACCTGTA
Source organism: Ambystoma mexicanum (assembly GCF_040938575.1). Lineage (NCBI taxonomy): Eukaryota > Metazoa > Chordata > Amphibia > Caudata > Ambystomatidae > Ambystoma > Ambystoma mexicanum. Next base: position 814,483,400 of record NC_090931.1, read on the forward strand.
TTGTGGTTTAGCTTGGTGACGTCACCCTTAGGGTTGCACGGAGGACGGAGTCATTTTGGATGGTGAGGAGCCAGTATTGTGAACATTGGGATTGGCAGACGAGGTGAACCAGAGGCGGTGCGTGGAAGGCGCATGCGCAGGATTGTGGTAATGTGCCGGGGAAAGGCAACGATTGTGAAGGAGGGGAGGGGCTGTGTGCGGGGCATGCCTAGTAAGGCATAGATCCCAGAGGCTCGTAGAAATTGGAACATACTTTCATTGCATTGTGGCTTTTATTCCTTGAACAGCGAATGATCGAAAACCTCGATTTGAGGTCAGGTAAATCAAGGCTTTACAAAATGTATCAGGGAACTAGTGGGGAGTAACTCCCCTTCATCATTTGTGTAAGACAAAAATGGTTAAATACAGTATAGCGTTGTCTAAAAAACTGAAGGAAAATTTACCAAACCATGGCCGCCCTGCCAGAGTTTCTCCAGAGACGTGCAGCAATCGCTATTGACACACATACAAAGTGCTTACAAAAGGAAGAAATTGACCAAACGCATGGCTTTATTTGAATTGTGGTGCATGTTTCAGGAGGGAGAGGCATGTTTCGTGAAGCGCCAGTGGATACTAAGTCAGCATGAGGTGAAGGGAGAGGGATCACACCCTTCCGCACCCTCTAAGTGAAATTTCTGATGGCACAGACGATGAGCAGGGGATATATCCAGTAAGGGAACTAAGAGCAGTGGAGGGATATTCAAATCCGACATACAAGCCACCACCATACACTAAGGATGACAAACCAAAAGGTGTAGGTCAGCCTGCTAGCAATACAAGAGCGAGCAAGGAGGGGATGTAGCCTGCGAAGGCAGAATTTGAAGGCATAGGAATGGATAGCAGCACAGATATTGTTGAAACTTAAAGGCAAGACAACAGGGGAGGAAGAAGGGGCGACTAGGATGATAGAAAGTTTGGAAAAGGATCACAGAACACTTGATTGGGCAGACCAGATGGAGGAGGAGAGATGGGAGAAGGACACGGAAATAAGGTTGGAACGCGAGGATAGGGAAAGGAGGAGAGAAGAGAAATTGGTACAGGAAGACAGGGAACGGAGAAGGGAGCAAGAGAAGGAATTGATGGACAAGGAGCGGGAAGAAAGGATAGGACAGGATCTCAAGGAGAGAAAGAGGGCAGAGAGAGATGAGGGAGAAAAGGGAGACATAGATAGAGAAGGCGGTGAGAAAAAGGGAAATAGCAGAACAAGAAAAATGCAAGTTAGCAGAAAGGGAACAGAGGAAGCTGCAGTTGGATAGACTGGCGAAGGAGCGAGCCTGGAAAGAGGAGGATGAGGGAGCTATGAAGGCGGTTAGTGAAGAAGTTGCCCTGGAATGGGAGAGAAATAGACGGAAGGAGGAGGGGCAGGTAGAACCAGACAGTACGAATGCGCAAGGGAGGAGCACAGGAGGAAGTGGCACTGCACGCCTAGGAGTATGGGCAGGAGGCAGCAAATGTAACCTGGTGGATATTGATCTTGGGTCAGAATCCAGCATCAATTCGATATCAAGGAGGCTGAATTTTTTTGATGACTTTTTCAGCAACATGGAAATAGGGTCAGACAATGACGACAGAAACAGCGGTGATGAGAGGGGGGAGAAGAGCAGGCTCCACTCCACGGGCACAGGGGCGGGAGCATTGTGGGAGTGTAGGTTACACAGACAGGCAGAAGGAGGGGAAGATCTAGAAGAACAAGCATAGCAAGCCACTGACAGGTGCACTGCGCATAACACATATGTCAATAGACTCAGGGATCTCCCAGTTTGCAGGAAAGAGGAGACCACACAAGTGCATTCCAGAGGGCGAAAACAAGCGGGTACCCAAACTAGAGCCAGCAGACATATGCATAGACACTGAGGATGAGATGGGGCCAATAAAACATAGACTCTACCGGAAGACTCTGGAAGAGAGGGCAACATATTCACAGATGCCACTTCTAGAAAGGGGAGGGACAAGGCCTCAGTATGCACTCTGGAAACACACAGACAAGGAGAATGTCAAGTGCAGGTTTCCATCCTTAAGTGTGGAGCTGGGAAATGGATGTATGAGATGGAGAAATTGACGGCAGGTCACAGGTTGGCAGTGGGTGACGTAAAAGGATTATTGTAATAAAATGGGTATGGTAGGAAAAACCAGGCAATGGCACGCCATCATTCAGTGACCGAATGCAGCAGCAACAAACAAGAGGGGCTACCCTAAACCCCTCCAATTATTAGAGTATTCAACAATAGGTTGTAGTTGATCTGTGCAAGGATCCAGAAAGTCTTTAAGGTGAGGTCAGATATAATAATTCCAATGTAACAGCTCAGTTGCTCGATGTGGACTTTAATCAAATAATCTTGTGTTCATGACAGCCAACACGTGTTTCGACCTGAAGGTTGTTCTCAAGGCTGGTACAACCATCATACAACCATATTCACAAAATCCAAAATAGTTAGATCAAAATTACAATGAAAAATATAGAAAAACATAAAAGAACATTTTTCTGAAATTAAATGAGATATGAAATTACATACCAAATGATTGTTCAGTGATTGATAGATTCTCGTAGGGTGAGGGGAAAAGGGAAAAAGGAAAGAAAAATTGCATCTGGTTCAGATTTGTAGTTTCATATATTAGAGAACGGGAGGATTGCATATCTGCTAGCACTCAAGTGGTTTGGCATGCATGGGACGCCCATCTATACATGAGAAAATATTCCATCACCATATTTGCTCCCAAAGTGTAACTAAATCTCCAGTGCATCTATTCATAGTAGGAACAGTGATCAAAATGTGCAATATCCCTATTTTGTGTAGCAAAAAGAATCTAAGGTCTCACTAAAATGGCTTTATTTCAATCTAGCCTGATGGCATAGAAAAATTCTTAATCCATTCTTTATATATGAAACAATACTGGATACTGCGGCACTCTTCCAGACAATCTGCCAAAATGTAAAGAAAATAAAGTGTCGATATGTAATCCCTATTGTGTCAAATATCAGCGTATTTAGTCTGACTATCCCATATGTAATGTACAAAATGTACCATCTTACCCTATTGTTTGGCCAAATTCAGACCGGGTTTACTAATCCCCATACGATTGCCAATTAAACGGTACAAATACCTAAAGAAAATGATAGACGCGTCACAATTCTGTTGTTCAATCAGAACTGAGTTCAAAAATGATTTTTATCCGATATAGCTCTTATGATCTTACCTCATATATAGGATCCTGGATATGGGCAAAATTCCCTGCTTTGTAGATATCGGCGTGTATCAGGCGCCATTTTGAATGAATTATATATTGTAAACAATGCGTGTGACGTCACACGTTGAGTATGACGTCACGCGCATGTGTCAACCAATTATAAATCGTCATTTAAGTGTCAGGTCAAGTTACTGTATGATTTCCATTTTTGATAGTCAACAAATTGAAAATTAGCCTATCCTCAAAATGGGTTAATTATTATTATACATATATTGTAAAAGGATTATTGGTTTCGATACTGGGTGATGCAGCTGATGACATATGGAAGAGCGCAGGGTTCCCAGGGGTGACGATACAAAACACAGGCATGATGGGTCTCCATTTGCAAACTGCAGAGCTGCAGTTTGGCGGGCATTACGGACACACGACCCGGGCACGTCAGATATCAGGGCGATTACGTCACGCAAAATGTGTGAGGATGAGGACTGCGTTGAATACATTCAGGAGATTCAAGAGCTTTGACGCCTTAAAACGCGAGAGCCGTGGGACAAAACAATAGCTATCTTCTATCACATCTTGGTGCAAGGGCTACCTGAGCCAGTGCAAAAGAGTTTGAAGAAATTAGTGGGGACGGAAGCGAAGGAATGGCCAGAAATACAGCTCACCATAGTACACCATTGCAAACTATGGCAGGGGAAGGTAAAATAAAAGGCAGAGGAGAGAAAGGCAGATGAAGCTAAGTTAGTGTAAAAGAAGTTATCAAAGTATGCGATGGAAGGGGCTATAATAACCAGCCCCACCCCACAGCAGCAGTGACAACAACCACAACAGTACTCTCCACACATGGGAGGAGGGTACATGGGGCGAGGCAGGTTCCAACCTGGGTTCCGGGCGAGGGGAGGATTTCAAAGGGAGCATGGCTTTTGACAACAAAAACACCACAAACAAGGCAGGTTTTAGGGGCATGGACAGCAAATACAGCAGCGACCAGGGAATTTCCAAGGGGGTTTCCCAGGGCAGGGAAGGAAACCATCTCAATGCTGGACCTGTGGGCAGCTAGGGCAAATTTCGAGGGTGTGTTGATTTAGAGGAACACAGCAAGAATGGGGTGACCAGGGGCAGCAGAACTATCAGAGATGAAAAGAGGATTATTATATACAGGGTCAACACCAACAGGGGCAGATAGAGGGCACCTACCAACGAATGCCACAAACACAGACGCAACCATCAGCACCAACACAGGTACAGACACAAGCACTGCAGATGGCAGCACCACTAGCGCAATATTTACAAGCACCACAGACCAGGGGGACCACACAACAGCTAGCACAACTACAGAACAACGACACAATGGAACCTATGGACACAATGGCGACAGTACCAGTTAGGAGACTGAGAGGGGTCACCATGGTGTGAAACAACCCCTCCACAGGTAACAAATTGTCATTATACCCTCAATAGGACAACCCACAGACAGACTTGATGTGTCCAATCCTGTTAGTCACACCCAATACTGTGGAGGAACCTCACCTAGGGGCGGCGTTAGGTGACAAAACGTTTTCCTTTCTTGTTGACACTGGGGCGACTAGGTCATGCATCCGGGAAGGGACATTTGCAATGTCAGGCGATGCAATGAACACTCAAGGATACTCTGGGGTTCTGGAAGGGGTTCCCTTTACTGATAACATATCACTATCTATAGGAGATCACAACTTATCACTACCTTTACTTTACTCTATATAGACACCTGTGAAGATACTGGGACACGATAGCATAAGCAGACTAAACATGACAATCTCATTCACAGACAAAGGCATAAAATGCACAAAACCAGGCAAACGCGTGATGAATGTAAGGCAGATTGTTCAGGCCGATTGTGGGTGCACTTTACAGAGGAGGGTGCCAATGGATCCCGAGATGTTTCAAAATAAGATAGATATTGCCATTGCATGGATGCCAGGCATCGCTGGGAAGGTGTGGCGCGTACCAAGTGAGTACCTGTTCAGGCCAGAAACACCATTGTATGAACCAGAGGGAACAATAGTGTTTATTGAGATTGAGGCAGTGTTGGCAAGGAAGGATTGGATTGTAGTACATGCAACAGATGACACTGGGAGGGCATGGAGAGCAATAATCGCAGTTGCAGAAGGGCGCAGGCTCACCACAGCGACAGATGAGGAACTCTTTGGGGAAGAGAGGATGGAAATGGAAATGATGTTCGAAATGAGTGTGACATTCTGGTTACAGTTCCATTAAAGAGAGTTGCCACAGAGAAAGGCGATGGCACTGGAGGCGCCTCCCTCATTCTGGGAGGAGGACATGGCCAAAATACCAGACAGCTTATGGACCACAAGTCCTTATGATGTGGGGTGCATCAAAAGCATAGGACGAGTGAAGATCAAACTGAAACTAGCAGCAATATTACAGAGAGTAAGACAGTATCCCCTAACCAAGGAGGCAGATGACGGCATTTATGAAACAATCAGTGCCCTCATTGAGAGAGGCATCTTGGTACCATCAGAATCTCCATGCAACACAGCAGTGTAGCCTGTGTGCAAGGCGGGGGGTTATAGTGTTTCATACAAGACATAAGACCCCTTAACCACATTGTAGAAGCAGAGTATCCATTAGCAGCAAATCCAGCAACAATGTTGTATGGCATTCTGGCAGAAGCCAACTGCTTCATGATCATTGATCTAAAGAACCCTTTAAGAACAAGTACACCCAGAATCACAAGATCTCACCAGTTTTATGTACCGCAACCAGAATTAGAAACATACTTGGTAGCCTCAAGGGTACTGCGATTCACCATCCATCTTCAACAGAGTGATCCAGATGGATTTAAGCAACATAGAGACAGAAAGCACAGTCCTACAGTATGTTGACGATATTTTGATTTGTAGTGAGACAGAATATGAGTGCAGGAGGGACTCTATGCACATGTTGACAGTGTTAGCTAACAAAGGGCACAAAGTGGACAAGGCCAAACTGCAATACTGTCAGAAGGAAGTGCTATACATTGGACACATGATTTCCAAAGACGGCTGGCACATTGCCCCAAAGAGAGCAGAGACAATATTTGCTACACCACAGCCCAAAACAGTGATAGAAATTCAACGATTCCTGGGGTTGTGTAATTACTCCAGAGCATAGATCTTTGACTACAGCACATACACCAGACCACTCTTGAATGCACTGAAAGAGGCCCAAAAGTGAAAAAAAGACACTACAATGGACTACAGAAATGACTGGCGCCTTTAAAGAGTTGAAGCTGGCCATATGTACTGCACCGGTGTTAGAGACTCCTGACTTCAAAAGATTATTCTTCCTGTTCTCCCACAATGATGGTACAGTGATGAAGGCAGTACTGACACAGAACAAGCATAGGCCAGAAGCCAATTGTTTATTACAGTGGACTGCTTGACCTGGTGATGAGAGGACACAATCCGTGTGAACAATCTTTAGCAGCTGCAAACTTTGCAATGGAAAGAGCATCAGCAGTGACAATGGGGTGCACATCCACTCTTTATGTGGCGCACGCCCTGTTTGCGATACTGCATAAGCAAAAGAGCACACTGACAACACAGAGCGCATCAGGTTACAAGGTCATACTGTCAAATGTGCAAGACAGTAAACCCAGCCACATTTTTGGCAGACGTCCTTGTGATGCTGGAAATGGATCGGAGGGACAGTGCCTCCGAATCCTTGCCCTTTATTGCTTTATTGTGTATGTTTTGTCTTGTTTTCCACGCAGGAGTTCATCTGAGACTCCTGGTGGTGCGGCTCTTCCTGTATTTGGTTTGGTGAACAGACCCTTGGGATACCCTTATGGCACCCGTGGGTGGGAGTACGACCCTGTACTCCTAATGTATGTTTTTGGGCACCTGTGTGTGGCCCACAGAGCAGGGTACAGGCTGGTGGCAGCTCCATGCTGAATTGACAGGTGCCCTGTGCATCCTCCGATTTGGGATGCCCAGGCCCTGTCATTGGAATCCGTGGATTCCTGATAGGAAATAAGATGGCCCCTTTGGCCTCTTGCTTTCTATTGCCTGTTACCTTACTTTTCCCGAGGTCCGGGGAAGCCCGGACTCTGTCCGTTCCCCTTGACTGGCTGTTGGGTGGAAGTTCCATATATGGTATTGTGGGGAAATCCAGGGCAGACTGTCTGGAGCCTTCCCAATGACTGTATGTTGTGGGTACGCCCGTGGGGTGGGGCCTGGGTGAATGGAGTCTGTGATGAATATGCATTCTGTGTTATGGGTATCTAGTATCTGGTGTTTGACAAAATGACTGAGACAGCCCTGCCAGAAACTGGTATGAATGCAGTGTGTAGTGCTGAATGGCAGAGTGCTTGTCCGAATCCACATGTTGTGTTGTGAGTGTCTGGATGGAGAAGAATGGCCTGAATGCACTGTGAGATGATTGGCTGTCTGATTGCCTGAATGCCCTTCTGAGTGATTGGTTACCTGAGTGTGACCCAGCAGAGTGAATGGGAGATCAACAGAATATCTGGGGGCCTCTTACTGCTAGAAATTGGTCAGAAGCTGAAGTAGAAACTGACGTCGAAACTGATGCCCTTCAGAAGCTGAAGTTGAAACTGATGCTTTACTTTGAAGCCCACTGAAAGAAGAAGAACTGCTGCTGCTGTCCTTCACTAATCTGAAAGCTGCTGTGCCTTCAAGGAACTGATCCAAGATAGGACCTGGCTAGAAGACCTCCCCGAGCTATGAAGGACCATCGTGCACCAGCTGATCTTTGCCAAAACTCCCGGGTAGACAGACCTACGAAAGGCTGCCGACTGGAGACGGGGACTGCAGCGGAATCACGAAGAAAAGCACCAGACCACCGTCGATGACCGCCGTCGCTGACCGGAGCCGCAGTGCTCCTTTTGCCTAAGAACATTTGATCCAAGGACTCCTTTATTCACCTTCGTCGACCGCTTTCGTCCTGCCGGAGAAAGTCAAGGCTGCCGACGACCAAGGAGAATCCGCTGGTGGGTTTCCCGCCACCTGAAGACCTCAGAGACGCCGACGAAGCTACTGAAGGCCAGTCGTGGTCACGTCCCAATTGCCGATGCCAGATGCCGATGACTCGACTCATTGGCTCTTTGCGGCACTGAACACTCCTCGTTGAGGTGCACTGCACACCTCTTCTTCACAGGACATTCATGAGCTTTCGTCAACGAGCACCGCGAAGATCGAAGCTGCTCCCTTCACGACAACATTCACCTCTTTCTTCACCGAATCTCGATGACCAGCAGTTCCTGCCTGAAAGGGAGTGCACTCAAGAAGAGCCTGTCGACGACTCACCGAAGAACTCTACAAAACCAGGTACTTTGTAGAAGGAGATAAGACTTTAATAGACAATACATGGACTGGGCTTGTAGTGCATCTTCATTTACAGGTTGCCCAGGTGGGGGGGAATCCTCATACAGAACTGCGCCTAGTGGTAGGGGCCGGTATTCTGCCAATTGTCTAACCAACTTGTCTTCCTCCTAAGTCTGTGGTTGATATTGTTTTGCTATGTTGATTCGTATGCTATTTGAACAGAGTACAGTTGATGCATTTTAATGGAATCAGAGTAATCGTGGTACTACCTAGAACTGTTTATAAAAGTGTATTATCGTGATTGTGTATAAAACCTTGAACCTTATTTATATAAAGTCTGTGTTTTAACCAATACAGTGGGTGCTTGGGGATTACATTTTACTTAAGAAGCAGCCCACATGAGCTCCTGAGAAGCTAGGCCTTGATTGCTCGACCATAGCTACCGTTATAGAGAATCTTGGCTGGGGTCCTGTGTGCCTCTCCTCTACCATATAGAGAGCAGAAGTATAGACACCCCCCTCCAGTCTTTACAGCCCTTAAACCAGGGGACTGGGCCCATGACTGCACAAAGAACATAGAGCAATTCAGTGATACACGCAAGATGGAGGAAGATGCACTTGAGGGGGGAGACATGCTGTACATTGATGGCTCATCAACTATTGATCAAACTGATGGAGTCAGAAGGACTGGAACTGCTGTAGTGAGGCTGAAGGAGGACTGGACAAGTGAGGTAGTTACTAGTGACCGGTACTATGACATCATCCAGCACAGGCAGCAGAACTAGTCGCTCTCATATTGGCACTAGAGCACAGCATAGAGAAAAGCGTGATTATTTATTCTGACACTGCTTATGTCACATCAACAGTACACTCAGGACTGGGGTGATGGCTGAGGAGGGGGTTCAGAAGGGCAGATGGGACCCAAGTACAGCATGCCCTCTTGCTAGACAAACTGATTGAGGGGATTGCATATCCAAGGGAACTAGCACTAGTGAATTGTCAGGCCCACACAAAAGGGGAAGACACGATTTCAAGGGGAAATGAGGCAGCAGACCATGAGGCAAAGTGCACAGCATACTTTGGGGAACTGTGGGAACTGAAAGAGAGACCCAACACCCCAGGAGGAGTAAGAAACATGGTGATGAGGGAAGGCTACAACAACATACCCAGGAAGCAGATTATGGAATTGCAGGGAGAAGCACCAGAGGAGGAGAGAGAGCTATGGGTAAAACAAGGATGTTCCATGTCCCCAACAGACGCCATATGGCGGCAAAATAATACAGGGAAGGTGGTCATGCCACTTGCCTTGTTGGAAACAGCGCTGGCACAAATGCACTACCCAACACACACTGGAAAGGAGGTTATTGCTGCATGCATTGAAGAATCGCGGTTTTGTCCAAATCTGAATGAACATGTAGCAAATTTCATTAGTAATTGCTTGACTTGCCAGCAATTCACAGCTGGTCACACCCTGAGAGTTGTGAGAGGAGCCATACCAAGACCCGAGGGCCCATTTCTGCTTCTCCATGTAGATTACATAGACATGATCCAAGTGTGGCAAGGATACCGCTACATATTAGTGGTTGTCTGCCCATTCTCAAGGTGGATAGAGGATGGGCCTTGTTCACATGCTGATGCCCTTAGGGCAGCGAAATTCCTGGTCCAGGAAGTATTCCCAAGATGGGGCATCTGTGAGGTCATGCGGTCTGACAATTGCCCTCACTTCGCCAACAAAATGTTTCAGCATATCACAACCCTGCTAGGGATCAAACACAAATTCACCTGGGCGTATCACCCGCAAGCAAATGGAGTGTGTGAATGTCTCAATGGCCTCCTGAAAGAGTGCATTGCCAAAACTTAGCAGAGCACCAAGAAAAGCTGGCTTCACTGTTTGCCTATGGCACTATTTGAGTTGCTCAACAAGCCAGGGTCCGACCACCATTTAACGACCCACGAGGTGGTGACAGGACGGCACATGCATCTCCCACTAGCTCCTCTCACTAGAGTATTTCAGGATTGTGAAAACAGTGCTGATGTATTGGGTCAAGAGATGTTTGAGTATATCTATTCTTTGGTTTCTAGTGCTTACTTTATCTCTCCCAAGTACAGCGGCCACAGGGCAAGCCTGAAGACAACGAGGCCATAGGTTCCGATGACTAAGAGCAAAACATTGGGGACACACATTCAGTAAAGGTGGTGGACCTAGTCCTCCTAAAGAATTTTTTGCGTAGGTGGAACTCACCCAGATTCTCCGGCCCATATGTGGTCAAAGCAGTAAGATAGGGCTGTGCGGCTCGAGGGAAAGACAGCCTGGAACCACATCCAGGACATCAAACCCTACAAAGCAGTGGCCTCGCCCAGAAACAGAGCAACAGTGATCAACAGGGACAACATTGAGGATCTTGATGAACTACAAGTGCGGGCGGACCACAGCGAATTAGGAAGACCTGGCCATCCTATGGTCCGACGATCCCAAGCAGCTGAGGTAGCAACTGAAATACTTGCAAACATTGAAAGCTGAAACACACTGTATTTGCTTTCTCTTCTATTCTGCACATGCAGGGTGTGAAATTTGCAACTGGAATACTCGTGCACATTGACAGCTGAAACACTGTGTTTGTTTCTTTCTTTTCTTCGGCACATGCAGGTTCCTGCAAATGTTGTTAGAACAGTGTAGGAAATTCCCCTTATGTTACCTCCCACTGACCACCCAGAAGCATTTTCCAATAAATGTGTGCACTACATAAGGAGACCCAGAGGATTCAGAGCCTGATCACCTGAAGTATACTTCCTCGTGTTCATAGAGTACCTAGTCCAAGCATACCCACAATTTGAACAAAGTGCTTACCTTGTTCTGCCCACACTCAGAGATCCCCTAATAAGAAAGGCCTGGGGGGAGATCTTTGCATTTGCCATAAGCAATTACTTAGCTCACAGAGTTGGAGAGTACTTACACGTATTAACACCTTGGGATTTTCAGGTGGGCAACTTTATCATCTTATCAGCTGCAAGGATCAAGCAGCGTAAGTGGTCATTTCGGAAAGAATAAACTTTGTTTTAACACAAGTGTGTTTATTGGTTCCCACTGGAGTGTTGGGTATTATAGTATGACAGCTCTTTTTCGCAATGCATGCTACTGCTGTATCCCCTACTAACATTCCCCTGACCCAAGCAGAAGGAATTACCATGTCAGGTGGAAGAGAAGACACTGCTGATAAGGCAAGGAGAGGTAAGCACAGTGTTGATGCAGACATGAAGGGAGTAGACATGTATCTCACAGACATAGCACGAGTAACGAACAACATGTGGTACAAACACATGTCCAAAGTTGGTAGGAACACCACTGGGGAGAGCCGTTATGTCTGCTCCTTAATCCCCTACGCCATGAGTGTTTCTAGAACGTTCATTGCAACTGAAATACCGGCAGCCAAAGTGCAGTGCTTGATGTGCCTGTTGATGGGCCAGTCGCGAGGCCGATTCCAGGGGAAGACAGCAACCTTAAGATGGATGTCAAATGGACCCTTCCCGTATGAAGATAGCTACATCAAGACATTAGACATGATGAACAATTACTGGCAGCTCGGTGGAGGGTTGCAGTACATAACTGATCGGCCAGAAAATGGGGAGACAATGACTGTTACACTGAAGGAATTGCCATGCCCCTGTACAAGAGTAAAGGAGGTAGGAGGAGACGCCGGCTTCTGGCAGAGATCACAGTTATTGATCTATGGACGCGTATAAACGAACTATGGTTGGGACGATGGAGTGGTGGGAAGCAAGGCCCTGACCTTAGCCAATTCACCAGTGAGCAAGATGCAGGAAGAAAATAACAAGTGTGTGAAGGAATGGGACAGGAGGACAAAGTTGGTCACATGGGTAGAGAACGAAGCAGGACCAATGCCAATAATTCCCATGAAGACACCAGTATTGTGCTACCAGCACAATGACAATGAAGAAGTTGGTGAAAATGTCAGTTGCAAGGCAGTCGAGATTATGCTGGCAATGGAAGCGGGAACAGCGATATGGATGGATCACCATTGGGCATGCGGGTCTAAAGCATATGAGAAACTGCCACCGAATTGCGGCGGGGTATGCTTTCTAGTGCACATCAACATGCCTACATTGGTGATACCCAAGAAAGATGTGATGCTTGATGACTTTCCGAAGATGGAAAACAATAAAAGGAAGAAGAGGTCATTAGAGGGAACATCATCTGTCCAAGTAGGAAAGACTGACGAGCAAAGAGGACTAAGCAGTGTGAAGCGAGTGAAGACAGGGGAGAATTACTTTTCAGGCAAATCAGAATCAGCATTGGACGAAATACCAGCAGAACACAGACGGTTCAGCACAACACAAATGTTCTTTACATCCCTGATACCATGTGTACAGACATACGCAAACGCCAAGTGGTTACAAATCACTTGTTGGGAGTGGATGGTAACAATAAACTTGACAGTGAATGGATTCAATGCCTTAAAGGAAGAGCTCAGAGCAATACGGTTGGTGGCCCTCTAGAACAGGTACGTTCTGGACCTCCTCACAGAAATGGAAGGAGGAGTGTGCGTAAAAATAGGGGGTTCATGTTGCAAGTTAACACCTGCTAACGATGAAGATAACGTAACTCTCTCAGCTGCAGTACCACAACTGGCACAGATGTATGCAAAAATTGAGTATGTAGCACGTGGAACAGGGAAGGACAAGAGATGGATAGCTTATCTGTGGTCATGGATGCCATCATGGCTGGCAGATGGACTGAAGATGATATTTGGAGCACTGGCACTAGGGTAAACATCCCTGTGTGGGGTCAAGATTTGCATTGGAAGGTGCAAGAAAATAGCAGAAGAAGCAATAGGAATGCCAATCCTGATGAATGTGAACATAGAAGGAGCAATGGATGACATTGTGAGAGAAGGAGGCAGACTAAGGGAGAGAATAATGATGTGTGACCTATTTCCGGAAGGGAAAAAGTGGACAACACCCTTGACCCAAGGAAGAATGAAGGGAAGTGGGTTTAGTGCAACCCCGAAGGAGGGTGCGCTTACATGTACTGGTCCTTTGATGATCATACAAACTATCATGGACACCTCAGCAGAGTGACCTAAAGACTTAAAGAAGAAGAGTGGTTCTTTCGTGATGTGGTCAACAAGTCGACCAGAGGGGGGACTGAAGAGGGAAGGTCGAAGTCTACCGCTGCTTCCCCTCCCACAAGGCACACCAACTGGAAGAAGTACCAAAAGAACCATGACTGTTCGCACCATTTCCGGGCGGTTCCCGGTGCCCCCATAATAGACAAGTACATTGAGAGGTACCCACTCAGTCAACCCTATAGCCCAGGAGCAGTTAAAACATTGTCCAAAGTGGATGAGGAGCCACGAGATGCAAAAAAGGACACCTCCATTGACAAACTCGATTAAAGCACCAAGAAGCCATGCATAACGTCGTAAGAGACATCACGACATAGCAGCATTAGACACGAAGCACACATGCCATCCTCACTTTAGGACATAATCATGCACCTGCATACACGAAGAACACATGCGTGTAGTTAGAGGGCAGAGACATGTACATACTGTCATCACGTTTATTATGTTGTCCGCAGCAACGCAGAGACCTCAAGAAGCAAGAGATCCCGTGTAAAGGCTTGCAGAAGCTTATATGCAAATAACCCTATGGAACTGCAGGGACACCTGAAGGACCTGGCAAAGCCATAAAGCGACTAACTTATGGACATTATAGAATAGCAATGTAGAAGCCTGTTATGGCTTAGGAAAATTACAACAGGCCACAGACCCTCGGCTGAAGCCGAACGAAACGGTGTAAGGCTGCCCAGAAGAGCAAACATGTGGGACAGGGCCTGCTGCCAAGGCCACCAAGATACTAGTGACATTCCATTCCCTTACCTACAGTAGCAACGGCTGCAATAAATATGTAGAAATCCTCATAATTCAGACTAATTTGAGCTGCAAATCTCCAAACATGGTCTCTGGAAACGTGACAAGCCAAGCCGATGATGAACCCAAACTAGCAGCTGGGAAAGCGGAGCGGTCTCACACAGCCAGACAATGGCTTGCAACAAAGTTGTTACAGAAGAGGCTGATTGTTTCATGCTGAGAGCGAGCATCCCGATAGTCTGTGGTGGTACACACGAATTACAATGCAGACACATAGTTGTTCTTATTACCTTGAAAAGGTACACTTTGGGGATTCCAAGAGGGCACTGAGCACGAGAGGATGCGCGTGAGCTCTCTCCCTGCCGGGCTGAAGCAAATGGACAGTAGCGAGTGATCCAGGGCGTAAGTGACTGTGGAGAGCGCAGTGCTAGGTGGCCCCCGACGCCGGTGTCCCGACCGAGAGGCAGCGAGCAAAGCCGTGCTGCTTCCAAGCCCTTCGCGGCCGGAATAGTGGGCAGCCCCGAAGGCGGAGGCAGGGACGAGCGGTGACACCAGGGCCGCATACCGAGTGGCAGCTGTGCGTTTGAAGACCTCGGAGCGGGGGTCTGGCTGTGATGGACCCCCCCCCTGCGGTGAAATCGCCAGTGAGGAGCTGCCGCCGCGGAGCTGGTCTGGGGGATATCGAGTGGCTCCCCCCTTCTGGAGCCGCGAGGGATAAGCTGCCTGGAAGGAGCAGGCGAGGCCCGGCCCCAGAGGCGAAGGTGGATGAGGGCGCCAATTGCGCGGCCGTGGACTTGGAGGAGGCTGCGGGGCGGGGGGTGCCCGGCGCTTTACAGCAGCGGACTTGACTGGAGTCGGGCCGCTTCCCCCCTCTCCCGTGACAGCAACGCTAAGCCGGCATCCTCCGGGCGGTTGCAGGGCTGAGGGGGGTGGCGTGCCTGGTGACGGTTGCTTGAGGCTCGGCACCCCAGGAGGCACCAGCGCGGATACAGTTGTCGTGCCCCCCCCCCACAAAGAAGGAGATTGACTGTGCCGCTGGAGCGGGGGGACAGGCGCCTGGGTGTGTCACTGGCAGGGGCTCTGGTGAAACACAGAGAGCCGCCGAGAGCTGACCCCTCTCCCTCATTGGAGACTGCAGTGACGGGTAGGGCATGGTGAGGCGGTGCCCCCAACGCTACGAACTGGTTGGGACCTGCACGTCTGCAAGAAGCAGGCATTCAAGTGGGGCCTCCAACACGCCATGGTAGCACCAGGGAGTCTCTAGCACTCGAGGAACTCTGTGGAACTCGGAGGGTGACTCCCCATTGGTGCCCCCATTACACACTTAGGTGCTACCACAAATAACCCACACCTGATGCAGAGGAGGATTTGAGCCCCAATCTCTCCATTGGCTCCCAGTGGATGCCAGGATTAAATTCAAAACCCTCTGCATTGTCCACAAGGCTTTCTGGGGCCTGGGTCCAAAATTCCTTCAGCTATCCCTCCGCAAATGCCTCCCCTCTCGAGCTCTTCCCTCCTCTACCTCCAACTCCCTCAGGGTCAGTCATTTTTCAAAGAAACGAGCTGGGGGTAGATCTCCATCTACAGCTGGGGCCTCCCTCTGGAACAGCCTCCCTGCCACTCTAAAACTTGAGGAGAACCATCTCCGGTTCCAGAGGCACCTCAAAACCTTCCTCTTTGCTTCTGCCTTTGCTCCCCTTCTCCCCTGCTGATCTGCTCTCTTGGCACTGTGCACCTGCCCACCCTCTGTCCCCTGGGCCCAGGTACATGCTTACCCTGCCACCTTCCTGCACTGCCTCCTGGCCACCCCTGGCACTGGGGACTGTATCTGTACCCATAGAGCCCCCCCCACCATTTTTCTTCTTTTTCTGCACTTATTCAGACTTACCCAGTCTGCTGCCTTGAACAGAGCACTTGCCACTTGCTGGCTGCACTACCACAGTTTGCCTCAATTTTCTAATTATTTTATTTATCTGCGCTCCTCGGCTTCTGCACTTTCCACTCTCCCCCTTCCATGCACTTTTTCCCTTTTCCCTTTCCCATGCACTTGCGTGTTCTCAAAGTCACTGGGCCTAGTAAGATTGTTTTTATGTTGTGCTGTGTTCTCCCTTGTTCCCCTCCCTTGCCTAGTCACGCTCTGAAACACTTGTGTACGAGCGCGATACAAATAAAATATCATATCATATCAATGTCCAAGACAAGACCAACACCTGTGCAGCACTCGCTTTCCCCCCCACAACGGAGACAGCATAAGAGTTTGAAGCAGCTTTGGAGTGCGGGAACCGCAAGCCCACTGAATAGAGAGCCTGAGGTCGCAGCGGACCATGAGGGGCAGAAAATGGGGGAGGAGATCTTCACTAAAAAGGACATGCAATCCTGCTTCAAAGACCTGCAGGACCAGTTCTTGGCATCGGTGCAAGAGCAGTTTCACACCTTGAGGGAGGATATACGGCAGTCTTTGCAAGAGGTGCGTGCAGATTTGGTCAAGTTCGAGGAAAGGACAGATAGCCTAGAAAATAGAAAGAACGGTCCAACGAATGGAAGATGAAGCAAAGAAATCTGATGAGGCCTTGGAGCATCTGGCAAGAGTGGCACACAATCTCAATCTCCAATGTGAAGATCTGGAAAACAGGTCTCGACGCTCTAATATACGTATTAAAAATCTGCCAGAGTCTTTTGCAGATGGCGACCTCAGGGTGACTATTTCCCAGCTGTTTGAGGACATTCTGGCAGTAGATCCCAATCCCCAG
Organism: Ambystoma mexicanum; assembly: GCF_040938575.1. Lineage (NCBI taxonomy): Eukaryota > Metazoa > Chordata > Amphibia > Caudata > Ambystomatidae > Ambystoma > Ambystoma mexicanum. The sequence continues at coordinate 814,500,592 of NC_090931.1, forward strand.
ATAGGAATAGAGCGTATACACAGGGTGGGCCCAAAGCGACCACCGGAACCAGGAGCAAGGCCCTGGGATGTCTTGGTGGCCATGTCAAGCTTTTCTTAAAAAGATCAGATTATGAGAAAAGCACGTCTCTCGGCCCGAGTCGCGGTCAATGGCCATGAGGTCCAACTGTATCAGGATCTCGCACAAGTGACTCTCCTGAAGAGAAGACAGATGGGTCCGGTGGTCAAAATTCTCAAGGACAAACGGATTGACTATAAGTGGACCTTCCCTTTTGGACTGCTCTTCAAGTGGGAGGGGGCTCAGTGAAGAATTGTGACATGGGAGGAGGGGGAGCAGTTGCTGGGCGTTTCACAGGAGAGCGGAGATGACCCAAAGCGGGTGAGAGAGAACCCACAGGGCCCTAGAAAACTGGACGGATGGTGGGCCGTTAAGAGGAAGCACAGAGGTCGGAGGAGGCAAGGAACACATAGGCAGGACTCTCATCCGGACACCTAGGCCTATGCCTCGGACTGTGCGCAGGGATGAGATGGAATTTCAGTAATGAGGGTGCAGAGGAGCATAAGTCGATGACCGGATCACGATAACTAACACAGCCCGGAGAGGGTGAAATCGTGGTATATGGAAAAGCCAATAGCGGGGTTTTGGATTCCCCGCACAAGGTACCTGAGAAGTTTCAGGGGCATGGAGCAAGGGTCAGTACCCTGTGATGGTATTAGGAACCAGGCCCTACTCAGGTGGGATGGGTGGAAGGGTGGGGGGTGGGTTGAGGGGAAGACTCTGATGATGGATTCTTGTTTTGGGTGGCAGTTCAAGTTCTGCAGGACTGTAACTACAGGAAAGAACTTCACATGGATAGAGGCAGAGTAAGGGGGGATCAGGATCCTCTCGCACAATGTGAGGGGTATGAACATGCCGATTAAGCGTAAAAAACTGGGGAGGTAAGCTTGGAGAGAGGGTGCAAGCATACTAATGTATCAGGAAACCCATGTTCGTAAAAGAGACAAAGCCAAAACTAGAATTAGAGGTGCCTCCCAAGTGTACCAAGCAAATGCGGAAGAAAAAAGAGCAGGGGTACTTATAGCCATTCATGTCAGCCTGGGAGCAAAGGTGAAGGACTGGTTGGCCGACAAGGAGGGGAGGTTTCTCTTTTTGAATGTAGTGATTGAGGGAGCGAAGCTCACCCTTGCATCTGTCTATGCGCCAAATGCAGGTCAAGACAGGTTTTTGACAGAAACCCTGGCAAAACTGGAGACCTTTGCGACGGGGGAGATCATATTGGGTGGCGACCTGAACCTGGCCTGGGATCCGATGAAAGATCAGAGCCCAGGGGTGAGATCATACATGCGCTCCCCATCCACGGCCCTGAAATCGATGGTGGACGCCCTGGTGCTGCATGATGTCTGGCGTATCAAGAGAGGTGATGCCCACGGATTTACACATTACTCCCATGTCCACAACTCACAATCTCGAATAGACTATGTTTGGGTGTCCACGGGGCTGCTGGGGAAAATAGAAGACATCAATGTGGACCCTATTGCGCTGTCTGAACACGCTCCACTGATAGCAACGCTTTCAATTGCCAGTGTAAAAGGGTGAATGTGGTCATGGAGATTCCCAAATGACTTGCTACAAGTCCACGTAGTTGTGGGAACGATCAGGGAGAAAGTTGCCCTGTACTACGGAGAACGACACAGGCGAGTCCTCAAGGGCAAATGTATGGGACGCCTTTAAAGCAGTTTTAAGGGGAGAGATATAGTGCTGAAAGCATTTCAAGACAAGCAGCGGCTAAAAAACTAAGAGGACATTGAGTCAAAAATTTGAGTCACACAACAACAGTTGATAACCCAGCCGACGAGGAAACTAACGACATCCCTGAAACTGCTGTATAAGCAGCATGCACTGCTGCAGAACAGGAAAGCCGAGCTGGTGCTCCTCAGGGCAAAGCAGAGGTACTACATTAGTGCCAAAAAAGCAGACAAACTGTTGTCCAGGAAATTAAAGGACAAAACACGCAGAATGGCTGTCACGCGCTTGACAGATGAAAATGGACAAACGCATACAACAGATGAATCAATGGGAGAAATAATGGCTGGCTACTATCAAGCCCTATATAGGTCGGAAGGACCTCTGGAGTCAACACAGGAGCAGTTCCTTGACGGCATCCCCCTTCCCCGAATCTCTGAAGCAGACAGAGACATCTTGAGCAGAGAGATACAAGTGGAAGAGGTAGAGCAAGCAATAAGGAAACTGCCAAAAGGGAAGGTGATGGGACCAGACGGATACACGGACGCCTTTTACAAGAAGTTTTGTGGTGTTCTGGCCCTCAAAGTGGCGGAGCTTTTCAATAGCTTCAGGGAGACGGGAGTCACAACTAGGTTGATCAATGAAGAGAAAGTAGTGGTGTTTCTAAAACCAGGGAAAGACCCAGCCCTTCCGGCATGATATAGGCCTGTAGCTCTGATGAACATTGATGCAAAGTTTTATACCAAGATCCTGGCGGACAGATTAGCTTGATTCCTGCCCTCCTTGGTGGGCACTGACCAATCGGGTTTCGTACCGGGGAGACAAATGTCTGACAACATCCGTAGGGTGTCCCATATTATAGAGAAGGTTGAGCACACTATGACCCCGACGATCCTAGTCTCAGTCGATGCTGAAAAAGCATTCAAAAGGGTCGAGTGGTCGCAGCTCTTCTCCACAATGCAACGTATGGGATTTGGACGGCTCTATATGACAATGGTGCAGGCCAATTATAAATGCCCTTCGATAAGGGTAGCTCTGAGCGGAGTCCTATCGAGACATATTTCCTTGTCCAGAGGAACGAAGCAGGGTTGTCCTCTCTCCCCGCTCCTGTACGCATTGTTTCTAGAACCCCTATTGATCAAAATAAGGTAATCCCAGCAGATACGGGGAGTGTGGATGGGAGGGGTGGAGCACAAGGTTATGGCATTCGCTGACGATATGCTCCTGGCCTTGACAACGCCAGAAATGTCCCTTTCAGCCCTCCTTCTGGAATTGGATAAGTTTGGGGAGGCCTTGGGCCTGAAGATCAACAGGAGCAAATCGGAAATTCTAAATCTGACGGAGGACCTGCACATTGTGGACAATATGGCGCAAGCAACCAAGCTGAAGATAGCCTGCCAGGATATTACCTACCTGGGAGTCTGGTTGACACCATCGACTAAGAAGCTTTATGGGGCAAATTTCCCTCCATTGCTACGCCGCCTGAAGCAGGACCTAAATAAGTGGAACCCGATTAACTTCTCATGGTGGGGCAGGCAAGAGGTGGTGAAGATGGCAGTCCTTCCGAAATTGCTATATTATTTGCAGACGCTTCCTGTGCGTATCCCAGGCGCTTTCTTCAGAACACTTAACAAGATAGTGATGGCGTATGTTTGGCAGAACAAGAAGCCTCGAGTAGCAACAGCGAATCGTACGGCCCACAGAATAGACGGAGGCTTGGTGTTCCCACATTTTAATAAGTATTATGAAGCGGCGCAATTGAGGGTTATGAAGCAGTGGGTGCACCAGTCCCCACAGAACCCGTGGGTATGCCAGGACATTGCGGTGGCAGGAGGTCCTTTGTCCAACTTGTTGTGGGTCCATAGGAAACAAAGACACCCGAACACAATCATCAGTGAGGTAATGGGAGCAGACCTGGAAGCCTGGGATGGGACAATTTTAAGGGGAGCCTCACTTCAATACCATCCCCTTTCACACCATTGTTTAACAACCCGGAGTTCCCCCCTGGTTTGCAGAACCAGGCTTTCACTAGCTGGAGGGAGGCGGGGTGTGTCATCGTTAAAGATATGTACGCGGGGCAGAGAGTGACCCTGGTCATTGCAGCCTGGCATACTATAGCCCAACAATGGAGGGACCCTCGACAGCCGACAATGCAGGATTGGTTGGTAAAAGTATGGGGGCTAGTGGCGGTGGAATGGGTGACGTATAAACTGCAAGGTGACCATGAGGCTTTACGGTCTGACTGAGGGGGTGTTCTCGCACATTTGCAGGGCGATTTTATGATCCAATGGTGTCCCCACAATATTAGGATCCTGGACTTGATGTAAAGAATGGTGGAGGGAAGGATCCCCACAATGTATATAGTTGGTCAAATGTATGTTATTGCATATGAACTGCCACGGACCTGCAGAAGAGTCTTGAGGGAAAGGGGGTCATGGGGGGAGGGGTTCGGGAGGGAAGGGGGGTGGCTGATCTTCGTTTTGTCTTTTGTAGTTGACCAATGATGAAAACCAATAAAGAGAAGTTAAAAAAAAAAAAAGAAAAGGTACACTTCGAACTGAGAACCGATTTGGGTCGTAGGCCTGTGAGCGACAGCCCTAACCAATCACAGTACAGGACCCTATGGGTGGGTAGTGAGGGCAAGAACCAATGATCAGACCCTCACACTGCAACATTGTAGAAGTACCACTTTTTGGGGATGATCCAGGCCAGCCATCTGACATGGGAGAGCCAATAAACTAACAGCTATGGATCTGCCATAGGTGAACTATCAGTCAGCACCCAATCCACTTGCTGGATATGTTTGCTGGAGAGGGGGCCAGGTTGTGACATCATATGACATGGATTTGACTAAAAACTGGCCTACAAGCCAAGGTTTGCTGAGACATTCCAGGAGCATGTTCCTTGTTTCGATCCCTGTTTGTTTTGGATGTAATAAACAGCAGTTTGAGCTTGCTGTCTGTCTGGGCCTGCATTCCTTTTCGGGAAGAGCAAGGAGTTAGGCCCTCCACGAGTTTGGGGTCTGCAAACTCCTAGTAGCCCTCCTGCTTACCTGGGGGTTTATGCTAACAAGAGCTTAAACAAACCGTCATATATGGAATGTCAGTATGGGGGAAATTGTCAAAAGTAACAACTGAAGTCAGCAAAGTTGTGCTAGCGAAAAGTACAATTGTGTGATACTTAAGAAGAATGTGAATGTTGCAGGGAGGCCTGATAAGAGAATCAGGTAGTGAAGCCTTTATGGAAAGTGATACCTGGCAGGAGAGTACACCAGGGGATCTATGTGAGCCAAACAGGGGATATTCATGTCAGGAGAGTAAACCAGGATATCAAGAGCTTGCAATTGAGAAGTTTCCTGGCAGAAGAGTGTACCAGGAAACTCACTTTGGACTGGTGTGTTAAAGAGAGACTTGGTCATAGTAAGTATTTGTGTCAGTTAAACATTTTGTCAACCCGAGACTTTGGAAAGACTTGCCTTTTGCCATACTTGAATCACTATTGGAGGAAATACATTTGTTTAGCCACCCTGAAAGACTTGGAGAGACTTCCCCTTTGCTATATTCCAACAGGTGTTGTGTAAGGAACATTTATTTTGCCATCCTCAGGAAGGTATTAGGTAAAAGTGACATTTGTATTACCTTGTAGCCACTGGTCTTGACACAGAACATTGTGAACAGTTTTCCTGAAACAATCCAGGGCATGGTAATTAACCCCTGGACACCAGGATTGTTTTTATGAAGTTATATGTTTGAGTTTTTGCACATTTATATTGAGTTGAACTTGAATATTTACCTTGCACCTTTTGCCCTTTTGCTTGTGTATGTTAGTGTGAGGGTCAGATTTACTTTGGACACAAGGTCAGACTGCTTTAATTTTAGTTTCATAGAAGGGGCCTTCACGTTAGGTTAGGGAAAGTTAGTAGCACAGAGCATAAAACAAAAAAAGATGGCAGCAAGGGACCAGAGTAGAGATGAAGTGCAACAAGGCAGAAAAACAGGGAGCACAAGCCAGGACAAACCAGGAAAAAGGCACAAGGCTGATGCACCCAGAGCGGGTGGTCCGAGAACAGGAGAAAAACAGGAGCATGGCAACAAGGAAGTTGACACACTGAACCGCTGATACGTTCTGCTTTTATAGTAGTGCGGGTGGAAACGAGGTTGATAATGGTTGGTTACCAGGAAACATCATGTCGGGGTCTTGCGCTCATGCGCCGGGTTAGACAATGTTGCTGTGACTTTGGCATTCCGAAATGGCAGGGCCCAGCCGTGTGGATCATTCAAAGCCAGTAAGGCTCATTCCACGTGTGCGGAGCCGGAGGAAATCATCACAACCGATTCAGAGGCAAATGAGTTACCGAACCTGATGAATTTCGTTTTAACTTTTTGTCATTTGAAAACTGATTGCTATTTCAGAGTGGTATATCATTTTGACCTATCATTTTAAAGAAGGCTTTTGATACAGCCTGATAATACATTAGAGTTGTCCTGAGGAGGGTCATTAAGAGTAAGATGTATATGATGAAAATAAATGTGACTATTAATGTAGCATGGTAAATGTTCAGTGACTTTTCTGAACATTCATCATGCTGCATTAATCCTTTCAATGTGGTCTCCAGAACAAGGCACAGTCTTCCTGGTGAAACCTACCTGCCTGGGATCTCGAATCTTTCTTTGCCTATCTCTGATGTTCTCCCTTGATGCTGGGTATTGGTCCATGAGTTTGTTGGAATCTTTGTAAAAACAATACATCAGACTTAGGGTTAATGTGACTTACAAAGTGTTAATCAGAAAATGAATGGGATGGGCTGACTTCACCTCTTCTCTTCTAACCTCTAAACTCCTCCTCCTTGGAGATGTCAACATCCACCACAACTCCACTGTTCTGACCCCTTCACTATTCCGTGATCACTGTACCTCTCATTCCCTTACTATTCTCACCTCCTGCCCTAGCCACTGTGCCGGACACACTCTTGATACCTTCATCCCCGCTGATCTCCCATTCTCCAACCCTCTCACTACCCCTCTCTCCTGGTCTGACCACTCTCTACTCTCCTCTCATTTGTGACCACTCGGCCCCCTGACAGAGTCTCCACCAGCACTGCCACCCTCCTTCGCAGCATCCGTCCGATGAAATGGGCATCAGCTGCTGTGTTTGCATCCACCTTCATTTCCTCCTACTTCCCCTCCTCTTGACTCTCCCACTGATTCTTTCCATGCCAATGTCCATCTTGCTATCACTAACACTCTCGACATTCTTGCTCCTGTCATGAGGATCTGCCTGAAACCTGCCTCCAAGCACAACAGCTGGTACGACTCCCAACTAGCCACTCTGAAACATAAGTGCAGATCCGCTGAATGGAAGTGGCAGACCTCAGGCTCATCCCCGGACAAACTGGCCTGTCACCTACTCCAAAGGCCGTCTCTCTATCTGCTCCAGGAAGAGGGCTCACATCAACGCCCATTTGTCCTCTAAAACTCAGGAGATCCTGACCTCTCTCTCTTGCTCCCCTCCCTCGATCCCTCCCCCTGCCCCCTGCCTCCTTTGGCCTCTCTTCCACTCCCCACCCACCCACTCTCTCCTCCTTCTCACCTGTCACAATGGATGAGATCTCTAGAGTACTCCGCTCTATGAAAGTCTCATCCAAACAGGAGTCCTATTGTTCTTCCAGAACCATTAAGGACAACATCTACTCCCTCACTCGGGCTCTTGCTGACTTCTGTAACCACTCCTTAGCATCTGGCTCTTTCCCTTCTCTCAAGCAATCCCTTGTGCACCATCTCCTAAAAGAGCCTTCTGCCGATCCCATCGTGTTTGGCCAACTACCGCCCTATCTCTACTCCACCCTTCCTTGGGGAAACTCCTGGAGAAGTTGGTCATTCCCCAACTGACCCAACACACTGAGCTCCCTGGTTCTTTACATGACCATCAATCTGTACCATCCAGGGGCATGGAAAATGCTGTCCTGAACACCTGTGAAGAACTGTTTGCAAATCCTGACTCTAACTCTCCTGCTGTTCTCATTCTCCTTAACCTCTCTTCCGCCTTTGACACGGTCAACCATTCTATCCTCATAAAGTGGCTCCAAGATACACTTGGTATCTCAGACCTAGGAACTGGATTGTTTGACTGCCTTCCTTCTCGGGGTCATCTTTGACTCCTCTCTCTCCTTTACTACTCACTCTTGGACCTTGCCAAGAAGGCCCACTTTCAACTTCACCTCCTGGAAGGCATTCTCCCTTTCCTCCCCTTCCCACAGAAGCTCAATGTCTCTAGAGCTCAGATCCTCTCCAGGCTGGATAACTGTAACAGCCTCTTCTCAACCTACCTCTTTCTTCGATCCGTCCTCTTCAACTAATCTAGAATAGGGCTGTGAGATCTATCAGCAGCTTTAAGCCCTGGGACTGCATCTCTCCAGTCCTAAAATCTCTCATCTGGCTCCTGTTTGTTGCAAAAATCAAATTCAAAACCCTCTGCATCATCCATAAGTCTGTCTGGGGCCTGGGACCACGCTACCTGCAGCCCTCGCATACTAAATACTCTCCTTCCAGATCCCTCTGGTTTTCTGGCTCCAACTCTCTGCTGATCAAATGCTATTCCAAGCAGAGAACTGGGGGCAGATCTCTCTCCTCAGCTGGCTCCCTCCTTTGGAACAGTCTCCCTCTCTCTCTCTCGCCATCTTGAACTGGACCACCTAAAGTTCCTCAAACAACTCAAGACCTTTCTCTTCTCCTCCTCCTTCCCTCTTCCCCTCCTGTGCTAACCATCCCCTCTTTTGCTGAGATTGGTGGCCTGGTCCCTCAAGAGTCCAATCAGGTCCTGGTCTTCTGCCCAATCGCCCCCAGCAACTCCCTGCACTGCCCACTGGGCCCACAGCCAACTGTTGGGAAGTTTTGCCTTCGCCCCTTTTGAGCGGTAGACCTCCTTCTTCCCCTGGGTTGTCTCTGGCCATGCACTTACCTGTTGCTTCCCCAGTGGGCACCTCTGGCACTTCCTCCCCTAGGGGACCCTAATATCACTTACCCTCACTCCACCCCCTTTGTTTTTCCTTTTCTTTTTAATGCACTTGAACGCTCTGAATATCACCAGGCTTAGTGGGACCTCTGTTTCTTTCTATTTATTCATAGTTATTTCCATTGTTTATTTTTCTCCATTGTTCATTTCCCTCTTGCCTTGTGGCACTTTGAAACACTGTCTTATTGTATAAGTGCCTTATAAATGACCAATAAATAAATAAATAGATAAAAAAGATGAAGAAATAAATACAGATATCATATGAAATTCTTTGAATACATAAGGTAAAGGTTAATATTCCAGAAGATATGTATAAATAATGTGCTTTTATTTATCATTAATGAACATGTGTGGAGTGTTTCAGTCACAGGGCACCTTTGCATTTTTAACATCTTGGCTTCATGAGAAGGAAGACCAACATCAGCTGATGGCAAGGGTACTGTAGCAACAATATTTAGCAATGTACTCAGCATCAATGAAAAGATCTGTGGTGCTCTGGACACCGCCTACCTTAACATTTGACCTGTTACCATATTTGCTTTGTTGGATGTTTTTGGGTCCAGGAAGACACCTTATAAAACACAATGACACGTCTTACCCTCTTGACCATGGGCATGTTCAGGTAAAGTGTGACAATGGCCCAGTAGAACAGACAGACTGAATCACAGCAACTGGGATGAGGACAATCAGGTCTCCCTATACCGTCGAGGGTATGTGTCCCCTTGATCGCATAATGCGGATGGCTGTGTCCTCTGACAGGCACGTAAAAGCATCAAACTGATACTTTCTTTTAATAGGTTTTGAAATACAAAACCTCTTTCATCAGCCCATTCTTTAAAGGCCTCGTATTTTATGTCTGGAGACTGTGTGACAGGTTTTGACTTTTGGGCAGGGGATAATATTGGCTGATCAGGCAGAGCCTGATGGGGTTCTTACCTCTTTCGGTTCCAGGCCGCCAGCGATGAACCTGCGGCGTGGCTAGTTGTGGTGCCAGCTCATCAGTCACAGGGCAAGAAATGGGGGGGGGTGAGAACCCACTCCACAAGATGGGTTAAATGAGGAGTGCCATCTTGTGGTAGGGTGCAAGGACACAAGCTACTGTTTTATGGAAGTGGAGCAGGATTTCGAGAGATGGCAGCTGCAGGTGGTTCATATGCAGAAATCTAACAAGGACCAATTATGGAAGGTTTTGGTGGGCACAGTGATATTGGTGCTGGTCCATTTTATCCATAAAATAAAGCGAGGCAAGTGGCTGTGCAGTTGTAAACATATGCACCCCTTAGGGCCAAGGTATAAAAGGCACAAGGCACACGTATGCAAGCACAAACATGCTTTAAGATGTTGTCTCTTGAAGCCGTTAAAGGAAGTCTTGGGGTGGGTCTTTCTCTTCTTCGTTGTACTTTTAATCCTCTGATGGAGAGATAGCATAGGCAACAGAGGTGGACGGATTATCGTTTTATAGGGAGATTCTGGAAGACTTAATTCAGCAGGTGAGGGAGAAAGATGATTTTCCATCCCCTGAGATTCCTTCTAACTCCATCATCAACAATGTGCGTCACCTTCCTGGTTTATACCGGTTGATGGTGTAAAAGATGTGGTACTCGGTGAGCAGGCTGACCAGTATAATGGAAGCCTTACTATGTTTATGCACATGTCAGATCTGGAAGCGTCAGATCTGATCCTTGCTACTACAGTTTTAGTGGATCCTATGTTTTTTGACGTGTGTCAGTCTGAAGTATTTCTAGATGCTGTCAACACTGCTTTGAAGAAATAATTGACAGGTTTGCACATGTACATGGCATCTGCTCCCGAGTGGACTTCCAGACACGTTTCTCTCTGCTCTTGAGGCTCTTCATTGCAGGAGATGGCACGTAATCAAGTGTAGTTGTTCTCTGATCTGGCATGAACATTTATTATAGACAAATGATTGGCAGGTAGGTGTCATATAGCAACAGTGCCCTGAATCTTCATTTTTAAGCAGTGTTTATTAGGTAAGCAGACCAATGATGTCATGAAAGGGACTTCCGGCGGTCACCAACATGCCCTTAGTTTACAGTGCAAGCCATAACCATCCACATCATGTTTAAAGTCTCCTTGGCAGCTTCAAGGAAATCCTGTTTACCCAGAGTGAAAGCCTAGACCTGGCAAGTAGCTCATCAGTGTATCCTCATCAGCTGTGTGCACTTAGGCAGGCTCCTCATTCCCATCTATGCCTGGAATGCGTCTCATGTTGGCCCAGTAGAAGGTTCGTTCTAATGTAGGGCAAGATATGTAACCATTTCAGACAAATCAGTCCAGATTATTATCAGGGTAGTGTGCGCCTCTGCAATCTGCAGAATTCCCAGAGTCTCGGGCGTCCTAATGAATATGTGGCCCCAAAATGTTAAGGGTCCCTCTGCTCAGGTGTCCACCGCTGTTACTGAAGGAAGTCATTATTTCAGTGCCAATGGATAACTTTGGTAAAGGTTTGTACCGAAACCTCTCTCCGGTCGCAAAGCAAACGGGAATGGTATGCAGGCCTTAACTTCAATGCATCCAGCTCATATCTGCAGTCCATCAGGCTCACACTGAAGACCCTTTGCCTGCACATTTAAGTATTGTTGCCCCAACAACACTTTCTTCCTGTCACAGACCAGTGTGGTCTTCATCATTTCAAGATTACCTATTCAGCCTGGAGTGTGCTCCTCGCGTGTCTATAACAATCATGACATTGGTACTTGCCCTTCACTGCAACACAGACCTTCTATAACGCAGTTGTGCAATGCCGCGAGATGAGGCTCTGTTTTTCCTTGCACTAGTAATTACCACAGCAGCCGTGTCACAGTGCGCCTGCATATTTCGCTACATTCCCCAGACAGGCACTGTGGCACAAGACTCAGTTACCTGTTGCAAACCGAAATTGCACATTTTAAGTTTTTGGTTGCTTTAACACTGTCCTGCTGTCTCGGCTCCTTCTTCTGGGGTGTGTAAGGATCACAATTAGGTACAGACTTCTCATTGTGTCTTTCATTGATTGCTAGTTTAGTCTGTCCCTTAGTTGTACCTTGTGCCATCAGGTAGGTCCCAGTGGACTGTTTTCATCTTCCATTGGCACTCAAACATGGCGGGAAACTCTGATCCATGGACCCAAGCGTCTGGGGAGGTGAAGACCAATAGGCATTGGGTTATAGGTACTCACCCTACAGTACCCTTTGTGTCTTTTGTATAACTGCTGTAAACTGCAGTCTTCTGTGGTTAATTGGTAACTTTTGCACTTACTTTCCTTACAGCCCTGGGGTGTGCCGCGGTATTCCTGCCCACCTCATCCATGATTTAAGTTCATTGATTAACCTTGGGTGCCTAGAAGATTGGCGGGGGAGGCTGCAAGTGTTTTCCGCGCAGACTACCACAATTCCCTAACAATCACCCTTACGTAAGTGACTACCATGTATATGCTCCCTGCTTCCAAAAAGAAGAATGTGAGCTATGAGTTGTGGTCAGTACTCTTTAGGGTGTGGGTCTGCTCCTGAATAAGAAAAATGTATCTCTTCATTTCTCGAAGCATCTTCACTTCGTAGATGCCAGTTGCGGGATGGATGTGTTACCCTTCGAGTAAGGATACTGAAGCTGTGTCAGATGTCCTGGGATCATCACAAGCATCAACTAGGTTAACTGGGGCATGCCTGTCTTTTATTCACTGTAATGGTTCTCACCTCATGCCCTTTCTTTCTCATAATCTACAGCATTGAGTTTGGTGCAGTGAACGTTTGTATGCTCTATTACCAATAACTTTGCGTATGATATATGATATATATCGTGTAAAAGGAGCCCTGGCTCATGCACCACTGCAAAGCGATGGTGCATGAGCCAGGACTATTTGTGGAAGGGGTTCTCATTCCAACACATTATCAACTGGTTGTAACAAGAGAATCCAGAATCCTGAGTTGTGCAGCCATGTTGAGGTCTTTCTGGGGTTTGGACAGATATGTAGGGGTGGAACACCAGTACTCTTTCAACGAGTAGGAGTTGTCAATAGTTCACAGCCATGCCCTTCCTCTCGGATAGGCAGATTGTTCAGTGGTCCTCTTGTAAGTGGCGTGAAACCATATACCCCAATAGTAAGACAAGGTTCCAACCGGAGGTTAGACCAAATTATCTTTTCTTTTTTTAATTTTTTTTATTTGTTTGGCTGAATTTCAACCTTTCAAATATTACATACAAAGTAGTTGTAACAAAAAAAACAAATTTTCATCACCACAATTAAAGTTAAAATTACAAATACAAACATTTAAAACGAAAGAAAGAATACATGCAATTTTCATATAGGAAGAGTTTCACTTTGTCATTTGTCATTTATTTATTTGTAAAGCGCAGCCAGGCCCGGGGGCATAAGGGCGCGTAAGTTAGATCTGGTTACAGTTACAATAAAAAGCAGTCAACAGTAGTTACGTTACAGTTACAGAAGGTACAAACATAGTATTGCAAGTGCGTACAAATATACATTAAATTACATGGTGTGCCGGCATCAGTCTAGCGTGCTAGGATCCGGAGGATAGGCTGTCAAGGAGTCCAAATTGTGGAGCCAGCACCTCGTGTTATGTTTGAACAGGTTGAATGAGGATTCTGCACGCATGGACACGGGGATAGTGTTCCATAATTTGGAAGCTTGAACAGGGAAGCTAGCTCCACCTGAGTTATGAAGTTTGAATCTCGGTATGGTCATGGTATTAGTTTGTGCTACCCTGAGTGGTCTTGAGGAGGTGTGGGGTGTAAGTTGGTTTGTAAGGTATGCTGGGGCAAGGTTAGCCCTGGCTTTGTGTATAAGGGCCAATGATTTAAGAGCTATTCTGTGCTCGACAGGGAGCCAGCATAGTTTACGTCTGGTCTCGGATATGTGTGCTTTTTTGGGGATGTTGAGGGCAGCCCTGATGGCATTGTTTTGGACTACTTGCAATTTGTTGATGTTTTTGTGACTAGTGCCCAAGTAAAGGGCATTGCAGTAGTCTAATTTGGATAGGACTAGTGCTCTGGCAAGAGTAATGCAATTGGGTGTGGAGATGAATGGTCTACATGCCGTGATCAGCTTGCAGGTGTATGCGGCTGAGGAAGCTACTGCATTGGTTTGTTTGTAGAAGGATAAGGTGGCATCGATGTAGATACCAAGAGTTTTAGTGTTATTTGACACAGGGATGAGGTTCCCATCTATGGTAAAGGCTTTGGATGAGTGATTGAGATTTTTAAGTTTGGCATGAGTACCCAGGATGATTAACTCAGTGTTTTCGTCATTGAGACACAGTCCATGGTGTGCCTTCCATGCTTGTATTACTGAGTAGATTTCATTAAGGGTGGTACTGTCAGTTACGTATTCACCCGTGATAGGAATGAGTATCTGGGTGTCATCCGCGTAATTAGTATACGTGACACCCAGAGCGTCAAGGATATCAAAGAGTGGTTTTGTGAATATATTGTAAAGTGTCAGGGACACGCAAGAGCCTTGCGGGACTCCACAAGGTACTGGTGAGGGTTCAGCAGTATCCGTTGCAGAGAAGACCCTCATGGTTCTGTTCGCCAGGAAGGAACTAATCCAGGCCGTGGCTGCGTCTGAAAAGTGTGCTGCAGATTTCAAGTGGTGACAGAGTGTTTGGTGGTTGACCAAGTCGAAAGCTGCTGACAGGTCGAGCAGTAAAAGGAGTGCAAGTTTGCCATTGTCTTTCAGGATATGGATCTGAGTAGTAAGGTCTATTAGTGCAGTTTCCGTGCCGTGTCTTGGTCGGAAGCCTGATTGCCTAAGTCCTAGGAGGTTGTTTGATTCTAAGTAGGCCTGTATTTGTGAGTAGGCTGCTCTGTCCAATATTTTTAATAAGAACGGTACCGTCGTTATAGGCCTATAGTTAGACGGGTTGGCTGGGTCAAGAGTAGTTTTTTTTAAGGAGAGGAATGACTCAGGCGTCTTTAAGGTTATCAGGTACTATTCCAGATTTAAATGAGGCATTGATGAGGTTGGTGATGAAAGGTGCTAGGTCGTGCGCGGCCGCTTTGATGATCGGGGCAGGGCAGGCATCACCGTGGCAGTTTGAAGGTTTGAGTTTCCTGATGATGTTGTCCACTTCCCAAATAGAAAGGGGTGAAAAGCTGAAAGGTTTACAAGTTGATTTAAAAGTGGATGGTCTGTTAGGTAGTTGTGTATAGTCAGGGTCAGCTAGTAATAAGGATTTTTTTGCGTTAATTTTGGCTTGTAGGCGAGCTATTTTGTCTAATAAGGCCTTCTGAATATTGCTACACCATAGTGTGTCAGTAATACATTTGTCTGTGGGGGCAATAGGGGATTCTAATTCTTTCAGAATCTTGAAGAGTTCTTTTGTGTTTGATTCCGCTTGTGTAATCCTTTTGTTGTAGGTATCTTTTTTAGCATGAAGTATGGCCTCTTTGTAACTAGAAGAGGCTAGGGTTAGCTCTATCTTATTGGATGCTGTGGGGTGTTTTTTCCAGTGAGCCTCGGCGGTTCTTTTAGTTTTGCGTAATTCTCTTAACTGCGGCGTGAACCAGGTGTTAAGGTGACGCTGTGGTTTAGGTTTCCGCAATTTTAAAGGGGCAATGGTGTTCAGTGCTTTGAGTATAGCCTGGTTGTAGATATCCACTAAGACTGTGGGATCAACATCTGAATCTATATTATTCAAAATAGGGAGTAATATAGGTAGGAGATTGTCAGGAGTAATGTCTTTCTTATTTCTCGAGCAGGTGGCAGGGGCGATGATGGGCACCGCGGGGGGTAAATTGGCTTTGATAGCAAAGGTTAATTTGTAATGATCTGATCAGATGCAAGGGTCATTGGATAGGAGGTCGATAGGACAGTTGAGGTGGGAGAGCCAGTCTAGTGTTCTACCTTTGATATGAGTAGGTTTGTGGATAATGTGTGTATGACCGAGTTCGGATAAGGTGTTGGCTAGGTCATGGGCGTTAGTGTCCTTAGGATCGTTGAACCCGAGATTAAAGTCCCCAAGTAAGATGATTTGAGAATTAGGTTTGGTGTTTATGGTTATAAGTGATGCTATGTCCTCTATAAAAGAGGAGATGGGTCCTGGTGGGCGGTAAATAAGGTGCAATGATGCCGTGTGGATGGGTGAGAGAAGGAGCTTAATTGATAGGGATTCAGCTGAGAGGATTTGAGCGTCTTGGATGATTTTGATGTCGAAAGTATTTCTGAATATGAGGGCGAGTCCGCCTCCCTTCGTTTGGGTGGTATTTCTGTCAGATCTAATGATAGCATAACCATTAGGTATGGCGAGGGCCAGAGATGGGCCGGATGCAGCATTAAGCCATGTTTCTGTGACTGCGAGGAGATCAAGATTTTCATTAGTTATAAAGTCAGCTATATCAAGAGCATGGGCAGGAAGAGACCTAGCATTCACTAAGGCAGCTTTAATTAGTTTGTCTTTTTTGGGAGATTTTTCAAGTCGTATTGATTTTTCAGGTCGAATACGTAGAGGGCTGTGGGCTAGGTAGACTGAGTCGATGGGGGAGCTGGCAAGGTTACTACGGGCTCTTAGTCTAGAGTTTCTGGTTAAGATGCTGGGGTGGTGAGAGTAAGGATAGGTCGGAGTACTAGTTCTGGAATTCAATCTAGTGTTTCTGTTCAATAGGCTGCTAGGGTAGTGAGGGCATATATGAGTAGGTGGTCTAGTACTAGTATTCAATCTAGTGTTTCTAATAGCTGTGGTACAAGGTTGGTTAGGTGTTGGTCTAGTAGCAAAGTGGCGTATCCAGAGTGCTGGATCATCCAAATACGGGTTTGCAGATGTCATGGTACTGGGCCGCAAGGTGGGGGAGGTGGTTACCGAATAGCAGAATAGCAGACATAAATTGAACCAATGCAATATGCATTGATGTTCTACAACTATTTACAACATAACCCCAAATCTCTTCTTCTGAGCGATAACAGAAGAGATGTAGTGAGTTCTTAAAATATTTTTGTCGTAGAAAATTTAACACAGGACAGCTAATTACTAGGTGCGATAATGACTCTCTCTGCTTATTGTTCTTGCAAAATCGACACCACTTGTGACCTTTTGGTACAATTCCACGTCTAGCAAGAATTCCGTTAGTTGGGTATAAATTTAACCGTATTCTCAACATTTGTGATCTAACATAGCTTGAAGGACACTTTTGCAGATATTTTTCCATTGCTCCTAAGTTTTTATGACCAAATGTTAAGATAGAATAGTCAACATACTTTTTACATGAGTTTTGCATATCAATCCAATCTTGACGATATACTGCTAATTTCGCTTTAGCTGGTGTTAGAATCAACAATTCTAGCAATATATTGGCATCATCCAGTGCAGTTAGAACACACTTATACCAAGCATTGGGAAACTTATCAAATGAGGTCAGCAGATAGTGTGCTACCGAATGTAAAAAAAAATTCACCCAAGCACCTACCAGGCATTTTCTAAAGAAGCTACACATTTTCCAAATTACCTGGCAATAGATTGAAATAGCACCTAATTCATATCGCAAGAGTGAGGTAGGTGTACAGCCAGGTAATTTGAAGACTGACTTCCAGAATTTTCCTTCATATCGATCCCAATAGTTTCTTACATTGGGCAGTTGTGTTTCAGAGCCATAGGAAACTATTGGAATCACTTTTTGTTTATAGAAAGTCATCACATGGTTGGTGGTAAACTTACCATATTTACGCATCAAAATGGATGCCTGTGAGGGCAATGTTCGAATTTTGGCATCTAAAGTCAGAGACTCCATCGAGTTTCCTAAGCTTCCTGAAAACAGCAAGCCTAGGCATTTATAACTATCTACAACAGTAAGGTTTTGCTTGCCCATCTTTTCTGGTAGTTATTGGTGAGCAGTCAGTTTTCACCCAAGGAAGGAAGGAAGAAAGGAAGGCTGCTGGTGAGTACAGTTAATCTCAACATACACCCCAAGAGAATACACCACACAGGTGTGCTTACAAATATACAATGTTTTACAGAGTTACACAAAGGTCACTAGAGGTTTAAATAAGTGCTGTCAGCTTAGGACACACATGAAAGCAAAGTGTAAGTAAAAACAGTAAAGGCACCCCAAGTATGATACAATATGAAACGATATGTACCTGTACACAAGTGTTTCTGTAAGCCATTCCAACTCCTAAAGCTACATGTAAGCTCTAGCCTTAGTAACCAGCCCTATATATTATAATGCTAAGGGGCTGAGAGAAAAAAGAAGGCCCAAGACGATAGTAAAATCCATTTATACAGTCATAATCAGGACCGCGGGGGCTACCAAGAAATCTGAAAAGGATTAGGATAATCTTACAATCCGAGACCTTGCAGCTCTCATTACACCACTAGAAAATAAAGCAATTTACCAGAAATCAGATAATGTTCATATTGCAAGAATGCAGTGGTTTGATACATTTAATTTCCCAGTAAACCAGGTTAATAGCTAAAATGTCAACCTTTGGTAGAAGACGCCTTTGACCCAAATGGGACTCTCAGAAAATGTCACAGTTCAGCTAAGTACCCTTTTCAGTCACTTTAGGAGGAGTGCGATAAACAGGACAAAGTCCATGGGCAGAGCGGCGGTTGCAGAATAAAGCCAGGTAAGTAGTTGTTCTATCCCGCAGTTGCAGATAAAGAAGCAACCAACCCCAGGGGATGCCACAGGAGACACCCTTGAAGAGCCATCGAGAGTGGTAAAGAAGCAGAGCAGATTTCAGGCAAATACAAGTCAATGGCGACCTACAGTAGAAGGGGGCCAGAATCCAGGGGACCCTTGAGGAGGATTCTGAGCAATATCGCAGGGCCCGGTGACCTGTCCAAATGGTGCCAGTCACTTAGAATTCTGCTCGGGAGAGGCAGGAGAACCCGGTAAGAGCAGAGCTTCTTTTACAGGGCTAGAGACAGGGTCCGATACTTAGGGCCTTGATCCCTGGACCAGAGACGACACATACAGGAGAAAAGAATAATAATCAGATCACCATTATCCATTAGCTTGGCATCTGGATGCCCAATCCATCATCATCACGTGGCACACGGACGTGTATGCATTTCCTTCCTGCACAATAATACACTGGTATTTCCAATGATCAGGAGGGCTTGAGGGGTTAAATTGCCCGCTGTTAGAGGAGGATGGGATGATTTTCACTCCTGAGATTTCTAGCAATGGAGCCAAAATGGATCCTGTCGCTCTGCACTTGCAGATTTGAGAATCCTGATCTATGCCTCTTGGCTTGGAAATTGAGAAGAGGGGCCCCAAATGATTGGCTTGACACACAAGTTGGAGCTAGTAGTGCAGCGCTCTCAGACTTTCTGCTCCACAGGAGTAAACTGAAACATGCTCACATTCTGTCCACTTCTCATGATGCTTTTGTTGGGACCGTACATTCAGTTACTTCATCCGCAGTATGCAGTTGTCCAAAAGATTCAAAAGCCTTGGGTGGAAGATTTCTGGGGATTGAGAGTTGTTTATCAATCTTGACATAGTTTTAAATGTTCTTGTTCCCTAGAAATTTTCTTTCAAGCACTCCTTTTGAGATACGGGAAGACTTTGCTCTTAAATTCTGGCCATGAAAGATGGGTTGTTGGTTGGCAATTACATCAGCTTGCCCTTTCGGTCATTGTGTTCTGCAGCCTGTTCACTCTCTGACCTTTCTTTTTGCAGAATGTCTTCTCTACATTACATGTGAATGAAATCCTTCTCCCAGTGTTGCGCTCTTCTCCGGAAGAGAGCCTACATATCTTGGATGTGCGCAGGGCTGTCTACTCTATCTAGGTAGAACCTCTGACTTTCGCAGATCAGGTTTTCCAATTTGGTAGTAACCTTTGGCCCAGTCAGGCTGGCCCTTAGTCCTTCTACAGTAATTAAACCAAGGCGGATAAGGTCTGCAATGTTGGAGTCATATGTTCAGTTAAGTGCTGAATGTCCACCTTTGGTCCAGGAAAGCTTGATTCCCGGGTTGAGAGCTTCTTAGCTGAGGAAAAAGAGGCTCTTCTGCCCAATGTGTGTGTGGAGCAGGAACTCGTTTATGAATCACTCTGAGTTGAGGGATGTTTACAGTTCTCCTTACCGAGTGGGAGCTTTGAGTTCAGTCCTGTCAAATATTTATTTTTATAGGACTAAAAGGTATTTTGCAACACCAGCTGATTTTCAGTGTCACACAGTGCTTTAAGGGGCACATGAAATCGAAGGGGGACTCTTGGGTGGTATTGTTTGCACCCAGTCTGCATACAGTAAATAGAACTCCCCCGGTTTAGTTTCCGAATAAACTGCTATCTGTAAATAAATCCCTTACTGACTTTAGGATATAAGCAATTAAAGCAGTGTGTAAATCACCTTCATTCCACAAAAAAATACCCAAACCCATTGTACTTAAAAGCTCTTATGTGATAATTCAGGGTTTCAGCTCTGCTACTGTCTGCCTGTCCTGTGATAATACAATAGCTATTAGGCATGGCCAATAATATGCACATATTCCCTGGGGAGCAACCACTCTTCTCAGACTAAAGGTTGTGCCACTATGAATGCGCTTTTGCTGGCCAAAGACAGATCTCACAGTGTTATCTTATTACTGAGATCTACTGGCACTCCTGAAATCACAGAGGAGAGCACATGTGAGAAAAGCGAGGAGGACAAAAAGCACCAATGTAAACTTCTTGCTGCTTTGCATACAATCAAAGAGAATTTTGATAACATAAGAAGAAATATAAATGTTTGTGTATATACATACATATATATGACATATCTGTGACAGTGATTCAAGCTTGCAACCCTTCTGAGCGCATACTGCACTCTGGATTTTCTGCTTATTTTGTTTATGATCACATCCTACCAGTCAGGTGATGGCAAACTAAAGTTATACTCTGGGACTCAGGTGGTGGGAGTCCTGCTTTATCAGGAAGATGACTTTCCAGCAGGCATTTCTTTCACTGCTTCCCTACCACATTCACATGCATGCACTTAAATCACAATGGTGCCTTTGGGGAAATGAGGGAGCTCTGGGTAAATAACTGTTTTTGGAGACTACCAAGTCTCTGCCCTGGCTTTCCCTGGAACACTTAAAGCCCTAATGTCATGCTTGTATATTACTGAAGATATATACTTCCTGCTGTGCTAATGAAGGGAGCAAAAAGAAGGATGTGTATGGTAATCTTCACTACATCAAGTGTGTCTTCTCCTCATCTCATTGTTTAAGTCCCTCACCCATTCTTGGAGGGATCTCAACCATTCCACAGGTTTGGTGTAGGAGAAATACACAGGAAGATTGGGGATAGCAGGAATATTGACTGAGATATTTGAGGGATATTCTGTTGAGGACGGGATTCAAAAAGAACCCTATTGACAGAAAGAATGCATTGGATAGATGTATTTGTGTTGGGGGTTACAGATATCCTCGAATTTCCTCAGAGAAATGAATGTGAAGAGGTGGACTGGGGCTTGGACTAATGATAGCTAAGGCTTTCTGTTTTCAGTTTTTACTGATATTTAAACATAAATACATATGGAAATTAATCTGCTGTAAGCCTGTATTTATGGTATTAGGTCAATAGACCTTTTTCAATAAGAATGAACAAAAGAAAAAACGATTTAGAAAGACCGCTCTGTAGCTACACAAAGCGGTCTTTCTAAATCGAGCACACGACTGCGTGCAGGAGCCGGCAGGCGTTCCAGGACCCGTAAGCGGCTGCAAAGGTTGCGGTGGGGAGGGGGTCCCGAGGGAGGAGAATTTGGGGGTGAAACCCCACAATTTTGAACAAATACCATTGGGGAGGGTGCAGGTTGGGGGCGAGGCAATGTGGGTTTTGGCTTTTTGTAGGCCACTGAAGAAGGGGCATACGCAGGTAAGTGGGTTTTTGGATATTTAATATAAGTAACGTATAACTGATAACTTTATCACTTTAACTCCTATACTGTATATCTATTATAGTGTTTACGGCCTTAGTGTGGGTGGAGGGAACACACACGTCTGTCGTGTAGCTTCTACGTCTCTTCTCTAACGGTCCCCCCTCGCTCCGTTCCTTGCGGCTTCCCGTTCCTCTCTCGAGCCACCTTCCACATTCCAGTTACTATGCCCAATGCTACACATCCCCTCTCTTTAATAATGAACACACCCACAATTAAAACTCTTCATAGTCTAATAAATGTCTAGGGCCCTCATTACGACCCCGGCGGTAAGCGAAAAACGATGCAGGTAAATGATCACCGGCATCGTTTTCCGCTAGGTCCGATCATGACCCGTGAAAGTGCTATTAGCGGCATCGTAGTTAACGGCTCCGCTAACAGCACCAAGTTCGCGCGCACGTGACCTTCCACGCCGTAAGTACCAGCATCGCACAAAAGTTAGGCAAATCACAAACCAAGCGGGCATGCTCTTAACGGCATCGCAAAGGCCGTTAAGTACGTTACCGCCATGGTGCTAAATCCGCCATAGCGAACCAACCGTAAATGGCCATGTGCAGTGTTCCCAGCTGCCACGGGTGCACAGAATCAGCACAGGTGGAGGCAATACAGACTCACCAAGTACAAAAAGGGCACACCCCAACCCTTCCCACACCCAGTCACACTCCACAATGATTCCAATACGACTAGCAATGTTGGGGCTGGAGGATCTGATTGCAATGCAAGTGCTACAACTACAACAACAGGCAGCACAGAGGAGACGCAGGAGGAGAAGGAGGACAAGGCAGGGCCAGCAAGCCCCACCAGCACAGCCAGTGCCACCACGCAGTGCCCCCAATCCCACACATCTGAGCCAGTCCATTCAACCTCACCGCTGAGCAGATCCATACATTGTACCGTTTGGACCGGGACACCATCACCACCATCGTTCACATGAAACACAACGACATTGTCAGCATGACAGAAACACCCACCGCCACCCCCCCCCCTACTGAAGGTAGTGTCCGTGCTCCACTTCCTGGCCACAGGCACCTACAAGCACACAGTGGGGCACTTGCATGGCATTTCACAACCATTATTCTCACGTACACTGATCCAAGTGCTCAATGCCCTCCTCAAGCACACAGGCAACCACATTTCCTTACCACGGTCTGCCCAGGAGATTGCAAACACCAAAGTGGGTTTCCATGCACTAGCCGGCATACCTGGTTACATTGGTGCCATCGACTGCACCCATGTGGAATTGGTGGTCCCACATGCCATGGAGGTACCGTACCGCAACCGTAAACGGTTTCACTCAATCAACGTGCAAATGGTCTGTGACTCCAACAGGATCATCACACATTGTTGTGCCTGATTACCCGGATCAACCCATGATTCAATGGTCCTGAGGAACTCCACAATACCACGCTACATGGAGCGACATGCAGGGCCAAGATCCTGGCTACTCGGTGAGTCTCATGTCATGGCCATGGAAATGTGAAGTGGGTAGGTGATTGACACACCAATGCATACTTTACCTGGATGAAAGTGTGGGGGGGAATGATGCATACTTTACCTGGCTGAAAGGGGGGGGGGGTGATGCATACTTTACCTGGCTGAAAGGGGGGGGGGAATGATGCATACTTTACCTGGCTGAAAGGGGGGTGGGGGGGTGATGCATACTTTACCTGGCTGAAAGGGGGGGGAATGATGCATACTTTACCTGGCTGAAAGGGGGGGAATGATGCATACTTTACCTGGCTGAAAGGGTGGGGGGAATGATGCATACTTTACCTGGCTGCGAGTAGCAGAGGCAATGGAGCCAGCTCATACCCTAAAGCAGCACAAAAGTCAACTGACACCTGTACACATACTGCCCGATGTAAGCAGCCCTACCATGTGAATGAAGGTGTGTCCCAACCATGACACAACCAACTGCAAGTGCATTGTACCGATTCGGACCACATTGATTTCAACGAAATGCACCTACATGCAATGACTTTAGCCAATACACGGCACCAAACACCATCAACTGAAAGGCCAGTCCCCCATAACGGCGCACAAAGGAGGCACATGACGGAAAAAAACATCAATACACCACTACACAGACACCGAGGCCCCAAAAATGTCCCTATCAACATTAGTAGTACTCAGTGGGGTCATCATGAGGCTGACAGCAATGTTGCCATGATGAGAGCGTTGATATCACAGGACACCTGCCAGGTCACCAAAACAAACGCCATGAACGAACACAGTGGATGGGCACTCACAAGGCACTTGACCCCCCTGCATACATTGGTTGATGGCATGCAAAACAGTCCATGAGAGGAATACACATATACCGGTCACATAGTGTGAATCCATTTGTGCATGTAAAAGTGGTACAAAGTAACAGTTGGATGCATGCCATGGTGGCACGCCATGTTTGGAATTTGATGTCATGACTGACACATACATTGTTGCCCACATACAGGTGATGCAGGCTATCCCCTGAAGAGGTGGCTCCTTACACCAGTCCGGAACCCACAGAACCAGCACGAGGAGGACTTCAACCGTGCACATACACGTACCCGTGTGGTGATTGAGCAGGCATTCGGCCTACTGAAGCACTCCTGTACCGCCATAAGAAGGTGGCAAAGATCGTCATGGCATGTGTCATGCTACACAATATGTGCATCAGATGAAATGTGCCCCTGCCCCCTGACGAAGAACTGCAACCACCTGCCGATGAGGATGAGGAGGGTGGGGATGGGGCAGCACCTCAGGGAGGCAGCAATGCACAGGAGGGGCGTGAAATGCATCGGACTCTGATCAACCAATGTTTCTAGCACACACGGATGGGGGGTGTCACATGGAGATGGCAATTGGGGCACTGTGTGTGTCTGGGATATGGACACTGAGAACTGTCCACCAATAAATCACACACACGCAATGAGCAATGTCCACACATGTGACTTGTGATCAAGAAAAAATTGTATTGTAAATGTGAATTCAATTAACACACCCACTCCCCCTCCCCCTCAACTCTCCAACACACCCACTCCCCCCTCCCCCCTCAACTCCCCAACACACCCACTCCTCCCTCCCCCTCAACTCTCCAACACACCCACTCCCCCCTCCCCCCTCAACTCCCTGCAAAAGTGCGTGGATCCCTGTGTCGAAGTGCCTAATGTGGAATTGATCCACTGGGTGGCCTCTACTGGCAGCCCCCTCGGCCGGCCCCTGGGGCACCCCTGCCTGTACTCTGCAGGTTCCTGGCCGACCTGCAGACGGGGCTGCTTGGGGCAGAACTGGCAGCGGAGGTGGTACTCGGCTGCTCGCTAGGACGCATGTCCCTCATTGTCTGTACGAGCTCAGAGAGCACGTGCCGCACCGCGGCAAGTTCAGCACAGATGTCCTTGCTGGAGGATTGGATGGCTGCCTTCACAGTCTCGGCACATCTTTGCATTTCAACACTAGCACCTCCACAATCGGCCACATGCTGCGTGAGGAGTGAGGACAGTTGGTGTTGCCTTATCAATATTTGGTCCAGCGACTGTTGGTATTTTGGGGCATTGAATGATGCAATTGGCGGGGTCATTGGGCTACTCCCCTCCTCCACACCTCCCACTGGCCATGGAGTGGCTGGCCAGGAGTTATTCAGATGATAGCCCCTGTGTGTTATCAGCATGCAGGCTACATGGGGACAGGTGGGGGCAATGAGGGGGGCAGTGGGGGGACATTCTGTGTCATCCTCATCATTCCCCACATCACTATCAGAGCAGGCTGCAATGGCAGCAGTCTCCCCAATTGTACTGCTTCCTGCAGACATATTCCCTTCAGTGGCCACCAGTTGTTGCATGTCTGTTGCTGGTGGTACCATGCTGCTTGCCTTGGGGATCATCGCTGCCCTGGGCTGTGTCGTGGCAGTCAATTTTGGCTGCTGTGGGGTTTTTTTTGGGTCCAGCAGAGGTGGAGGGTTGGTGTGGTGTTGCCTCTGGCCTGGCCTTCTTGGCAGGTGTGCTGCCAGTCTCGTCCTCTCCGGGGTCCGAATGGGAGCCTGTGGTGGAACAAAGGAGGGAAAGTGTTATTGATGGGTCTGCGGACATTGAGTAGGCATTGTGATGACTGAGATGAATTTGATGAATAGATGGTGCACTTTGGAGGCAGTGACATACAGGTTGTCTCCCTTTTGGGTGGTTTGAGCATGCAGGAATGTGGGTGCGTACTGTGGAGTGTGCATACTGCATGTGTACAGGGTGTAGGTCAATGATGCCTGTTGGCAGTCTTCTGCTGATGTGTTGCGTTAACCCTATTGGGCAATATTGTGATTCCCATGTAAGTGGACTTCAGGGAGTTTAGCATGGCTTAATTTGAGACACCTACCTGTGTCACCTGATGTCGGGGCTCCACTCTCCATTCCACCGACCCCCTCGATGCCAATCGTTGTGGCACATATCTCCTCCCACGGCTCCATTTTAATTGGAGAGTGTGCTCCTCTGCCAGTTGCCATGCCCATGTTTCGTTTGGCCGACAGTATGCTCCTTACACGGAGCCGGAGGTCGTCCTACCTTTTACGGCACTGTTTGGTGGTGCGGGGTGTTGTTCCTACGGCACTGACCTGTTGTGCGACTAGTTCCCATATGGCCTTTTTCCGTCCCCATTGCCGGTCTGGTCATTTCGGTGGAGAATACGATGTCCGCGTTTTCCTGGAGCGTTTCCGCCAACATTGTAAGCTCTTCCCAACTGAAGCGCTCCTGCCGCTGCCGATCGCAAGATTGTTTTACAACTTTCGGCATTGTGTGGATACGTGGACGTGGGTGAAGTTTTGTGCCAGGTCTCGGAGTCAGATGTGCACTGGTTGTGGAGGATTGCAATGGATTGTGTTTTTAAAGATGGCCACCGTGCTCTTTCCCGTTCCGGTGCGATGGCGTAAGTTCCGGATTCGCTTCTTTACAGTCACCGCTAATAGCGATCACCGCTAATAGCGGTCACCGTTATTTGCGGTGCTCGCTAATATCGGTGGGTAGGGTGGCGGTGGTGCAGTTTGCATGGCATACGATGCCGGTAGCTGACGTTTTTGGGTCGTTACCGGCATGGCGCAGATTACATTACCAGTATGGCGCAAATGCTCGTGCCCGAGAGGTCGTAATTTACCGCTTTTAACGGTACAAGACCAGCACGGACACGTTAGTTGCGCCATGCCGGTAATGTCCATTACTTACCGCCGGGGTCGTAATGAGGGCCTAGGTATGTTGTATGTCCTGCCAACTCTTGATGATCTCCGTGGCGCCTCTCTTGAAAACTCCCATTGTATATCTGTATCTTGTGCCAAGGAAAACCTCTTAACTTCATCACTTCATTCAGCACCACAAACAGGCTTACATCCGCTCGGTACATCTTCTCTAACTCTTTTATCCAAAACCATCACTCTCTCATCGTTCCATACTCTACCATCACTAGTATTTAATGCATGCTTAAACATTTCCACCACTTCCACAGGTCTCGACCAACAACAGCCACTCTCTCTTAGTACCACTGGAAGTTTGATTCTTACCCAACTTCCCACTTCTGGTAACCTTCTTCTCCTGTATCTCTTATTATCATACTGTTCCTTGTTGTTCGACTGTGTTTTCGTAACGTTTTCTGTCACATTACTAAAATCAACACACGTACCAGCAATCGCACTCAATCATCCCGGAAATAACTTAGTATTCGCTTGCCTTCCCCTGCTTCACTCAAATGTGGTGAACCGAGTGGTGCAGTGTGGCGCGAATCTATGAGCCAATGCTGTCTCTTTCACTTCCACTCTCCAATCTCTCCCATTATACCATGCTAACTTAATGACATCCTTGATCACCCCATTGTACCTCTCAACCACACCATTGGACTGGGGATGATAAATAGCACACACCCTATGAACAATCGATCTCTCATCCAAATATTCTTCATTTCTCTGGATTTGAATTGAGATGCATTATCAGACAGTACCTCCTCAGGATACCCCTCAAGCTCACACACTTCCTCCATAAACTCAATGACTATCCGGGTCATGACATGAGGTACCATGATTACTTCTGCCCATCTCGTCAACATATCAATCATTACAATACAATAAGTAGCACATCCTTCGCTCCAAACTGGACCCAACACATCAATTGCAACCGTCTTCCAAGCCCTCTTTGGGATTTCTCTCAGCACCATAGGATAACTCGCTCCCACACACACTTTCACTTTTCATACAAAGGATACAGTTCCTTATTCTTCTTTCCACTTGTATGTCGCATCCGGGCCACCAATACGTGTTTCTTATTCTTTACTTCATTTTTCATCATTCCCTGATGGCCTTCATGTCCTAGTTGAATGATTTTCTCTCTGAGCCCTCTGGTGGTACCAGCTTGTCACTTCTCATCAATCATCCACTTTGGATATATAATTCATGTCTGACGTTCCAAAACATGAAAGCACCAGCCTCTGTCATTTTGTTTTTATTCCAGATTGTTTCTTTCACATTCTTTATTACTTCTAAAAGAGCACTATCTTTAGTCGTTTCCTCATCCCATTCTTGCTTGGAAATTGCTGCATTTGATATTTCACAAATCATTTCTTGTTCATCTATATCCTCATTCATGTCATCATAACTGGTTAGTCTTGATAAACCGTCTGCCATGCAGTTCTTCACACCCGGAATATAAGCCATGCTGAAATTGAATTCCTGCAGCCTTGAAACCCATCTGCGAATTGTACTTGAAACTTTGTCCAACACTTTCGTGGTAAACACTTCAACAAGAGGCTTATGGTCAGGGTGAATTTCGAACTTAATAGCCCATTTCTCCGTAGCCCATCTGATGGCAAGGGCCTCTTTCTCTATAGTAGCATACACCTTCTCAGTACCTTTAAGTAAATGTGAAGCAAAGCAAAAGCTATCACTAATTCCTTTCCCCCATGATATTGTACCAGTGTTGCTCCCAGCCCTACATTGCTGGCATCAGCGGTGATTACTGTTCTCCTTCCTCTCACACAGTTCTGGAGTGTTGGGGTTTACGTCAATGCTGCTTTAATGAAGACACATTCATCTTCACATCCTTCATCCCACTCAAACTTCTTGTTGGCTTTTAGCATACTTCTCAATTTAACTGTGTGATCTGAAAATCCTTTGACGAATTTCGCATAGTACTCCGCCATACCTAGGAAAGTTCTGAGCTGTTCCTTGCTCTCAGGAGTTACCATGGATTTTATGGAGTCTGCCAACTCCTTTTTTGGCGAAATCCCACCTCCAGAGATCACATGCCCTAGGTATTCAATCTCCTTTCTATTGATTTTTGATTTCTCCTTACTCAGTACCGTTCCTGCCTCATGTAGTTTTCTGAAGACTCTTTCCAATCTTCTGTTATGCTCTTCCTCATTGTTTGCATACACCAATATATCATCTTGGAAGAAAATTACACCACTTTCTCCATCCAAAATTCTGTACATGACCTTCTGAAAGACTGAGGCTGCTGATATCAGCCCAAAAGGCATTCACCGAAACTGGTATAGCCCCTCCGGGGTAATGAATGCTGTTAAATGTTTGGAATCTCTGTGTAATCTCACCTGATGGTACGCAGCAGTCAAATCCAATGTTGAAAATATTTTGGCTGGACCTTCCTGAATGTTTGGTAATGGATGCCTTTCTGGAATAATACATTTGTTCAATTCTCTCATATCGATGCACAACCTTATCTTTCCTGAGCTTTTCCTGACCACCACCATTGTCGATACCCACCGAGAGGCGTCTATGCTCTCAATTATCCCTTGATCCTCTAATTTATTAAGTTCAAGTTTAACTTCATCTCTGAGTGACAGTGGTACATTGCGTAGTTTCTGAGCATTTGGTCTGTTGCCAGATTTAAGTAAAATGCGATGGGTAACGCCTTTTACACATCCAATTGCATTTTCTTTGAACATTTCTTCTCGGTTTTTCTCTATATTTGCTTAAACTTCAGTTCCTTCTCCTAAGAGCACTGAATCCCTCACATTGGGGTCCAATCAAACTTTTAAAAGCTTTTGGTGTGTCCAACCTAATAATGAAGATGTCCCATTCTTTGAAACATAAATGCGACCTCCGCTTGTCTTCCCTTGAACACGAATGTGGCATTGAACCAACCAATGAACAATGTTTTTGGCTCCTCCATACGCCCTTGGTTTAACATCCACCTCATTCAAAAATTCTGGTCCACAGCTCTTCCATACCTTTTCTGGAATCAGTGTATATCTGGCTCCCGAGTCTACCATCATAACAATGGGATGACCGTTCACTGTGATGATTGTTCTCAAGCTATCAATTTCCTCACCTTCACCTGAAACCATGAAGACACATTCTTCTTCTTCATCATCATAGTCACCACAAATCCAATTTGTGTTTGATGATCCTCGCCTGACTCTACAACACTGGGCAAAATGACCCCTGCCTCTGCAGTTCCTGCAGATAATCTTCAAAGCAGGACATGTCACGCTGCTTGCCCAATGCGATGGGCTCCCACATCTGTAACAAGTTCTTAACAATGTTCTCCCTCTACCTCTTTGGGCATATCCACCTCGGTTCTGGTGTTCCAATTCTTTCCTTCTATTCTTATATGTTCCTTCTTGAACCTCTCTCTTCTCAAGATTTGGCCTGCTTTCAACCTTCATTTTTCTATCCGCTTGACAGTAGATGTTTGCTCCTTTAGCTTCATTTTCAATAATTGCAACCATATTTTCCATGTCTGGCTGCACAGCGCCGACTGATTTCTTGATGGACATTTTTCCTTCACCCTGTTTTTCCAAAGTTTTCACACACTTTTCTGTATGTTCTACTTCTTTGACCATTTTTAGTACATCATCCAATAAAGTCTACCTGACTTTACTACTGCCACATTTGGGCATGAACTGGTCTCTAATTCTTTCTTCCAACTGGTGGTCAAATTTACATGTGCTTGCCAACTTTCCCAATGCCATAATATACTGCTCCACTGTTTCACACTCTTTTTGAACTCTCTTTCCAAATTTGTACCTTTCCGGAATCATACTGATTTTATTTTCATAATGTTTGTTCAATTTTTAAATTGCTTTCTCATACTCATTCATGTCCCCACTTTCACCCACTGAAAAATCTGTTAAATCCTCATACTTCTCCTGACCAGCCGGTCGAGACAGTGTAATAATGCATACCTTTTTCTTTCCACACTGTAATTGGTTCCACACACCACACTGGCATAGTTTCCAAATACCTTAAGCCACCTCTTCCAGGGTTGTATAGGTTCCCCTAAATTGGGCATGAACATTTGAGGAGCTGGTACACCATGCATAAACATATCGCCACCACCTCTGTGAGCTGACACTGGATATATTTCTGCCTTATACTCTCCACTATTCCCACTGTGGTTTATGA
The DNA here is from genome assembly GCF_040938575.1 of Ambystoma mexicanum. NCBI lineage: Eukaryota > Metazoa > Chordata > Amphibia > Caudata > Ambystomatidae > Ambystoma > Ambystoma mexicanum. Next base: position 814,531,589 of record NC_090931.1, read on the forward strand.
AATTGGCTGGGCCCTACTTTTCTTTATTTTACTGTAATTTATGTGGCCAAATATTTGAATAGTTCCAGGAGTAAGAAAATACTGTGACGAGTATGAAGATGATCAATGTTGATTTCCGAGTCACTGCTTGACTGCAATGGTGTCCACTACTTTACTTGTCAGAGTACTGCTTCGAGGAAGAAGGCGATCAGATGATGATTACTGGGTAATATGGTGATGCTGGCTGACCTTATGATGGCCGTTGAGTCGATCGTCACGTGATCTACTTCCACATACTTCCAGTTACTTTCAGCTTTGTATGCTCATGCGCATGTGTGCGATCCTCTTCCCCCTTTTTTTTTTTAGTTTACAGATGGAGTTACTCGCTGCTACGCCCCTACCTGCGGTCGGCCGGAGATCTTTCTCAACCGCCGTGGGTAAACTTCGTCATCGCCACTGAAGAAGGGGCATACACAGGTAAGTGGGTTGATGGATATTTAATTGGGTAAATATAAGTAATGTATAACTGATAACTTTATCACTTTAACTACTTGTATCTATTATAGTCTTTACGGGCTTAATGTGGGTGAAGGGAACATGCATGTCTGTCGTGTAGCTTCTCCGTCTCTTCTCTAACGGGCCCTGCTCGCTCCGTTCCTCGCGGCTTCCTGTTCCTCTCTCGAACCACCTTCCGCATTCCATTTACTACACCCGATGCTACAGCCACCCAAAATCGACAGGGAAAAAAAATCAGTATTTTTGATGGGACCGACCTACAAAAAGCAAAATTATCACATAGAACCGTATTTATTTATAAAAATGGAGGAAAAAAAGGAAAACAGGTCTTTCTGTCTGGTACTGTGTGATGTCACTCATACATCACCGGCCAATCACATTGCAGATTGGCAGCATGTAGAGTGTAAAAGTTGTATAAAAATTGCATATATCTTAAGAAAGCAGCAGTCACAGAAGCAAACGTTTGTTATGGAAAAAAAATTAGCTTGTATTTCTTTCCTATCTGGCTGCATGTGTGCTTGAATAAATGCATTCTTTAATTAGAATAAATGCAGAAAAATACTGGTTGCAATTGATCTTTTTATATGACAAAAAATAAATGTGGATGAACAGAAAAAAAGGCCAACAAATAAATATGGATAAATGCAGACAGAAGTGGCAGAAAATAAATACCATACCACAGGAAGCCTTAATGATAACCAAGGTAATCATGGTACCTCTGTGCACAGTTACTGGGGGTCATTCCAAGTTTGGAGGCAGCCATGGTGCTAGCACCATGGCTGCCTCCAAACTCGGGTCTGGGTCCATGGTGTCGGAATGGGGACTTACCGGGACCTTCCGACCTATGCGGATCCGGTAAGTCCCCATTTCGAAAACCATTCCCCATTCCCATTTGAGCCCCCAGAGGGCTCAATGGGAATGGGGCTCAATGGGAATGGGGAAGGAGCTAATTGCGGGCCCGTTATTAGCTCCATGGTCCCATAATGGGTCCTGCTAAGGCGGCTGGTAAAACCAGCCGGCCCTGGTGGGACCCGCTAAGGGACCTCATAATAGGGCGGTAGGGGGTTAAGGGCACCGGCATGCTTACCGGTGCCGTTAACCTCCTACCTCCAGGGTCGGAATGACCCCCACTGTCTCGGGTACTCGTTCTGGGCACAGCTACTGTCTCAAATGCTACGTGTGCACAGCTTCTGTCTCTGTGCTTCTTCTGTGCACAGTTACTGTGTTACCTCTTGTTCACAGCTACTGACTCAGGTGCTCCTTTGGTAAACCCTTCTCGTCAGTGCGCCAAATGTATGATAAAATCAAGGCACGCCTTATTCCCCGCTATTATTCCTGGCTTAAAAAAGCAATTTCGCATTACGAATATTGTGCGCATTGTGTGCCTGTGACCCACATACTGTATCAAAAAGGACATCTCTTCCTTTTGTAGACACAAGGTAGTACATTATCACAGCACGGCTGCTGTTATTTGCTCTTCACATTTTAAAAATGAACACATATGAAAGAGGGAAAACCTACGGGCAGCGCAGAGGACAATGCAATGGAGGACAGAAGAAGCACATGCGCCTTTGTGACCATCATTCCAGCACAGAAAAGCGATGCTTTCCAGCAGTGCTGTGCCTGCACTGTTATCGTTATTCTGAGTGGCCATCAGCATACGAGCACGCATTGAAACCGGAGCATCGTTCAAGGGGTCTTTAAACCTGCTCTTCTTTTGTTGACTGTAATGCGACAGCTGTCTGGTAGATCTTGTCAATAGCAGGGGCCCTAGTTACAGAACGCCCATTAATGGAGAATAACAAGGGCACAGTTTACCACATGGAAGTCTTGTTGTTTCTAACTAGCGCTTACAGGTTCAGCTAGAGGTGTCTTGCAGTGCTCCAACCAGTACTCGATTTGTAAGAAAATAAGTGCCAGGGCCCCAATATTTTCTAGCACGCGTGTGATACTGTGGACGGCCAGTCCCCCACCATTGCTGCCACCACCCACAGCTGCTCCCTATAGTGTCGACACATTTGGGGGTTAAACTACAGCTCACACCTGCTCATTGGGGTTGATGGATGTTCTGGCGTCAGTACTTCATAATAAATCTGAGTCTGAGACAATGGACCTCATTACGAGTTTGCCGGTCTGGTAACAACGGTGCTGGTAAGCTACCGGCACCATTGTTACCGGACCAGCAAACTAAGAGTTGTGCTTGTGGGTGCACAACTCGGTGGATGCACCGGCACCATTTATGAATGGTGCCGGTGCATCTGACCTCTGACCTATCAGGCTCAAATGAGATTGGGGAGTAATGGGTACCGGCACCGGGCAATGGGTAATTACCGGGTCCGCCGGGTTCAGCATACCCTGGTAATTGCCCTTTAGCGGGTGCCGGTAATTTCATGAGTTTGGTTTTACTGGCACGGCTACCGCCAAACTCGTACTGAGGCCCAATAAGTGCTGGGACTCAGACAAAAGTGCCAGGGCTAACACCCCTACAAATTAAGCACTGATTCCAACACACAACCTTGAGACATGGACACTACTGCCATTTGCATAGGGACTCATTACAAGTGTGCCAGTGCCGTAACAGTGGTGCCAGTAAGCCTCCGGAGTCGATGTGCCAGGTCTGACCCTGCTAGGCACAGTGGCCACGGTAGGCTGACCGCAATGGAAACACCGGCACGGTTAGTAACGGAACCGGTCCCTCTGCGTTCCCGATTCCCATAGAGTCCTATGGGACTCTATAGGAATAGGGAGTAACATAATTTCCGGTGCCTGACTTCCTGTGTTACCGGGAAGTCAGGTGCCGGTAATTTTTTCGGGTCTGGCGGTAAGCTGTCGGTATCACCGGCAGGCTTACCGCCAGACCCATAATGAGGCCCATAGTCTCTTACTGGCACCACTGCCAATTGCATGGTCCCTTGGCTCTTTGCGTTCCGCAAGAAAATGGTTTTAGATTTGGTTGTAGGGAAACAAGGGGATAACGCAAGATACCTTTAGAGTTGTGTTGATGAGCAAAGATCAGAAGAAACCGGGCTCTGCATGGTAGCATTATTCTAGGTGCCTTTTGTGCCCCAGTTCGAGGATGAGAGGACAGAGGGCGCTTTGTATAAGATGGTGGGAGGGGTGTAGCATTCTGATGGTGTTCGCATGTGATGGGAGGAGGAGTTAGCTGGTGACCTGTCGTGTGAGTTGCTCCGTCGATGTGTGTAGCATATGATAGAAAATAGTGTTGAGCAGGTTAGTGAGAGGTTAAGGTAGTGGGACATCAACATGTCACCCCCAATATCACCTTGCAAATACGAAAATGAACCTAAAATGGGCACAACTATCAGAGTTAAAACATCATCAGGTCCCCCCCCCCCAAGGCATACATATCACAGATTACTGTACTTAGGAGCAAATATCAAATAGGAGCACACCCTGGACGAGCAAATATCATATTTTGGATATCGACATTTCCTCACATAAAAGCAAACATCACAATCTAAATATTGCAGAAGACTCTATATAGGAGCAAATACCACAGCTAAAAATTACGGATTATGCATGTGGGGGCATGATTTTTTTTTAGGGGGATGTCTCCTCCGTGGTTAAAAGAAGGGTACCTGGGATAGTGGTGGGCAGCAGTCCAGGGTTTAAGCGACCGGAGAATCTGGTGCCACGTTTAACCAGTACCCTTCATTGGCTACCAGAACTGCGCTGTAGGCGGAGAATGGGTCACGTGATGGGTATGGGGATTTCTGCAAAGTCATTAGACGGATGATCTTGGCCTGGCTAGGCAGAAAAAGCTGTAGAACTCTTTATTTAAGCAAAGAGACCCCCCCAATGTTATCTGGCCTGTGCTCCCTCACCCGAGCCGGATACTCTGAGTGCACTGTGCAAGGAGCGCGTGATTTGGTGCTGTACCCGCAAGGCTTTTGCTGGTCATGCACATGTGCTGTACACCCTTCAGTTCAGTGTGGCTTCGCCAGGATTTCGTAACACCACAGGTGTATAGTGCTGCAGGCTCATCAAGCATTTCTATTCTGGAACTGTGCACGCACACAGCCGATGAGCATGAATGCACACCAACATGCTTAAACGGGAATCCTCAGCAACGTCACATTGTGCTATGCATGATTTATTATTTATTTATTTATTTGCATTTGTAAAGCGCACAACTGCCCTCGGGCATCGGCGGTGCTGTTAAGAAGGCTTACTTTAGTTACATAAGTGCTTGTGAGGAACACATATACATACATGTTGCCTAACCCCTTCTTGCAGGGCGGCGGCACATACAATGCATAAAGTCAAATCCGGTGGCATAAACATGATGGCCAGACCCATCTTGAGAGGTGGCAGCAGCATGTAATGCAAGAGTCAGTATAGGTGGCACAAGAGAGGCAGGGCGGCATTTACAATGCATAAAGTCAAATCCAGTGTCATAAAACATGATGGCCAGACCCATCTTGAAGGGTGGCGGCAGCAGCAAGTAATGCAAAGAGTCAGGGTAGGTGGCACGGACAGCAGTGCATAAGACAATCCGGTGGTATAGGTATGATGGCCAGCCCCCTCTTGAAGGGTAGCGGCAGCCAGTAGTGCAGAGAGTGTAGTTGCCACATACAGGCAGCCTAACCCTATGTTGAGGGCAGCGGAGCATACAATGCATAAGGTCATATTTGGTAGCATATGCGTGATGGCAAACAATGCAGCAAACAGGTGACCTAGGGAGTGCGGGGAGACATACACACTACATACAGGCAACCATGGGGTGGGGGGAGACACACAAACTACATACAGGCATCCATGGGGGTGGGGGGAGACACACGCACTACATACAGGTGACCATGGAGGTGGAAGGGGACACCCGCACTACATACAGGTGAACATAGGACGGGAGGGGAGCACAAACTACTAAATCACGGAACAGCGACCGGCTGTGGCGGGATTTCATGGTATAGGACGATCGTACAGACAAAAAATGGTCGCAATGACCAAAAGTCCGAATAATAATGAGCGGGGGCTGCAGGGGTATAATGAGCGGGGGCTGTGGGGACACCCCTGCAGCCTTCCGTAAAAAAAAAAGAAAAGAAAAGGACCCTGTGGCGCCAGTTCCCGATCATGGAAGTAAAAGGGAACTGGCGCTGCAGGAACCCAGCGTGAAGATGTAGGTAAGTGGGGTTTGTTTATGTTGGGGGTGTGGGTGGGGGTGTGCTGAGGGTTTTGGTGGGGGGGTGTTATGGGTGTGTTGCGTGTGTGGGTGTGAGTATGTATGTGTGTTCGCATGAGAAAGGTGCCAACTTTTGGTAGTTCGCACCTTTCTCATGCGAACGTTTCGGCCGCGGTAGTTTTAGCCACGGGCAAATCACTTTGATTCGGATTTCATAGCATTACAGTGAAATTATTTATTTCAGAATGAACATAATACGAATTATACAAAGCAAAACCATTTAGGTCAATAGTAATGTTTCGAAAAGGCAGTTTGTGAGTAACCATGGTTATGATCAGCTGCCTACTCGTGTGAGAAGTATTTGAAAGACAGGTGTTACGTCATGATGTATACTGTGGTCCATTCAAAGAATGTGCTGCTGCAGTAAACTCATGAGCAGTCGCAGTTTATCTCTTTGGCATTTAAATACCACAATACCACCGCATTGTCATGGCTGGGGTGCCTGTAAAAGAAGGGGAGGGAATTTAGGCCTCCGGGCTGTAGTAGTAAAGACAGGCTTTCACTATTACTAGTGTCGAGCAATAGTGTGTTTCAGCCCATTCCTTCCTCCTTGCCATACAAATGCTCCAGCATTTGCGCTGGCATGGATTTTCAATGCTAATGCTGGAGATCCCTATGGGTTCCACTAGTTTTATGCACCAGCATAAAGCAAGCAGACCAGATAGGAATCGATTACAAATTCTCCCTGCCATGCCTGCATGGCTGGGAGCACGTACAATTACAATTAAACCATCACCGGATTTAATTGTACTTGTGAACACTGCTTACCACGGTAAGCAGTGTTCACAATCGAAATTAAACCATCCCGACATGCGCACATGTCGAGGAGGGTTTCATTGTAATTGTGAGCGCCGCTTGCCATGTTTGCATGGCAAGTGGCAGTCACAATGAAAAGTAAACGCTGCCTGGCATGCTGCAGTGTTTACTCACTTTGCACTGCAGAGTGCAAATTTGAAGGGCAAAAGACGGCATACATGCCTGTATGCCGCCTTTTGCCCTTTACATTTACCCCGCAGTGCAAATAATGGCAATTTGGCAGTGCATATGATGAAAACTTGGTGGTGGGGACCTTACAGTGTAAACGTAAGGGGTCCATACCGCCAAATTACCTTTTAATGGAACATGAGCCCCATTGTGTTTCAAAGCATTGTGCAATTGAGCAAGGTGATTTCCTCTCGCATTGGCTACTCTTTTCTTTTTTTAATGTGTTGCTCACTAAAACCAGGTAACTATACAGAATGCGGCCATATTGATACATTTTGCCATAAGTTCCTAAAGAAGTAATTATACTTTTGTTTCAAACGGTCATGATCAATTGGGGAGGTGGGAAAGAGCAAGGGACGAGGAGCTGGAGGAACGCATTGACTCCTACCTACACCTTCTGCGCTGAATGAATTATGGGTAGACAAAACGCTAGCCCCGAGAGAGCATGTGGAAGGCAAACAAATCTACCCTTGTTTACCCCCTTACTTTTTCTTTACTCGTCTACGTAATTCCTGCGAAAGCCAATTTTGTTCACTGACTGAACACATTATGTTTGGCTATTGAGTCATGAGATGGTGTCACAGAAAAATCTTACTGCACGAGTCAATTATGTGATATTGTTGGTTGTAAACATCTAACCTCTAGTTGTAGGGGCATGCTCCTGTAAGCACGTGTGCTGCTAGATGGGCATAGCCCAATTCTTATTTGTTGTTACATGAAAGGAGACAAGTCGCCCCCAAAAGATGGCTTTTATGCAAACAAGTGCCTGGAAGAGGGGCTAAATCCCACAACATTGGACGTTTTGTTCAAGATTTGTGCCTGGGGAGCCTGGAGAGGTTAAACTAGGGTCATAACTAAAAATGATAATATTTCTAGCCAACTAAAGGAAATACAGCTTTGAAGACATGTATATATGAATCATATGAACAGGAGTAAAGATCAAATGTCTAACATGTCAGTTTATGCTACATAATAGGGAAATGGGGAGATGTAGATTGTTGAGAGATTTTATTTCTGAGAGAGTATTAATGCTTACTGACCCTTTGTTACAAAGACCAGAAAGGTGTAGTTTTATTGTAGTTGCGCCTCGTGCAGTGTCTAGTTATTTGAGGTTGTTCCCGGTAGAAGAGAAATTTAGATCTTCATGGAATGCTCTTCAACTTATGTGGTGTGCTGAAGTGGGTGGAGATATTTCTATGCAGGATTGGGAGGTTCTATGGAAGGTTCCAGTTAGGATGAAAATTGATCTAAATTTACGATACATTCAACAGAGGATTTTGGGGCGTCTGTTTTGGACTCCAGTTAAAATGCACAGATTTGGCTTAAGGGAGGATAGTATGTGTTGGAGTTGTTCTACGGAGGAAGGCACTTTGCTTCACATGTTATGGAATTGTTCGAAGGTTAAAGGTTTTTGGAGTGAGGTTTTGGATAGAGTTCATTTGGTCGGGAACATTTCTTTTCCAAGGACACCATCATCAGTTCTTTTGAAATCACCAGTGGGCACTCGTCACTTTAGCTATGCGACTCTGTGTTGGGCTAATAAGGTGTTTTTGGTGGCGACTCGTCAAATTTTACGCCTCTGGAAGACGAGAAAGAAACCAAGTATTGATGAATGGTTATCGCAGGTGCAGTTGCTCTCAAGATTTGAGAGGATTAAGTATTTTGCTTTACATAAAGAAGAATTTTATAAGGAACAGTGGGAGGCTTTTAATGAACTCTATGTGTGAATTAAGTGCTGATGGGCAATGGTTTTTGTTTCAGAGTGGTTAATTTACTATTCTGTTCTTTATATTGTGTTTGTCTTGTGTTGTGTGGTTGTGTGTTTGTGTTTTTTTTTTCTCTCTTGTTTTCCTCTGATTTTTTGCTGGTTATCATTTCAAATTAGGTTTGTTGTGATTAGTAGAGATAATTGATAGGTTTTTCTTATTTATTCTGTACTGTTTGTATCAACTTGTGTAATGCTTTTTTCGTTTTATTTGTCGTTTTCTTGTTATCATAATTGTTGTTTTGGAATGATATGTATTTCTTTTGATAAATCTTTAAATAAAAAAAGAAAGTATCCTCCTTTGCACAGCTGATGTTAAAGGATAATTGAATACACACATTTTGGGGCCAGACTTCAAATATAGGCAGAAGGATTGATCCATGCCGTAAGGGAATCGGGTGAGGGGAGGGGATCGGGAGTAAGGTTGTTGAACTGTTGTAGTTAAAGCTACCCAAAAGTTCTTAAAAATGTACAATCAATACCTGTAAGACTGAATAATGGCATGTGGCTGCTGCAAACGGTATGTACCAAAGTTATTTGGACTCTGTGCCACTACAGTATCTAAATATGATTGTACTTGAATAAAGTTTGTTAAAAAAAACAATTATAGGCCTGGACTGGAAGGGGAGGCCGTTCAGTAGAATTCTACATTCAGTTCCTTGATAAATTCACACTGTTGATAGTTAGAGGTTAACCAGGAGGCAATGGTAGGGGTGAGTCAGGGTGACCAATTGAGCCCCTTGTGTACGGGGAGTTTCAGTGCCACTCTGTAAAAGGAGGACACATGTATATTAAATATTAAAAAAACTTTCAAATGAAATCTCACAAAAGGTAAACAATTACAAAGAGTGGGAACAATATGGCTTAGGTACAAACACTCCTTGTAGACCACTACAAATGCAACCTTAACACTCACTTCAACTATGGTGTTTACGTAACCTGCCAGATGAAGGTAGGGAGGTGCTAACACATGCCCTACGCCTCTTGGTCTTTTTGCAATGTCCAAAACATGTTATGTCACAGAACACCATCTGAAATGTTTTCTTCACTTAATGAGTATCTTTACTTTTGATTTATAGGAGGTTATACTCACCCAAGAGATGCATATTTCCTCCGGGAGAACCTCCCTCACTGCCAGCACGGGACAAAACATGTCGTGTAGATAGATTGCTAAAACACCTAATGCCTGATTCATGGAATCATTTACAAGGTTCAAAGTGACTTTTCACTGCTGAAAAGTGACTTTGCACTGCCGACACGAACCCTAATTCATGGAACTGTGCAATGTGTATTTTTGTAGTGCAAAGTCAGTGCAAAAATGACTTTGTACTGACTTTGCACTGAAAAACACACTTTACACAGTTCCATGACTTTGCACTGCAAAGACACACTTTGCACAGTTCCATGAATCAGGGTTTGTGTCGGCAGTGCAAAGTCACTTATGAGCACTGCAAAGTCACTTTGAACCCTTGCGAAGAATTCCATGAATCGGGCCCCTAATCAGAAATTTGAACTAAGCGAGGACATTTCCTGGAGATTTTTTATACGCATTAGGAATGTGCGGCTCTAGCAAAAATATTGTGATACAGTGTACTCTGTGCGGCTAAGCTTGTGAATTGCGCATGCGGCTCGGGGACTGTGGAGTCATTCTACTCACCTTCTTAAGAGTAGTTCAATCAGTTCTATGTGAAAATAGCATTATAAAGTATTTCGTTTTGCAAAGAAATTGAAGTTTAAATAGCCGAAAATTAAATTAAGCTGTATTTAAATGTAAAGGCAAAGTAAAAGAAAATGGCTATTTTCATTCAAAATGGTAGGGGGATCTTTTATAAAATCTTGTTGCCTCAGGAAGCGACACCGAATTTCCCTGGTAGTAAAAGTGGCTTTTACACAGTATTGTAATCCCGATTATCTACTGCTCCTTCAGTTTATTTAATTTACGATTATATTTCTAGTGCTTTTTCTTCTAAACAAATTACCATTATGTCATTCCTTTTTTAATTTTCTGTTAAAAGCTTCCGTTATGTTGCAAATGTTTTAATGTGTACGTAATACTATTTTGTCAATCAGCTATGTCCTGTGACAGTGTGCGAGGAGTTGCTTTGAGATCGGCTTTTATCAATGAATGCATTCCAGGGACCATCAGATAGATATTAGGGATGTGGCAGAAATTCAGATGCGCCAAGCTCTTTCAGAAAAGTGACATTGTGGTTAATAGTCCCAATTTATGGGTAGAATGTTTTAATCAGATATGATTTCACAACTGAGAAGACTTCAATTGACTATAGGAGTACATGTTCCTGGGTGTGGCTGTCTAAATGCTACTGAGGTGAAGACTTTACGGCCTGGAGCATAAAGAATGATTTTTAGGCAATGGACTTGTTCCCGTAGATAGCTCTGTGAACTGTACTGAGGACTCTAAACCTGTTCCTTGTGACTCCACTTTATAATTAGAGTTGTGCATTATTCTGTGGTTATCTTACTCTCTGCACATAGCGGTTTTGAAGCTAAATTCTATATCTCTAGAAAGGAGACCGAATGGGAGATCCGAGCGTCAATCAAAGTGATGGTATAACTTCTGTTCAGAAACCAGCAGAGCTCCCAAGGATTACTTGCACATAATGGGCCTCATTACCAAGATGGCGGGTAACTTGCAGGTCCTACCGGCAGTTTGCAGCCAACCCCGTAGCACCCTTAATGCCGCCTGATATCCCGGTACCACCGGGATATCGAAAGCAGCCGCAGTAAGGATTCTTCCACATTTCCATGGAGTCCGATAGGACTCCATGGCAATGGGGACACGGACGCACCGACACCATTGCTAATGGTGCTTCCATGACAACCATGACGGTAGGGGCCTGAAAACCTGGCAGGTCAGATCTGCCGGGCGTTCTGTGGCCATCTACTCGCATTGTTGTAGTACGGCAGTCCAGAAAGTGCGCCGGAACGTTGCTACCGGCTCCGCCATACTTGGAATGAGGCCCAATGTGGGTCAACCTCTGGTTCGCCCATAGAAATGCAATGAACTTCTGGTGATGCTGTCTTAGAGCTGTGGACAAGGCGATCACAACAGTGGCATGACAATGAAAGTCAGAAACGTTCTACCCTAGTACTATCTGTACGCAAAATCCCATGATCTTGTGTGGTTATTTTATTGCTTGAAAGTAGCAGAAGCCCATACAGCAAGAATTTGCAGAGGATCAGCGAGCATCAGCAAAGGGTAGTCCATGTATTCTACCATACCATTGAGAATTGTTTATGGGATGGTCCAAATAGATTTCCTAGGCAGCTTTTCTGTACTTAATTGCCCAGAGTCCTAATCATTTTCTAGGTATTTCCATCACAGTAAAACCTGTTCCATTAGTCCCCACTAAACTGCATAATTTTAAAGTCCATCAAGCGCCTTTCAGATGTGGAAACCAAGGCAACTGTAGAATGAAAACCCCCCATTCTGCTAGAAGAATTTTGCATGTCAAGTTCAAGAAGGTGGATGGGAGCGTGGAGAGGGGGCAGAAGAGGCAGAGGGCGTTCATTTTATTTGACTAATCCTCACAGACTTTGATAGTGTAGTTGTATGTGAAGGACTGACAGCAAGGTAAATAATAAGGCCTCGGCCCACATGCATCCGACCTAAATAAAGGATATTGCCCCAACTATGGCAAGCGTAGGCCTGATTTCAAATGTATTTGCATAAATGCCATCATGCCCCATCCCATTGAGCTGCAGCTAGTCCATTCCTTGCTTTTACGATGTTTTCTAGCGCTTGCATTCCTGGATTTCTGCAATATAAATCTAGGACTGGAAGTCTCAAAATATAAAAATACCAGGATTAGACTAACATCTCACAAATGGAATACAAAATGCTGGCATGTATGTAATCCTCCAAACACCGGGCAGAAGAGTACTCCTTAAAGCTTATTTTTGCTGAAGGTTGAGCCGAAGGGTGGTCTTAGGGGGTTGAAACAACACTGAAGCCATTCATGATGTATTGTTAATACACTGTTCCCCTGTCACTAGGCCCCAAGAGAGCAACCAAGGAAAGAAGTACAAATGTTATGACAAATGCATTGACCTACCAAGTGAATCTTACAATTGATGGGTGAAAGAAATTGATGACCTACCACTTGAGGTGAATAACCGGATCATTCCTTACATCACTTGTGCAAGAGCATAAGCCAACGGAGATACTCTAAGGACCTCAAAAACAAGAAGGGGGGTAACTTACCAGATCATATGCAGCTAGGAGCTTCTTCTGCAGCTCAGGAGTGGCCCCCACAGCCTCCAAGTAAGGGAAGTTCTCCTTCATGCTCAGGGTGACCGATGGAGAGTTGTCACTGTTCACCAGACGAGAGGACAGGGACAGCATGCATTGCTTCAGGCTGGCGCTGGTTGGAAGACCGCACAGCTCTTTCATGGATACTATTGCATTCTGACGAGGTAAATAAAGCAAAATCAATCCACTGGCGCCTTCAGTCACAGAAGCTCAACAAGGATTTGGGGACAATATGTTAGGGTAGGCGTGCAACCATAAGAAAAACTGCTTTGCCTCAAACTCAACATGTGTATTCATTTGGTTAACTTTCTCCAGTCTAGGATATTCAAGGACGGTATCAGACACAAGATTCCGGGTCAATCAGGAAGATTCCTCAAGATCAAAGAGATTCATCTGCTCTGGTCAATGTCAACTAAATCTCATTTGGACTTGTTCCTTGCTTCTCACGTCCCTCTCCTACCAGCATCCTCCTGTGTAAAGTGCCACAGTTAAAGTCAATTACTGGTAGCCCATTCCCCCACCAGTGGACCCTTTCGCTGCATGCCCCTCTGGGCATTGCACTCCTTTACAAAGAGGACCTTCTCTTGCATTTGGCAACTGGTTATCCCATTCCTCTTCTAGCAGTCTCTACCATTTGTCTCATCATTGATGAGAGCACTCTTGTACTGGGGGACTCAAACACTCTTTTCTGCCTGTATGCGGCAGGAAGAGGTGTTTCTTTTTACAAAGCCAATTTGACAGCGGAGGATAGAATTATTCTAGAAAAGGAGATCATCTTTAGAAATCTAGTTGAGTGGATAGCAAGAGAGAAAAGAAAAGGGGTCAAAGTCACCGTTCAGGGATACCCAGAAATGGAATGACTCGGAGGGTGAACTCGGCAAACCTAAACTGCTTGGCTTCAGGATTTCCAATTAGAAGCCTTCCTGTAGGAACCAGTTAGGACATTCTAGACCGGGGAGATGGACACCCTGGGAGTGTTAAGCAACTGTGACCATAAACAATAGAAAAGTAAGTTTTCCTTTTGATTTTGTTCACTGTTACAACTTAAAAATGTTCCTTTCAGAAATAAGAAACAGTGGAATGCCCCCAATCATCAACACAAAGTAAATGTTTCTGGTAGAAGTTGGCACCAGATTACATTTGGATATATAGGTTTTTTTCGAAAACACAAATGGGAGACAACAGGCTTGGTAAGGACTGTAGAAATCACTAAATTGTGAACAGATTGAACATGGTTTATACTGTTTCCTTTACAGGCAAACACAACCAGACACTGACAGCATCTCCGAAAAAGCTCAGAAAGATACTATTGGACAAAGCCAATTTAAAATTTGGTTTACTTAAAACAAGAGCTTTCTATGATCAAAAGTGGTCGGCCGATTGGAAGGTGTATGTGCAGTGCCATTATGAATATTCGACTGGAGGAAGCCTGGAATAACACTTTTCACAGAAGGTATACCCGGACATGTACAACATATATATATATATATATATATATATATATATATATATATATATATATATATATATATATATATATATTAAACCACAGAAACCACATAATTCACAACTTGTACAAACTTAGTTTATTGCCATCAATTTCTTTATTTCATTACATATGTAAAACATGTTTGTTCTTTACAAATAATTACACTTTTTTCCATTCCTTCTTACCTCCATTCTCAATAAAAAGGTCCTGACTGTTGTCATAAACTGATAGTCACAAATAATGGAGGGATTTAAATATGAAATTTTAATATTAAAAATTGAGATAGTAATACTCTCCATGCTTATGTTATCCGCAGATTGCTACAAGAAGGAATCGTTTTTTTTTAAGATTGAGAGAGTGTATGAAGAAGAGAAGAAAAGTGAAGATGAATGCTTTGCCTTTCCATTAGAAAGCTCCTAAAAAAAACTTGTGTTGTTGGTTTTGTATAATGTATACTCCTGATGAAAGTTCAACAATAATGATGATTATGAATTGAAACATGTTGAGTGGCTTGAAAAGTGATGTATGCAAATAATAAGTCCCTGAAATCAGAACCATTAATTGTACAAAAATTAAATATAGGACACTCAGTATATGACAAAGGTCAATTGTAAATGAAAATCTGACTAAATTCTGATGTGTTGCTGATCTATACAGAATTGATTTCAATAGAGGAGTTACAAAATGAGTTTAGTGCAGGAGAAAGGCTTGATATGTTTTTATTTAGTATGAAGGTATGAATGAATGGAAAACAAGTATAATAATTTGTAAAGGAAGAACAAACATATATTTTTATATATCTAATGAAATAAAGAAATTGAAGATGGTATGTACAAGTTGTAGAATCTGCAGTGACACACTCATGATAGGATATTAGGATATATATATATATATATATATATATATATATATATATATAGGAGTATGCGCAATGCCACTATGAGGTAATCTGTTCACCACAGATATGAGGTAGGGAAAATACCAAATACTTTCACAACTCTACTAAACACAATAGAAGAATAAATTTAACAAGCTGACAAGTTATAACACAAGCGACAAAGTATAGGATACCAAAGCTGATAAATAACAAGAGTTCAATAATTACTTAAATACCCTAGCATTACTGACCACAACAGTATGCACATAATCCACCTAGAAAACATATGTAAGACTATATGTGTGCATTTAGGGCCCTGCCCTGGAGTACTGGTGTAACTCAACTGTAAGTCAGGGATGGTGAACATTTTTGTCAGTGCGCTCCTCCCAAATCTGTTCAGTGTTGGATAATATCGGTAATTATAGTGCTAGTTTTTGGTCAACTAGGCGGGGGCCTTGGCTGCATGGCTTCACAGAGAATGGTATGCACAACCAGTCGATGATAACCTAGGTAAGTAGTGTGGGTTCTATGCAAGCCTTTGTGCCTGGCTTTGTGTTTTTATTATTAGTATCTGTTAAATAGGTCAGTCTAAGTATTTTAGTTATTCAAAGTACCCTTTCTTTATTAACAATTCTAAAAACGTGTTCATATAAACATGCCTAGCAGAGTTTGTTGGTACTACTGTATCAACGTATAACTACAGAAATGTTTATATAAACACGTTTTTAAAATTGTTAATTTGGTGCAAAGGCTCGCATAGAATCCACACTACTTACCTACTGGTGCAACTTGCCCAAATTACTGATCAATGACTGCCCGATGTTTACGTCCTAAGTGCACATCCTGCAATTTTCCCAGCAACAGTGACACTGCAAGCAATTTTATGGAGGATTAACCACACACTCACAATGTCCAATACATATTTCACAAAGCAGCCTTTTGGATATAGGGTTTACATCGGGAACAACGCATGAGCTCTACATGGACTAGGAACTTGCCCTTCAGGCTGGTGATGTGGCTGGATTCCCCTCCATGTGCCACAAGTGGTAAAACCTGCCCAAGTCTTACAACCCCCTCATCCCTTCTTAAGTCAAGAGACCTGACAGAGTCATGACACATGCTTAAAAAACAGGATCACTCTTGTTCATCTCTCTCATGATTCACCACCGGATGAGACTCCAGTGCACCTCCTAAGCCTCCGCAGCCTTTCTCGGATGCAGACTAGGTTCAAGTGCTCGCAGGGAGGACTGAAGAATGAAGGCACCAAGGATGGTTATAACTTATGAGGTTTGGCGTGCAAGGAAATGAGGACCCGGGAAGTCTGAAGCTTCGACTGTAGCAAGGCAGACATATTGGTGGAGTGGTCCAGAAGCCAGGACAAGCTGGGGAAGGGTAAGGGGAATCGGAAATGGAACACGGAGGTGAAAGTATATGAAGGCAGAGGACAAGCAGGGCGGGAGAAGCACAGGGGAGGGCCATACACTGGCATACTATCCCCTGCATACTATCCAAGTTTAATACTTAATCCTGCTTACGCCGCAGTGCTAATGGATGTCTAAATGTCGACTTTTACTTCCTGTTTCACATACTATATATATCATTCATATTATTACAATTATTGCCTTAATCCGGATGTCATGGGATTCTCTTTTAAAGCAACTACGTCTGTATCGATGGCTCCAACCAAAGATGCTTTAAATAGATGTCCTGAGATCACCGTCTTGGTCCAGTCATCTTTTATCTGCAACACATTTCACAACAGACATCCTACCAATGAATCCCTGCTCTAGTCCAGACACATGGTGGCACCAGTAGCGAGAAGAACGTGAAGTTGCCTGGCGGCTAAGATCCCAACATCATCACTTCATCAGATGTTGGTGAATCTATCTGCCAGCCCGTGTTACATTGTCTGTCAGGGTGCCTAGAAACTGCTATAACTGGGCCCTGACTCAGGAGATCGCAGCACTAGCAAACTGCCATTTCATTTTCCTGCGTATGTGTCGTGCTTCAATTTACATCTTCAAGAAGAGGAACTTGCAGGGGGGGGGAGGGAGTGACCTCGGCAGTGTTAAATGCTAATGAGAGTCCCGGGCCACCTCCGTATTTGGGCCCCCCTGCTCCTCTTACCTGCAATAACACACTGATATAGGTCTGCTCGCTACAGAGACCCGGCTGCAACTGGCGGAAAGGGCTCCCTTTATTCCACAGCGCATGCGCACATTACTTCGTAACATCCCTCCTTTTTCATAACAAACAAAACAAACTCAAACAGTGAGATAACCAGAGAAATGTCAACGTGACACACACAGTGCTAATCATTACACACAACTTGGACGAGGCCCGGCTTGGGCCGTTACCGCCCCCTCTGGCCCGTTAGGTTGTTAGGTCCAGAATACAGTCCTTGAAACGGGCAGGGCATCGTCGACCTTCCCGGCGGGGATATCGACCTTCCTCTCTGCTCACTTCCTGGGACGGCTCCACCGATACTCTGTCCCCAGGGTCCTCTTCCAGCTGGAGGCACGAGTGGACACCCACCCACCACGAGGTTCGTCGCGGTTATCTCTGATGTCAACCCTCTTGAAGAAGCAAGAGTTTCTCGTAACTGTTCCACGCCGTCAGCATGGAGCCTTTGACATAGGTCACCCCCATGGGCTTGAGCTCGTAGTTGAGGGACAGTTTCCCCTCTGGATGCCGGTTGCGTACGAGGACGGTGTCCCCTACTTCGATGTTCACCGGCCATAGATTCCTCCGGACGTTCACACGTTCATTGCGCTCCCTTCTTGCCTCCAGGGTCTCCTGGTTATCGATGACCCCAGGGATCCGACCTCCCAGCTCTGGCAGTAAGCCACGTGGGCACCGGCTGAACAAGGCTTCGGCTGGAGCCACCCCTATGGACTGGTGGGGTGTGGCTTGATACTCCCAGAGGAACTGGTATAGATTTCGCTGCAGTTCCTGCCCTTGACCTTGGGTGATCCGAAACACCTTGTTGAGGGTCCGCATGAAACGTTCCACCTCTCTAGTGGCCCGCGGCTACCTAGGGGTGACCTTCCGGTAGGTGACGCTGCATTCCTCCGTGAATGCTGCAAATTGGCAGCCCTGGAATGGGGGACCATTGTCCGAACATAGTTCTTGCGGAAACCCATGGGTGGTGAAGATTTTCTCCAGCGCCTGGATGGTGTGATCACTGGATGTCGATTCAACCAGTTACACCTCCGGGTAGCAGGACCACTGATCCATGATGACAAGAAGTGCATGTCCCTCCCGGTGGACCCAAAGTCTGCAAGCACAGTCCCCCAGGGCTGGTTGCTCCTGTCCATCAACTCAATGCAGGGCTCCCTGGACACTGGAGTGGCTGCTTGACACCAGACACACTGTTGTACATGTTCATCCCCCCTTCTTACCAGGTCCGGGAACCAGACTTTGGCTTTCAGGTGTGCCTTGGTCTTGGCCGTGCCCTGGTGGCTGCTATGAGCGAGTTCCACTACGCGGCCCACCAACATCCGCAGAACCACAATCTGCCTTCCATTCAATAGTAGCCTTTCTCCGGATGCCGATAGTTTGTGACGCACTCGCCATAGCTGCGCCTCTGTTCCTTTCGGGACAGGTCAGCGAGAAGCCCCTTCCAGACCCCACTGCGCATGGTGGACTGAACCAGCTGCAAACACTCAATGGCTTGCAAGGTTTCCGCCATCTCCACCAATGTCAGTGCAATGGGCATGGCTGCCTCGACCACTTGCCGAATCACCTCGGCACAGTCCCCTCCTAACTGTCCTGTCTGCGCATCGCTGCCCCTTGGATGGCGGGACAGATAGTCAACTGGGTTGTTTGTGCCCGGCCTCTACTGCAGCTTCACCCCATATTCCATGATGGTCAGCATCCACCTCTCAATCCTCGGGGGCGGTTTGGATGATGCCCCTGTCATGATGGGAATCATGGGCTTGTGGTCCGTGACAACCGAAACAAGCTTTCCCAGTATGTACAACCGAAAATGCTTGCAGCCCCACAAGACGGCCAGTGCTTCCCTCTCTATCTGGGAGTACTGTTTCTCAGTATCTCTGATAGCTTTGCTGGCATAGGCTATGGGTTGTATCTGCCCTTGAGAGTCCGGCTGAAGGAGTACCGCCCCCAGTCCCACCGGGCTGGCATCCATGACGATTCCTTCTTGGGGGTCAAAGAATGCCATTGTTTCCTCCCCATTGAGCGCCACTTTCATGGTGTGGAACGCCCCCTGCTCTTTCACTGAGCACGTCCAGGCAACGTCCTTCTTGGTGAGGGCACTGAGGGGTTCTGAGAGGGAGGCAAGGTTCTTGATGAACCTCCGCAGTAGTTAACCATCCCCAGAAAACTGCACACCTCAGACGGAGTGTCTCGGGCCCTGGCCTCCTGAATGTCCTTAGCCTTTTGTGTGTCAGGTGATATCCCTTCAGCGTGAAAAATGAACCCAAAGAATTCAATACTCTTCTTCAAGAATTCACATTTCTCGATATGCAAGGTTAGTCCGATGTCGCAAATCCTGTCCAACGCTTTCTCCAGCCTGGCCAAATGCTCTCTTTCCATGGAGGCATATACTAAGATGTCAACACTCAGGTTGATCACCCCAGCCAGCCCGGCCAAGGCACCCCTCATCGCATTTTGAAATACTTCTGCGGCTGAGGAGATTCCAAAACTCAGCCTCTTGTATTGATACAGGCCCATTTGGGGGGTAAAGGTGGTAATATACCGGGAGTCTGGATGGAGTTTGAGCTGGTGTTAACCTGAGCGCAGGTCTAGCTTTGAGAACACCTTAGCAAACTGCAGCTCCCCCACCACATCGTCCAGCGCTGGCGTCAGGTGTCGCTCCCTTTTGATGGCTAGGTTCGGCAACCTCATGTCCACGCAGATGCGCACGGCCCCAGGCTGTTTGGGCTTCTTTGCCACCACTATTGGAGACACCCACAGGGTAGGGACTTCCACCTTCAACAAAATACCTTCAACTCTCTCTTCCTAAATATCTCCCCTCTCGAGCTCTTCACTCATCCGCCTCCAACTCCATCAGGGTCAGCCACTTCTCCAAGCAACGAGTTGGGGGTAGATCCCTCTCCGCAGCAGGGGCCTCCCTCTGGAACAGCCTTCCTGCCTCCCTGAAACTTGATGAGAACCATATCTGGTTCCGGAAGCACCTCAAAACCTTCCTCTTTGCTTCTGCTTTCTCTCCCCCTCTCCCCTGATAATTCCTGACTGAAACTGCACTGAATCTGCAACTGGGCCACTCTCACCGATCTCGGTCCCTGGCCCAGCCACTCTCCCTTGCACTGCCTCCCTGGCAACACCTGCACTGCGGGACTGTCTCTGTAACCCTACAGCCCCCCTTCCCAGCACTTGTCTGCACTTACCTTGCACTTGCCACCATCTGGCCCTTATTATTTATCTTGTTATTCTACTACCGCTGTACTGCACTTTCCCCTCTCCCTTTACCCTTGCACTTTCCCTTCCCCTCTTCCCATGCACTTGCGCGATCTGAATGACACCTGGCCTAGTAAGATTGTTGTCTGTCTTCCCTTTGTCCCCCCTCTCTGCCTCGTCGCGCCTTGAAACACTTGTGTATAGGCGCGTTACAAATGCCATATCATATCATATCATGTCACCCTCTCAATGATGTTCAGGTCAAGGAGATTCTGAAGCTCTTGTTCCACCTGTGCCCTTAGATGAAAAGCAATGCGCCAGTGTTTGAGCGCCGTTGGCCTCACGGATTCATTGATGTGCAGGCATTTTGGTTCTCTTTTTAGCTTGCCTACGCCCTCAAACAGTCCAGCAAACCGCTCGGTGAGGCCATGAATGTCCAACTGGTAAACGGATAGCGCAAAGTGCACTATATCCATGGCTTCTGACGCTGCGCAGCTCAGCAGAGAGCGTGGGCTCACATCGGTTCAAAAGAACTTGGCCTTGATGGATCGGTTGGCATGCCTGGCCGACATTGTGAAAACCCCTCAGAGGGGAAGTGGAAGAACTCCCCCAAATGAGTATATTTTGGCTTTGGACTCGGCCAACGCTGGTGGTCCTGGCAGTGCCTCATAGTGTCGCAAGGCCATCACGCACACTGACACGCCCGTGTCTATGAGGACAGGGGTAAGAGTCACACAAATGTCGACCTCACACATGGACTGTCGGCACTTCCTCACAACGGCATCAATTTTCGAGATGAAAAAAACCTCTTCTTCTTCTTCCTCCTCCTCCGCAATGCCCAGCTCTTTCAGATCTTGCTTAACAGCGGCCACGCTCTTCTGCTTGCGTGGGCCCCCACTGGTCACTCTACTTTGTCCCCTCAAAACAGCCACTAGGTTTGACGCCCTGCACATTCTGGCAAAACGACCAGCGGTGCTGCATCGTCCACACACCCTTATCTTTGCGGGGCAGTCCCCGGAATGTGGGAGATCATATCCAGACTTCTGACATTGTTGGGGCACATCGCTCTTCTGCAGTGGCTTGAGTCCACCTTGGTCAATGCGGCGCAGAGTTTGCATTGCACCCAAGTGACATACGCCTCCTCACTTCTTCCGGGCTTGACCGCAGCATCCATTCTAGAGCCACGACGGTCCGCCAGCTCAAATGCTCTCTCCATATCCAAAGTCTGAGTCACCCTGGCTCACGAAGCACTTAGCGTGGCAGTTTGCCTGAACTACAACCTTGAATGAGCTGATTTCTAACCACGCCTTCCTCATTCTCCCACTGGCACGTGCTTTCCAGGTGTCGCAGTCTCCCACAGAAACTGTCCAATAACTCCTCCTCATGCTGCTTCTCCCAACACATCACAAAGCGGTCAAAGTCCTAGTTGGCCAGGGGAAGAAAGTATTCTTTGAGGGCATCTTTGGCAGCCTGGTACGTGGCAGCCAGAGGGTTTAGCGATTTGTATATCCGATGGACCTCGGAACCGGCAGCATACAGTAGGGTGGCTACTTTTGCATCGTCCTCCGTCTCACCTGTGGCCCTGAAATACATGTCTAACTTCTTAACCAACAGGAGTCACTTGGGGCTCAGCTTCGATGGAGGTCCAGACATGTCAAATTCCGGCATGGGTGCCAGCGTGCCTTGTTGTCGAGGCACAGGTTTGAAAGGGGGCTGTGCCCCAGGAGCAGGCGGTACTACCGCCCCTTAACTACCATTGTTGTCGTTCATGGCTGCAGACCGCACAGGCACCTCTCACGCTTCCGGAGGCCGCAAGTCAGTGCCAGCAATGTAGTTGTCCGCACAGGTCCAGTGCGAGGTGTGCTCACTCTTCAACAGGATGCTCTAGGGCAATGGCACCAGAAACATTGACCCCCGATGAGGTCAATGAGTCATCACAGGCTTCCATGCAGGTCTCCAGCAGAGCTGGGCAAGGATGGGAACACTGTTCATGCCCAGAAGTAGCACCAGAAAGACAGCAAAACTTCAGCCTGCCATCTGCTAGTCCAGGCTCAAAACACTCCGAAATGTCCTCCCCACAGCAGGATGTTCTCGAAGAGGGCTGTATAAGTGGACCAAAAACACCACAAATTAGTCCAAAACGGTATAAAACCGTGACTTGAAACACAGCCAGTAGACCATAATAGCTGTGAGCGCTCCAAAAATTGCAAAATACCCAGCAGTTTCCACCCCACAGCAGGATGTTCTTGAAGATGGCTGTAAAAGTGGACTACCACATCAAAATTGTCAAAAATAGTTCAAAATTGTGAATATAAACACAGCCATTGGTAACTAACAGCTGTGAGGGTTCCAAAAATGTGAAATGTACGGCGCACGAGCACCCTGTGAGGGGCCACTACCGTTCCAGCACACAAAATAACGGCCGCACGTGCACCGTGTGGGTGACATGTCTAGTGAGTGCTGAGAAAATGTTCCGGAATCGAATGATAGATCCCGAGATTCTCTCCCCACTCAGATGAGTCCTCGTCGCCAGTGTTAAATGCTAATGAGAGCCCCGGGCAACCTCCATATTTGGGCCCTTGTAGAGATGTCGCGAGAGCCCCGCTCTCGCGAGATCTCGCTCGCGCCCGCAGCTCCGCCCCCGCGCGCTACGCGCGCATTACGGGACGAGCTGAGGATGCGGACAGCTGCGTCTTCCCGGCTCCTCCGAGCATGGGATAAATTCAGCATTAAAGCTGCGACATCAAGGCTACTGCAGCCCTGCCCCAGTTGGCCACGTTGGCCTTTGCCATTTAGGGCACTGTTTGTATGAGAACTGTCCAGAGTAGCCACCAGAAATAAAGCACTGGTGAAACCCCTGCCTGGCTCCTGTCTTCCTTCAAGCATCAATATACAACATAAATTGGCGACGAGGATCACCACAAGAAACCGCGCAGAAACATGCAGGGAGCCACACCGCCGCCACCCTTTCTACAAACGCCAGGTAGGCCTACCATTCCTTGGCCACAATGGCAGCCCCTGTTCACGACATACGTGGAGGCTATGGGTGGTGCAGGATTTTCAGCGGCGAGACGCAGGGCCATGCTACTCAATGCCCTAGGGGTGGAAGGGCAAAGAATATTCGAGGGCCTTACCCCGATTCTGGTAGATGATGACAATGATGATGTGTTCAAGGAGGCGGTTAGAAGAATCATTAAGAGGTTCGCCAGCAAAGAGAACACAGTACTCCATAGAATAAGGTTTTACACTCGAAAACAAGAACAGTCCGAACCCGTCGATGACTACGTCACTAAATTAAGGGAACTAGCAGCCCTGTGTAACTTCGGCACCAATGCGGAAAACCGTATACGCGACATGCTAGTTGTCCACACCAACAGTCGGAAAGTCCAAGATAAGTTCATCCTCGAAAAAGAGCTACAGTTAGAGAAAGCCGTCGAGATCGCCAGAGCAGTAGAGGAAACGGCGGGAAGAAGGAAAGAGTTTACAGGGGCCCAAGTTCCCACTGAAATACAAGCGGTGGGATTCCGTCCAAGAAAGGAAAAGTTTGCACCGGACACGAGAGAAGTAAGAAACAGCAAGAAAGAACCCCTCAAGTGTCATAGGTGCACCAGCACCAAACACCTGGCGTTTGACAGAGAGTGCCCAGCCAGAGACAAGGAGTGCTCCGTCTGCAAACGCATAGGACACTTCTCAATAGTGTGTCGATGGAGGAACAAGAAAGTCACCAGCCTTACCACAGATCACACAAGGGAAAGAGAATCCTCTTCAGATGAGGAGGGAAGACCCACAGTCATTATGGTGAACAGCACACGAGCCAGGAGAGAGAAGCCCCACTGCGTGATCAAAATCGATGGAAGAGAGACAAGGGTCATGGCAGACTCCGGTTCAGACCTCACCATCTTACCCCTTCGGACATACAAAGAAATGGTGGGTAAAGAGAAAGTGGAAGTACTCACCACACGACACAAGCCCACGGTGTTTGGTGGGGCCTCAGTCGAACTGCTAGGGTATATCAACAGCAAAGTCGAATTTAAAGGAAGAGAAACCATCACCAGGGTCTACTTCAGCCACGAAGGACCTGCAGTTTTGGGCTGGGATGATCAAGACAAATTAAAAATCAGACTAGATCCCAGCACAGAAGATCAAGTTCTATCAGTCAATACGAGGAGCGGATCCGTTGTCAAGAGCGATTACCCAACACTTTTCTCGGAGGAGCCGGGGCACATTAAAAGTTTTATTCACAAAATTGTGCTCAAAAGAAATGCTGTCCCTGTCAAGCACCGAGTGAGACCAGTACCGGCCACAGCAAGGGACACCCTTAGACAACAGCTAGACAAAATGAAGAAGGAAGGAGTGATAGAAGAAATTGAAGCGTCCGAATGGCTGAGCCCAGTTGTCCTGATAAAGAAACCCCAATCACAGGAATTAAGAGTGTGCATAGACCTACACAGCCTCAACCTAGAAGTCATCACGGACAATTACCCGCTCCCAAGCATAAACGAACTCATTTTATTAATGAAAGAGGGCAAAATATTTTCCAAACTAGACATGAGAAATGCATATCACCAAATACAGCTGCACGAAGAATCGAAACCCCTTACGGCATTTATCACTCCATTTGGCACATTTCAATTCACCAAAATGCCTTTTGGGTTGTCATCGGCCGCATCTGCCTTTCAACGCATGATGGACGTCCTGCTAAGGAAAGTCAAAAATGTGGTATACTTTCAGGATGACATATTGGTTTACGCAAAGGACAAACAGACGCATGATACCACCCTCAAATTGGTTCTCAACAAGCTACAAGAAGCAGGAGTGCGCTTACGTCATGAGAAATGTTCATTTGGGGTAAAAGAAGTTGAATATCTGGGGTACAAGATTTCGGAAAAAGGAATCAGTCCAAAACAGAATCTTATGCAAGCCATCATCAAAGCTCCTGACCCCGCCACCAAAGAAGAGGTGAGGTCATTTCTAGGATTGGCAGAGTACTATGCGAAATTCATACCGAAGTTTTCAGAAACAACCTCACCCCTACGCGATCTACTCAAAAAAGGGACAGAATTCGTGTGGAAGGAACCCCAGAAGAGGGCGATGGACACCATAAGGCAACATATCATGAAAGCCCCATGTCTTCAACCTTTTAACCCAGAGTGGGATACGGTCATTACCACTGACGCCAGTGCGTACGGACTAGGAGCAGTGCTAACGCAGAGGAGAGGTGACACCGAACATGTGGTGGCCTTTGCGTCAAAGGCACTATCAGAGGCGGAACAGAACTATTCTACCATTGAAAAAGAAATGCTAGCATGCGCATGGGCAGTCGAACATTTCAGAACATACGTGTGGGGCACAAAGTTCAAGCTGGTGACAGATCACAAGCCGCTCATCCACATGCTTAGTCCGGGAGGCACCAAAGCATCCACGCCCAGACTAGCTCGCATTGCAGCGAAACTACAGGAATACACATTTGAAATCCATCACATCTCAGGCTGGAAAAACTCGCAAGCCGACTGCATGTCGAGACTGCCAGAGAACAAGGAGAGGGCTACCACGTTCCTACACGGAGAATGCATTGTCGCATCCATCTCAGACATAAGGGCCCCGAACTACCTGGAACTCAGTGAGAGACACTGGGAAGAAGAAGATGCGAATGACCCAACCATGGCTAAGATTCGCAAATGGATCAGAGAAGGGTGGCCAAATGAGAAAATACTGCCAGAAGGCATGAGACCATATTGGAAGGTGCAAGATGAGTTGTCAGAAACAGAGGGGATAATCATGAAAATGGACCAAATCACCCCCCCCCCACAGGAATGAGGTGCACAATTCTCTGCAGGGCCCACGCGGGACACCTCGGGAACACGATGACCCGCCGCAGGGTGAGAGAAGCTTACTGGTGGCCGTCCATGGACCAGGAAATACGCTCCATGATAGAGCGCTGCCATGAATGCCTAAACAGCGACAAAAGACTGAATGTTCGCCAAGCACCTCTCATACCCACGGAGATACAGAAGCAGTATGGTCCAAAGTGGGCATAGACTTCATAGGGCCCCTGGAGGCGATGGAGACGGAACACAAATACGGCATAGTGCTGGTCGACTATCTATCCAAGTGGGTGGAAGCCGAGTTTGTCCCAAACATAACCACTGAGACAGTCATTGAAGTACTCACTGAAATCTTCCAAAGGGAAGGCCTCCCCAAAGAAGTCGTCACAGACAATGGAGTGCAACTAGTTTCCAAAGACATGGAAGAATTTTTAAGAAGGAATCACATCAAACAAAAGAAGGCGGCCTTGTATCACCCCCAAGCGAATGGACTTGTGGAGAGGGCGAACAGGTTCATAAAAGGGGCCATCCAACTGGCAACAGCGTCGGGTATGGACCCCCTCAAAACCACCAAAGAAGCCATAGCGGCCCACAGGCTCACGCCAAACGGAATTACTCAAATATCCCCGTTCAAAATGTTGAGAGGGAGGAGTGCGGCATCCACCCTCATTCCACCATGGCTGTCGAAAGTAAGAGAAGATGAAGCAGTTGACATGACAGAAGTGGTATGGCGCATTGAGAGAAACAAGACACGCATGAAATCGTGGAGTGACGAAAGAAGAAGGACGAAGCAAGCGCCCAACATAGAAAAAGGGGACTGGGTCAAAATCAAACTGCCAAGAAAAGATCAAGCCACAGGATCCCGGTATAGTCAGCCGATAAAGGTAACTCACAAAGGAACCAATCACGTCCACACAGAAGACGGGCGCACGTGGAACTTTGAAAGGGTAGCACTATACCAGCGAAGGCAAGAAAAAGCGAGGACCCCTGAGACACCCCGCATAGAAACCGAAAGAGATGAAGAGAGAAACGAGGAACGAGAACCCGAAGGAAGCGACGGAGAAAGAGATGAAACCGAAACAGAACCGGAAGAACCGCATGTGAGTCCAGAACCGGTTCAGCAGAGACCGTGCCCTGCAACCTGTGAGAGGCCCAGAAGGGAGCACCGAAGACCGGTGAGATACAATGACTATGTGTTACAGTGAACCCGTTTCGCATTGAAAAAGGGAGGTGTGTAGAGATGTCGCGAGAGCCCCGCTCTCGCGAGATCTCGCTCGCGCCCGCAGCTC
This sequence comes from Ambystoma mexicanum, assembly GCF_040938575.1. Taxonomy (NCBI): domain Eukaryota; kingdom Metazoa; phylum Chordata; class Amphibia; order Caudata; family Ambystomatidae; genus Ambystoma; species Ambystoma mexicanum. The sequence continues at coordinate 814,559,171 of NC_090931.1, forward strand.
CGCCCCCGGCGCTACGCGCGCATTATGGGACGAGCTGAGGACGCGGACAGCTGCGTCTTCCCGGCTCCTCCGAGCACGGGATAAATTCAGCATTAAAGCTGCGACATCAAGGCTACTGCAGCCCTGCCCCAGTTGGCCACGTTGGCCTTTGCCATTTAGGGCACTGTTTGTATGAGAACTGTCCAGAGTAGCCACCAGAAATAAAGCACTGGTGAAACCCCTGCCTGGCTCCTGTCTTCCTTCAAGCATCAATATACAACAGCCCTCTGCCCCCCGTACCTGCAATTACACACAGAGACAGGTCTGCTCACTACAGAGTCCCAGCTGCAACTGGCGGCACAAGCTCCCTTTATTTCACTGTACATGCAGGGCTTTAATACGGCACGCACATGCGCACTTTATTTCGTAACTGGCAGATTGTGTACATCAAAGCCAATCGCATATGAGCTTAATGTTGCCTCACTTTGTGTGCTGCAGTGTAACTGAGAATGATTTTATATGTGTTAGCAGTAGGCAATCTATATGACTAATGGATTGAAAAAGAAAATCACATTTTGACCTGAATCCGTGCATTTAAAGAAACTGTGTCAAAAACATTTTTTCTTTTTAGGATTTCTTTTGGGTCAGAGAATAAAAAAACATAAATATTGTAAGATCTGTGACATTGTGGAAAAAGCATTGAGACCCTTTGTTAAAAAAACACACCATTAGAACGTAGCGGCATGGGGGCAAAGATAGGGTACAACAAAAACTAAAGAGACCAAGATAGAGAAAACTAAAAAACATGCTACGAAAAAGCAATGACTGGAAAATGTGTCATTTTAAAGAAAAGACACGTGCTTTTGTTAGGGAAAGTGTGTGAATGACTAAAAAAAAGGCATGGGGCAATAACAGGGACAGCATTCACTTTTTTAAGATCCCTGGTAAAAATAAAAAACAGGTCTATGCTGTTGCATAGGTCTAGGTCTGTTGACGTCAACCTTTCTACAAATTCCACCATGAAGCATCAGACAATATCAGTTCATGCAAGTAAGGTACACATGGCCAGTTTGAGCCTATGCCTTATGTTAAGGAACTACATCTTTCTTTCAAAATACCTAATCTTAACTTTTGCTCGCAGCACATTCAACTCAACAAATTATTATTAATGAATGTTCTATGTGCTCATTATTTTCATCATGTTTACCTTTGGCAGAAGGTTCAAATCAAACATATGATACTGGGTGAAATGCGTACATACCTGCATGTTCACGCGGACATCAGTGGCCTCTCTCAATGGTTGAACTGCTAACTTAAAGATGTCATCAATCGTTTTCAACCCTGTGTTCCTCAGCATCGTGTACTCCTTTGCCTTCTTTCCCATCCGAGAGGCCCGGCCCCGCTTTTGTGTTTTTCCCCCTCCACTGCGATTGGTGATGGCAATGTGGACAAAGAGTTTGGCATGGTCAATTATCTCACCTACGAAAGTTCGTAGGGGCACGTGGCGATAGCCAGGCTGCAAGCAGTCCACTGGTATGGTATACTGACCGATGAACTCATCTCCAATGTAGTCATCATCCAGAACAACAAAGCGGACCATGGCTAGCTCTGGAAGATTGACTTGAAACTCAAAGCTTTCATCAAAAATAGGATTGTCACCATTCTCCTGAACGGTTTTAGTTCTCTGCTCTGAACAGTCAGCAGGAATTCCATGGATCTCTATGCAGACATAGGGATCAATGACGTCTCCTTTTGCACAAGCCCCTTTGGGCTTTGGAAAATTCTGTCCGCTGATAATTTTGACATGCAGGACCTGCGGAGATACGCCTGGGACAACACCTTTGGTGTTTGCACTAAAGAAGGAAACCTCATCACGCATGATAGAAGGCCGGAGGACATACCCACAACCAGCATTCTGCAGGAACCAGCCAGTATTGAGATCCATCATAGGCCCTGGTGTCTGGTAGTTCATAGCCACAATCTGGCAGCCACAGTTCCAAAAGTCTTGTGGGTTGACATTGCTAGAATCTATCCTCATCGGACTGGGATATACTCTGGAGAGAAACTTTTTGTTGTAGTTAACAAAGTCCTCTGGGTATTCGTTGGCAATCCTACTGGCCTGTGTTTCGCTGAAAGAGCAAACCTCATTGACGTTTTGACTCTTCATTGAGGCATCAAAGTCTTTGTATTGTATAGACCTGCATATGGACACAAGGTCAGACAACTCCTTGCAGAGTCGGATGAACTTCTGTTCACCAAAGTAGTCCTCGTTCATCCTTCTGGAGACCTCAGCTTCCTCATCTTCATCCGAGACCTCCCCTTCCAGCAAGTCATAGTCCGAGGGGAGCTTCTTGCCCTTCAGAATGATCTTTTCCTTCAGCTTCTCTGGAGAGGGGAGGTACGCATCAACGGTTGAGGGTGTCTCTGTGTAGAGTTTGTTTCCAAAAATCTTCTTCAAGTGTTGGACCATAACTTTCTGCTGCTGCACCGAACAGTGGTTTCCCATGCAGAGAATGAGGGGGTAGTCAGAAGAAATGAAGGCATATTTGTTGATCACTTCAATTACATTTCTGAAGGAAAGTGGTGATGTCATGCTATTTCGGTTACAAATGATTGGTTCATTGTCTGGTCCATCACTGACATCTAACTCAATACTCCTACAGGCCATTTTCAAAGCCCTGACGTAACCATTGATATCTGCAGGTCCACGGAACTGGTCTTCAATTAGGTATGTATTATGGGAAGAGTTGATATAGTAGTGTGACAAAGGTTGCGTCATGTCTTGGCTGACTCTGTTGTGCTCTGGGTCAAATATGTCACATTCAGAAGACAATAGGTATTGGGTGAAGCCATCAATGGCAAGGAATCCCTTGACACGTCCTTCCAGAGACCTCTCATATCTGAGAATTATATCTAAGCAAATTTCTTCGGTCATCGTGGCCATGCCTTGTTCTGATTCCAAAAATAGCATGAGGTCATTGGCATCCAGGTATTCCTTGTTTTTGGATATCTGTACAAGCAGGAAGTAGACCTCTGGCCTGGTGCAGAGCTCACTGAAGGCTTCACAAAATTCCTCACTTGTCACCCTAGTTGTGAGTTTTTCTTTGCTTTTTTGGATCTCTTTGAATTTTAATCTGATCTTGGATTCCTTTAGTGCCGGAGAGAGCTGCTTTATTAATTGCACTGCAGTGTCCTCTGGCATGACACCATTCCCGTCCACATCAGCTGCTTCAAACGCTGTCTTTAGCCACGTGAACCTGAGGGTATTCTGCCCGCCCTCCACCAAATCCAATGGTTGCTTGCTATGAGACACGAGGTACCGGAGACCAGAAACCCAAATGTTGGCCACGTCAGCAGAGTTAGCGACCAAGTCAAGTGGCTCAAAACTGTCCCCATGGATGACCGAGAAGGCACAGTCCTCACAAATCTGATCCGCCAGACCATTGCTCCGGAAGGTTTCAGTGTTTTTTCCCAGCCTGATCTCCCTGATGGCAGAGATGTCCAGCTTGGCTTTTTCTGGGTCTTTTTTGGACGGCTCCCAGCGTAGAGCCTGCAAGTCAGGGTCCAGGGTGAAGAAACGACTGTAAATGCGTGAGTTTGAGCGGACCTTCTTCAGCTCGCACCCCCCCTGCATGAAACCAATGCAGTCGCTGGCACTGCTGATCTTCTTCTCTGACGGCATGCTGCTGAAGGACACCGTTTTCTTTCTTCCAGTTTTTTGGTTTGCAGGATCCTGAAACAAAGGAAAAATAGGTGATCTCTTGGTCTTAGGGCTTTCTTTCACAAAGTACGTCCTCAAGCTTCACCTCTGCATTCAAGAATTTCACTGCATTTTGCTGTCATGAAAAGGTTTACATGTAATCATAGTTTTCTTTAACATTATAGTACAATCCCACTTTTTGTTATGGGATTTCTTGTTCATTTATTTATTTATTTATTTGCATTTTTAAAGCGCTCACACAGCCCGGGGGCATCGTGGCGCTGTTACAGAATATTTTTTTGTTGTTGTCTTAGTTGCAGATTTAAAACGGAGCCGGATTGTACTGGAACATTAAAGAAAACGATGATTACAGTGCTTAGCAGTTGCAAAAATCTGGAATGATGTGCTTTATGCACCAGTTTATTATAATGAATGTTATAAATAAACTTCTGCAAAGATTAAGGCGTTTTAGGAGAGTTTGTGAATGTCCTCCCCCGCCAGTGTCATTCACCATGATATCCATGCTGCGATTGCTTGAAAGAGGGTCATGCAAGGAAGGCAATTTGGAAGACACTGGCTGGTGAAGAAAAGAGCTCCGGTGTAAAACTGTTTCGTTCATTTGTTTTCATTTTTCAAAATTCTATTTGCTTAAACAATTATACTTCGAAATGTACAAACTGTTCCAAGTAAAATTAGAAAGGAAAACAGAAAAGGGGGATAGGGTACATACAAAATGTACTCTCAGTAAACACGGTATACAAACTAACATTGATTAGGAAGTCCTTTAGTGTGCCCCATCATTTATATAGGTTTTGACAAGTTCGGCGGTGCAGATAATTCTGTTTCTGCCACTTTTATGGGCGGTAACGGAATTACCACCAATGTTTCCACACCGCTCAATCATAATTTTCGATGTGAAGTGGAGGATTCACCTCCAGCGAAAAAGCTGCAGGTGGATCCTCCACTTTTCTGCCACAGTTTGGCAGATTTACTTGGCGGTAATTTCACCGGCAGTAAATCCACCAAAAATACCCATGGAGTCCTACGGACTCCAAAAATGGGGATTTACCACCCTGTGTAATCCTGTAGTAAACCCACAGGACCAAGTTGCGGTAACAGTAAGCGAGTTTGGTGGCATTTCAGCGGGTCTACCGCTGACTTACCACCAACTCATAATGAGGCCTATTAAGGCTCCAAAATCATTTTCTCTGTAAGGTATTTCCCCAAAAACATGTGATACCTGTATTGCCTCTTTGATGGCAAAGAGTCTCTCTCCACCCTAAAGCCTCCACAATTCTACCAATGATGGCTGTGTTATATAAACATGGTAGCATTTCTCTCACTTCTCCAACGAAGTTGAAACTGCCAAAGACAGTACTTAAAATGATGAACCATTTGTCAACTACAACAAAGGACATCAGTATAAGGTGAAAAAGACAGTTTTGTAGTGTGGCAAGGTTTGTCTCGCTGGGAAACACTACCACCCCGCTACTAAAGTCTCTGGACATACAATCCATATAGAGGGCCAGGGGACCATTCCGGTGGTTATAGTGCGCGGTACAAATATCCGTTATCATTAACATAACATGATAATCCAGAAAGCTCTGATTGGATTTACTGACAGCACCTTGCCCACAAACTGACCTACTGAACCCCAGATCCAGGATCTCAGAAGAAGGGCCAATGTCCACCTTATTCAAAAAGTCCATTAGCTGAAGGTATTCAAGAAAAGCATTTTATTTATAAGGGCTGTGATCTTATCTTTCAATTTGCAGTCATGCGAGGGAACAGGGCTCAAGTTCAAGTTGGAGTATATTACTCCCTATTGTTTAAGTGTAAAACATTTTTAGGGAGTAAAAAAGTTATTCCTAGAGCGAATGTGGCTATTTTTAGGTGAATAAAAATATATACTGTAACTCTACCACAGGAATATTTTTGTACTCCATACTTTTTTGACCTAGTCAACCATGCAAATTAAAATATGCCTTTTTACCTTAAAAGTTCGTCTTCAAATAAAGCAATAACATTATTAGTGCTCCTCATGGTGGCACTGCTCAAACATATCCATGGAGCTGTGAGAGTGGAAGCATTGGGTATACAATTTCTTACTTTTTGTTGGAAGTGTTTTTGATCCCCATTTTATTTTTGTCAGTGCCTGTTAGAAGAGGAGGGAGCGGAATATTAATCCTTGGGAACACCCACAGGTAAAGGGAGCGGGTGGGCGGGGGTGCAACGGGGATGTATAGTTAGAGGACAAAAAGGCTCAAGATAGTGTTTTCTTACTCGATACCAAGTAGATAGAATGTATAATTTCAATGAATTTAAGAAACCTTATATTCCAGTGCAACATGTAGAACCCACCATTCTTCCATGAACTCATGCCTCCCCTCCTAGCCGGATAAAGTTCCAGGGCATCTGGGAAGACCAGGCCAACATCCTCACAGCACCCAAAGCCTCCTCACGACCCACCACCATTGTGTAAGTCATTATTGGGGAAGCACCCACACCACAGCTACACATCAATGCTTCCCTCACACAATGCATCATCCCCTGTCTATGCTGAAGACCAGCCGGATCCTCCAACTACTGAAGAAGCTCGTACAAGTTCTCGAACATCTGAACAACTAATGGCTCATCGTGAACCTCTGTGGGAGCGGCTGGGCAATCGCAAGATCCAGGAACACAAACGTGCAGATGGCTCCCAGTGCTGTTCATCCATTCACTGGAGGCCTGCCTCGCACTCATACAGAATCATATTTCTACTGCCTACCTGAATCTGAACTACAGGAACAAATGTGTCCTCCTAGGAAATCCGACCAACAGCGTGCACAACTGGATGAAGGAGATACATTTCGACAGATGCATTAAATGGCATACTCTTAGCATGATGCCACTTGGATTCCCCGTTGAAGGCAACCTCTACTTCAAGGTCATATCTCCAAATGCCCACAAAGAGCCTGGTACTAGCTCACTCTTCTGTGCCAGATTGGGCCATTCATCCAAACCTCATTTTCCGTGCTCCCCTTCAAATCCCTGATCCTATCCCAGTTGGACAGGGGTAACGCCTTTCTCAAGGGTTTACCAGCCTCCTGCCTAGCCCTGCTGCTGAAAGACATACTCACGACCGAAGCCGGCATCATATCTAAGGCATGATGAAATCCGACTGCATCCTTCCCATCCTAAAAGACCCACACCTGTCACCACGTCAAACCGGTTTCCCCTTCAAGGTAGCCTGCATCACCTACAGTCCAGTGACAACCATGGATCCCTCCTAGCTGGCCAAAAACATTCTCTCTCCGGAGAGCAGCTATCCACAAAAAGCCATGATACCGGCACACTGGAAAATAGAAAAGTCAAGTAAGAGAAAACAAGGTAACTTGCCTTCTCATGCTGCACACCACTGCATACAGTGCACATCAGGACGAGGCACACCCTCATGCATTTCAGGAACAAATGGAAGACTCTACTCTGAAAGGAATACCTTAGTCAGCTAGTATTTGCCGAAACCATTCCCCTGACCCCCACTACTCTACGCCATCCCCCTTTGTGTGCAGTGCTCCATTGCTTCTCTGCTAGCTTTGCACTATAGACTAGGGCTGTACCGAATAGCAGATTTAGTATCCGGCTGAATACCGAATAGTTTGTCAACTATTCGGCCGAAGCCAAATATGAAGCCGAATAGTTGCTTTATTTAATGAATCATGTTCCAAGCTTCAAAAAACACACTTATTAAAAAAACAAATAAAGCACCATTTTAAATGCATTCTATATTTTTTATGTCTATAGTTGTAATTAATGTAGCATCTTTATTTAAAGTATACAAGCCAGAAATAAAGCAGATTTAGCCAAAATGAAGGGACCAAATGTACAGAAGATTGTTGCATGTTCAGTGCCAGTTATGTCTTTGTGAATCAGATACATTGAATTCTCTATCCAGTTGCAAAGTCGATGCAGTTGAGTTTCGAAACTGCTTTGCAGCTCACATAGAAACGCATAAAATGGTTCATGTCTTCTCATGCAGGACACAAGTCAAGAGGAAATCTGAAATGCGTGAACTCCATCTCACAACTATTCACCCCACCAAATGGTGCTTATTTTTCCTAGCCACTTCTTCTTGCCAATACACAAACATATGCAACTTATCATTCCTGATAAAATATCATATCATTTTAAACTCAGGACTCAAGTCCTAAAAAAAATGAAAAGGGGGGACTATGACGTACACAATGGGGAGTGACATGACAAGAACTGAAAGTATCTATGCACATTTCTTTCAGTGTGTCTTTTCTAACTGAAAAAAGTGCCCATTGCATAGAAACATTCACAAAAAGATTTTTTTTCCCTGTATTGTTGCAGGCTAAGTATAAAAGATGAGCACCTTTTATGTCTAAGAATCTGTAACAAAACATGCCCTAAAGAGCAGATTACAATATAAGATATTTTTCAGCTGTGTGATAGCAATTTGTCTGGTCTAATTCTATTCAGTTTTGCAAACTGAAGCCTATATTTGCCATTGGGTTTATGTTGCATTGTATTCAAATGAGAATGTCAAAGTATTCGGCAAGAGCCGAATAGCAAGAAACTATTCGGCCGGAGCCGAATAACTTTTTTTCAGCCAAAATTCGGCCGAATACTTACTCGAAGCCGAAGTTTGGTACACCTCTACTATAGACATCCTTTACAGGCATACATACACATGATTCATTAGCCAGATGCATAAAATCTTTTGTTATTTGATTGCAGTGTTTCTTTCGTATTTCAGTGCCTAGGTATGGCTTTCGGGAACGATTTATGTGAAGATACTAATATCTGGTTTACAGGTACTATTATCTTAATAGAGAGAGAAGGGACATGCAAGATAGCTTTGCTGTTGTGTTGACTGGGAGTAACCCGAGCTCTGCGTGTGGGCACATGCTCCTGGTGCTAGGAAACAGTGGCCGGGACTGTGATTTGCAAGTTGATTGCAGAGGTGTATAATTCAGTTGTTTGATGCCTGTTGGGAAGGTCATTGAATTGCTGTGTGCAAGAGGCCTAGCTGTGATGCTTATAGTGTGTTTGAGCATTGGGGTAGAAAAGTTAGTGCAGGTAAGTTAGCAGAGCACCTGTTGGGCAACTTGGAGCATCCGTATGGGGTACTCTTTGTATAGGGTACTGGTGAGAAATTCTGAGGCACCTACGAGTGGGCTGGTTTCTCTGGCACTGGACAGTGTGCTTTGAATGGTCCTTCATGAGAGTGGGGAACGGTTCTATGTGATATTACCGCATATTGAAGACCGAACACAAAAAAAAAATGTTTGGGTCCATTTTGTGCGGTCCTCAATATGCCGTAATATATTATATGATACCCATTCCCACACTGGCAAGAGAAACCCCCCTGATCCTTGCTTACCTCCCTCTCCTCCACCCTTGCCCACCAAAAGCCATTCTCATCACAGACTCGCACGCATTCAAACAGGCACACACTTACAGTTAACTGCTCCCTGCCACCCGCCCGCCTCCCCAAACATTACTCACACACGCAGACACACACGCAAAGCCCAAACGCTTATCTGGGCCCCAACAATATCCCTCTTATGGATCCGGCGTGCCTGTCAGCCCCTGTGCAAACTCGTGTGTGTCGCAGGGGCTGACATTTCGATTTAGAAAGACAGCTCGGAGCAGCCTCCAAGAGGTCTTTCTAAATCGGTTTTTGAAGAGTTTGATTATTACAAATAGATTTCATCACTTAGCACTGGGGAAAACCTGCAGATTTAAGGTGTGGAAGACATAGGGAACATGCAGAAGTCGGTAATAAGTAGACAGTGGGTGATAACGGTTGTGAGGAGAGTTAAGAGATGACAGAATTTGGTGGGGTCCCTAGGAACAACTGAGCATGCTATGAGGTCAAGTTGAGATATCTCGTAGGCAGTCACATGTATTACATTGGGCTTCAGGAGAAAAATCACAGTGGGACACCAGGGAGTCAAGCCAGAGCGGGCACAATTCCAGTGAAACATACAGGAGCAGAATTACAGTGGGACACATGGGAGCACATCCCACATGACAGACTTACAGCAGGGCATCTGGGAGCAGTAAAGTATAAGGCAAAAAGAAGAATGTGAGCAGGGGCACAAACAATCAAGCCACATAAAGCAAGGTATGCCATGGCCTAGCCAGGCATAATAAGGCCATGACACGGCATATCACAACATGATGCGAAGAGTTGGTGGCAGAGCTTAGCAAAGGCGAGGCATTGTGCGAGAGAGTGGTACCTTTTTGTTGCGTAGTACATTGTGGGGAGAGGGCTGTATAGCAGGTGTGTGTGAGAGAGAGATAGAGATGATGTGTGAAATATGAGGGGGGTAGCAGTAGTTAGTGCGAGAGGGAATGAGTGTTAGGAGAGAGAGGCTGGTAGAGAGGGGTGTAGGAATGAGGTGCAAGGAGAAGGGTTTAGAAAGGTGGCCATGGAATGAGAGGAGTGAGAGGAGTGAGTGTCATAGAAGGGTGACCAGGGCACCACATCTCTACGTTTGGGGAAGAAGAGATCAGTAGTGGTGCAGAGGAATAGGCGATGGGAGTAGTAGGATGGATGGAGGTGTAACATCAAAAGGTGGGGGTGAGTACTAGAAGTGCGGAAGACAATGGAAGGAAGTTAGCTGTGAGATTAGTAGCAGTGATTGTACTTGTAGTCATAGTGTGGAGAAAGTAGAGTAGTACTTATAGTAGTGCGGAGAAGGTACACTAGTAGTCGAGAGGAGAAAGTAGTAGAAATTAAGGTAGTATCACTGGAAGGTGGAGGTAGAAGAAGGCCGTGGGGAGGAGAGGAGGTTGGTGGCGTTGGTACGATGGAGGAGAGTAAGGACAGGAGGAAAATAGTAAGGAGATATCGAGGGTTTGAGGATTTTTTAGAACTAACCAACAGTAGTGTAGGGAAAGGCAGAAGATTCTTTAGGGAGATTAGAGACCTTGTATGTAGGGGCACTACCATTAGGAGAAGGCAGTATACAGACAGCATGGGTTACTGTAGCAATCACCCCATTCAGGGGGTGCACAGGGCCAGTACCGGCCTGCCAATCTGAGCCTAGATAGGGCTGAGGGCTGTTGCTGGCTTCATCAGGAGTGAGAATAGAGTACTTTCTTTACAGGAGAGGGGCTCCGCACACATTGCACAAGCCCAATCCCCTGTAAAAAAACAAGGTAGCTGGTGTAATAGGAAAATAGAAAGAGTCCCTTTTCTATGTCAATGGTGGTGGTGGCATGCATGAGAAGTGCCAGGACCAGAGCACAAAGCTCTGGTTCAGAAGGTAAGGTGTGGGGGTGGGGTATTGGGGTGCAGGATGTCTTTGGGGGTGATGGGGAGGCAACAGGAAGAGGCTCCTTCTTACCTCCCCATGATCAAGATGGCGCCACCCAGCAAAGGGCTTCGACTGGCTGCAAAATGTGGGTGGTATACAGTGTGTTCTCACCTGCTTTTCCAGCCACCTAATTGGCTGAGTGCCCTTCCCTGGGTTCGAATGGTCATTAGCACTAACTGGGCTTTCCGGATGGCCGGGCTAGGGAGGGAATCCTATTGGAGAAGAAAGAGAGTGGGGAGGACCTAGCACCACTTCCCAAACCCCTTTTCGAGCAGGTGCCTTTTTAATAAACAATTGCCTCTCTCTGTCTTGAAAAATCTCATTATCTTTACAAGAATCAATCAACACCTTTGCTGTATTCTTCAATAAATCCTTTTAAATGTCCTTGAGACTGTGAGTTATTCAGGCCAGCATTTACAGCAAATAGTGGTGTTTGCCTCTGGGTTGCATCCAGGAGAAGAGTTTTGAAATTGCATCGAGGAGTCAAGAAAGTTAAGTGTTACTGTGCAGAAAATGGGACCACAATGATTCCCTGGCAAGAATGTGTGTCATGTTTATTTTCAAACGTGCCCAGTAATGGAAGCGGACTATATCTGTGGGTTGTCGAAGCTGAGTCTAAAAACCATCCATGCATCCTTCATCACCTATAACTGCCAAGTTTCACAGAGATTAAAAGGAAAGCTGATCAATTAAGTATTGCAAGATCCCACAACAGCAGAAAAGGACTTGCAACATCTGACAGACGTTAGTGTGAATAGGGGTTTGCTTAACAAAAAGCAAAGTATATATTCATGTTGTTTGAAAGTGCTGACGACGATACCCCGGGATCCTAACAGGCCAGGCTACTCACATCGGCAGTAGTCACGCGCCACACAAAATCAGGTGTTGTGATCCAGGGAGACGTCCAGGATGGGGAGCTGGGCAGCCGGGACAGGTACAGTGGGCAAAATTCAAAGTAAGTAGGATGTCAGGGTAGGGGAGGAATAATGTAGTTGGGAGGGAGGTGAGGAAGAAAGGGAGTTTTGTGGTGGGGCTGGCTTCCCAAAAGAAAGCAAAAACAGGGCACTGGCCCTCAAAGGCACTAAACCAATTGAAACATGCAGGGGGCAGACAGATCTACCAGCATTCCTGCAGACGTATACGGAAAGGCACAGTCTTCGTGAATCTGATGGCGGAATGACCTGAATGTTGATGGTTTGCACACCTTGTAGGCCGGTTCCCTAGTAGACTGCTCCATGCAGAGCATCTGCAGTGCTGGTAGGTGGATGGGCTTGTTTTCCGAGCCTGGTGACATATAAGGGCCAGCATGTGCAGCGGGGCAAGTCCACACAGACCATGAAGAAATCCAACCCGCGACTACACACTCAGCCCGAGAGGATGGAGCAATGAGGCTCCATCCTCAGTAGCCAATGATCACTGCGGGTGTATAAAACCTTCAGCAAGAAGAAGTGCCCTGATACCCTGGGGTCTGGTGCGCATTCCAAATAAATAAAAAAACTTACAAACAAGAAAGACGCGGGGCATTTCTGTGATTGCCCCGCCTGTGTGCTGTGAGGCGGTATTTGTTCTTGGACTAATGGCTGCATCAAGCGTCTTTCAACAACACATCACACAGACTGTGTGAACTGGAGCAGGGAGGTGATCATGAGTGTGTATTTGAAACATTCACACTACACACCAAATCACCTCTTGGAAATAAGGCCAACTATGTGGGTGAATTTAAAGGAAGAAGGCTTTGCGCCGGCGTTTTCATGCTTGCACTTGTACAGGTACATTGTTACATGTCTGTGCAGCTTTACTATTTAGCCTTGATATAAAAGGCTTACTGTGTGTGCCCCCTGTAAAGTATGGCTAATGGGCATTCCATAAACAACCCTTTTCTCATTTAATCTGATTTACCAATGTTGTGCGGCTATTGAAACTTTTGAACCGGCGAGAAGAGTGCTAAGGAGATAGGCAGGTACCCATGCTGTGGCACGGTGCTGCACGGGGAGAGCGTGACGAGGGGCAGCCTCTTGCTGGGCATTGGCCAGTCACAAGAGCGGCAGAACAGCTCTTAAAGAGACAGGAGCCACAATGATCAAGATCATTAGAGGAGAAGTTCATAACAATAATATCATCACATGTTTTCATGGTGCCTCATGTATGATAAAGCCTGTATTAAGCACCGTAATAATAGTTCATATTATTGCTCATTTGATGTGTTCAGTTAATCTGGGACTTAAATAAAATACTTTGCAAAAGAATGGGCCTCATTCTAACCTTGCCCGTCCGGAAACAACGGCGCCGGTAAGTTTACCGGCACCAGTGTTTCCGGTGCCGTAAAGAACAACTCTGCCGGGCGGCTGCCCTCCCGCTGAGCAGAATTTAGCAGTTTCCTATATGCATGGAGTGGGTGGAATACTGTGGAACTTCAGTCACACTGCTTACCCTTTGCCCTGCCTCCTGTAACCCCATTACTCATTCACAGCGTTCGGGGCAGACAACGGGTACAGGGTACATTTATACATTTGGCGCATAGTACTGCTCCTCTCAGGCATAGGGAAGAACACGCCATTTCACTCTGGGTTTTAGTTCTTATCAAGGACCTGCTCAAATGCTCCCAATGTAAAAAAAAAAAAGTGGCAATGAGACCTTACAAGGTAGGTTTGGTGATGGGGCAAAGTTTGCCACTTCGCTGAGCTCCACTCTTTTGCACAGTCTCTGGACTTGATTTTTATGTGACCCAAGAACCAGGCTAATTTACATTCCAAATCTTTATTTGTGCGTGCTGCGCGCGGTGCATTGCTGCACAGGGGCAGACATGGCGTGATCATCCATCACAACAGAGCGTGCGTGCTTACGCTCGGATGCTGTGGGAAAGCGGCGCCCCCGCATCCTAGCCTTTGGCCGATACAGACCCTGCTGCTGGAATTGAAGACAGTTATTGAAAGGGATTATTTCAAGTTATTTTTTAAAGCCTAGACATCAGGTTTGTTTTTGCCCTGAAATGATAGATGGGACTGTTAATGTGGGTTCTGGCGCAAATTCTGCTCTGGACCGAAGTACAATGGCATCATGCAAACTCAAGTATCGCGATGGACCCCTCTGAAAGATCAACAGGAATACCAAGGTTAGCAAAGTCATGTAAAAAGAGTCCCCACAGACTATACCCGTCACCAGAGAAGGGCTTCAGACAGCCAAGGCCACCCTGCTTGTTTATCTTCAGGATAATCCTTCCTTGTGTAGGGGGGGCTGAGGGAAAGCGGGGGCAAACACTGACTGGAGCCAGCGACACAGCAAGCAGAACAAGACGCAGCTTTTGCGGTGCAGTGTGAGGAAGGCAGGACTGTGACTCCCTCTGAAGGCCAGGAGGAGGACCCTGCAACCGAGGAAGGCGGCCTACCAGAGCATGTTCAGAGCAGTGAGCTACAGGGCGGTAGTACAGGCTGGGGGCCGCGAAGCCCCCGGCCGGTCCGGATGGCCATAGCCCAAACACAGTGATGCCCAACCCGTAGTGGCTGCATGAAGGCACAGCAAGAGCAGATGCCGCAGGGACCCTGTTGGCTTTGGCAAAGCTTGTCATAATTTGGCCCTCAGAAATCTCACTGGGGAGATTGAGGGATTGTCATGTGGCTCTAGCGGCTCTCCGGGTGCAGCACCTGCAACATGTGTTGAGTGCCTTTTCTGTTTGGCCAGCAGCACCACTATGTTTTAGAGCCCTCCTTCACCCCCTCTCACCTAGGGCCATTCACCTCCCTGCGTTCAAAGCTTCCTTTTGGCCAGGCAGAAGATTCACAGTGTCTGGGACACTTCATGCAGCACTTGGCACAGGCCTGGCAATTACCCAGTTAACTCGCGAGTGGCACAGTAATGGGGCATTTCCATCGGAAGGGCTGCAGGAGGGTTCCAGTAACTTGCCAAATATGTGCCTTCTTTTAAGAAAAAGTGAGTCAAAAATAAAAACGTATTTTATTAGGCTTACTGTATATGCATGCATGGTGTGTGCTATATTTACATACACAAAGTATGCCTTTTTTCAGAATACAGAAATCTCAAGTTTCCCGTGGCCATGTGTAAGAAGGCCATCGAGTCCTTTTTTATTTTGAGTTCTGGGACATGTGCGTTTCCTCAATTTCAAATGGAAAACAAAAAACTAAAAGTCCCAGAATCAAAAGTGTAAAGAATAAATACTGGAATGCCTTCTAACCAATGGCCACAGGAAACATGCGTGCTCAAAATAGTCATATTTTCTTTGCACTATACATAACAGCAAGCTGGATGTTTGTACTCAACAGTTACTATAATATAGCCTTATAGTGAGGTGGAACAGAGGAGACTGTTCACACTTGCAATACTTTGCATTCCTGAAATGTTCATTTCAATGTTAATTTCACCAGCGTGGGACTGGCTCCTTTTGCACTATTCTGCAAAACGTCCTCACTGTGAAATCTTCCTCCTTTGCACTAAGTGGTGGAAAGGTGAGGAGTAAAACATAAGCAAAACCACCTTTATCCCTCACTTTTCCACTCTCCTGGTCTGACCACTCCCTCCTGTCTGGTCATCGGGATCTCTTTGGTACCCCTGCTAATTATCTGCCAGCACTGCCTGTCTCCTTCTCTGTCATTCCATCGATGAAGCGAGTGAAAGTTGCTGTCTTTGCTGCCACCTTCATTCCCACTCCTGGCTTGGATGCCCACACTGACTCTGCCCTTGCAAACCTTCACCTTTCTATCACCAACATTCTGGATATCCCTCCTCCTGTCATGAGGTTCTGCATGAACCCTACCTCCAAACATAAAACCTGGTATGACTCCGACCTAGCATCTCTGAAACGCAAGTGCAGAGTGGCTGAGCGGAAGTGGCGGGCATCAAGCGCATCCTCTGACAGACCAGCCCGTCGCCTGCTCCAAAGGCAATACAGACTCTCCATTTGCTCGAAGAAGAGGGCTCACATCCAAGCCCGTATCTCTGAGGCCACTAACAACTCTGGTGAACGGTTTACAATCTGCAAGGAACTCGCCAATCCTTATGCAGTCTCCTCGTTTCCCCTGCCATCCTTGACGCTCTGTACCTCACTGGCCTCCCATTTCCTTTCCAAACCCAGGACATTCGGTCATCACTCTCCTCTACAACCCTTCCTCCTCAGCTGTCATGCCTCCCTTGATTCCTCTCTCCCCTTCTTCTCTCCTCCTTCTCTCCCATAGCACTGGATGAGGTCTCTAGACTAATGCCCTCTGTGAAAGTATCCTCCAAAAAGGTGCTCCCCTGCTCCACTAGAACTGTCAAGGACAACATTGCCTCCCTTGTGCCTTCTCTGGCTGATTTCTGTAACCACTCCTTTGCCACTGGCTACTCCCCGCAAACCCTCAAGCACTCCCTTGTGCATCCCCTCCTTAAAAAGCCCTCTTCTGATCCCTCCTGCCCTGCTAACCATCGCCCTATCTCCATTATCCCCATCCTGGCCAAACTCCAGGAGAAGCTTGCCATCTCCCAACTGACATAACACACCAAATCTGTTGGCAGGCTCCACGACCACCAGTCTGTCTTCAGAGCTGGCACAGGCACGGAAAATGCTCTACTGAACACCCGTGACAACCTGCTCTCTAATCTTGACTCTAACTCGCCTTCCGTTCCAATCCTCCTGGATCTTTTCTCCGCCTTCGATACAGTCAAATGCCAACCTCATTAATCGGCTCTGTGACAGCCTAGGCATCACAAACCTGGTACTGGACTGGCTGACAACCTTCCTCTCCAACCGACCTTCCCAAGTTTAACTGGGCCCTTTTCTCTCCCCATCACTCTCCACCTACGGCATCCCTCAAGGCTCTATCCTCTCACAGTGGCTTTTCAACCTCTACCTTGCTCCCTTGGCGCACTTGATCTCTTCCTTCTTTCCTCACTTTCAGTGTCATGCTGATGACAAGCAGCTCTCCTTCAACTTTCCCTCCACTTCCTCCTCTCTCATCCCTGACTATCTGAGTACCATTCAGTCATGCTGCACTGCCAATGATCTCTGCATTAATGCCAGTAAGACTGAGATCCTTTTCATTGGGACCCCAGCTTCCTCCTTCCTTCCCTCCCTCTGTCCTTCCTCTATGGGTCCCTTCCCCTCACCCTCTTTTGAGGCAAAAAACCTTGGTGTCATCTTTGATTCCTCTCTCTCTCTCCTTTTGACCTCACGTCATGGACCTTGCCAAGAGGCTCACTATCAGCTGCACGTCCTGAGAGGTATTCTCACTTTCCTCACCTTCCCCAGAAACTCAATGGGGGTAATTACGAGTATGGCGGTAGGGGGTTAACGGCACTGGTAACGATGCCGGTGCCGTTAACCCCCTACCGCCGCATTCCAAGGTCCCTTAGCGGGTCCCACTAGGGCCGGCTGGTTTTTATTAGCTCCTTCCCCTTTCCCATTGAGCCTTATGGGGACTTGACTGGGAATGGGGATTTACCGGGTCCTCCAAGGTTGGAATGACCTGGTAAGTCCCCAGTCCGACTACCCGGACACGGGTTTGGAGGCAGCCATGGTGCTAACAGCACCATGGCTACCTCCTACCTCGAAATGACCCCCAATGTCTCCAAAGCTCTGGTCCTCTCTAGGCTTGACTACTGTAACAGAATCTTACTCAATCTTCCTTCATCCTCGCTTTGTCCCCTTCAACTAATCCAGAATAGGACTACAAGACTTATTCTTGGCCTCAAGCCCAGGGACCGCATCTCTACAGCCCTAATTTCTCTCCACTGGCTCCCGGTTGCTGCTAGGATCAAATTCCAAGACCCTCGGCATCATCCACAAGGCTTTCTGGGTCCTAGGACCCTACTACATCCAACTCTCTCTCCCTAAATACCACCCTGCTAGAGCCCTTCGGATTGCTAGCTCCAACGAATCAGAAGCTTCTCTAAGCAAAGAGTGGGGGTAGAGGTCTCTCCTCTGCAGGAGCCACACTCTGGAACTGTCTCCCTGCCCCTCTCAGGTTTGAGCCAGATCTCCTTAAGTTCCAGAAGCTCCTCAAGTCCCTCCTTTTCTCCTCTTCCTTCGCTCTCCCCCTCCCCTGTCAACAACTTCTTATGCCTCAGTGACTGGCTGCATGGTTCTCTCTGAGTACTATAGGGCCAAAGCCCACCTGCCCATTCCACCGCCCGCCATTTTCCCAGCACTTTCCTGCATTCCCTGGAACTTGCCCTTCGCCCATCCACCCTTTTCCCTTTCCACCTTAGTACTTCATTTTTGCGCTGACCGGCACTTCCTCCCTACCCCTCCTCCCTCACACTTCTTGTTCTCCACTTGCAAGATCCGAATGTCACAAGGCCTAGTAGGAACATTATTGTATCTTTCTCCTTTGTCCCCCCTTTTTTGTCTTGTGTCACCTTAAAACACCACTTGTTATATAGGCACCTTACAAATATCCAATAAATAAATAATTAAAGTGTAAATGGTGACTGCAAAGTATTCAGTATTTAAAATGGATTCTTATGTATGATCCACCAACCGGGTGTCATTTGAGACGGATTCCAAAGGAATGAATTACATTAATGACAGCATGAAAATTCATGCTCATGTTGATGCACCCACATTTGTACAGTGGAGGTGGGAACATTTTGCCCTCCCTGCTCCACAACTGCTCCATACAAATTTAGCAAAATGAGGGGGGTGGGATAAAAATGACAGTAACACATTTACCACCATACTTTTCTAAGTTGCAACAGAATTAACATAGCCCCATCAGTCGTCCACTCAGGATGCAAGTAATAAAGCTACATGCATTCTCTTTTCACTTAACATAGGTCTATATTGAATTGTATATTTTTAGGTTGCTTTACTATGTGATTTGTGTTCTTTGCGAGCATTCTTTATAAGACAGTATTATTGTAGGTATTCAAAGACAAAACCTAAATATTTGTACCAACTAGAGCTCTGAAGCTTTTGCATCAAGTGGTTAAATTGCAGAGCAGGTTAAAATCTTCGCTTCACTGCTTAATCAAAGTGTGTGATCCTGGGCAAATTATTTACTGTCATTGTACTTTTTTTTCCTGCAAACATTGGGAGTAGATATAATTGATTACTAAAAACCTCCCTTACAATGGAGTAGATCTAATGTTTTAGGAGAAATGATGATGTCACTTTGTGCTTGTCTGCTAGTGGTCTCATGGGCAGGCACCTAGAATTGTGTTATTTTAACACTGGGCCTGTCTATGTCCCATATCGCTTGATTTGGCAGGGTGATATTTAGTCTGACCAGTCAGTCAAGGCACCAATGATTCTACTACAGTGGACTGGCTACAGCAGAACTAGCATTAATTTTCTCCCCTTTATTATTACTATTCTTCTTCTTCTTCTTCTTCTTCTTCTTATTATGGTATTTATTGAGCACAATCCTACGTTCAGGAAGCAAAAAGCACTTTATAATCATATGGGGAAGAACGCAGGAAGAGAAGCAGAGGAAAAGGGAGCAGGAAGCTAACAACAGGGAAGAGTGGGAAATTGGCAACAAGGGATTTAAAGCAACCAGGGGAGGAAAGAGTGATGAGCAGATTACTGAGTCTTGGGTATTTATTTTATTTTTTATATATTCGTTATTTGTTATGCGCACTATACAGCAAAAATTGTGTTTCAAGGCGCATTAAGACAAAGAAGTATTATACTCCCTATTTTTTTTAAAGTTGAGAGTAAAATGATTTTTTAGGAAGTGAAAATGTAAGTCCAATTCCCAAAGTGCATATTTTATAAGTAAGTACAAATATGTTTTAAATGGGAAACGGGAATGATTTCGTAAAAATTATTTATTTGCATCTAGTTAGGCATACACATTAAAAGATACATGTTGTCTTCTTCCGATCATGAGGAATAGCAGTTTCTTCCTGTGGTACTACATGCACTACTGGTCCAAACATATCCATGGAGCTGTGTGAGTGAATGCAGGGGCACATGGTCAGCTGCCTGTTTCCCATTTTTGCTTGGGAGTATTTCTACTCCCTATGTTTATTTTTTGGGAGTATTTGCCTTTTTTTAGGGCGCAAAAGTGTCCGGTACACAGCTTATCTGTAAGGATGGGGAATAGGGATGAGGAAGAGGGTGCAACACAAAAACATTCTTAAAAGGTCTTGAAACATTCAGAACATGCAAGGGATATAGCATAAGAACAGGAGAGAGGGGAAAGTGTAGGCAGAAGGTTAGAAAGGAAGGAGACAAAAATTAATTGTGACTTGGTCATGAGAAGATTTGGAATGCAGAAGTGCTATACATGCAATGGGGGAAGAGGGTGAGAAAGAGAAGTGCAGGCGGGGAAGGTGAGAGGTACATTGCATGCAAAACATGTTGAACACGTTAAATAAGTGCAGGAACAAGCATTGACAATTGCAATAGGAATGACCAAACATGCAATTGGGACGAGCAGGTAGGATTGACTAAAGCCTGCAGAAAGCCTCACCTCATGGAATGAGGGGCTAAATCAGGCAAGCTATGAGGGTAAGGAACACCATTGGAGTGGGGGATCAGTGCAGCAATGGAATGCCTCAGGGGCAGAGGGCTGCATCAGGTAAGCAAAGTACAAGTAGGTATGTTGCAATTTAGGAAAGCCAGACAATCAGCTGCGACAAGACAGTACAAGAGACTGTAGCCTGGAAAAGCCGTGCCTCATGGTCCAAAGGGATACATCAGGCATGCAGAATAAATTGAGCAAGGTGGGTAAGGGTCAGAAGATGCTAGGATAACAGTGGCAGCATGGGGCTGAGTGCAAAGTCAGGGTCAAGTATGCAGTGTCAGAAACCTGATGAAGTCTCACCTGTTAGTCCCGGGGATTTGTAATCCAGGTGGCCAGGACACGGCCATCCCTATTGGATCCAGCTCCTGGGGGTGGACCAGTGCATGACGATCACTTGGTTGGGGTCTTCGGGGAGTGGAAGTGAGACACTGAAGGGTGAGACGCGATATCCCCTTCTTTATGACACCTTTTCCCCATCCAGCCCAGAAGGAGACCTAGAAACTCTAGCCCCTTTTCCAACACAAACACTTTCTCACAGCGTGAACGACAACAGACAATTACCCGAGCCGTTTACCTGACATGTCCCAACACAAGGGATAGGCAGAGTCAAGCAATTGCCAACAACTACACACACCTGACTGCCCTTTTCCCTTCCCCATAGGGATAAAAGATGGAGCATAAGAACACACACTGAGCAAGGCTGAATGCAAGAAGAAGCAGCCATTCCAGGGCGGCAGTTCAAATGGAGGAGAAAGGCAGCAAGATCTGAAAGGACCTTAAGGAGGGATTTACCCTTGCCCTTCTCAAACCAGAACCACAAAGCCTCTGATGAAAGAAACATAAGACCGGTAATCACAGCTGGCAAATGGTATAGCGGATGTCAGCGGTACATGACACCTTCCTGCACTGATAGCCGAGGCAGGGAGTTTTGGTTGCCATCGTAGTACCGTCCTTGACTCCAGTGGCAAAAGAACAGTCAACGAGTTCAGCACAGCCGGTGCGTCGGATAAGCTGAAAGTCGACCGGACCTTGTTAGGCTCAAGGTTGCAGTGGCATCATAAAGAAGATAAGTAGACAAAGGGTCTATGAGAACAAACTTGGTACCAGAGATAGAGTGCTCCGGTGCCACGTGGGTGCACAGTCGAAGGTCTCTCTGGATGGTACCCCTCTCTTGAACAAGGAGGCTACATTGAACATTGTCAGTAACGGAACTACAAGTAGCAAGAGGCCATAAGGAAGACCGTTATAAGGTGTTAAGGTGGTGATACAAGGGTCAAGTCAAATCCCATGTACAATCAAAAGTCCTTAACACATGGCAGAAGTTTTGATATTGTGAAACAGGCGTTTGGACCCGGCTAGGGGGAACCCCGTGCAAACTGTGATTGTTGAGAACCGCACTTGACGTAGGCTAACAGAGCGACCCAGCGAGATGAGATCGCCCTTCGGATGTTTCTGTTTAATTTGACAGTGCTCTGGTTGGTCTGAGCCCGACTACGGGAGGCTGACACTGAGAGAAGAATTGGAGCCCGGCTGAGGGGATCCAAGGGTGAAAGGTAATCACCCGAAGTAAAGGTTAACAATGAATTAGAGGTGATTATTGCTTTGTCCGGCAGTCCACCCAATAGCTGCCCACATTTTTTGAAAAAATCAAAGGAGGTTGCATTCAGTGGTTTGTGTCCATATAAATAATTATTTCTATAGATGTTATGCCTTGGTATGCTGTATTATGCAATGTTATTTTAAGTCATGCTATGCCAGGGCACAAATTCAGGGTCCATGATTTGTAGCCAGTTACCTGGGACCTTCCTTCTGATGGCTCACTTTCACCTCAAAGACACCCCACCATTGCGGCAGGTTTCCATGGGGTTATGGTGCAACACATCTTGGCATGCACCATGAACTAGTACCAGGAAGTCTTTAGACATTGTCAACTTTTGTGGGAGGGGTGCTTTTTTCTTCTTAAAAGAGATATGTAAGGCCTGCCGGAGGAACAGTGATGGAGGAAGGGGGATTTAAGTGCAGCATTTGCCCCCTTAGATCCTCTCCATTTGTTGCGGTTCACCCCCTCACTTCTTGCTTAGACCCTGACTAGCATTAGCATTTAAGTTACGATCAGGAGGTCTAACTTGTTCTGCAACTAAAATGCATGCAACCCAGGTCATTGGATCCTTTCCCAATCCCCAGGCCCTGTACTTTGATTCGTGGTGGAGCTAGAAGGGAGAAATGACTGGATGTGGCATGTTGTCTCTAAAGTGCTATATTTGTCTTTACCCATTTACTTTGAACCAACCCGTCCAATTTGTGAAGACATCTCTAGTGGGTGCCTATATTTTTTAAACCCCATCCTAAAGGCCACATGTCGCAGGCTCCACCACCTGTACTACTGGTGTGGACTAACTAGAGCCTTAGACGGGATGGTGCAAGGATTCCAGCAACACCACATTGAAGAGGTACATTTTTTTTTAATGTGTGTGTGTGCGTGTGCATGTGCTTGCATGTGTGTGTGTGTGTGTGTTTGGGGACAGGTATTGTAAAGTGGTTTACAGGCCAATGCTGCAATATGTCATAGACACAGTTGACATGTGCTTTACATTGTCAGTGCTAGCAAATATTAAGAAAAGGACACTATCATGAAAGTATTTTACAGTGGCAATACTGGGATGTGTTTCATCAAAGGCAACATGAACACATATTTTAAAGGCATACTAAGTAGACATTGGCACCATGAACATATGCTTCACAGTGGCAGTGCTGGCATGTGTGTTGGGTACCATCATGAAAGTGTCTGACAGTGGCAATACTGGCATATATCTGGTCAGAGGCAGCTTGGAAGAGTGTTTCATATAGCAATGCTAGCATACACCAAAGGTATAGGCCTCCTGAAAAGGAGTTTTCGAATGGCAATGCTGCCATAATTGCTCAATGTCCAGTGTACATTTTGTGATCTGGCATTCAACAATGAGATTTTTTCACAAAATCAATTGTAAATTGTATGGCTTTTAACCAGGTTTTTTATAATCACAAATTTCACTTTAAAGTGCACCATGTTTACCCATTATTTAAATTAACTCCTCAGGGGGAGAAAACCACCTCGAGCCCTCCAACACTGGTTCAGGCTACGCTTGGTCGCTCATGCAATTTCCGAGAAAACATTAACGCATCACCAATGAAAAACTCTACAGCTGCCACTCACCAGGTTTAATTAATAAAAGAAGTGCCCTCTTATTAACCTCATTCCACCTGGTACCAAAAGCTGCTTCAATTACCATCACCACTGCCGAATACCAGCAGCCTCTGCCGGGTTACGACTGTAGGCTGGTTTTCGAGTACTAAACATGGGCAGTGCTAGAAGAACACTCAATATACAAATGAGTATGTGCCCCACTCGTGAAAAACATGTCCCTGAATTAAAATGAAGAGTAGCAGTATACTATTGGAAGGCATACTTCTTCCATTTCCTCTTTGATCATCTTTCAATCTTCTTTCTTTTGTTTTTCATTTCAGTTTAGTTCACCAAATTATCTGGTGAGTAAAAAGAGTGTCAATATTTTCTAATGCAACCCTAATACTGAAGTTATCAATCTAGGTATTTTCTTTTTCATTGTGATGTTCAAACACAATATATATCACTCACAAGCTCTGGCCATATGTGGCTAACCACAGAGGAACCACTGATTACCATGATTTATTAAATATAAAAAAAAAAATTAGAAATCTCTCAGAATCTCCTATGTTAAATTAACAATCCCTTAATAATACAAGTTCCAGCATGCAACGTGTAAAGCTAGGACTGTTTGAAACAACATGCATGATATGTGGCCACTTGACAAATATGCACCTCTTTTAATGTATATACATCTTCCTAAGGAACCTCACAAAAGTAAGAAAAGAATATATAAAGAAATGCAGGCTTAAGAGAAAGGGATTGGGCTTTACAAATGTTAAGCAAGATCTCCATGTTAAAGAAGCATTGGCAGTTCTTCTGCAGTAGCCAGTGTAGCATGTGCAATCACTCCACCGCTCACTCACTATCGATCTCTTTATCATTATTCCTTTTCTGTGACTAACACTTACCAAATGAAAATGTTTAACAGTGGTATACATTGGTCAGGTGAGCATTATGATCATCTCTGGGCACAAGCAGCAGAAAAAGTATTTATAATGGCATATATAGTTGAGGCAAACCTCATGATGGCCTTGGGCACAAGCTGCATGGAAATGTTTTACAGCGGCAGTGCTGGCATATGTTGTTTAGGTGTGAATCTGAATTTCCTTTGAGCACACCTAACTGAAAAGAGGCCCTGTGCTGGCATGTAACCGTAGGATGGTCTTTTTTGCACAGGCAACATTAAATTGTTTTACAGTGGCAATGCCTGCATGTATGTATAATTTGGACAGGACTTTGAATTTTCTTTGGGTACACCTAACTTAAAAGGGGGCAGTGCTGGTGTATATTGGTAAGGAAACTTCCACACGTAACAGGTTTCTACAGCCTTTAAACTACTAAAGGATACAGGTTGTTCTAACACCCAGAAGAAGGCACACTTTAAATAAAGAGACGTAGAAACTGCCTGTGTGTCCAATTTCTTACATTATTGACTACATTTGTTTTGGAAATGTTATAACAATGTGAGCATTTAAAATGTGTGTCTTTAGCCCTACCCCTAAGAGTTAGAGGCCGTGCCCCCAATTCCATGACCTCAACCCCCTTGGTGTTGCACCTTTCCAAATTGTTGAGGGCCGCCACTGCCAAGTGGACCCACCCAGACTGGTGCTAAGAATCATGATGGAGGTGTTGCATAGGGCACCATACCAGAGGGGATCCTGGGAGTATATGATGAGGGTAACCCTAGGCAAGGGAAGAGAGTGGAAAAGACACTGCACAACCTGACCTCGCTAGTCTCTGAATGCGGCTGACTTGCATATACCTGAAAGTAGAAGCATAGCAGGCATAAAGAACAGAGTGCCATACAAGCCTGGACGTCATTTCACCAAATGCCAGGCGTAGCAGAAGTGACATCACATCACTCTAGACCTCTGATGACATCACAGAAAGTGAATTCATTTGACTCCACCCCGAAATGACATCATGGGAATCGATAGAACATGACCTTTCACCCCTTTAATAAGTCTAGCAATTATTGTATAGAATTCCAGAAAGACAAATTATTTGTTATTCCTATTCTGTCTTATTTAGGGTCACTGCTCAAAGTGTTAAAATTCCAGCCACTCCAGAAACAAAGAGCCACATGGCACTGGCCACAGCCCAGAAGCTTCAATATGAAACATTTTTTTTTTAATCCTTTTTTTACGGGTAGCAAGAGAGACCACATGAGTAGCAAGGGAGACCTCGGGGGTTGCAGGTGCGACCGCCAAATGACGTCCCTGCATACAAGTGGCCAGCAAAGAGCCTGAGCAGCCGAGGCTTGAACATGCAGAGCGCAGCACAACACCACCATGACAGCCAGGCCATACAACGGTTCAGGTGCTGAAAGATGGGCAAATAAGAGGAAGAAAAAGAAAAACAGCACTGCAGAGTAAAAAGCGACCCTGAGCCAATCGAAAACAGGGAACCAAAATGAAGCAAATCAAAAGCCATACAAGACGCTATTTGCTAGAGCAGAGACTCAGACAGAAAGGAGGAGGAAGGCAGATCAAGACACTGCAGAAGAGCGAACAGCAGACCAGATCCCAACCGCCCAGGACGGGCCAAAGGTGACTGCACCATGGGTCGGGGGAGTAGACCCCAGACCCATTGTAGGGTGCGTCTGAGGCCTGTAGTCTGCTGTGTAGTTGTGCTCTTTATTGTGATGTTTACTCTGGCATCATCACAATAATAATTCGATATTTATATAGTGCTTTGATTCAAAGTGCTATACACAGCACATATTAACATACATTATAACCCAATCGAAATTGGTACTCACTTTATAAACCTTGGAAGGCTAAAAGGCCGAGTCGAACCTGCGACCGGCAGATCAAACATAGATTACAGCAACTAGTGCTTAACCCGCTGAGCCATTTTACCATATTAAGTGAAGACAAATAGAACGTGCTGGTAGGCAATGATAAATCCATCTGTTTAGATATACAGCACATACTACACTTTAGAAATGCAAATGGTTCCTCTCCTGGGTTGCAGTCCCGTTCCAACTTTTACAGAACGTGCCCATGGTAAACTGGATGGGTTGTGAACAGTGTTAACTGCGGCATTTTGACTAACTATATTTTCACAATCGTTTCAATACTCGGGTGTAAAGGGAGAACCCTGGTGTTAACGTGAACACAAGAGATGTAACTTCAAAGGGGTCAAGGGGATCTTACTCTAGAGATCTCGTGGAAAACAATGGAAAGTCACCTATGTACGCATGGGCAGCATGCCTGCCAAACTTTCAAGATGGCTGAAGCCTTTGTTGACTTTTCATTGCTAGTGGCTTCATTAACTAGTACATTGTGGACACCCGCAGTGGCTGGGCGTGCTCACGCACTAATGCGTACATATACGCGCACGCGCTTCTGAGCATTGTTTTGACCAGCACAGTCACAAGAACCTTAGCACAGGTGAGAAAAGGGTTGCAGGCTCCACCTGTAAACACTGAGATGTCTTTCCACTGTGGATGGTACAAGTCGGGGCTAAAATCTAGCTCTGGGATTAATCTGACCCAAATTCCAGGCGCGGCTTTTGTTGTGGGCCGAAATAAATGTAATGATGCCCTGTGACACGTTCAGCACTGTAATCCACCAGCTCTGTGAAACAGGAAGACTGCTGCGGCGCAAACCGCCCCGCTTCCACTCTGTGGCTGCGCTGCGCCATTCCCCTCCCCCGAAGCTGCTCGCCCACTGTCTGCTCGGTGCCCACTCGCGTTGTGTAACGTGAGTGGGCGACCTGATGGCAGAACAGCTTCACGGAAAGGAAATGCGGGTTTGCCCGCTCCTTACGGTGCTTCTATTTAAAAAATACTTGTCATATAAATACATATATTTACATGTCATATGTTCTAGCAATAATAGATTTCTAAAGAAAGCTACCCCCTTCCTGCTTCACATCCTGCTATAGCCTTAGTCCTACTTCCTGTTTCCCTTTTCTGTAGCCAAAGAGGTGATGGCAGGAAGGATTAAAATTCATCTTGCTCTAGGCAACCCTCCAGGCCATTGTTCTTCGCCTTACGAAAAGGGCAATACCATATGCAAATCAGGCGTGGTCCCACCCCAAAAGGGTCAGTCCAGCCCAAACTGCTTGGTCACAACCCGTCGACACAAGACCACAAGCCTCTACAGACATATTTCGGCGTCACCAGTGAGGAGTGGCTTGGGTCTCTAGGCCCAGCAGGCACAGCACCCACGTCTGGGCATATCCCTCCCACTCAGGGTGACTAACACAAAACAAAAGAGGTAATGGCTGGAAGCTTAAGAAATTATCTCAACCTCTGGCACTGCGCTGGGAAACCCTCCAGACCATCGTTCTTCACCTGCTAAGTCATACAAAGGGGGAAAGACCATATGCAAATCAGGCTCGGTCCCACCCCTTTTCTAAAGGCCTGATCCATTTCCAATTGCCCTAGTTCAGCAATCCACATGTTTTACTTTCTCCATTAAAGTCTGGTTGCCCTTCTGCTCAAACTAGTGAAATAGCACACCTGCCTGTCATGCTTTGCTTTGACCTCTGACCGCCACTGCAAATGTTCTTCCCACAACCTTGCTTGCCCCTCCTATCCCTTAACACCATTGCCATTACTTCATGCCCCTTGCCACTCTTTTCTTATCCAGGCATTCCGGGCGGTGTCATTCAGTGGCTTCTCTCCTTTCCTACCAGACCCACAAGGACATGGTCTGGCTCTCGTTTTCATCAATTGGCATAGCCCGCTCCTCCTTTACTTGTACTCTAGCGTCTATGCTGATGACATTTTGCAATTCTTTCCTTTGATCTATCGCAGCTTTGCAGGGCTGCCACTCTGCTATTCAACTCTGAGTGTGTGAGGAATTTGACCACCCGCACTGTTGGTGTGCGCCCGCCTTGACTTTTTTGAAATTTTAAATTAAATTGAATGATGGTAGATCAACCTCCAGAAAATGTGTGGGGCTAAACCGCACACATTTTCCTATGCTCTCTGCATGACATACACATAGACCTGTGTACTCTGAGTGGACACAGCCTACAGGCGCCGCCCCCTGTATTTAGTTGGAATATGACAGCCAAGAGTACATCAAGGCATCTCAGAAGGGGAAGGCAAAATCTTTCTCCTGCCATGGCCAGCCTGTTTAAATAACAAAGGTTCCATGGATCCACCCTGCCCTTTGTTAGCTGCTGGTGGCAGCTTTGCATACTAATCAGAGTTAATTCAAACAGTGTCAAGGGCAGTGACCTGTCATGTCTGGGAGTATATTTACAGTAGTCATCCCCGCAGGGGGACCCCATTCAGAAGGTATGAGTATGTGATGTGACAGTGACCAAAATTCTGGTCTCGCCACAGCTTCAAGGGAAACCTGCCGTTTTAATCAGGAACCACAGAGAGCTCAATTAATCAGAGAAACCCCTTGATTTACAACAGACACGAAGATGGGTGGGGCTTAGTATTACATGTTTTCACCCCATTACCTTTTCTGTTGCAAAGCACTCTGGTTATTGCCTCATGCATACAGGAGATTGTTGGTGGGGACCCAGGATTGGTTCATTAAGGTAGGCTTAGCCTACACCAATCATTGTGACCAATTTGGCTTTAAAAGAGGGCTGAGATAAGGGCGTGGCCTGGAGCGCGGACTATGCAGTCGCCTCCTTGATGGCCTCCGTGGGAAGCCCGCTGCATCCCAGCTTGTGAAGGTTCCCAGGCAGCGTTTTCGGACCCAACTCGGTGAGGGGATGTGAGAAGGTCCGGAGCCCCGCCGCTGAGCTGCTGGGACCCGGATTCGCCGAGACAAAGATGATCGGGCCGCCTGCATTTCGCGGCCCCTCCGCCGCGTAATCCAAGATGGCGGACGGGACCCAGCGACGACGGCCGAGACGCGGCCTCGCCATCGGAGCTCCTCCTATGGACCCCTGAGCACTCCGCCGATCCAGCTGACATCCCGGGCGGCGGGAGACGAGGTAGGAGCTTCGGGCCCCGGGCCCCCCTTTGCTTCCCCCTCTGTCCCGGACGCCCCCAGGAGAAGACGACCTTGCAGCCGCCCCAAATACACCGGGGGCGCGCCACACCACGCAGCTGCGGTCCCTCGGCTCTCGCCCTCCGCTGCGCCCCGCCGCCACTTTGGAAGAGGGGCCGGGGCCAGAGAGTTCTCGAGGGCGAGCCTCGGACCAACTCCACCTCCATCAGACTTTGCACCCCTGCAGGAACAGATCTCCTGGCCCATAGCTCCGGATAACGGCGCCACGCTCTACTGCCCTCCTAACGGTGACATAAACCCTCTACTGCCACCATTACCACCAGGAATCC
Source organism: Ambystoma mexicanum (assembly GCF_040938575.1). Taxonomy (NCBI): domain Eukaryota; kingdom Metazoa; phylum Chordata; class Amphibia; order Caudata; family Ambystomatidae; genus Ambystoma; species Ambystoma mexicanum. The sequence continues at coordinate 814,589,073 of NC_090931.1, forward strand.
GGCGGGCACCCGTGGCGATCTGGACCCGCGCCCTCCTCTCTGAAAGCCCAGCCTGAACTGGCGTGCCCCGGCACCTGAGCTGCTCCCGCTCGTCCCTTTGTTTGCTTCCTGGGGCGCCCCAGCCCACGCCCGCCATCCCCCCCGCCCAGCTTGGTACCAGTGAGACCGGGACGACACTTTAATCCTCCTCCTCTTCGCACTAGAAGCCCCTGCGTGCAACCAGGACATCGGAACACTCATTCCAGCCCCCGGAGTGTCTCAGGCTACCCTCAAGCCATCGCCACTTTTGCGTATGAACTGCCTGTGGCCCTGACCCACGCTTGCCAGGCCACACCATGTCTAGGCAACCGAAATCCGCCAAGTCCTCAGACATAGCAACAATGCTAATGTCGTCCGACAAAGCAAAGAAACTGGACACTCTTCCCCCCGCCTCACGAGAATCTCTGGACAACAGGGGACCGCTAGCAACTAAGGAGGACATTCGTGATTTCATGGCTGACATTAAAACCGAATTTCGATCATGTATGTCGGAGCTTACGGCCAAGTTGGAGACTACCGATAAAAGGGTCTCGGAGATAGAACAGAGAGTGGGGGAGATTGAGGATCGAGCCCAGGACCACGCCTCCTCCCTGTCTGAGATTCAGCGCTCCGTGGGGCTTTTGCAGGACAAATGCGAAATCCTAGAGTATAAGCAGGAAAACTTGGAGAACAGAGCCCGGCGCAACAACCTCCGCATCCGAGGGGTTCCTATGTCAGTCCCAGACCAAGAGCTTGCCGGATACGTGGGCCTCTTCTTTCAGTCTCTCCTCCCAGATATGGAGGATTCACTGCTGCTACTGGATCGCACTCACAGACTAAACCCCCGCCGTGGAGTTGAGTCAGACGGCCCTCCTGATGTGATCACCAGGGTGCATTTCTTTACAACAAAGGAAGCCATATCAGCAATAAGTCGCTCTGAGAACGAAATCACCTTCCAAGGGATCCCTCTTCAGATCTACCAAGACCTATCTCCGTTGACCCTCCAGAAAAGGCGAGCCCTTCGCCCACTAACCACCTTCCTTCAATCCCAAAAGGTTCGCTATAAATGGCTCTTTCCTACAGCCTTGCAATTCTCCTATAAGGGTACCATACGCAGGATCAATCATCTAGACGACGCTGGAAGTATATTGCAGCCGGTCCCCGCTAACTCCTCGCCCTCACAGGCCACTGAAGCGGCAACTGACTCGGACCTCATAGCCTCCCCTAGGTCCAAACAAAATACATGGTCGAGGGTTCCGAGATTTAGGAGGAGAAGATAACCTGGAACGACCTTGCAAGGGACCCTTCCGACCCCTATGACCCAACTCAGCGATCCTGGCGCAGCGGAACCAACCGCCACTCTTGTAAACACGGATGGATTTCATCCCCGATGCAGCGGACCCCCCCCCACGGCTCATGCCCAGCTTCAAGGTACATTCCACCTATGAGTCCTTGGAGCAAACCACTCACATTTTCAGCCATGTTGGCTATTCTCTGGTTCACGGCCCCGTTGGCCAGGGGAGGGCCCAACCCCATAATGGGTCCTCTATCCCCAGTTAAAACTTGGACCTCCCGTTGGCGGTCCGAGCAAAAACCCCAGAAGCAGGATAACGGATGGTCACATCTCCCACGACATAATGGCTGATTCCTCAGTGGCTCGCCCCCTCCCACAAGCTTTATCAGCGACCCCAGGTCCCGCTCCGGAACAGCAAACCTGGAAGTTTATCTCTCTAAACGTCAAGGGCCTGAACTCACCGGCTAAACGCAAATCAATTCTACAAAAACTCCAGAATGAGGCCGCCGCCGTGGCCATGCTACAGGAAACTCACCTGCTACCGGCAGACTTCAGCCGCCTACACTCTCGTGACTTTCCAAAACAACTCTTCGCATCCGGCAACTCCAAGCGAGGTGGCACTGCAATCCTGTTCCGGAGGGGGCTGAATCCCCAGATTCTGGACACCATAAGCTGCCCGGAAGGACGCTACATAGCAGTGAAATGCCTACTAGCGGGACAACTGTTCTCCCTGGTCTCCGTATACGCGCCGAACCTGGGCCAAGCACCCTTCCATGATTCGCTAACCACAACTCTTTCGCCCTTTCTGGAGGGCCAGATAGTGATCGGTGGGGACTTTAATGGGGTCCCGGACCCCGTAAAAGACAAATCGCACCCACCCTCCCCCGGAGACTTCACCACGGCCTTAGCCCTCCTGCGCTTGTTCAGGACTTTGGGAGTGGTGGACTCATGGAGAGTGCTCCACCCATCTGAAAAAGACTTCTCCTTCTACTCTTATGTTCACCGGACATTCTCCAGGATAGATCTCCTTCTAATATCCCCACAAATCTTCGCCTTCACTGAAGAGGTGACCATAGGCTCCAGAATCCTATCCGATCACGCCCCGGTCACCTTGGAACTCCGAGTTCAGGGTCCCCCTGATCCCCAGCGACGCAGATGGACACTATACGACCCCATCCTTAATGAGATGCCACTCAGAGACGCTATCGCAACCACGATCGTCAATTTCTTCAAGGAAAACCCTAGCGAAGATACCTCCCTAGCTAACACCAGGGATGCAATGAAGGCAGTGGTACGGGGAGAACTGATTGCCAAAGGGGCAGCCTATCATAGACATAAACAACAAATTCGTCAGGGCCTTGAAGAAGAACTGGAGAAGGCAGAAAAGACCCATAAGGAGAAGGGCTGGACCCCTAAAACGCAGCGAGCTCTCCGAATAGCAAAAAAGAAAATTGAAGCCCACTATGCGGAACATACCGCCCATCAAATGACGAAAGCCAAACAGTTCTATTATGCCAAAAATAATAAAGCAAACAAACTACTGGTGGCTAAACTGGCTAAGATAAGAAGAAACAACACAATCGTGGGCCTACGGGACCAGCAGGGCAAGACGCAATACTCAGATCACGACAAGCTTCGAATTGCATCGGCCCACCTGACCCAGGTAATGGCCGCCCCGCCTCGGAAGGTCGAAGAACAGAGGGAATACCTGCAAAGCGCGGCGCTCCCCCGACTGGAGGATGCAGCCCGGGACTCATTGGAAGCCCCAATCACCGGCGAGGAAGTCGATGAGGCGATAAAATCCCTCAAGTCTCGAGCCCCTGGCCCGGATGGCTACACGACGAAATTTTATAAAACTTTCAAACCCCAACTCCTCCCACCTCTGGTACAGCTGTTTAATTCATTCAGAACCACGGGCACTATAACCCCGTCAATGCAAGAATCAATCACTGTCTTGCTGCCTAAACCTGGCGGCGACCCAAAGAATCCTGCGTCCTACAGACCGATTGCTCTGCTCAATATAGACGCCAACATATACTCCAAAATTCTGGCAACCCGCCTGTCCCGGACCCTACCAGAGATAATTGACGCCGACCAGAGTGGCTTCATCACACACCGTTCTACAGCTGATAATATTCGCAGAGCGTTGAACCTGGTGGAACTTGCCTCCCGAGACTCCCGAGAGCTGGTGCTTCTGGCCCTGGACGCAGTTAAGGCCTTTGACAAAGTGGACTGGAACTTCATGAGGCTTACTCTCGAGGCCTTTGGCTTTGGTCCAGAGTTCTGCGCCATGGCTTTGGCTAACTATTCTGCGCCCAAAACCTTTCTCAGAGTCAATGGCATCCTTTCTCCCCCTATTGGCCTGACCTGCGGAACCAGACAGGGCTGCCCGTTATCGCCACTGCTTTTTGCATTAATCATGGAACCATTCGCCCAACGGATCAGGCGAAACCCGGAAATCAAGGGCTTCCAATCGGACACAACACACCATAAACTGGCCCTATATGCAGACGACGTCTTACTAACCATCACAGAACCTCGCACTTCCTTCCCTCAGGCCCTAGCTGAGATAGAGAGCTATGGAAGGGTCACCGGCTTTGCCATCAACTTCCGGAAATCAGCTGCCATGGGGGTGGCCCTTTCCCGAGAGATTCGAGAGGCTCTGGCCCCGCTATGCCCGATACAATGGTCAATTAAGAGCATCAGCTATCTGGGGGTCCAGATCCCAGCTGACCCGGGGGAAATCTACCGAGCAAACTTTCCCCCACTGTTCACGGAACTCGTGGCGGACTTAAAACGGTGGACGGCGCAAGAAATCTCACTGATGGGCCGTATCACGGCCTGTAAAATGAACTTGCTTCCGAGGTTCCTATATGCTTGCTCTTCGCTCCCAGTACCGATCCCGGCAACGGCCCTTCAAAATCTGCAAAAAGAAATGTCACGGTTCATTTGGAAAGGGAGAAAGCCCAGAATCCCTAGGACCACGATGCTGGGCAATGCTAGACTGGGTGGCCTCGGAGTTCCAGACCTACAGAAATATCAGATGGCGGCCCAACTCGCCTGTATCCGAACATGGCAGATACTTACCAACCGCCCGAGATGGGTGGACCTTGAACAGGCGCAACTGCCGCTCCCGCTACGTTTTCTCCCACATATCAATCCCTCTGAGCGCCGCCAGTGGCAGAACCTCCTGAGGTCCACCAAACACACTGTGGCTGCCTGGGACAAAGCACTGAAACAAAAGAAAATCCCAGTGGGACTCAGCCCCTCCTCACCGGTGTTCCTGAACCCGGCCTTTACACCTGGCTGGGCCACCCGGAACTTCAGATCCTGGATAGCGGGAGGCCTGGTGACCCTGGGGCAACTTTTCGAAGGAGGACAGCCCTGCACCTTTAGGCGATGTAAAGAACTCTTCCAACTTCAGGAGCAGGACAGATTCACGTATATTCAGCTGCGCCACTGGTGCTCCCATCCACAGACCCGCCAAGCTGCCACCCGCCCCCCCACGGCCATTGAACTGACTCTAAATGATCTCCCAACTAGGGGGAGCATCTCCACCTTATACAAACGCCTTCAACCTGACTTCCTAATCTCTAAAACCCGGTATATGGCCCAATGGGAGGCAGACCTGGGCCGCCCAGTCGAGGACCAGCTGTGGGTTGACATTTGGTCGCGGGCTCATACTTCTTCATCTTGCATTACGAACAGGGAAGGCGCCTATAAAATCCTCCTCCGATGGTATTATTCTCCCCTAAGACTACACCATATGAACCCCACGCTCAACCCGAACTGCTGGAGGCAATGCGGCCAAGTAGGGACTCTCTTCCATATGTGGTGGTCATGCCCGAGGGCCCAGGCTTTTTGGGAACAATGCCTAGCAACAATCACAGACATCACTCAGGTGCGACTTCCCCTGGAGCCCGAGCCCATCCTCCTGGGAGCCCCAGTCACCGGAATCTACCCCAGATCTGGCCCTATGGCCAAACTGTTATCCCAATGCCTATTGGCGGGTAGAAACGTAATAGCTCGCACTTGGAAAACAGCAGAAGGACCGTTAATGCCCTTTTGGTGGGTAAAAATCTGGGACATCTGAATTGCAGAGAAGGTGACGGCTGCCGGGGCAGGCCGCCTACATTGCTTCGAAAACATTTGGGGCCCAATCCTAGACTTTGATCGGAATTATCCAGCCCTGACATACAAGCCCCAACTAGCCAGGAGGACTTTACGGGACGATAACTCCCAGCGGCGACAGGAAGAAGAAGAATGTTAAGACACGGGGGAGGGAAGGGGAGAGTAAGCTACTGTGCTTTCTTTATGCCATTTGTCGTGATTGATCATTTTGTATTGCCTAATCCTGCCTGTTTAAAATAAATACTTTAAAAAAAAAAAAAGAGGGCTGAGCCGGTATTTTGGGCAGATCATCTGAAAACACAAGGAGTAATAAGGAGAACTCATTTGGACCCTGGCTGAAAGTACAGTCTGCCTGAAAGCTTCGGCCAGTGAAGGAAGGCCAGGATTTCCGAATTGGGAAGCATGATCCATCCCATAAACATCTCCCAGGGAACAGAGGGAGATACTGAACCCAGAGGACCCTCCAGCAGCTACAGAACTGGTACCCAGCCAACACACAGTGCGCACTGCTAGGCTCTGCAAAAAAGCTTCGTAGGTGGGAAGTGCCAGAGAGTCTCTGAACCAAACCAAGGACAAGTCTGTTGCCTGCAACACTCTCTTCAGCTTTGGGCCGTCCACCTTAAAGGATGACAGAAGCCCAGTGAAGAAGCTAAGAGGAGTGTATCAACAAGCATCAACCAGCGTCCACCTTAAAGGACATTTTTGAGCCAGTTGAGCCCTTCGAGCTGCAACCGTTGACTGTTGTCATGCCAGAGTTGCTAAGACCACCTGACACGCCTCGACCAGTGCTTCAGACCCACCAACCAGCACTGAAACAACAATTCCTGACCCCGAGTCACTGTATACGCCAGCCTGCTGCTGTCTGTCCTGCTCGCCATACTGCATGCCGCCTGATACCCACGGCTGTCTCCCATCTTGAACTTTGTCGCAGGCGCTGCAAAGAACTTTGAAACCGACTCTACACTGTTGGGCACCAAGAACTTCTACAAGCACAAGGTACATTGTGGTTCTGTGCCCCTGGTCCTTCTCCGAAGGCCCCTAATGACATTTTACGACCCATTGCTCCCTTTGTGCTGAAACCAAGTATCCTTGAACTATTGGGATTAATTACTTTACTGACTACCCTCCTGTCAGTATCCAGAGTGCATCCCTTTTCCTTCTTGAAACGGTCTATCTTCTGCATTCCTTTGCAGGGTGGGTTGTATTTTGTAGTGTGCTAGAACTGTCTGTTGAATAACAATAAAGTAGATATTTTTTTTTACAACCTTGACTGGACAGTCCCTTTTATCATTGGGTAATAATTGTATTTTCGCTGTGTTGCAACTAACCAATGATCCACAACCTTGCAGATGTAAGTGTGAGAAACCAGAGGGTGTCTCACCCGCTAGTCCGGCAGGATCTCTTTCTCAGGTGGCCAGGGCAAGGCCATTGCCTTTGGATCCAGACCCTGGGGGTGGACCAGTGCATGGGGATCCCCTGGGTGAGGGATCTTCGGGGAGTGGGGGTGAGGCCACCGATGGTGAGATGTGGTATTTTCCCCTATTTTGTTTATCTAATCCATCCTATTTTTTAGCATACACCGAAGATCCCTAACCCCCCTTTTTACTCAAACACTGGGCCGTGGAAAAGGGTGGCTTAGACTAACAACATTAACTTTCACACATCGTACTGGACTTTTCCCGTTAATCAGGTCAGGCAAAGTCTGGCTCTTAACTCTAAGTGCATACACCTGATACCAATTAGCTCCCCTCACACGAATAAAAGGCACAACCTAGAGACACACTCTGAGCAAGGCGGAACACAAGTACAAACTGAACCTCCGAGACGAAGGCAAACCTACTGGAGCAGAGCAACGGACCAAGTGATGAGAGCATCGGGTCACAAACCCCAGGAGTTCCCCACTGGAGCTTGTTGCTTCCGACAGGCCATGAAAGACATGTGGGGAAGGCCAGATCCCACACCCGAAGGCTGCATTGTGTTTCAAGGACACCAAAAACCCTCTCGGGTTAACGGCAGAGTTGTGGAGGCGAGGCCAAGCATGTGGTACTAACCTTGACTCGTGAATTGGAAATCGTAAAACCATGAAAGAAACGCACAAAGCCATTGAGTTGGCAAGTGAACTGAGAGACCGGTGTGTGTTAAAGTTTGAAGTAACAACATTATATCACAAGTGAAGGCTGCACGCATGTGGAAGAGAAACAGAGAAAGGCAGACCTGTGAATAAACATTGAAGTAAGGACAGCTGTGAGATCAGGGATACTAAGCACCGGAGTGGTCCAGCAAAAGGAAGTAACCCACTCAAAAGTCTCTGTGAAAGGTACATTGTTTGAAGCAATAAAGCGAATTAACAGCAAAAGTGAAGTAAGCAAGATTAACTCTTAAAGAAGGGGAGAGGGAAAGTTAAAACGTGAACTTTGAGTCAAAGTGGTCCGGTGGTGGTCTGTAAAGAAAGCCACGCACATTAGAAAGTCTTTGACATCCGAAAGTGGTCCGAGCCCGACAGAGGGCGACCCGAAGTATAATAAACTTGGGAAATGGAGCCCCATTGCAAGTTTTGTTGAACTTTGTAGTGAGAGGTTTGAGTCCGACATAGGGGGACCTATGTAAACTTTTTGTTAAAACATTTATTGCAAGTCAGGAAAAGAGACTTTAACGGGGAAGGCCACGCTGGCCTTGATCCACATTTTGGAACTGCTCATTGTATCGAAAACCGAGCCAGAGTGTGTCATCCTGCCTTCAGCGACAGCCTTACTCCAAGAGGTCTAACGTGGGGAGGAGAGCTGGTTCAACCACATTTATTCTTTTGATTACTGATTTTTCCTTTGCATATATTTCTCCTCTTTACACTTTTCGTACAAGAGAGAGGGCAGGAATCAGGTTTTGTTAGCAAAGGCCATTTGATTTGACGGACTCCACTAGGACGGTTTTGTTTATCATTTGATGGTCGAGACTACTCCCATCTTAGTTATAAGTAAAATGACGAGTTTCTCCAGCCCCAACAACTTCAATAAAGGTTTTGCAAATTGTATCCATTGTGTTAGTGTCATACTTGTGATACCATGCCTCCCGTACTTAAGCCTGCCGTTCCGTCCATGTTATCAAAATTGGACAAAGAGGTTTATAATTTGCTTGTGTTTCTAATCGGTTTGGATCCCTTCTAGTGTACTAGATGTGTGGAGCTGATTGATGGTTTAGAAACCAATATTCATCGCTGGACCACTGGTGCCCCGGAAGTTGATTAGTGGCAAGCAGTCGGATCTATCTGGAGCCTTGCGCACAGCTTCGTCGTCCAACGATAAAAGTACTGTTGCATGCAACATTTAGACACTGCTAGGTATTTGTAATAATCATCGATCTGACATATAGACAGTGAAAGGCATGAGCAACGATGTCCTGTATGTCCTATGTCAAGAGAAGGAACTTCCCCCCCACAGCACTAAAGTTAAAAAACCTGAGTTGCTGATCAGCCTCCAAGCTTGGGTAGAAGCGAGATCGGTTGGGGAGAAGATGCCAGGGGATGGGCTAGGCCCTGTTTACCCGAACGGAAAACACCTTCTGGAGGGGGAAGTGGAAGATGACGAGGAAGACAGCATGAGCAGTGTTTCTCGCCAACCATCCTGTCCGGGAGCAAACATGGTTTCTCAACACTCCAGAGTGTCAGTGAAGTCAGAGGCTAGTGTGGAATCCCGCAGGTCGCAGGCCTCAGCACAGTCTCTAAGTGGCCTATTAATTGTTCTGGCTGTTAATGAGGTAGCAGTTAGAAAGCTCCTGCTGGAAGAGAGGAGACTATCGCTAGAGGAACAGAAACAGGGGGACAAGGTCACCATATAGCAGGACAGGACCGCCATTGAGCTGTGCAAGCTGGCGCGCTTGAAGAGAAGAAGGAGGCTAACAGATCCACCTCTAGCGAAAGCAGCAATAGTGGCTCAAACCAGAGTGCCCGGGATAAGCCCAGCGGGACAAGGTCACCATATAGCAGGACAGGACCGCCATGTGGACAAGACTATCACAGACCCTAGGGAGCTTGCAAAGACTGCCGACAGGTTTGTGAGTACTTGAGTCCAGAAAAAGGCTCAGGCCAGCTCACCCAAAACCGAAGAGAAATCTTCAGACAAAAAGTAAACAAGGATTGGAAGGACAAAGATCCAACCCAATCCTCTTCAACGTCAGGTCCCTAAAAGAATGAAGGGAAATCCCCAAACTTTAGTTCAGCTGTACACACTGAAAAGAACTGCACAGGCACCCCTAACACTGGAACATTTGCAGTCTCAAAACCCAAATGGTGTTTCATGTGTAAGGAGCTGGGCCATATGAAAGGGGATCCTGCTTGCAAGGGCTTACCCAAGCAAGCCATAGTGAATGTTAGACTTGTGGAAGAGGCCATCATTAGTGTGGGCCTCCTAGAGGAGGACTTTCCATTAGGCCAGGGAGTGGCAGAATGTGGATTGGTTACACTGAGTGGGAACATACTAAACTTTATTTAGAACAAGTGTATTTCAATAGACACAAAACTCCTGCGAACCGAGACACAGCGGCTAGCATCACTGCTGTCACCCGGCAGTGGGTACAGCCAGGCCAGTATATTGATGGGCCTGAATGTGACATCAGTGGGTTTGACGGAAACAGTAAGTGCCCCTTGGTGATAGTAGAGTACAGCTGGCAAGGGGAAATCGCCCAGTGCTGTGTAGCAGTGAAAGACTCCATCCCTATCCCATGACTGTTGGGTAATGATCTTCCTGATCCCGAGATAGTCACAGCGGCTACCTGATTGAGGGCCAAAGAGAGGTTCCATGCATTAATATCTCTGCAAAAATATCGCCATACAAGAATATCGCCATATTTATGCGGCAATAGTAAGCCATGGAACCTGCGGGGGACCATCTTAATGGATAGGGGAACACCCCGCAACCTCCGGTCCCATTAACCCCATAAATTATCTCCACCAATAATATCGCCTATGGCCTTGCCCCAAGACCATAACTATGGCGATATTATTGGTGGGGATCATTTATGAGGTACACACATATATAACAGGTCACAGCTACTACCAAATCATTGGTCAAATCATAAACAAGGGCCACCACCCCTCAGCAGCTAATGGAATCCCCCTTCCTCCCCAGACCCCAGCCCATCCGGGCAGATATCGCTCCAGCCCAACAGGACTGCAAACCATCTAAAACCTGCCATCCGGCCACCCTGGGCGACATGTTTTAGGTAAGGTCTACGGTGCCAGGTCAAACAGCTCACTCAGCCTGAATCTTGGTTCTATGCAATTAGTGAACCAGCATTTCCAACTAACCAAATTGTCCTCCTTTCCTCCTTTTTGACAGTATATAGTATAAATCATGTCTCCAATGCAAACTAAATTACAAATTCCCCTTTTACTGCATAAACTATATAAATCATGTCACTAATGCAAACTAAATGACAATTTAATGTTTGAACTACATGTTAAATGTATCACTGACACACTGTATCACAATTATGCCCAACCTATAACAACGAAGAGGCTGGGGGAAAAAGAACCACCGAGGAGACCTTCAAAATCTAAGCGGTTACTGCTCTGGATCCCGAGGCAAAGAGACTTTCAACCTTTCATCTTAATTATTTAAGAGTTTGAAAGTGATTCTAAGAACAATAATTTCATAAAAAATACATATTTTAATGTTAAATATACACAATTAAAGAGCACCATCCGGTGTTATAATGCACTCATTTGATCTGGTGGAATACACGAATTTCACAATCGCCACTGCGATCGAAATGGACATACCTTGTTAACATATCCAGAATTAATTCTGTTTCTTGGTTATCTAAAGTGTTTTGTGCTGTGCCGATGTGCACCCATGGACATACCTCATTTACACACATTCCACTTCACTTCTCATCCCATTCATACAGTTCTTCTCACACTGTCAATATATGAAAACAAACATATCTTGTGCCCAACATGTTTCTTTCCCACATAAAATCATGTGTTGAGTACTGGGAAATTCTTCAGGGTCTTAAAAACAAAGGTTCATGTCTCTGCAATTAGTGAACCAGCATTTCCAACTAACCAAAATTTCCACCTTTCCTCCTTTTTGACAGTATGTATTATAAATCATGTCTCCAATGCAAACTAAATCACAAATTCCCCTTTTACTGCATATTCTATATAAATCATGTCACCAATGCAAACTAAATGACAATTTTATGTTTGAACTACATGTTAAATCTATCACTGACACACTGTATCACAATTATGCCCTAAATAGTTTTAAATGTACTTAAATCAGCCTTGATAAAGACCCGGAAAGGTCAAAACATGTGTCGGCTGACCACCAATCACCTGAATAAGAATACAAATATGAACAAACCACCACCAACAAGGATATAAAGGGAACAATCATTTTCATGCGCAAGGCACCGGGTACAAAGAAGTTTGAATGCTGACAAAACGGGTGGGCAACACCTCCCCAATCCGTGACCTCACAGCAGACTGGGCTTAAAACACACCCTTAAATCTATGAAGTGGAGCGCAAGTTGATTCTAAACCCTAGTGCCCAAAACACTCCCATTACTAATCTCCTCTTACCTCCAGGAAGAATTATAAGACGGCTCATTACGGGTTTGGCGGCAGCCGTGCCTGTAACACAGGCACGGCTGCCGCCAAACACGTGATTCTACTGGCACCCGCAAATGGGCAATTACCGGGTGATACCGAGTTTGGCGGACTGGGTAATTGCTCATTCGCGGGTGCTAATAAGGGACTACCCATCCCCATCCTGCCCAATCGGGCAGAATGGGAATGGGGAGCTCGGATGCACCGGCACCGTTCATAGCATTGCCGGTGCATCCACGAGTTGTGCTCATGGGTGCCGCACTGCCTGCCAGGTCCGACCTGGCGAGCAGAGAGAGACCTGCAAGCACAACTCGTAGTATGGCCGTACGGTAGCAACGGCGCCGGCAGCACTACTGGCACCGTTGTTACTGTACCTCCATACTTATAATGAGGCCCTTTTTTTATGCAAGCAACAAGTATTTTTTCTGGCCACAATCAGACACTCATTTACAGCCACTGAATGTGCTCTTTTGTCTAAAACGAATTCTAAGCAGCTTTACACGTTATTGTTTGGTCTGGCCACAAAAGGAGGGCCCACAATTAACACAACTAAATGTAATCCCCTGCTTGTCACTGCTTCCAAGCAATTCTACCGTTTTCGTTTCCTCAATATGACAAGAAAAGGCATGTGCATTTGTCATGCTAGGTGGATACACATGAGTCTGTCCTCCCTAGTACTGAGATGACCCAGACACTGAGCATAATCCCATCCTGGATCCTGCATCCTGCATCCAGAGAATTACAATAGTTGTTCTATACTTGTTCTATGCAAGCAGAAGTATTTGTCCTTGCCACACAAGAAGGCACTCTCAGTTGGAGTCACTGAAAGCAGTCTTTCACCACAAAGAATACATGGCATTCTATTCACACCTTTGCGAGAAGCAAGTATCTGCTCTCGCCCAGTGATGGAAATAGAAATGATTAACTGTGGAATCCCACCAGCCAGGGGGGGGGGCAGGGGTGGGGCGATGAGTCGGCCCGCCAGCGGCACGGTTTGAACGTTAGGGGCAGTGGGACGCCTCAGGAGATTTTTCTCAGCCCCATAAATAAACAAATCAACTTTACATTTCGGGAGATTAATTGATAGTTGCACATCTTTTAAATGTACAAAGCTGGATTGAATATTTTCTGCAGAGTGCAATCTTAACAGGAACATTCACACGTGTTCTAAGCAGACTTTCCAGTAGTCTAGTAGTTAAGTCTCTCAACCCTGGTCCTGGTGACCCGAGTTTGATTCCTGGTTTCCGCAACAAACGTATATCAATTACATTAATAGGTGCAAATAGATTTCCAAGATCCTGGGAGACACAAAAAGTGGGCACATTGAGTTACATGCTAGATGTCATCTCTTTTCTGCCACTTTCTCCAAGCAATTCTGTGACGTTGTTCGTAGTCTGGCAAGCAATGGCTAACATGTTTATGTCATGCAGAGAAAGTATTAGTCACAGAGAATGGCCTATCCTATTTTTTAACCTCTCCTTTAACTAAGTCCTATTTTAATTTTCCATTTTAGCCGCAAGTAAATCTTATCAATGTTCTACCTATCACTCAGTTAAAGCCTGTTACCTCAACTGAAGTTCATTTTCTAGTCTCTGCCTACACCAGACAGAGCCTGAAACAAACACGTGTGCCCTCGCATGCACAATTTACATGTTCCGGAAAAGTCTATCTCGGATGAGACAGCAATAAAATAAGTGCTTAATGCGATCATTTAAAAAAAAATCATCCCCCATGCTGACAGCACAAGCTTTTGGCTGTCAAACTTGTCACGTCGTCGTTCCTGCAGACGTGGCACCTGCCTGCTGCGGGAGAGGCACACGCACGCAGCTGCTGGAGTCACCCATTCAGGCTGGCGAGTCCACGCCCCGCGGCAGGGCCTGTTCAGCACCTGGACAGCGCCTTGCATGCCCTCCATCGCATACGTTAACTGCCGTATCCAGCGGAGCAGGTCACAGAAGAATGAAAAAAGGGGAACACTTGTAGCGAAAAAGACATTCCTGTTAACGGCCTCGCGAGCTGCGTTTCCTGAAGTATCTGAGTGACTGTGTGACCTAATCACTGGAGGCACTTGTCGAAAATGACCTGTGAGTTTTTGTAAAAGGTGTCTTTTGACACCATCAGCCTCAGGTACTTGATTCTCCCTCCCCCACTGCCTGTCTTCCCAGTCTCTCCCTCGGCGCTTTTTCACTGGTAGGCAGCTCTCTAGCCCAGTGGTGGGAATGGAAAAAATGTGAAGGGGGATCCCACCAGGGCCGGGGTGGGGGCGGAGTTTGGAGGCGGGGTTTTGAGGAGATGGAGCTCAGAGGTGGTGGAGCTGGCAGTTGAACTTTTCTCAACTGAAATGTTTAAAATAATAGTTTAAAAATTGTGCTATTTCTTTCATGCTGCTTTCTTTCCAGTAAACAACTCTGTCAAAATATAAAAGGTGCTCACCCTTTAAACCCAGAAATCTATAGTGCAATATTCCCTGGAAAACTAAATATCCAAATATGAGACCTGTACTTTGTTGACACTTTTGTGTGGTCTTGTGGGTAAGTGTCAACACTGGGAACAGTATCAATCACAGTAAAACTGCTGTGGTGGAGCCAATGAGTTCAAGCTCCTGCTCCTGGGGTCGGTGTTAACCTGCAACTCACAGGCTGCAACTGCGCTAAGATAGCTCATGGGATTCCTGCACCTATTGTAAACAGGGCTGGAGATAACCCCATGAGTTTTGCCCCCTTTCACCCCTTCCCCCTGCAGCAAATAAAAGGCTCTTTGCATAGAGCTCATTAAAGTATCATACCAGTACTTCAATTTGCATGATAGTGAGCTGGAGGCAATGTGCCCTTTATTTGCTAGCGGGTAAGTGCAGCGGCCGGGCCACACACAATACAAGAACAGCAGGGGGCTCAACTGACAAGAGCACTCAGTGACTGGGTCCCCTGGCGTTCTAGTATTGTGTGTGGCCCAGCGAAGCCTAATTCTTTCATCTGCGCGGTGGCAAAACGTTTCTCCCTGTCCCTCGGTTCACCGAACCAAGGGACATTGAGAAATGTTTTTTCGGTACGTCTAGAGATCTGATGCCGGATCTTGGCTCCGGCAAGAGCCGGCCCATTGGTCAGCGCTGCTCTAGCCATGAGCCCCCAGTCCCAGCTCTCAGCCGCACGTTGTCAGAGGAGGGTAACTGCCCCGGCTCTAGCTTTCTCTTCTCAGTCTGTAGTCGGTACTCGCACAGATGACAACTTTTCACAGTTGCCTCGAGAATCACTTGTGCGTTTCCGACACACCCATCACTTGTGTTCCTAAAATGTGCACATTTTGCTAATTTACATACCACCGACCACTCCAAGGGACCCAAAGCACTGCGAGCCACCCAAATTCAGAGCAGCTGCACCAACAATCACAATCAGAGCACAGGTCACTTTGATCTACCGTTTGTAAAGTCTATAATGTTGTTTTGGCCAAGATAAAGTTGACAGTAACTTAGTTGACCCTGATTTGCCATTAGATGGCCAGGTAGGCACTTATTCGACATATGCAGTAGAGGTCTACAGTGAATTGTGCTTTTGAGTTACCTGGAGCCTGTGATATAGAAATGCAGCAACATGTAATGGATAGGCCACTGGAAGAAAGCAATCAGCACTAGAAAGTAGTGTGGAGTGCACTGCCGTGCCTTGTGATCTTGGGCAGCACTGTGCGCTCTGAGAGTTTGTGTTTAGTAGGAATGTCTTTCTTGACACATTAAATCATCGTTAATGCATGTTAGTGATACAGCAAACACAGTTACCAGGACTTACTAATAACCAATGTGCAAACAATTGTCTGTTCTCTCCCTGAAAGCAGGCTTAGTTTTAGTATTTTGAAAGCTGATCTTAACTTTAAAGGAGCTGCAGCAAGACCTACTTCTAGCCACAGATGCCATTGGTGTTGATTTAAAACTTGAGGGGCTACAGTAGATCTTTTGAAGGTAAGCAGAACCCCCCACACCCAGTGGACAAAAGGCTCACGTTGGATCCAAAATGTCATTATTTAAGTAACGCAATGACTCGCGGGTTTTCAAACACCTTTGAGGCCTTAAAGGTTTGGGACGTTATTGCTGGGCGTACCCACGAGTCGTGGGTCCGTTGGCAGCTATGTACTCGTCGCCCTGTATGTATAATGGGAAACAGCGAGATATTAACGTCAGAATGCCAAAATAGAACCAGGCCTGGACGGGCTACTCACGCCCCACACAAGCGGCTTTGCAGACTCGCATCAAGGCACTTCTTGACTTGTGCACGGCGGGTCAATCATCAGCGGCTTTGAAGGCTACGGTGGCAAGCTTTCAGGGTGCCTTCAGCACGTAGGGGCCTCCGAGCCTGGTAAGGGAGTTCTGTTCAACTGCAGGAGGGTGAATGGAAGCAGCGGTGGACTGGCCTACAGGGAAGTCTGGGCATTTCCTGGTGGATCTCTGCACCCTGGGAATGTTTTTTTCATTTTATTTTTCATTCAAAGAACCAAAGTTTTATTTTGAAAGATTGCCAAATCGGCCCCCCTTGTTTTTACAGCTGTCTCCACATAATGACAGGTTTTCTTTTTTGTTGGAAAACATTTTTTATTTGAAAAGTATAGTACGAGGCAATAAATAACTGAGGATATAACAAAAAAACAAGTGATAATAGATGATCCAATATCAGTGATGAGAAGTCATGGAGGCCAGGTACACTTATGAAATTAATGTGAAACGAACTGATTCTGGGCCTCTTTTCCAAGATCAGACAATTAAGATTTCATGTTGGCCAGCCTGTGCTAATATAGGGCCCCTTTGGATGAAAATCTGGGCCCCTTTGGGCTCCCAGTCCAGTCCTGAAGGAAAGTGTTGGCTGGCCCGGTTAGAGGGCATAGGCAGAGCCACGGCTGGCACGGATGCTTGCTCCTAGTGCGGATCCAAAAAGAATTTCCCAGAAAGTTCCCAGAGGCTGAGAGGTGCCCTGGCAGTCAGCAGGCTGCGCGCATCCTCCCATCTCGCCGCTCAGCCCAAGCAGCCCCAGCTGTATGTAGTTCACACATGTGCTGGAAGAGTTCGGGGAACCTTTTAAAACACCCAGTGGCCCTCATTACGACCTCGGCGGTAGCCATGCCGCTATTGACAGCATGGCTGCCGCCGAAATCGCGTCCGGGTCCACAGAATGAGGAATTACCGGGCCATTCCGAGTACAGGAGGCCCGGTAATTCCTCCCTCCAAGGACCCGGACACGGTCCTTCCACATTCCCATTTCAGACCCCATAGGGCTGAATGGGAATGGGAGAGGGAGCCAACAACGAGCCATTCCGAGTTGGCCCGTTGTTTGCTCCCTCTTCCCCTCGCTGGACTCGGTAAGCCCGCTTGGTTTGACCAGGCGTTACTTCCTGGGTCCCGCGAGGGGACCTCGTAATGAGGCGGTACCTTTTACGGCGCCATTAACCCTGTACCGCCAGGGACGAAATGAGGCCCAGTGAGCTTTTCGCAGCCTTTGTCACCCTTTCTTTCCAAGGCAGGTTGACTGCTCGAGATAGAATGGCGCCCTAGCCAGGAGGAAGGGTGCATGAGGCAGCTGGGCACCTGGCGGGCTGCTCTGGATAATGGCGCCCAGATTCCTGCTCTGTGGCGGAAAGATCCGCACTCGGTGATTCCGGTGCGAAGGGATTTTCCATTGGAGAGGCATAAGGACCACAAGATGCAGGTGTGACTGAAGTAGCATGCAATCAGGGAAACAGCTGCAGCGGGAATCGACAAACATTACTGCAATGTGAAGTGCTACTTCAGGAAGACACTCCTTTTCAAGAGAGGCCCTCCAGCCTGTGCATGAACACTCGGAGGGAAGAGGAGTCAGAGCGGAGACCGCAGCGTGCAGGCATGCTGGGCCTGTCACTTCTCATATCTAGTGAACCAGTTGGACAGTGGGATGGCTTGCACATGGCACATATCGCACGTTGCATTGATGACAAAGGACATTCCAAGTCTAGCCGCCTCAGCATCCCTAAGGTAGCAAGATGAGCGATCAACAAACTCGCAACGCATTGCCTATGAAATGCAACTGAGCAGCTGAAGTTAGCCCTCACCGACATCTAGTAGCACTTCCGTAGATGAAACTGACATTCCTGGAAGAGGGAAGACCAGGACTGACTGCCCATGGTGCGGAGAGAAGGCAAAGGACTGGCTGCCCGTGTTGCCCCCTCATTGATATGGAAGTTCACATGGAAGGCAACGATTTTGAGCTTGCAAGTTGTCTCTTGGAAATATATGGGTGTGCTGAGTATATAAGCACAGACCGCAGTTAGCCATTTACTTAGTTCACAAATTATGCGTCTCAAACTATATCGGGCAAACTTCGAATCCCCCGGGTCTCGGCTTATTCAAAGCTTGTTGCATTGGATCGGTGCGTGTTATAATTTTTATAATTATAATTTTATAATTGGTTATTTATAACACGTTTAATACCTAGAGGTTTCTTATCACAGACCCGGGGATCGAACCTGTGTTGCTCCATGTTGTCTTGTTTCCACGGCGAGCGCACTGCCCCTGAGGTATCCTCGGTTGTTTGCCGAAATACTTGTTCATGATTATCCATGCCCCAAGAGAGTGTTTCCGAAAAGATGGATTTGTTAGTTTGCAGAATCTATACTGTTTTGGTGACACTGTAGATTAGAGATTGGTTTCGTACCAACACAAATCGAATATTGCATTTTGCTGCATGTTCCTCTTCTTCTTGACTCTCACCTGTGGTGTCAATATGGGGAAACGCCCTGAAGCCCTCTGTACGCCGCCCACCCCACACTTAATCACCATGAGG
The DNA here is from genome assembly GCF_040938575.1 of Ambystoma mexicanum. NCBI lineage: Eukaryota > Metazoa > Chordata > Amphibia > Caudata > Ambystomatidae > Ambystoma > Ambystoma mexicanum. The sequence goes on from NC_090931.1 coordinate 814,607,914, forward strand.
TGTCTCCCTCCAACCCTTGTCTGTACCTGGTCACCACAATTTGCCTACAACCCCATTTCCCACTCCCCTCCTCACAAACAGCCTCCTCTCTCATCCTCTTGTCCCAGCCCATTGTTCCACTCTTCCCTGTCCAGCTAGTCCTATGTCTCGCTCGATCGCGTCTTCAGACCGGTGCAGATCCAAAATGGAAAAACAAATTCCTTCGCTAACAGAGCCTTATAACAATATCATATTGTGTTCTTACATAGCACTTCACGCCAGGCCCCTCCACCTTCCCAGTGCACTCATTGCATGTGTTAGTATTACCACATTTGATTGATTGTTTATTTATTATGCACTTATACACAAGTGTTTTATTTTAACGTACACAGTCATTTCCATTCTATTCTTCGTCATGTTCATCGATGAAACCGGCTTAACTTGGTTAGTAAAACTGAATAATCTCTTTCTGTTGCCTGACTTTTGCATTATTTCAAGCATAATATGCTTAAGCGTCCAAGTTACCTTCTTCGCCATCTTCTTGGAAGTTTCATCTTTCAGAGGCATGGCAATGGTCTCATACCCCTTGATGAACGACCGGTAGTACCCGGTGAGACCTAGAAAGGCTCTCACCTGTGATCCTCCCAGGTGTGGCTGAAGACAGCCATGTCTTCTAAATAGGCGACACTGAAGATTTCCAGACCAGACAAAACCTGGTTTACCATCCGCTGAAAAGCGGCAGGGGAATTCTTCAATCCGAAGGGCATCACAGTGAACTGATAATGTTCTTCTGGGGCTGAGAATGCTGACCTCTCTCTCGCTCTGTCAAGCTGACCTGCCAATACCTTGCCGTGAGGTCAAAGTTACTCAGTTACTTAGTAGCGCCAAGCTTGTCAACGAGCTCATCTGCCAGAGGAATGGGGTGAGCATCTGTCTTCTTTACAGAATAGAGTCCCTTGTAGTCCACATAAAAGCAGACGTCAGTCTTCCCACCACTGGTGTTTTTAGGGACCAGTATCACTGGGCTAGCCGAGGGGCTGTGGGATGGCTCTATCACTCATAGGGACATCATCTTGGAAACTTTCTCCTTGATGGTGTCACTGACCTTATCGGACATCTGGTGAATCCTATTCTTCCCCTGCTTAGAGTACATGAACCATTAAGTTAGGAAATCACTTTGTGAGATGCTGGACACGTGGCTCCAAGTATAATGTATCAATAATGAAGAATGAAGGTGATAAACTGGCCTTGCGGACGACCTAAGTTCTGAAAGGTCGAAACACGTGTTGGCAGGTGTTTACCAATCAGAGAGAGAAATTAAATACCGATTTGGAAATGAACATTTGATTGTGACCCCTCACTTGCGAGAATTAGAAGCAATTAGAACTGTCATTCAAAAAGACTTAAGATTGGGAAACGATTGGTTTATCCGCTGCGCATGACCAAGTATTCAATGTCCTTTTGTGATATTTACTTCGTGTCAGGCTCATAAGGGGACCCCGGGTCTGGATTGGAAATCCCTGCACCAAAGACCATCAGTGGCACTGAAACGGAAACAATTTGTAAAGAATGACTGTTTTCTGGTGTATATATAGTAGGTGGTTTGTGCATCAGGGTAGCAGTCCCCCGTCCTTCAGTTCCCCGAGGGTGTACTTAGTTTGTTGAGTTGTGGTAGGGTTTGACATTTTGTTCTTTGTAGGCCAACGTTTATAACAGGATATGGTACATCAACGACGACTTCTAAAGCGCACTGCTACTATTTACACAACTTCATAGTGCTGATGACCGTTTTTGTGTAATCGCTGAATCCTGAACTGTGGTGGGAAGCCCAGTACTGTCAGTAGGGGTGGCATTCTTGCCAGGGGTTCCCGAAACCTAAAGAGCCCTTCCAGTCCCGGTTTGTGAGGGACGTAGCTTCCCAGACCCTTGAAAAACTAATGACGATGCTTACCAGCTGCCAATCCGGCTTTGCTGCCTCGGCGATGCAGGTCTGGTAGATCCAGGCATGGGATTACGATGTCTGTGGGACGCACGCCTTACCACATAGGTGAGGGCTGCTGTGTGTGGACGAGGTGTCGGAGTGCATCTCAGTATCCCACAGTATGGTGAGTGGATATTCTAGCAATGGGGGCGGCGGCTGGGGTAACCTGCGATAGGCAAGTAGGTAGATAAGTAGGTAGATGGATATTGATAGTTGCAGGTGCGAGTCTACTATAAGGGAGCCATGCCCATAGAGACAGATTGACTAATATCTGCTATGATCGGCCACCATCTCTATAGAGAACCCCACCTCCCCCCCACGTCCGCATTGGTTTAGTCCATCATTAATGAAGGGCCCACACATTCGGAATGCTCAATTTTGCTGCCAAAGTGCTTAACCTGCCTGGGGTTTAATTAGGTTTCTCCCTAAGAGGGGCTGCAGCCTTCGCAACGGCTCAAAATAATTAAACTTTCAATTGGAATTAATTTAAACAAGTGTGCCTTGACATCCTGGGACGTTTAAGCTGTTGTAAGTGCCCCAGTGCGGCCACGCGCTGCAAGCGGCATTAGTTCAGCGTGCAGTCATGTGGCATTTCCAAATAGAAGAGCCTCCCCTGTGTTAGAGCTCTCTCTGCAGGCTGATGCTGTCCAGTTAGTGTGAAATGACGAGAGAATCCAATTACAGCGCACATCAAACTAACAAGTGTTCTGTCGGCGACCACAGAGGCGCAGTCCATGGCAGCCCCTTGGTACTGTTTTGCAAACTGGGGCCAAATTACAGATACTGACACTGTGCACCAGTGCAAGTAAAGAATATCACTGGATTAGCACTAGGGCAAAGTTTGCTTTAGTTAAAAGCATTTGCACCGTGGCAAGTGCAATTTTACATGGTATAAAAATTAGGGCAAACATTGCCCTAGTGCAAGAAGCATGCATTTTCAATGCATTTTTTGCACCAGTGCACATTTTGCCCTAGTGCAAAAATGCATTAGAAGTGCATGTATTTTGCACCGTGGCAATTTTTGCCCTTGTGCTTACACCATGAAAAATGACACTTGCAAATGTTTTCCAATATGGCCCAATGTTTTTGCACTACGGCACACTTTGCAACTTTGCACTTGGCACCGGTGCAACGTTTCAGTAACATGGCCCCAGGTGATCGAACATGAAACGCATGTCTGCCACTGCAGTCCGGAATTATTATACCCCCTGCCCATAGGACCCCTGGCATGATTCTGATCTTGCACATGGCTGGGCATTGCAGTTGTATACATACCCAAAGTGCTGTGCCAGTCACAGCATAGCAAGCACATCAATTATGACAGCAGCTTGAACATCTGCGCAAGATGTATTTTCCGAGAGGATACGCACCATGTACATTATTCCACTCCACAGTCGGTAAATAGCGAAAATCGCGCGGATATAGAGCTTAAAATATAAACAGTGACATGGTGCCTTTGCAACACAGACCTCTAGCTACTCATTGTAGCTATTATTTTGGTTAGTCACTGCCAGCAGCAGGGGCCTCTAATTTGTGCAACATGTGAATACAAAATTCAGTGGGTGCGGATAATAGGGTCGGAAAATTCAATGCGCAAAACTGTTTCCAAGCCGAAAGGCAAGGTTCACGCAAGCAACTCCTTTCTCTGCAAAAAGCCAGACATTCCAATGTACTGCCTGTCCAGCAAACTATAATATTAAGACTTACACTACACGACTTTTCATACAGTACACAACAACATTGTCTATTTCAACACCCACACCAGAATCGGGCCCTCAGCCTGCACATTTACCGGGCACACCACGAGGCCACAACTGCTGTGCATGTGTTGCTGTTTGCGGCATTGCCAGTGGGCGGGCATGTCCTCCATTCAGCACGGAGAACGGCTAATGTGGTGAATTCTCCTCCCTTCCTAGCTTCATGGTGGTGGGCAGTGTGCCACTGTGGAGGGTGCTGGGACAGTCGCTACCGGATGCTCCGCCCAGTGGGTGGCAGAGGCAGTATCCCGCAGGACCACTACCTTTCCCCACCCCAGGGGTCAAGCCCTAAAACAAAAAGCGGGGGGACTCAATAACACACCAATTCAATGTGGTGTCACCAGAAATTAGCATATCAAGGTGCCCTATGAAAAAAGTGTGGGGATTCCGTCCACTTGCGTTTATCCTCAACTTGAGCCCTGCCCCACCGCCTCAAGGAAAACCAAACTACAATATCCAGAATGCACTTACAATAATGAAGGAGTTTTTCACTCTAGGACCGAGTAATGGACTTTGGATAGGATTCCTGTGAGGGGCTGCATCTCTTAAATCTTACCACCAAAAGACCTACCTTGTTAGAGGCACTGCAAGGTCACTGAACGTACACACCATGGGAGAGAGAAGGACAGGCCACTAGCCCGAGACTGTGAACCCGCACTCTCTGCGAAAAACGCCCATCGAACCGGTGATTGCACCGGCCAAACCGAGCAGAGAACACATGCTTGCGCGCGGAGGCCCCTTTCCAAAGACCCAAGATACGAAACTGCAGGGGAACGCAGTTCGTCCAGGTGCACAATTCAAAATAGTGTTGACCCCCCACCGCATGTCAACTTCACAAGCTCCTGTCACGACTGCCAGAACTCCTCGCATGGGTATCCTGTACCCTGGAGCACTGTTGATGCCTACTGGGTCCAGTTGCCTCAATCGCTGTCTGGTATGTTTCTCCTCCATGGCAAACAAACCTGCAGGCAACAAAAATGTACAGTGCTCGTAAACCCACTCCGAAGTACAACCAGAACCTGGAGCCAACATGGCATCCTCAACGCATGAAGCGCAAAAACCGTCACGCGCGGCACGCCTGAGGAACAACTGGCAAAAGAAGCTGCCACCCAACCATCTGAGACAATGGCAAAAGTGTCCCAGCTCAGGCAATGCAGGGGGTGAAGGGGCAGTGCGTACAACAGATCAGTGATCATGTGGCGCTCGAGTGGCACACGAATGGCACACCTGAGGTACACCAAGGGAATGAGGCTTATGAGGCCTGAGGCCAGCACACAAGAGATTTCACAAGAGCAGATGCAGTGTGGCTGTGAATACATGCGCATACATGGAGTCAAATCTCCATTGAAGACATTTACAAAGATCAGAGGACAGGTTCATGACTAACATGCAGCAAAGGATATACACTCTCCATGGTCATGTGCACACCTAATCATGCCAGGGGGCGAGTGGCTTGTATGACAGTCTAGGAGCTTGGAACTTGAAATGTACACCGCTGAACCTTCCAAACATGTGTGAAGGTTTTTACCCCGGGTTGTAGTACAAGAAGATGACGGTGTGCAGATCTTTACGGGGGGGGGGCGCGGGGGCCCTCTGGCTTCATTGATCCCAAGTGGAAGCTGAGCATTTCGTCATTCTCTAAATGGACTTTCACTTGAAAACCTGGCCAAAGACAGACACCTCTCAGAAATACTTAACACACAAAGGCACATTTGTCAAAGATTAACCGGTGCCTGGGAAAATCATGGTTAAAATGAGGGAAAAGATGAAAAGATTCCACTGTAAGGCGCATTTAACATAAAAAATCAAGTTCCAAACGATTAACTGGAAAACACGGACCGCCTTCTCTTGTTTCAATGTTACATGTTTTAACTCTTTGTAAAATCGGCTATAATTCTTCAACACAAGAGCTGCAGAGATGCTTATGGAGCCAATTAACCTAACAATTCTGAACATGTTATTGCCAGCTGAGGCTACAGTTCTCGAACAGGGACAGATGAAGCGGATTTTCATCCCACAAACAGTGATGCTCTTTGTTCAGATGCACACCTGGTTAGTTTGGGCTATTAAGTGGTAAGCCAAAACTATTGCATTAGAGTATACCTCGGCAGAAATGGCATATGAGGAGGGGCACAAAGCGTGTAGGCGTTTGGCTATTCACTCACCCATTGACTTCCCATGGCCATTCAAAGCCCTATGGCCATTCCCACCCACTTCCTGCCTCTACCCACCCAAAACACATCCTCCTGGAATTTCTTTGAGATAGGCTTAAGAAGCCTTACCATCAAACGTTGTGCTCAAAGTGCCTACCAGTGTTTTAAAGCGGTCTTCTGAAAGTTAATGACTTAATTGGAGCTGTAAACTGGCTACTGGTGCAATAAAAATGTCTTAACCACGCCTGCCTTCAGCCACTCGATTTATAAGCACTATGGACCTGATTCACAGAAGCATTTTATAACGGTGGAATCCCGCTGGAAAACGCTCTGTGAATCCGGCCCTATGCGTGTCCTTCAATGAAGTCCTGTTAAAAACAAGCATTGGCAAAGACAATAGTTGTGGCTTGTGTATAAGTATTGGGCATTTGCTAGGCACTTCTTTTACATTCCCAGGTACTCGCACCATTTTACAGCTGCTTCCATCAATTGCCAGTTAATACCACTACGACAGTACCTGGCAAATGCTTTCTCCGTTTGAGCGTGGCCAGCGTCACAGTGCCTTGACTTGCTGCAGACCTTATGCCTCAGCAGCACCAGGATCAAACATCGTCGATCTCAACTTCAAAGCATCCATACGAGGAGCCTCCTATTCTGTAAGAATAGAGCTCCTCTGTTAAAATTACAGCGCCCCAAGCGTGTTTGCTTAATAAGTACTCGTGCATTGGAGCCCCAGCTACATGACCATGCCCTGAAAAAAAGATGGCAGAGGACTAAACCGCCTCCCCTATAGAGGGAGTTACCGAAGGAACACCTTTAAGGGAGACTTATTCCAGGCCCTAGAAGAAGGCTATTCTACCTATATCGCACTTTTGGTGCCCTTGCTGTCCCAGACGAAATACAGTTTCCTGATTGATATGTAGACATAGACCTACTGTTAGATCACCCTCTTGCCTGGCACTGCAACTTTATTATTTGTTTCTAGTTGCCTTATTGTGACAACTATCAGTGTGTAACTAAGATATGCACAATCACTAGTCACTGGAGGTGAAGGTTACATACAAATATCACTGCACCATTGTGTTTGTGTTCTGTACAAATGTTTGATTGTGTTACCTGCAGTAATATCAATTCAAAGTCACCAAGATTGGAAACAGCATTTCTCTCTTGACTAAGGTGCGAAAAACCTTGGGTATTCCAATAGACAATGCTAAAAACCTGGTCTGGTGTAGTGGGCTTTCATATAGTTCACTGGAAAATCCTCAGGAACCCAGGACCAATCACGAGCAGTGGAAGTACTCAGGAATTAAGTAATTGAGGAGACTCTTCGCAACACAGTGGCACACCCTGGGCATGTAATCGATAAAGAGCTTGCATGGGTTTGCTGGTTGGCTCTGTATGGCCTCAAGTCAATGCTTCTTTGACAAAAACCGTCAACATAAGCCAACAGATGATTTATTACCAAGTTAGAAGGGATGTCTATTACGGCGGCATGCATTCTATCTTCCGAGATGAAGAACACTCTGAAGATATCTTTGATTGAGATGATTCTTAAGGCTGAGATAGCATGCAGTAAAATCAAAATCGTCCTCCGATTCATAATTAGACGGTCTTCGCCAGCGAAAAGGGCCTCTATAATAAACGATCACATCTCACATCCTCCTCTTTGAAGTCAGTGGGGGCTTGTTGATGTGGCCTTGTTAAGTGGCTTCGAGAGTTTACCCTGCAATCAGGTCTTGTCAAAATGTTGCTCCTAGTAGGGACACCTAGCGGATCTCCACATTGAATCATCGCATGCTTAGGTAATTACGATGGTCCAGAATTCGTACCCGGCAATTCAGATGTGGAAGTGTCAAAAACCGGTGAGTCAGTCGTTATTGTGATCATGTTTGCCTGCAGGGAATTTTCTAAACCATTCACTGAGGAGTGGTCTCTGTGGTTTTGCACCAAAGGCCTCATAAAAGGCTCCATCTGCCAAGCCACTTATTTTACTGGTTGAGCTTGCATTTGATTATTTCTACTTAATAATACTGCCGGGTTACAAGCTTTCAAAGATTGCGAAAAGATTGATGCCAAAATCTGTTTACTCGTGGAGGCCGTCGGTACTTCATTTAAGGCAGGTCTCTTCATGTTTTCCTCTTCGTTCCTAGGCCGAGTTAAAATATGCAGACATTTTAAAGATGAGCTATTCTTAGCCTTTTTTCCCTTAGCGTTACTCGGTTTCTGCATTTGTTTAACCAGTCGCCTTTTCCTTTTTCCCATTTGTAACATTATTTTTGAATTTAAGTTGGTCATTCAAATATTACTGTGTGAGCTCATCTCCATCTAGCACACAAGGGAGTCTTGCCAAACTCCTCCAATGTGGATTGCAACCAGGTTGTATCACCCGCAAAGTTAAGGTCTTCAACTTCTTCGCAATTTATTCTTAAAGAAGTACTTGGGGTGGTAATTAGTCAATTTAATTCAATAGATTACAGTGACGTTAAATAACCCAATTGGGTTTACATTTAATATTTTTAACTGACCAATGAGATGAATTGTGATAGTATTTCCGCTTTTATGTCCGCCAGAGTCCCCAAAACATTGCATTGCTATTTATCACTGCTTTTAACGCAATCAAAGCAAAATCATTATTCCCCAATTCAGTGGTCATTTCTAATAATATGCCCGAAGGGACATGAACCTCACTCTTCAGTAGCTTTAATACTTTTACCATTGGATTGAGTACAGAGTTCAGGGCCAACAGAGTAGACTCACAGAAGCCTCCAGTCATCCAGCCCATGAATTTAGTTGATCCGTTCTTGTTCATCCAAAGTCTCATTGGTTGGGGACAACGCGTTCATAGTTACGTCGTCCACCGGAGCCTGCTGTATGACATTTGGTCCAATAGATGGTCACTTGAGACTGCTACAGTAGCAGCCGAGTCCACATGCAAATGTCCCAGGCTATGACTTTGGGAATTCTGAAAAAAGTCAGTAATCTTCCTCTTAATCGTCGTAGACGATACCCTAAAGTCATTCACAACTGTGGGGAGAACACTGTTATTTACAAGGTCTGCTGCTGAACTGTCTGCGGGATTAAGCAAGCCTTCTCTAAACTGCGCTTGAGTGGATAGCGACTGGGGCCGATTACATGGGTGCCGAGTATGCGGGTGTTCTGAGGCCCGGGCACCTCCCGGCAGAATGAAGTCGGGGCTGAGTCCCCCTGGGTCGGAGAGAAGAGACGCAGTATGGATGGCCCTATGTTCCATCCATACTGTGTCTCTGGTGAAAGCCGGGTAAAAAACGATGCTTAAAAATAGAGAGAATGATGCAAAGCAAGAGGCGCTTGTTTTCCAGCTGTCCCTCAATTTCTAACAATCGTTTCGGTTTGGGTGTACTTCTACATCTGTGCACCCGGTTGCATGGATGTAGAGGTACGCCCAACCCAAAACGATTTTTAGAAATGGAGGCACAGATGCAAAGCAAGTCTGTCCCTCATGTATTTGTACATCTGTACACCCCTCTTGGCAACAGAGCTTCTATAATTGTAATACTATGCTTTTGTTGAGGCAATGCTAGTTTAGTTTAGTGGCGCTGCTATACTTTTGATGGGTCAACATCAGCACTTCTCAGTTGAGCTGCTACACTCTTATTGACAAGGCCTCAGCACTTCTTAGCAGATTTATTTATTTTAATTTTAATTGTTTATTTATAATGCACGTAACACCCAGAGGTTTCTAAGCGCAGACCGAGGGATCGAACCTGTGTTGTGTGGACCGAGGGATCGAACCTGTATTGCTCCATGTCGTCTTGCTTCCAAGGTGAGCACGTTGCCCCTGAGCTATCCTCCCGAGACTCGGAAGATCTGAAGTACATTTAATGATAGAGAACCAGAACTATTGAGCAAGTCTGATATCATCTTCATCATCATCAGAATAACTCAACAGTGTCGTGGTTATACAAGAGCTAATATATTTAAAGGGATGGAATTACTCAGAATGTAGCAGCACCATTCAATAACCGAAAGTGCTTAAGCATAGATAATGTGAAAATACTACACTTCTCACCGTTGGGACAGTACTGCCACTTCTCACAGAGGCTTCTACAACTTTTATGGGGCAGCACTGATCCAGCCTACTGGAGAGCTTCACTTTTAATGGCACTTATCAATAGGACTGCTATACTTCAATATGAAATGACCAACACTACCCCGCAGGGAATTGCATACTCTTGATGCCACCGAAGCAGCACTTCCACCCACCACAGCTGCTTTATTTTTAATGGCACAGTGCGTGTACTTCTCAGCCACTCTGCTTTACATTTAAACATATCAAATTGTCATTTCTCAGCAGGACTGCAACAATATACCATTGTGTTCTGTATGTTGAGTGCTTCTTCACCCACCACCAATGTGGGTTCATGGCACTCTCCCACTATCTAAATAGTAGATCTGGCTACATTCAATTGCAGGCAGGCATGTCCCGAGCTGTCTGCTGTACATAAGCTGCCGCTCAGAATGTTGGAAGCCGTGATGGGGCAAGGGATAGAAGGCTCGAGCCTGTAGGATAGCAGAATCAGCAGGGTCTTAAAACCTGCTTACTCATTCTGGAGTGAGGGGCCATGGGGCAAAATGAGCCTGATCCCACATACAGGGGGTTGCTACCCCTTTATCTCTCCTGAATGAAAGAATGAGCTCTCTCAGAGACAAGTTATCACCCCTGCACACACAATGAATGAATATGTTATGGATCTATAGATCGAGAAAACTGGAGTGAGAATTCAGAGTGTTTTAACAGAAATATAATTGTCTTCCCAGATGGGAGACTGACTCCATTAATATACATGGGGTCACTGAGATAACCAAGAGTGAAACTGTACGTTCAGTTGTGAGATCACCAGCAACAGGTATACTATGCTCCAAGGAGTGAGGTGCCCACTCAATATATCACACTGTTTAAAGGTGTGAGACCCATCCTGAATGCTTGCCCAAAGAGCCTTGGCCAGAGTTTCACACTGAGGAAGTGTGCATGTGATCCGGGGTCTGCAGCCCACACAAACACATGGGATTCCCATGCACCCACTTGCGAGATTTGCACCAAATTAGTGAGATTGTGCTCCAAGGTAGGAGGGACATGCACAGTCTTTGCTCTGAGGTTTGACACACACACAGGATGGGATGGCATTACGTTCTCCCATCCTAGTTGTGTTGCTCTGCCTTTTGAGGGCTAAAACAACCTGGATGATTATAGAGGGGTGGAGTAGGGGCAGTGTTGGCCCATTGGAATGCAACTGGAAGGTTTAAACCTCCTTCTTATTTGACTTTAGTATATGCAGTACATGCTAGGCAATGTTTACTCTGGTTAGCGCCCCCCACCCCTGTCGCACCAAGTTGGCGACTACATGCAAATGCGGTCATATAACCACTGGTGATGTCACTTCCTATATTTGGGCACCCCCCGGGAAATTCATAAATCGGCTCCCCTTGCTGATTAAGGGGTGGTCCCTGCAGCTGCGATTGACTAGCACAGGGTCCCGTTCTTAAAACGCAAATAAAATCTACCTGTATTGTGCAAGGATCGTTGCGTAAACTGGCGCTGCGTAGATTAAACATTTTACAGGGGTAAAAGCACAACGAGAGAGAAATTCCTCACCGAGCAACAGCCCCTCTGTTTTTTGTCCTCTCAGCAAACAGAAGTTGCTGAAATAATCTCAGCTTAAAGTGAGGACCCCGCAGTCCAAAGGCCGACGGCAGACTGCCGACTGCAGTCACTTTCCAGCCACTTCGCAGGAAACGCCGGTTTTCAGCAACAAGGGGAGGGGCCACAGCACAGGTACTTTGAACTTGGGCCAACATAGCACAGCAGGAATGTCTAAATATATTATTAGCGACTATGAGTGTGAAGGCACTGTACCGCTGTAGAGTGAATATGGCCTGTGGTGTGATGAAGGCCGAGAAGGGTAGTGGGGCAGCTTTATCAAAATAGTGGAGAAATGAGCAACCAGAATCAATCTCCAGATGACTCGCTCAGGCTCAGTGCCTCGGCACCTCACACCTCTTCCAATTCCAATTTGTGATATGTACCATTCACAGCCCAACCTGGGCACTGCTAACCGTTACGGCGGTCAGAAGTCAAAGACTTGGCCAAGAAGGCTGGCAAAGTTGGAGCGGCCTAAAACCTAAAACCTCTTCTCGGGAGCTGCCGCCGCTGCGCTCCACAGCCGCTGCTGCTTCACAGCGCCCCACCCTCACAGCACAACCCCCAACAATGCAAAGTGGGTCTGCCTGGTATCTATCACTCACAGCAGAAGTTCTCGTCAATCGCCTCTCCACTGCCGTGGGAAGAGAACTCTAGAGGAAGACCCTCGCACACGTATGGGGTGTCAAACTGCACTGCCTGCACTACGCACTACAGCAGCGACTTCCAACACCAATCGCTATCAGGTTGTCTTTTTATTGGCCACCAGCCCAGGCTCACCCTCCTAGCAAGGATCCCAGGCTCAACAGGCTCTGTTCTCTCCTTCTGGGCCTCTGATTCCTCCCACAATGTGAGATATAGCCTTAAGAAAGCTTGCAGCAGCATGCACTGCTTTGGTTCTGGTCTCAGGCAGTATTTGAAATAAAGCTCACAGAAGGCTTGCATCTCTCACATGCTCCTTGTCCGGGATCAGTAATGGGAGGCGGGCAACTGCATGAAGATTTCTCAAAATAGGCCATTTTATAAGAGAAAATATGATGAAATAATACCTTGCTTGCACTACTCTATAGAGGAATTTCCTACCTAGTCTAGAGACTAAGGGAACATTCTCTAGCATTGGATAAACTGGCCAGAGCTCTAAACAACCAATATACAAAGAAAATGATATAGCAACACAATGTCATAAACAATATAAACACAAGATATTTATGACCTTTTCCTGGCCTGGGTAAACTCCCTTCTCCAGGGTTCAAGGTCACTTCCAAATGTTCAACAAAAAGAAATAAAAGTTCAAACCAGTTCTTGAAACTTCAAAGTCAAAACAAAGTACACCAAAGATACATCCAGCGGTAGCCACCTTTTATCCTGGTATGAAAAGATCCCCTTCCAACTTCCAGGAAGAAGATCAGCACCAATGGTAATCCTGGTCAGGATGATCACTGGTCTCTACTTCTAGGTAAATTGCCACAGTTCAAAGAAAGTGTGATATCCTTCAAATGTCCATAATATGCACCTCTTTACAATCTCTTCTGTTACCACTCTACTGCTGGTATATTTGACAGGATGGTCTGTTACTTCTAGTTCCAACCACCACACTCTTATTGTTGGCACTATGAGAACCGTCACCTTGGGTTCATAGCACAAAACCACTTCAATGTGACTTCTACTGGCAATTTCTATACACCACCGCAGTTCAAGTGTAACTACTACTGCTTCAGTATGTATGACTTTTAGGAAGATTTTACCCAACCACTCAACCTCCTCAGGTAGGCAATGCACTCTTCCATTTAATAGATCTCTTTGGTCGGTATCACTAGCACAGGAACAACCTGATTCTGCTCACAGGATTCTTTCCTTTCTAGCCCCAGCAGTCTGTTGTCCCATATCTTATTTCTTACTTTAGGGTATAACAAGGCTGAAACACATGTATGGGGTTGCTGTTGGTACTCTTGTTCGGAAGGGAATTCCCATAGCATTTTGTTGCTGGACAGCCCATATGGGTGGGACAAAGACTGATATGTAAATGGATATTTCCCAACTGTGAAAGGTACAGTGAGCAAAAAGCGTGTGCTGCAAACTCTCCTCTCAGAACAAGTTATCATGCCATGTTCTTTCTGGAGAGGAGCGCCTGCTACCTTTTTTGAAATATTTGCAAGCAACTTGGGGTTGGTCACCCTGAGTTACCTGTGGGCAACCAGGCGTGGAGTCCCTGCTCACTGTGCTCCACTGATTAGTCCCAACAAGGCTGAAACACGTGTATGGGGTTTCTGTTGGTACTCTTGTTCAGAGAGGAATTGCCATAGCATTTCGGTGCTGGACTGCCCATGTGGGTGGGACAAAGACTGATATGCAAATGGATATTTCCCATCTGTGAAAGGTACAGTGAGCAAAAAGTGTGTGCTGCAACCTCTCATCTCAGAACAGGTTATCATGCCATGTTCCTTCTGGAGAGGAGCGCCTACTACCTTTTTTGAAATATTTGCAAGGAACTTGGGGTTGGTCACCCTGAGTTACCTGGCGGCAACCAGACGTGGACTCCCTGCTCACTGTGCTCAGAGAGGCACAGCTCCACCTCACTGAGGCCCAACAAGTTTGAAACACGTCTATGGGGTTGCAGTTGGTACTCTTGTTCAGAGAGGAATTGCCATAGCATTTCGGTGCTGGACTGCCCATGTGGGCGGGACAAAGACTGATATGCAAATGGTATTTCCCATCTGTGAAAGGTACAGTGAGCAAAAAGTGTGTGCTGCAACCTCTCATCTCAGAACAGTTTATCATGCCATGTTCTTTCTGGAGAGGCGTGCCTACTACCTTTTTTGAAATATTTGCAAGGAACTTGGGGTTGGCCACCCTGAGTTACCTGGGGGCAACCAGACATGGACTCCCTGTTCACTGTGCCTAGAGAGGCACAGCTTCCCCTCACTGATGAGGCCCAACAAGGCTGAAACACGTGTATGGGGTTGCTGTTGGTACTCTTGTTCAGAAGGGAATTGCCATAGCATTTCAGTGCTGGACTTCCCATGTGGGTGGGACAAAGACTGATATGCAAATGGTATTTCCCATCTGTGAAAGGTACAGGGAGCAAAAAGTGTGTGTTGCAAACTCTCATCTCAGAACAGGTTATCATGCCGTGTTCTTTCTGGAGAGAAGTGCCTGCTACCTTTTTTGAAATTACTTTAGGGTTTAGTTTGCAAGCATTGGTTTTCCCCTCCCCAACTTTGCACACAACCATCCACCAGGTATCCACCCAAGTGGTTACCAAATGCTTCTGTGCTTTAAGTAACAATGGGGAACTAGTTTTCTCTGCATCCTAACTGCTAGCAACCTTATAACACAGTTGTTTCTGTAAGGCTTGGCAAAACAAGTTTCACTCTAAAAAGGGGAGGTCTACTGGCTTGGGTAATGCTGGTTCTTCTCCTTAGAGCTGTTAGCCTCTTTACTTTGAAAACTAGTTTGAATGTCAATTCTGGATACAACACAGAGTTCATACTTCACAGGGAAGGCATAATGATGCACACACAGCCTATATTATTGCTGTATCCAAGGTTTAAAGTTGACACACAACCTTGCTTTCCTGTATAATAGAAAATAATTATTGATAGTGATAATTAGGCACACATGAATATCTCAGAGCTTGCAGGTGAAATCCGCTGTCTCCACGCTCCAGTATCCCTTCAATCCTGCCACTTTCCCGTGACGTATCAGCCTGGTGCCTCTTCTCTTCTACTGCTACTCCAGCCAGCCTTCCAGTCCTCGTTTCAGCTCCTACTGCTCCTCCATGCCTGGGCCTTTTATGTCTCCTAGGCTTGCTTAGCAGGCATCAGGTGTGAGCCATTAGGTTCAATTGCCTGATTCCTACAATGGCTGCTAGACTTGATTGCCTGACCACTAAACCTGCAGGCCTGTTTAGTCTTCTTCATCTCAGTCCCGTCCTTTAAGGATTGTGGGACTTGTAGTTTTACAACACAAGTAAGGTTTATTTACTTTCAGTGATCTTTCTAAAGGTAGACATTATTCCCTTAATATTTTTAACAGAGGGGCTGTGAGATTTAACTTTCCCAGAGGTAGATGGTGTAGAGAAGACAACATGTCCATAATCCTTTATCTTGCACCTTTGAGATTGAGGAGGGTGTTTAGTTTGGGACACCAATAAAGGTCTTGCTTTTTATATAATGTGCTCTGAATTTGTTTCACAACTCTACATCTCATAGCAGAGTAAGAGACATTACAATGACAATAAGCCATGACCTCCTTTGGTACAGTGAAAGACGTCTCTCTGACAGAGGAAAAATACTGTGTCTCCTCCCAGGTGGTCCTAACGCAGTACACCACCCCCAGGGTTGGGATCAGGAAGCGTCTGCTTTCCCCTGGCCACCTGGGAGGAGACTTTAGACAGGGTTTCAGTGAGGGATCCATAGGATTCTTCACGGCTTCTTCCCGCTCCAGTACCACCATCCTGATTCCGGCCATTTCCTGTGTTCAACTGGCTCTTATGCAGGGCTTCTGATTATCCTGATCAGCCAATCCTTCATATTGGTCCCTCTCTAGCCCTGTTCTGTGATTGTCCAGGATAGGCTTTGCTCCCGTTTCCCTTCGTTCACTTCAGGTGTCTCCTTTGTGGCCATTAAGTTACCCAGATGCATGGTCCGCCATTTTGAAGTCAGCCAGATGGGATCCTGATGTCATGCATCTCTGTAAAGCAAAGCAGGGCTAGGATGCTGCGTCCTCTTGGGGTTGTAGCTTTGTTTGACCTAAGTGGGAGAGTGATGTTTGAAGGGCAGTGCTAAGCGCTAGTTGGTGTAAAATGCAGGAGAATGATGGTTCGCCGGTAACATCTGTGCTTCAGCTGATCTCCTGAATGTCTCTTTGTCAATCTTTTCTGCTACCTGAGAAGGCCTATGTAGTTTGGCCCGTGGGCAGGGTGTGGGAATGGATCCAAGGTGGGGCTCCTGTGACATTCTTAAAGTGGGCAGTGTTTCCTGAATGGCTCAGTGGAATGGTGTGGCAACGGGTCTCTTGTCCTTCTATCCTCCAAGGTGTGTGTTTTCGATTGTGTGACCCCTACACAGGGGAGTTGCTAGGTCTGGAAAAGACCCGGGGCTAAGCTGATGTCAGAACTGTTGGGACTGGGGGCTAGCTAGTCTTTTGGCTGTAGCTCCTGAGATTCTATCCGGGGCTACAACCAAAAGATCAGGGGCTATAGCCCCCTTAGCCCCCCCCCCCCTAGCAACGCCCCTGCCCCTACACTAATTTGTAAGAGGCCTAAAATAATCAGCATGATAACGTGGTTATATGTCGTGCAGGCGCATAAACCCAACCACCTTATAGTGACACGACTTATTACAAGTCTGAGCAAGCCCACAGTAGTATCGATTGAATCTGAGCGCTACTGGGATTACAAAAAGCCTAATGGAACTCATTTGTCCTCCTTAAAAGTGAAAACAGATTCAGAAAGGCTGCACTCAAATCCCATTAGGAAGCAATGGTGGAACGCGCTAGAGGGCACACTTACCTCCACAAAAGGACATTGAGCTCTTTAAAGAAACTGCCTCAGATGGGCCGTTTATGTTGTATTTTCTTGAAAGAGCACATTTAATCCTGCAACCATATTTCTTTGTAAGCCTCTATTTGAAATGGTGCACGTCTTCGACAACGTTTCAGCATAAGTTTGGCCCTCTGGCACTGCTTCTGAATGCCAGCGTCCAGTAGAGGACTAGGCTATAGGAAAAATAAGGAGAATTCTCCCTCAGCTTGGTGTCTCTGGAAAAGCAGGGGCCGTGTGTGATGCCAGCCTTTCAGGTTCCATCATACTGTGTCCACTCCTGCGGGACCCCTGCAGCAGGGACGTCATTTCACCAAAATGCCTGGGGTAGCCGTAGTGACATCACACGACCCTTGACCTCTGGTGACATCACAGGAAGTGATATCATTTGACCCCACCCCGAAGTGACATCATGGCAAGCGATGGAACATGACCTTTTACCCCACGACAAAACAAGAAGTGGCATCAAATAGCACTGTTTCTGAGTACACTACGAAAAATATGGTTACGATATCACTGTAAAGTGATATCAATTTCACACAAGAATGGATCACCATATGTAGATCACCATATGTATGGTTAATATCAGTGTGTATAGGCTCATATTACCAAATCACTGTGAATGTAAGCAGACGTCCAAGGCCAAACGATAATGATGTGTTATTATATTGCACTTACACTTAAACACTTTATATAGAACAAATATACATACAATATCACCCAACCTGTGTTGGTACTCAGTTATCAAGCTCAGCAGGATGAGAGGCTGAGTTGACCTTGCTGGGAGTCGAACCTGCAACTTGCAGATCACACACACATTGCAGCAGTCAGCGCTCAACCCGCTGAGCTATCTTACCACTATAGCCATCAGAAAACCAGCCACTCCAGAAGCAAAGAGCCACATGCTGCTGGCCACAGCCCATGAGCCTCAATGTAAACAATGTACTCCATGCCCTGCAGTGGGGGCTGGCAAGCATGGGACAGAGGAAACAGATGTGTGGCGGGGCTGTGCTGCCTCTAAGGCGCTGTGCCTGTCAGTGCGCAGGTGGCATCACCACTGTAGTGTGGGGGCCCTTTGATCCTCTGTGCCTCCTCTGGCTCCTGGATTCCACCTTTTCCCCAGGTGCCATGACCGGCAAACGCCAGGTGTGCCGCGTGCCCACAAAACTGGGCCTATTGAGTGCGGCGCTCTGTGCTGTTGCAGCACTGCACCGTGCCGGCAAACTCAACTGGACTACCTGGCACCCTGATTGACTATGCCTATACCCACACGGGGTGCGACGTGATAGCTTATGCCAGTAACCCCTCGGCTCCTACAGAGAATTGCCCCCAACGGCCCCTGGTAGGATTCCTATATATGCACTTTCTTCCTTTTTGGGGATCACACACTTATGGGACCCATGTGAGTGTGCTACTGCCCACCTGTTTCATGTCCGGGCTCATTTCATAATGCGCGCTGTGTGCCCTTGAATACATCTGGCCCCAGGTTGCTCGCACTCTGCTGCCGATTTATATTGGATGGCTCCCTGTGGTGTGGGCGCTGTGTAGTGCCCTTATTGATTATTGTAAATTCACCCTGTGAAGGGCCCTGCGGCGCTTGGTCCAGGTCACCCTAATCTTCATGGAGGAGCATTGCAAGTCCACTGGCTGCACTTGACCTATACTCCCAGCGGTTGGCTCTCCTGTTGGTGAACTGTGCACATTTATGTCTTCATTGCCACACTCGCTTCTCCTACTGGGCACTCATGCCAGCGCTTCTGGGCCCCGCTCCCTCGAATCGAGATCCCCTAGCACCCTTTGTGTTGGTGCTTTTGCGCAGGGGGATTGCCTTTGGTAGACCTTTGTGCTCAAGGACTACAAATGATGAAAGGGGTTGGGAGGAAACGGAGCACCATGAACATGTTTGCTAGGACCTGCCCGAAGGCGCCTGAAATTGCATGCAGCACTACGGCGTCGGAAGAAACCATGGAGTTAAGTGAACCCACAGAAATACAGCGTATGATGGCTTAGCTGCAGGAGGTTTTCTCTGCAGCTCATACTAAGCTAGATGATATTAACGGCAGGATTAGCTCTATCAAGTCAGGACTGGAGAAAACTGGCCTACGATTGACTGAGGCAGAAACCAGAGTGGGAGCAATGGAAGATGTCGCCCTGTGGAAATCCGATGTCGCCTTATTAACTAAGCAAGTCCAAATGGTTACCAGGAAGAATGATGCTGTTGAATCCAGATCGTACCGTAACAATATCTGGATTAACGGGGTTCCGGAGAACAACCGTAACGGCTCCATCCTAACGCTGCTCGCCAATCCCAAACTGTCACCTCAGTTTGTAGCGGAACAGGCCCATCGATCCTTGGCACCTAAATTCTGTCTGTTAATTGCCCTGTTATTAAACTACCAGGACAGGGATGCTATCCTACGTGCTGCCTGTGAAAAGGGAGAGCTTTTCCTCGGCTCCAGTAGGCTGCATATTTACCCGGACTTCTCTGTAGCTGTGCAGCAGGAAAGGAAATCGTTCCTGGCAGTGAGAAGGAGGCTTCACGAGCAGGGCATGAAATACGCAATGCTATACCCTGCCAAGCTGCATATTGAGAGTAGAGGCAAGACATACTTCTTTACACTTCCTGAGGAGGCCACCACATTTCTGGATGAATGCTCTGCTGGGTCGTGATGTTCCTCATTTTGCCTCGAATCTCAGTCACGATATGTTTAGACTCCCATGTCTAGCGTTTTCGGATGAATGTGCTCTTTCTTAGTGTAAACGTCACTGAAGGGTGGATGTGGCAGCATCATGTTCACAGCGATTTTCATTGCGCCATTTCTCCTTCATTGTACCTCAGGAGAAATATTTATGTTTAATACACGTATTTCAATGGTTGATGTAGAGCCTGGGTCACTAGCCGTGCGCTGGCCTCCCCATGCAATGTTACAAAGTGTGTTCTGGTGAGTGTTTGGGGTGATACATCTTCCTTTTTGGGGGGAGGATGAGGGTGGAGGGGTTATGTTGGGGGTTCTGGTTCTGCTGCATACGTTCTATTGATTCACAGACAATGGTTGAGGAGAACCTTGAGAGGTGCTTCTTTGACTGATTTCTCGACAGGTGAGGAGGTACGTTCTGCATGGCAGAGATGGGTGGGTTCACATGCTTGAGCTGAAATGTGCGAGGGCTTGGGAATCCTGTTAAAATGCAAAAGATCATGCTCCACGTTGAACGTCACAAGGCCAAACTCTTGCAGGAGACACATGCCACAGCCACAGGATGCGAGGGGTTTGCTAAAAACTGGGGTAAAAATTGTTTTTACACCACATATTCCATGCAGGTTAGAGGAGTGATGGTTCTACTCCACAACTCTCTACCATCCAAGCATAGGAAAGCCTACATGGATCCCGTGGGGCGATATGTCATGGCTTGTGGCGTGCTGGCCAGGAGGTAGATGATAGTGTTGCATGTGTATGGTCTTAATACGGATGACCCTGCATTCTAAATGGAAATCACGGATTTGTTAGCTCTCTATCCCTGTATACCTATGCTGTGGGGTGGTGATTTCAATACCATTTTGGATGTAGATTTGGACAGGGCTGGTCGGATCTGCAGGACACTTACAAAGGCAGCTCAAATTGTGCGCAAGAGAATGGTTGAGCTGTGCATGGTGGATGCGTGGAGGGCTCTTAAGCCATGTGACCATGCATACTCCTTCTACTCCTCTGTGCATGATTCCTTTTTCTGTATAGACTTGTGGTTTGTCTCAGATGTCCTGCTTAGTGGGGTCACCTGAGCAGACATATTGCCCAGAACATACTCTGACCATTCCCCTGTTCTATTCACTCTTCAACTTGATGGACTCTCTAAACCCTGTATCAATTGATGTTTTAAATCTCAAGCATTGTTAGACGTTGCTTTCAGAACTAAACTCAGTGACCATGTAAAGCTATACCTCGAGACGAATGAAGGGTCAGTGTCCTCGACTGGCATGATGTGGGAGGCTTTCAAGGCCTATATCCGAGGCGTTCCAATATTCACTGAGTTTGGTGTTCTTAAAGCTATTAGACAAGACATTAGGAATTTTGAAGACAACCTCTGCCGCCTGGAACAGCAGTAGTCAGCTCACGCCCCCTCCTCTAACCTCACAGGTTAAAGAGGGGTTCGATAAATTTAGGGACGGTGCAGTGAGAGAACTAAGGTTCCTGAACTCCCCGTTGGCGGCGCAGTGTTATGTGGAGGGTGAACGACTGGACAGATGTCTGGCTTGTGTGGTCCACCAGGTGAGTCGCTACTGCGGTATCCGGCTCATTCAGGACAAATGTGGCAACTTGGTGCACACACTGGCCAACATCAATCAAGTATTTCAAGCCGCCTTTTCAGATTTATATTCAAATAAAGATACTTGCTCACATAGTGACATTAACAGGTGTTTGGAGGATCTCCCATTCACACCGTTATCAGCAGAAGCTAGAGCTCAGCAAGATCCTCCCATGTCTCTTGACAGCATTGCTCGAGCTATTGATGCTTTACCTACCGGGAATGCTCCTGGCCCAGACATCCTTACCAGCAAATTTGACAAACATTTTAAGTCTTCCCTGGTTCCCTATTTTCATAAGGTGTGGATGGAGGCCCTTGAGTCACAAACACTTCCTACCACCATG
This sequence comes from Ambystoma mexicanum, assembly GCF_040938575.1. Lineage (NCBI taxonomy): Eukaryota > Metazoa > Chordata > Amphibia > Caudata > Ambystomatidae > Ambystoma > Ambystoma mexicanum. The sequence goes on from NC_090931.1 coordinate 814,629,646, forward strand.
AGGGAAGTGGTGATCATGGTACTGCTAAAGACCAACAAACCCACCAAAAACTTCAGCTCTTACCGCCCCCTCTCATTGATAAACTCTGCCACTAAGATCTTTTCTAAGATTCTGGCCACTCTCTTGACACCATGCTTCCTTTAATTCACCCTGACCAATCAGGATTTATACCTGGGCATTCCACAATGCTCAATTTATGCCATCTTTCTAACATTCTCGCTCAAATGTATCCAACATCCCAGGCGGTGGCAACCACACTTGACATACAAAAGGCCTTTGATTCGGTCTCGTAGCAATTCATGTATGCTGCTTTGAACAAATGTAATTTTGGCTCCAGTTTTGTATCATGTGTGTGGAACAGCCTCCCTGCCTCTCTCCATCTTGAGTTGGATGTCTTTAAATTCAGGAAACTCCTCAAGACTTTCCTCTTTGCCTCCTCCTCTCTCCCTCCCCCCTGCTAACCACCTCTTTCTGCTCTCTCGCTCTCTCCCTCTACTTCTGCACAGTTCTGCTGACTGTTTGCCTGGTGTATCTTCAGAGCCTCACAGTTCCCAAGCCTCCCTCGCCAGTCTCCTGCACTTGCCTCTGGGCCTTGCACTTGCCGCAGCACTGCTGCACTTCGGTTATGACACATGAGAGTGGTAGCTCGCTGCACCTAACCTTTGGTCTGACGGGACTGGGCGCTCTTGGTCCCTATTGACCCTTCCCCCGACGCTCTTCCTGTTCTGTGAACCTGCATGATCTGAATGTACCACACCCTTAAGATCGTTCGTCTTGTCTTCCTTATGTCTTCCCCTCACATGCATGGTTGCACTTTGAAACACTTGTGTATAAGTTCATAACAAATAAACAATCAATCAATCATTACTTTATGCTTCGTCAATTGCTAGGGTTAGTTAAAACTGAATGCTCTCAACCCCATCTCACATATTCATGGGCCCTCGTTAAGGGTGCCCCTTTTCGACCCTGATATTCGCCTTAATTATAGAACCATTTGCAGACCTTATTAGACATAAACACAGGCACAGACTGACTAGTGAACCCGAAATCATATCCCTTTATGAAGGTGATGAAATACTTTATGTGAGGGACCCTCAGAACCACCTGGCCCGATTATGCGGGACGTTCTTGCTATTGTAGAACTGTCTGGTCTTTGGGTCAATTGTACTAAGTCAGAAATATTCCCCCTGACGGACCTGGTGTCTGAGCCGCACGACTTGCTTGGCTTTTCCTGGTCCCCACTGGAGATGGGATATTTAGGGATTGCAGTAACCAGACATGACACTACCTTGTTTGATCGTAATTACGCTCGAAAAATGCACATCTCATGCTTAAGCTTACGGCTTGGGCACGATTGCCACTGACCATTGCGGGTAAGATACCCTTGCACAAAATGGTAGTCTTCCCAAACTTCTTTATTTTTTCTAAAATATACTGCTGTGGCCTAGAACGAAGTTTTTCACAGATCTGGAAGTCGGCATTACTACTTCTGTATGGCACTCTGGGGCCATTTGCCTCAAACGGGACACAGTGTCTATGCCATTTCCATTTCTGTGAATCAAGCCCTTAGTCTTCATCTAAGCCAGCTTGACAATATTCTGAACTTTATTGTTGACTATGATCTATATGATTAGTACAAATCCAGGATTCATCGAATTTTGTAATTTCAAAACAGACATTTCCTTATATCTACCTCTTTTATGAAGGCTCCACCCAATGCCACTTCTCATCCCCTACATAGCAGACCTTAGACTTGAACCTGTTTATAGATTTGTTGAATTTAAAAAATATTGTTTTAATTAAGGGAGTTGATGCTCATTTTCATGATTGTGTTCGCTCGTGTCACATAAACCCATTGCTAAGAGTGCTCAAGGGAAGAAATTCTCAATCTCATTAGCTATACTGCATTGCTGGAGCCCCCCTTTGTTGCCTCAAGGGGTTGTGTGTATACTACCTGATGTAGTGCATACTGGCTGATGAAAGGCCATTCCTATACTGCGGAATGGGTCATCATAAATATGCTCAAATCTACACTGTTTGACTGGTTTATAGCTATACTGCTATATAGGGGAGGGCTAATGCCTTTAATTTTTGGCGACCATACCTAAATTACTTGATGTAGGACAGTACTCTACCTATATTACCTAGAGGGAAGCGTTCATGCCTATACCACGTGATGCGAGTATATGTCGCATTGATACTGCTTGGTGAGGTCAATTCATACGGTATTGCGTTGTTTGCTCGACACCAGTTTTTTAAAGTAATTTCTGACTAAATAAATACTTCGAAAAAACTCATCAATATATATAGGGATTTAAGGTGTTAAAAGGGGCGGGGTGGGTGTTATGGTAGGTGTTATACTATAGGGAAACGTGGGTTTGGGCGGACCCCCTCCCAAAATCCCCCTGCCATCGTTTTAAAAATTATAATTTGATTCGTTTTCTCGAAGTTATTTTTCGTGGAAAATTACTTTAAAAAAACTGGTGTCGGCAAAGAGACATGGAACCCATCACACATCATAACCAAGGTCATAAAGCAACATTGTTTCACCAGGCAAATCCAGAATCTCTTATCTTTGCCAATGATTATGTTTGAGGGTAGGGTAGTGGGCAGAGAAGCGAGTCTACTGCTTATCCATGAAACAATGTGTAAAGGATGGGGACCAGTTGCTTTTGGGAATGTCCCACATGTCTGGAAAAGTCTAGCCCTAGAAATCTACAATGCATGCTTAGACGCGCCATTGAGCACACTTCTCAAACTCCACCTTCTTTGATGCCTCTGCTGTGCTATACTAATTCCATAGTAATCAATGTATTCATCCAGTGAGGACAACACCCTCACTTGTCCCTGTGAGAGCATACATGTGGACCCTATACTTAGTGATTTAAGTGAGATGGGAAATGAAGAGGGCGGTGCTAAAAGGGAGGGTGGCCTGCGTCCAAGACGTGGCCTAAATTGGTGCAGGTGGCTTAGGCAAGGGTCGCCTGCCCCGAACAATACATCACAAGACCCTGCAAACATGGACTGAGGGTCGGTCAAGATAGTCTAAGGTGGTCTTGTTTGCATTCAGTCTGTATACTCTAAGAAGATCTCTCTCTGGCTCAGTTTGTAAATAACTCACTGTCAGTGAATAAATCACTCCCTCACTCAGTATATAAATAATTCAATCAGTGAGTAAATCACCATCCTACGGTAAATAAATCATCTTGGAAACAGGGGTCAAATATCAGCAATGAGGGTTCCACACTGCCTTTCATAAAATCATTGAGCATTTTGGCAACATATGAATGACCACACATGTTTAGGTTTGCCAAAGAGGTCTTTGATAGTGATTTAAGCATGCAACCCTTTTGAGCACATAATGCACACCGTGCTTGGTGTTCGTTTCCTAGCTAACACTTTCAGTGAAATCTATGGAACATCAAACCCTGTATACTCATTTGGAAAGCCTCAGCTTTCAGGTGTGAGGATTGGGCTGTCCAGGTTGAGTAGAGGTTGACTTCTCATTTCCCTATTCCCGCATTCCTTTCACAGCTTGTAAATCAGTCGCTTTGTCCCTGCAAGTATCAGCTAGAGTCCCCTGGAGTGGCTTATCAATTGAAGGCACGGAGCTACTGCTGTAGCTTCTGGAGACTGTCAGGGTGTGTCCCCTGGCCCACGAAAAGACCTGGCTACGATATACTTAGAGAGCTCTGCTACAGCACAAGTGTTTACCCCTGAAAACGACCATAAGGCTTCCAAAGGAGGTATAGGCATTAGTGTGTATTTAGGAGACGACTGCCAGGTTAGTCACGCCACATCTCACCAAAGATTTTAAGTAGTTTAGCCAAACAGCAGCAACCCCTTTTTGGCGTCGGCTTCGTTATTTGTAAATGTTTGCTTTGCACCAGGACTCAGATGGCATTTTCGAGATCGATCTAATAGAGGCGGGCAGAGTTTTTGCGAGGCGTGAAATTTCCCTAGCGACGGGCTCCCGCGCCCTACTAAGGAGGGCCCCTCGGTGGGGGCCCCCCTTAGTGCCGACTCCCTCAGGAGGCACAGCGGGAATGGGAGTCGGGGCGGGAGCGTGGAGCCAAGCATTTCCCCACCCGGAGGGGCTGGGGGGTGACGTCATCTCGAGCGCGCGGGCCAGCGCGCCTCAGCAAGACATGTTATAAAAAGCCTGGGTAAGTGTAGTTGGGCCTCTCTCTGCCGACTCAGCCAAAGTTGCTTGCTTCCTGTTTTGGTGCTGAGTTTCAAGGGGAAGGAGTTTCCAGTGTTTGAGTAACAAGAGAATACTTGTTCCAGAAGAAGGGTCGTGCAAGCCGTTGGAGTGTAGACGTGGTCGTGCAGCGAATGCAGGTACTTGAGTATTTGGTCAGCTATGGCGTTGTAGGTTCGAAGACGGGCCAGGGTTGATGGTGGGCGCCTAATGCATGTCGGGGCGAAGGGGCACTGCTTCGGAACGGGGCGGGTTGAAGAGGCGACCGCCAGGTACGGGGGAAGCAGTTAGAAAATGGGTCCACGTTGCGGCACGTAGCAGCTTATAGGATCAGGCTGAAGGAATGGTGGGGGGGCTCAGTCAGCACCAATGGCAGGCACTAGGTTTCGGGCCTCGGGAACGGGAGGAATCTAGGGGATGTGTTGATCGGTGTGGGGCAAGAGGTTTGTGAAGGGATCTAAGGGGTGATTGCATTGCTCAGGATAAAGGGGGCCCCGGGGCGGAGGAGGGATGCATGCGGAGGATTGGAGTACATGAGGCACAAGCATGGTACTCACTGAGGAACGAGGCCTGTAAAACATCCCAGCAACCAGGCCGCGGGGAGGGTTGGGTGGGCCGTTGGGCATGGGAACACCCGCGGGGGAAACCGTGCATAAGCAAGGTGGGGGGCGAGGATCGCTTGAGGACGGTGGGTTATGGGCGGAGGGCAATGGCCAAACCATCACAGGGGACAGGCGTGCACGCGATTCAAAGCAGAAGGGGCTGGGGACGGTTTATGTTGTGCGCGGAGAAAAAAAATAAAAAAGGGCCTTAGTGATGCCACAATGATGGAGTGTGGGCCGACGGGTTTGGGTCGTATTGATCACCCACTTTTGTAGCATCAGCACAGTTCCGGACCGTAAGGGTACCATTTGGAGAGGCCGTCGCAGCAAAGGGGCCATCTCGGGAATGGGTGATGGTACCCACACTGACGGTGCCGGCAGCAGGGGGAGGAGGGGTGCCGGCTCCGGTGCTACGGTGCCTGAGGTTACGGAAGACCAATGCAATGAATATTTAGAACATCAGTGTCAGCTCGTGGAGCATCCATGCTCGGGGGTGTTTCAATAGGGCCATTGGGCGCACTTTCGTTTCGCTTGCATTTGGGGCTGTGGACGGGAGGTAAAGGGGGCATCAAGCAACCCCACCAGGCCTGGGGATGGTCCAGAGTGCACAGTAACGAAAAGTGGGAATCTAGGCTTGGGTAAGCCGGGGGGCACAGAGACCCAAAAAGCGATCCAGAGGTGGTGCAAGATGCAGGCAGGGGCGTAGAAAGAGGGGCAAGTTTTGGGTCAGGGTGCGGTAGGTTTCAGTCCGCGGGGAGGAAGAAAGGTACGGGGAATGGGGCCCAAGCGGCCGAGTGAATACAGCATGCGTGTTGGTTTAAAAGTAGGTTGTTGGCTGAAACCCTGTCCCCATATGGTGGTTGGGCAAACAAGATGCGGCTTTCATAGTGCACGTGGCGGTGTGACGTAGGCAAATGTTATGGTCACGGTGGAATATTATATTCGACCTATAACTGCTCGGGGGCAGTTATAGGTCGAATATGGTTTGGGGAATTTCAATGGTGGGGGGGACGTTTAAACGCTTGGATTGCTCCGGGGGAAAGAGGCGGCTCTGCAAGGAGCATTATGGTGTGCATGTGTAGTGGTTACGTAAAAAGAGTGGCTGTAATACTTCGGGGGTTGGGAAGGTGTGTAGTCACCAGCGTAAAATTAAATTATATTTTAATGTGAGGGAGAGTCTTGTTTTCAAATTCTGTAATGCCATTTGTTTTGGGCTTCTGGAAGTGGGGCTACGCTGGGGCGAGGCGGTTGACCCAGGCCCCGGGCCGCATGAAATGCGGGACGATAGAGGGTCTAGGAGTTTAGGCGCGGGGTGGGGTAAAACAGCGTGAAAGCGTAGGGAGGGGCCTCCGAATGGCGCCACAAGAAACAAAAGCCCAGGAAGGGCACGAAACAGCACCTGGGAAGGTGCGAATTGTAACAGCAAGGGGTCAGCGGGGTAACCCGGCCGCCCCCAGGAAGGAACAAAAGACCGGGGGGGTATAAGTAAGCCTGGAAAAGGAGAGGCGGCACAAACCAGGTAAGAGCTCACCTCTCTTGGGTAGGCTCTTGGTACCTGGAGAAGGGGAAGGAAAAACGTTTGCTCTTGCGGGCTCATGCATTTTTCTACCTCTCTAGAAGTTCATACTATCGCGGTGGTTACAACAGTGCCAGAGCAGGAGCGAACCAGAAGTATCAGCGGGGAACGAACAAAGGATACTTTCGCAGTGGTCAAACGGAAGCACGACCAACAGAATTCAGACGAGAAGGATGGCGGAAGGGAGAGCGAAGAGGGCCCGAGAATTCTCAGAATGGGCAAGAAAGGCGGAGAAGGAGTATGGAGCACAATGGGTGCTAGAAGTAATGCAGAAAGAGGAAAGAGCAAAGGCAACAGCACCTCTGCTGTTCATTGAGCACAGCAGCAGCAAAGGAGAAGACGAGGTACCGCAAGGACAGAAAAGGGGAAGAGCAGAGTCGAAGAGATCAGAGGAACGGACAGAGGCACCGACCAAGAGAAAGAAAAAAGATAAAAAGAAAGGTACTGTGAATAATAATGTAGGGAATAAAATAGCAAAAATGTTAAAAAATTGTGTACCGGTTTCGGGTAAGTCGCCCAGAACCAATGCCAAGAAGAGCAGACAGGGGAAGAAAAGCAGGGAAGAGTGGCAGAGGAGTTCATCAGACAAATCAAGCAGTGATGACGAAGAAAGGGATCACCTAAAGGCTTGGGTTAAATGGAGAGGAGTGGTGAGCAAAGAAAGGCAGAGAGGGGTGGGGGGGCAGGGGCAGAACCCAGAGAGGCCCCGGTCCCAGTGCCACAGGGGGCACCAGCTGAGCCCAGGGAAGCCCCGGTCCCGGCACCACAAGGGGCACCAGTAGTCCCGGTGCCGCAAGGAGCACCAATTTTACCGACACCACAAGGTGTACCGGTAGGGCCAAACATAGGGGCAGGGGCCACACCACCGGGGCAGCACCGGCGGTGGCAGCGGCGGAAATTGAGGGGCCACTCATGACGAAATATGGAAGGCCAACCATGGGTAAAGACGCACAGGGCAGGTCAATGAAAGCGATCGCTTGGTACATAAATGACAAAGTAACTGAAAAAATCTGGAGGAAGGAATTGATCGATATATTTACATTGTTAGATTGTCAAAAGAGGGGGATGAATGTGGCCCTGGAGGACATAAAAGAGGATGAAAAAAGCTTACTAAAAAAGGGGCCAGTAGTAAGGAACTTTGACAATTGGATGTCGGCCTTCACCATAATGTCTACAATTATATTACAAAAGTTCCCGGAAGATGGGGTAGCTTTAGTGGCATATCAACAGAGGGTGCTGAAGGTCCACACAGCATTTGGAGGGGATGCATGGCTGGAGTGTGACCATGAGTTCAGAAAGGAGATGGACTGCTTTCCGGATATGGGCTGCGACGAAGAAAACTTTAACCTCTACATTTTTAACGTGCTAAAAGAGAAATGGGATTCCAAGGAGCGGAGCACAGGGGGACAGCAGAGAAAGCAGTACTGGCAGAATGATTACAAAACGGATTATAGATCGAGTGGCAGAAGGTATGAATCCAGCTATGACAGAAATAGAGACCAGAGTTTTCGGAGCAGAAATTACGGGTCACAGAGAGGATGGCAGAGCAGCCTGCCCCCCACAACACAGGGTGGGGGCAGTGGGAGGACGGGGACGGCACGAGCGGAACCAGGTCAATACAGGAGCTTTGAAAAGGGGGTACCATGTAGCTGGGGATGGAAGTGCAAATTCAGCCACAAGTGCGAGAGATGCAAGGGTGACCACAGCAGCTCCAAGTGCACAAGGGCCGCGGCGCCAAGCGGCAGAAGAGATGAGACGCGGAAATAAAAACTGGGGCAGGAAAGGGGCCACGCCGGTAAAAATCGAGAGGATGGAAAGGTGGCTCTGGAAATACCCCGACCAAGAAGCGGCAGAACAGATCAGGCAAGGCTTTAGAGAGGGTTTCAACATCCCGTTTACCGGGCAGGGAGCACATGACATTCCTAGGAATCTAAAATCAGCAAGCGAAAACAGGGAGATAGTGACCAGTAAGATCAGGAAGGAAGTAGAACTAGGGAGGGTAGAGGGTCCGTTCACGGCCCTACCATTTGAAGAATTCTTATGTTCACCACTAGGACTGGTGCCCAAAAAAGAAGAAGGGGAATACAGGTTGATACACCACCTGTCCTACCCCACGGGTGCCTCGGTGAACGACGGCATCGCTCAGAGCGAGGTGACAGTATCATATTCAGACTTCGAGGAGGCGGTGGAACTGGTCAGAAAGGCAGGGGAAGGGGCATGGATGGCAAAAGCAGACATTAAATCGGCGTTTCGCCTGTTGCCAGACAACAGCAGATCACAAAGATGGTTATGCATGCATTGGGAGGGGGAAAACTTCATCGACAAATGCCTTCCGATGGGGTGCACCATCTCATGTGCATATTTCCAGAGGGTAAGTTCATTCTTACAATGGGCAGTAACACAGGAGATGAGGGAGTCCATGATGGTGCATTACCTGGACGATTTCTTATTCGTCGGCACCAAAGGTGCGGATCTATGCAGGGCAACCCTGGACAAATTCATAGAAATAACGAGCGAGTGGGATTTTCCTCTGGCGGAGGAGAAAACGATGGGGCCAACGCAGGTTATCCAATTCCTAGGTATAGAAATTGACTCAAACAAGGGGAGGTGTCGGATCCCGGAGGACAAGGTGACGGAGCTGCTGAAGACAATAAAGGAACTACAAGGAAGAAACAAAGCAACAGTGAGAGAATTGCAAGCGCTGGCAGGTAAACTGAACTTCGCAGGAAGAGTCATACCTCAGGGGAAGGTGTTCCAGAGAAGTATCGAGCTGAAAACGAGAGGTGCTACCAAAGGGCACCACAGGGTCAGGCTAGAGGGAGGAATCAAGAGAGATCTGGGAGTATGGGCAGAATTTCTGAAAAACTTCAAGGGGGCGGTAATATGGCACTCACCGGTGAACGACGAAGGTAAAAGGGTGTTGTTCACTGATGCAGCCGGTGGCTTTGGTTTTGGCGTAATACTGGGGAAAAAATGGTGTGCAGGCAAGTGGCCAAAATCATGGCAAGTGGCGGAATGGACAAAGAACATAACGCTGCTGGAGCTCTTCCTGATATGGGTCGCATTATGCGCATGGAGGGAAGAGCTAGGGAACAAGGAGTTGGCAGTATGGTCAGATAACTTGGCGGTGGTGCACGTGTTAAACAAAGGAAGTGCATCATGCATGATAGTATTAGAATTAATGAGGGCAATCACACTGGAAGGCCTAAAAATGAATACATGCATAAGGGCGAGGCATATTGCTGGGGAAGAAAATGTGGTGGCTGATGCAATCTCTCGCTTTCAGTGGGAGAAATTCAGGGAGCTGAGACCGGACGCCAACAAGGAAAGAACGCCCATGCCACGGAAGTCATGGGTCCCGTTGGAGGCACTAGAAAGGAAAGCACGGTTGGCCTCAAGGTCGACTCAAAAGAAGTGGGAGAAGAACGGAGAAAAGAAAGGGTCATCGACAAGCTGACCAGAAATGCCCTGACATACAAAACGGGTAAGCAGTATTAAAAGCATGTAAAAGATGTGTTGATGGAAACAGGTGTAAAAGAGGTGGAAAAAATGTCAACGGAAAAAAATTGTGAATTTCTTGAAGGGGCATTTGCCAAAGGGAAAAAGAAAAGCTGGGCAGCAGCGCACCTGGCGGTGGTGGCATATACCACAAAAGTGGCGGGCATACCGGACCCGACTGACAGCGCTAAGATAAAATACGCTATGAGGAGATGGGCAAAATTAGAGGGAAAAAAAACAGATAGCAGAAGGCCGGTAAATTTTTGGAAATTGATAATTCTGCAAAAAGTGCTGCAAGACACGTGCAGCAGCACATACGAAACTGCGCTGTTCAGGGCAGCATTTGCGCTAGCATACTATCGAGCATTCAGAATAGGGGAACTGGTGGCCACGAATACGGTGGGAGGAGACGGCCTGACAAGAAAAGACGTTAGTATGGGTATCAAGGGGATGTTGATAATGCTAAGGAAATCTAAGGCAGACCAAATGGGGAAGGGGAGAGCAATAGATCTCAATTGCATCAGGGAAAAGGACCACCCAGATGCATCACCCAAGAATTCCTGGCGCTGCGACCAGAGGTCGACGGACAGTTATTGATCCATAGGGACGGCAACGCGCTCAGCAGGTACCAGTTTCAGGCAGTATTAAAACAGGCGGTGGCGAAAGCGGGATGGGATCCAGCCGAATTTGGGACACGCTCTTTTAGGATAGGGGCAACAACCTCTGCGTGGGCGGGGGGCCTGGGAGCAAAGGGGGTGAGACGCATTGGGGGATGGAAGTCGCAATGTTTTAAGAAATACATAAGGGCGGAACTGATATGACACTTATCTCCCCCGTTTCTACAGAGGTCGGACCATACAAATCGGCATGGATAGTGGGGCACTCTTTCGTGACCCGGGGGCAGGCAGGTGGCTGGAAGAGGTGAAGCAAGGACTACATTTCAGGAACACAATTACGTCATGGTGGGGCCTCCCGGGGATGCACTGGGAGGACATCCACGACAGGCTGTCGGACCTGATAGGTTTCAGGGACCCCCCCCCGAGTACCTGGTTATACATCTAGGGGGGAACGACCTGGTGAGCACAAACAGGGGTAAATTACAAAGGAACATCTGCGAGTCACTGCATAGCATAGCCCGCAGCTGGTGGAAAACCGAGATTTTTATGTCAGAGATAATACAAAGAAGGGTCTGGCATGGGGCACAGAAGAGGTACGCAATTGAGATAGCCAGAAAGAAACTAAATAAATTAGTAGAAAACTACTGCAAGAGCACAGGGCTGCATTTCATAAGACATGGCTTACACCGGAACAATCCGGACATGTTTCACCAGGATGGGGTGCACCTATCAAAGGAAGGGATGGGTTTTTTTTCCGACAACATTTTTAGGGCACTTCAGGAACGGGGTTGTAGGTAGGGTGCTTTTGGGTGGGACCTGAGCGGGCGTAAGGAACACCCACTCAGGTGTGGCGGCATGTGCCCAGGAACGAAGGCTCAGGGATAACAAGGACTCAGGAGGAGCCTTGGGCAGCTTCAGAACTGGACACAATGTGCCAAAAGCATATGGCTGTGTAATTATGTTTGTTGTGTTGTATTTTCTGTAAGAAAATAAAATGCCTACGGCCTACAACTTTTCCATACACATAAGTTGTCTGTAATTATTACTTAGGTAGGGATCTGGTAAGAGAAGCAAAGTGAACCCACACTACTCAGCCTATGACCCAGGCCCCGGGCCGCATGAAATGCGGGACGATAGAGGGTCTGGGAGTTTAGGCGCGGGGTGGGGGAAAACGGCGCGAAAGCGTAGGGAGGGGCATCCGAATGGCGCCACAAGAAACAAAAGCCCAGGAAGGGCAGGAAACAGCACCTGGGAAGGTGCGAATTGTAACAGCAAGGGGTCACGGGGGTAACCCGGCCGCCCCCAGGAAGGAACAAAAGGCCAGGGGGGGGGGGGTATAAGTAAGCCTGGAAAAGTAGAGGCGGCACAAACCAGGTAAGAGCTCACCTCTCTCGGGTAGGCTCTTGGTACCTGGAGAAGGGAAAGGAAAAACGTTTTGCCACCCAACCCACCCTACAAGAAAAACGGAAGAAGAAGGGGTGCAGGCAGGAGCCAGTACGCCGAGTACTCTCTCGGTACACGGTCCAAGAAAGAAGGAGCGGGCAGAAGTAAGAACGCCGAGTACTCTTTCGGTACACGGTCCAAGAAAAGAAGGAGCCGGCAGAAGAAAGGAACGCCGAGTACTCTTTCGGTACACGGTCCAAGACACGTCGTAGGCCGCATGTGCCCAGGAACGAAGGCTCAGGGATAACAAGGACTCAGGAGGAGCCTTGGGCAGCTTCGGAAATGGACACAATGTGCCCAAAAGCATGTGGCTGTGTAATTATGTTTGTTGTGTTGTATTTTCTGGAAGAAAATAAAATGCCTACGGCCTGCCTACAACTTTTCCATACACTAAGTTGTCTGTAATTTATTACTTAGGTAGGGATCTGGTAAGAGAAGCAAAGTGAACCCACACTACTCAGCCTATGCAACCCTGGGATGTTGAATGTTTAATGTTTAGAATGCGCTACTGCGTAAGGCTTTGTGGTGGTGGAATTTGTTTGCTTGAGCTCTTCGTTTGCAAGGCATGGTCTGCTTGGTTTGGACACTTGTGGCTGCTGGGGTGCCGTGCGTTGGTCGCCCAAGGGAAATTCGGCAAACAGTGTTTTCAGTTCGTTGGGTCAAGTAATTGTGCGCTTCCCAGCATGGTCAAAGGAAGGGGGGTCAAGGAGTTGGGGTGTTTGTGCAACAAGCATTACTGTGGGCACGTGCCTTGCTGCTTCGGGGGTTGGGTGGGCGTTTTAGTCATTCGTTTGAAAATAAAAGGGATTTGAACGTGCGGGATGGTCTCGTTTTTTCTATGCCTGAAATGCCATTGGTTGGGTTTACGGGAAGTCTGGGATGCCATGGATTGGGCCTTCTGGAAGCTGGCACCACGCTGGGAATGGGCAGTGGTAACCTCGGGACGTTGCATGGGGAAGGGGAAGGAGGGGCACAGTTTGGGATCAGGGCGGGGAGGCCTCGCAAGGAATGGGCAGGGGCCGGGATCGGGTATGTCCAGAATTGTTTCTAGATCGGGGCACAGGAGATCTGTTCGAGCAAGGGAGTGGGCACGATGGCCCGCACCCACGAAGGGAAAAGCTAATGGTGCCCACCATTGTAAATCAAGCGGATGGGAAGCATTATGGAGTTAGTCCGCTGCACTTAGGGTTAATTGGGGGAAGGCTGGGCGATTGCGCGGCAATTCAAGGAGCGGCAGGGTGGTGGGGTGCTTGAATTATTGGGGCATGCAACCGCATGTAAGAGGCGGCAATACAAATGGAATGGTTTTACGGGCGTCGGTTTCCATGGGTTGTCTTTGCAGGTTAGGTGGTAATTATGGAGGGAAATGGCACTTCTAGACGATGGGATGGAGGACACGGGTCTGCAGGGGGCCTTGCTGCTTCCTGGACCGCGGCGCCGACCGGAAATGTCCATTCGGCCGACACAACCCCTGGAGCGGGATGGTCGCGGTTTACGTTTGATTGCAAAAGGGGGGGGGGTTGAACATTTTGGATCGCGCTGGGGCAAAAGGGGTTGCGATGCAAGGAGTATAAAAGGTTGCATGCGTAGTGTTTACAGTGAGGTGATTGCGTTACTGCTTTGTGCGCTGGGAAGGTGTTTTTAATTTAAATTTTATGTATTTTATTTCTGTCTTTAAATGTCAAATGTGGAAATGCAGTTCATAATGCGGGTTGGTCAGCGGTTGGGCTTTGGGACGTTGGGACCATGCTGGGGCGTGGCAGTTGTATGACCGAATGTTGCAAGTTTAGTGGTTGGAATGAGTCAATTGCGTAAGGCTTGGTGGGCTGCTGGCATCGCTTTGTGGGGTAAAGTGATGTGTATCCAGGTACACGTTGATGCTTCACGCTGTCGCAAGAGGGTAGGGTGGCCATCGGGTGGATCTTAATTATTCGTTAATTAGAGTACTAAGGAAGGGTGCTGCCAAGGAGTCGGCCGTGGGGAGGGGAGGGGTAAGTGGGGCAGAGACGAGACATGCTGGGCACGGAAGTAGGTCCCCGTATGTTTGCAAGGCTGCCCTTTTCTGTAGTCTGGCTTGGGCTTTATTGATCTATGCCCTTGCCGCCGCATGCGCGGGGGCAGTTATAGGTTGCCTATCGTTTGGGCAATTGCAACGGTGGGGGGGTGTTGAACGCTTGGATAGCTCTGGGAGAAAGGGGGGATTCCGCAAGAAACAGTTACGGGTGCAGGTTTAGTGGTTACGTAAGGCAATTGCTTTTACTACTTTGTGTGTTGGGAAGGCATTTAGTCATTCATTTGTGCTTTGGTAGCCACATGGCGAAATTCGGCAAATGGTATTATTTTGCTGGAATCATGAGTATTGCGCTAGGCAGCATGACCATACTGGGGGCGACATATCTATTCGGGTTTAAAGAGTTTGGGGACATTCTGGGGTGCAGCAGAGGGGAATGATTGGGTAGGTGGCAAACCAGAGTGCGAAAGTCAGGGCGGGTAAGGCATCCATTGGGGGTGAATTGGGATTAAGGAGTCAGCGAGATAGACGTGCTTAAGCCACGGTGCAGGGAATTCCTTGGGAGGAGACGTGGAGTGCATGGGTTAGCACAAAAGGGGGGCAACCGCGCGCGAACATGGCTTGCGGGGTAAGGGCATGGCATTATCACGCGATTGGAAGTCGTATGCGGGGACCATAACACAAAAGCCCTTAGTGTGAAAGTGCTGCAGCTCACCTCCTAGAACGTGCACAATTTTAGAATTAACTTATGTTGCGAGGTAAAAGGCTTACCTTCTGCTAGCCCCAAGGACTGAAACACTGGTGCATGGCACTATGTTCCTACGGTACTGCTGCCATATCATGCTAACAAAGACAATCACTCCACACAGAGTACAATCGGTTCCCGCCCGCCCCTCACTTTGAGCCGTTGACCTGTTCAGGGGTTACAAGGAGGTAATGGCACCACTGCTCAGGTTGCGCTGGGAAGGCGTGGGCGGCTGTGCACAGTTGCTGCAGGTTTGGTATTAGAATCACAGTAAAAGCCTTGGGTCAGGGTTGGGGGTAAGGATATTATGCTGCAGTAACAGAACAGCCATAGGAAGCCTCACCTTAGAATCAGATCGGATGAAGGTGCAGCACCATACTTTGGCCAAAGGTCACAGGGTTCAAGGAGTAAGATTAACCAACATTAGACACAGGTAGAGAGCAGTTGGTTAGAATAATTGGCAGCACATGGTACGCCTACAGATGCCCATGAGAGCGTAGCAGCGTCAAATGACATCAGCTAGGTTCTTGCATGACTAGCTGTGGTTAAACAGAGCATTTCGGGCTTGGCCGTAAGGGCAAATCCCCCCGCTCTGGACGGGGAAAGTGATGGAGTGTCACAGGCGCAATCTCCGCCCCGGGCTTTAGAAGTGGGACGGCCAATAGCGTGGGTCAAGCCATGGGGAAGGTAGGGTGCGCAATCCGGATCCCCCTCTCTCTCTTGCAGGAGAGGGGTGCTCTGGCGGGCGTATGAAGGATGGGCAAAGGGAGGTGGGCGCTAGGAGGGGCAGATTACGCGCACAGTGACAGGGGGGGTTGAATGGTAAGGGGAGTGGGTGACGGTAGAGCGTACACGGGAGGGGGGAGATGGAAGGATTTGCAGGATTCCCAGCATACTGAAGGGTTAAGACACAGGTAAAACAGTTAATTAAATTAATAGTCATTAAGCCATTGCTTAGCCAGATGCAACAACAGAAGCAATCCAAATGCTTACAATTGAGGGCCCACAAGGAAGGGGGGAGGGTGAGCGCTATAGATTTCGGGAAAACCCTTTACCTCACAGAGCCAGAGCCAGGGGTGGAGGCGTAAATGACCCGTCAGAACCTTGTGCGGCGTGGCCACACCCCGGTGGCAATTGGGTGAATTTTCGCATTGCATAATGGGAGGGGCGTGGTTTACAGCGTGCCCACACACAAATGTTAACTGTTTCGGCAGCTTCCACGGGCATTGCGGTCTCGCTTTCTCTAGACCCCTTGGAACGTTCGGTGAGCAGCATGGTTAACGCCACGCCACAACACAACGATTATGGTGTGTTGAGGGGGGTCAACAACAGGTTTTCAACTGGCTAACCGTGTTTCTTTCATCCTTCAGGGTCCGCCAGACAGCTCACGTACCGCTCAGGGATAGGAGCCGGCGTATTTTGGGCACCGGGCGGCAGCAGCGGCGAGCCCCCAGGTTGGGTTGGAAGACAGAGTCGCCGCGCTTCATCTTCAAAGGCCGGACTGGGAGAGAATGGGAGACGAGCAGTCAGCAGAAGGACAAGCAAAGGTCGAGATCGGTTGTTTGCCACATCCGCAGCAGATAATGAACGAAGAGGCCTAGGCATGATTTGCAGTGCTGGCCAAGACCGAAGGATGGTAATCAGCGGTGGCCAGGATGGGGGGCCCTTAGCCAGCCGACAATCACGAGGAACATGGACACGCAAGGGCGAGCAAACGGTCTGGGGCACCAACGGTAGGGAGCGGCGGGTTACTGGACGATGGATTCCGAGGGTATGACACCCTGCAGTCAATTGGGGGCAGAGTGCAGGCCGGGAAGAGGGTGAGGCTGGAGGAAAATCTGTGGAACTGGTTGGCAGCATTCAGAATCATGGAGCAGATAATAATGGAGAAGGACCCCGACCAGGGGCCAGCCTTACACCACTACAGAGAATGCGTGGTGGAGGAGCACAGAAAGTGGGGGGGGGCACGTTTTGGCTGCTGAACGACCTAAAGTTTAGGAGAAGCATGGAGAGCGGCCCCAGCTTGAGATGGGAACACAAACAGGTGGGGGATTAGTGGCCAGGAGGAGGGGGGGCAACCTTGGCCTACAATAGTAGGGGCAGCCTCAAGGAATGTCAAGGCACAACCAATCAGAGTTATGGGGCAAGCACGGAACTCATTTCAATCAGCAATCACTACAAGATGGGAATGTAGACAATAGCAATGGTCATATAATAAAAAGATTTACAAAGGTGCACTGCATATTGTAGTTGGCGTGGTTTGTAGAGCGAAAAATCGAGGTGGCAGGTTTGTTTTACTCAACCCAATCTCAGGGACTTCCTATTCTGCAACCAATAGTTAGCACAGAGCACTTTAAGCTAATTGGGGAAGGGGCTGGGGAGTGGGGCCAAGGATGCTAGGGAGCTGCGTAAGGCAGAGGACTAGTCACCAACCAGCAACATTCATCTTTCCACAGATCGCAAGTCGGCGTGGGTCATTGGCCACTCATTCGTGGCCCAGCCAGCAAAGGGCGTGGAGAATGAATACAATGATTTGCATATGGCTTTTTTACAGACCCGAATTTTCTGCCAAAAGAGGCATGAGATCGGACGAGTGGTGGGGGGTGCTGGACGTTTGTCGTTGATGCCATGGCTGCCCGGTTTGAATAGTGATCCACTTGGGGGGAAGCGACCGGGGGGCAGGGGGAGAAGGGGGCTATTGACGGGGATGAGGGCCGCTCTTACCCAAATAGGGAACAGTTTCCGGGGCACGACATCGGCGTGGTCAGAGATCATACCGAAACTGGGGAAATTCCTGTTTAGCAGAGGCCTGGGATGGATCAAGCAGGCCTTGATTAGTTTGAAAAACTCTGGGTTGCGTTGGGGAGGTTAAAGTGCACTTATCGGTAGTGGGGGCGAGGGTGATGGTGGCTGACCTGTAGGATGCACTGGAAGTGTTGGGCGGCAGATGAACCACTAGGAGAGACCAAAGGGGGGAAGGGAGGGAAGGTGGCAAGCGAGGCACTATCCACGAAAAAAAAACGGTAGTTGGCCCGAAACGCTCCCTCCCCAACACTTGTGGGGGGGGGCCTTCGCTAAGGAAACGAAACGGTCAAGGGAAGACCTCATTTCGGCACGCCGCTGCCAGGTCAGTTGGCCCTCCTGCAATGGAGTAAAGAACAAGCGATCAAGCAAACAGGAAGAACGCCGGCAGGAAAGGCCGCGGCACAAGTCATCATGCCACCGGTTTGGTCCGGAGGGCCAGCTTGTCTGGTGTGAACGGAATGAATGGGGGTAAAAGAACGTTGTTGGAAGTATAACTGGGGATTTGTTGCAGCTCAGGTGACCAGGTGCATGAGGGGGAACTCACTGCAGCCGGTGGCCCGCTGTGCGTCGTGGCTGAGACACAGGTCGCAGCGACAGGTCTCTTGCAGACAAGCCCAGCGGATGTTACCTGGTGTTCCCGTTAGAAAGCACTGGCGGATACCACAAGGGGAAATGAGCCATCAGTTTATTATGAACGGCGCCCAGGCGTATTAGACTCAGGGGAGGCCCATGTTAATGGGGAGGGTTAGGGGGTTTGGAAGACCTTCCAACTCCAAAAGTGGGTGGGGGAAATGGGAAGTGCATCGTTGGAAACAAAAAATGGAGAGCAACAATGAAGTCAGCAAGGGGGGGTGGTGAATTGAAAGATTTCACAGGAAACGGGGCTCCGGCAAGTAAGTTGGAAACTGAGGGGAAGGGGGGCCCATGGGAGATTAGGGATTGGTAAGGGGGGTGTTCAAGAGAAGGGGGGCATTCGAGACTGGCAGTTCAAGCAGATCTAAAAGAAACACGGGGGAGGTGGGACCTTGGAATGCGAGGGGTAGGGGCCAGGAGGAGCAGGGGGGATAGTTGGGGAGGACCCCTCTTAGCAAAAGGCAGGGGAAGAGGATGGGGATAAGAAGGTTGCTGGGCTCTGGGGGTAGGTAGCGCTGGGTGGATGGGGCTCTCGAGAACAGGAGGGTGCGATGGGGAAGAGGGGCCGGAGGGGAAGGGACAACTAAGGCGGGGAGAGCTAGGGCACCCCGGGGTCTTGGCTGAAGGGGGAGGGGGGCTCCCTGGCAGGACGGGCTAAGGGATAGACCTTTTTGGGGGAGAGAAAGTTAACAAAGATTAATAAGCCAACCAGGGGAAAGGGGTAGATGGAATCCAGGGGAAAGGGAACAAAAAAGGGGAAAAGGAGACCAGAACGCATCCTTAAAAAAGGAGCCTAAGCGGAAATGGAGAATGAAAAGAAAGTTATACATGGAATGAAAATGCACTTAAATAGAGATGGGGAAAGAAAATGAAAAGAAAATGGCAAAATAAAGAAAAGGCCAAAGGGTAGAGAGGGACTGCTGAGGAAGGGCCTGGGTGCCTGCGTCGGGTCCCCCAAGGACCCGAAGGGGCGGGGGGGGGGAAGTTGCATTGCTCTCAGCTCAGAATCCTGAGTTTAAAACAGAACACCTGTAAACTAACTCCTGACTTTATGTTGTAATAAAGTTTGCTGTGGCAATTTTTCTCCCACTCATCCAACTGGTCATGTCTCTCATTTGGGTCGTAAGGGGGTTGGGCTCTGTGGGAGGAGGGTAGCAGGGAAGAAGTGTGAGTCTGAATGAGAGCTTGTGGGGGGAGGCATTGGGAACAACGAGGGCTGTCGCCGTGCCACCCCACTGAGGGTGTCAGCGCTACGACGGGCTCCCGCGCCATACAAAGGAGGGCCCCTCGGCAGGGGCCCCCCTTAGTGCCGACTCCCTCAGGAGGCACGGCTGGAAGGGGAGCCCGGGGGGGGGCGTGGAGCCAAGCATTTCCCCACCCGGAAGGGGTGGGGGTGCGACGTCATCTCGAGCGCGCAGGCCAGCGCTCCCCAGCCAGAGACGTTATAAAAAGCCTGGGTAAGTGTAGTTGGGCCTCTCTCTGCCGACTCCCAGCCAATGTTGCCCTCCCGCCTGCCCTTGCATTGTTGTACTGATGTGTGATGTTTTTTCTTGCAGACAAGCCCAGCGGATGTTACCTGTTGTTCCTGTTAGAAAGCACTGGCGGATACCACAAGGGGAACTGCACAGCCATCAGTTTATTATGAACGGCGCCCAGGAATATTAGACTCAGGGGAGGCCCATGTTAATGGGGAGGGATAGGGGGCTTGGAAGACCTTCCAACTCCAAAAGTGGGAGGGGGAAATGGGAAGTGCATCGTTGGAAACAAAAAATGGAGAGCAACAATGAAGTCAGCAAGGGGGGGTGGTGAATTGAAAGATTTCACAGGAAACGGGGCTCCGGAAAGTAGGTTGGAAACTGAGGGGAAGGGGGGCCCATGGGAGATTAGGGGTTGGTAAGGGAGGGGTTCAAGGGAAGGGGGGCATTCGAGACTGGCAGCTCAAGCAGATCTAAAAGAAACACGGGGGGGGGCTTGGAATGCGAGGGGTAGGGGCCAGGAGGAGCAGGGGGGATAGTTGGGGAGGACCCCTCTTAGCGAAAGGCAGGGGAAGAGGATGGGGATAAGAAGGTTGCAGGGCTCTGGGGGGTAGGTAGCGCTGGGTGGATGGGGCTCTCGAGAACAGGAGGGTGCGATGGGGAAGAGGGGCCGGAGGGGATGGGACGACTAAGGCGGGGAGAGCTAGGGCAGCCCGGGGTCTTGGCTGAAGGGGGAGGGGGGCTCCCTGGCAGGACGGGCTAAGGGACAGACCTTTTTGGGGGAGAGAAAGTTAACAAAGATTAATAAGCCAACCAGGGAAAAGGGGTAGATGGAATCCAGGGGAAAGGGAGCAAAAAGAGGGAAAAGAAGACCAGAACGCATCCTTAAAAAAGGAGCCTAAGCGGAAATGGAGAATGAAAACAAAGTTATACATGGAATGAAAATGCACTTAAATAGCGATGGGGAAAGAAAATTGCAAAATAAAGAAATGGCCAAAGGGTAGAGTGGGACTGCTGAGGAAGGGACTGGGTGCCTGCGTCGGGTCCCCCAAGGACCCGAAGGGGGGGGGGGGGGGGAGTTGCATTGCTCTCAGCGCAGACTCCTGAGTTTAATACGGAACACCTGTAAGCTAACTCCTGACGTTATGTTGTAATAAAGTTTGCAGTGGCAATTTTTCTCCCACTCATCCAACTGGTCATGCCTATCATTTGGGTTGTAAGGGGGTTGGGCTCCGTGGGAGAAGGGTAGCAGGGAAGGAGTGAGTCTGAATGAGAGCTTGTGGGGGGGGCATTGGGAACAACGAGGGCTGTCGACGTGCCACCCCACTGAGGGTGTCGGCGCTAAGGCTTTTTTCCCCTGGAAAGGCAGATGGTCTGGGACAGAGTCAGTCACTTCTTAGCCCTACATCCAGTTGAGCTGTGCTTCACTGGAACGGGTCCCGGCTACCCACAAGCCACGTACAACGCCTTCATTCGGGCCTAGATTCTGGTGCATTCTGGCGCTCCCTCAATTCCACTCCCACTGCTGCCAGGAAGCATAAACAGAACACGCACGGGTTCCCGCCGGAAAGAGCAGCAGCAGCCAACAGGGTTTCATCTGGACTTGTCGCGGCCTGCCTGGGGGATCACTTCCCATGAACTGCTGGCTGTGGCCACGCTGCCGAGGGACGGCAGACTGTGGGAGACAGGCCTCCGGGTGCTTTCCACAGCTGTGCCGCTCACCCATGACCCGCCGAGGCGGATCAGAGCATGATCACTCTCACAGCAGGACAAGGTACTCACCACGGCAGTGGACATGGGCAACGCATGTTCTGCTGCTGGACTAAATGATTTAAAAAAACAAAAAGTATTCCCCGTTTATATAACACAATCTGAAGGGTCTGGCTGACGTTCCTTATAATGACAGGACTTCCCAAGTGCAGCTTCAGCCATCTGCCTAAAACTCCTCCCCCCCTCCCCCCCTCCACAATGACATTCTGAGCCACTGGCACACACAGTTTAGCGCATGGGAATTCTGCGTGGTAAGAACAAGAAGTTTAGCAGCAGGCCAGATCAACCATTCGCATGCAGGTTAACAACACGTGTGATCGTCATCTCCCTAACAAGAAGCGCTTAGAAGCAGGGCCTTCAGATCTCTCACTTTAGAATTCTATGTTGAACAAAACGAAACTGTTCAATTCTTGTATATAATTCTATTTCGAGCCCTTAGTGGGAGAATCTCTGCACTGATCGTCATGAAACGTTTGTCAAACAGAGAAGTGAAAGGGAGTAAGTCAATATTGGGGCTTGGGACAACATGTGACGAGTCAGACAGTCAGTCACACTTGGTATATGTCATAGCGATATAGATTGATTCTAGCCCCGTGCTCCAGAGTCTAGAGAATTCCACCCAGGACGCGAAAAACCTAGAGTTGTTAAAGCACTGGGTTTGGAGCCCTGCGTCGATACATTCTAGTCTCGACTTAGCCGCTTGACAGGCGTGTGATCTTGGGCTGATGCACATCTTCAGCCTGTCGCTCACCAGTAGCTGTGTCAAGCTGCACTCTTATGACAGTGGGTCTAAGCTCAGCATCCCCATGCATTTATTCATTCAGAGAAATGGCAAAGGCAGCCTCCACTGGGCTTAAAGATGACAACTCACAGCGTCACCCATCCCACTGTGGGCGAGAGGACCAGACATAGCAGCACTTTGAGAACCTGGTGGGATGTGGGATCAAAGGAGTGGGCCAGATGTCCTAGTCTAATATGTTTACTGCAATGTTGGCACATTATGCACAATATATACAATTAACAGCATCAAGCCACCTGTTCCATTCAAGGTCATTTTAGTGAGCTACCATGAACATTAAATGCAAACAGACAAATTACCAGGGGTATAATTGTTTCATGAGCTAGGGGCCTGTCCAAGCCCAGCATCGCAAAATGGACAAAATATATGCATTTCATCCTAGTACCGTGCTTTACTCTAATTATTTATGCAGCGCAAACCATGAACCCGGGGGTATTAGGGCGCTAAACAAACATAAATAGGCGGGCGGATGAAATGAAGGGGCAGAAGGACAAAGCCGTGACATAGGTTAAGCGAACAGCCAGGTTTTCCATTTGTTTCTTGAAGGACTCCACATTGGGCAGGCAGCTAAGGTCGAGGGGGAGATCACTCCAGGCTTTGGGCGCTAAGATGTAAAATGCTCCCCTCTCAGCCTTTCTAGCTTTGCACCTAAGAAGCAAAAGGAGTCTTTTATTGATAGATCTAAGCAGTCTGCTTCGGGCCACCAGCAGATGGTGTAGGGAGCCGGGCATGATACCCTGAACACACTTAAATGTAATGACCAGGAGACGATAACGCGCCCGAGCCTCCACCGGGAGCCACTGTAGGCCTCTTCTGCCAGCAGACACATGATCAGGACGGGGAAGCCCCATCGCCACCCTCCCAGCCCCATTCTGCAATCTGTTCTCCTCTGCTTTACTGAGGCCAACTAAAATCTGCAACAATAGTCAATTTTCATTCCGATGATGGCTCTGGCGAAGGTCTCGGCATTGGCCCGTGTACTAAATGGCCCCAAGTGGGCCAGAAGTTTAATGTAGTACGCAACCGATGAAAAAATGCTCCCCACATGGGATTTCATGGTGAGTTGCTGGTCAAGAATAACCCCCAAAGTTTTGACCTTCTTCAGCGGGGTAATTATAACTTCGCCATGATGAAAATTCTCATAAATAGGGCCCAGCATGGATAGGGTAGATTGCGACCCCACAACCAGAAGCCCTGTCTTGCCCCTATTAAGAGCTAAATTATTCTCCACCATCCAGTTCTCGATGGTGGTGTAAGCACTGTTCAATTCTGCCACGTCCTTTGAATGAGTTCCAGCCACGGGGACGGCACACTGAGTGTCGTCCACGTAGTTGGTGAACAGGAACCCCTCTTGATCCAATAAGGCAAAGAACAGCACCATAAATATATTGTAGAGACACAGGGAAATGCAGGCACCCTGCGGGACACCAAAATCAATGGGGACCGGGGAAGCCTTCGCCTCCCCAGAAACAACTCGACTTTGTCTGTTGTTCAAGAAGGAGGTAATCCAACAAAGTGCTGATGCCTCCAACCTGGCGACCAATATAGAGGGTTGTATACGAATTGTTCGTTTTACAACTCTTCGAATGACAATTGACCTTTTCACAATTGACCGAATTGTGAATGTCAATTGTAACATATTTGTGGGGGGAAACCCCCCACAACCCCCCACCCAACACCAAACCCCCCAAAACCCATATATATATATATGGTCAATTGTTAAAAGGTCAATTGTGACCCTTTAAATTCGGTCAATTGTTCATTTGAACAATTGTAAATAAACAATTTGGGTTATACCATATAGAGTGGTCAACCAGGTTGATGGCAGCCGAGAGATCAAAAGGCATCAACATGGAAGCAAGGCCCCTATGCATCCGTTCTAGTTATCTGGATATAAAGTTCCAGTAATGCTGTTTCCGTGCCGTAGCCAGCTCTAAACCCCGATTGACGTGGGTTGAGCACTGGAAAATTATTCAAGCGTTGGGCAATCTAGCCATAAACTACCCTATCTAAAAATTCTAATAGAAAAGTGCCATTTGTTATAGGCCTTTAATTAAGTGGCCCCTCCTGAGATAAGCCAGGTTTTTTTAGTATCGGAGTAACCCAGGCTTGTTTGAGGTCCACAGGCACATGTCCCTCCATCAATGAAGCATGGACAAACTTACATCTGGTAACCAAGTGACTTTCTATTGAGGTAAGCAAGTGACAATAAACCCTCATCGTGACATTCAAGGTTTTCAGAGCATCAGCCTTTTCTCTTACCATGTTATTCTGATTTTATACTGCGCAAGTCACCATTGTAGTGATTTTAAAGCGCTGAGTCGTCGTCTGTGGGTGAGTGAATTGTGACCCACCCTGGGTGTTAAAGCCAGGCTGTGGTCAGTGGGAGAAATAAAAGAAGGGGAAAACGTTCAAATGAAACGCTAAGTTGATGGAAAAAGGTGAACACAATGTAACCAAAGTTGGGTTACAAAACATTAGGGTAGGATAACAGTAGGTATAATGAATGTGAAAGCGGGATATATGTAGAGATATATAGCTGTTAGGAAAGGAAGGAGAACGAAATGGACGACCTTCAGGGCAACCTCACCTTTAGGTGATCCAAGATATCTTAAGTGTGTTGAGGCGATTTATTGAGACTGGTTATGCATGTGTGATGGCCTTGTGATGTGCTCAAGAGTTCCAGATAGTGTTGGTGGCTATAGTACCAGCTGGTAATGTCAAACCCTCCCCCGATAAGAGTTCCTGCCCGCTGGGTGGGGCAGGTCCAAGGGTCTTAGAACCAACAGCTGCATTTGTATTGAGGGCATGCAGGAGATACAACAGGAAGGTGAGACAAAAATGCATTCCAACCCCGAGCCAAAATCAAAAGGCCTCAGGAATGAGACGAGGAAAAACATTTCTATCCTCAAAAATACAGGGTCCTTGTTTTTATTAATTATCATTCACAGATAAGCGCCCAGGCGCGGATTGTCCAAAAGGCATTACTTAGGGGTGGACGTTAGTTCCTTAAGTAGGTAAGAGACACTGTAAAGGTTAGACTCCAAGCAGTAAAATGTATTTAGAGTAAGAGGAATGGGTGCTTCTTTAAATTAAACTCCAACCCATACATGCAGAGGATCATGAAGGATAGGAGTAAAGCTGAAGTGTAGTAGGGGCATCTAATAAGGTAAACCTTAAATTGAGGATGATGCTGTAGAACACTAGAGTGCAAGCATAAAGTTATTTAGTGAAATAGTATCTGCCTACACACCCTATGTGAGAAAATACAGTATCAACCAAAGAAGAATCATAAAACAGGCATGAGCGAGGAAAGCTGCGAGGGAGAAGGCTCATCATAGGTGTTGCTGCGTCAACGTAAACATGTTATTGTTTTCAGTAGCTAAAGGAGATATGCAAGCTGAAAGTGCGGGCAGACTTTCCTGTGCATAGTTACTCAGCTGTCTAGGAAATTAGGTGGGCCGAACTATGGATAGGGGAGCAGCCATGATTTGATGGCTTTTTTTAATTGAGGGAATTGGTGGATGGTTCTAATATCTTTAGAGAGTGTTCCAAAGTTGAGGTTTAAGAGGTTTAAGAGGATCCTCCCAATTTCTTCTTTGAATAGGTAGGCTCCGCAAAGGTCACGCGTGAGGATGATCGGAGCTTTAGATTGGGAATGTATCTGTTAAGCAGGTGAGATGTGATATCTGTAGCCTGCACCCCGGCCACGTTGCTGCGTTCTGGACTCCCTGGAGTTTAGCAATGCGGTACGCTGGAGAAAGACTATTTGCATAGGCTAGTCTGGAGATCACTATTAATATTAGGGGTTGTGGCCAGCATCACTCCTATGTTTTTGACTGTCTGAGAGTCAGTTAAGGCTGGAACGAACAGATCTGTTCCTCTAAGAGAAGGGGTTTTAAGGATACTTTTCCAGATGGAAGGATATCTGTTTTTTTCTGGATATGTTTTTTTCTGGTTGCATGCCATCCCCTCTCTGACCAGCTCCTCTTCAGTGCCTTGTTGAAAGCAAGGGCCTTCACATTGGCTTGTGCTGCTATTGCTTTTTCACTCATCCTTCCATAAATAGATATTCTTATGTGGTTTGTTGGTGCTGATAACATGCAAACTAATCATCCATGGATTTGCAGTCCAGAAGGGTGACACCTCAATGTTGATCTGGGGGCACCGCCGCTGGCTGTTCGGGCTTGTTAAGAGATTGCAAGGGCCTGCTGGCGGTTCCTTCTTCTGAAGCATGATCCTTCGTCAGCTCAGCTGTGTTATCCCATGAATTATCCTATTCATTTATGGTAGAAGTATAGAGCAGGAGGAAGAACAGGGCAGCCTTCCCATCCAGTCCTCTCATTCCCTGTCTGCTCTTCACGCTCAGGACCTACATCATGCCCCCACTTTGACAGGCTGCAGCATATATTCACTTCCCTACTCTATAGAATGTAATTTGTAATATGACGGCGCTGGATGACGACGACCAGTCCACCGCACAAAAAGCGTGTGGCAGCAAACAGTACCATGGACCACAAAATCACCTAACAGGGATTACTGGAATCCACGGGCATTTAAAGGCTCAGCCCTCACATTGACCTGCTCCTTCCTACAGAACTGGTTAAGACCTATGAAGATGGTTGCTTCCTCCAGGGGGCATGTGCAATGATCTTGTGGAGTCCCCCCAGACTGCAAACTCAAACTTGGCTATTTAAAGTATGTACATGTCCACTGGCCACTTTGGTTGAGCTCCATAGGTTCAAAATTTAGATGCCAGCTGAGGATGCACGGATCACGTTCTGTCTAGATAACAGTACTTTATTTATTTATTTAGTCATTTATATAGCGCACAAAACCCAAAGGCATCTAGGCACTTTTAGCTTACGAGATTGGTTACATTTAGCTCTTGTTGCATGAAATAGCTATCGTATGCAGTCAGGTACAGTGATAGCAAGTTACATGTTACATAATAGCTTACATTATTTACAAGTTAACTAACGCAGTGTCTCATTACATTGGTTGCATGGGTTTCTTATTACATCGTCATATGCAGTCCAGCACAGTGGTAGCAAGTTACATGTTACATCAATATCTTACATTATTTACAGATCCACTAATGCAGCGAATCATTGCACTTGTTACATGTGTTTACTGGTCGCATCGTAGAGCAAGTGGTTAGGTAATGACATGCAGGGTATACAGGCAATAATACAGCAGTGAAATTATTATCATTCGGTGGGCGCCCTCAACTTTGGTTAGTTATGGCCTTGGGTGAAGAGCCACGTTTTAAGGCCTTTGTGGCAGGACCATAAAGATGGGTCAGTACTTAGAGCTTGGGGCATGGAGTGCCATAATTTGGCGGCAATCACTGGGAATTACTGGAACACAACACCTTGCTTGCCTGTCCAAGATCTCGGTTAGGATGAAATATAGTAGCATTGCCTGAACCGCTCCAAGATCACAATCCTACTGTTCAGCAAAATTAACACAAACCATCTTCCTTTCAACTATTGCATCAACATTGGAGTCCCCAAAGCATGGGACTAAAAGTAGCAACTTGGGGAGGGTGGAGTTATAGATGATTCAGTATCGTTCAACCCTCAAGTGAAGCATGAGGCTTAACGTGCATTCCCCTAAATGTACCTGCTCAAGAAAGTCCTGCTTTTACTGAGCGTCAGACACACAGTTGAGCTAGTCTGAACATTGGTGCTTTCCCATCTAGTCTATTGCAAGAGTGTATACATAACAACATATAAGGTCAAGGGGCAATCACAAATTGACCAAAACTGCACATTCCCTCATTAGCCGGGAGCTCAGTGCCACAATAACATGCCCGAAGAAATAGTATGTTACTTCTGATGAACTGAAAAGTACTTCCCAGAACACACGGAGTAGACACAGGACATCAAGAGGCAGCTTACTCTTTGTGAATTTAATAATTTTTGCACAAATTATCTTCAAGACAAAATACCTGAAGGATTTTTTTGTTCAACTTAAATCTTATGTCTATAGCTTTCCTCTAGAGAGGTAGTGTTTCCCTTTAAGGAACTGCAAATATTTTCTTTGAATAGTATTGATTGTTTAAGAAATATATATAGACACACATACACATTATTTGATATTTCGTTCGATGAATGGTAGGTGAATTGGTAGGTGTACATAACCAGCCTTCCAGCAGGGACCACGTGTTAAAGCCAAGGAAGCTAATTCAACACAGCCATAAACATACAAGAAAGTAATCAAAGGGTAATAGGAAAGACAGATATTGAGACCACGTAGAATCAATGATGAAGCAGCTGGCAGCTTTGGGGGCAGTTAACAAGAATGTCTATTGATCTCTATGTATTGATCTACTCATCCGCATAACCCCCAAGCATGTGATACTCGTGCAAACGGTCTCTGTGGCATCAATTCTTCTCATGACCACGGACAGTGGAGTTATTTCATCCCCTGTTAAGCAGCATGGACTGGCCATTAAGGGGTGCTGCTGCCGCCTGCAGGTGTGGGGGTTCAATGACGCAATGGGGATGTCACCCCATTCCTGAAGGGCAGGATCCAACAGGAAGCCAGGGCTCTGATGTGTTATCTTTCGGCCATGTTCTCATTGAGTTTCCCCATATCAGTGACTTGCTCATCAAGGGAGAGGCGCGAGGTAACCAGGTTCCCACAATAGGTCATGTTTGTATATTGCTGACTGTAGATGTATGGATTTTAGGTTACTGATTAAGTCTGAAGTTATCAAAGCTGAATGGGAGGGTATCTGGAGGTGGTCAGACCAGTCCTCTGTAGTTGGATCTTGAATCTGGAGACGGCTATGGTGGAGATTGACCCCTACAGTGCACCCTTTATCACAGGTTTACTGTCTTTGAGGAAGTTTACAAATGAAGATAATGGAGGTGTGAAGTGTCATCAAAGGAAAGGTTAAGATCTAGGCTCTACAAGAAAGCTGTTTGTTTTGGTGCTTCAATCATGTGTGTCGTGAAGTGGTCAGTTCAACAAAAGGTTTATGTTCTCTCAACGGGTGCTAAATTATGCATATTCTTGTTGATTTAGTCAGAGTTCCCCTTACCTCTAACAATGGGCATTCAAGGGTGGAGAGTGACTCTGAGTAGATTGCTTTACAAGGGAGGAACTTTCTGTGGGTCATGGCAATCCAACTCCTTTGTGCCTTCTCATTCAACTGTTTGAAGGAGTACCTATTGGATATGTCGGATTTCATGACAGTTTGAGATATAGGGTTTCTGTTAAGACAAGGATGCTCAGCTTGTGCTCCTACACAATGTCTGCCAGATGTGGTGTTTGTAAGGGCAACAGTGATTTGGGGGGTTTTGAACGTTCATCTCTCTGCACTTGAGTGGATTATGAGGATTTAGTGGCGCTACTAATAAGGGGCGCCAGATACTGTCAGAGCAAAGGTCCAATGTGCTCAGCAGGGTCAGCAAGAACCGGAGGTAAAGCCAGGTCTACCAGAAAGAAGGTGGCACTAACGGCAATGAATGTCTCCATGAAGGTCGAAGCCCCAGTGACACCAGTTTTGAATTGCCCACTTTCATCCCAACTGACCTGCTAGATGCCGTAGAATCTAAGGCCCATCACAAAGTTTGTGTGGCACACCCGAATATGGATTGTCATGTGGTATGTCCTGTTTCTGCATGTTTGTAAGGTATTCCTCACCTTAGCATGTGTGCGAATGGTTTGGCTCTAAACTCTTGTAGCGAGTAAATTACCAGTCCTAATGAAGGGCCTGTACTGGTTAAGAGGCCTGCTTTGTGTGATGATGTGTGGTATTGCGAGATAGGAGCAGTGATTGGTGAGCTCCCAGAAGGTGTACAGTAGTCCCTCAATGCTCAGACCAGAAAAAATACAACCCACTAGGGAAAAAGGCCCAGCACACCTCTCGTAAGGAGAACAAGGTTTATTCTCACAAAAATACAAGTGTGTGCCAGCAAAGAACTCTGCTGCCACCAAGAGCTCTGACAAAAATAACATAAGCAATGGGTTATAAAGGTACACAGCAACACAAGTGACGTACATCACATAGGTTACAAATCCAGGTAGCTGGTTGGTGTGACCCTATACACATATAGCCTGCTCCATAGGGGATGCCAAGCGATTGGTCCCAGCATCTTCTGTCGATCTTCTTCCACATGGGAATCTTTGTCTTCCGTCATCGGGTATAAAGGTTTTAATTGCCAATTGGGTTACACAATTCATTAATTCATAGCTTCTACAGTGCACCTGGTACCAAGGACATGAGTGAGGTGGATACTTTTGAGGTCGTGATAACTTGTGGACCGCCGCTCCAATCCCAGACACGCCAGCGCCTCCACAACTTTCCCACCCGCAGCTTAAATTTGTTACCTTCTCCCCTCACACCTTTCAGCACAAATCACATGAACTGAAGGTGGGGGCAGAGCGTCATCACTCTCTGATCTTCCTGATCGATCGGCCAATGTACAGATCTATGGCAAGAGTTCTTGGGCTGGTCAGTGTACTTGAATGTTTGTGTGTGGGGTTTGGGGGTCTCAGGCCGCTATAACTTGGAGATCTGGACTAGCGAAAGCATAAAGCCTTCACCCCACCCCCCTCTTGTGGGATAGTTCTTCAAAGATCCATTTCGGCCCTGTCTTGGCCCCGCAGGGCACATTCCTTCTGAGCCACATGCACTAATGATAAGACACAATGAAGAACGGTATGTGTTCAAGAAATTAACCTTATGCAGGGCTGCCTGGACTGCGAGCAAAAATGTGTGCAATCTTAACTGTTTTGACTAGACCGATAACATTTGTTTCCCAAAAACTAGCACCACAGCGGTCTGAAGAAACAACCAGCGCTGCATCTGCTTCAACATCACAGCCTCTTCAGTTGTCACTGGGTGAGTTTGTGTTAGTTAGGAATTTTGTGCACAAGTGGAGGGAACCCACATACAACAGGCTTTTTTACTGTTGTGTATGCCACTCCATTTGCGGTGAAGGTCTGGGAGCTGCGATATTGGGTGCACCTTCCTGATGTCTGGAATGCTCCTAATGCCTCACCCCCCACTAGCGAGCCTGACAGTAGTACATAAGTACTGTCCACTAAGAATGATCATACATTTGCAGAGCAATTTACTGCATGTACATATGTCTCTGAGTCAGTCCCCAAAATACTCTTTCTAAACTACCTGGGAAATCAGACTTTCTAGTTAAGTCCCTCCTTCCTGTTACTTTAATCTCTTTTTTCACGCATTACCCATAAATACCCCTCCCTTCCCATCCCTCATCCTGTTTCATACCAAGCTGACTGCATAGTGGAGGGAAGACTAAAATTGTGACAAAGAAGACGAGGAAGGACCCTGCAATGAAGAATACTGGTAAATAATCGGGCCATTAGCCCCTTGCTTGGCTTCCTCGGCACAATCCTTACTTACCTTAGGATGTACCAAGCAGTACATTGAACAATACAGACAGACACAGCCAAAATAGTTTTTGTTACACAGTCAGTGATTAATTTACAAGTCTAACAATCCACAGCTGACAGGATGACCGACCCAAAAACAGTAGTATTGCGCCCCCATTACAATTTATAGTGCTTGATGAAAGCCCTAGGTCCTGCTGATGTGACCCCTCAATCGATTTTCTGCATGGATGCGCCTCCTAAATTCAGCCAATCAGATAGCCTCCCTTCGAGTGGATCTTCCATGAATCCCTTAGAGTAGGGACGCCCCATCTGTTGCGTATAAAGTGGAGATGGCCAGCTTGATTCATTTTGGATTGTTGATGGAGAATGATTTGAGCCCTGCCAGGCTATCTCAAAAGTCACAAGTAGGGAATCAAATTGTTGAAAGGGGTGAGTTCTCTCTGAATAGGTAAACAGACCGTTTGCTGTGTCTAGGGGATATCTCTTACCCGGAGAAGTCATGGATGGTTCCCCTGGGAAGACTGGCAAGACAGCCCTCTTTGATTGGAGGAGGGAGGATATAGTCTTGGACTGGAAGTATGGAGGCATATGCAGGGCCACCCTATCCACAAAACTGTAAATATGGCAAGTGGCATTACATGGCTCCTAATTCCACTATACGCCTACCTGAGGCCATCACCTCTAAGAAGGCTATCATATCTGAAACTAAATGGGAGGGAGTGGATGTCAGCCAATGGTTCAAAATGGGTATCCGGCAGCCCCTGCTTTCAATACTAGTGGTAAATTCCAAGGGGGAACCATGCATCTTGCTGTTCGATGATTTGTGATCAAAGGTTTAAAATCTGGGACATTTTGCCAGTTTTTCTATTTATGTGCTTATAGAGCGCCGAAAGCCTGCAGGCATGGGGCGCATAACATAAAACACATAGGTAACAAACATGACTAAAAAAAGCTCAACCTATGCTGACTGAGGATCCGGCAGTTAAAACCTGGATGGCCTTTCGACAGACACCTCAGAGTGGAAATTGATAGGTTCAGCAAAACAAACATTCCTCAGAAAATGTAAGATTTGGCAACGCTTAATCTACAGTGAACGCCCTTTTTTCCATGCAACAAATAGAACAACTCTGACAGTGCTGTTTGAGATAATGGTGGATGGCCCTCCGGCTGCCTGAATACAGAGGGTAACTCCCTTTGAGCAACCTGGCCACTGCATCTCTGAACCCTCAACCTCCAGACCACCAAGGGCCGGTTCTGAAGGGCCAAGAGAGGAAAAGGTAGAGGCAGGACAAAAGAGAAGATGGAGAAGGTGGCAGCACATAGCGGTCCCCCTGTGCAAACAGTAATACAGCAGAAACCATGGATGTCAATGCTAGGAGGGATTTATCAGCAAGAACCTGGACATATCTGCGCGCATCTTCCTGAGAAACCTCCTGATCAGTGAAATTGGCGTGAGTGCTTACTGCCATTCCCTTGGCCAGGGATAGCTAGAGCTTTTACTCTACAGGCCCGGGTAGAGGGAAGCTGTGATGCAAAGAATGGATTTTGGTGGGTGAGATCAAATGCAAATAGATCTACTGATGGGCTCCTATAGCGGTGACACAGTTATTGGCACAGGGAGGGGCACGGGTAGTAGTGCACCAAGGTGGGGAATACTCTGCTGAATGGATCCGCAAGCATGTTCTCCCTTCTGCGAGATATGCTATTCACTCTTTGCATTTGCCTCTGCCGAGACAAACATGCTTTGTTTCATCAGGGCAAAGGACTTGCACCATGCTTCCCTCGCTCCTGTTCAAGTAGCATTTTGCAACGCAAATGCCTATTCATACCAACTCTGAAGGCTGTTCAAGAGAAGCAGTGAATTGTAATAGGACCTTGTGGATTGCCTTTAATACCACCGATTGGAGGAGTGGGCAGCATCTCACTGGGACCACCTATCCTGAACTGCATTTTCCTCAATAGTTACCCCCCCCCCCGCCCTAAGAGACTGACATCCGTCGTGCAAACCTTGGGAGAGGGACACTCATTTTGGGAGATTTGGAGAAGACAGTTACTACTGGACTACTGGAGACTTTCTCCAATGGCTAGGTCCCAAGGAACTGGGTGTGAGGACCAAGGCTGTTAAGCCAGCGGTGCGGGGTGCACTCCTAAACACCACTCGTGGTGTCTCAATTCAAAGCAGTTCAAGCAAAAAGTAACACACTTCTGTTAGTTTATTGGAAAAAATTATAGTTTAATTCTTAATTCTTAATTTTCATTAATTTCAGTAGTTGCACATCTTAGAAAAAGCAGATGTGCAAGGCGAGCTCAAACAATTGGCCAATGCATTTCGGAACAGTGTTCCTTCGTCAGGGCCAGCTCTTTCAAAACTTAATTAGATTTGAGTGCTTTAAAAGTGAACAAACGAATCTGTAGGATAACCCACAACAAATCAGCAAAATTGGTTGATTAAACGTACAAAAATCATGAAGCAAGTCCACATGAATCATAACAAAGCCATCAACGTATACATCGTCATGATCGTGATTTTTTGGAGTTTTTCAAGTATGCCGGGTATGGATAGATCATGCCCAAAATGGCAGTATGGATGCACAAGTTCAATCACAAAAAACACATATCAGGAGAAAAGTTATAAACAATAGAGAGTACATATATTTCATGACCCATAAAAATCCCAACGAATATCAGTGTTAAAAATAAAAAATACATACGTGAAATCCCATTATATGTGCGTGATGACAGAGAGTGGAATCACCGCAAAGAAGGAAAGAAAGAAAAAGGTAGAAAAAATGACCAGCAGAATGTCATATATCATTTCTCCTTATTGACATCTAGTAATCACGTAAATATTACTACACTAACCTTGCCATAAATACAGTATGGACTTGAATCTCAAACCAACACACCAAAGTGAAGATTCTTGTCAGGCGTTTCAATACGTGTGCAGGCGTTTCAACATGCCCGCAGACTCTTGTCTGAAAGAGACATGCAGCGCGGTAAGTAGCGTGTCAAATCGTCATTGTATCAGAAAAGCTCAGATGCCTACGTGCACCGCAGCTCATGAAGGAGACATGCAGCGCAGAACGCGGCGTGTCAATACATTATACTATTAGAAAGGCTCAAAAGAGACATGCAGCGCAATCCGCGGCGTGTTAATTAATCATTCTATTAGAAAGGCTCAAATGCCTACGAGCACTGCCGCGCTCTGTCTTATTTGCAAGATGCAGCTTACCTGTCGGTAGAGCGGAGACAAACCAACTGAAGACGCCACTAGGACGCGTTCGTTGTAGCCATGGTGCTATTTGTTGTGTTGGTTTATGGTTGCCAAGGCAACGCATGGAGCCACGAGTACTAAGAAACGCCGGCGGCCATGTTGGAAAGGTTGCTGGTGTATATCACGAGCATAGCATGTTTTGTTAAGCATACGCTCAATGTGGGCTCACTGTTAGAATACTTTTGTTCACGTTGGAAAATGTAAACATTCTTAGGAGCGTAGAGCATACGTAAAGAATTATTCTTACATGATTGAAAATCATGAAAAAATATAAAAAATTAATTATAAAAAATACGAAACCAAACAAGATAATGTCAAACCAAGCAGGATAAAGAAAAGAAAAAACAAAAAACAACACAGTTCCAATCGATAGAAATGCGCTTACATTATCTAGAAACCTTTCGCCACAGCGGGCACTGGCACAAGCGGGAGTAGGTTGAACAGTATGTTCCCCTGTGCTGATTCGTAGATATCCTTAGATGGAAATTAAGGGGAGTAAAAAGAGAATGACTGCGAATGCCCTGGGTGCGTTACCTAAGATTGCTATTAGGTGAAAAATCACTGAGAATGTAAGAAAGAAGAAAGAAAAGAACTTTTAGACAAACTCCTCCGAAAGTATAATGTTGGTATCCTGGATGGATCCAGGGCGTGTGTATGGTCCCTTATTGGTCATATAGGCCATGTTGTTTATCCTAAAGGTAAGTACATTCCTGACCATACCCCTACTGGCATACGCAAAGTAAGCCTAACATTGGCTCAATGTCATAATGCATTCTGACACACTGCACATTATCAACCCCAAAATCAATCATAATACAGTTACTCAAACATCAACGGAAACAACTGAGTTCCAGCTCCTCGTTCATCCCATTCGGTGACAGAGAGTTGAGTTTGTTGATCCAAAAAGCCTCTTTCTGTGCTCGCCACTGTTTAATGTCTCGGTCCTTTGGGAGGCATAACTTCTAGTACCAGAAATCTCAATTGACTCACTGTGTGCCCATTGTCATTAAAATGTCTCGCGACAGCTGACATCCTGTTCTTATTCCTAATGTTAGATTTATGCTCATTTATCCTGATCCCAATTTTACGTGAGGTTTCTCCCACGTAATACTTACCACAGGGACACTTTATGGCGTAAATAACATTCTCTGAAAGACATGTGGCATGTTGTCTTTTGCGAATTTTCTGCCAGTTATTGGATTTGTTACTGTACTACCTTTGATGATGCTGTTACAGTTCCCACAGCTCATGCAGGGATGCGTCCCAGGGAATTTATCCGGTCTATTGTCCAGTGTTTTCTCTTTCGTTTGCACTAGTAAATTCTGCAGATTACTACTCTTTTGATACGCAAATATCGGTGGAGTAGGAAACAGGTCAGCAGTTTGTTCGTCGCTTGTGAGAACATTCCATCTGTTGTGTATTATGGCCTTAATTTGCTAGCTTTGTATTGAATATTTGGTGACGAAGACCAAAAAGAGTAGTAATCTGCGGAATTTACTAGTGCAAACGAAAGAGAAAACACCGGACAAGAGACCGGATAAATTCCCTGGGACGCATCCCTGCATGAGCTGTGGGAACTGTAACAGCATCATAAAAGGTAGTACAGTCACACATCCAAGAACTGGCAAAAAATTTGCACTAAGACAACATGCCACATGTCTTTCAGAGAATGTTATTTACGCCATAAAATGTCCCTGTGGTAAGTATTACGTGGGAGAAACCTCATGTAAAATTAGGATCAGGATAAATGAGCATAAATCTAACATTAGGAATAAGAACAGGATGTCAGCTGTGGCGAGACATTTCAATGACAATGGGCACACAGTGAGCCAATTGAGATTTCTGGTACTAGAAGTTATGCCTCCCAAAGGACTATCTCGAGACATTAAACAGTGGCGAGCACAGAAAGAGGCTTTTTTGGATCAACAAACTCGACTCGCTGTCACCGAATGGGATGAACAAGGAGCTGGACCTCAGTTGTTTCCTTTGATGTTTGAGTAACTGTATTATGATTGATTTTGGGGTTGATAATGTACAGTTTGTCAGAATGCAGTATGGCATTGAACCAATGTTAGGCTTACTTTGGGTATGCCAGCAGGGGTATTGTCAGGAATGTACTTACCTTTAGGATAAACAACATGGCCTATATGACCAATAAGGGACCATACACACACCCTGGATCCTTCCAGGCTACCAACATTATACTTTCTGAGGATTTTGTCTAAAAGTTCTTTTCTTTCTTCTTTCTTACATTCTCAGTGATTTTTCACCTAATAGCAATCTTAGGCAACGCACCCAGGGCATTCGCAGTCTTGATCTGTCCTTCATTCTCTTTTTACTCCCCTTAATTTCCAACTAAGGATATCTACGAATCAGCACAGGGGAACATACTGTTTAACCTACTCTCGCTTGTGCCAGTGCCCGCTGTGGCGAAAGGTTTCTAGATAATGTAAGCGCATTTCTATCGATTGAAACTGTGTTGTTTTTTGTTTTTTCTTTTCTTTATCCTGCTTGGTTTGACATTATCTTGTTTGGTTTCGTATGTTTTATAATTAATTTTTCATATTTTTTCATGATTTTCAATCATGTAAGAATAATTCTTTAAGTATGCTCTACGCTCCTAAGAATGTTTAAATTTTCCAACGTGAACAAAAGTATCCTAACAGTGAGCCCACATTGAGCGTATGCTTAACAAAACATGCTATGCTCGTGATATACACCAGCAACCTTTCCAACATGGCCGCCGGAGTTTCTTAGTACCCGCGGCTCCATGCGTTGCCTTGGCAACCTTAAACCAACACAACAAATAGCACCATGGCTACAACGAACGGTCCTAGTGGCGTCTTCAGTTGGTTCGCCTCCGCTCTACCGACAGGTAAGCTGCATCTTGCAAATAAGACAGAGCGCGGCAGTGCTCGTAGGCATTTGAGCCTTTCTAATAGAATGATTAATTAACACGCCGCGGATCGGGCTGCATGGGCCTCATTACAACCCTGGCGTTAAGGGGTTAACGGCGCTGTAAAAGGCTGCAGCGCCGTTAAACCCTTAACGCCAGATTCACACTTTAACACCTGCTTTTTGCAGGCGTTAAATTCCAACCCGCTAAGGGACCTTGGTGCTAATTACGGCACCGTAATTTACGGTGCCGTAATTAGCGCCTTCCCCATTCCCATTGAGCCCTATGGGCCAAAAATGGGAATGGGGAAGGGGGCATGGTGAATGGGGAATTACCACCCCGCCAACCTTGGAATGGGGCAGTACTTCCGCCATCCACCATGGCGGAATCCGGCATGGACCATGGTGCTAATAGCTAATAGCACCATGGTCCAATGCCAGGGTTGTAATGAGGCCCCATGTCTCTTTTTAGCCTTTCTAATAGTATAATGTATTGACCTTCCGCGCTGCATGTCTCCTACATGAGCTGCGGTGCGCGTAGGCATCTGAGCTTTTCTGATAGAATGACGATTTGACACGCTACTTACCGCGCTGCATGTCTCTTTCAGACAAGAGTCTGCGCGCATGTTGAAACGCCTGCACACGTATTGAAACGCCTGTCAAGAATCTTCACTTTGGAGTGTTGGTTTGAGATTCAAGTCCATACTGTATTTATGGCAAGGTTAGTGTAGTAATATTTAAGTGATTACTAGATGTCAATAAGGAGAAATGATATATGACATTCTGCTGGTCATTTTTTCTACCTTTTTCTTTCTTTCCTTCTTTGCAGTGATTCCACGGTCTATCATCACGCACATATAATGGGATTTCACGTATGTATTTTTTATTTTTACTTTTTTAACACTGATATTCGTTGGGATTTTTATGGCTCATGACATATATGTACTCTCTATTGTTTATAACTTTGCTCCTGA
The DNA here is from genome assembly GCF_040938575.1 of Ambystoma mexicanum. NCBI lineage: Eukaryota > Metazoa > Chordata > Amphibia > Caudata > Ambystomatidae > Ambystoma > Ambystoma mexicanum. The sequence goes on from NC_090931.1 coordinate 814,668,345, forward strand.
TATGTGTTTTTTGTGATTGAACCTGTGCATCCATACTGCCATTTTGGGCATGATCTATCCATACCCGGCATACTTGAAAAACTCCAAAAAATCACGATCATGACGATATATACATTGATGGCTTTGTTATGATTCATGTGGACTTGCTTCATGATTGTTGTATGTTTAATCAACCAATTTTGCTGATTTGTTGTGGGTTATCCTACAGATTCGTTTGTTCACTTTTAAAGCACTCAAATCTAATTAAGTTTTGAAAGAGCTGGCCCTGACGAAGGAACACTGTTCCGAAATGCATTGGCCAATTGTTTGAGCTCGCCTTGCACATCTGCTTTTTCTAAGATGTACAACTACTGAAATTAATGAAAATTAAGAATTAAGAATTAAACTATTATTTTTTGCAATAAACTAATAGAAGTTTGTTACTTTTTGCTTGAACTGCATTTAATTGAGACACCACAAGTGGTGTTTAGGAGTGCAGCCTTCACCGCTGGCTTAACAGCCTCGGTCCTCACTCCCTGTTTTCGTTGTGTGCCATTCCACAGAGGCACCCTTCCAGCGGGTTTGCACCCTTCTTGAATTTTAAATGGATATTGATTTAACTACAAGAATTATCTAACAAAGGAAGGTTGTGAGCGTTCACTATACGCATTTTAGGTCCCAAGGAACTGGCATTTCTTTCTGGAGTGTGAACAGTTGCCAGTGCTCTAGAAGATAATACATTATTTGACCTATTTATCCATGGGCCCTGGTGTTTGAATGTGACCCAAGGCAGGAGGCAAAGTGGTAAATGTGAAGGGCTATCCCTCTCTCATGATCTATAGGATCCTCCAAGATCAAACAAAACTCCTGGAGTGGTCTGACTCACCGAGATGAAAAGTCCACAGTCAGCATAGTCAGGACGTCTGGATGGGCTAGGGGGCTGCAACATCAGGCTTATGGTTTGGGACCTGTCTGCCACAGGGCCGCCTCCCACCCGCAGCCACAGCCTCGAAAAAGCGTCCTGGCCTGGATTCCCTGCAGTGCATGATTTCTGTGTAGCGTTCACCTTTCACAAACTAATCCAGGTTTGTCTGCTGGCGGCTAGCACGTAACCGATTGCTGCTGCTGTGGTGCACCGACAGTCACATCTGGAAAGAGTTTGCACTGTAATTCAAAATTTACCAAGAGCTCTGATGGGCTGTCTTGATTCTGAATCACTTCGAAGATCTGCTTAAAGTCTGGCACCAATGCCTGGGCTGCATACGCTGCATGTTTATCTGTCCTAATGGTGAAGTATGAATCCGAGGCTGAACACTTTCATGCCACCTCAACCTTCTTGCACGTGATATCCTCTTGAGTGGTCTCCACTGAGTGCACACATGTCTGCACCTCCAATTTGCAGGCGTGGGAGTCTATCGTCGGTACTGGCAGGGTATCATTGGATGGCAAAGCGGGGCAGGACTGGCTCATCCAACTACTTCAACAATTTCTTTAGGAGGAGAGATCATATTGCTTTGTTGATGGGTTGGCTTTTAGTTTCATACGTGATATACTTTCTGAGTAGCTCATCTTCCTCCAGATGCAAGAGCTGTGGGTCTGGGAGATTCAACAATCCGCTAATGTGTGGCAGTGCTTCTGATAACTTCTCCTCCTGAAGATACCCTAGATATCTTGCTTTCTTCTGTGGTGGTTCGGCAATCAATGTGACTACTGCCCCCTTGAGGCGATGTTAGGGCCTACTCCTTGGAGGCTAATGCCTCTGCTACGGCTATCAGCCTCCGGAAATTCTCCATAGCCATGAAAGAAGGTTGCACAGGAGGGGATGGAATGGTTTTCTTGGCATATGTAGAAGGAAGACATGGAGTCTGCCCAGTAATGTGGTGCCTCTTTTCAGTGCATTTGGATAGTGAGGAAGCGGGCGCCATGCTTCTGACAGCGGGAAACCGAAGCGAAGCATTGCTTCCTACTTCCCTATCTGTTAGCAAACGCCACGGGATCTGAGATCTCGTTGCAGGACTCGTTCGAGTAAGAAAGAGAGGGAGGACTTTTGCACACTTGCTGCTGCTTTCAACCACCCCAGGCCCCTGTTTCCATGCTTCCTGGCCCTGCAACATCCTCAAGCTCAGGCTAAAGGCCCCTGGCAATGCGTGACATGCGGAGTGCGTGTAAGAGTGCGCAGCAGTGCTGTTTTTTCCAGTGCACAACCTGATCGGCAGTGTTGCTTTCCTGCATCCTGAAGCAGGGGGTCCTGCAGTCCTTGCGGCTGAAAGGAAAACGCAATCAATAAACAGCACCGTAAATAACCACGATACTTATCTGTCTGAACCTGGGAAGGGCTACTGACCTTGCATCTCAGCAGTCAGAGAAAAAACCGAGGCAGTGGAAGGGAGGGGCCTTTATGGGTCACGTGAAAAAAAGAATGTTCACAAACAACAGGGAGAAGGGACATAACTAAAAAGTTCGAGCTAAACGGTCATTTGAGAAGAGTAGTGGGGAGACTGTCTAAGGGGGTGGGGCCTTAAGTAGGTAAGGACTGTTATTGGGAAGACAGACACGACCCAACAACACCCTTTCCCTAAATGCAGGTGCCCCTTTTGTATCACGTCTGTGTTGGTCAAAGGTGCTACCCTCCAGTTGCAAAGAAAATGCTCACGGCATTCGCTGCCATAGATTAGATAAGTTTTCTTCATTGGCTCAGGGTCTTTTTTTGCCAATCACCAATCCTTTTCTTGACAAAGAAACCCTGGCGGCTAGGATGAGGCTTGATTATTGCAGGGGATTTATCATGCACTTAACACTGGCTGAGCAGGAGGGCAGACAGTTACGCATCAAGCCTGTGGTGTTGCCCCTTTAAGAATATGTGCCATGACGTCGTCATGACTGATGGCCAATAAAAGGAGCCTCAGCCAGGCGCGTGCGCCAGAACGGCTGCAGACTCCATGAATGGCACTTCTGTTGTATCTCATTATTGGGCCTGTTACCCTGGCCCGCGGACTGACCACGTTACTGCAGCCACCACTGATCTGGGGGCCCACAGATCACTATGGGTAACCTAAGAGCCTGCAGGCCACTGTCACGCCGCGTCACCACAGCTCAGTTACTAGCCCAGGAGCTTCTGGCAACTGAGGTCCTGCAGTGTGAACACGGCAATCAGGGTGATCCCTGCAACTGTCGAAGTCTGTGTGCCCGCGGCAATATGTCTATCTGCTTGGTGCCCCCAGCAACTGTCTGACTGGTCCGTGTGCCCACGAGCCAGTCACAACAAAGCCCACCTTGCAATGCAGCATTTTGGCATTTTCTAAGTCCAGAAAAAGCCAAACAGTTTACAAAAAATATGAGTCAGGGAATCAGACTTCCACAGGTTTCACTGTGTTTAACGAGTGACTCTAGTTGTGGTTCCTCTGAAGTATTCCTAGTTATGAACAGCATTAAGGGCCCTGGGACAAACTCAGTAATGTGAGACCAAAGTTCGTAGCTGGAGCAGGGGTGTCGATGTTCACGGTGCCCCCCGTAGATGTGTATTCATGATGAGACCCCAGGGTGAGAAGGGAAGTCCTGAAAACCCCTTGCCCGCACCATCCGGGCCAGGGACATGTAGATCCATGGTGACCCAAACCTACACTGCAGTGAAGAAAGGCAAGTGCTATTTTCAAAAATAATCCCCTAATGCCTTGCGGTTTGGGCAATGGGGCTGGTGTTCAGAGATTCTGGGAAGCAATCGACAGGGCTGCTTTGCTCACTTCCTGCTTTAGAGGTCGGGTTTGGCTTCATTCATTCGGGCAAGTGGCTGCACATCCTTTGCGAGAAGATATCTGCACTTCAATGGCTGCAAAAATGCGTTTTTATAGCCAGGATATCGTTTTTTCAGCCGCCTCCGATCACTTTGAGGATCTCTTTGAGGTACTCCAAGAAAGACGTTCATTATGGATTGCAGCATTTCCTACCGAATCCCCCATTATTTAGCCCACGTAGCAAACTGAGGGATCCACACCAATCATTGCTTGACCGCCTGCGACAATTGAAAGATGACACAGGGATTACCTGGCTGCTGCTCAACTCAAATTTTATTATGGTGTATTAAAGGTGTTCATTCAGCGCCTGATGGGGGGTGGGGGGACCATCTACAGGAGTAGACAAGAGGGGATGGGGCACCTTCTAAGGGGGAGAACACAGAGACACAAACAAACTGTAGTAACGCCAATGAATGAAGGCCAGACAGGGAAATGCAGGGGAAGGATTACACTGTGTACGTCATCGACCCGGGGAATTTATGCAAATGACTACAAAATAGGGACGAATCCCAGGTAAACACATTTAGCAGGGATACCCCCTGGCTGGTCCCTGCACAGGGATCCTGCTGTGAACACATGATCATCACATCACAGGCTAGGGAGGAGGGAGACAAAGCTCAGGCTGCTGGTCACGGGCAGGCCAAAGCAGCTGAGACAGCACTCAGTGATGTAATGATAGGGCGGCAGTTAGGGGGGAAGTGGGCCAGAGCCAGAGAACCGTTCACATAGCTACAAGTGCCTGTCAACAGGTGGATATGGAAATGGGGAAGCAGAGCAGAGCGGCGCTCCTGGGAGGACCGATCAAACAGTAGGTTTCTGTGTCCCTGGGAGGTGACCAGCCTTCAGAGTATCCACCACAAGGTTTGCGAAGGGTGGTATATGGCTGGGGCTGTGTGAATGTCACCCTTCCCACCAAAAGCAGGGTGTCTCATGCTTTTTCACAATGGTGCTGACCAATAGCAGAATAATACAAATCTGGCGGTCAACACAAATGTTATTTTACTAATTAGAAACTGTTCCCGGGAGGTGTGAGAAGTGATGTGGTGCCACATGGGTAGGCGATCAGTTGGGACACTGTTGGTCTGTTTGCCACAATCACGTTCTACTAACATACGTTCAACTCTAAGGATATGACGCAGCTTAGCCAATGAGTTGCTTCTGAACGTTAGAAAATACAAACATTTGAGCTGTAACTCATTCTAATGCTTTGACCATTGTATTCGTAGTATAAAACTAATGTTAACTGTATGCCCAGATGTCAGCTCTCATCGATCAGTTCCAGTCCACTGTTCTGTTTGATTTGTGCTTGCCCAGCTGTAATAAACAGCATTGATTCTTGCCCGGTGTGTGCTCCTTTTTGGATTATGATTTTATATGGTAGGAACAGAAGACCCCTGATACAGGGGCTTCACAAAAGCCCGACGTTTACTGCAAGTCCTTTCTTTTTTTAAATACAAGGTTGTTCCCTGGCCCTTCTTCTGTTTCTCTTCAGGTGTCTTCTTCTGCTGGTGTGTCTAATACACCAAAGCATATCCTTCTAGGTCTCCCTCTCTGGGCAAATTAAACAGATAAATAGGGTGAATCCAGACCATGCGGTTGGGGGCAAGCATCTTTGAAGGTCTCTGCTGAGTTTCTACTGGTGGATTTGGTGGGTGCTCAGTCCTACCACCTCTTTTCTCACCCTCACGTGTCTGGATTGGTCAGGCCCATCCACTGCTGTTCTGGCTTCTTGCTGTGACAATTGAATATGAGGTAGGGGTGCTCTCTGAGAACCCATGCACAGCAGGCCAGGGGGTGCTTACGGCGGTTCCCCCTCATAGTCCTAGGAAGGTGGCATGTAAGGGGTGAGGGGTCGATCCTTAAAGCACCTGGTGTGTCTCAATGGCACTGATTTATTTTGTCTGCGCACTTTTTGGATCCTCTGTCGACCATTAGCAACACCCCTGGTCTCAGGCAGGACTCTCCCACCATGATTTCCACTCCAAATGTTCTTCCTCTTGCTGGAGCAGGGGAGAATGGTGCCTTTAGCACCGAAAGCCTCTCTGTTCCCTCGTTGGGGACTTGAGGCACTTCCGCCATTTTCTGTTTAGGGGTGCATGTCTGTGCTGGTGGGCTAGGTTTGTCCACAAGGACGAATTCCTGGTGCGGGCTCAGTGTCTCCGGCTGACACGCCGCCGTGGCAGCAAAACTATCCAGAATGTGCAGTATTGTAGAAATGCAGCAAATAGTGTTTCTGAAATACCTAATGTCTGTGTCTTCAAAAATAAAAGGAATACATTTGCATCCCTTTGAAAATGATGGAAATGCGTATGCAACAACAAAGTTTGATTTCTGTTCTACAGAGTTAAATGCACAGAAGGGTCAAAAAAGACCATTCTGTGTATTTTGCTTCTCCATGCACAAATGCGGTGACATTGTAAGCATCAGAGATGCTCAAATGATCACCCCGTTCACCCACATCTTTTTAACCCACAACTAAAGGAGATGTTGTAGCGTAGGGCTTTCACGTATGGGACAACACATTGTTTGTGCATGGGTGTAAAAATAAGTTTGCCTTTTTGAGTTGCGGTAAAACGATGGGTTATTCAAACTCCCAATTCTGCTTTGTTTACTTCATGCACGATTCTCAAAGCACTGCATAAGGTATATACCTCAAAGAACATAATGAGTGTTATTGGTAAACGCATGAGGCATTTAAAATTCCTCATTCCTACAACCTCATTGCCAGCTGTAGTAACACAGCAAATCTCAACGATCACACACCAGAGCAACATTACGACAAGTAGCTTAATACGACAGACCTCACTAGCATGAAAGCTTGATTGCTGGACCTGCAGGACACCAAGCATCCTTCTTCAAACCATAGCCCTCTTAGTGACCCTGGCTAAGTTCTAGTCTCCAGCCAGCATTCTACACATAACATTGGCCTCCATGTTTAGGCAGTCACGCATGCACGCGGCCTCTGCAACAGCCGGAGAACTAAATGGTGACCACACAACATTTGGCAGAAAATTAAATCATGGTCTTTAGTTGCAACTCAAGAGGCTGTTCTTGCAGGATCTATCTTTTCAATAGGTAATATGGCAGAGCCCTGGTGGACACCAGATCTAAGGCTTGCCTCAGAGATCAGGACCCCCAAGTAAAGAATTAGCCAGTGTGCCAAGGAGACACATAAACACCATCAAAGTTGCTACATCCCGACAGATCATCCGGGACTGCTATGGCAAAGTGTCAGAGCTGAAACAGTGTGCAATAGGGGAAAACCTTGGATATTTGGTGTTTATATTGTTTCTGGGAGTTCAAGTTAGGGTTTTTATGGATAATGTGTAAACAAGACTTTGGCCCTCATTACGACCCAGGTGTTGGACCATGGTGCTAATAGCACCATGGTCCATGCCGGTAACTTACCGACTCCGCCATGGCGGAATGGGCAATTACCGCCCCATTCCGAGGTTGGCGGGGCGGTAATTCCCCATTTCGCCATGGCCCTTCCCCATTCCCATTTTTGCCCCAAAGGGCTCAATGGGACTGGGGAAGGCGCTAATTACGGCACCGTGAATTACGGTGCCGTAATTAGCTCCTAGGTCCCTTTGCGGGTTGGTTTTTTAACGCCTGCTAAAAGCAGGCATTAAAGTGCCACCCGCAAAGGGACCTCATAATCAGGCGTTAAGGGTTTAACGGCGCCACCACCTTTTACGGCGCCATTAACCCCTTAACGCCTCGGTTGTAATGAGGGCCTTTAAATTAACAACAGGACGGGGGGGGGGGGATTTAACTTGAAAGTCTGATCTCCCAGGTAGTTTAGAAAGAGTATTTGGGGGACTGACTCAGTGAGGCAGGGTTTTAAGTAGGCAAGAACGCTATCGAGGAAGAGGACGTTTAGGCCTTAGTGTAATGACAATTAATGGTAATCAGAACTTTATAATGAAGCTCTAAGTTCTAGGCTGTAGGTTGGGTGAAGGCAAGGTGATGGAGTGTGGAGCAGGACACTAGTGGATATTCAAAACCCTTTCCAAGGAGCCCCATTTGGGAATGGTTCATGAAAACATTGCTCAGTAGCAGCATTGCAAGAGTATATGCAGAGAAAAGAAAATCCACTGAAAGAGGTGAGGATTTGAAGGAAGTTGGAAAGAAAGAACTAACAGGGATTCAAAAGTGGTAAGTGACAGGATTTGTGGACATGGGGTATGGCAGTAACATTCCTCGGGGAGATAAGAGACTAAAATTGGAGTGTCATTTGGCAGAGCGCTGCGCCTATGTAAAACCTAGAAACAGGGATACCAGAAATAGGGCTAGGCTCTCATTGAGGGTGCATGAGGACGGTTCATTACGGTTATTATTGTGTGACGGAGAAAATGCTGGTGAGGTAAATACCCTAAAATAAAGTGAACTTCCTGAAAGAGAGAGAGGTGCCAATCCCAAATTATGCCTCCGGTTAGATTGCACATTTTGTTTGCTGCCACAATGAAAAGCATTCCACTTGAAAATGGGAAATGCAAATAAATGAACAGACATTTTCATAGACTCTTACCATTTCTAAGGCCCTTTTCAATACAGTTTGTTGTCAGTGTTAAAGACTGGCCAGAAACTGTGATTATTTAAACAGAAACTGTTTGTGACAATGCAAGAGGCCTAATTTCATACTTTAAAGACACAAATAGAAATTACACATTTCTTCAACTATTACCTGATGAATGTTAAAGATATGAAATATACACACGGAAATGGAATGGTGCCATATGTACAGAGTGTGTTTACAAAATGCAAGGGAATTCAGCAAGCCTCAAAAACACATATTTATAGTTTTGCAATATTGTTGGCTGAAAATGTACTGTGGATCATAACAGAATATAAACCAAGGGTTCATTGTCTTTCCCCATGTTTCCAATTCACTTTGAATAATACTGTACTTAATACACAAAATTAACATGTCTGGACATATGGCTGGATGTAGCTCTGGGTGACTTGAAACTGTCTGAAAAGCCTAATCCCAGTTCAGGAATTTACATCAGAAGACAGAGGATACACAACACTATTAAATTCACTGAGTTCAAACTTGTTCTGAAAGCAAGGCCTCATAAAAGCTCTGCCATATGCTGGCTTATTTAATAGCTTCAAAGAGATCTGTCACATATATGACTACAGCACCCCTCATAAAACCCATCAATTCATGTCACGAAAGAGAAAAATCATATCTCTGTGAGGGAAGCTGTTTGAAACACAAGTTCAGTTACACCTTGTAGATAGAAAATATGTCTTTTCACCTCAAACTCCTCATAGAGTGTCATAGAGTGATCAGGGAAAAACATGTTTCTCCTTTCAGATTATCAGCCAATGTGTGTCTGGTCATAAATCCAATATTTGTGTAAAAAACACTAACACAGAGAATTCCTTATATCGATAGAGATGTGTTAAATGCCTGCAAGTCCCTTATTTTGAATTGCACAGACAGACTCATAATGTTTTAACATTGTACATTTTACTGGGAAAGATTACATCTCTAGCCCAAACTTGTAGAATCGAAGGCAAGTGAGTAGGCACATACTGAAAAAAAACACACAAGCACATTAAAAGCTATGCACACATACATAGATTGAGAGTTGCTCATATATCTAGATTGAAAGAAGCATCCACATGTTTACTGAAAATTACCCACCCATGTTCTTTGAAAGCTGCACATACATATTCTGAGAAGTCGGCAAACGTGTATTCACAGCAGAGTGAAAAATCCCTGGCAGCACTATTGTCCGACTTCAAACCTGTGTGAGTCATATGTAAGCTGGTCATTGTCCATATTTAAAGGTTCTTCAAATAGTCAATACATTCACAATTAAATACACATATAAAGAAATAAAGTGGTGTAAATAGGTATCTGTGATTGCTATATGTTCAAGAAGTTTTTTCTCTGGTACCATACTTGTTTTGATACGTGAGAAAATCATGTGCTTTTGAATTTGTTTTATATCAGTAAATGCATACCCTAGCCGAAAAGCGGCAATGGTATCATTGAAGTTAATTGTGTTATCTAGATAGGAGCAAACATAGAAAGAGTGTATTTAAAATGCCTAGCATCATTTAGAGTATAATATATATATAATATATATTTGATATGATATGGCATTTATAACGTGCCTATACACAAGTGTTTCAAGGCGCGACCAGGCAAGGGAGGGGAACAGAGGGAAGACAAACACAACAATCTTACTAGGCCAGGTGACATTGAGATTGCGCAAGTGCGGGCGGGGGGAAAAGGAAAAGTGCAGGGGTAAAGGGCAAGGGGCAATGCAATACATAAGATCGACAGTAAAATAAATAAATATAAAATAAATAGGAACAAAAGGTAATAAAAGTGCAGCCAGCTAGTGGCAAGTGCAGGGGTTAAGTGCAGACATCAAGTATCAAGAGATGGTAGGGACTGTAGGGATACAGAAACAGCCCCCAAGTACAGGTGTTGCCCGGGAGGCAGTGCAGGTTTGCAACTGGCGAGGGAGGGGACATGGGCCCGAGATCAGAGGGTAGCCAGGTGACCAGTGCGGTTTCAGTCAGGAGTTCAGCAGGGTAGAATAGGAGAGTAAAGAAGAAGCAAAGAGGAAGGTCTTGAGCTACTTCCGGAACCATAGATGGTTCTCCGCTAATTTCAGAGAGGCAGGGAGGCTGTTCCAGAGGGAGGCCCCAGCCGAAGATAGAGATCTACTACCAACTCCTTGCTTGGAGAAACGACTGACCCTGAGGGAATTGGAGGCGAATGAGCGAAGAACTCAAGAAGGAAGATATTTAGGAAGAGAGAGTTGAGGGTATTGAGGCCCCAGGCCCCAGAAGACCTTGTGGACAATGCAGAGGATTTTGAACTTGATCCTCGCAGCCACTGGGAGACAGGGCAGAGATTTCAGTCCTTGAGAGATATGATCCCTGGGCTTGAGGCCAAGGACAAGTCTCACAGTCCTGTTCTGGATGAGTTGCAGACGGCAGAGAGTATAAGCAGGCAGTTTTAGAAAGAGGCTGTTGCAGTAGTCCAGCCTAGACAGAACCAGAGCTCTGGAGACAGTGAGCTTCTGGGGGAAGGAGAGGAAAGGAAGAATACCTCTAAGGAGGTGCAGCTGGTAGTGTGACTTCTTAGAGATGTCAGAGATGTGAGGAGAGAAGGAGAGTGTGGAGTCGAAGATGACCTGAGATTGTAAGCCTCACAGGTGGGAGCAGGAAGACGGCCAAGAGAGGCCGGCCAGAGAGTGACAGGAAAGGATGGAGCAGGTGTGCTGATGAGGAGAATCTCAGTCTTACTGGCATTAAGGCAGAGATCATTGCGGGCTCACCACTCCTGGATAGCAGACAGACAGTCAGAGATGAGAGAAGGAGAAGAGGTGGCGGATGGGAGCCTGAAAACGAGCTGAGTGTCACCCGCATAGCACTGAAAGTTGGGGCAAAGAGTGGCAATGCGATGGTCAAGAAGTGCTAGGTATTGGTTGAACAGCCAGGGAGAGAGGTTAGACCCCTGGGGAACACCGCAGGTAGAGACAGAGATAGAGGAGAGAAAGGACCCAACTTGGACATGGGAGGGTCGATCGGAGAGGAAAGAGGTCAGCCAAGCTAGGGCCTGATCAGTGATACCCTGGTTATCACAGCGACGGTTGAGCAGGATGGTATGGTTGACCATGTGAAAGGCTGAAGAGAGATCAAGTAAGAGGAGGAGACAAGGAGTGTTGCAATCAAGGTTGGAGAGCAGGTCTTCACAGATGTTCAGGAGAGCAGTTCCGTGCTTCTGGCAGCTCTGAAGCCAGACTGGTGGTCATGGAGACAACCAACCGATTCAGTGTGAAGATTAAGCTGGGAGCTGGCCATATATATATATATATATATATATACACATATTCAATGAAAAAACTTTGTTAAAAAGGGATGTTATGTTTAAGTTGCGCTACTAAAAACCTATCAAATTCAGTAAAAAAACTTTGTTAAAGGGACGTTATGGTTCAAAGTAAAACCGAAAAACCCCTGAAATTCGGCAGTTATGGTAAGATAAGCAACCATAACTCGCGCCACCGTGCACTGCTAACACTAACACCCAGGACATCAAAGATGACATCACAAATGTCATTGATGACATCACTTCTCCAAAGCAACCCTTACATTCCAAAACAGAATGGCATTTCCCATAAAAGATAAGGAAATGCCATCTTCTTTAAAATAAACAGCATTTCTGGAATCAATATTCTCATTATTACAGAAGAACATACCAGCTGTAACCATGAAGGCACACATGCCTCGGTTGATTACACACCTAGCATTGTTTTGCTGAGGACAAAAAACTGAACTATTGTCCCATATTGCCCTAGGTACTAATCCAGAAAAAATGACTTTGGCATTTGGAAGGATGTTCATTACTGCTTGAACAAAGTGTTCCAAATCTGCCAACAAAGTAGGGGCACTGACATAGCCCAAACAGAAAGCACCATAGTGCAAAGCTACCACATGGGGACTGTTGATCCTGCCCATATCTTCACAAACTTGTACAATTCCCTGTACATTGCAATCAGGCACAGTGCTCCACATGACCTCCACTCCTTTAACATCAAAATTCTTTGCAACATGCCTGCATTGAGCATACTGTTGTAAACCATGCACAAACATATCTCCGAGCACCAACACCCTGACTTTCTCCACTTCTGCCATCTTTATTACACACAGTCTCTTTGAACACAAATCCACAATCTCAACATCTGATTGGCTGATCCCTACAGTCTTCTTTCCATGCTGGATTTGCTGGAAAACCCCGGATGTAGCACGCCCTGTCCGCAGACCGCATAACTCTTAGACAGCCCTTCTACCATTTCCACTTCATTCTCTGTGCCATTCCCTCATTGGATACAGCTAAGCAGGCACACAATACGGAGAACGTCCTCAGAACACCCCCATTTTGTTTATTTTCAAACATTCCAGGACACCGCGAGTGTTCTTAGAACACATTCAACTTGCCAGCGAACAATACGGACAACATCCTCAGAACACCCCCATTTTCTTTATGTACGAACATTTCAGGACACCGCGAGGGTTCTTAGAACACTTTCAGCTGGACAACGAACAATACAGACAACGTCTTCAGGACACCCCCTGTGAACATTCCAGGACCCCACGAGTCTTCTTAGAACACTTTCAACTTGACACCGAATCCATTCTGTTTATTTACGAACATTTCAGAACAGCCGTGTTGTCCGCAGAAAAATCGAACACAACAAAAGTGTCTAGCACATAAAAAAACAGAACATTGAACCTATCTCATACTCCCCCACCCTCCCCAAACACTCTTACACACCAACACACTCCACTAAATACAATTTTTAATCCAAGTTTCACCGCGCTGTCCGCGGTCGTCCGCGAATGCAAGATGGCGGGTGCCACAGAAAATATGACGCGCTTCACGCACCACGCCGTCCAATCAGCGAACACGTCGGATGTCCGCGGACATCGTGCAAGCCGCTCGGCCAATCAGGGCACTGTCCGCAGAGCGAACCGGGAAGTCCGTCCGCGAATCGAACCGAGATATCACACATTTTTTTGCCTTACATTTTGTTCATTTAAAAAAAAACTACTGGACGGATTTACACCAAATTTGTAAAAGCATGCTTTCGGGACCAAGCCCCCACTCCTGCCACAAATTTGGTGCAAATCCGTCCAGCGGTTTGGGCTGTAGGCGTGCGCAAAGTTTTTTCCCATTATGTTTATGGGAAAAAACAAAAGTTTTGGGACCCCGCCTATAACTTTGCCCCCCCTGGACCAAACCTCTCCAAACTTTGCAAAATAATGCAGAGTGGGCCATATACTCTTTTTGAAAAGTTTGGTGAGGATTCGTCCAGAGTGAGCAAAGTAATAAGTCACCCAAAAAATGCTCTTCCTATGGAAACACCAACTTAACCATAACTACATGGACGCTATCGCGTCCATGTAATATATATATATATATATATATATATATATATATATATATATATATATATTCAAAGAAAACACTTCGTTAAAGGGACGTTATGGTTAAGTTGCACTAATAAAAACCTTTGAAATTCACTGAAAAAACTTTGTCGAAAGGGATGTTATGGTTAAGTTGGACTAATAAAAACCTATGAAATTCAAAGAAAAAACTTTGTTAAACGTACGTTATGGTTCCAAGTAAAACCAAAAAAAACCTGAAATTCGCCAGTTATGGTAAGCTAAGCAACCATAACTCGTGCCAGCACCGTGCACTGCTAAAACTAACACCCAGGACATCAAAGATGACATCACAAATGTCATTGATGACATCACTGATGACATCACACGTCAAATACATTTTGATGAAAAGTCTCTACAAGGAGTTGTGTTTATATTGTTGATAACAAGATGTCAGGAGTGATCGGGAGACCGATCATGAACTACTTAATCTATTAAAGAATGTACTTGTCTAATATCGTATTGGAGTGTTGTTGTTAATACAGCAGTTAATACTGCATTTTCTATCGATCTAGGAACTTGCAACTTAAAATTTCCCTTGCACAGCTCCAACACCTATTCCTACTCATTATCCATTAACAATCTAGTACACAGACATATTTTTAGCAAAACTGCTATTTATCTTAAAATGGCATCAGCTAATGCCATCCTTCCTCCCCAAGAGCCACCACCACTGGTGTAATCAAGGAACATGAGAAACAGTGCCCCCTAACTTAGAAATAACACACGCGCAACATTTTCCCTTGTCCACCTACCCCTCCATATTAGTGTTTGGTTGCTCTTCCCTCATTTCCCTCCCCTCAGTCTCAGCTATCCTGCCAAAAAAATACATCCAAAAACAACAAAACATATTCCTTTAGGAACCACCTTTCACAGTTAAAAAACAGAACTAAAAAAAAAAAATTATAGACTCCATCTACTTTATATTTCTCAGTAAAGTACATAAACTAAATAAGATTTTCCAACATTTCCATTAGCATTTTGTGTTATGCTAATGGGAATATTGTGGCGTTCATCCTCTGTTCCAGGGACTGGAACGGTGGATACCGGCCCAGCAGCACAAGTTATCAGCCCAAGCGAAGCAAGGGTGGATAACGAGGTCTCTGGACCATTATCCCCCCATTCCAGCCCCTGAAATGGTGGGTGAAGGCCATTAGCACCCTAGGTTCCCAAAGCGAAAACCTGGGGTGCTAAAAAATAGGATTTTTCTTCCAACACCGGGACGCCTTTTCCAGGATGGCCACCATGGAAAGGGAAGGTGAGGGTTCCATACAGGGCCCCTCATCGCTTTCCATAGCAGCCTGCAGAAGGCAAAAAGAGAACCCTATGACCATATTATCACAAGCACATTTTTCTTCCCTTTCAAATCTGTCCTAATTTCGAATGACTTTACCACAAAACCAGTCCGAGGTGGACATGGCCACTTTAATCCTATATTTTGTCCCTTGTGGTCATGGCCAGTAGCCAGATTGTCCGGATCATGACCTTATTCCATGACCCGGACAATCTGGCTACTGCCCGTGGCCACAGGCTACCCCTCAGTCACTAAAGGTATACCGCTATTTTTATGTAGCTTGATTATGACACTTGTCAAATAATAAAACACTGGCAAATTTGCAAAACCATGCTTGTAGGTCCTTGCCAATGCTCCTTAATCCACCCATGTTTTATTTTTTTCAAATGTATGCACATACAATCATCATATAACCTAGCCCCTACTTGACAAAATACCTTCAGACTTTACGAAAACATCTAAATCTAGATCTATAATCTTTTTGCAAACCTTTGTGTAGAGTTGTCAAATGGCACCTCATTTATAAGCCTTTACATTATTTTGGGACCCCCCTCTTATTTTGCCCCCTCTTCACAAAATCCTACCAAACCTCGGAAAAACATTCATATCTAAATGTATTATCAGTTTCCCAAATGAAGTGCGGATTCGTCAAATGGCACCTCATTTATAAGCTTTTACATTATTTTGGGACCCCCCTTCTAATTGTGCCCCCTCATGACAGAATCCCACCAAACTTTGCAAACTCACTCAGAATCAGCCCAGGAATATACATTCAGAATTTCATGCAGTTCCATTAAGTGGCGCCAAAGTTATAAGCCATCCAAGAGCTGCATTGTACCAACCCTGTAATGCTAAGGTGTTCACGAACTTTCACAGGACTGTTCGCGAACATCAGGACTGTTCACAGACTTTTGCGGCAAAAAACACCCATTTTTTTTTGCTTCTTGCGCCTTATCCCATCCCATCCTCATCACCCCTCACCTCCCCAGAGATTATTTGATAAGTTTGCCAAGTGCAATGTTGTGTTTTTTTTACATGTTTTTACAGCAATGTTCGTGGACACCGGCAGATGTCTGCGAATCCAAGATGGCAGGCATTTCCAAAAATCTGACGCACTTCACGCTCCTCACCATCCAATCAGCGAACACGTCGCATGTCCGAGGACATGACGCAAGCCGATTAGCCAATCAGAAGCGAACAGGGAAGTGTGTCCGCGGACTGGACATAGATATCACTAATTTTTTGTGACCTACTTCTTGGTCATTTAAAAAAAAAACTACTGGACGGATTTTCACCAAATTTACAAAACCACGCTTTCGGGACCAAGCTGCTGCTCCTGCCGCAAATCTGGTGAAAATCCATCCAGCAGTTTGGGTTGTAGGCGTGAGCAAAGTTTTTTCCCCTTTCAGTCTATGGAAAAAAATAAATTTTGGGACCCCCCCCTATAACTTTGCCCCCTGGACCAAACCTCACCAAACTTTGCAAGAATATTCAGAGTGGGCCATATACTTTTTTTGTAAAGTTTGGTGAGGATTCGTCCAGGGAGAGCGAAGTTATAAGCTGCCCAAAAAGTGCTCTTCCTATGGGATTAGCAACTTAACCATAACTACACGGCCACTACCGTGGCTGTGTAACATATATATATATATATATATATATATGTTTGTTTAATAATTTATAATGCGCACCATGGTACCCGAAAGGCTGACGGGCGCAACAAAAAACAAAACACCATCAATACAGACAGATTCTCTCCTCTGGGGGGATCAGTTTGTGATGCTTGCTCCAGCAACTCATTTTGAAAGTTAACTTGACAAGCCTTGTCCCATTTGGAAGATTGAGTCCCGTCAGTAGGACTAGGGAGCTTGTTGGTTTGTGGAGTGATGTTATCTCTCGGGGAGCGTAGTTCCGCCACCCAATCATTTAAGGAGTCCACCAATAATCCAAGGTCAAATGGAAGTAGCTCTTTGGCTATACTACTATATATATATATATATATATATATATATATATATATATATATATATATATATATATATATATATATACACACACACAGACACACATTACACGGCCTGCGGTAGCGGGCGTGTAGTGATGGTTAAGTTGCTAAACCCATAGCACTTTTTGGGCGGCTTTTAACTTTGCTCTCCCTGTAAGAATCCTCACCAAACTTTGCAAAAAATGTATATGACCTGCTCTGAATTTTTATGGCAAGTTTGGTGAGGTTTCATCAAGGGGGGGGCAAAGTTATAGGGGGGTCCCAAAATCTTTTTTTTTCCCATAGACTGAATGGAAAAAACTTTGCTCACTCCTACAGCCACCGCTGGACGGATTTTCACCAAATTTGCAACAGGAGAGGCGGCTTCGTCCCGAAAGCGTGCTTTTGTAAATTTGGTGAAAATCCGTTCAGTAGTTTTTTTAAAAACAGGCAAAATGTAGGTCAAAAGAATTAGTGATATCTGGCTCTGCTCCGCGGACCCATTTCCCTTTTTGATCCACAGACAGGCATATGATTGGTCTAGATGGTGACGTGATGTCCGCGGACATCGGACGTCCCCCTGATTGGATGGTGAAAAGCGTGAAGTGCGTCAGATTTTTGGAAACGTCCACCATGTTGGATTCGCGGACTTCGGCCGATGTCTGCGGACATTGCGGTAAAAACATATAAAAAAAATAACATTACACTTGTCAAACTTATCAAACAACCTCTGGGGATGTGAGGGGTGATGTGGATAAGATGGAACATGGCCATAAGAAGCCAAGAAATGTGGGTTTTTCACCATAAAAGTCCACGAACGGTCCGGATGTTCGCAAACAGTACTGTAAAGTTCGGGGACACTTCAGATGTTCGGGAGCAGTTCTTGGATGGCTTAAAACTTTGGCACCACTCAATGACACTGCATGAAATGATGGAATTCTATTCTAGACCTGGTACTGAAAGGCTTTGCAAAGTTTGTTGGGATTCTGTCAAGAGGGGGCAAAATTAGGGGGGGGGTCCAAAAATATTGTAAAGGCTTATGAATGTGGTGTAATTTGACAAATCTCAATAACATTTTAAAAAAAAAACATTTTAAATCTAGATATACATGTTTTTGTAAAGTTTGGTGGGATTCTGTCAAGACGGGGCAAAATTAGAGGGGGGTCCCAAAATATTGTAAAGGCTTATAAATGTGGTGCCATTTGACGAATCTGCACAAAAGTTTGAAAAACGATTTTAAATCTAGATATAAAAGTTTTTGTAATTTTCGGTGGGATTTTCTCAAGAGGGGGCTAAATTAGAGGGGGTCTCAACATTTTTAGATGGCTTGTAACTTTGTTGCCATTTGGTGAATGTGGACAAAAGTTTTCAGAAAGATTATATGCCCAACCCTGAATGTTTGTGTAAAGTCTGAATGGGTTTTGTCAAGTTGGGGGCTAAGTTATATGACTATTATATGTACATACATTTTGACACTTTTGAAGAAAAAAAACATGGTCGTATTTCAAGCAAACTCATGTAAGGAGCATTGGCAAGGACCTGGAAGCATGGTTTTGCAAATGTGCCTGTGTTTCATTTTTTGACAAGTGTCATAATCTAGGTACAAAAATAGTGATATACCTTTGGTGTCTGAGGTATATATAGCATGTGGCCATGGGCAGTAGGCAGATGTTCCGGGTCATGGTATAAGGTTATGACCCAGACAATCTGGCTACTGGCCTTGACCACGAAGGATGAAAAATGGTGTTAAAAAAGTGGCGGTGTCCACTTGTGACCGCTATGTGTTAAAGTCATTCGAAAGTAGGATAGGTTTGAAAGGGAAAAAAAATGTGCTAGTGGTAATATGGTCATAGGGTTATGACTTTGCCTTCTGCAGGTTGCCATGGAAAGGGAAGAGGGGCTCTGCACTGACCCCCATCTTCTCTTTCCATGGTGGCCATCTTGGAAAAGTATTTTCCTTCCTACAGCGGGATGCTGCAGACTTCCCACTGTAGGAAGAAAAATCTATTTTTTAGCACTGTTTTGGGAACCAGGGGTGCTATTGGCCTTTATCCGCCATTGCAGGGGCTGCAATGGAGGATAATGGTCTGGAGCCCTTGTTATTTATTTATATATTTCTAACGCGCCAAAGCCTGCAGACCTCAGGGCGCACACAGATACACTTCGCTTGGGCCGATAACTTGGGCTGCTGGGCCCTTATCCCCCGTTCCAATCCCTGGAACGGGGGGTGAATATCACATTATTCCAATTAGCATAACACAAAATGCTAATTATAATGATAATATTGGAAAAATGTATTCAGTCTATGTATAGTCCAGATATGTGATGTCATCAGTGATGTCATCAATGGCATTTGTGATGTCATCGTTGATGTCCTGGGTGTTAGTCTTAGTAGTGCACGGTGGTGGCGCGAGTTATGGTTGCTTAGCTTACCATAATTGGCGAATTTCTGAGGTTTTTCGGTTTTATCTGTAACCAGAACCTCCCTGTAACAACGTTTTTTCATTGAATATACATATTATACACATAAAGAATCTCCCATGTCTTGCAGATAATTCCAAAGCCGGCAAACGTGGCAAATACAAATAGCCCGAGCAGTTTTTTGATTCTTTTTTTTTTAACCCTTTGTCTTAAGATAACTCAGATCTACTTACTAAAATTGAATTATTTGAATTTGGAATCACACTTTATGTTGGTTTCCCTCGATGTTGTGTCCCTATATACTTCTATTAAACATCAATGTGGGTTGGATGCATGTCAACACCTTTTGGAAAAGTAGATGTGTGAGTAATCGGCAAGAAAACCATATGCTTTTGGAGATGTTATAATGTTGTTTAGAACACAACTATTTTGTGTATGAAGACAATGTCCTCAGACAAACGCAGGGCACAGCCATGGGCTCTTGTTTGGCACCCACATATGCCAACTTATATATGGGAAGGTGGGAAAATAAAATGGCATGCAGAGAAGAATTGGAACCCTTCACTATGTAACGATATGACTGAGTGATGTCATATCGTTACATAGACGATCTGTTTATTATATGGGATGGTTCACGGGAGTGCTTATTTCAAAATACCAGCATTCTGAATGACAATGTCATGAATTTACAACTGACCATTACTGCCAGCAAAGATGAACTAGTGTTTTTGGTTATCAAACTTCAGGTTGTACATAATGAACTGAAGTCCAATTTATATAGGAAAGAGACAAGTTCTATCTCTGCCCTCCATACCTTCAGGGAGACCACCCTTTCATCATGGAAATGTTTAGCCATGGGATAAGTGAAGTCAGCCTTTCTTATGGCACAAACATGCTGTAATATTTTGGCTTTTACTTAAAAGGTTGTGCTGCCGACATTCCATTTCTTACATGGGCAGGAAAGTATGTATACCACAGATTCTGTGTCACAGGTGATATGATACATGTAGGCAAGGTGAGTCCTGAAGTTGGATGAATATAGGTTTTAAAGATTTTGCATAACTACAAACTTTCCATTTAGAACATTTAAAAAAGCCCATGCTTTGTTTGTTTAACCAAGTGCAACCCAAGAACTCAGATTCTGCAGGAGTTAAAAAACTTGACACTAATTTATCCTCTAAAGAGGTGTTCTGCAAAAAGTGAGGCAGGGATGACTAGGCAACATCAATGAAATATTTGTATCTGCTTTCAATATGTGCCAAGGTCTTTGCATGACCTTGCATATTGAGGAAGATGCTGCACTAAAGATTAATAGTACTCTAATCTCCTCCTCCTTACATTCACACACATTGTTGGTATTCTGCAATTGATCACAATTCAGATCTTTAGCTCACAAATAAGCACTGTAAATTACTTTTTTTTCATAGCCACATTTAAGAAAATATTTGCCAAAGCAGAGCATTCTGCATTGAAGGTTTGGGGATCTGAACAATTCTGATGAATATGGCAAATTCACCATAAGGAATGCCATATTTACAGCTAACCAGTTACTCTTGGCATGCAGGGTACATTTGAGCGGTTAGGTTTTCTATACACCTTAGTGCACAGCCCATAGTTATTTAATTGAACATGTAAATCCAGAAACACTAAATCAGTGTTACTGTGAGTTTCGGTGAAACTTACATTAAAATCATTATTGTTTAATACACTTACAAAATGTAGCCACTGCAGCTCATCTCCTCTCCAAAGAATAAATAGATCATCAATGTAGCATAGCCATCTGAGAACCCGTTCAGTGTATATTTCATTCTGCTATGACCAAACAAAAGTGTTCTTCCACCAGCTGAAAGTTAAGTTGGTATAGGCAGGCGCAGAGGTGGTGCCCATGGCGGTTCCCTACACTTGTCTGTAATAGGCATCCACAAAGAGAAATACATGGTTATTGAGACAAAAAGAAACCATCTCAATAACCATGTCTGTGTGCCAAGAAATTAAGAGATGTAGTGTCCAAGAAGTGTTTGCAAGCAGCATGCCCACCTTATGGTCCATGGAAGTATAAAGAGAGAGGACATCTAATGTTGCTAATAATAAACCCTCCTCCCAAGGATTTTCATTAACGTGTTAAGGTAGACCTTAGTATTCTTGAGGTGGGAGGGTAATGTCAAAACAAAGGAGATTAATGTCTCATCAATATATTTAGATATGTTTTCCAACAGAGAGCCTGACAGAGTCACAGTTGACCTGTTTGGAGGCTTAGATATGGATGTATGGATCTTTGGCAAAAAATATACAGTAGGCACTACTGGGTTGGTAGGTGACAATACCTTGCACATATCTAGATCCAAAATGCCCCTATGCATCATTTTGTTAAGTAATGTGTTCAGATCGTTTCAAATGATTGGAATGAGGTTCTCTGAGAGCTTAGTATAGCAAGATTGATCTCTTAACTGCTGATAAGCCTCTGCAACATAATCCCTGCGATTCAAAAGAACAATATTGGAACCCATGCCCGAAGGTTTAATCACTATATAAGTTACCTGTTTTGGGCCAGATAAGGTCTTAGTTAAATTAAATTGATATGTAGCATGGGTAGCATGTCTCAATGTGTGTAAGCCAGTAATGACTAAATCTTTTAAAGTCTCCAAACAGCCCCCACTGACCATAAGTGGGTTACATTTAGATTTACTTTTTAGCCTGCTGGTACTCGGCCATTCAGGATCAATGTCAAAATCCAACAAATTGATTTCTTCTGCATTTGCAGAGCTGTCTGAAAGTTGTGCTATGACCGCCAGAGTGGGTAAATCAGAAATAATATTAGTTGTGCTGACAACTTTGGAGGATATATATTTTCTTTGGGATTCACAGCAAAGCATTGTTTGAGTTTCACTTTTCTCATACATTGATCAAAATCTAATCTCATTTGCACATAATCCTATTGCAGAGCAGGACAGAAATTAAGGCCCAACTTTAACACTTCTGTTTGTTGTTTCTTAAGTTCATGGGCCAATAGATTGTCCTCTTCTAATTCGAAGGAGTTATCTCTTGCTACGACCGCCAAAGTGTGTCGATCTCTGCTGAGAAGTATCTTGTGGAGCCTTTACCCTGTCTCCCTCAGTGCAAAAAACCTTGATTAATAGAGAGGTAAGGTGATCAGATTTAACACAACAAAACCACTGAAATTCAGCAATCACATTTCAAGCACTTCCACCTTAACTATGCACCGCCTGGCGGAACTAACGGTTCTGCAGAATGTGGACTCAGAGACGGAAGGGGAGGATGTAACGATCCACTGGTCCCAATTGCTAAATAACCTGTCAAAGGACAACGATTTACGACCGCAGTGAAGAAGCACAGGTAGGGGTGGGAGGGTGAGGGGGTAGGGTGGAATGGGGAAGGTATGTACTAGTGAACTGGCAGTGGACCCGCGATCCTCAGCGAAACCATAGTCGCTGTAGGATTGCATGCTGTGACCGATGGAAGGAGTGGAAGCCTGAAGGGCTAATCCGGACACTGGAAGGGGGAGAGGGGGTAGAAGAGGGTGGGTAGGGTTAGGAATTTGCTGATACTGTCTAATTAAAGTTAATAAACGTGTTTAGGGGAAGGGTTTTGGGGAGTGGGGGCGGGGAGGGGGGTGTTGTGGGTTCTTGGGTTGTTATTATGAAATGCCAATAAAGAGTGTTTAAAAAGAAAAATATGCACCGCCTGTATCGCAACGTATGACAACAAGGTTTTTTCTCTGAATTTCAATGGTATCGTTGCTATGTATTTTTCATGTTAACCCTGATCACCTTAACTCTCTCCTAACTAAAGATTGTTCACTGAATATATAGAATTGAGATTGCAAATAAATGTGTGTGTGAGAACCAGTAGTGGGATTCATGCAGGCAGGTAACATTCAGTGGGCCTCATTACACAGTAGGCAGAGGACCAAGGTGCTATTAGCACCTTGGTCCTTGCCGGTAAAATACCGGCACCGCCTTGGAGGAAAGGGGAATTACCGCCCTATTCCAAGGTTGGCGGGGTGGTAATCCGCCCTTCCCCCATTGCCCTTCCCCATTCCCATTTTTGCCCCATAGGGCTCTATGGGAATGGGGAAGGCGCTAATTACGGTGCCGCAAATTGCGGTATCGTAATTAGCACCCTGGTCCCTTTGCGGGTTGGTTTTTAACGCCTGCTAAACAGCAGGCATTAAAGTACCAACCCGCAAAGGGACCTCGTAGTAAGGCGGTAAGGGTTTACCGGTACCGGTGCCCTTACCGGTACCAGTAAACCCTTACTGCCTACCGTGTAATGAGGCCCAGTGTGTTGACAAATTTTTCATATATCCATGAAATTAAAGTGATTTTCTTGGTAAAGCCAGAGACCACTTTAGTTTAAGGTGACTATTTCTTTTTAATACATTTCGAGTTTTGTGAAACACACTATTTTGTATGCTGGGTCTGTATACCATGGGTTCTGAAATCACTCATGTTGCCCTAGCTGAACCTATGCCTGGAGAGGCAAGTCAGGGCGGGCAAAATTTTGGAACCTGTTCTTTAAGTACTGGTGCAGTAACAGAGAGCGTCTGGATAGGCTTTCTGTTCGAAGAATATAAGGCATCTGGAATTCGGGGGAAAGTACTGCATAGAAAAGAGTGAGTTTTAAGAGGACCCAATACCATTAATTATTTTATTTCAATGTGGCTCTAGTTCAGAGAGACCAGAAGCAAAAGAACTGTGGATATTGTGGCCATTCCATTGTCCACCGGTGGATGTCCTTAGAAATGATCGGCCATGCATGCGGAGAGCAGTGATGCTTGACCGTTATATTTTTCTGTCAACAGGGGATGTAATCAGTGAAAGTTGCGGTGCTTATGTTCTTTTTGCTACTGGTGGGCACCTTGTCGAGTGAGGTAGAAGGGTAAAGACTCATTTACAAAATGTGACAGTGTAGAAGAGCTAAATTGGAGGCTGGGTCTCAGTAAGCCGAGGAAAGTAGCAAAATAAGAGAATGATATAGAGTTAGGAGGCGGACCTCTCCCATGCCCCTTCAATAAAGAGGCATGACTGGAATTTGGCCAGGTTTCCTCACATTCAGAATTTGGGTAGAATTGTCTCTGTGTTTCTGAATCTAGGGCAACCAGAAGCTTATGCTCGAACGGGTATAAATCACTATTTGTATTTGTATTTTGTTTATTTGTATAGCGCATCTGGGCCCGTGGACATCTGTGCACATAATGTGATTGAGGTGGTTACATACATTACAAAGAACAGTTCTTAGTGGTACATGCATGCAACAGCAATACAAATTTAGAAGTAGGTATATACAGTTATATTGTTACCAATTCACAGAAATGCAATAAACATAAAATATGTAGAGTAGTACAGTAGCATTTCTTGACTTTGTGCTTGAAGGAGTAGAAGGAAGGCACAGCTCTTAGTGTGGTAGGCAAGGTGTTCCATAATTTGGCTGACAAGACTGGAAAGCTAGCCCCACCTGCTTTTTGCAATTTAAATCTAGGTATGCGCAGCGAGTGGGTTTGGGTGGATCTCAAAGGTTGTGTAGAAGTGTGAACGAGGAAGCGGTTTGGTAGGTATTCAGGTGCACAGTTATCTTGGCACTTATGAGTCAAGGTAAGTGTTTTCAGTGCTATTCTTTGATTAATAGGTAGCCAGCGCAGGTTGCGTCTGGTGTCAGATATATGTGATGTCCTAGGGATGTTAAGGGCAGCCCTGATGGCGTTGTTTTGAGTTACCTGACGTTTACTGATGTTCCTGAGGCTAGTACCAAGATAGAGAGCATTACAATAGTGAATCCTAGACATTATAAGGGTTCTGGCGAGGGTAATGCAGTTAGTGGTAGAAAGGTTGGGTCTGCAGGCTGTTATAAGTTTGCAAGTGTAAGCAGCTGCTGAGGCCACAGCATTAGTTTGTCTGTTGAAAGATAAGGTGGAATCGGTATAGATACCCACGGTTTTGCTATCATTGGACACATTAATGGTGTTCCCATTGATACTGAATGCCTTGAAGGTTGGGTCTAAGTTGTTCAGTCTGAAGCGAGAGTCTAGCATATGTAGCTCCATTTTTTCGTTGTTCAAACAGAGCCCATGGTGGGCCATCCAAGCCTGGATAATCGCATAGACCTTGTTGAGTGCGACTGAGTCAGTTACATGGTCACCTGAGATAGGGATGAGTATCTGGGTATCATCCACATAATTTGTATAGGTGATACCCAGATAGTCAAGAATATCAAAGAGTGGCTTGGTAAATACATTGTAGAGGGTGGGGGAAACGCAAGACCCTTGCGGTACCCCACATAGTACAGGTGATGGTTCAGCAGACGCAGTGAGCGAGAAGACCCTCATGGTTCTGTTGGCCAAGAAGGATTTAATCCATGAGGTGGCTTCGTTTGAGAAGTGAGCAGCAGTTTTGAGGTGGTGGCAGAGCAGTTGATGGTTCACCAAATTAAAAGCTGCTGATAAGTCAAGCAGGAGTAGTAGTGCCAGTTTGCCCTTGCCTTTTAAATCCTCGATTTGTATTTTTAAATCGATTAGGGCGGTTTCTGTTCCGTATCTAGGTCGGAAACCCGATTGGCATAGACCCAGATGATTATTTGCTTCTAGATAGGCCTGTATTTGGAGATACGCTGCGTGTCCAAAATTTTCAATAAGAAGGGCAGGGTTGTGAAGGGTCTATAGTTGGCAGGGTTGTTAGGATCAAGGGTAGTTTTTTTGATTAGAGGAATGCAGGCATCTTTGAGGTTGTCAGGGACAGAGCCTGATTTAAAGGACGCATTAATGAATGAAGTAATAAAGGGAGCAAGTTTGTGTGCGGCCTCTTTAATGACTGGGCATCGCCTTGGCAGTTGGATGGTTTGATCTTCCTGATAATATTTTCCACTTCCCAGGTGGTGAGTGGGGAGAAGTTAAAAGGTTTGATCATGTGTCCATGAATAGTGGGGTTGTTGGTGAAGGGGTCATATTGGAGGTCTGTTGGAAGGCTGCATTTTTTGGTGTTGATTTTAGTTTGTAGAAATGACATTTTCTCTAGGAGCGCTTTTTGGATGTTAGTACACCATGTGGTGGCTGTAATACAATTGTCAATTGGGGCTGTTGGAGATTCAAGTTTTTTAAGGATTTTGAAGAGCTCTTTGGTGTTAGATTCAGCCTGAGAAATGTGCTTATTGTATATATCTTTTTTTGCTAGGACTATAGCATCTTTGTATGCTGTTGATGAAGAATTTAGGATATTTTTGTTAGTTTCTGTAGGGTGACCTTTCCAGTGTGCCTATGCATTTCTCTTGGCTTTACTTAGATCTCTTAGTTGAGGGGTGAACCATGAGTTTAGATGGGCACGAGGTTTAGATTTCCTTAGTTTGTTGGGGCGATAGCATTTAGTGCCTTCAGTATGGTTTGGTGTAGGTGTCTACTAAGGCTGTAGGATCAGAGTAGATCACAGAGGCTTTGTTGAGAAGAGGAAGGATTAGGGGGAGAAGTTTCTCCTTGGAGATGTCCTTTTTATTTCTGGTCTGGACAGGAGGTGCAGAATTAGATTTGAGACTGTGAGGGTTGGATTTGATGGTGAAAGTTATTTTATGATGATCAGACCAAGTGCATGGTGTGATAGATCCAAGATTGATGGAACAGTTCAGATCGACGAGCCAATCCAAGATTCTTCCTTTACTGTGGGTTGGTTTTTGGATGTGTTGGGTGAATCCTGAGTGCTAGTGAATTGGCCTTGAGCTGCCAAGTCCTTAGGGTCTTGATAACCTAGGTTGAGGTCACCAAGTAGAATGATTTGGGAGTTAGGCTTGGTATTAACTCTGATGAGGGCTGATATATCGTCCGCAAAGGTTTTGATTGGGCCCCTTGGCCTGTATGTGAGGTGTATAGTAGCTGTTTGAGTAGGAGATATCTGCAGTTTGACTGTTAATAGCTCAGCAGAGTCAATATGTGTATTTGGGATTTGTCTAAGATTAAGGTGGAGTCTCTGTCACATCTGATGATGGCGTAATTCTCTGGTACTGCTAGAGATAGTGAGGGGCCAGATGCTGCATGTAGCCATGTTTCCGTAACGGCTAGGAAATCCAAAGCCTCAGTTTCAATGAAATCAACAATGTCTAGCGCATGTGCTGGGATAGATCTAGCATTGATAAGGGCACATTGGATCAGGGTGTCTTTAGCCTTGAGCATAGTATTGTTGTGCGTCACAGGTTTTTTATGCGTGACAGTCGGAGTGGAGTTACTTGAGTGATAGCGGGGTTTAGATGTAGATGGAGTGGAAATGTGTGGTGGTCTCAGAGTGAGTCTGGAGCCTAGTATTAGGTTCCTAAAGTTAGTAGGGCAAGGTTGGTTAGCTGTTGGTTTGGTAGTGAAGTGTACACCCACAGGGATCAGCCGTTCCAAGCTCAGCGACTTCCGAGCTCAGAAGAGCTCTGCTTGTGTTTGCCTTGCTTTGCTTTTACACTTCAGCACAATTATGGTTTGATTGCTGCAAAAACAGCAGTGTGTTTGTAATTAGGTGTTTCTGATCGGGGACATGTCCCTTAAGAGGTGTGCACGAATGGTGGGTGATGAGAAAGGGGAGTGGTGCATATGCTGAATGCAATGGCGGAACATTGGTTATAAGTAGGTGATCATATAATGCATCTACTTTCACTGGGTTACGTTTGGCCTTGACAGGCCAGTTGTAAAACAGAGAATGTCTAGGCTTGCAGTACTTTGCATGCTGGTAAATGCAGACTCATGTTCAGGATGAGAAAACAAAGCTAAACTGATATTCATTCTCTTTTTGCTTAATATGTCACTGTAAACAGGAACAACAGAAGGTCCCCCATTCAAACCTCAAAACAAAGTCAATCAATGGATAAAATGACAAGAAGAACCAAGGGGAAATCACCCTACCAACCCAGCACCTAATAAATAAACAGAACCCTGAAAACAAGAAGAGTCACTGCAATCTGATCAACGACCAATCAATGACGAATCATTGCACAAAAATACACTTCAAACTCAGGCAGGCCAACCAAGAAGGAAAAAGAGGAGGTGGCCTAGGCGTAGCTTATGAAGAACACCTAATAATCACAGCAGCACCATCCTGAATATCCCGGACTGTGACTCACTGTTCTCTACCTAGAAATGAACTGTCGAACCAATCTATCATTCCAACTCATTTACTGACAGCCCACATACAACCCGACTATCACAGAGAAATGTGCGGACAGCATAACAAGCATTGCAGTAGAACACAAGTACCTGATCATGTTAAGGAGACTCAAGGAAATCATTATCCTCCCACCTAGCCAGCATGCACCTAGAACAAATGGCGGAGGGAGCAACCCATGCTGCCGGACACACACTGGATACCATTTTCTGCAAAGAAAGTCTAACTACAACTGCTGCTCCCGTTGACGTTCTCTGAAGAGACTGACTTAAGATTTCTTTTGTGAGTCATGCTGCAGTGGGAGAAAGTGCTACCCACAGAAACCTAGCTCCAATCGAGAAAATATACTGAAAGTCCCTCAACACAGTGGAACTCAACACCATATTGGAATCCACAAAACCTTACAACTCTCTCTGGACACGCTCCCAACAGCAGGAATAATGGAGATGTCCAGAGCAATGAATAACCTCTTTACCCCCTCCCAAATGAAATTGCCCAGATGAAGGTTTACCCCCGGCATATGAGATTTTAAGAAAACAAACTGGAAATTAGAACAAGAATGGTAGAAATATTATCAACAACAGAAAAAGACAAAATTGCGTACCAAAATCTGGTCTGGCTCTACAAAGAAGAAATCCTACAAGCAAATAAAAGTACTATGCCGAAAGATTCTGGATAGCAGGCAGTACACAGAAAGAGATGATCAACATCATTAATGTGATAAGTAACCAGGCATCATGCAATAACATTCCCACTCCCTCGCAGAAACTCTGTGATGACCTTGCAAACCACTTTAAAAACAAAGTCATAAACATCCAGCAGGTCATTAGCACTTTGCCCAAAGACATAAGCATCGATATCACCAGAGACATATCCCCAGATGCAACCACAATGCTGACCTGTTTTACAGTAATCTCCACAGAAGCATTTACTAAACTGGTGAAGGAAAGCATCAAAGTTTCCCCAGCAGACCCCTGCCAACCAGACCATCCTCAGCAAAAACAAATGCACAATACTTCAGCAAGCTCATGAGCCACTCGCTAGAAACAAGAACCAGTCACAGAAGCTTCAAATCAGCCTACATGAAACCCCTTCTCAAAGATCCCATAGGAAGCAGACAACCTTGTCAACTACCCATCAATATCAAGTATCCCTCAGCCAGCCAAACTCCTAAAAGCATACGTATATGGACAAATCCTAACGCAAGTGGAAATCAACTGTATACTGGACCAAGAACAAGTCAGTTTCAAATCTATGAGAGAGACTGAATTAGCAGTAGTATCCATCTTGGATTACATAAAAATGAATTTAAACACCACCCCTCAAGGATCATCCCTCACCACTACTCTTGCACATCTACATTTCTCCTCTCCTGAAATTCATCAAATGATACAGGCTTACATGCTACAGTTATGCAAACAACACTCAAATCATCAACAAAACTGCCACCAGGAAGGACATAGACCAAACCCATGTGAAATGCCTCTTATGAATCAATGCATGGAGGAGCAACAACCACCTTAATCTCAACCGTGATAAAGTGGAAATCATGATCATGCGCAACAACCATTTCATCCAACTATGCATACCATGGCCTATGGAAATGGGAACTGGACCAGAAGCCTCCAAAGTGACTGAAACTCTTGGAATCATGTGGGACTATGAGGTTACACCGAAACCTCAAATTAACACAGTAGTAAAGAATTGCTTCTTCCATCTACTAACTAGCAGACGTATATTACCCTGTCTCACTTTTCAACACAGAACACTCGCCATAATATCACTTATCATGTCAAGACTAGACTATGTCAACAGTATCATCCGTGGCATGCCTGGCTTCCTCGCCAAAACACTACAATGAATGCAGAACACAGCAACAAGATTCCTTCTAAGACTCCACAAGAGAGGACATCTCACACTAGTGAAAAGATCACTACATTGGCTAGCCGTGCAGAAAAGGATCCACATCAAAACCCTCTGTATTCTCCACAGAGCCGTTTACGGCCAAGGAACAGAATTCCCTCAATAAAAAATCTCCATCTACAGATCAAACAGAATCCTGAGGTGTAGCAATGACATATGCCTTGAACCCAAACATTATTCAAAAATGAAATATGGTGGATCAGCATTTTCAAGCATCCCAATGACCTCTGAAATTCCCTCCCCAAAGGTATATGCACAATAGAGGAACAATGACTTTCGGGAAAGCATGAAAAAGGCATGGCTCTTTAATATGCAGAGCTAACTCTCAAGCCATAGGCCATTGCCAAAGAGCAGCCAAACTTAGCTGACCAAAGCACACTGTGTTTCAGTTACCCTACAAGTTACCTGCACGGCTGTGACTTACCTGATACCATGAGGATTGCATTCTTTCCCCCACTGACCCATACTAAAACCCTGCATACACCTACAAACATACCATATGCAAACCAACCATGCCACGCACACGCAACACCTATACCACCACCCACACTGACACCACACAGGGGCACCCCACACCTCCTCCAATACCGCACATAACCTCTACACAGCCATTGCATCCTTACGTCATGGGTACACAAGTCCTCC
This sequence comes from Ambystoma mexicanum, assembly GCF_040938575.1. Lineage (NCBI taxonomy): Eukaryota > Metazoa > Chordata > Amphibia > Caudata > Ambystomatidae > Ambystoma > Ambystoma mexicanum. The sequence goes on from NC_090931.1 coordinate 814,699,497, forward strand.
TACATGGAGGCAAACACCTTGCACACCCACCAACCCAGACCACCAATAAGCAAACCCACATACAGTGACCATTTTTTTTCGGAACTGAAACTACCAACACCATGGCAAACCAACACCCGTCTCTTATTTTAGATCCATCAGAGGGCCAGACCATGCAAATTGCTGCAGTGCAGGTTATAAAGCACACTAACATACCATAATGAGTTGTACATTGCCGGGTTGGTTTGTTGTGTGAGTTGTACATGTTTGGAACCACCTCTATAAAATGCATTGTTATTTTAGGTGTTTTTTCACTTTTTACAAGTGCATCGCTTGCCTGCCATGACTCCACCCCTACCGCTGCCACCATCCATCCGGCCGCCCTTCCTCCTCCCCTAGGTGGAATCCCCTGGCATTCTTCCCACTTCCACCACAGTAATGAGGGGGACTGTGAACAGGCTAGCATTGCTGGTCTTAGATGCAGGAATTTAGAGTAACTTTGACCCTACTGTACCCCCAATTAAGCACATCCGTCCATCCTAGAAGTTGCAAATAGTGGCACTAGGAAGGAGCAGGAAGAGTCCACATACACAAGAACATCTAAGGGGCAGCCGAAATATTATTGCTTAGCCGTTTCTCTTAGCCCGCAAATCGTTTTTCAGAAAATAGCAAACTGCTTCGGACTGAACGTGTCTTTTGGTACCTAAGTAGCAATGAATGGGCAGACAAGAACTCGCTTAAAGCTTGAGTTCCTCGCTGCCAAATATTGATTTTAAGACAAGCACTTAAGTTGGCGATACCATAGATTCCCAGGGTCGTCAAACAAGCCGAATATACATATATGTACGCATTTCCGTGTTTCCCAGTGGCACTGCTTAACAAAGCATCAATGGGAAATGACAGAACTGGGACGTTGTCTACAGAAAGCGAGTACATTAGCCAGGGGCGCGTTACAGTGCCAAAGTTAGACGCTTCAAGGCTATGTGTGAGATGTGTACAGCAGAGCTGGAGCATGGCCGCAGCACTGAAAGTCCACTCATGCGAGGCCACCCGGGGAATGAAGGCCTGCCGCTCCGCTTTCCCCCCGCGTGCTTCTCCAGGGCACACGGGCTGGTCTGAGAATCCCAAAACACGTCAGATAACCCCATTGGCTGTAAGGTGTCTAAACTGTGCATCAGCTACAGTGTGTGAAAGGATCATTCGGGGAGAAAAGCGGGCTAGACCCTGCGCCGCTGCTGCGTGCAGTTCGTGGTGTGCCCCTAACCTCGGGGATCAGGCATAGAGTGCTCCCCTCGCCATGTTACTGCTACTTCAAGAAGATGGCGATCGTTAAACATCAAGCCAATACGCTAGTCCAATCTGTCTACATTGCTTGCTGTGGGCATGTTGTGGGGTATTTCCTGGTTCTTTCTCAGTGGGGTACAATTGCTTGGGGGTGATAGCTTGTATGTGGTTAGGATAACTTGGGGTGTGGGGGGAGGGAGGTTGACCATTTGCATTTCATAAGGACAGCTTGCAGCGATTGTTTGCATAGCGTCAGGATAAATTGGGGGTGTTAGTTTGCATAACTTGCGGGGATGGTTTGCATTGTGTTAAGATAGCTTGGGAGTGATGGTTTGCATTGGGTTAGGATCGCTTGGGTGAGGGTTTGCATTGGGTTAGGATCACTTGGGGTGAGGGTTTGCATTGGGTTAGGATAGCTTGGGTGAGGGTTTGCATTGGGTTAGGATCACTTGGGGTGAGGGTTTGCATTGGGTTAGGATAGCTTTGAAGTGATGGTTTACATTGTGTTAGGCTAACCTGGTGGTGGTAGTTTGCATTGGTTTAGGATAGCTTGGGGGTGATAGATTGAATTGTGTTAGGGTAGCCTAGGGTGAGAGTTTGTACTGAGGTAGGCTAGCTTGGATGTGATGGTTTGCATTGTGCAAGGGTAGCTTTGGACTGCTAGTTTCCATTTGATTAGGATAGTTTGGGGTGGTTATTTGCACTGGATTATGAGAGTTTAGCGGTGGTAGCTTGCATTGGGTTATGAGAGCTTGACAGTGGTAGTTTGCATTGTGTTAGGCTAGCTTTGGGGTGATTATTTACATTGGTTTAGGATAGCTTGGGGTGGCGGTTTGCAATGGGTTTGGGTAGCCTAGGGTGATAGTTTGCACTGAGGTAAGCTAATTTGGATGTGATGGTTTGCATTGGGCGAAGGTAGCTTCGGACTGGTTTCCATTTGATAAGGATAGTTTGGGGGTGGTTATTTGCATTGGGTTATGAGAGGTTGGCAGTGGTAGTTTGCATTGGGTTGTGGTAGCTTGGGGGTGATAGTTTGCTTTGGGTTAGGATAGCTTGGGGGTGAGTACCCACAATATGAACAAAAAGGCAATTAGTCATCCAGTAGTGCCTACCGAAACACACATATGCAAAATACTAAAAGTAATTTTTTATTCAGATACAAAAATATATATCATATACAAGTCATCACAATTCAATAAAACATCATGTACAATTTAGAAGTGTCCAAACTTCTAACTGTAAGTATAAAAGGAGATCCTACAATCTAGAATAAACAAGTTCTATTAATAACCTGTACCTATGTCTAGACAAATATCTAATTCAGAGATACACCTGAGCATTGGGCCTCAAAATTCATGGACATGATAATATTCACGTCTAAACCCAACATGTTTCTTTAATACACGAATAATGCTTGACATTCTTCAGGGGTGAACACACACAATTGTCTCTCCTCAACCTATTCGTACCCCTCCAAATGGGGAACTACTATGTTAAGGCACAGTGCCACTACTGTATTCCTGACACGCATTCAAAAGTCAGAGCGCATAAACATGGAATATCGCTACAAAACAAAACCCAATAAACACACCATTACACATACTCAAAAGCACAAGGTTCAAATTCTACCAACCACAGTCAATGTCGTGATTTTTGCCACACATGTTCAAAACTATACCTGCAATTACTTCAAATTCCAGATGGTTCCAACATAATAAATATGTCAATACTTTCAATGTGTCTACTCCAAGGTCCTATAGGGTTCACACAGTCGACCATCTCTCTAAAAGTAAAGAACAGGGCAAATGAACTCGATACTCAATAGTCCACTAATAATGTCCCAAGACAACACAACTGCTACAACTACAACAACTCACCACTGCACCCAGTGGAAAGCAGAATCAAACAGAATGTGTCCCAAGTCACGATGAGGCACACTTAGCATATGCCTCATCAGTAAACCACCATAGGTGCCTCAAGCCAAGAACAATCCATCACCAGAGTCTCGGGAGCACACCCAAATGGGATTATACCCCAATGCCAAACCTGTGCGCAGTGCCCACAAGCTCACCTCTTGTCGAGCGCTCAATTTAATGGGACCTTAATACATAAATCTGAATCTCACCATGAGCTCAATTGACTCGCCCTCGATGCTGTTACATCCAATCTGTAATGTATTGGAACATCAAGTATCAAAACATCATCAACGGGAAGATCGCGTCTCCTGTTTACCAAACGACCCATTCGTATCAGCATGTTTCTCTACAATGGGAGGGTGATTCCCACATCGCATGCTTTTACATGTAAGGTTCACACCGACCAGCCTGGAGCTGTAACACCATCTGGGAGAATGCCGAAAAAACGCATGATGTCTGTGGAAACTCAACTGGCTGTTGATATTTATGGAACTTTTACTCACGAAGGATAAACATGCAAGTGGCTAATTATATAAGAACATATTTAGTTAATTGCAAACATTGCCCACCTTGAACCCATTTTGAACATACTCTGCAACCAATCACCATGGCGATCTATGCATGCTGCCACTAAATATTCTCATTAAGACCCGTAACTTGGCTCCTAGTCATATAAATCACTTTTTGTTCTGATTGTAACAATTTCTTGTTGATCAAAAACTGGTTAGGACCTTTTATTTTCAATAACACCGTCCATTCAAAATCTGTGAACGTATGGCCTTTGTCAATAAAGTGTTTTATTAACGGAGCAGTCTCAATCTGTTTTTCGAGACAGCTCCTGTGCTCAATAGCGTATTTTACATTTACGACTTGTCTTGCCCATGTAAATCTTCTCACACAGGCATTTAATCATGTACACGACACTTGCAGTGTTGCAATTAGTAAACTCCGTCAACAACCACAATTCAGGTAAGCCCAAACCGACAGACAGTGTAATACTTACTACACATCGGTGGTGCCCCACAACAGGTCTTAGCCCCCACAAAGCGGTTATGGTCTGGGGTTTTTTCAAACCAGAATTGACGTCATTATGTACCACTACATTCCTAATATTAGTGATTTTCTTATATGTCACAAATGGTTGGGGCAGGGTGTCATCAAAGCATTTCCTCCAGTCTCTGTTGATGCAAGATTTAATTCTAGAACACATATTAATATATGTATTCACAAAAACCAACTTTTTCCAGGTGCTCTTATTTTTAGGTCTCTCATAAAGCAGTATCTCACGGTTGTTATTCAAAGCCCGTTGCATGGATTCTTTAACCAACTCCTTAAGATTGCCTCTCTGTCTTAACATGTTGCTCAAGTGTGCAGCTTCACTCTAAAAAGGTTGTCTACTACTGCTATTATGTGTATGACGCAAACATTGTCCAAATGGCAGGTTGTTGTTTTTAGCATGTTTGGCATGATGCTATGATATTGAAGTAAAGAATTCCTATCTGTCAGTTTGTGGTAAGGGCGCACTAATAGGCACCCCTCCAAGCTGTATTCAGTGACATCTAGGAAATTCAGGGGGTTCATTAAGTGGCAGAACTTGTCGATAAATTCCAAAGCCAACTCATTGGAACCAGAACAAATGACCAAAATAGTGTTGATATAATGTAACTAAAAGCCTATGTTGTTCTTATAAGGCTTGGTGTCACTATATATGGTAAATTGTTAAAATTTGTTAACATATGGATTGGCCAGGGTCGGAGCCATGGCTGCCCGATAGCCGTACCTTCTATCTGTTGGAAAAACTGGTCTTGGAATTTGAAAAAGTTCTTAGTAAACGCGGTTTCAATGCACCACATGATAAATTTGTTTGTCACCGGGTCTTCATCAGACCTAGCCTGTAAGACCTCACGGATCACTTCCAACGTGGCCTGCGGGGGTATCTAGGTATACAAAGATTCAATATCTAAACCGATCATGATCTGGGTGGTTGGGTCAAAAGGGAAACCCTCTATTTTATTGATGACACTTCTGGTGTCTAGTACAAACAAATCCATGTTGGATATAAAAGGTCATAAATATACATCCGCAAATTTGGACAGTGGTTCTAGCAATGAGGACACACCTGAAGGGATGGGACAACCAGGATTAATAAGATTTGTATGGATTTGCGGTAGCACCATCTGAACCTTAGACTCAATAAGGGACAACAACTCTGCGATGGATCATGTGGAAGTTTACAATATGTAATAGTGTCAGCAAGATGTCGTTCACATTCCTCAATGTGAGATACATGATCAAGAATCACTTTGTCCGATGAATATTGATATCATTACACCGATGTGCCAGTTAGAGGTCACTGTGCCTTTCTTCTCGCTGAGGGATTTATGGCATCTGCACTCATGAATATTGAACATCTTCTCCCCCTCTCCCACAAACACACTCAGAAATGTTGGGCTCATTGGGGAGCTTGAATACAAGACCTGCCACTATGTTGACAGCTTTCAACACAAGCCAAGCAATCATTTATTCTACCCATACACCACTCAGATCCTCTTTAAATGTGTTAACCACAAAACATTTACAACGATGTATGATATCGCCAGGAGGTAGCGTTGGCATAGGAAAAGAACAATTATTTCAGTGTGCTCATACCCGGCCCCATTGTGTAGTTTTCCTTAGAGTTCCTCCGACTCTAATCCAGGATTCTGAATTTAGCTCTGTGGCCCTGCTCTAAATTTACATTAATATCTGCTCATCTAGTTCCATTTCATCTACAGAACTCCCCTGCCACCTATTGTATAATGATCTCATTTCAGAAAGTGGTGGCACAGCAGGTAAATATCAAAAGAGTGTGGTCGAATCCCCATCAATGATAAAGTGATGCATAATGGGAAGGTTTTTCTTTTTTTTTTTAATAATTTGAATGAGGGATGAAATTAGGATACAGGTGTCGGAAGGATGGTGGTCAGAAAGACGAACATGCCAGGCTGCCCTTGCTCTGAGGTTTAGAGCAAGATGCAGCTACAGGGAATGGCCATGGTGACTGTTTTGCCTGCCCATAACTGAACATTATTGGAGGCAGTGCCCGAGATATGTTTTACGCCATGCTACAGCTGTTTTTCTGCAGTATCCTATCCAAAGTCCCTTCTGCATTGCAGAACCTCACTGCAGAGGCCTTGATCAGCGCCGGCACACGTACTGTCCTGGGCCTTGTAGAGAAAGAGCTGGAAAACACACCATCTTCATCCTGGCCGACTTTTCTCCTTTAACAGCTTCTGTGTCACCTTTTAAGCTACAAATAGGAGAGACAAAAGACTCCTCCCTATGTCTTAGTGGGTGGTGCAAAGGCGCTATATCTTGGCCTACACTTTGCCTGGCTCCCCACTGCTGGGGGTTATTCTTGACTGTTCTGCTTGGGAAACAGCCTCCTCTGGGGCAGAAGCTGCAGGTGCCCCCTTGATGGGCATCTGCATCTGCAGGGCTGCTACCACGGCTAGCCTGGCACGTTCATGCTCCCCTATCGGCTCCACTTCCCGGGTGAAGCAGACCACAGTCTTGCTAGCAAAGTCCTGCAGGTTGCTCTCCCGTGATGGGCCTTTTTTGTTGGAATTGTTTTTGCCAATAAAGTGTGCTGGGTTTTTACAGCAGCTCGGGGGTTTCACCAAGTCCTTGTCTTCCTCGTCACAATCCTGACTCCCTCCTCTCCCACCCCTGGGTGACCAATCATCCTGATTCCTTTGGAAGAGTAACAGGCGGATCAGGGGAAAGGATAGGCATTTACACAACATGCAGGGTGCAATAGGGTTCTTAAAAAATACGTATTGATGAGATGTAGAAGAAGGACTGTGGAAGGCAGACTAGCTTGCCTTCGCATGAGTATAGGCTGTGGTGAGGAGGAGAAGGACTAGGCGCAATGAGTAATCGGAGCATTTTCCCCCGGATAACATTGCTTGAAAGCAGAGACAATTGCTGCTCACCCTTATTATAAATGAATGTTCCATTTTAATATCGTGTATCATATTTTCATCCTCCATTTTCATATTCTGACCTTTTATTCTAAAGCCTTCTCGCACTCCTGTGAACATCGTTTACCTTTCCTACAGTGCATGATAAAGAGGCCCTCATGGCTCTGCACCAGTAACTGCATGCTGCCTGCTAACACTTTGTGAAGCACTCGAATGCATGATAAAGAGGCCCTCATGGCTCTGCAGCAGTAACTGCATGCTGCCTGCTAACACTTTGTGAAGCACTCGAATGCATGATAAAGAGGCCCTCATGGCTCTGCACCAGTAACTGCATGCTGCCTGCTAACACTTTGTGAAGCACTCGAATGCATGATAAAGAGGCCCTCATGGCTCTGCACCAGTAACTGCATGCTGCCTGCTAACACTTTGTGAAGCACTCGAATGCATGATAAAGAGGCCCTCATGGCTCTGCACCAGTAACTGCATGCTGCCTGCTAACACTTTGTGAAGCACTCGAATGCATGATAAAGGGGCCCTCATGGCTCTGCACCAGTAACTGCATGCTGCCTGCTAACACTTTGTGAAGCACTCGAATGCATGATAAAGAGGCCCTCATGGCTCTGCAGCAGTAACTGCATGCTGCCTGCTAACACTTTGTGAAGCACTCGAATGCATGATAAAGAGGCCCTCATGGCTCTGCAGCAGTAACTGCATGCTGCCTGCTAACACTTTGTGAAGCACTCGAATGCATGATAAAGAGGCCCTCATGGCTCTGCACCAGTAACTGCATGCTGCCTGCTAACACTTTGTGAAGCACTCGAATGCATGATAAAGAGGCCCTCATGGCTCTGCACCAGTAACTGCATGCTGCCTGCTAACACTTTGTGAAGCACTCGAATGCATGATAAAGAGGCCCTCATGGCTCTGCACCAGTAACTGCATGCTGCCTGCTAACACTTTGTGAAGCACTCGAATGCATGATAAAGAGGCCCTCATGGCGCTGCACCAGTAACTGCATGCTGCCTGCTAACACTTTGTGAAGCACTCGAATGCATGATAAAGAGGCCCTCGTGGCGCTGCACCAGTAACTGCATGCTGCCTGCTAACACTTTGTGAAGCACTCGAATGCATGATAAAGAGGCCCTCGTGGCTCTGCACCAGTAACTGCATGCTGCCTGCTAACACTTTGTGAAGCACTCGAATGCATGATAAAGAGGCCCTCGTGGCTCTGCAGCAGTAACTGCATGCTGCCTGCTAACACTTTGTGAAGCACTCGAATGCATGATAAAGAGGCCCTCGTGGCTCTGCAGCAGTAACTGCATGCTGCCTGCTAACACTTTGTGAAGCACTCGAATGCATGATAAAGAGGCCCTCATGGCTCTGCAGCAGTAACTGCATGCTGCCTGCTAACACTTTGTGAAGCACTCGAATGCATGATAAAGAGGCCCTCATGGCTCTGCAGCAGTAACTGCATGCTGCCTGCTAACACTTTGTGAAGCACTCGAATGCATGATAAAGAGGCCCTCATGGCTCTGCACCAGTAACTGCATGCTGCCTGCTAACACTTTGTGAAGCACTCGAATGCATGATAAAGAGGCCCTCATGGCTCTGCAGCAGTAACTGCATGCTGGCTGCTAACACTTTGTGAAGCACTCGAATGCATGATAAAGAGGCCCTCATGGCTCTGCACCAGTAACTGCATGCTGCCTGCTCGAATGCCTACCATTGAAACGCGTTGCTCTGAAGTGCTTTCCTTTTGAATACCCACGCAGTGAGCTCACGGGTGCCGTGGGAGTATTGAGCGCCGAAAGGGCTCGAGGGCTTCCCATTATATCAGAGATTATAGATCGCCTCCGAGCTTTCTGATCTTTTACAGAATCTTTGTGCTAATATTTCTCTTATTTCACTTTTTAATGTAGAAAGGACTATGGCTCATACACGGTGTGCACTAAATTATCAAAAATAGTTTCCTCTGTGGAGTAAAACTACGGTTTCTTAAACCATATAAAAGTTTGGCTAGTGCAAACGGTGAACTGGCTCACTTTAATGTCCCTACAACCTTTGGCAGATAAAAAAAAAGGAAAATGGAGGGGAAATGAGCCTTGCAGGCGTGGAACATGTGATCAAGTGAGGAAGCAAAATGTCCTGCTTGCACAATCAGTAATGTATTCTCTGAACCCCATCTCCCCCCAGAGGCGTTGTTTCGGGGGCTCAGGGTGCTTTAGCCCCAGGTCTTTTGGTTGTAGCCGCGGATAGAAGCACAGGGCTACAACCAAAAGGCTACTAGCCCCGGGTCCCGACAGTCCCAGTATTAGCATAGCCACAGATCTTTTTCAGACCTAGCAAAAACCCTGTTCCACCCATCCCAAGAAAAGCCATCTCTTGGCATTTTTGGAAGGATAAATGCCAGCTTACAAAGAGGGGGACAGTGCTTTGTCTAATGGTAGGGTGCTTTGTTTGCTATTGATTGTTGAACTAATTAGTCCATTTTGTGCTGAATACTGCCAAGAGGTCCAACTTCATTTGATCCAAAATGGAGAGACTTGGGTTCAGTATGGTGAACATGCATATTTGGCCCCTAATAATTGCTTAACAACCACTCGGATGTTCAAATTTTAAGAAGTGGTGCTGTTAGGAATTCGACTGATGAGTGGGTGCTCGCTTGGGCTTTTTCTGATTTTTTGGAAATGAAAATGAATGATGGGATATGAACCTCAGAAAATGTGTGAGTCCATTGCACACATATTTTCCCTGCTCAGCGCACGACAAACGCATAGTCATTTGTACTCAGGGAGGACACAGCATACAGGTGCCATCCTCCCGTCATGTTCAGCTGGAATGTGACACCCACGGGTATATCAGAGCATCTCAAGAAGGGGGTAGGCAACACCTTCCTCCGGCCACAGGCAACATAATTAAACTATCAAATGCTCCATGGATCTACCTTCCTATTGTCTAAACTGCTGGTGGCATTGCATACTAATAGAAGTTAATTGAAACAGGTCTGCGCCAGGCTTGATCGCAGAATGGGCAAGAGGAAGGCAGGACTAACACCTCTTGGATATGCAATTTCTCAACTTCAAGCTAGTTCCCACCCCTTTGTATGAAGGATAGTAAATGGCATGTCTGGGTCCACTATTTACCGTAGGCAACCCATGCAGAAAGGTTCCCCTTTCAGAGGGACGAAGTATGTGATTTGAGGGAGACAGAAGTCTGTTCTCATCACAAACTTCAAGGGAGAACCTGCACTTTGATCAAGTACCACAGAAGGCTCAGTAAACCAGAGAGACACTTTGATCTACAACAGACAGGAATATGGGTGGGACTTAGGAGTACATGTTGTCCCCTCTTAGCTTTTCTGTTGCAAAGCATTTTGGTTCTGACCTCACGCATTACAGAAGATTGTTGGTAGGGACCCAGGATAGGTTCAATAAGGTAGGCTAAGCCTACACCAATCACTGGTGCCCATTTGGCTTTAAGAGAGGGCTGAACACTTCACTTGACAGATCATCCGAAGACTTCAAAAGGAGTAAAAAGAAGGACTCATTTGGTTCCTGGCTGAAGATACAATCTGCCTTACAGCTTCCGCCAGTGAAGGAAGACCAGGATTTCCAAGAGGGAAGCAAGACCCCCTCCCCTAAACATCTGCCAGGGAACAGAGGGAGATGCCGGACTCAGAGGACTCGTCCAGCAGCTTCAGAACCAGTACCGAGCCAGCTCACAGCATGCGCTGCTAGGTTCTGCCAGCAAGCTTCCTAGGTGGGTGCCAGCGAGTCTCTGAACAAAGGACAAGGCTGTTGCCTGCAAACACTCTCCTCAGCTTTGGGCTGTCTGCCTTAAAGGACGGCACAAGCCCTGTGAAGAAGCAAGGAGGAGTGCCACAAAGAGCATCAACCAGCATCCATCTATTAAGGACATTTTTGTGGCAGTCGAGCCCTCAAACCACGACAGGTTACACCACTGACTGTTGTCACACTGCAGTCCCTAAAGCCGTCCAAAACGCCTGGACCAGCGTTCCAGATCTGACCACCAGCATAAAGACAACGTTTCTTGACCCTGAGCCACCATTTAGGCCAGCCTGCAGCTGCCTGTCCAGCCTCGCTTGTCGAACAGCCTACTGCCTGATATCCACAGCTGTCTCCCGTCTTGAACTCTGTCACTGGAGCTGCAAAGCATCCTGGAACTGACTTGACGATTTTGAGCATCAAGATTATCTCAAGCACCAGGTACATTGTGGTTCTGTCCCCCTGGTCCTTCTCCGAAGGCCCCTGGTGACATTTACAACCCCTTGCTCCTTTGGTGCTGAAACCAAATAACCTTGAACAGTTAAGACTGATTGCTTTACCTACTACCCTCCTGTCAGTATCCATAGTGCATCCCTTTCCTTCGTGAAACTGTCTGTCCTCTGTGTTACTTTACAGTGTGAGTTGTATTTTGTAGGGTTCCAGAACTGACTGTTGTAATAATGATAATAAAGTAGATATTTGTATACAACCGTGACTGGACAGACCCTTTTATCATTTGGTAATAATTGTATTTTCCCTGTGTTACAGTTAACCAACAATCCACGACCTGGCGGAGATAAGCCTGCCATTCCGTCCACATTACCAAAATAAGACAAGGAGGTTTATAATTTACTTGTGTTTCCAATCTGTTCAGATCCCTTCTGGTGTACTAGAGGTGTGGGGCCGATTGATGGTTTAGAAACCGATATTCATCCCTGGACCACTGGTGTCCCAGAAGTTGATTCGTCACAGGAGCAGCACCAGAGGCATAGACGGGGGTAGGGCCTGAGTGGACAAGGCCCTCCCAAAATCCATAAATGCCAACTTAGCAGCGATGAGCGGGCATTTACAGATGTTAATGTCAATGCGGTGGGCCCAACTACCTTAACTTCGGGCCTCCTTTGTTAGACAATCCTGGCTACGTCGCTCTATGGTACCTGTTCCAGCTTTATCATTTCCATGAGAGCTACTGATCCAGAATATGACATATCATACGGCTAACAAGCTCAATGCTGATTGGTTCCACTGGCTAAAGCAAATTTGAGGGGAATAGAAACTGTTCAGTAGTAGACATCTGACGTTTTTACTGGCCATGTTTTTAGAACAGGCTGGCACATTATGCTTGTGTTTCTGCCATGTTTACATTCAACATCGACTAAATATTCATTATGGGAGTCTGCTCTAAGGGTTGTGGGGATGTATAGTGCCAGAAATTGAGGAATCTGGCCATGTTTCCCAGTGTGTCAATTTGCCTATTGAAGTGGACATGTGTCAGTCTATTTGTGATCTCCACCAGACTCAGTTGCAGCTGAAGATAGGCGCTTGGACGAATTCAAATGTAACAATACAGAGAGGATATTAGGAGATCGAGTGTGGATCATTTGTGGAAACTCATTTGTGGGGGAGATGCAGAAAATGATCTCACTGTCCACAATTAGTGGGGTTACCACAAATAAGTGCTTACCTGCTTTCTCCCTATGAAAATCTAGGCCCTTTACTCCAGAAAGATGCCCCTCTTCTGCATACACCAATGCATGCTTTCATTTTTTTTAAAAAGCTGAGATGTGTACATAGCATAGAGCTAGACTATATAATTGAGGACACTGCCCAGAGTCACGCCATTGAAAGAATGTACTGGCCATTAATTAACAGTGCAAACATTTGGAATGCTTGGAATTGTGGAAGAGTAGATATGAGTTTGATGGGATATATGTCTGTTGGGGCGCAAAACAAATGGGCAAACTTGCAGATTTGTGGCTGGAAAGACTGCACCTGCAAGTTTGGCCTTTTGGTGGCGACCCGCTCCAGCTCCCTTTTGGGATGGGGTCCCCCTGCCTGCACATCACCCTCCCACTTCATGGACATAAAGTGCTTCGACTGTTGCCGTCTCCACTCTTCTGGTTCCTGTCTAGCCCGCACCCTGGTCAGGCCTATCAACGGGAGACAATTTACGTTTCCGGCCTTCCGTACGCTGGCCTATAGGGTGAATACCTATCTGAAGCTCAGTGATTGTCTTGCATGAAAATGTAGTATTACATGACAAGTCTATGGAGGAACAACTGTAGGAAGTAAAGACTATGGGCCTCATCACAAGTCCGGCGGTAACCATGCCAATAAAACCGGCAGGTTGCCACGGACCTGCACATTTTACTGGCGCATGGCTTGCCGGAAACACCAGGGGATTACAACACTGGCGTTCTGGGAAGTCAGGCGCCAGTAATTGTAAGTCCCCATTCCCATTTGGGAATGGGGACCACGGAAGCACTGGCACAGTTAACAACGGTGCCGGTGCTTCTGTGAAACTCTGTGGGTGGGTGCCATTCCGCTTGCCAGGTCTGACCCTGGTGGGCGGGGCGGCACCCGCTTGCAGATTCGTACTGTGCTGGTCCGGTAACAACGGTGCTGGTAGGCTTGCCGGCACCGGTGTTTACGGACCAGCAAAGTCGTAGTGATGCATATGACCTTTATCATTAGTTTGCCGGTAACCAGCCTGGAAACCGGCAAACGGAACTACTGTTACAGACACCTGATAGGCCGTAATTACTGCCATATTACAGTTGACGGCAACGGTAGGCAAATCCCCATTCCACGGGCTGTTTTTTTGCTGGTGGGGTACCTGATTTATCTCCAGCTCTTGGCCACCCCACCGGCAAACTTGTACTCCGCTGGTCCAGAAACATGCCAGTAAACGGAATTACTGGCACGTTATTTCCAGACCGGCAGAGTCTTAATGAGCTGTATATCAATTCTCATTGACAAATTAACATTGGTGAACCGTGGTATGAAATGGAAAGAATTGCTGCCGCATTTGATATAGCAGTCAGTTAATATTATTGAAGGCATGATACTGTTTGAATGAATTCTAGCAAACTGCGCTGCTTTATTATGGAGGCAAGATTTTCATCTACTAATTATTAGTTCATTAGGCAAAACAGACGCCCTCAAAACATAATTCAGCAAACTAAGACGGCTATCAGAATGGGGTATAGGTGGTCAACAATGTTGTCCTAATACATTTCAATCACATAAAGTACAATACCATGGCTTCTAGCTTTACTTATGTTTCTAACACTTGTAGCATAGTACCCATAACCTAACAGATTTGTTATTCCGGAAAATGGAGTCTGTTTGGAAAAGGCAGAAGGATTGGTGGTTGGTATTATTGTATTTGATTATTTTTGAAGGTGAGGCGAGTTCTGGCATCGGAGTGCCGCCACACACTTTACACAGTCACATCAGTGGTAACATATTTGGAAAGCAACTAACCTGCTGCTTGACTGACACTGGACAGCAGTGTTACCAATGAATCATTATGGCACCCTTAGAGTTAACTGGTTTGGGTTATTTTCTTTTAAGGGAGCATGCTCTGGGAATTGCAGTGCCTTGGATAAGCTGAGCAATTCACACTAGTTAAAATTAATTCGCAACCTGGCAGCCGTCAACCTGCAGTTTTGCATTTGTCACTCGGGTGGGATGGGTACCCAGACTTGGGTCTCGAACCCGCTGTGCCTAGAGACCCAAGCTACACCACACTGATGGGGCCCATTGAGACTTAAACATATCTGGGGTTCCTTGTGGACTCGTCTAAGGGGGATGTTACCTAGCAGCTTGGGCTGGCCTGCCCCTTTTCGGATTGGACCAAGTCAAATTTTCTTATGATCTTTTATAATGGCTTGGCAGGCTGAAAAAAAAGCACTGTCCAGAGCTATGCCCATGGTTATGAATACATGAAAATGTTTAATTTTGCTTCTCGGTGGGCAGGCTGATACATGGGTGCCGAGCTTGCTGTGCCTAGAGACTCAAACTACCCATCACTGAGGATCCCCAATGAGGCCGCAAAATATCTGGGGTTTCTTGGGGTCTTGTGCAAAAGTGCTGTGATCAAGCAGTTAGTCCTGTTTGGGGTGGATGCAAGCAAGATACAAAATACTCTTTTCGCCTCTGTTGGCCTGGCAAACTGAAAAAAGATGGTCTGGAGAGTTTGCCAGGGCACTTGCCAGGGGTTTATATTCACTCAGAACCTTGTAGCCATCAACCTCCAGTTGTGCATAAGCAGGGATGCTGCAGTGACTTTTGACATTCTAAGCATAGGGACTTTGTACTACGACCTAGCCCACAGCAAGGGCATACCATGGAGCGCTTGTGAGCATGTCTGTTGGCATCTAGCGGGGGTCTGCCCTGGAACCAACACTGCTGGCAGGCACTCCCAGATCCTGAGTGTGGGTTTTGAAACATTGCTGAAGGACTGGGTGCCTTTCCTTGCCACTGGGCACTCTTGCTATGCAGAGCGTGTGGGCCACCAGATCAGGGGAGGCACCTTGCCAGGCAGATCGGAGAGCTGTGATGGATGGTGGTGCAGGGTAGGCAGCCGGTTTTGATGATTGATCGTGCACGGGCGCCAGCATAGGGACGCAGAGATATGGTCTATTTGTCCTTTGCAGTGTAGGCCTGAGATGAGGAGGCAGCCGCTACATGCGGCACTTTGTCAAGCACTGTTCGCCAGTCAACTACAGCTTTCAGAAAGTGTGCGGTGTCTTGTTTCTGTTATGGCGGTAAAGGTTCTTTTTTCTGTTTTGCACTTTGAAGGTGTTAGCACGTGCTCGCCTTGGAAGCGAGACGACGCGCAGCAACACGGTATGCAGTGATTTAAACGAATAGAAAATAACGAATAACATTAATATCTAAACATTTATTAGAAAAAATACAGATTTTATTTAAAATATATATGGGGTGGAGTGAGGGGTTAACATGGGTGGGGAGGGGTTTCAGGTGGGATTATAAATGAAGAGAAACGAAGGATCGAGGGGGGGTCCAAATAAATAAAATAATTACATTCTGTATTTTTTCCGTTCTACATTTTTAGATATGAATGTTATTCGTTATTTCCTATTCATTAAAATCACATGGTTCGATCCCTGGGTCCGCGTTAGAAACCTCTGGGTATTAAACGCGTTATAAATAACCTATCATTCATTGTCGAAATCTTTAACGGATGTAAACATGATGGGTCTGATTTACTTTTTCAATGGGATTGCGCCATTGTGAAACGTTTTGTAAATCAGGGCCAATGTGTGTCGTGCCAGAGTGACACACTCGTGTGCATACACTTGCATAGGCACTTTATGAAGGTTTGCTGTGTAGCTTGACTTGTGCAATGATAACTATGAGCGTTTGTGCAGCAGCATGGACGGTTCCTTTCCCTTGGTATTGGATCGTTCATCTTGCGAATGCAAATGGCCTTGGGTGCTGGCAGGGCCTGTTAATATGTGTCAGGGCTCGTGGGGGGTCATTTTAACATGATGTTTGGGGGCCCCATTGCCAGCAGCTTGGAAGACAGTCTGAGGCCCCTGGATGAGGGAGAGCGGGCAGTGCTTACATTATAATGTCGAGAAAGGAACGCAGAGGGGGCATTAATAGCTGCAGATTATCACGGGACAGGCAGCCAGCAGGGAGCTGAAACACCACATCTCCACTGAGAAGCTATTAAACGTTCTTTCTCAGCAGGGGGCCAATTCACACGAACCAGAGTAAAAATGCAACGAGGTGACAATAACATTGCTGGATACTGAAAGAGGCCAAAGGGAGGTGACGGCCTGTGGGCACCAGAAAAGGCAGCCTTCAAAGTCCACGCTGCAACATGCACAATTAAAGCTCTGTATTAAAGAAATATGTTGCTGAAAAATGTGAAACGCCCTAATGCTGTCTTTGGGTGCTGGACAATGGAGCAGAAACCCACCGTCCGCAGTAGGTCTTTGTTAGTTGTTGGATCTCAGAAGAGAAGGACGGTCACTGATTCCTAAGGAGAAAGCCCTGCACCTGGCACTTGTGCAGTGTTGAGGTGGGCAGATCTGCTTAACAGATGAGATTCATGTGCCCTCGCCACCCATGCCACGCAGATGTTCACAGTCTGCAATACATCCATTGCAGATTCAAGACTGTGGGGCTCATTACACGTATGGCGGTGCATGAAAAAATGAGCGGTAACGGAATTACAGATACTTTTCCAGCACCGCTATTCTAAGAGTATAGCCCTGGAGTGGGGGATTTAGCTCTAGCATCATACTGGAGGTAAATCCTCACAATTTCCGCTGTAAAATTGCCCGAATTACCACAACAGTATTTCCGCCAGTGGTAATTCCGCCAAAAATGTCCCATAGAGTCCAATGGGGATTAACTCTGCCACTCTTAATTCCGCCGAACCAAATGGCAGTAACAGTAATTCCGTTTGGTGGTATTCCTCCAGATTTACCACCGGAATACCACCGAACTTGTAATGAGGCCCATGTGTTTGTTATCCTTTACCCTCATCTTCAGCAACTGATGATGGGGAGTGGCAGTGGACCCTTATGGCTCCAATCGCTCAAGGAAGTCGGAGCCATCAACTCGTGACAGCCAAAAAGCACTGATGAGACAGCATGCTCACTGGTGAACACCTAACCGTTGGGGGCTCGTTTCTCCAAGGAAGGCATCATTCATCTGTCAGTATCAATGAGAATAAAGGCCATCCATGTTGTGACGTAGATGGGTAACGAGGGCCGATGCCCCTTCTTCCAATCCTCCCTCAGGCGTCTGGTTGGGCTGTTCACCTGCATCCCATTCTTGTGGTGCACGTGGCAGCATGGGCGAAGGTCTTGGTAGTAGTGCCCAGACAATGCACAGGTAAGTAGGATGCCTGAGCGTAGGCCCAAAATGTGAAGCAACTTAGAAGGTGAGAATTTACATATCAAATGTTTTCAACTAATCCAGAGGGAGGCCAAATTCAGGAACAAATCCCTGGGGTGTCTGTGTGGGCATGTCCACGTGATAATGTTGCCTGGAAAAGTCACCAGGTAGTCAACTTTTTTTTCCTGACCCCTAAAATACTTTCCCCAAATATTCTAGGAGGGGTATGATTTTATATTATAAAATCCAATCCTGGAATATTTGGGGAAAGTGTTTGATTTTACTGAGGGTGCATTTTTTGGGAAATGTCGCCCCTGCCCAGGCGACGTTATCATTGGACACCAGACATGGTACATGAGCAAGGAGGGAAAGGTACAGGACATGCAAGTGAAAGGTGGACAAAGGTGTAAGGAATTGCAAAGGCCAGAAGGCGTGGCGGCCTAGGAGTCTGTTCATAGGGTGGTCTTATTGACGTCATAGAGGTCGCCGAAAGGTGGGCGTGGTTGCTGTCCTGAGAGACCACTGATGGAGCTGATGAAGAACTGTCCAGGGATACTAAGGAAAGTCACAAAGCAATTCCCGAATAACTGCGGGAGGAAAGAAGGTACTGCAGATGGAGTAAGTGTCCCAACAACAGACACTAAGGGCCTGATTCACATGGGACTGCCTGCGCCATTGTAAAACGCTTCTCTGAATCCGGCCCTAAGTCTGTGCTGAGTGAAAGAGGTGGTTTGTAAATGATTTGGGAGTTTTTTTCTGGAAAAGGTTTTTGCCCAAGTAAATTTGACCAATGATAGACCCCGGGTTTTTCTTTTGGGAACTGGGGAGATGTGCAGCACTGACCTGCTGGTGGCCTCCACAAAAAATCATCAACATAGAAGGGTAGCAAGCACAGGCAGCTCGTTCATTGTGGGCGGTGCGGCACAGCCCCACCTGTCCCTGATCCTGCCATGGCGTGCTGATATTATTCACCTTAAGGAAGGGACTCAGGAAGCCCTTTCCTTAAACGGAATAACGTAAACTGCGCAATTAGAAGTGCAGAGTACAGTCTGCGCATGTGCAGGAGTGCACAGTCTGTGCGCCCCACAAACACATGAGCATGGTTCACTGTGCCATGTGAAAGACCGGAGAAATGCAGGAACGCTTTATGGCCAGTTGGGCGCTGAATTCAGCAGCCCCACACACTTGCAGGCTGCTGTCCCGCCCAAGAAGAAGAAAATCTCGCAAAGAGCGAGACGAGACTTCAACAAAAACATTGGGCCTCATTACACGGTAGGCGGTAACCATGGCGCTATTAGCTCCATGGTTGCCGCCGGTACTGTACCGAGTCCGCCTTGGTGGATGGCGGAATTACCGCCCTACTCCAAGGTGAGCGGGGGCGGTAATTCCCCATTCACCAAGGCCCTTCCCCATTCCCATTTTTGCCCCATAGGGCATAATGGGAATGGGGAAGGTGCTAATTACGGTACCGCAAATTGCGGTACCGTAATTAGCTCCGAGGTCCCTTTGCGGGTCCCGTCCTTAACGCCTGGAAAAACCAGGCGTTAAGGGAGGACCCGCAAAGGGACCTCGTAGTAAGGCGTTAAGGGTATACCGGTACCGATGCCCTTACCGGTACCGGTAAACCCTTACCGCCTACCGTGTAATGAGGCCCATTGTCTCGGGAGGATAGCACAGGGGCAACATGCTCGCCTTGGAAGCAAGGCGACACGGAGCAATACAGGTTTGATCCGCGCAAAGAAACCTCTGGGTATTGAGCGCATTTTAAAGGATCTATGTGATTATGCTGACTTTTTTTTAACCCTTTACACCCCCCACAACCTCCCCCCATATTAATATTATATATCCTATAACCCCCCCACATATATATGGGGTGTAAGGGGGGGTAAAAAAAAAGTCGCCATTTTCGGCCGTCGGAATTGTCAGGTCAACATTTTGGTACGATTCAGTTTTAAATAACCTATCATATCAAAAACAATCAAATTAACTTCTCTTTGTCAAAAAACACGGTTTTTTTAGGGATATCATTTGAGAGTGGGGGTAGAGAAGAGAATGGCCATGTGCTATTCCTTTTCGGGTGACTCCTTACTTAGCAGTGACTTTGTTCAGCACAGACCGGGTCATGTCACGTGCTGCATTAAACTGGTCGGCTGTGGCGAATTCGGGTTATTGCACACCTTCAAAGACGTAGCTCTGGGCTAGAAGAGCCACCTGGTGCAAGAAAAAAACACAGGCACAACTCTACACAGTTAACCTGCCTACACAGGCTGAGACAGATTGGCTGGTTTTGCAATCGAAATAGAATTGTGGACTGAGACAGATTGGCTGGTTATGCAATCGAAATGGAATTGTGGACATGGGCGGACTGGTGCATAACACTGTTTCGGGCACCAATAAAAAAGTGGCCCACGGTTGCAAATGGCTACTCATTCCTTTTGTGACACTGTTTGAATAGTACCGAAGGGGGATTTGTTTTGAGAAAATGTGAAGCAAACTGCATTTTAAAGAATTTTTATTCAGCAAGACTGATCAAAACTGCTAACCGCATAGTGAAGTAACTCATCACACTGGCCCACTTTGACCAAAAAAACGGTCCCACACCAGCCTTCTGCATTTTTGGTTCGGGCATTGCCTTGTTGACCTCTAGGCCAGTCCGAGCCCGATTGTGGAAGTAAAAGGAAATGCTGCCCTCGTTGAGAAAACGTATTATGCAGGCTCTGGGCAGCAGACAGATGCACAGCCTCGAAATCAGTCGGATTTTATTGGCCTTGAATCTGGCTGCAATCTGCTGGTGCCAGTAAATCCCCAGGGCAAGTAGAGGCCATTCCAGAAGAAATCACTTGAACCTCTACCCTCCAGGAAAACATGAGAAGGCACCAAAGGAAATGACATGGAATGTAAGACGATACCATGCGGTGTGCCAATGCGATTCGTCGGGTGCTCAGTGGAATCGGCATCGGCACCGAGCTTTGGGTGGTACTAGAGGAGACAGTGTGCAGAGCAGTGGCCAGCAGGTTGACACACGACAACCCTTAGTATTACCTATCTCCATTTTCAAGTATTGGTGTAATTGTATTCTATGGTGCCTGTGTTGAAGTCATTGGTGGTAGGATAGAAGATCCCTGTGTCAAGGGATCAAGCAGTACTGTATAGAGCAGTCTTTCTTTGCTTTTAGTCTCTGAAACTTTCTTGGTTATCCGAGGTGGTGGGAAGGAAAAGAATGATTCTTTTTTTTGGTCAGGCGGGTTGCACCAATGAAACGTTTCGAAAAAGTAATAACTGATCAGATAGCGAGGGGAGCCTCCACTGTTTTGAAGGTTACAAGCTATGCCAGTTAGTGCAGCTATTTAGTCCAATGTTTCTAAATTGTGAACCTGTATCTCCTCAGCATTATTATACAAATGCCCCTCTTTTTTAACTCTCTAATGTTGGGAGGAATATTTCTGCTGCTACAGACTGGGGCACTTTGGTTTCACATGTTTTTATAAAACTCCCAATCCTTTGTCTACCCACATTCTTTAGTAAAATCTGTCACTTTTACCCAATTTAAAGGGACTCATTTTGGCAACATGAGACAGTTGGCGGGCAGGAATTGTAACCTATGTTTTGTTTGTACAAGCATATCTATGCTGCAGTCACATTTTCCACTGAGCCATCTTGTTTGCTTCATAGACTTAGCCCGCAGGCGGAAACAGTTTTTTTGCTGCAGGCACACTACCCCCTGAGCTATTTTACTCAGTGTATGGAATTTTCTGGAACTCCACAACAGTTATAATAATCCACTTAATCATATTACTTGGATGGGAATTGGTGGATTGGAACCTGTAACTTTCAGGTTACTCACACAGGTCATCAGCAAATCAATAAGCCCCTAAAGAAAATACCATATTCCAATAGCGACGTTGTAAACTATTGTTCCAGCTCAGCGGCTTTCAAATGCAAAATACAGGGAACATCAGAGATGTCCCATTGCAAACTAAAAATATTGAAAGCTTTGCTTCAGCTCACCCGTCCCCAGCAGACCTCGAGATTAAAGTCTGTCCAGCACGTGAAGGGTTCAGACTTTGCACTTTCACACCCCTGCTCTTTTTGCAGTCAATCAAATAAAGTGAGAGCAGCATTTGTTTACCGATTCTTTTAAAGGATGAACATGGCATGCCTGAATGTTTCCAGGCACAGTGCAAGCAGTACTTCATGTATTTTGTAGGGGGAACTATTCGGCTGCAAGTGAAAATGAATTACCTATGAGGCCAAAGCCGAATATCTAATTTTCAGCCGCAAATACTTACTTGAAGCCGAATTTTGGTACACCCCTAATTCTAGGAGTTGTAATCTTGTGTCACTTCAATTGAAGGCACTGAAGTAAAAGCTGGACTGGAATAGTGTGCCCCTGTGACTTGGAGTCATCTGATAATCCGATGCATGCTGCACCTTTCATAACTAAGTGGCGTGGCTGATTCAAGAGGCCGTGTTACACAGAAGTTTGACTTCTAACTACTTTCTTTCTTTTACTCATCAATGTATGAATGGGATAAAACCTATAGGTTTGAAGGGATTTATCTGCAACTACAAGGGACAGTCTTCTCCCAGAACAGTCAAAACCAATGGTATTTGAACTGGAGAGCTGTCCTTGTCCGCTTCCAGGTATCTCACAGCTCTAACCCGAAGCCCCCAGTAGGCCAGCTTTCCTGTTCCTCATACAATTCTTGAGACCTGGTCATGACTTTGACTTCATCAAAGGGGCAATTGTTGGGGGAAGCCACTTTCGGTTCGCTCCAGGATAATTGTGTAATCAAGGAAGCCATACAAAGTATCACAGGCTTTTAAAAGCTTCCCATTGGTTGGGTGCCTGCAGGTATTCGCTTTGCAGTGGCCCCCACTTCCGGGTCTCATCACTAGAACGAGGCAGACAAGACCATTGGGCTGAGGTAATGGGGCTTTTTCGCCACCCTATACCAAGTGCTGGACCTTTCATGAAGGGACCTATTCACTTCTAGAACTGTCATGGGAATGACAACGTTCAGATGATAACCGGTGTCTGGCACTGCCGGCCATTACCGTACCAAATGCCTCGCAATTAACACATTTCTTTTGTTACCAGCCGCTTTATTATTATGTGTGAAAATGGGACATTTCCAATTGAAAAACCTCACAAAGATCCAGTAACTTACAACATGTGTGTCTACTTCCAAGACAATTAAAGAGCTTGGACAGTATGTGCCTAAGTGCCCAAATTGTAGATTGCTTAAGCACTGAAGTCATGATTTTGACACAATATGTGTGCTCATGGACAAGTAATGTAATCTCACTGTGACTTCAGTGCAAAACTGGATTCCTGATAGGTGATTAAGTTCACACTATTCGAGCAATTACTCCCTTACAATGGGGCAGATGTAGTGATTTACTGAAAACATTGTGTCTCCTTGTGCTCTCATGTTGGGTCCCCTGAGGTCATCAACTTGAAGTGAGTTATTTTTGCACAAACTCCCTTTTAAAGATGTGTTCATGTGCCTGATGTCTACCAGCTTGACATGCAAAAAACATTGCTTTTGTGTACATAGTCAAATGTTCTTAACACCATTCATAACAGCGAACTGAACCTTTGTAACAATCTATACCCAGGTGACCTTACTACAGAATGGGAGTCATTAAAACTTTGTCGGTGTGGAATTAACGTGACGGTATTACCATATACCGGCACGTTTCCGCAAAAGCAAAGTAAACGTTTGTGGGTGGGGTGGAGGAATTACCTCCAGCTAATAGCTGGAGGCAATTCTGCCACCCTACTAGCAAACAATAGCCAGTATTACCAGCAAATCCCCCATGGAGTTCTATGGCACTCCATGGAATGGGGATTTACCACCCTTATCAGCACTCATAATCCTTTGGTAATTTCGCCAGACTAAGTGCCAGTAACAGTATTACCATTTGATGGTATCCTGGCGAATTTACTGACAGGATATCAGCAAAGTTGGAATGACCCCAATATCTTTTAGTATCTGTCTCAAAGTGCTCAAAATACATAAGTGAGAAACAGGACATTTTTTTCAGGTTAGCATTAATTTGCATTCTGTGTCTTGTAATCTACCATTCGGGATGTGTAAAATAAACCTGCAATGATATTCTTTTGTGTGGCTTAACCTGTTTCTGTACGAATGTACCCAAGACCTGATTCACAGAGTGTTTCCCTATGGGATTGCACCATTATAAAACGCTTCTGTGAATCAGGCCCTTAGTGTCACGTTGCTTTACTATGCAATGTGTGTGTTTTGCAAGTAGACTCCATAAAATACGATTATTGTAGACCTTGTAAGCCAAAACTTAAACGAAATAGAGCTTGGATGGTATATGGTGAAGTGCCCGAATTGTACCTTGGGTTAAAATCACGGCTTTCATGCTTAACCAAAATCTGCCCTCCTGGGCAAGTAATGTAATCTCACTGGGACTTCAGTGTAAACATTGGAGTCCTTAAAGGTGATCAAATTCACACTATTCGAAAAACGACTCTACTACAGTGGGGCAGATTTCATGATTGGAGGAGAAACGATGTGCCTCCTCGTGCTCTCCTGTGAGGGCCCCAGAGGTTATCACCTGGAACCACGTTATTGTTGCACCAACGCTCCCCAGTCCCAGATCACTTCGTGGAGAGTTGTGTTGTTGTATCTGTGGTGGGTTAGTGGGGTGTTTATGGACATTAGTATACACACCTGTCTTTGGGTGGTGTGCATTCCTTTGTGCAACTTGTTTAGCTTTGGTATTGGAGCTGTGTGTCAAGGAGATAAAATGACGGAGGTGGTTACGGTTACCATACCTTGCCCAACAGACCACTCAGTAACAACTGAGGACTGGAAACATGACAGTTTGGCACATTCATTTATTTAGAGCCATTATTTCTCCAGCTTTTATGCCTTGTCATGCCATGTTATTTAATGCTTGACCAAGTGGTGCTACATCCGGTGACCTATGACAGGGCACAGTTTCTAGTCAGTTGCCCCGGGACCATCCTTCTGACTGCCCACTGACACCTCAAAGACACCCCAATCTCAAAGCACCTCTCAGTCTTACTCAGAAGTGTGTAGTACAATGCAGCTGGGCATGCACCATAAACTAGCAAGCAACAAAACCAACCACACACCGCATCGCAACAACAGAATTACCAAACCTACAGGTATCATTCCAAATGATGTGCATTTTGCCTTTACATTCTATTGAGTATTTAGGAAATGTCCCTGCTCCAATGTGTATTAAAATGCACCGTTGGTTGCACTAGTTTCCACAAACATTCCTTGGGGTAAGGGCGCCCTCTACAAGTTGGTTCACTCTCCCACCATTTGAAGTGTTAGCCCTCCCTGAAATGTCGGACTAGTTGCCCCCTTACTGCAACTTGCTACACACTGCCGTTATTCACGTTCCAACAGTGACTGGCTTCAAGACTGCCCTTAAGACAAAGGATTCCTCCCCCTTTTGGGGAGGAAGGATAGCTCCAGTGGCGTTGGGTGGTCGGGAATAAGGGGGGGTAGAACGGGACATGTTACTGCATGTTGGCCATTCCAAAGGCTGGAAAGGGTAGGCCATCGCTTATGGGAGGAATTCCGGAAAAGTGCCTTTTCCTAGAAGAGTAGTGTAGTGTCCTACCTTCATTTCCACGGCATGCTCAGAGGAAGAGTCCTCTGTCTATGACGGACAAAGTGGGCTGCGCCCCATGCGGTGTGGGAGGCGGGGTTACCGCGCTTGGCGCGGCAGTCGTATATAGAATAAAGAAGAGTAAAGACGCACCGCCGCTGTCTCTGTGTATTTCTGTGCGCCGGCTCTTAATGACTTATATTCACTCCTATTGCAAGCCCGCATGCCGGTCTACACCTATAACAATGGCGACGAGGACTTCATAATCGAGCGCCGGAACACGCAGGAAAATCCCGACAGCCGTCTGCTCGAGACCCCGGGATCCTCGCTCACTGCTCCGAAGCCGCTCGCAATCCATGCGGCCCTGATTGATTCGGACTCAAGTAAGCGTCAACTTACATACGGCCATCCCTACCAGCGTGAAGTCACGTCACGCGCGCCGCGTATTACACGCGGTACTCGGCGAAAAGGTCCCTCATATGCTGCGGAGTGAATGCTAAACCATCGTCAAGCCTAGCTCGCGCGCACTCGCATCGCGCTCCACTGCCAGTCTGAATTAAGCCCATGTTCAGGCCCCGCACGTGCGAAGTCGTCGTGCTCTGCCCTATCACGCTACCTCACCAGCAGAAAGAGCCAACCGTGTTTTATAAACCCCCCATAGCACGTGGGTGCTGAAAATCACACAACAAGGCCTCACATCTTTCGCCTGCACGCGCACATCAAAGTCAAGGCACCACCGCCATATAAAGAAAACATGTCTGCAGACAACCCGGACAGTGGCAGCCTGAGCCCCTCCTCCAGTTCCACGCCCCGGCAAGCCACCCACAGAGAAGATTATGGATCGGAATCCCTACAACTACTGGCTGTGCCGCCTTTTGACATGTCAGACACAAGCAGCCTTGCTCCCAGATGGGCCAGATGGCTCAAAGAATTACATGTCTACATAGATGCGTCAGGGGTAAGGGAGGAGCGTCGACTCAGAGGAATCTTACTCCACTCTCTAGGACCAGTAGTACGAGACATCGTCTTTGAAATGCCTGAATCCACCACAGACACCTTCCAAGATATTATTAATGCTTTGAATGCTTATTTCGCGCCTCTGCGAAACGTCGACTACGAACGCCATATTTTCCACACCTCCACACAGGATAGCAGCGAAAACATGGACAATTTTGTAATGCGCCTCAGAAAAAGAGCGAAATATTGTGACTTCGACAGATATTCAACAGAAGAAGCGATAAAATCCCAAACCATTGCCGGATGTGCATCGCAAGAGTTCAGGAAGAAATTGTTGCAGAAGAGCAGGACACTAGAAGAAATACTACAACTTGCTCGAGCGGATGCCGCTCTCATGCAACAGACAGAATCACTGGACAACATCAAAATCACCCAGTCCAATTCCATGGCATCAATATGCCCCATCAGAACCTCCAAAGAAGCACCACGTCCCACGGAACAAAAGAAATGCTACAGGTGTGGCTTCAAATATCCTCATGTTGGTCCATGTCCAGCCATTGGACACAACTGTGACAAGTGCGGAGGTGAAAACCATTTCCAATCTGTATGCAGAAACATAAATTTCTATACATCTACTGAAGTGCACCGGGACACAAGGAGGTCAGACCGACGTCCAGCAAGAGAAAGCCCGAGAGCTCGCAGAAGACAGTCACCTACAACATCTAGACGACCATCTCAAAGTTCATCCCGTGACACACCACGGGAAGGGAGAAGGCAGGAAGAAAAAAGAGAATACAGGAGCAGGAGACACTCCAGACAGAAGATCAGACAGCTAGAAAGCTCGCCTCGCAGAAGATGCGACCCCCAGTCATCCTCATCCAGCGGGGACAGGAAAAGGGGATATGTGCATGCAATTGGAAACAGCATAGCCACAGAATACAGTCCCACGTTGCTACTACAATTGAATGGACAAAACAGAGAATTTCTGATCGACACAGGGGCAACGGTTAATGTCATCAATGATGAGACCTACAAAAGACTCAACCTCAAGAAGGCACTGAAGGAATCAGACACACTGATATATTCTTATGGCTCAAACACGCCTCTCAACTGCCAAGGAATGTTCATGGCACACTGTCAGTACAAAGACAAGAGTCAAAAGATCAAAATATACGTCATAAAAGGAGAAGTACCAGGCGGCAGCATTTTGAGTTTCAAATCTGCGATTCAAATGGGACTCATCCAAATCATGTATCAACTAATGTCAGCTTACACTACTAACCCCAAAGACATGATAAAACAAATGTTTCCCGCCCTGTTCAGAGGACTAGGTAAACTAAAGGACAAACAAGTAAAACTACACATCAATCCTCAAATAACCCCGACAGCACAGCACTACAGAGGCATACCCCTAAACATACAAAGACACGTAGAGGACGAGATTCAGTCACTATTGCAGCAGGACATCATAGAACCAGCATCAGGACCAACCCCCTGGGTATCCCCCATCGTACCCGTACCGAAGAAAGACAACAAGGACAGCATTCGCATATGCGTGGACATGAGGGCCCCTAATGTAGCCATAGAGCGGGAAAGACATCTGGCTCCAAGAATGACCGATATGATGCATTTACTGCACGGATCCAAGGTATTCTCTAAGCTAGACCTAAACAAGGGATACCATCAGTTAGAACTACACCCTACCTCGAGGTATATTACCACCTTCTCAACCCATGTAGGTCTGTTCAGATACAAAAGACTCAGCTTTGGAGTATCTTCAGCTGCCGAAATATTTCAAAATGAAATACACCAAGTGATAAAACACATTCCCAACTGTCTAAATTACTCGGACGATATCTTGATTTTCGGCGTCACACAAGAAAGCCATGATGACACCCTGAGGAGAGTCTGCATGGCACTGGAGAACGCCCATCTCACACTCAACCCGGACAAATGTGAAATCAGCAAATCCACGCTCAAATTCTTCGGACACATTTTCTCAAAGGATGGCCTAAAGCCAGACCCGGAAAAGGTGCAAGCCCTTGTTGAGACACCCACACCCACGTCAGCTTCAGCAGTACGCTCCTTTCTGGGAATGGCGAGCTACTGCACCCGATATATACAAGATTTCGCCTCAGTAAGCACGCCCCTTCGACTCCTAACTGGGAAAAATCAGGAATTCCAATGGTCGAATGCGTGCGAGGAAGCATTTCAAGAAATCAAGAAAAGAATCGCAACGGCCTCCTGCATGGCCTATTACGACCCTGACTATGACACGGAACTCACAGTAGATGCGAGCCCAGTAGGGTTAGGAGCCATCCTAGCACAATCCAGACGTGGTGCACCACCGGACTCCCCAAGAAGAATTGTAGCCTATGCCAGCCGCAGCCTCTCCAAGACAGAATGTGCATACTCCCAACCCGAAAAGGAGAGCTTAGCGGTAGTATGGGCATGTGAACACTATCACCTCTTTCTCTATGGCCGCCCATTCACCATAATAACAGATCACCAGGCCCTCACCACCATCTATGGGAAACCGACTGCGAGAATGCCACCACGAATCGCCAGATGGGGTTTAAGGTTACAAGAATATTCATTCAAGATAATACATCGTCCAGGCAAGGACAACAATCCAGCCGACTTCCTATCACGATACCCGCTCCCAGCCCATGATGAACGTCAATCACACAAAGCCAATCAATACCTAAGGTACTTGATCAGCAGTGCACTACCTAAATGCATCACCACAACACAACTGCTGGAAGAGACACAAAAGGATGGATTACTCCAGATGGTACAAATTTGTCTTAAATCAAACCAATGGCAGGTCAAAACAAAAGGAGCATCCGCTCTGTCCACGGACGAAGAACAGCATTTCCGTACTTTTAAACTAGTCCGTCATACACTATCCACATCACCGGAAGGACTACTACTAAAGGAAAACAAAATAGTCATCCCAAGAACCCTGCAAGACCAGGTACTAGACATCGCCCATGACGGACACAGAGGAATAGTGTCGACCAAGAGGCAACTGAGGACCAAGGTATGGTTCCCGTCAATAGATGAGCGAGTAGAACAGCTACTACGGAAATGTTTAGCATGTCAGGCGGTGGCACCGCGCACATTTCCGGAGCCACTCAAAACCTCGGAGATGCCACTACAAGTGTGGGACGAAGTAGCTGTAGATATGTTTGGGCCACTAGCGAATGGCAAATACGTACTAGTGATCATTGACGAAATGTCACGGTTCCCAGAAGTACATCTGGTTCATTCAACCAGCGCACAGTCCATCATACCCGCGCTGGACAAAACATTCGCCGATTACGGCATACCATCCAGAGTCAAATCGGACAATGGACCTCCTTTCACGAGCCATGACTTTGCCATGTTCGCAGAACATCTAGGTTTTCAACACCACAAAGTAACTCCACTATGGCCCCAAGCAAATGGCATGGTAGAACGTTTCATGGGAAACCTCAAACGCACACTACAAATCTGCTCCATCACAAATGGATCGTTCATGCAAGCCATCTGCACCTTACTACGAGAGTATCGGAACACTCCGCACAGCTCAACTGGTGAATGCCCATCAATGTTAATGTTCGGACGCGTCATCAAGACACGACTTCCCCACCATGTACACAAGAGGGATGAGTCCACACACACAAAGAGGGCCAGAGGCAAAGACCAAGAAAGCAAGGACAAGACGAAAGCGTACACGGACGCCCGAAGACATGCCCGACCCACCACCATCTGCATCGGCGACCAAGTACTAGTACGACAAAAGCAAGTCACGAAAGACATGCCAGCCTTCAAGCCAGACCCCATGAGAGTGACCCACATCCAAGGGTCGATGATAACAGCCGCCAGCCCCTCTGGCACAATCACAAGAAACTCATCCTTCTTCAAGACTTTCAATGGCACGGACACCACGGCCAACACATCAACAACATCAAGCAGTGACTCCTCAGACACAGACTCTACCTATCAGGAAGAGGAAAGGGACGCAGATGACAGTGGCAGTGAAAGCGACAGCACACTGGTAAAGTCAGTTCCACCGCTGCGTAGCCCATCCAGGAGGGTCGTTCGCAGACCCATTAGATGGATCGAAGAGTCCAACTAAACACCATCTAAGTGTTTGCTTAAGTAGGGGGAAGATGTAGTGTCCTACCTTCATTTCCACGGCATGCTCAGAGGAAGAGTCCTCTGTCTATGACGGACAAAGTGGGCTGCGCCCCATGCGGTGTGGGAGGCGGGGTTACCGCGCTTGGCGCGGCAGTCGTATATAGAATAAAGAAGAGTAAAGACGCACCGCCGCTGTCTCTGTGTATTTCTGTGCGCCGGCTCTTAATGACTTATATTCACTCCTATTGCAAGCCCGCATGCCGGTCTACACCTATAACAAGTAGAATTGTTTTCTTACAGATGCAAAACAGGGAAAGCGTTCGATGGCCATATGCCTGGGTGTGTACCATAGCAAGGGCAACGTTTAGCTGACAGGGCTAAAATACTGTTAGGTCAAGCAGTGGACCTCTTGTGGAAGGCCCCGAGTGTTTGGTCACGAAGGTGGGTGGGGCTGTGCGGCCAATGAGTGCGGGCTGTGAATTTTAGGGTGCAAACCATTACCGTATCAATAGACCACAGTTGGTTAGTGTGCTTGTAAGGCAAAGTGGTCAGAACGTGTTCATTATAAGTTAAAATCTGCTTGAAATAAAACAACTTGTAACTGAAAAAGGACAACGTGCAATCTCTACAATAGAACGCCCAGTCCACTATTTGTAACTCTTTTAGTGATGTAGCATCCAGCTAACTTCCAGGGCTATACCCAGCTCACTAGTCTCTACTCACAGGGATCTAGCGCCTAGCTCACTAGTCTCTACTCACAGGGATCTAGTGCCTAGCTCACTAGTCTCTACTCACAGGGATCTAGCGCCCAGCTCACTAGTCTCTACTCACAGGGATCTAGCGCCCAGCTCACTAGTCTCTACTCACAGGGATCTAGCGCCCAGCTCACTAGTCTCTACTCACAGGGATCTAGCGCCCAGCTCACTAGTCTCTACTCACAGGGATCTAGTGCCTAGCTCACTAGTCTCTACTCACAGGGATCTAGCGCCCAGCTCACTAGTCTCTACTCACAGGGATCTAGCGCCCAGCTCACTAGTCTCTACTCACAGGGATCTAGCGCCCAGCTCACTAGTCTCTACTCACAGGGATCTAGCGCCCAGCTCACTAGTCTCTACTCACAGGGATCTAGTGCCTCGCTCACTAGTCTCTACTCACAGGGATCTAGTGCCTAGCTCACTAGTCTCTACTCACAGGGATCTAGCGCCCAGCTCACTAGTCTCTACTCACAGGGATCTAGCGCCCAGCTCACTAGTCTCTACTCACAGGGATCTAGCGCCCAGCTCACTAGTCTCTACTCACAGGGATCTAGTGCCTAGCTCACTAGTCTCAGCTCGCAGGGATCTAGTGCCTAGCTCACTAGTCTCTACTCACAGGGATCTAGCGCCCAGCTCACTAGTCTCTACTCACAGGGATCTAGCGCCTAGCTCACTAGTCTCTACTCACAGGGATCTAGCGCCCAGCTCACTAGTCTCTACTCACAGGGATCTAGCGCCCAGCTCACTAGTCTCTACTCACAGGGATCTAGTGCCTAGCTCACTAGTCTCTACTCACAGGGATCTAGTGCCTAGCTCACTAGTCTCTACTCACAGGGATCTAGCGCCCAGCTCACTAGTCTCTACTCACAGGGATCTAGCGCCCAGCTCACTAGTCTCTACTCACAGGGAACTAGCGCCCAGCTCACTAGTCTCTACTCACAGGGATCTAGTGCCTAGCTCACTAGTCGCAGCTCGCAGGGATCTAGTGCCTAGCTCACTAGTCTCTACTCACAGGGATCTAGCGCCCAGCTCACTAGTCTCTACTCACAGGGATCTAGCGCCTAGCTCACTAGTCTCTACTCACAGGGATCTAGCGCCCAGCTCACTAGTCTCTACTCACAGGGATCTAGCGCCCAGCTCACTAGTCTCTACTCACAGGGATCTAGCGCCTAGCTCACTAGTCTCTACTCACAGGGATCTAGTGCCTAGCTCACTAGTCTCAGCTCCCAGGGATCTAGTGCCTAGCTCACTTGTCTCAGCTCCCAGGGATCTAGTGCCTAGCTCACTTGTCTCAGCTCCCAGGGATCTAGCGCCCAGCTCACTAGTGTCTACTCACTGGGATCTAGCGCCCAGCTCACTAGTCTCTACTCACAGGGATCTAGCGCCCAGCTCACTAGTCTCTACTCACAGGGATCTAGTGCCTAGCTCACTAGTCTCTACTCACAGGGATCTAGTGACTAGCTCACTAGTCTCAGCTCCCAGGGATCTAGTGCCTAGCTCACTTGTCTCAGCTCCCAGGGATCTAGTGCCTAGCTCACTAGTCTCTACTCACAGGGATCTAGTGCCTAGCTCACTAGTCTCTACTCACAGGGATCTAGTGCCTAGCTCACTAGTCTCTACTCACAGGGATCTAGTGCCTAGCTCACTAGTCTCAGCTCCCAGGGATCTAGTGCCTAGCTCACTTGTCTCAGCTCCCAGGGATCTAGCGCCCAGCTCACTTGTCTCTACTCACAGGGATCTAGCGCCCAGCTCACTAGTCTCAGCACCCATGGATCTAGTGCCTAGCTCACTTGTCTCAGCTCCCAGGGATCTAGTGCCTAGCTCACTTGTCTCAGCTCCCAGGGATCTAGCGCCCAGCTCACTTGTCTCTACTCACAGGGATCTAGCGCCCAGTTCACTTGTCTCAGCACCCAGGGATCTAGCGCCCAGCTCACTTGTGTCAGCTGCCAGGGATCTAGCGCCCAGCTCACTTGTCTCAGCACCCATGGATCTAGTACCTAGTTCACTTGTTTCAGCTCCCAGGGATCTAGCTTCCAGCTCACTTGTCGCAGCACACAGGGATCTAGCACCCAGCTCACTTGTCTCAGCACCCAGGGATATAGCGCCCAACTCACTTGTCTCAGCTGCCAGGGATCTAGCGCCCAGCTCACTTGTCTCGGCTCCCAGGGATCTAGGGCCCAGCTCACTTATCTCAGCTCCCAGGGATCTAGAGCCCAGCTCACTTGTCTTCGCACCCAGGGATCTAGCGCCCAGCTCACTTGTCTCAGAACCCATGGATCTAGAGCCTAGCTCACTTGTCTCAGCTCCGAGGGATCTAGTGCCCAGCTCACTTGTCTCAGCACCCATGGATCTAGCGCCCAGCTCACTTGTCTCTAATCACTGAGATCTAGCGCCCAGCTCACTTGTCTCAGCTCCCAGGTTTCTAGCACCTAACTCACTTGTCTCTGTTCACAGGGATCTACCGCCCAGCTGACTTGTCTCTGCTCACAGGGTTCAAACACCCAGCTCACTTGTCTCTACTCACCGGGATGTAGCACCCAGCTCACTTGTCTCAGCACCCATGGATCTAGCGCCCAGCTTACTTTTCTCAGCACCCATGGATCTAGCGCCCAGTTCACTTGTCTCTGCTCACAGGGATCTAGCGCCCAGCTCACTTGTCTCTTCTTACAGGGATCTAGCGCCCAGTTCACTTGTCTCAGCTCCCAGGGATCTAGCGCCCAGCTCACTTGTCTCAGCACCCATGGATCTAGCGCCCAGCTCACTTGTCTCTAATCACTGGGATCTAGCGCCCAGGTCACTTGTCTCTAATCACTGGGATCTAGCACCCAGCTCACTTGTCTCTACTCACAGGGATCTAGCGCTTAGCTCACTTCTCTCTGCTCACATGGATATAGGACCCAGGCATATTGTGCCCGGTTCACTATCATGGATGTGAAACCGTGACGTAAGACTCTGCCACGGGCCTGTTGTTCTTCTCTGGAGAGTCAGTTGAAGTTCACATTTGATGAAAGATTGAAGCCTGACTGGGCGGCTCCAGACTAAACACCGATTGGTATTTAGTTGTGCTGGGCCCAGGGGATCAGTAATGAGATTACAGTCCCCTTGTGAAGCACATGTGATTTATAGCAGTTCCAGAGAGGTTTGGGCATCAGGCTACGTCGCCTTCACCAAAGTAGGGAGAGAGAAAGCGCGCAGGCAAAATACAGCAAGAAACGTTCAGCTTCACAGAGAAAGCGCGGGCATGTGTATGGCGTAGAATGTATCCAACGGGCTTAGTAGAGGCCTTCCCGAAGAAGCAAGTCTTTAGTGATTTCTAATAAGGGATAATCTAGTGGGCGGAAGGTAATGGTGTGTTATTGCCTGGGTGCTGCTAGTCTGTACACCTGACCCCGTGAAGCCAGGGTGGACCTATGGGCAGATAATAAATATCAGAGAAGCTTAGGGCTCTTCCTTGCACTGGCAAGGCTGGGTTATGTATGGTGCTGGATACGCTTATCGGTATCCTAGCACTAAGTGCTGGAAATGGACAAAGTGCACTGGGGATATTCCCCCCCCACCGCCACCTCTTTGCATGTGGGGGAAGCAGTAGTAGGTGGGGGGTGAATGGTCAGTGGTGTGGGCGGGACTGAGGTGTGGAGCAAGGTGTTCAAATATGTGGGTGCCCTGAGCATAGAATGCTGCCTGCTTTGCATAAAAATAAAGTGCATTTTGGGAACATAAGAATGATCACCAATTTATTATAGATGTCTGTAATAGTAATTCAAACGTGCATTCCTTCTGAGCATGCAATGCACACTGCGTATGGTGCTCATTTCATCTCTCAGAATAGTCACCATGACAGTAAAATGGGTGCAAAGCATGAGATATACATGCAGCTTTCGTCCGTTTCATTGCTCGAGTTTGGGCTGTCCTGGTGTGCAAAGGACATAGCTCTGTTTGTTTTGTTCTGGCCCAATTCCTTCACTGTAAACACACGTGCTCTCATTGCCCCACTCAATGGTATTCCTGTTAACTGGCTCCCAAGGATCGACAGCTCAGTCAAACCCCCCGGGGCATTAACTGTGTGACTTGGAAGGAGCATAAAGGCATCTGTGGAAGGCATGCACGTGATAAGCTATATTGAGAGAGCACACCACACCGTGCATGATCAGCCAGGTTGCAACAGGTGGCCTTCAGTTATTTAAAATGAACTCTGAATTGAGCATTGATCCAATGCTATTCCCTGGAGATGTGTGTTACATATATGTGAACATACTATTGCAGTTCTTTTATTTTTCTTTGGATTTTGGGACTTGTGGAAATCCAGGACTGCAGGTCACACAGTGCAGGGAAAACACCAGTCCTGCGCTGGGATCTCCTAAATGGAATGGGGCATGTTGGCATTGCACGTGTCTGCATCGCGCCAGGTCAGTAGTGCAGAACATGTGAAGCAGAAGCATTTCGGAAGCAGGAATGTGCAGTAAGCCCCTTTCTTGTAGCAAGGGTAGTGAGAAGGGAGCACTGTATCCGATAATCAGTGCACAACATGATGAGCTCACTCCTCATCCAGCAAGAACACACCTGCTGGCCCTGCAGGCACCTACCTACAAGCATCTCAATTATTTGGAGCTCGCACTTGTTCCTTCTACTCTTCATCAGCGCTGCTAATGTTCTATCAGGTGCCCAGTGCTGGGGGGACCGGTAAAAGGATTCCTATGAACAGTTACCATTTCTAGAGCACAAACCATGGTGGTACTGTTGCCAAACAGAACACTATTGCTTGTTTCATCATCAGAAGGTATAGGATTGTATCACCAACTGCAGGATTCAGAACTGCGACTTGAAGCCAGGGACACATACAATCTGGGGGGGACAGGGGACACCTTAGCGAGTTTTCTACAGACACAAACGAACCACAAATATTTTTTGGCAGCTTTATGTTAATCAGCTTTACTAGCTTATTATGCCGAGTAATCTGTCCGCTTTCCTGTGCGAGGTTCGACTGCTGCAAGTAATCGAAAATCAGCTCTGGTTTCACTTTCTTCAGGCACATGAGTTTCACTGTTTCACTTCAAAGTTCCTTTTTGAACTAAAGACATATGAGGCACAATGTTACGATGCACACAGCATATTTATCTGGTACATGCACATTGCAGTTACTAGCTTTCCATCACCTGACACTTGCCTAGCAATGCAATGGGCACAAGAGATGAAGCGCCAGGCTCTTGTTAACATCTCTGGCTCTAGAAACAAAGGGCCTGAAGCGTTTTACAATGGAGGAACCCCATCAAAAAAACACTTTGTAAATCAGGCCCAAAGAGTGCTGAATAATATAGGATGGTAGGTAACACATACTAGTCTATTTGAGAATCCCACGACTGTAGGGAGTAGGTCTCCTGGCAATGGCACATTTAGCATCATGCTACAGACGGT
The DNA here is from genome assembly GCF_040938575.1 of Ambystoma mexicanum. NCBI lineage: Eukaryota > Metazoa > Chordata > Amphibia > Caudata > Ambystomatidae > Ambystoma > Ambystoma mexicanum. Next base: position 814,736,177 of record NC_090931.1, read on the forward strand.
ACTGAAACCTGGTCAATTTGCACAATGCTCGGAATATAGCAACCACTGGGGACGTTAACAGGTGAGCTCCTCCAAGTCACTGTTACCAAAAAGAAAGGAACCTGTGTGTGACGATGTAATATGCGGCCAAAAAGATCATTTTTTCTATTTGTATTTCCCACTGCGGCCTCTGCATGTATACCGCAAAAGAACCAAACATTACCCTGATGGGCTCTCCTACTCAAAAACGTTAACTCACTGCGACCCCTTACACCGCTCTGTGAATGGAAATGGATTCAAATACCTGACCTAGGTTTGCCGGAATTTCCACGTATCTTGCCAAATTAGTCTCAGTTAAAGCACCTCAGTGAGGTGCGATTTTTTAATTGAGTTAGGCTCTGTAGGTTAAATACTTACCAAGGTTTTAAAGTTATAATTCCAGAAAGAGAAAGAAGGAACACTGTGAGATGATTTACTGGCCACCTTATGTGCCAGGCGTGGAGTGATGTGTACACAATCTGGCAACGACTGCCAGATAATTCATTTAAAAAAATGTAGATTCATGTAGTGACTCATTTCAGCGATGCACAATGGAATGATCACACACTAAAAAACACTTCTATGAAATGCATTTTGTAATTCCTACATTTTCAGGTATCAAAGGAAGAATATGCAAAGGTAGGAAGTGAATTTCTTTTTTTTTACAAAAACGCAGATGATGTTGACATTTTCTTCGGAAGTGCTGCAGCCTGCAGAATCCAAAGAGTGGGGTTCCGAATATAAACGCACGCCCCCAGAAAACCTTTCAAGAGTCCACACAGTAACGGCGGTTCTAGCGTTTAAACAGCACTTTATAATCACAAGCGCTAGAATTACTGCACTCGCATGTCAGACAATATATAAAAATGTATACAGAAAGCACATTAATCTTGCGTATATTTGAGTGCTCTGATGCACCCCATTGTGACAAGTGGCAAAGGGGTGAAGAAAATGCTGGAGTTGCCAAAGGGAGATTCCTCTTGGAACAGTGTTTCTTTTTGGGGATGGGGTGGTTTCTCAATTAAGAAACATTTCAGAGTCAATCGCTAGAAAGTTTGGCTGATAAAATGAACCCACCCGTGTCCCGAACACTCACCCGCTTCAGTCCTGGACTTAAGTTTTACAAAGGAATGGGATTAGCTGCTAACATCTATACGCATATACACACTCCTAGAGATGGTTCGTTCTGTATGGCGCAATCGCAAAGCATGCAGTTCCGAGAGGATCCTGCTTGCAGCAAGGGCAGTCTCAGCACAATTTGAAGTCCCTTCCAGGGGAGATGCAGTCGACTACAGACTGTAAACTAAAATGAGGACAGACTGGAAGCTGGAAAAACCTCGCTGCGGAGCTTCCTTGAGGAAATACATGGAAAATGTAATCCCGAAAACCCAAGTTAGGCATTTAGAAGTTAGCAGCAAGAATACATAATCTAGTCTGTCTTTAGCTTTTAAAAGTTTATATAGGCATGAACACACCAATGCTCTATCTGCTTATTCTGTGCGGTCAATTTGGGGATTGCACGGGGGTACGAGCGTTCTCCTTTTCAGCCACCAATAAAACGGGGGCTGAGATTATAGCGAAACAGAGGTATTGTCCTTCTGACAGTGCTGTCCGTTTAACCCAGCTAGTACCTCACACACTAATGTAGCAAATTAAGTTTTTGTCCCCCCACACTAGTACTAACCTTTAGCTTGTCTCGGTCTCAGACTCAGTCTGAGTCTTGCTAAATCAGATAAACTCGACTCAAGAGAGCAATCTGCAGCCACTGCCCGCCAGCAACCACTTGAATTTTCGATTGCTGTAAATATAAGCACAGCCTGACTCTGACTAAGCACAGACACATGTTCCTGCCTGCCCTTGCTCTCTGCCTCCTTGTCGAATGTCAATGATGACAGGTCAGTCAGCAGCAGACTGAGGACACAGCCGGGCTGCGCTGCCGTGCACTGCGCAGGGCACGTGCAGTCTGTTCCCCGGCGGGGGCGGTGCCCGAGTGAGCAGAACTGGTGTCATTTACATGGTGGTAACTATCTCCAGCCAGGAACAGGCTCGGACTGGACTATAGGGCAATAGGCTAATGGCCAAACCAAAAACACAAAACACTGGTGGGGCCAGTATTTTTGGTCAAACTGGGCCACATTTTTGGCCAATTTATGCCAGTTTGATGAGTTAATTCGCTCTGCGGTTAGTAGTTTTGACCAATGTTGCTGAATAAATATTCTTTAAAATGCACAATTTGCATCACATTGTATCCAACAAAAAAAACCTTGGTTACTATTCAAACAGTGTCACAAAAAGAATAAATAGCCGTTTGCAACTATGGGCCACTTTTTGCATTGGTGCCTGAGACAAGTTTATGTCCTAGTCCGACCTTGGCCAGGAATATGCAGCAGCAATGACAGTGCCCAAGTCACACCTCAGAGATTTTGGGGGGGATAAATGCCATCATATCACCCTCCTTAGAATTGTGGGGGGATGTGTCCCTCCTATCCCCCCCATGTCCTATGCCCATGCTTGAAGCCTACACAGACCCCTATGAAGTGAAAATTGGTGCAGCGGGTGGCAGGAGAGAGGAAGAAAGAGCGAAATGCCATTAAATGTGGAGAGAAGGCTGCCGAGCGCACGGGCCTTGCACTAGCTCCACATAGCCTAAAACAGGTCTGACAGTGGGCTGAATGATGGATGCACTGTGAGATGCTGCTGTGGGCGCAACAGTAATGGCTACCCTCAAAAGTAAAACCACTCCCTCTCCTCTTAATCTCGTCCATTTGGCGAGCAGGGAATGAGTTCCTCAACAAATGTTTTTCATAACTTGATCCAGTGGTGGCAAGAACCTAACTCTCAGGTCATTATTGATGCACGTCTTTCACAAGGCCCTCTACCACACACAGGCTCTCATTTCTCCACCCCCCTTATGATGGGGCTGGATATGCAGCATGCATTTGAATGGACTGCCCTACATTCATGCGCTGCAGAAGATCTGGACAAGTAGGCAAGGAAATTCCCCGGATCTGTTCTGAAAGACACTCCAGCACATTGGTCCACAGCTGCCTGGCAGGGGGATTCTTCTTTATGAATACATTTTTTTTTTTAAGATAGGGTCTTAGCAGGCCCTACATATGTCACCAGTATACTCTAATAAAACTACAGATAATGAAATGCATCCCAATGGAATGAATAGCTGTAACTGTTTTTAAAATAATGCCAGAAAAGGCCTTAAATGCAAATTTCAGGAGTATCTCTCTCTTGTATTCTCCTCAAGACATTGAGGCTTAGATTTGCTTCCCCTTGAAGGTTTTGGGTAAGAATTAGAATCGCCTTTAGGGATGGTAGGTGTTGCAGGTCTCTAAGAATACTTGGTGTCAGTTTGGGTCCAGTGGTGAGTGCAAGCACAGCGAGCTGGCATGATGCTGTACCTAGGCAGGTTGAGGGTTCAAGACTAAGACTGCTCAGGCTCTGCACTAAGGGGCACTCAATGCAATAACAGGCGGTACTGCAAGACGCATTCTCAAAACAATGTGGAATGATGGGTGCTCTAGAGGGTTAAGGGTAGACCCTTGCACACAGGAGGGTTATTTAAGTGTGTCCCATAGGACAGTCATTCATTTCAGTGCCGCAAAACAGTGCTTAATTTCTGGAACACATATGCAGACATCTCAGGATCAGGGGAATCTCTCAACAAAGCACTGTCTATCAGGTGGACGGGCTAAACTGGACTTGTGTGTGGGCAAGCAGCAGAGTCTCCTCAGGATTAGATGTGGAATATTCATGCTCCAGATTAGGCATTTGGCAACTCAACATTGAAAGAAGCCTGTTCTCCCTCTTCCAACAAAAAAGGGGAGTAGGTCAGAGCCACTATGGGTCGATGCGACAGTGGGTTTTGTGAGAAACCAAAGGGTGTTTCACCTACTAGTCCCAGGGGATCTCTCTCTCAGGTGGCCAGGGCACGCCCATCACCTTTGGATCCAGACCCTGGGGGTTGACCAGTGCGGGAGGATCACCTGGGTAAGGGGTCTTTGGGGAGTGGAGGTGTGACAGCCAACAGTGAGATGCAGTATTCCCCCTTTTTTGTACACCTAACCCATTCTATTTTTTAGGATTATCCAATATCCCAACTTCCCCTCCCTTTCTACACAAATACTGGGCTGAGGAAGAGGGCGACAGAGTAACAAGACTAACTCTTATACATCACACTGGACATGTCGCTCTAATGGGGTTAGGCAGAGTCAGGCACTTGCCTTTAAGTGCATACATCTGATACCAATTAGCTCTCCTCACACGGATAAAAGGCGAAACATAGAGACACACTCTGAGCAAGGTGGGACACGAGTTAGAGCAGAACTTCTGGGGTGAAGGCAAAGCTGCTGGAGCAGAGCGAGAGACCAAGGAGACGAGAGCAGTGCGTACAGAACCCGAGGAGTTCCCTACAGGAGGCCTTTGCCTCCAAAAGGCTGCGAAAAACACATGGAGAAGGCCAAATCCCAAAGCACAGGGCTGCATTGTGTTCCAGGAACGTCAGGGACCCTCGCGGGTTAACGGCACAGTTGGGGAGGTGACCTTGACTTGAGAATTGGAAAACTGTAAAGACAAGAAAGAAACTAACGCAGCCGTTGAGTAGGCAAGCGACCTGAGAGACTGGTGTGTGTTAAAGAAAGATTGAAGTTGCAACATTATATCGCAAGTGAAGGCTGCACCTGTGAAGCTGAGATGCCAAGAAAGGGAGACCTGTGAATGAACTTTCAAGTAAGGACAGCTGTGAAACCAGCGATACTGAGTAACGGGGTGGTCTGGCGAAAGGAAGTTGCCCACTCGAAAGTCTCTGTGAAAGGTGAATTGTTTGAAGTGATAACGTGAATGAACTGTAAAAACAAAGTATTCAAAATTAACCCTGAGAGAAGGGGAACAGTAAAAAGCTGAAAGATGAACTTTGAATCGAAATGGTCCTGCGGAGGTCTGTAGGAAAAGCCACGCTCATTCAAAAGTCTTCTACATCTGTAAACGGTTTCAGCCCGAATGAGGGAGAATCTAAGTTTAATAAGTTTGGGGAAGGGAGCGAAGTATTGTTGAACTTTTTGTTTTGAAGAGGTCCTAGCCTGACTGAGGGGAACCGGTGTGAACTTTGTGCTGAACGTTGCTTGGAAGACTGGAAAGAGAGACTTTAACGTGGAAAGCTAGGCGGGCCTCGTTCTACGTTTTGAACTGTTTTTTTGTTAAAAACCCGAGCCAGAGTGTGTCATCCTGCCTATGGGGACCACCTTACTCTGTGCTGTCTAACATGGGGAGGAGTGCTGATTCAGCAACATTTATTCTTTATATTTGAACACTGATTTTCCTTTACATGCATATCTCCTTTATACACTTTTTTGTACAAGAGATAGGGCAGGCGTTAGGTTTTGTTAGTATAGGCCATTTTGATTTGACGGACTCAACTAGGACTGTTTTATTTATTATTTGATGGTTGAGATTACTCCCATCCTAGTTATAGGGCAAAGTAGGAGTTTTTCCAAACTCAAACTTTAATACAGGTTTTAAAAATTGTACCTTTTGTGTCAGTGTCATACTTGTGATACCATGCCACCCCTGCAGTTACCGGCCAAGAGTCATCTAAGGTATGATGTAACTTGGCATATCCCCCAGAGCAGGCAGCCAATCAGCTCACAGTTTCTCTTTCCGGGAACATCTCGTTCGTAATCAAATTATCTGACATCTGGCCGTGGCAAAAATCAAAGTTGCAAAATGAAGGGTTCACCAGCAAATGTAAAAGTGTTCTCAGGCTAAACACATGGAATGTTCATATTAATACTCCTGACTCCTCCTCCAACTTCCCATCGCACTTCACCCACACCGGCCAGTCAAACGCAGAACTGCCGTGGCCCCTTCGCTTACACTTTATCAGCCCTCCTGTCTCTGATCCAACACCCAGCCAATTCCACTCCTCGGGCCACTAACCACCACACTACAGCCCCCTCAGGACACCCCAAGGCACACCCATTCTCGCAGGGTGACCACCTGAGCAGGATATCACCTGGCCCAGATCCCATGTGCCCTAACCAAACTCACTTAGAATCTTATTAGCACATAGAAAAGGTTGCTTCCCTTCTGCATGAAACAGCAGGACAGGTTTTGCATCTTGCCTCTTTCTCTTCCCCCACTATCTCCAATCCTTCTCGCTTGCAAGGCCTAGTGCCAAGAGGCTGTCCAAATGACACAAGTGACGCTATGCAGAACCCAGTTACATTACTACAGCTGTCTGTCATTTCAGTTCAGTGCTCGATAGAGTTGCAGTAGTGAGAGATTATAAGAAGGCAGAAACTTCATCTCTGCCGTAGCTGGCGACATGTTCATCTAAACACGTCCTACTATGCAGACATCTTACACTTTGAATGTCCAGGTTTTCCGTCAGAAACTCGCTCCTTTTGCGTCATGCGTTCCGATTACGTCATACGTTCCGTTTACAACCACACTTCATTCAGGAGATTAAAAGCCAATTCCAAGCAGTACTGTGGAGGGACTTGCCTAATACATCACAGAAAGACGCGTGCAGATTTCACATGAAGACGAATCAGTGGAAAGATTCCAAGCAGCGTACAGTGCCGTCAGCGTTTCCGGAAAAGCATCAAAAAGAGCGAGTTCTAGGGAACACAGTTGAGGCGTGATCTAGTTGCACACCGGTAAAGAACAGTCTGCCCTCGTCCAAAGGCAGGGACGCAACGAAACCTACATTTGTGAAGGAGGGTGGGTTGAGGGGGGCAGGCTCGGACTGGCCTACGTGAAAATGGACGTTCAAATCGAAATGACTATAAAAGGTAAACTTGGAAGACAAGCTATTTTCTAATTCAACTTTTTTGCCAGTGGTGATCAAAGTACTTGATGTTTTCTACATACAAGAAGGCAATGTAGCGGACATCTGGTTTTCCATCGCAGCTACCAATAGATCCGATTGTTCGGTGCCTTCTTCCTAGATTGGCAAAAGTCTACACGAATTCACGACAAAGGTTAAAGGAGAGAGGCACATGGGGGTAATTTTAGGGGGGGCAAGGGTGTTTGTCCCCGCCCCACCAATGTTTGTGGCAAACCATTGTGTCCCACTTGTTTGGCAGGGGCCCTTTTTCATTTAGATGTTATGTCCCCACAACATTTTCTGCAAAGTGACTCCACTGGAGAGGTGCCAAAGCACAGTCCAAGTAACTTTAAGAAAGGCACGATTCCTGCAAGGTTCATTTCTGTTACCATATCTGGCCTGGATCCCATGTTCTTCCTTTACACGCGTGACAGTAATGCTGAGATAAACATGGCAGCTAGGGCATCGATTTGAATATTGCGTGAATATCTTCTTGTGACACTCATAACTCAAGATAATCTAAAATGATCTTCAGACGCAAGCATCAGCGGTGCCAAGGTGCCGCCAAAGTGGCCAGTGGCGCCCCCAGACATTTTTTATAGGGGTGGTCTGATGAGGCCACAGGAAATCTTGGGGTGGCACACCAAAACAAACAACAAAAACAAAAACAAACTGAATTTCTGGGGCCTGGGTCCAAATTACTTTCAACTTTCCCTCCGTAAATACCTTCCTGTTCGAGCTCTTCGCTCCTCCACCTCCAACTCCCTCAGGGTCTGTCGCTTCTCCAAGCAAAAGATCTCTTTCCTCAGCAGGGGCCTCCTTCTGGAACAGCCTCCCTGCCACTCTGAAACGAGGAGAACCATCTCTGGTTCCGGAAGCACCTCAAGACCTTCCTCTTTGCTTCTAGCTTCGCCCCCCTTCTCCCCTGCTGATCTGTCTGCTTTGGCGCAATGCACCTGGTTTTCCCATTGCTTTCGGGCCCATGCCCACCCAGCCACTCACCCGCACTGCCCCTGGCAACACCTGGACTTGAGTCGGTATCTGTTACCCTACAGTCCCCTTACATGCACTTTTCAGACACCCCTTGTCTGCGCTCAAAACCTGCACTTGCCACATTGCTGGCTGCACTACCTTTTGTATGGTTGTACCCCTTGCTCAGCACTTTCCACTTTTCCCTTTTCTTGCACTTTCCCCATTCCCTCCCCCCTGCACTTGCACATTCTCAATGTCCCTGGGCCTAGTGAGATTGTTGTTTGTCTTCCCTTCGTCCCCTCCCCCTTGCCTCGTCGCACTCTGAAACACTTGTGTACGAGCGTGTTAAAATACAATATCATATCATATCATAGCCAGAGAATCCTCTAAATCCTCACTCACGAGTTGTGAATTGCCAACATGTCTATCGAATATGGTGCACTCAGCAGGGTTTGACTTATGTAGGAATAGAATACTAGTTGTATCTTGCCATTGGACTGCATTTACGATGGGAATGCACACAGTGGTACATTTTATGCATTGTCTCCACAAAAGAATCTTAGGGAAGTCAGGCTGATGGTAAGATGAGGGTCTACCAAAAAGCTTATTTTCAGTTTCTGAAATAGCAGCTCTTCTGCTATCGCCAATTTAGTTTTCAGAATGTTACTTGTAAGTTTGAGCAACATATCTTTCCTTTCCTATTTTCTGTTTCACTGAGAACACAACCCAGATAAAGTCACCACCATCCAGTGTGCATAAACAAAACCTAGGCAGTTCAAAAGTTAGACTTTCTTAGGAATACTCTTACTCTTCTGGTAGTGGGTGGGATTGGCCATAGGAATTAGCATGGCCATGGGCAGTCAGTGGGCTGGTAAATAAAACGCCCTCAAGTGTCCCTCCTCCTTCCTAATTGTACTCCGGTTCAACAGTTTCAACTTACACCAAAAATTTAAAATAGAGTGAAGTAAAACTAAGGTAAAAGTGAACCTCTCTGGTCAGTTGCCCCTCTGGTCCTTGGCTCCCTTTCAGGTGAACCTTTGGTCCATCCCTCATTTGGTCTTTGGCTCTGTGGTGAGTTGGTGGCAAAAACAAGAAGCAAAGCGCTTCAATTATCTGTCACTCATACAAACAAGTACCTTAGCTACCTGAAACGCACATAACCAGTGCTCCACACAGCTGACAAAATATCTAAAACATTCACCATACAGAGCCATATCTTTTAAGATCTGCAAACATCAATGTTGTAACAAAGCAATATTGGCCTGATCCCTCTGCTACTGCATTAGCCCCTTACCCTATTACTTGCAGATTCTGAAGCTCCTTGAAAGTGTGAAAATGGCAGATGGTGTGCAATGAAAGACTTAATATCATAGCATAACAGGACATTGCAGAGTGTGGGGCAGTACCCTGGACGGCACAAGCAACTTCAGTGGCTGGGAGCAACGGGGAGAACATGTAATGTTGGTTCTACCACAGTTAGTCCGCTATACTAGAAACTCGGGTGCACTGGCTGGCTGGTGAGACTGTCTGCCTGTCAAATCAAGTGATAACAGACTGGGGAAGGGCCAGTGCAGCAATAATGCAATTCTATGTGACAGTATTTGAGCTATTAGCAGAGGAGCACCAGAGTACACCAATTTGTTGCTACACTTATTAAAACTGCCCTATTGTAATGGTGAAACAATCACTGATAAGGACTCCAATTTTTGCAGTTGAAGTCAGGGTGAGATTGCATTATTTGCCAGGATCACACGCTTATGCTAAAGAGCGAAGCAGGGATTTTAACCCACTCTACAATTTAGGCACGATCACCTTCTTCCACGGTTTACTTGGAAGAAATAATAAAGTTTTTGGAGTTGAGGCCTACAATAATACTGTCTTATAGAGTTTACTTGCAATATACACAAATTGCATAATAAAGCATCATGACAATATGCCAGGTCAAGTGACATTCTAGAATCCTCAAAATGACAAACATTAAGGTGTGGAGGTTCTTACCCATTGTCATGTCCCCTTTTTCTTTATATTGAACCATGCTGAATGCCATCCACTTTTAAGTGCTGTATTAAAAGGTGTTTCACGGCTGTGCAAAATAGAAAAACCAAAACCACAGATGGTGCAATTTGCAGGAGTCCATCTTCTGCCATCCGCTTCTTTTTCACAGACCTCCCGAATTTTTGACTGTAAAAACAGCATTCCCACACCTAAATCCCACACAATATCACATCAATGCATGAAGGGCTGGCGCTTGCAGATGTTTTGGGTTGCATGCTTTTGTTTTGCGGAATCCTGTTTTACAATGACAAAGGAGAAAGCGACATACATGGCGAATTTCATCCACTGAATACAAAACGACAGAGACATTTCAGTATCAAGAGTCAGCCCTAAAGCTGTCAAGTAATGTTGGCGGTGGCCTACAGGCAGAAGGTAAATGTGGGTCTGCTGAGGGCTGTGTGAGGCTAAATCTGTAGCTGGTGTGTATTGGGTGAAGGTTCGAAGTGGAGTGTGAGGCCAGTGAGGAATTAGGATGCTGTCCTGTTGCTATGGTGAGTGTGGTGAAAATTGGGATGATAGAAAATGCACTACCAGTGTGTCTATTTATTTCAATTTTAAAATGATATACTTTGCGACTGTCCGAGTCGAGCACTTCAAGAAGCAATCATTGGTTTGTCATGAAAATACATGGCGATGCAACATCCTGCAACGGTAAGTGAAAAAGACCAGTATAATAAGGATTTCACTTTTGAATGGTTTCCTGGAAAGCCAGGATCGCGCTACACTAACTGCAAACATGGAAGAGCTTGAAAACATGTGCTCCCCTTTGCCGAAAACAGACGAGCAGTTATTACCACAGGCTAAAAGAAAAATGATGGTGGCTATTGAATGCCACTTCTTGGCTGCTGTGACTCTCGCTCCTGTTCATCCACCTGCACTATGGGCTGTCCATGGTCCAGGGGTCTATTTGCTGCATGGCCTAATGTTGTTTGCACTGCACATGGAGCCCAGAGGACTGCATGGCGAGCAGTCTCATTGCCCTGTACTTTCATCGAAGTCATAAAATGAGAGCAGCTCAATTCAGGGTCAAGTGGGTGTCACAACTCGCTGCCTAAAGACGCAGCAAAGCCCGCAGCAAAAAAGCAAAAAGTTCAACGCACAGTTCAATGCTTTTTTTTGCTTGCTTTTTCACAGGGTGGCCGGTGGGGGGGGCAGCATATTTATAAGGGTGGCCATGGCCCCACCTTGGAGGTGCCCCTGAAAGTGGCAGAAGTTGAACTGTACAAGAACATTACATACTATGCTTTTATGCATCCATCAAGGCGGGCAGACTGCTTTCCCAAAAGAAAGTATGAACAGACCCCGCCATTCTGGCACACACCGGGAAATATCGGCATGTGCCGGCGCGCCATCTGGAGTCAAAGCTCTTGCCGGCCAAGCAATTGGATTCCAGTGATCGCATTTCGGAGGGACAGATTCAATTCCAGTGCTGAGAGCCCCTGCAGCATGAGATTGCTGCTGTGAAGGGTCATGAATCATAATCCACTTAGTGACGTGACCTCACGTCTTGCCGGGATCACGTGCGTCAAAGTCACGCCAGCGCAGCTTGTCGGTAGTATAGCGCGAGCCTGCACCACACTCTACTTCCTAAAACATGTGCATTCTTACTCTCGGTAGAGCAGTTCTCTGCTCACTGGTCGCATGTGCTACTGCAGGGAGGGGTGCGTCGCTAAAACAGTCAAGGGAAGGAGCATGTATGTTAGTGATGGAAGCAGCATTTATTAGAGCAGCTTGGCTTTCATTTTTTGTATTGGTGGTCCTGCTTTCTTTTGGTTAAACCCACTTGGTGTGATGTATATAAATGGGTGTGGGTATAAATAAATATTTACACACACACACACACACCCTATCATCCCTCTTTTTGTCTACATCTATATATATGATTTATGAGCTTCATCAATTACACTTACAACTTAAAAACACTGCTTGCCATGTGACATTAGTTACGAGTTGAATCATTCTAGCTAGGTAGTTGGGAAACACTAAAAGAAAATCCAGGACTCTGCGCCCTGTTAAGAAAAGTACGTTTTTTTAAAATCAATTGCCCTTAAATTGATGACACGTGTTTCAGCCTCCCGCGGCCTTTTTCAAATCAGGGCTGGTACATTAATTTATCACCCTCTGTGATAGTCACTCAGTATTTCTTGGTCTTGGTACCATGGGTTCATTCTAGTGGTACAATCCCTTCATAATGATCCTACTTGCTTAGTTCCAGTCATACGCGTTGGCTTGCTGCTCCTTGCTGTTAGTCCCGCGAGGACCAAGAAATACTGAGTGACTATCACAGAGGGTGATAAGTTAATGTAGCAGCCCCGATTTGAAAAAGGCCGCGGGAGGCCGAAACACGTGTCATCAATTTAAGGGCAATTGATTAAAAAAATGTATTTTTCTCAAATGGGCGCAGAGTCCTGGATTTTCTTTCTGTGTTTCACTACTGTTCATGACGGGTTTCTTTCGGCTTACCATCAATCTGGTGAACTGCGACCTTATTGAGAGTTAAATAAGGAGGAATAGGGGTTTCCTACCTCGTCTACACTATATTATCACATTGTACGAATATGTAAGAGCAATATTACCTCAAGATCTGAATCATGAGTCGCCTAACAGACCAGCTGTACCCCTAAGCCTGACCTATTATAAATCATTCTAGATAGTGTTTCCTACACATTTGCTCCATTTGGTTTGTGCCTTATAATTTGATTTGTATTTTGATCAGTAATTGGATATTCCAGATCTAAAAGTCAATATTACTTTATTCCTTTAGAATTCTGGATTGAAAGGAGATTTTAGAACTGTGAACATGTCATTACTAGTTTGGAATAGACGTTTTAACATACATGCTCATACAGAAATATATGTCCTATCCTCTCCCTCCAAATGTCTTTTTGTTGCAAAGCGACCTCGTGGCCATCATCACATGGGCCTTGGAATGACATCACAGGCCTTTGAAACCAGTTGTTAGCCAAAAAAGCTATCACCCACTTTGGGAAACCCATCATTCATGAACTACATCTTCCAGAATTCCCCTGTCAGAGAGAAAAACCTGGAAAAGTTTGTTAATGGGAATGAAGGTACTAGGGAGGAGGGTGGTAAAGGCATCAGGAGGAGGAGGTGAAGAAGAATAAGTCAATGGCAAGGAATCACATCCCTTCTCCACATCTTATCCTGTTTTCTTCCTAATTGTGTACCGACAAACTGCCTCTATCCTTCCTTCCCTCTTTCCCTTCCCCCTTCTTGGCGATTTCCATCACCATCTTTTTTTTTACACATACTTCCTCCTCTGTTCTCTCACTTCTTGAGTCCTACCATCTTATACAACTCCTTTCCACCTCCTCTCATCTATCAGGCTCCTCCCTTGACCTAATTTCTTTTCTCCAACCTCTAATTTCACCTCCACGCTTTTCTCTCCTCCGACCACTCTTTGACATTCAATCATTTCTTAGTGCCGAATGGGCCTGAATGGGCCCCCTCTTCCCACACCTTTTCACGACACAACCACAGGTCTTTTAACTTATCTACTTTCCTTCCTGCCCTCTTTTCTACTCTCCCCCCTCTTACTGAATGTGCCCTTATTCCAGTTTCTTCCCCCTTAATTCTCGTCTCCCCTTGACCACTGACACACTATTCCCTCCTCAGACATTTTGCCCTTCTCTTTCATCGGTCACTACAATGGCAGGCCGAATGATGCAGGAAAAGTAAAATGTATCCACTCTTCTTATTTCTTTATCTAACCTGTACACTTCTTACAACTCTGCTCTAATTGCTGCAAAAAACAATTTTCTCAGTCGTCATCCTTTCTTACTCTTCCCATCCATGACGTTTATTCCAAATCCTTAATCGTATTATCTATCGCTTCCCATAACCCCGATCCTTCCCTGTCCTCTTCTCCTATTCCTATCATCCTCTGACTTTCCCAGCTGCTTCACAAACACAATCATCCAGCTTCTAACAACTTCCATTTCTTCTTCCTTTAGATCTCCTGAGCCTTCCTTCTCTCTGGCCCCTTCCCCTATATCTCTCTTTATCCTTTTTCTAACTTTGAACAAATGTGCTCATTCCACTGCTTTCCCTCACCCCTTGACTTCTTTTATCCCTAAAGTTTATCCCCAGCTCCTTCCTTTTTTGTCTACATTCCTTAACAAATCCTTGCCGTCTTTCCTGCTGACTTCAAACATGCAGTCATACTTCCAATTCTGAAGAAACAGTCTTGTGATTCTTCCCTTCCTGTGAATGTCAACCTCATCTCTCTTACCTTATCTTTCTAAAATCTTGCAACATGTTGTCTACTCGGAGATCACCTTGTATCTTGACCACCACTCTCTACTCCCAGAGCACCAATCCAGCTTTCTTCCTCACCATTCTACCGAGACGGCTCTTCTCTGTGTTTAAAATTCACTCTCATCTGCTCGCAATTCTAGAATATTCCTCTAGTCTAATTCTCCTGGATCGCTCAGCTGTCTTTGACATGGTTTATCGCCTTGCGCTGCTTTGGACTCTTTCCTCTTTAGGTTTTTCAAGGACTGTTGTACAATGGTTTTAACCCTATCCATCTGATCATTCATTTTCCATCTCCTGGGCAGGTAGACGTTCCTCAAACTTCCCAATACTCGATGGGGTTCCCCAACGCTCACTTCTTAGTCCTCTACTCTTCTCACTTTGCACATTTCCTTCATCTTCTATTGTCTCTTTCTACAGTGTTTCTTCTCACTTTTATGCTGATAACTCGCAAATCTACGTTTATTTTTCTTCCTTCTCTGACTCACTCCGTTCCACCATTTCATTTTGTCAATTTGCAATCCAAATATGGGTGCATGTTAACATCTTACATCTCAACTCCTCCAAGACTAAACTCCTTTTCTTTCCTGATACTACTACTCCTTCTCCCCCCTCTTGTTTCTTTCCCCCCTTCAACCTTAACCTCACAACCACAAAATGCAATTTTGGCATCTTCTTTGACTCCTTTCTCTCCTTTACTACAAAATCTCCAACGCATCCCACTCCTGGCGCTATCAACTCAATAACATTCACAAAGTTCTTCCATGCCACTAAATTTCTTATTTCCACCTGGGTCCTTACCCGTCTTGATTGCTGTTCCACTCTACTTATTGGGTGATCTGTTTGTTATCTTACTCTACTCGGCTCAATCTTGAACTCTTTCATTTGCACACTTTGTTGCCTCAGCTCCATACATCTATTCCCCTCTCTTTCCACTCCCTGCCTTGGTTATCTTTTGAATCTCGCTTACTGTTCCACTTCCACTGCATAGTATTTAAATGTACACAAAGTCTTGATTCACCTCGCCTTCCCTCCCTGATTTCTTTATATGTTGCATCCCGCTCTCTTCGTTCCCAAACCCAATTCCGGCTCATTGTTCACAAAGACCTCTTACCCCCATCTCAATTACGGTCAATTGAATTATTGGCTCCCAAGCATTGGAACGCCCTCCCCCTTGAAATTGGATCTTCTCTCTCTACATTTCACTTAAATATAAAATAATTCCTCTCTTTCACTTATAAAAGTCATATGCATTACTAAATATTGTATCGTTTTATTATGTGCAGGTGCTTTGCCGAAAAGCCCAATATAAGTCAATAAAGTAGAAAATAAAATACAAACATCAGGAGGAGTGAGGGGGTGTTGAAGGAGAGTATTCGGGAGGAGGTTAGAGAGGACATCAGCAGAGGATGCAGAAGGTCTCTAGGGGGATGGGAGAAGATGTAGTAAGGAGCTACTAACAAGAGGAATGACCCTGAGGGAACAGTCAAGCCTAACCTATGTCAATGGAGAGCAAATGAATGTGGTGAGGTGGCAAGAGAATGTGGGGAGGCATTGAGGAAGCTCAGAAAGAAGAGAATGGGGAACAAGGGGGAGAGAAAACAGATCTATGTGATTTTAACAAATACAAAAATACAGAATGCATTTTTACCAAAACATAAATAACGAAAGAAATACTGATTTTGTTGTTGTTGGGAAGGGGCACTAAGCCTCCGGTTTCCCCTTGTTTAAAATCCCAGCCCAACCCTCTTCCCTACCAGATTTAGCCCCTTTACTCACCCCACATATATCTTGAATTCATTATTTTTGATTGGCTAAAATCACTGGATACCAGAGAAAACAATAGATGCTGCAGAGGAGGAACCTTCAGGCACTGAACTGTTGTGATTTGTCGAGGATGTAGACAAGAACAGGACATTTTGGACATGAGCCAGAGTCCTGAGACAAGAAAGATGGCAAAAGTAATCAAGATACACCTAGAGAGAAAGTGAGAATTCATACATCTTGTGGTCACTCTGGGGCGTTTTTGCCACCATCACCCACTCTCAGAAGGGCAACGTTAGCCCCAGGCTGGCATGCAAGCGCACGAGGGGCCCTGGCAAGCCAGGAGACAAAAAACAGAGGATCTGCGACCACAATGCAGAACTGGGACAGACAATATATCATGTGAAGGGCTCCCTGAACTGAGGAGTACAATCTCCAGGGACTTTTGTTGAACCCAGAGAGCACAGAATCCTTATTGGTCTGAACTCCAAGGAGAAGTTGAGTTGCCTTTTCATGAGTTTGACTCATCTTGTAACTACTCCTAGTAAACGTCACGAGTGTTGCCATGCATCTGCATCTGCCTCATATTGCCTTGCATAGCATCATGACAGCCTTCAACGAATGACTTATATGAACAAGTAGCTCTTGTGGTCTTATGAAGTATGCTAGGACGTGGATCCATTCTCTTCTATGATTGCAGTCAAGCAGGGTGAAGCGAGAAAAGTCCTGATATGCCGCAGAGGGAGAATGAGTTATAACGTCACTGGGAGACGTCTCAGGCAAGAGGTTGCTTCTTCAAGGCCAGCAGGTCTACGGCATATCTGGGTCCAGGGTCAAATTCCCCAATAAAAGCATGCGTTCATTGCACCATCTAGCACGGGGCGTTTCGAGGCGACAGTGTTCCAGAACAGTGGATTCATTTTGTTGACGGGGTGAAATTGGCAAATATGGAATTCAGAAAGATAATATATTACACAGTAGAAAAAGGTACCTAAGATCAATAGATTCATTCAAAATGGAAATTTACACTGAGCATTTCTTCAGAGAAAGTCGGAACCATTAGACGCAAAGCTGAAAGATTAGTTTAGTGAAACTTGATGGGTACAGGGTGTGACCCAGATTCTGAGGTGAAGAATGGCATACGTTTTTTCACCCTCCAGAGCAAAACCAACGGCTTCTGTAGATCTAAGAACCAGGTTTTTGCGAACTATGTTGTGACATATGAGAATGGTAAGGTACAGTCACGTTATCAAAAGGAATGGTTATTAGAGCTTAGCACTGTGTGTGACTCAAGAGATGCTCATGCTTATTGCAGAGACACATCTGATGTACATAAATCCATCTGCTTGTGAAAATGCACTGCTTCCTGGAATGAATGATTGGAATGAGGAAGGCCCATTGGGTTGAGACTTGACCAGACTTTCGAATACTTAATCATTCGGAATTCTTCTGGATTCTAGCAGAATAATCCTTTAAGGCCATTAACCTACCAGCCAGGACAACCTGAAATATCCCCAAGGGTCTATCTCGATCTGATACCGGGGGAAACCTTTTACATTTGGGATTATTGGCAAATCTTTAAAGCATAAAACAGGGTCAATGTGCCTCCACCCACCTTTGTCCACAACATTCGCCTGGCACACAGTCTACTCTGGGCTCTGCCGCTTCTCTTGAACGCTAAACCCACTCCACTGACTTGATTCACATAGCAATTGTCTTTTTGCAACTAATACCAATAGTGTGTGTGAAGTTTGTGTAGAACTGCTAGAGTCGACACCACTTGCGAGCTCCACTTTACTGATGAGAGAGCTTTAAAGTCTTTAACGTCTGTTTCAAGGCTGCAAAGGAGACCCAAGTACCATTAACACAATCTATCCCATAAACGCTTCCCTCTCGTATTATCAAAAGACCCTAACCAGTGGATTAACTCATAAAACAATGTAGACAAAACTTTCAGGTAGCGCAAATGCTCTCGAACCTTCCTTTGTCATGCCTCGCTTCAGTACTAACTTCTCGTACGGCATTGACGTGCTTTGCGTCGCTGAAAGACGCAGCCGTCTTATTGTCTCTCTTTTTAATGGCAGACACATTCTATTATTACTGATGATAGAACCCTTCTGTAAGTTCCATCAGTCGGCTGCACAACCCCAGATGTATCTCAATGAAGTCTGACAGGTTATGGTAAAACCCAACCGAAAAGCCAGCCTCAGTGGCTCAAGAGCATATCCCAGGACCATCACGTGACCACTCACTGACTTAGTTCAGTACTTTCTCTTAAGTACTAGAAAATGCCCACATCTGTTTAATTTGCAGGAACATTACGCATTTGCCCGTGTCTGATCAGTGCTGTGCTTAGATCAATCTGCATTGCCTCTACCCGCATGCATACTACCAGAAACCCCAACATTCATTCCCTTTCTTTGCTGTACAAACCTTTCAAGTGTGTTTAACCTTTTCCGTCCACCTCCCCTGTTGCCCTTTTTCTCTGACCATCTGGAACCCCTACTTGAGGCACAAGGCACCGCTCTCTGGAAAAGCCCTTAGTGCCCTGTCGCAGAGGGCTTCAAGAGCAGACCAACTCTAAAAGACGCTTCACGTTTTTTAGATGTTTGAAGGTAAGGCTGTCCCTCTCTCTCTCATCTTCCCCTGCCCTCACCCAACCCTAGCCCAGACTTCCCTAAATCCTGATGTGGTCACCAGGGATCTAAAGCCCCTACTGAGATCTGGCCGGCTAGTGGACCTGACGGCAACACACTTACAGTTCTTACTCCCTCCAGGATCTTCTAGGCTGATCCTAAACTGGGGTCCCAAAAGAGACATTTTCATAAACAGTGGGGCCTTCCAATCACCCAGATCTCACTCAGTCTTTACCTCTCATGCTCTTGTACTTCTCGCCCAGATTTTCTTTTCTTCCTTTCCCTTCCTCCTCCTCTCTTCCCTTCTCCTTTCTCCCACTCTCCCTCTATTTTCCTCCTTACCTACTCTGGCTCTCTCCCCTCCACTACTATCCACTCTACTGCGCTACTTCCCTCTGCAACTATTCTACTCCCACTACTACGCTCTACCCACTACTTTCTACTACACTCCTCCCACTCCTGTCCATCCCCACTCGACTCCACCCCTCCTTCTCCCAGTCACCCACCCTCCTTACGTCTCTAATTCACGCACTCCCCACTCTTACACTTAACCTCAGTCACTGTCTTCATTTACTGTACACGCACTCTCACACTTAAGTACCAATTTCTCTCACAAGCCAATACCTCACCATGCATAAACACTTTCTGTGATTCTCCTCCATGCTCCACTGCATTGCCCTTCCTTCATCTGGTCTCTCGGTCCTCCTTCTCCCTTGACCTCACTCGAGCAACCCACACTCCTCTGTTCCCTGCATCCTTTTATATTCTCCCTCCCCCCCCATTGGTTCTGCACCCAATTGGTTCCCAGGACAATCTGTCTTGCTGTTTCCCCAAAGCGTCGGGTCGTCCAGGTCCAAGGCTTTAAAGTGCCTCTTTAGACCCACCCCCTTTTCAAATGCAGCTGTGTACTGCAGCTGGCTAATCAGTACTTGAGGAGTTATTGGTAGGCTTTTCACTCGTACACCTGTGTGCACAGCCAGTCTCACCATAGTATGTTATAAATGCACCAAGGGTGGCACTGGGCCTCCCGGTGAGGTTCATTAATTCACCTGAAACACCTAATGTGGGGCGAGAAGACTGACGTCAAAAGCCCAAAGTTGGAGGAAGTGGTTAGGGGACATCGCACAAGACCGCCGTGAAGATGGAAATGAAAGGTGCACATGTTTTATAAAAAAATATATTGGACAATTAAAAAAGAATCCCCTTTTGACAGCAAAGAGAAGATTGACGGGGCCAAGATGGAGGCAGGTGTAGCCCATGAAGATGTATGATTGAACTGTTGCTTTGATATTTTACTGCAAGAAGCTTGAAGAAAGTAAGCAGGGAATGTGAGGTGGTGCTGCCCTCCTTCAGTGTGCAGTGAAAGAGGACCGAGATTATCCCTCGCGTTAGATAAAACACGTTACCGAGCAGCGTGCACGCATGAGGTGCTCTCCTGTTCTTTTTGTTAGGGACCAAAATTCCAAGAGCCTCTTCGCAGAAGGTTCCAAGAAGCCTCTCTATTTTTGGGCTGCGGTGCTTCAACGGCACCACATGCAGACTTCCGCCAGTGTGTACAAAACGTCTCCCCCCCCCCAACAAAAGAATGTTTGACACACACATGGTTTATACTCCCTTATCTGAGCATCGGAACACTTCATCAAGCAACGGCATGAGCAGAGAAACCTATTTCTTGGAGCATTCGAATAAATTACTTCTGCTATTTCGGAAACATCATAAATCCATTTTCAGTT
The DNA here is from genome assembly GCF_040938575.1 of Ambystoma mexicanum. Classification (NCBI taxonomy): domain Eukaryota; kingdom Metazoa; phylum Chordata; class Amphibia; order Caudata; family Ambystomatidae; genus Ambystoma; species Ambystoma mexicanum. The sequence continues at coordinate 814,756,468 of NC_090931.1, forward strand.
CCACTGTTGACCTTGCTTGTCATGTACTTTTTAAATATTTAAGCAGGCAGGCCTTTGAGGGTAGATCATAGATTCAAAGTGGAAACATATGATGTGTGACATATTCAGAGAGTTCTGGCTTTTGTGGCCACATCACTTTGGAGGGGATCTAGTTGATATTTGTGGGAAGCCTGTCTTAAGGTACTTCTGTTTTTGCCAACAGTCAAGGCGATCGATCAGCCAACTTGGCGCGTCCAACCGACATTGTGCATCATTCTCAGCTTGGCGAATTCTTAGGGGTTGCCCTCCTTTCCCATGGTCCAATGCATATTCTAGCTTTTGCAGGACAAGTTCAAGCTTGGGTTGGTGGTATCCCTTTTCCGGGCTCAACTAGCCATCCTTTCACCATCTAGGCACCTTGAGGGACGGTATTAAAAAAGGTTGCCCATGATGCTCGTCTTCTCCTATAGCGAGCGCTTCCTGTCTCATAGTGTCCATGCTTGGGACGTTCATTGTTGGGGTCAGCTTTGTAGCACCCCCACAATTCTTTTATCCCGCAAAGCCTTAATCTTTATTGCAGTTACATGCGCCCAACGCTTGGATGAGTTGTGGGCACATCTGTGCACTGAACCGTACCTAAGATATTTGAGAGACTGTTTTATCCTACCCCCATTACCTTCCATCGTTTCACTTGCTGCAGAAGTTGATTTCTCCCAATGTTCATGCATTATCGTTTCGAAACACTGTCTTGTTGTATAAGCACCAGATAAATAACCAATAAAATAAATAAATTAGGCAGTTTTGAGTGTATGGAGCATTTACTGGAGGTTGGCTGAGCTGTCGGGGTGTGGGAGGCATAGAACGGAGAATACCCATGACCAATAATGAGTCTCCCCGGAAAACAGCTATGCAACATCTGTCCAATTGGGGTGTTGCTGCCTCCCGGGTCGAGATAACAGGTGCATTATGCTATTTTGCATTTGTATAGCGCCTACTGCAAAAGTTTATGGCGTCAAAGCGCTTTTGCCAGTCAGACAGTTGATAGTTGGGATGATGGCGAATCATGGATAAGGTACTCAGGAAGGCATGAGATTGAAGGGTGGAAGAGTTATGTGCACAATTGTTCCAAATTCATTGTGGCACTCAAATTTATTCTATGAGGCACCGCCCCAAAAGGAAAGACAGCTGGGGAAGAGGTGTTTGCTGCGCTAGGGGGTAGGTCTGAAATCTAATCACTGCATGGTGAGATGGGGCATGTTGAAGCCATGCCCACTGGCGCCAAACCCCTTCTACCTACATCCCCAGAGCCCCCAACAACTTTTGGCTGGAGCTGTATAACTGAAATCCAAATTTGCACATTTTGCAAAAGCTCATTGAAAAGCAAGCAAAACAAAGTCAGATTTTTTGGGTTCCTCATTTATTTGTGTCATGATTACCAAAACCCCAGGCTTGTGCACAAAGTGCTTAAGAACATCAAGCCTGCCTGTGGCTTAGCCGTGGTCAAACCTCTGAGACTTCCACAGTGTCATGGGGAGGCAAGGCCCCTAGAAACCACTCCCAAGAAAACACAGCATGCAGGGCCCCTCTATTCACTCCCCTGAGCCCCAAACTGCCACCGGCCACACACTGATAGGTTTCCACATTTATTAAGCACTACAAGCTTCATGTTGGTGCTTCTGATTGGACCGCCTTGGGCTTACCTGTGTTAGAATCTGCCTCATGCCTCATGGTGCACTGTGTGGTAGCATTGCACATAGCAGTGTTCAGCAGGCTAAATTGCTGTGTCTGACTAGTGTCGCAAAACTGAAGAGGGCTAGCTGGAAAGTTTTAAATCACTCATAACCTCTGATATTGCTCTAGAAATCCCTTACGACCATTGATTTTTTTTTTCAGGCTGCCTTGCAATTAGAAAAGGTGAAGGATGACATGCAAATCGTGTTTGGCCGCACCTGAAAAGAGCCAGTGCAACCCAAAATGTTTGGTCTCACCCCTTCTGCAATTGACATCAAGCAACCCCAGATGGTTCTGTCCAGATGCGTCTGATTACTGATGACGTGCGACTACTTTGTGTATTTTTGTCTCGTGACATCAGGACTGAGAGGAGGATGTGGGAGGAGGGAGAAAGGGCCGGATTACTTACCAGTAATACTAATTTCTTGAGTTCAACTTTTCCTCGCCCGAGTCCTCTTGCCCTTTTCCGACCTCATGTACCACTGCCAGCCTTAACCAATGACTGACCTTTGAACCAGGATGGGTCTGGTGATATATGGACCTCCTCGGTGCTGGGGCTCTCTGGTAACTTGACGTTTTACGATGTCAAGACTGGAACAAGGACGGGCAGGGCTCTAAGTAATGAAGATTACCAGTAAATAATCTGGCCACTTCTGAGCTGGAGGTTTTATTTTCTGTGCTCCCTTTAGGAGTCTCTGTAGAAGGCTTTGCGTGCAAAGTCGAACAGTCTGAAGCTGCTTCGTGCTCGGAGTGGCAGCCTGTGCAGACATTGCGGGGATGGGGGCACTGACGTTGAGTTTGGTGATGACCTTGGCGGGGCTATTCGGAAATGGTTGCCATCCGGCACGTAGCACACTGCGGTGATAGTCTGCACCACTGGGCTGGTTAGGTTTCATGCTAATTTTACATGGTAAAGAAAGACTGTAACTCAAGCCACGGCGGTTGCCATTTTGGAGCGGTCGCGGTGTCTGGAGCTGTGCGGACATGGGTAGCCCACAACAACGCATGCATAATGGATCCCGAAACAGCAGAACAATTTCCTGAACTGTAACACGAGTAGGTATTCAAGACAAAACAACTGTCGGGGAAGAGGATTTCGTAGGGTGACCTTTCCTTAGATGTCACTGAGGAGAACAAAACACTGGATTTACTTTTCCGTAGTTAAGATTGCACAAAGCACCACGTGAATAGAGCATGAGCAGCTTTTGATGGTGTAAAGCAATATGGCTTGTAGCCCAGGCCTGCCTACTCTAGATGTGAGTGCAGGCGATCTTCGCCACACTATCGGTGATTGGGAATGCCCCCGTACAGACCAATTCCACACAGAAGATTACATTAGTTTACTTTGAGTGTGATATGTTTTTCAACGGCAGACCCGATGTAACTTTAACTCAAGGCTCTTAAACTCAGCTAGAATATTTATGTATTTATTGTTTGCTTGTTAGGCACTTATACAGGAAGTAAATACTGTTCTAAAGCGCCCACAGGGCAACAGGGAGAGGACAAGGGAATGAGAAACAATTAAAATACATAACAAACAAAAAAACATTAAATACAGTGGGGGTGGGGAGGCAGGATGAACCTACTATGCCTTGTGAGTGTTCAGAATGTGCAAGTGCAGAAGGGAGGGGGAATGGGATAGGTTCTGTGGTGCTCATGGGAGAGCAACACGTGAAGTGCAATGTAAGGTAAGTGCCAGACTCCAGAGTGGAGGGTGAGCTGAGGCAAGTGCTGAGAACAGACAGAAGCTGGGGGCGATTCGGTGTGGGAGGTCAGGGCTCCGAGGATGCATAAGGGCCCTGAACACCAAACAAGCAACTGTGAGTTTAGCAGAGGAGAGAGGGAGGGAAGGAGGAGGTAACGAGGAAAGTCTTGAGGAGCTTCTGGAATTTAAGAAAGTCCTGCTCAAGACGAAGCTCATAAATATAATACTATGTTGTCATAAAGTGCTTTGAGACAGAATCCTCCAGCTTCTCAGTGCTGTAATAATGGGTATTATTTATTACACCATTTGAACGTTATTTGATTTAGGAAGGATGAAAGACCAAGTCTACCATGGGATTGAAACTTGCAAAGTGCAGGTTACTCTTGTGTTCCCTTCTTGATATTCACCCATGGCTCCACATGGTGCAATTTAACCATTACCATGTGCTGCTTAAATACTTGCATATTTCTGTTATATATATAAAGCTGGAAAGACTAATTCTTCAGTCAGTAAATTCAACCACCGCAGAGGCCTGTCTGCAGAATGCAGGGCTAGTCTAAATAAATAGAAGAATCGAGATGGACAATATTATCTGTATCATGTGATCAGTGTAGGCATGCACACAAAGGCTGGCATTAACCAATGACTTCCGGACAGCATGAACGTCCACATCCTAGACACAAGCTTTCATTATTCAGGCGGGCGCTGCAACGGAAATCACGAAGTAAGGTAAGGGACTACACACTCTGCTGTTTGTATCCTTTGCTAAGGACAGCCAGAGGCACAGTCTGCAAACAATCCAAGTTTTGTATTCTGTGCGTGGTACATAATGACAGAAAGGCGGGAAGGAGCGTCACACAACTCGATTGCCTGTCAAACTGAATGTTCCCTTTGCAGTACTTTAAGTCATGTGACATAAAGGGTGACATTCCTGGCCAGGCTTCTTCCTATTGCCTTACCATTCGACCCAAGGAGGTAATGCTTATTCTAGGCAGACCTAAACATATTCTTTATCATTAACCCCTCCTCGTGACCTCATCCCCAGGGTAGGCCAGTTCTAGATTACACCCTAGAATCAATGAAAAACTGCAGTGCGGATATAAAAATAATGTAAGTTATGGTCACCCACCTTGTTTTTAATTCTTAGCATTTAGAGGTTTCTACTCTAAAATCAAGGAACCAACAGAGAAATGTTCACTAAGGGACAAATTGTACATTGAGGAGCGTACTTCAGATGATCAATTTAATCTGTTTTCATTTGGTGATGGCAAGGTAATGCAAATTAGTTCAATGAACAGAGCTCAGGAACATTCGATGAAATCCAGCCCTGCAAACCCCTCGCCCGCTTCAATGTCAATCCCGAAGCACGTATCCAAGAAACAAGTTACATCAATGTCTTCAATTCATTCTGTTTCACATGCCACCAAAATGACCTTAAATCATTTGAGTTTAATTACCACCACACCTTTTCACCTTCAGCTCAGTGGGCAATTCCTTGAACATGTTTGGCAGGCATTAACGTTGGGCCCCACCAACCTGTTGACTATTTGAGGTGTGGCACACTGCAGAAGGGACTAACGGTCTCATTCCGAGTTTGGCGGAGCAGTCGAAAAGTGGCGGTAGTTCTGTTACTGCCACTTTCTTTTAGAAGTAAAGGAAATACTGCAATTCCTATCACTCTGCCAAATCCCGAGTTTGGAGTTGAAGTGGAGGATTTTCCTCCAGCTTCACGCGGGCGTTAAATCCTTACTCTCGGCCAAATCCCCATAGAGTCCTATAGACTCCAAAAATAGGGACTAACACTGCACTTTCACCAGAGTCCCTTATGGCCCATGTTGTTGAAACCACACAAAGTTCATGCTGACACTTTGGAAATTAGGAACAGCAAGTTAGGTTAGTAGCGTTTCTTAATCCATTGTTGAGTCATATACCATACATCCCTCGTACTATTCAATTACATGTCACCATAACCTTGGTTTTGGGGATTCCATCCTTATAGGTAGGAGCATATCCTTTAACACGAGACTGCACGAACTCAGGCTACTACTAGTGCTTCAAGGAGAACTTTAAGAAGAATAGATGAGCTTGTTGGCCTTTCCTTCATCTCTTCACCTCTAAACTTATGTGACATGAATTTTGGATGTCCTTTCTTTAAATGCATTCAACCCCATCTATTGTACCTATAGCAGCAGTGCGCCATCTACCTCATTTGTACAGTTCCACCTATCCTTTTTTATAGCAAATTAGTGCTAGTTGGACCAGAGGAATATGGATGAGGTACATACATATACAGATGGTATTAGATTCATGAATTTAGTTTAACATTATTATGTTCACAGTAATATTTGTGTATTGAAGAAAAGTACACGTATACAGTATATCTTTCTGAATTCTTTTTTTAGAAATTATGAAGGAATATGAAAAAATGTTGAACCCTGATGAAGAGATGACCTCTCTAAACGCGTTGGGTTTTATTTATTAAAATATAAAGTAAAAATGTTTGTACCAAAAATAAGTTGAGAAAAGATCTTGTTGAATATTTGTTGAATAAACATACAAATGTGAAGTGTTTTAGGACACATGGAATAATAATCCTAATCCAGATAACAACATATATTTATCCGGATTTATACCAAATATAACCCTTTGCCTAGTTTTGGCTTTAGATAGTGTGCAGGGTACGCAAGCTCCCTCATTTTGGGAACCCCTATTCACGTTACTATTGTACAGCTCATGTGCCAGGGCTGTCTTTTCTCCCCCGCGCCTGAACTCCTTAGAATAACTGCTTGATACTATTATTACTTAATTCTGTACTTTTCTACACACATCAAGGTGTGTATTGTGCAGGACTATTGCTATCCCATGAAAAAAGCCGGTCCGATAGCACAGCGGCACAGCAAGTAGAGCGCTCACTTTAACATCAGTGCAGAGCCTGCTGACGCAGGTTCGAATCCAGGCAGGGCCATACTCAGCCTTTCATCCTTCCGAGGTCGATAAATGAGCATCACACACCGTGGGTAATAATAAGCAGCGCTCGGATACCTGAGGGTTCGTAGCGCTATATAAATGCTAAATTATTGTTATTATTATGAACCCACAGGACCAAGTGGCTGTAACAGTAACCGATTTTGGCGGTAATTTGGCATAATTACCACCATACTTGGAATGAGACTGTAAATGTTGTTGGGGCGCAGTGCTGGTGGATTTGTTTACTGTAGTAGCTTGAACGAACAAGGCTTGCCTCTTCAAATGATCCCTTTTAGCGTATTCTCAAGGCACGGGCAGCCTGTGGCATTTGCAAAGGGTAGTAGCAATGTGAAAGCTTGATAATTAGATGTTCCATAATCTCCCTCTTCAAGGCTTAAAACTTGACAGCCAATGTCCCAAGAGGTATGGCCATGTACACATGCACACTTAGATGTATGATGACAAGATTGTGCAATGCTCTGACTAGAAACAGGGAGCGGAGTGTGGGTCTATAACTCACTGGTTGGGTCCAGAGAAAGTGTCTTAATCTTAGGGGCCACTTATTGGTAAAGATGATCTGAAATGGCTCAAATGAGCTGTAGAAAAAGGGAGCATTTCCCCCCTAATAATCTTTGAAGGACCTATACTCATGGTAGCCTTGATGATTTTATGGCTGCAGTAAATCTCCCAATTTTTAGAGAGGCATTTGGACAGTTACTTCCAGTGACATACTGGAGGTAGCTCCTCATCTCCACCTCCAAAGTCAAAATTTGAGGTGCAGTAAAGCTGGTGGTAGTTCTATTACCAAAAGAAGTGTCAGTAATCGAAATAACCCCAAAAAGTACAGCCTTGCTGAAGTCATCAAGTGCTTCTATTTCCTTATTACAAACTAGGTGAGCTGTTCTTCTGCATGCCTCCTCTGTAAGACGTAGACTCTTGGTCCATTGAATTAGTCTCCCGCTTTAGACGGGATGCACGCATGGGCCTGTTGCCAATGACTCCAGTAATCTCGTGGGCATTAACATCCTGAGATTTGATACATTTCTCTTTTGCATTGGAGCAAATGCAGACAACTAATACAAGCTCTGGGGATTGGCAATTAATGGTACAAACCTGTAGCCAACACGAAGAATGCTTGCCCCTCCCCCAAGATGAGCCTCTTACACTGCAGCTGTACTCATAAAAGTAGGGCAAAATGAACGGATCGACACAAGATGGGAGAACTTTGCAGTTAGACTTGTTTGTCAATAGTAAATGTAGACAGCTTAGATGTGGAGAAAAAAAAACACTTGCTGCTTCCGAAGACGACTGATGCTTAATGTCTCTCTCAAGATAAAATGGCAGTCATTTCAGAAGGTGACATGGCAGGAACATTTGGTTCAGCGGAAGGGCTGCTTGAAATAGGGTTGCCCCAAGTTCCTATTTCACCTTCCTTAGTATGTTGGTTGGCAGGCTGAGAGCCGTCACAAACCTCACTCTAACTTGCTTCGGTGCTGTAGTCAGTGGCAGTTGAGACTTTCAGCTAGGCTGGGTAGCAAACTGTAATTGTAATTGTAGCGCGTTGCCCCTGAGCTATTCTCCAGAGATGACTGGATTTGTCAGGTGATCATGGCATGGGCTAGAATCCCTGGTTATTTCTTCAAGATGTCCACACTATTGGCTGCAAGAAGATAGAGGTAACAGTGCATAGGGGATACCAGGTTGCTCTCCTTTGTATTGTCTACTTTCCTCCACCCCTTACTGATTCTCATGAGATATCCTGCCACCATACAGTACACACGCACCCCACTCAGGCCTCGCGGTTAGTGCAATAACACTAATCGGCTAAGGCTAAGCTCTCCTCTTTCGCCCTATCACACCCCCGCCCCCCCACCACACATTAGCAGGTAGCCAGATCGTTTATATATTCAAAGAGATCTTGGGGTCTGCCCTTTGAATAACATACTCCCAAGTGTTCCCACCAAACCCATATAAGCAGAATGGCACAAAGGTCCTGGGTGCTTCTGGCCTGCACACATACACACCTCACGGTTCTCATCTAACTCAACTGCTAGTCCACTTACAACCTCGCCTTCCTCTTTTCTAACAGAGCCACACACAGCAAGGCCAACAAGCACGGCCGAAGAGCGCTATTCAAAGACCACTCAGCATTGCTATTCAATACAGTGAAAAGGAGCAGATGTGCAGTGCCACTGAACTCCCTTTATAGGTGTTGGCTCATAGGTGTCGCTAGTGAGGCAAAAACTATTGGTGTGGTTAGTGGTAGATGGCAAATGTGTATGACTTCGAATCCGCCTTTGTGATATATCATTATTCCCTACTTTCTGACATTGTGATTTGTTAAAAGTTAACATTATATTGGTACCTTACTTACAATTGGTTGCCTTGGCTGTCAGTTCAATGGTCTCATATGCAATATGTTTATCAGAACGTGGCAGAAGATTGTTTGTTTTGCTTTTTTTGTTGAAGTGTGTGCCTGTTTTGTGGAACGCAGTTATATTTTTATTGCATGTATGCCCCCCAGTTATGGTGGAAGGTATAAGACATTTGAGGCAGCACTTTTCACATGGCAGCCGAAACCTATTGACTTTCCCAAAGTTTTTCAACTAAACTTCAATTTTGACTTTCAGCCTTGAGGTTTTTAATGGTCAAACTGAAATAAACAAAGTTAAAACTTGTTGCAAAGTAACAAAAAAGTAATCGTGAGACTTTACATATATTTAACTGGATCTGTACCTGCAAAGTGTTCGTATTCGACTACTACAGGCTCGTGCGTCTGCAGGAACTCTTTTTAAAATCCTTCCTGAAGCTTGTCTTCCGTTGCTGGACGGCAGCCTGAAATCTCTGTGTAATCCCTTTGCACCTGTTTTGGCTCACCACAGTTGTGACTTCGTTGTCAAATAAATAGCGATATTGAGCGGAGCCAGAAGAAATAACTAGTGCTAAAAGGGATGGCCAGAACTGATGGATGTCCATATGCATGGCCTGCTGTTTTGTGCTGCCACCGGACGGATGAAATAGATGGGTTTGGGGGGGGGAGTACACAACGCATTCCCCTAACATTGACTTGAGTACAATTTGGCGCCACTGTACTTGTTTTCAATAAGGAAACCGACAAGATACATCTGCTGAGTCTCGGAAGAGTTTTGATGTTTCGAAAATCCAGAAAGTTCTGGATGTACCAATATTTGAATTTCCATAGCTAGTTCATTTGAGGTTTAACAGACCCCATGATTTAAAAAACATGAAAAAGTAAGACAATTACATAAACGAGAACAGCAAGAGAAAGAAAACAGACGGCCACCAAGAGAAATAGGCTTCTATACTGGGCAGTACCAAGCACACTCTGTCTCAATGAACTGAAATGTGTTGTAAAGTAGAAACCTTCCTAATGAAAAACCAAATGGCTCCCAAATCACCTACATTTCCGCTGATTTTATTCCAGGGATTTCCCGTGTATCTATGCGCGCCCTGAAGCTGCGCATTCACGCTTTTCCAGAGAGCCTAGGGTAGTTAAAGTAAAGATTATAATTATGTCCTGATCATCAGGCAGTGTCGCTATAAGTGTGACTTTTCTCCCATAAATGTATACATGTTTTGACCAAGCTGCTAATCACAGACTACTTTGAGGAATCCTGCGGAGTCATCACTGATTCTCCGGTGATAAGCTCCTCCCACATGGGACAGCAGCTGCTACCTGATCCTGGTCCTGGGGGTGGTACTGTGGGGGAGGATCATGTGGGAGGGGACGACTGCCAGGAGGAGGTGATGACTCCATTACAAGAGACACAGTATCCACCCCCTCCTTAGGAAGAAAACCCTATGACACCTAAACATCTGATGGCATTTTGCCATTCCAGTAAAAAGACCTTTCATACTCCATACCCACATAACACACATCTCACATCTCCTGTCTGTAGAGGAGGTCCCAAATAAAGCCTGCACTCCAACCGCCCATTTTTAGTACCAGGAACATTCACACCGAGATATGTGACTTATGATGAGCAAATACACCAGCAGAGAGCTGCAGTAGGGCTCTGTCGAGTACCTATCAGAAGAACAGCACCTATTGAAGTACCAATACCAAGGAAACAATGGGCAGTGAGGTATCCATTGAGGAAACCCTACCAACAGGTGGGACGAAATCAAGATCGCCTGAGTACAGTCCCTGAAGAAACTAAAAAGGTCTTAAAGGAAGACGAATGGTGACGTCACTAGTCAGGACTGACTCACATATGGAAGAAATAACAACCAAAAAACGATGCAAAGAGATGAAACGCCATGAACAAGGATATCATGAACCTAAAGTAAAAAGACGATGTCAAAATGTAAGAGGCTTAAGCTATAACTATGACAAAGATATTTGACCAAGTTTACACCTGTACATATGCTTGGAACCCCGAGAAAGCTAAGAAAATCATGCAGCTTGCTATGCTCAGTAGAAGGATAGTGCGGCAAGCACCACTATACATAATCTACCTCAAACAAAGTATGTTATATAAGTGCATTTCCACTTTGAACAAGAAGCAGAATCAACCAACGGTTACTAAAGGCCACACAAAAGAAGGCTTCATATTTAGCAAAATCAAGAAGAGATTGCTGGAACGAAACCCAGCCGAGGCAACCTGTGCCAGAGAAGCCAAGGTCATATCAGTAGAAGAGACGAACAGTAGCTACATTTAATTGAAACTAAGAACAGAATATCCTGCCTCTGAAAGGTTGAGATAAGAAGACAAAGGCAGGTGGTGGGTGATACGAAAATCAAATACATGAATTGATGGAAAAGAGGCAAATTCACGGTGTACTAATCACATGACCAGCCGGGCAAGAAGAAGCGAGAGTTCACACCTACGCATGGCACCAGGCCAGACGAAGATATTGAAACTCTTTCCAGACAGAAGATGCAGTCTCAAGGCCAACCACAGTGAAATAATTGACACATGGCTACTAAAGTGATGATTGATTGCAACAATAATTGGAGGAAGGCCGGGTAACTGAGGGGCACCCCGGACCTTGCCGACCATTCTGCATGCTGCTAAGCAAAGTGGAAAAGTATGCATGGGGTTGGTGCCAACCCAATCACAATGGACCAAATAATCTAGGGTCCTATAGTTAGTAGAACCAATAGGATGTCATACCTTTAGTGACACCTCCAGTAGCCATTTTTGAAGGAGAGGCTTAGATGCCCACCTGACAGGGTTTACCCAATCCCCTCACTCCGTTACCATATACAGATATAGTACCTATATTAAAGTTACCTTTTCCTAACCAATAGAATTGCATGCCAACTTTTGGGTGTCACACGTCAAGGATGACGAGTTTTTAGTATAAATGTTGTGATTTTTATGAAGTTCATTGGAGTTGAAGCGAGAAGGAAGATTGCGCCATTGATGATATTCATAACTCCCAGTTTTCTGTACTTGTCATTAAGCGGACTCTCTTTGCCAAACCAGTTGAGTTGTCCTTATTGATTGGTGTTGAAGTATAAATATGCACCCCCATCCATCACACGGGTGCGGCTATCTTGTCTTAAAGTACTTCTGGGCAAACCCCAACTCTACGGGTCAGTTGGGGGTCCCGGAGCACACTTTGCAGCAGAGATTGATGGTCATCGATTATCGATCAGAATAAGACACCAATTGACCGTCGACATAAAGTAACTCTAGGTCCTCAGCAATATGACGAGTCCTTTGCCATTCAGCTGAGTAGACCATGAAGCTCCCTGTAGACAGTGGTAGAGTAAAAATATAAATCTGCAGAATGAGGTCTGAAGGGACCCGTGTTACCCACCTAACCCCTTCCTACTCCTACAGACAGCTGAGCGAGAGAAAAGCCGGAGAAGGTGGTGACAAAGGCGGTGATCCCAAGCATCCAGAGAGGAAAAATGCGAACGGTGAGTGAAAAAGACTAATGCTTTGGCAAAAGTATAACACCTTAGAACAAGTAAGGGAAAAGGTAACGGAGGGAGGCGGGAAAATAAAATATAGTCAGAAATAGAGAAGAATGTATATATATATATATGGGGAAGAAAATAATGACTCAAGAATAATTAAATAAAAAGAGAGGATACCGGGGAGAATACCCGAGAAGAGAGAGGATACCGGGGAGGACACCCGAGAAGAGAGAGGATTGGCCTAATTCCTAAGCAGCTAGAAGAAACTTGTATACAGAGTCCCAAATAAAGGGAAACAAATAGGTCATCACAGCGTTTAAAGACGCCGTGAAAGGGATAAGTTTAAACTCAATGTCGGGGTAATATTAGAGGCAGAGGTACATGTGGCCAGCTGGAGTTCGTCTAGTCTGTTAACGTCTGTCTTATGAATTGTTTGTTGGGAAGTCATAAGTCAAAAAAAAATTCTTGGAGGAACTGACATAAAATTTACGCGATTAAATCACTGAGATATTGTAATATACGAATTGATGTTTATTGAGTAAAATAGAAGATATACAATTTTGTGGAAAAACAGGATTGGAGCTTGCAGTGATTGGTGCTCGCTCATATTGTTGGTATTGTCCAAGTCACGTAAAGTGTTGACAAGAGCTATATTAAGGGAAAGGAAACAGATTTAAGTATGGAAGACATAACTCCATTAGCAAACTTGTGCAAACAGTTGCCAAACATGCACAAAATGTTTATGCCTTGGCCAGGGCGGGCCATTATCTAACGCTGTTTTGCAACACATGACGACATACTACTTGCACGCCACATACACAGGCAAAAAGTTAGACAAACGCCTAGCTAGTGTAGAATTGTGGAAAATGTATCAACTAGACAAGGAAGAGGAACCGCCATCACACTGGATACTTAACATATGCACAGAGGGGGGTGAGATGCCCTCAGCATCACCCGCCCCGTCTGAAACAAAAATTGAAAATAATAAGGAGGCAGGGTTATACTCACTTAGAGAACTTAAAGCAGCTACGGGGTATAGCAACCCAGCGTACGAGTCACCTATGCAAAGTAGTGACGAAAATCCAGATAAAGAAAGAGAGAGAGATATTACCCCCAAAGTCCGGAGGGACAGGGAGGGACGCAATGACGAGAAGAGAGACCAGGCACAGGTAGGTACATCTCTCAACAAGGACAGAGAAGGTAAAAGATGGAAAGGAAGAGAGGATAGAAGTGATGAGACAACACTCGCAAAGAACGAATGGATGGGAGGGCAGATTTTATTGAAACTCAATGGCAAAGTCATTGATGACACAAGACAAAAGGGGAGATTAGACGATGTACAGAAAACAGAAAAGGAAAAAGGATTGAGAGAAGAAAGGATGAGGAAAAAAGATAGACAGACGAGAACAGTTATATCATGAAGAGCAAGAAAGGCAGCTCAATCGTGAACAGAGAACAGCCAATGATCAAAACAGACAGGAGCAGCGAAGGGTAGAAGAAGAACAAAGGATACGAGAGAAAAGAATAAAGAGACAACGGGATGAGGAAATCTGAAGGGCAAATGAACGAAGAGACGCAAAGAAAGAGGAAGAAGATATGGTCAGAGAGGAGACGAGGAAGCACAGAGAGTTCGATGATGACATAGAACGCAAGCAAAGACAGAGAGCATGCGATCTTGAATATCTGGGAAGAGGTTAAAAAACCTGAGCCAGTAGTAGATTGGGAAGATATAGAAGAGTTCTTTCCTGAGTACGATTCAGTACCAGGCATATCTAGGGCTAATACTGAGGATGACTTCAACACCAGAAGCATCGGAGAAACGATCGATAGAATATATGATGAAATGGGACTAGAACAAGTACCCCAAGGAAGGGGGAAGACGAGCACCTGGCGAGCACTGAGCTTTACGACCCTGCAGATGTCTTCCAAAGTAGTGGGAGAAGAGAACTGTCCCTAGATAGATTGGAAATAAGCAGGAACAAAGAGGACGCAAGAGGTTGCACGAGTTGGGGGCAGACAATGACACCGAAAGAGAGGAGCGTGAGGAAAAGGAGGAAGAGAGGAGGTGCGGAAGATGATTCTCAAGGGGAAAAGGGATAAGATGGTCAGACACTAGTGAATATGCACCAAGGGCATCAGAGTTAGCTGCGTAGTCAGACCGACACTAAGAAGCATTTCACGGTCATGGGGGGTGTCTCCACCACCCTATGTGAGCCGGCTAAGTACATTGCCAGGTAGGTGGCGATGCATGAATATTACCCCTGCAATTGACAGAAGAACCATGAGAGAAGAGAGAGAGGGCTATTCGTCCCAATTTCCGTTGCTTGAGAAAGGTGGAACGAGACAACAGTATATTCCATGGCCACACATGGATCGAGAAAACCTGAAAAATAAGCTTCCAATGTTCACATCGGGAGCCGGAAAATGGATACACGAGTTAGAAAAAATGACGTGATGGAACACGTTAGCTATAGGGTATATCAAAGGTCTCTTAATCGCCATACTTGATGAGAGAGCAGACGATGTGTGGACACGGGCCAGTTACCCTGGTGTGACCATAGTTAATACTGCACATGACGGAGCTCCATTTAATAATTGCAGAGCCATGCTATGGAAAGCATTACGATTGCAGTATCCAGATACTTCCGACATGGGAGCTATCATGACACGTAAAATGAAGGAGTCGGAAGATCTGTTACTTTACATACAGAATTTTCAAGACGCGTGGGTACTCGAGACTTGTGAATCTTAGGGGAAATCTTTACCCGTCTTCTTCCATATATTGTGCCAAGGGCTGCCAGAACCGGTACAGAAACAGCTCAAGAAATTGGTAGGAATTGAGGCCAAGCCATGGTCAGCAATACAGTTGACCATCACACACTATTGCAGGCTACTGCAATAAAATGAATCACAAAAAGGAAGCTGCATGAAAGAGTGAAGAAGCAAAGTAGTGCAGAAGAAATTGTCAAAATATGCTCTTGAAAGAGCAATGATAACTAGCACAGCTGAATTGAGCACTCAACAAATTAACAATCCACAGCAGAGTAATCACGGTAGTAAGGGGTTTTACCCCAGGGGAAGAGTATTTAGAGGAAGAGTATGACAGAGTAATCATGGAGGTTTCCAGAATAATCAAGGAGGTTTTCCAAATATGCAAAATGGCAATCAAGATATGTCAAATGGGCAAGCGATCCGACCACCACCAGTATGTTGGTTGTGTGGGATGACAGGGCATTTAGCGCACACAAGCAGAAATCAAGGCATGATGCAAAATCGCCAAGGAACAGGAGCAAGTAGGGTAAATCCACCTGCATTTTTACAGCAGGGAGCTGCACAGAATCACACGGTGCAACAGCAAACGCCAGGAGCCCAGCAAAACTCACAACCTCAGAATTTGATGTTTTCTAGAAGGACAGTCTCAACAATCCCCAATGCAACTGTCACAGTCAGTGAATACAGGACAGGCTGTGACCCCTGGAACAAAGAATAATACTGGTGCTGGGGGAAGTCCATTCACGCAAAGTGGGACAAAACTATATATGGATTAGGACAGCTCACTGGGAACCCTGATGTGTTCAATCCTATCAGTGACACCAGACCCTCATCGGGAACCCAGGGTGGATGTCATTATAGGAGATAAAGAATATTCCTTCCTGCTGAGACGGGTGCAACACGTTCGTGTATAAGTGAAGGCAAGTGTTCCTTGTCCGGCAATGCCAGAAATACTCAGAGTTTCAGAGGAGCTACAAGTTGTGTTCCCTTTACAAATGCACTTCCAGTCTCTATAGGAGAATGTGAAATGAATGTACCTCTATTATATTCACGACAGACCCCAGTAAACATATTGGGTCGAGATCTAATGACAAAGTTAAATGTGACAATCTCGTTCAAGGAGGAGGGCATAGTATGTTCAACTCCAGGAATGCACTATTCAAACATATGTGAAATGATTGGAGCATACGCAGGACACACATCCATGAAATGTTCACGTATGGAATATGTGTGCTAATGGCAGGGCTGCCAGGCCTTGCAGATAAGATCCATGAGGTCTCCAGATTAATTTTTGTTCAGGCCAAGAATACCTATGCACGAGGAAAAGGGACAAGTATTTGCCTTGGTGATACACGCACTGTAGTACGAGGGAAAATGGCTTTGATTGATGGTTTTGATGATGAAGGCCGACAATGGTGCACAGTGATCGCCATCGAAGAGGGATACCGATTGACTGACGTCACTGATAATGATCTGTTCAATGAGCAAGCAGATGTGGGAGAGACAGCAGTTGGGGTGAGCCTCACCTTTTGGGTGAGAATGATCAAAAGAGAGTGCCTCAGAGAATGTTAGCACAGAACCGTCCCGAATATTTAGATGACGACATGGCCCAGGTACCTGTCTCAGTATGGACTACAGGCTCCGATGACGTAGGCTTATTGAAACGAGTCGGAAAAGTGAAAATCAAACTGAAGCCAGGAACAATTTTACTGAAAGCAGAGCAATACCCCATGTCCAGGGAGGCCGATGAAGGAATTTTTAAGACAATTTCGGCTATGATGGAGCAAGGCATCTTAGTGACATAAGAGTCGTCATGCAATACTGCAGTTTACCCTATCAAAAAATCAAAGGGAGGGTCTTGGCGTTCAATTCAGGATTCATGGCCAATAAATGATATTGTTGAGGTCGAGTTCCCTTTAGTCCCTAACACGGCCACAATTCTATGTAATATACCTGTTGATGCAAAATATTTCACGGTGATTCACTTGAAAAATGCATTTTTCTCAATTCCATTGCACCTAGACTCACAACATCTGATGTCATTCACGTTCAGACAGATGCGTCTGAAAAGCGCAAGGCTACCCCATGTGTACTGTGAGTCTCCTTGTATCTTTAACAGAGTCCTGCAAACGGACCTAAGCAATATTGCATTAGAAAGCATTGTTTTGCAATATGTGGATGACATCTTAATCTGCAGCACGACAGAGGGGCAATGCAGACACAAATCCGTTCAGCTATTGACTATGTTGGCTGAGAAAGGATATAAAGTTGACAGAGAAAAGTTACAATATTATCAATAAGAAGTGCTATACATAGGTCAGATGATCTCGCACGAGGGGAAAAGAGTTACCCCAGAAAGAGCTGAAGCTATACTAAACACAGCCAAGCCACACACGGTAAAGCAATGAGTTTCTTAGGCCTGTGCAATTATGTCAGGGCATGGGTCTTCGGCTACAGCTCTCACACCAAGCCTTTGCTTCAGGCTCTAAAGAAAGCCCAAGTGATGAAAGAAAAGATTGAATGGACTAAGGCCATGCAGGAAGGATTTGCTGAACTCAAAAAAGCAATTTGCATGACACCAGTTTTAGGAATTCCCAATTATGCAGAGGAATTTTACCTGTTTTCACACACAAATGGAAGCGTTATGATGGCAGTGCAAACACAAAGAACCACATTGGGGTACAAGCCCCTGGCATACTATAGTGGGCATTTGGACCCAGTAATGAAAGGCCATTTCCCATGCGAACAAAGTTTAGCTGCTGCAGCGTTCGCCATAGAGAAAGCTACTACCATTGTAATGGGATATTCGATGACGTTGTACGTCGAGCACTCGGTATTTGCTATCCTAGTGAAACCAAAAGGCACACTAACATCACAGAGAGCGTCTGCTTATGAAGTGATCATATTGAATCCATAGATTAAAATAGTCTGATGCAAGATAGTGAACCCAGCTATGTTTATAGCCGAGCCAGTCACTGAAGGAGAGACAGTACATGACTGTGCGAATTATGAAGAGTTCTATGATGAAATCCTCAGAGTGAAGGAAAATGCATTGGCAGAAGGAGAAAGTGTCTTCATTGACGGTTCTTCGAGAATCGATCAAAGTGATGGGCAAAGATATACAGGCGTCGCTGTAATGAAACACACAGCAAATGGAGAATTTTGAGTACTCCTCAGTGCATGAATACCATCTCATTATTCAGCAAAGGCTGCAGAATTATTGGCGTTGATACTCACCATTGAGAATCACGCAGAGCAGGAAGTAACTGTGTACAGTGACTCCGCCTATGTGACATCAACGGTGCACGCAGGCCTAGCGCGCTGGCAGAGGAGAGGCTACCTCTGAGTGGACGGCACACCAATGCAGCACGCAGCCTTATTGAACAGAGTGATCAAGGCACTACAGCTCCCATTGGGTGTAGCTGTTGTGAAATGCGCCGCCCACACGAAAGGGAGAGATTTTATCTCAAGTGGAAATCAAGCCGCAGACACGGAAGCCAAACGTATGGCATCTATGAGTGAGATGATCATGGAAGTGGAAGTCACTCACACAAATGAGAAAATGATGGTTGCACGGATTGCACTTGAAAGCTATAATAATCTGGGACAAGCTCAGTTGATGGAACTCCAAGGGGAGGCACCACAGGAGAAAAAAAACACATGGAAGTAGCAAGGGTGTTCTTTAAACCCCTCTGAAAGCTTGTGGCGACAGGAGAGCACTGGTGAACCGGTGATGCCTATAGCCGTGTTAAAATTAGCACTGGAGCAGTTACACTATTCGGCACACATAACAAAAGAGAATCTAGCGGCAACGCTCGCAGAAGACTGGTTCATACCGAAACTTAACCCAGCATGTTGCATTTTTTATAGTGTACTGTATAATCTGCCAACAATTCACAGCTAGGCACACATTAAAAGTAATAAGAGGAGTCATCCCAAGGCCAAATGGGCCTTTTCAGCACTTGCATGTCGATTACGTCGACATGATTCAAGTATGTAACGGGTAAGGATACTTCATTGTTGTGGTCTGTCCATTCTCTAGATGGATAAAGGCAGGTCCATGTACACACCCAGACTCTACCTGTGCAAACACATTTTAAGTAAGGGAAGTATTTCCCATGTGGGGGGTATGTGAAGTCATGAGATCAGATAACGGGACCCATTTTGTAAACAAGATTTTTGAGCAGATTAGCTTGCTGCTTGGTATAAAGCACAAGTTCTCGTTGGCGTTATCACCCACAAGGTAACGGGATATGTGAGAAGCTCAATAGCCTATTAAAGGTGAGGATAGCCAAGTTGAAGCCTACTCTAAGAAAGGGATGGTTGCACTGCCTTCCTTTGCACTCAGGAATCAGCCCGGTTCCGACCATCATCTTACACCGCACAAAATAGCCACAGGAAGAGAATGTGCACTCCCCTGACACCCAGCGACAGAGCTAGATGTGATGCCCAGTCAACAGGAGAAATCTTAGGGTCTGAAATGCAAAATTACTTGAATTGCATGACATCTTGCCTTACTGTAATTTCAGACCAGCTGCAGCGATGACAAAAGGGTGCAGGGCAGCACGAAACACAGAAGGAAATACTACTTCAGACACAGCTCAAGGACTGTGTGTTCCATCCCTTTTTCCTGGAGATACCGTCCTGGTAAAGAACCATACGAGAAAAAGGTGGGACGAACCAAGGTTTAACGGTCCCTTTACAGTGGAGGACTGCACTCCCTCTGCAGTGAAACTACAAGGAAGGAGAACATGGATCTTTTTGGGTGACATCAAACCATACATCAGAGAAGACACCCTGCATGCACCCCATCGCGAGGAGACTACAGACGACGGGGAAGAACCACAGCACGTGCAGACGAGATCCATGATGAAGAAGAAGAAAGCATGAGCAGCAGCAAAATAAAGACAGGGAACTTTTGTGAGATAGTTGTGGTTTCACTTTGGACATTCCTCTGAGCAACAAAGAGGATAAAGACATATAAAACAGACACACTCTGCATCCTAGTTGCAGGGTGAAGAAGAAAGCTGCATTTATAAACCACAACATAGTCTGTTGACTTTGAACTTTGGACTAAGGCACACTGAAGCCTTGACTAGAAAATAATATGCCAAATTTTGATCAAGAACAAATAAATTGGAAGAAAATACTGTACCCAGATTCCTGTCATACAGAGACTTTGTTCAGAATCACTTATGGTGTCCCACAGTAGCAACATCACCAAAGATGTGGTAACATACTTCGATCTAGTGCTAACATCGTACCTGTCATTGGTGGGGAGGCTCACCAGTGTCACTGACTTTCTTCAAGATCCTGAAAATGAAGACTATGAAGAGATTGCTTACTGTGATTGCTGAGCAGTTCCTCCTACTTCCAGAGTACAGTGAGGAAAAGCCAAATGTCCCAAGCGGAGAAGGAAGTAAATGTGCTTGTCAACATATTGTTCTTTCGCCTAATTGAAGACTGTCCAAATCTTGCCGGGAGAATGACAGACGTACTAACTTTTCTTTGAAATCCAGCAAATACAGAACATCTGAGCATAATCCTCAACAGCATTGTGATCTTAGTTGCTCTCCAAGCAAACAGAACGTGCAGACACTGTTCAAAGTGAAGGGAAAGCCTACAGTCCTGAACCTCAACAAGACAGGACAAATGTCCATGTCACCAGAAGACAGTAGATTGGCCAGCAACCTTTTCTTCTGACTAATCACGGATTTTCCAGAGCTAGTGGGGAGACCTGTAGATGTTGACGTCCTCACCTTCATCAGAGACCCAGCTAATTCTACACAGATGGGCATGCTCTTGCATGAAATCATATTGCAAGTGAAACTTTCTAACCATCAACAGAACTATTTGAGAAGATTTTAAACTCTCGGCCCGAGGGACAGATCGAGAGAGCATTGTCAGAGATCTTATGTCTTATTTTTCATATTGACAAAGACAACATGTCTTCAGGAATGAGGCAGATCACGGGCACAGACTGGGAGTTAGTATATTTTGAACATGCACAATAGAGAGACTTGCTGGATTATTGTCTGCTTTTGACTGACACATAGAAAACTGTATCCAGAAATAATAGACAATCCAGAGGTCAGACAAGGAGAGACAACTGTTTCGTTCATACAGGTCACGAACAAAAACCAACAGAATCCAGAGACAATATTGTTAAAAGATTATATTAAAAGTTAACATTTCTTCAACAGATGATCGAGATGGGGATCCAGAGCAGCAACCTCATCCTCTCGCAGAAGGGAAGACGTTCATATTTCACTGCAAGTAAATGCTGCCGCTTAACCTACAGAGGCATAATGTATTTATGTATTATATTCATCATTGTTGTACTGTCATTAACGATCAGAACTGTATTTTTTATTGGTGAACTAAATGCTCCAATTTCAGTGCACCCACCCAATAATGCACGCATGAAGCCTACGAAGGCACCCAGAGCTTACATAGTCATTCCAGTCCCTAGAAGATCTGATGGTGGAGTGAATGAACTTGAGATGAATGTGATTAGCAATAATGCACACATACTTGTGGTGACAAATAAATCGATGAGCCGGAGACAGGGTCAGCAGAGTATGAATGTGACAAGGTTACTGACAACCACACGCATGCAAACATTGAATGCATATACACCAGGCCTCGTGTCAATGACTGCAGAACCACAATCCAAACCATGGAAGAAGAAAAGACTGTCTACTATGAGAAATCCCACTATAAGCAAAGTAAAGAGCCAAATGAAGGGAGCGGACGTCATGGAGAGACAAGAGCAGTCAACAAGAAAGCCAACAGAAACCGCAGTATTAGAAACTCTTGATCCAACACCAAGAAAGGCAAGAGCAAAACCGAAAAAGATCTCTGCACGAGCACAACTGATAACAGAGTCATTATGGCCGTTGATAGCCAGAGCACGAAAAAGGCAAGAGGAGTTGAAGAATAAACCCACAGACACAACATTGCTGAGCATATATGTTCCAGCAAAAGGGACAAGTACAAGTTCTACAATACAGCCATATACTGGACCAATGTCAGAGTGGATACGGATAGTTCTAACCAGAAAGAAAAAAGGTATATGAGAACAAGGAAAGGATCGCCAGACTTTTGTCCACCTAAATGGTACAGATGAGAAGACCTGCACCATGGACCGGGATACCTGAGAATTCTCCAGCAAGAAGGAGCCATACAGATGCATTTAGGGATGTAGTTATAGCAAACTACATGAAAACCTTAAGAATCAAGAGAAGCATGCATGGGGACGACAGTGAACTAAACGATTACTTGGACAGCACAGCACATTTGGGAAACAATATTTGGTACCAGCCAGAAAAGTCTTTATGGGAGGGCAAAAGGGGCACTTGCCCCGGGCCCCCACCTTGGAGGGGGGCCCACAAGTCTACCTTATCTAAAGAAGTTACTTACTTTATTCACTAAACTAAAATAGCACATTTTATGGCAGGCTGCTGAGACTCGAAACCTATTTTGTGTCCGTTGTTGAGAGGTACATTCTGCTCTGCTATCTGTGTTCACTGTGGCATACATAGTTTGTGCATTCACTACAGCACAACTCCCTTTGCATCTATCATTTCTGTGGGGATTATAATTAGAATGTGTAATAGCCACATTTGAAATGCATACTTATAAAGACAGGTGCTGCAATGGTTCAAAAGATTGCTCAGTTTGTTAAGCACTCCTTACAGAGCTCTGTGTGTATATGCAAGATTACAATACCAAATTCCAGCAAGACTGACTCAGCATTTCCTATGTCTGAAGCTGACAAACCTGCATGTGTATGTAATTTGTTTTGTAGCACAATAGGTGCTATTATCAACAATGTACCTGAACCAGAAACTGGTTGCTATGAAAACAAACATAACATCTGTATGGTGAAGGTCTAGAAATCTGTTCCTTCAGACAAGAAGTTGGAAAACATATGCAGCCAACACCCGCAATGATGAGCATAAAGCGATAGTCCAGAGAGGTGATTGTGTCCAACTTCAAAACAAAGCATTCATGCTCATATCCTGGCTTTGCCGGTAGATGAAACAGTGATCATTTTATATTACTGGCAGTGCTGTGCTGTCTTATATGAAAAGGTTTACCTTCTCATGTTTTTGTTCAATTGTTTAGCCCATTACCAGATCTTTTTTTGTAAAGGTCAGTTGAGTGGAAGGGGTTCTAGCCCACGGTGGGTCCTTTTGTACAACTTAAAGGTTTTTCTGCACATCTATAAATAAGAGTTTCACAAGCCTGTGTTTTGGGCATTTTTAAAGCTTTAAATTACAAAAGAGAAGCCTGGATAAAATCTATTTGGATCATATCAATTAGAGTGCTGGTACTTATATACTTATCTTGATGATGGAGACAATAAAGCTAGAATTGTTCCCATTTTGCATAATATGCTTCTATAACATTTTGTTTTTAGAAATTGGCATGTTGGATTATGTGATTTGTGTACTTTGCAAGTCAGTTCTATAAAATGGGATTGTTTTAGTTCATGGTAACAACTGGAAAAAGAAAGTAGTAAATTGTGGACCTTTACAGAGTGGGCGCAAATCCCAGCCTCACGTCTTAACCCATGTGTCATTCTGGGCATCTCATTTAATTTCATATAGCCTGCCAAAATGACCAGTCCCTAAACCTTTGAAAATGGTTGCCCTTCAGAGGGATTTCATTCTCTGGGTGTCATCTTCAATAAAGCCTCACTCATGGTTTCACTTGCTATAGTGTTGGTTCCTCTATAATAACAGTGAGCATTGCACACCACAGCCACTTTGCTCTCTAATGGCAACACTTCTTAAATCTATGTCCCCCTTCTAATCTCTATATGCCTGAATATGGACACGTTTGTGGCAGCTTCTATTCTTCATCCACTATCTGTGCTAAGATCTCTGTATTGTTCCCCTTGCTTTCAAATGGTCTCTTGTATCCATGCCTGAGCACTTTTGCACCCTTTGAGGCACCTAATCTGAGTCGTCTGTCTAATCTGGATTATGTGCATTTTTTCCATAGGATCTGTGTCCTGCATTTACACTATGGCCAGTCTACTTTCCTCGTGCCTGCTATAGATGAAGTGTCCTCTATCTATGCTAGAGCACAAGAACCCTTCTCGTTGACTGCTAATGTTGGCCTTGAAATACTGCTTGTTTATCATTCAGATTAATGATTGTTATGTATATAGTGCTTTTTCCAAAGAACTGTACATACAACATATTTACATTCAATTATCATCCCAACCAAAGTTGCTACTCATTTATCGACCTCGGATGGATGAAAGGCTCAGTTGGTCTTGTCGGGTTCGAACCTGCAACCTGCTGATCTCACACAGATTGCAGCGGTGAGCACTCAATCCACTAAACTATTTTACCGGCTACAGCAAGAATGAACAGGATAAAGAGACTAAAAGGAAGTACCCATGATTATTTTGATAGCTGCTAAGCAGCATATCCAGCTATGGGTTGTGAACATGATGAGGGCATTGTGACCAGATATTTTCGATCTTTTAATTCCTTTGGTTCAGTGGAGGGGGGCCCCAAAGGTGTCTGTGTCCAGGGCCTCAAAAGTGTTTAAGATGGCCCTGGTACCAGCACATGAAAGAAGTTGGAACACAGAGCTCAGAAGGGGGATGCGTTGTTTGTGCACTCCTACCATACAACATGGGGAAGTCCAAGATCTTTGTAGCTGTAGAAATTGATGTCCAGACAGCACACTGTCTCTCACACGTAGCCATGTGCAAAGCCAGAGGCCAGTTCATGGGTAGTGATGCCTCACTAAAATGGGCAACTGAAACAACTTATCCTGATGAAGATGATTATGTTCAAGATATAAAGACAAGAAATAAAGCTCAAACTAGAAATCACGTGATGAGGTACGAGAAACCTAGAGTAAAAGGAGCTGAAATTAGATGGGAAGTGAACAAGAAGCTAAATGTCCAAGGCAGAACTCAAACTCAAGAAGATGCTCAAAATGGGAAAAACAGAGGCCAAATGCAGATTTGGGGAACGGTGCTTTTACAAAATGGATGGGAAAAAGGGGTAGTGATTTGCAAGGCATGGATGGTCCTCGGAGCCTGCAAGGAAAAAATTGAAAATTCACAAAGGATATGCAAGCCATTATGGCCCAAGCTTGAAAAACTACTGACATGGGTCGAAGACAGAGGCGGACCTTTGCAGATAATACCAATGGAAAACTCCAAATTGTGCTTCAGGAATAATGGCACGAGGAATATGGGAGAGAATCAGAACTGTGGATGCATCTTTGACGCCCCAGGAATGATGCATGGAACTGCAGTAATTATGGATCATTACTGGGCATGTGGATCCAAAGCATGCATCAGACTGCCGGGAAACTGGGGAGGTATCTTCACAATAGTGAATGTCCATGTTCCAGCGTTGGTGATCGCGAAAAGTGACCTGAACATTGACAGTTTCCCGAAAGCAGATGATGACTCGAATGAAGAGAGAGAATTACTTTTCTGTCAAATCTGAAGAAGCTTTTCATGCAATCCCATATGAACACAGGCTGTTCAGACTCACCTCATCAGTGTTCACGACAATCTTCATGCCAAGATTGAAAGTTGGAGAAAATACTAAATGGTTGCAGATAATCAGATGGGAGTTACTGCAGACCATCAAAACAACCATAGAGGGATTCAATGCAATCAAAAAAGAGTTAAGAGCCATCCAACTGATGACTCTCCAGAACAGATATGTACTTGACATCATCACAGCTCTGGATGGAGGGGTTTGTGCAAAAATCAGAGAATCATGTTACACATTTATACCCTCTCACGATGAGGAAAATGGAACTCTAACAGAAGCCAGAGGTATGCTGACAAAGCTGCAGAACCAGATGATTGATGAAACCCGACGAAAATTTTGCAATTCTTCCCGTTGTCAGACCACTGCGAAGCAACGTTGATTACTGCACATGTTAAATAAAGACTAGAACAGTCCATCCACTGACAACCGCCATCATGAAGTGGAAACTGGGCATATGGGGGACAACCGTCTAGGTCTCACCATTATCGAAATCAGAGGTATTTTACACATGTCTATTGGGAGTGCCAAAATTATATGGACTATGCGTAATCAATTTACTAACTGGTATAGGTGTGCGTGATGTAATTAAATAATTAGTTAGACGCCACAGGCCGTAAAGTGAGCCTTCAGTCATTCACTCATATGGTCAATAAAGGTAACATGTTGTAAGGGATTTGTTTTCCTGGACCACTCAACCACATGTAACACTCTCTATCACAAGATACTTTGAATAAGCCTGAGATAGCTTGCTCTTATCCTAAACATTCCTTTCTTTTACTTCCATATGGGGGAGGAAAGGTGTGGCAGAGCGCCAGGGCTTGCCAACTCTCATCACTTGTATCTATCATGTTATGTCCACCCACCACAGGAACGTCTCTTATTAGCTGCAGACTTCTTCAGCAGGGCTGAGGATGCACACCCAATGGAATCTTATCAAGGATGCTCTAGCTCGCAATCGAGTATTCACTGCTATTCACAATTGGATGAAAGGGAACTGGCAAAAACGAATAGCCATCAGCATCACATATTATAAACAAATTGTCATCCGCATATGCCTCATTCCCAAGTGATGTTCAACCTCCCATGCAGATGGTTTTCAATATCATACAATTGGGCTAAATATGGATTGCCTTTGGGACAGTACATTATTTCACTGTGTCAAGGGTCTCCAACCTTCGGTCAAACATTTGGGCAACCATCAGAAGAACCACAGGTTGCAGACCATTACAGGTTTTAGCCCTGGTCATTGCAATGTGTATAACCTAGCCTCTTAAAACATCTTACAATTATAGCCAGGACTTCAGTTGGATCGAAGACTTTGACAACTCTCTCCACTTGGATTTCCTAAAACATTACTTGACTCTATGTTGGACAAACTGTGGTCAGAGTCCTTGGATCAACCCATTAAGAACAGCGTAATGGAGACCCATCCTAGCTCAGTGTATTCACCTCAAAACACTAGTTCAGCACATCCTAACATCCATGAAAGACTACTAAGGAGAATTATCACATATTAAACATAGAAACATTTCATTTGAAAACCGACAGTATAATGAGGGAAAGAGTCGTTCCTTAATAGGCCCTCTTGCTTACAGCCCTCTTGATTTTTTGGGCTACTGGCAATGATACTGCTCTGGAAACCTCAGGGTTTTGAGGCTTCATCGATCTGCGAACAATTTAGGGCTGGAACGTTTGACTTCATCTGCCAGTCTCCAGAAAAATTAGTTTTGTGTCAATGCCTGCCCTTGACCTGTGTTCCAGCCGGGTACGTCTCGTCTGATTCCGACTGCTGGGCTGCCTGACTCACACGAGTGTCAGTGTTGGGGTGCTTATCTCCCCTGAATGGGATTGCTGAGAAAGTGTCTTCCCTAATTGTGAGTGCTGGGGTGCATACCTCTGCTGAATCACAGTGATGGGGGTGTTTGGCTTCCAACTTGTGTGAGTGCTGGGGTACCTGTCTCCCCTAAATGATAGTGTTGTGACGCCTATTTCCTCGGAATTCCACTGCTTGTGCCACTCTCTATTTTAAATATAAGTGCCTGGGTGCCTGTCACTCATGAAATAGAGTGCTTGAATGTTGACATACCCTTAATGTTACTGGTTTGGGGGCTTGCCTCCCCTAAATGTCAGTGGAAAGGAAATGTGGGTACTTCCTTCTACAAGAAAGTGCTGGTATGGGGCGTCTCTCCCACTATGGTGAAAGGCTGGCAAGAATGTCTTTTCAGAGGGGGGTGCTGGAAAGGGTATCGCAGATCAGTACTAGAGTGTGGTCTCGGTGGGTGTCTCTTAAGGATAAGTGCTGGGGTGGTTGTCTACCATATACTGCAGGGGAGTGCTAGGTCGTGTGTCCTCTCCTAAAGGTGAGTGCTAGGATGGGTCTCGGTCTCCTCCTGAAGGTGAGTGATGGGAAGGGTGTGGTTCTGCTAGAGGAGGGTACACGGATTGGCGTCTCCTTTCTCCCATAAGTGAGCAATGGGATTGTGTTTCATCCTTCAGTAGAGTGCTGGGATATAGGGCAGCCTTGGTTTGAGGTTTGCACGTTCAACCAATCCAGCCATAGGAGATGGGGCGCACACAATAAAACCACTGTCTTCAGTTCATCTCTTTTCGCTCAGGGTGGGAGAACGCCATGTTCTCTGCTAGGAGATCCAATAATATGACAGCAGCAATGACATTGGAACCTGCAGGGAATCATGTGATAAGGTATGGTGAACCAATCACATATTATTCCTGCCAAACTGATCAAAGTGTAGAGGATTTGATATTACGTAGCGGCCAGCAAGTGCAGTTATTGAGAGCACTTCATGACACTTAACAACAGAATCTGTGGTGGGGTTGTCTACAGCGTCTATCCTCAATCTGCAAGTGCAAACCTATTCAGCCTGGTCTGCAAAGAGAGCATCAACTTTGGCAAAGTGAATAGTTTGGGATTTTGTATTGCAAAGATGTTTTCTTTGTCCAAGGATCACACAGAGGTGTAGAGGAAAGGAATCAGTGGCGTGTCCAGGGAGTGGCCCGGGGTGGCACATGCTACCCCTGGATTCTGACTGGCCACCCCATTATCCTAAACTATGACCATTATATGTGTGTGTGCACTCCTACGTCATGCCAGCCCTGCGTAAGTCAGTGCCCCACTTGGGCCACCCCAGTCAAAAGATCCTGGACACGTCACTGAAGGGAAAACAGGAAGGAGAAAAGAAACTCGGCAGCAGCACAAAGAGGAGGAATCTGGGAGTTAGGCTTCCTATAGGAGGGGGGTCAGAGGAAAAATGAACAAGATACGGTGAATGGATAGGATAGGGTGAATGGAACTGGAGAGAAGGGTCATGGGGTAGAAAACAGAGAAGGGGTACTAATGGAATGGGCACTATAAAGTAAGATTATGGGCGACGGCGCACAGGAGGAACGGGGCACAGGGAAGCCTCTCGGGGAAGAGGCACAGGGTAAAGAATCACAGTGAGGTATTGCATAGGGGATGGGTTGTGAGTGAAAGTGTCAGAGTGAGAAGTTGCATTGGGTAGGAAGCACAGGGGTAAGTAGAATGAAATAATGAGGTTGGGAATCCGGGCAGGGCATAGGTGAAGACTTGCATAGACAAGAATCATAAGAGAAGAGGCTAAGAGAAAGGAGTGCATAGGAAGGAACTGGCACAGTAGGGTAGGTGTCTAGGATAAATGGGACACAAGCCGGTGAGGCACTAACGTGATGAGGCACCAGTTCGAAGTAGGATACAAAAATGTGGCCCAAGTGGTAAGAAGAAGAGTGGGGAGACCAGGGGATAGAGTATGAGAGAAGACAGCGGAGGGAAGAACAACAGGATTAAGGAACACAGGGAGAAGGGAGACAGAGCGGGCAACCTAGAATGGAGTTCCAAGCAGACCCTGGCCTGCACATGTTTGATGAGTTATTGCCTTTTTTTTATTGACGCCAATCATGGCGGAATCTTTAGCCAGTGTCACTCTGCACGTCGATTCAGTCAATAAGCAGCTGCACCCGCCCCCAAAGGGGGCAATAGAGGTGCATCTGGCATAGTGGGCTGCCCCTCTGGCTCACAGGCTACCTCCACTCCTCTGGAGGGGAGGCTGGAAACAGGGGTGGAGTCTGTTATTGGCAGGCAGCTGAAAGAAATTCCTTCCGACCCAAAGGGGCCTTATAAACCCCAGGCGCACAGAGGCGCTCCTCTCTGGAAGCTGGGATGACTTAGTTTCAACATCTGAAAGCAGTAAGAGGAACAGAAGTGCTACATATGAGGAGAGGCAGTCCCCACCTTGGCACCCCCACCCCATCGCCCGCCCCGTGTGCTCGATTTCTCTCATTCCATCTCACGGCTGTGTCTGGTTTCATTTTCCCGCCTTTGCTTAGGACGGAGCGTGATTCGGGTGAGACCTTGCCTTCCCCTGTGTCCGCAGGGCCCTCAGCAGCGGCCACATGTTTGCTGTAAGGTGGGTGCCGGGCTGGGACTTTTGTGGATCTTGATTGTGGGTGGGGACTGACGTGGACGATGGTTAATTGCTTGCGTTTGCAGTCTGGGGAGCATGGGTCTAATGCAGCCTTGGCATGTGTGGCGTGGGCCTTTTGTCATGATCCCTGCTTCCAAGGGGTCAGGACTTGCCCCACGACCTTGGAAGCAGGCCCACAACTCTGATCCCAGGAACCAGCCAGTCCCGATTGGGACCTTTTGGACCTTGTCCTGGCGTCAGTGGCGCCAGGCTCATGATGGTGACCGGTCCCGGCACTGGAAGCGCCGGGCTCATATCTCATATTAGGTAAGAGTGCTTGGTGGACCTACCTGTAGCAGACCATACTGCTTACTTACCAGCTAACTGGTCTCCTGATCCTTCTCTGCCTGGGACTACTTTTCTGTCTGGGTGGAGCAGGAGCCACTCCCTGGATGAAGAACACAGGAACTCTTCTAGAAATCTGGAACTCTTTTCTTACCTGGGTGGGGCCGTGGAAGAAGACGCCTAAGCACTACAGAAGGCTATTTAAACCACACCCGATTGGTTTCACGTGCTTCGCGTTATTCTGCATCTGCAGCAGGACGCTCACCGTGTCAGCTCCAGGAAACCTCCAGCTCCAGATCCTGTGAATACTAAATAACCTGCTGGAATCCAACCTTCAGTCTTCTTCAGTATTCTGCAGCTCCTGCAAGACAAGGGCACAGGTTAGGCTAACGCAAGGGCAGCGAATCTACTTACCTAATCCAGCGGCAGCATCCGAAGCGCCTTTTTCTGCCTTTCTCTTTCGGCATCCGACATCTGCAAAGAGAAAGAACTTCGGTCAGGAATATTTAACTACAGAGCCTGCTTACCTGTGTTACGCCCATACCAACTCAGCTCGCGCTGCATTTCGGCACCTGCAAAGACAAAAGAGACATTACGGTGCATTCTACAGCGCTAGAATAGTCTTTCTACTTACGTGCCATTAGAAGGATAATCTTCATCGCCACAGCATCTAAAAAGGGAAAAGACATAGGGCCTCATTACGACCCTGGCGGAAATCGAAAAACGATGGCGGAAATGCAATACCGCCATCGAATAGCGCTCTGTGCGATCATGACCCGTCACCGCAAAGTACGATGCCATTAGCGACACCGTAGTGAACGCCAACGCTAACTGCACCAAGTACGCGCGCGCGCGCCATGCCAAACCGTAATTACCACCATGGCGCAACGGTACGCGAATTCTGACCCTAGCGGACATGCACCTAACGCCATCAAGCACGGCGGAAAGTACCATTCCGCCATGGTGAGAAGTACGGCATCGCGAACCAACCGTAAACGGCCCTACTGAGTGCCTGTACACCGCTCCCTGGCCACATTGTACAACTCCCCGTAGGTGCAATGAAGTCACACAATGCAACCAGTGAAATGTACTAGTCATCCATGCCTGCCAACGAACAAATGAATCTCAAGAGGGGCCAATGGGAGCTGCAGGGCACAGATGGCACGAATACAGAAGCTATACAAATGGACATGACCTCAGTCTCCCACCAAGAAACGCACGCAAACACAGGCACCTGTGACCAGCCATATTCCGATAATCACATCATTCCACCAATCCAACTGGCTGACCGGCATCTGTTACACAAAAGCTAATCCCCCGCCCCTGAGCATGACATCATCAAAACAGTCATATTGGCAGCCCTTATCCCTGACCTCACTGGGCTTCGTAGGAAAACGCGCCCAGCACAGTACCACGCAACTATACTCCGAAGCTGAAACCCAATGCAGATCTCCTCACAATACATCGCTCCCCAAATAGGAATATGCCACATCACTTGCAAAGAAGAACGCTACACGGTTCATATCAGAATAGAAATTTAATGCACAACAAATTCACCAAGCCCATACAGCCATTAGGCCATGAACTCCAAAATACATTTCACCATTGTGGGCTGCATCCGCAATAAATGACCAGCTACTTCTTGTGTGACGCCCTGTTCCTTCATGGTACACAGGGGCTACATTCTCGTACGAAAAGGCAACATGGAAGCGCCTAGAACCGCAGGGCCATCCCAATAGGGAGGCACTAGTCCAGCTGAAAGGCCGAAATGTTGCTCCTAGCCACTAGTACTGCGTAAGGGCATGTGGCCCATTGGCGATCGTCCCATAAGATCGTAATGCTGCTCCACTGATTAACACGAAGCAGCAGGTGTCGGGAGTAAAATCCATCTGCAGGAGTGGCATACAGATGGCAGTGGCAAAAGGGGAGGAGATACCTGTCACCCAAATGAAATGAAAAAGAATAGTATGGCCATCAGAACTACATTTGAATTACTCACTTCAATGATCACACCAAATCCACAGCCATATGCATGCTAGCCCACTCCAAAGGATCATCACCACCCAAAAACCACTTGCGAATCATAACTATCTATATCGAGGTGAAAACACTATCACAAACGAGTGTACCTGTGCATGCGTCTGTTAAAACAGAATCCATCAGATGGGATTGGTAACGTGCATAGACACAAGTGTCTGAAGGCGCGTCGAGACAGGGAGGGTTCAACAAGGCCAGATAGACGATGGTCCCACTATGGCAGCCCTGCATCACATAGCGCAGGGGAGGCGGATAGATTCCAAGAAGCCCTGTACATGGCAAACTCTGTATCAAATCATCTGTCCATGCATCCATACATCATTCCCTCATCCCGTAATGAAAACGCCTGTTTCCATACTCACATAACATGTGAAATTTCCAATGAGTCTGTGCGTTATGCAGCCTGCAAAATCCACTGTGCCCCAGCCCGTAATTCCAGTGTTGTGAAGTAACATGTATTTGGGAACGTCCGGCCTTATCGCCCACTTCGCTATTGCGCATCCCAAACTATTCATATCAATCATTGCATCCTCGCCATGGCCCCTGTCCCAAGGACATTGAACAATAGAACGTTATATTTGCAGTCAGGCCTGTGGGCATCTCCTCGCCGCTAGCTGAAAACCGAAAGCGCCGCCCTTCGAATTCCTCATTTGCAACATCACGTCGAAAAGGCATCTGTGGCCGCTTGAAATCACAAATTAATCCATCTAGTGCGGCTGTGTGTGAAAATGGCAACTGCCTTCACTCACAAATGGGACGCCCCGCCCGTCGGTGAACCTCGGTACAGTGTTGCATGAGGGTCCACCGTTACTCGAGTACTACGTTCCACTGACCCTTCACAAGTCTGTTCGCGACTGCAAAGATAGTATGTGAAACAATGGGACCATAGCCGAATGAACATATAAACCAATGTTACACTGCCATCGGGTACAAATACATGATTGTAATAGCAAGATGCCATTCGTCGAATTGCAGCGTTGTGTGCGGGACGTGCTCGCCCAAAGGGGAGAGCAGCTTGCACAGGTGGAATGAATCACCACAGGTGGAGGCCATACAGCCTGAAAACACATAAATTGCACACCCAGTCTCCTCCCACAACCACACCCACTCCGAAATGCTACCGGCAGTACTAGCTATGTTGGCCCTGGGGGACCTGATAGCACTGCAAGTACTCCAACTTCAAGAAGAAGACGAACACCAACTACAACCGGCCGCACGGAGGAGACGCAGGAGGAGGAGGAGGAGGGCAAGGCAGGGCCAGCAAGGGCCGCCAGCACAGCCACTACCACCACGCAGGCAGCCCGCAATCCCACGCCTCCGAGCACATCCGTTCAACCTCACTGATGAGCAGATCCACACCCTCTACCGTTTGGACCGGGACACCATAACCGCCATTGTGGACATGACACAGGCTGACCTTGTCAGCATGATAGATAGCCCAACCGCCATCCCACCCCTACTGAAGGTGGTGTCTGTACTCCACTTCCTGGCCACAGGCACCTACCAGCACACAGTCGGACAGTTGCATGGCATATCACAGCCACTGTTCTCACGGACACTATTGCAAGTGCTCGATGCCCTCCTGCAGCACGCAGACGACTACATCTCTCTACCACGCTCGGAGCAGGAAATTACCAACACAAAAGTGGGATTCCATGCACTTGCCGGCATACCGGGTTGCATTGGTGCCATCGACTGCACCCATGTGGAATTGGTCGTCCCACATGCCATGGAGGCCCAGTACCGCAACCGAAAACAATTTCATTCTCTGAATGTACAAATGGTGTGTGACTCCAACAGGATCATTACACATTGTTGTGCCCGATTCCCTGGATCAACCCATGATTCTATGGTCTTGAGGAACTCTACAATACCACGCTACATGGAGCGACACGCAGGGAACAGATCCTGGCTACTCGGTGAGTCTCATTTCATGCATGATGATGTGGGGTATGTGATGCGGCAATGACCTGGCAGGAAGGGGGGGGGGTGCGTACGTAGCAATGGCATTCCTCAAAATTCCTTTATTGTCCACATACAGGTGATGCCGGGTATCCACTGAAGAGATGGCTCCTCACACCAGTCCGGAACCCACGGGACCAGCATGAGGAGGACTACAACCATGCCCACTCACGTACCCGTGTAGTCATAGAACAGGCATTCGGCCTACTGAAGACTCGTTTCCGCTGCCTCAGCAGGTCTGGCGGGGCACTCCTGTACCGCCATGTGAAGGTTGCAAAGATGGTCATGGCATGTGTCATGCTCCACAACATGTGCGTACGTAGAAATGTGCCCATGCCCCCTGACGCAGAACTGCAAGCACCTGAAGATGGTCATGATGAGGGTGGGGATGTGGCAGCACCTCAAGGAGTCTGCGAGGCACAGGAGGGCCGTGACATTCGTCAGCATCTCATAGATGCATGCTTCTAGCACTCACGCCTGGTGGCTGATACATGGACACGGGACTCGTGGCACTGTGTGTGTCTGGAACATGCACAATATGGACTGTACGCCTATAATGGCCTCGTACACAAAGATCAATGTCCACACATCTCATTGGATGATCGTGCATTGTTTATGGCATATGTGATATCATGTTAAACACCCTATCGACCCGCCACCCAAGTGAGCCCAACACACCCCCTCCACCCTCCTACCTCCCCCCCGAACACCAGTGTCCAAAGATGCTCATTGTCAGTGGGCAGTCGCTATTGCAAGCCCCCTCTCCGGGTAACAGGGGCACCCCTGCCTGTGGAGCGCAGGTTCCTCCCAGATCTACGTTGGGGGCTGCCCTGGACGGAACTTGCAACGGATGATGTCTCTGCCTGCTCACGTCCATGCATGTCCCTAAGGGTTTGTGAGAGCTCAGTGAGCACACGGCGCACTGCGGCAAGTTCGGCACATACGTCTTTGGACGTCGCATGCAGTTCCCCCCTCAGGCTCTCGGTGCTTCTCTCCATTTGTACTCTCAGGCTCTCGGTGCTTCTCTCCATTTCTACTCTCAGGCTCTCGGTGCTACTCTCCATTTGTGCCCTTAGTGTCTCTGTACTTCTCTCCATTTCTGCCCTAAGTGTCTCAGTTGATGTTTCTATGTCTGCCTTAGTGCCCCCACATTCATCGGCATGGTCCTTGAGGAGCGTGGCCAGTTGCTGCTGTTGCACGATTACCTGGTCGAGGGACTGTTGCCTCTGCTGGGCCATGGCCATTTGCGGTGGTGTCACAGAGTGGCTGATCACCTCATGTTGCCTTGCCACAGGGCTTGTGGGGGATGGCCAGTCGTCGTCTTGTGGGTGCCCCTGCTTGGTATCCTCATGGTGTACGGGATGGAACAGACAGGGGGATTGAGACAGGTCATGGATGGATCTAACTTCGACATCCCCGTTTTCTGTGTCGGAGCATGCTGCCATTAATGCAGTGTCACCTATGGTGCTGCTGCCACCGGAAGCAGTGCCTACTGTGGCATCCATTGGGGGGACCTGTGGTGGTGCTGTTGTGGGCATGCTGGCTGCTGGGGTGCCTGTTGGAGTTCCCTCCTCTGTGCTGCCACTTGATTTGTGCTGCTTCCGTGTCTTGATGCGTGCAGCTGAGGTGGAGCGTCTTTGGCCGTTGGTCTTGGCCCTCTTTGCAGGTGTGCTGGTAGGGGTGTCCTGGAGCTCGTCGTTTGGATCCGACCCTGTGGTGGAGTAAAGGAGGGCGAGCGTTATTAATGGGTCTGTGGGAATTGGAATGGCAATGTATCACATGCATTGGGGTGGTACCTGAGGGTGATTTGGGTCGGGGCCTTGGAGGTGGTTTCATTTGTGTGTGGAGTGAGGGTGCAGTTGTTTTGCAGCCTGCAGTTAGGGTGTGCCTGCTGCACGTGTAGAGGGTGTTTTTAGGATTTTTAATTATTTATGTATTTGATGTGAGTTTTAAAGTGTGCTATCAGGCCTATGTATGTGGACGTTCTCCTGGACATGTGTTACTGTTGCACTATGTGGACACGTGGTACTTCACATGATTGGACATTGTGGTTTTGGCATTGTTTTATTTGGGACACCTACCTGATTCTTCGGATGTCTGCACTCCTTTCTCCATCCCTCCGACTCCCTCTATGCTCTCCATTCCAATGGTGGAGGCACAGATTTCTTCCCAGGGGGTCAACTTGATGGGTGATTCCGATCCTCCCCCGGTAGCTGTGGCAATGTTGCGGTTGGCAGAAAGTATGCTACGGACGCGTATCCGCAGGTCGTCCCATCGCTTTCTGCATTGCTGTGGGTTGCGGGGTGCGGTCCCCACCGCACTTACCCGCTGTGCCACCAGGGCCCATATGGCCTTCTTGTTCGCAAGTGCCGTCCTGGTCATTTGCGTGGAGAAGACGGCGGCAGCATTCTCCTGGAGGGTCTCTGTGAGCACGGTGAGTTCCTCACGGGAGAAGTGGACCTGCCGCTTGCGGTCGCACGCTTTCTTCGCTACTTTTCCCATTTTTCTTGGTTTCACTAGGGTGGATGACGGGTTGGGATGTGTCTCAGGGTAGTATTTTTAATGGTTGTGTGGAATTTGTGGTTTTATAGGTGTACGGCGTGATGTTTCCCGTTCCGGGACCATGCTTTTACTTCCGTTTCCGTATATTTCCGGTCACCGTACTTTCCGGTTGGCGCTCACTGCGGTGTCCGCTAAGATGGGTGGCGGTATTGCACCTAGGGCGCCGTACGGCGGCGGTGTGGGCCGTTTTGGGGTCATTTCCGCCATCGCGGACTTTGCACTTCCGCCATGGCGTGGTGCTCGTGCCCGATGGGTCGGAATGAGCCGCACTTTGCTCCGTCGTCCAATGGCGGAAACGCTATTTACGCTATGGCGGTCCGGTCGGTTGATTTCCGCAAGGGTCGTAATGAGGGCCAAAGACTTTAAAGATTTAAGACTTTTGAACGAGAAGAGAACAATCTAAAAGGAACTTTAGTACTTACAAGGCACGCTCGTGCATTAACGGCGTCTTCGCTCTCAGCAAATCCTCTGCTATCAAGAGGCAGAGCTCGCATCCAGTGAAGCAACTGGACCCAGCGCCCCTGCACAAGACGCAGGATGGAGAGCCCGGCAAATTACCTATATAAGGTAAGCGCAATAACAATCCAGTTCCACGGGGAAAGAAAGGGCGAGAGGGGCAAGGAACTTTCCCAACCTTCCAAACACTAATACCTTGGTTTACCCTTGCAGACATCTCTCTTCAGCTTAAACTGTCGGTAGGAAGGGGGCCCAGTCCGGGAGCAAAACGAACCCTGCGCCTAACACTGCCGACGGTATCCTCGCCAGATCCAGACCTGCGCCTCCGGGGGAACCAGGTGAGCGTTACAGAACGCGAAGCCTTGCCACATAATTCCCGCCCAGGCGCAATGGAAACCTCAGACACAGACCAGTTGGCCCAATTACTCGGGGAGTTGAGGGCGGAAGTACACGCTGCACGTCAGGAAACAAATGCCCTAAGGAGGGAGTTAGTGGTCTCCAAAGAGCGAACAGACGATTTGGCTAGACAATTGCTGCAAGCCCAAGCTGGACAAACTCCTCTACCAACCCCAAGTGGGGGCCACGCTCCTCCAGCTTCCTTGAATCCGGTGCAAATCAATCTACCAGGACATATACCTTTGGCTCCGCCCGAACGCTTTTCAGGTGATCCGAAAAGGTTTGCTGTGTTCTTCAATCAATGTCGCTTGCACTTTTTATGCAGACCCGCCGCTTTTCCAACGGACCAGGCTAAAGTGGCCTTCGTGCTCTCTTATCTCAGTGGCAGTGCCGCAGATTGGTCTGTTCCTTTAGTGTCTCAAGATGACCCCATTCTCCATAACTTCCAAGCCAGTATGGAGAAACTGTTCACAAGGCACTATCAGGGACAGGCCTTGGACAATGAACTTCTTTCACTACGACAGGGCAATCAAGATCTTCTGACTTATATTGCATCATTTAACAGACTAGTGGTGGAAACCGGATGGCCGGAGGATAAGAGGATCACACTGTTTTACAGAGGTCTGCGTGGGGAATTAAAAGACGTTCTGGCTCAAGTGGTAAATCCTCCACAAGACTGTTCCGAATATATCGATCTGGTAGTGCAATTGGATCATCGTCTACAGAATCGGAAAGCCGATCGATCCAGATTTGAAACCCGACCTTTTTCAAGGCCACAAAGTTCTACGAAAGGAACTGATTCTGTGGAACCCATGCAAATAGGGGGTGTAAAAGGACCTTTAACCCAAAAGGAGAGAGAAAGGAGGAGACAACTGCAATTATGCCTCTATTGCGGAAACTCAGGGCACTTTCTTCGAGATTGTCCAGTGAAGCCTAAGAAGAAGATAGTAGGGGCGTCTGATAAAGGTACCGAGAATTCTGAGCCGGGAAACGACCTCGCCCTGCAAGTGTAGAGGTCCGCTTGCCGAGCGTTAAAACCAGTTCTTTGACTTCGCATTTCATCATGCCCATGGTCCTCGTGAGTCCTGAACAACCTAATCGTATGCATGCCATTAAAGCATACATTGATAGTGGCGCAATCGGGAATTACTTGGACTGTGAACTGGCCGCCAGGATGAATCTATCTCTTTGTCCAAAGACGGTGAAAGACGTCATTACCACCGTGGATGGGACGGAAATAGCTTCCGGACCCGTAACTCACACCACCATGGAAGTAACGTTAGTAAGCCAAGATGGGCATCAAGAGAAGATCGTGTTTGATGTGATCAAGGCCCCGCAGTTTCAAGTCATCTTGGGAGTTCCTTGGTTGGAGAAACACAATCCTCAAATTGATTGGCGAGCAAAGACAATCCGGTTTCCAGAATGCGCTTCTACCTGCTACCCTCAGCCCTCCACCAAACTAGCTGCAACTGTTTCTGAGAGTCCACAACTGCCTCCTGAATACCAGGAATTCCAAGATGTCTTTCGGAAAGACCAAGCTAATTCTTTGCCTCCCCACAGATCATACGACTGTCAGATAGACCTGATTCCCGGATCCACTCCTCCGTGCAGTCGGATTTATGCCCTTACTGAACCTGAAAATCGCCACCTAAGGCAATATTTGGACCAGTACCTGGCTAATGGATTCATCCGTCCTTCGAAGTCCCCGGCCTCCTCAGCTCTGTTCTTCGTACCAAAAAAGGAGGGAGACTTAAGAACGTGTATAGACTACCGTGCCCTGAACCAGATTACAATTAAGAACAGGTATCCATTGCCATTGATCCCAGAACTACTTGACCAAGTCAAAAACGCCTGCATATATACTAAGTTGGACCTCAGAGGAGCCTACCATTTGGTGCGAATAAAGGAGGGCGATGAATGGAAGACGGCCTTTCGTACCAAGTAAAGTCTGTTCGAGTATCAAGTGATGCCTTTCGGGTTGTGTAACGCACTGGCCGCATTCCAGTTCTTTATGAATGACGTGCTCCGTGAACTCATTGATGTGTGTGTAGTTGTATATATTGATGACATTCTGGTTTATTCATCCTCTGAGGCAGAACACCAAAAACACGTCACCGCAGTACTGGAGAGGCTCCGCAAACACAAACTTTTTGCAAAATTAGAGAAATGCGTCTTTCATGTCACTGAGGTCGAATTCTTGGGATTTATTTTGTCACCTAACGGAGTTCACATGGACTCGAGGAAAGTAGACGCAATCATCAAGTGGCCCTCACCAACATCTGTAAAAGGGGTTCAAAGTATGTTGGGCTTCGCCAACTTCTATCGCAGGTTTATTCCAGATTTCTCTCGGGTAGTCCAACCCATTACAGCTCTCCTCAGAAAAAACAAACGTTTTGAATGGTCTACCGAGGCAGAACAAGCCTTCCAGGAGCTAAAGACTAAATTTACCTCCGCCCCGATTTTAAAACATCCCCGCCCGGAACTACCTTACATCGTCGAGACCGATGCCTCCAGCCTTGCTATGGGAGCAGTGCTTTCACAAAGAGATCCAGAAACCAACCAGTTGCACCCCGTGGCGTTTTGGTCTCGCAAATTATCAGCCCCAGAAATCAATTACACCATTACCGATAAGGAACTGTTGGCTATTAAGTCCGCCTTTAAGGCCTGGCGGCATTATCTCCTAGGAGCCCAGCACACAGTCACTGTCATTACTGACCATCGTAATCTACAGTATCTTAAATCAGCCAAAGCTCAATCCTCCAGACAACTTCGCTGGGCATTATTTTTTGCCGAATTTGATTTTATAATCACCTACCGACCAGGCAAGAAGAATGGTAAAGCGGATGCCCTCTCTCGAATTGGAGTAGATGACCACATGGTTAACCCTGAGCTCGTACCTATTATTCCTGAACAAAGAATCCTGGGTCTGATCGGCATGCAATCCATTGAAGAAATTGAAGCCCAGGTGAAACAACTTGTAACTCCAACAGACATACAAAAATGGCAGCTTCAGGGGGAAGACTTCACAGTAAAGAACGACTTATTATACTTCAAGGAACGACTTTATCTACCCTGTACCAGCTTACAAAATCAAGTCATCTCTTGTTATCACGACTCCTTAATGGAAGGACACCCCGGTATGGCCAAGACCTCGGAAAAGGTCAAGCGTCACTTTTGGTGGCCATCTTGGAGAAAAGACATCAGAAACTTTGTCATGTCCTGTGGAGTGTGCGCCCAGAACAAGAGTCCTTAGGAAAAACCAGCAGGCCTCTAACAACCAATTGGAATCCCACCTCATCCCTGGCATACCCTTTCCATGGACTTTATCACCGACTTACCTCCCTGTTCCGGATACAATACAATCCTGGTAATCGTAGACTTATTTTCAAAAATGGCACATTTCATCCCACTAAAGGGGCTACCGTCAGCAGCAATCCTGGCTCGAGAATTTCTTGAAAACATCGTTCGGTTGCATGGCTTTCCTTCCGTTTTAATCTCAGACAGAGGAAGTCAATTCATCTCCCACTTCTGGCGGAGTTGCTGTCGGTTGGCTCAAATTGATGTGAGGCTTTCTACCAGTCACCACCCACAAACCGATGGTCAGACCGAAAGGACCAATCAGACTTTGGAACAGTACCTACGCTGCATGCTGCAACAGACAGGAGGAACTTGGAAGGACATCCTTTGGATAGCCGAGTACGCTTATAATAACTCAGTCCACTCTGGAACCGGAAAGACCCCGTTTTTTCTTTTGTATGGTAATCATCCTCGAACCTCTAACCTGGATCCACCTCAGGATCTTGGAACACCGGCAGTTGACCACCTACATTCAACCATCACCCAAGCCTTCAAGGAAGCTACTACCCACCTTCAAAGGGCCAAGGAACAATACAAGAAAGGAGCAGATCGACATCGAAAGGAAGCCCCTCAATACCAAATAGGAGATCAAGTCTGGTTATCCACCAAATATTTGCCCCTAAAGGGACCACGCACCTTTAACCCAAGATACCTAGGACCCTACTCTGTCACTGCCATAATAAATCCAGTAGCGGTCAAGTTGGATTTACCCCCTCGCATGAAAATGCACCCAGTCTTCCATGTTTCACTACTAAAACCTGTTCAACCAGAAACCCGACTGACTAAATCTCCTGAACCTATCCTAGTCGACGGAGAACTTGAGTTTGAAATCAAAAATATCCTGGATTCCAAGATCTCCAAATCAAAACTACACTACCTGATTGACTGGAAAGGCTACGGCCCCCAAGAAAGATCTTGGGAACCTGCAGAACATGTACATGCACCCCGACTAATCAAGAAATTTCATCGGACATTTCCTAACAAACCAAGACCTCCGGAGAAGTCAACCTTGGGAGGGGCCTTGAGGGGGGGTGCTGTCATGATCCCTGCTTCCAAGGGGTCAGGACTTGCCCCACGACCTTGGAAGCAGGCCCACAACTCTGATCCCAGGAACCAGCCAGTGGGACCTTTTGGACCTTGTCCTGGCGTCAGTGGCGCCAGGCTCATGATGGTGACCGGTCCCGGCACTGGAAGCGCCGGGCTCATATCTCATATTAGGTAAGAGTGCTTGGTGGACCTACCTGTAGCAGACCATGCTGCTTACTTACCAGCTAACTGGTCTCCTGATCCTTCTCTGCCTGGGACTACTTTTCTGTCTGGGTGGAGCAGGAGCCACTCCCTGGAAGAAGAACACAGGAACTCTTCTAGAAATCTGGAACTCTTTTCTTACCTGGGTGGGGCCGTGGAAGAAGACGCCTAAGCACTACAGAAGGCTATTTAAACCACACCCGATTGGTTTCACGTGCTTCGCGTTATTCTGCATCTGCAGCAGGACGCTCACCGTGTCAGCTCCAGGAAACCTCCAGCTCCAGATCCTGTGAATACTAAATAACCTGCTGGAATCCAACCTTCAGTCTTCTTCAGTATTCTGCAGCTCCTGCAAGACAAGGGCACAGGTTAGGCTAACGCATGGGCAGCGAATCTACTTACCTAATCCAGCGGCAGCATCCGAAGCGCCTTTTTCTGCCTTTCTCTTTCGGCATCCGACATCTGCAAAGAGAAAGAACTTCGGTCAGGAATATTTAACTACAGAGCCTGCTTACCTGTGTTACGCCCATACCAACTCAGCTCGCGCTGCATTTCGGCACCTGCAAAGACAAAAGAGACATTACGGTGCATTCTACAGCGCTAGAATAGTCTTTCTACTTACGTGCCATTAGAAGGATAATCTTCATCGCCACAGCATCTAAAAAGGGAAAAGACATAGACTTTAAAGACTTAAGACTTTTGAACGAGAAGAGAACAATCTAAAAGGAATTTTAGTACTTACAAGGCACGCTCGTGCATTAACGGCGTCTTCGCTCTCAGCAAATCCTCTGCTATCAAGAGGCAGAGCTCACATCCAGTGAAGCAACTGGACCCAGCGCCCCTGCACAAGACGCAGGATGGAGAGCCCGGCAATTACCTATATAAGGTAAGCGCAATAACAATCCAGTTCCACGGGGAAAGAAAGGGCGAGAGGGGCAAGGAACTTTCCCAACCTTCCAAACACTAATACCTTGGTTTACCCTTGCAGACATCTCACTCTTCAGCTTAAACTGTCGGTAGGAAGGGGGCCCAGTCCGGGAGCAAAACGAACCCTGCGCCTAACACTGCAGACGGTATCCTCGCCAGATCCAGACCTGCGCCTCCGGGGGAACCAGGTGAGCGTTACACCTTTTAATACAAATGAATTGCCAGTTTAAGAGGTGTCATGACATGAGTTAATAAAAGGGGCCTCGGTGTGCACGTGCAAGTAGTGCAGCCAGACACCCAGAGAGTATCCATCTGGTCTCGGTGTATTATTGTATGCTTTCTCCACCGTGTGACCGCAGCTGTTTGAAGGAACCCTTGGCATGTGTGCTCGCAGTGCCAAGGGGTTAGCGCACTGGGTGCCTCCAGTGCCTGAGTCCTGTTGGGCGATCCTGACCATGGCAGGGGACTTCCCTACCATAATTGGAGCTGCGTGACCGCAGCGTACCAGGCCCTGCTGGGTGCCACCAGCAGTTGCGAGTCCGGCCCGGTTGCCCCCAATTCGAGCATAACATTGGCGACGAGGAGTTTGGGGCCCCGTGCCCTGGTGGAGCAGCATCTGCTGACAGAGAGGAACATGTGTATGGCTCCAGCCGGGGAGCCCCTGAGCAGCCTGGCTGTCATCTTGTGGGTCGCTGTGCCGGCAGGCCGTAGGATATCCCGGGCCCACCAGC
The DNA here is from genome assembly GCF_040938575.1 of Ambystoma mexicanum. NCBI lineage: Eukaryota > Metazoa > Chordata > Amphibia > Caudata > Ambystomatidae > Ambystoma > Ambystoma mexicanum. The sequence continues at coordinate 814,800,516 of NC_090931.1, forward strand.
AGTGACCGAAGGATGTGTTCCATGTCAGAGCCTGCGGCTGCCAGTATTCCTCCTGCGCCGTAAAAGGGAACAGGAGTGGTATGGCTGCCCACGCTCACCCCAACCATTCCTGGGCCACAGGACGGTTAACTTCTGCAAAACTCCCTAATTGGAGCAAGACAGAGATCTGAGAAGGCCCCCCTGCATAGCACAGACCCAGCAACGGTGAGCAAAAAAAAAAAAGGAATTTATTTTCGCACAGCATTGGTTAGAGACAGTTTCAGTGCATGTGCGGTTGCAGGACTGTCTGCACAGGTCGTCCACATCACCTCTACACTCTCCCAGTTTTCCACACCTGCAGTGCCTCCTTAAGGACGGTGTGGGGCTCATAGGACTACACACTATACAGAGGTTCTAGAACTCTAACATTGGTTGTGGTGAGGTTGTTAAGGGACACAGAAGGGCAAAGGGGAAGTGTGTCGCTCTTCATAACCCGAGGACAGCGCCTCCCACCTGTGGGATATTTTTACCTACTCAGCTGTGCTATGCTACATCACTTTGCTGCATTGGTGCAAGAAGCACAAAATGGCCACGCTGACACCTGTGCATGCCAAGATCTTTAAACTGCGTTTTATAACAACCAGAAAATGGCTGCACCCCCTGTCACACACATTTCAGGTGGGGTGGAACAGAGTACTCACTGCAGGAATGTGCCAGTGTGCTCTGCAACATTTTACATGGAGTGAAGTGAAAGAGGCAGCATTACCTTGCTGTAAACCCAAAATGCCTCTTTAAAATGACACTTTCCCAACCTTAAAAGTGCTGCTTGGTGCTAAATTCATCAATGTCTCATAAACCACTCTGATTAAAAAGGCCCCGCAATGCCCATGATCATTCATTGTGCCTCAGAGGAACCGGGCCTCATTTGAATGACAGCTCCTGTCAAATGTATCCTTGGAAAATCAACCCAGGGCTTTGTTTTCATTTTACACGGGAAACACAGCTATTTCTTTGCAACAGTATCAAGAATCAGCTGTCCAGAGAAAGACTCTAAATAGATGCCTGTAACTGTATCCATGCTGCAAAACAATTCCAGCACTCAAGAAAAGAACTATAGCTACACAAAGTGTAGATTTGCTGGAGATGAAAACTGAATTTAAAGAAATAGTAAAATGTGCTTTTTCCTGACTGAAGGGGGAAAATCGCCTATTTAAAAGTACATTGTTGTGTAAAGGCCTAGTTACTTAGAAATGTAAAATGATTTGTTACTGATAGAAATACAACTGTAAACGGTTTTAATTCCATAGGTTTAAAGTCAATATTTAAAAGGAGAAAATAAAAGCTAAAACCCAGGCTGAGTTGGCAAACTATATAAAATAAAAAAAACTTGCTTTGCCAGTTGTTAGCCCTGAGAAAGGGTGACACCTCATTAACTTCTGGAACAGGAAAGTGGCTAATTGCTAGCTTGGAGGCTTTGAATACACAGGACAAAGGGACTTCCTAAATCGCATCAGACATGCATCTTTGTTCCAGGCTGGATCAATAGCAGGCTGAGACTCTCACCTGTCAAGTGTGAGGGGCAGTAAACTTCAATCAAAAGAGAGGCCCCTCATCCTGCTTCAAAGGAATTGACATTTGCTTGCAGTTGGGGAAAAGATGAAAAAAACTGATTACGTGACAATAGACTTCCTTTTGGTTTTAAAAAGCCTATTCTGTAACTGAACTTTAAAGACATTTAACTTTGCAGCAACAATGAGGAAAAATATGAAAAGTTTGTAGTTTTAAATCTAAATTTATGCTCTTTCTTTGAAAACTTGGTAGAACTCATTACTGCATAAGGAACAGAACTTGTAAAGAAAAACAGATTGTGGGGAAAGTATTGATATTGTGCACATAACATTTTGTACACACATCCCGGGGGTAAATGCACAACTGTGTACAAAGTTGGGAAATTTTAGGCCAAATCTTTCATGGTTAAAATTGCCAAAATGTAATAGAAAAGAAAAACCAGGTCCCACAGACTTGGGGCTTGGATTGAAGTATGTAACCTGTGTATCTGATTTTCTCAGAGGTTATAACTGTATAAACATGTATTTGTGGGAAAGTTAGATTTTGGTTCCAGTGGCCAGGGGAGGTTTCTAGTCATTGTATAAATCATCTCATAAACATGCATTCTTTTCTGTGATCCAATCAGCAAAGAGCAAGGCGGAAACTATGCTCTTGTCCAAGCCTAGCATTATGGGTGTGGGTAGTAAGCCTGCCCCTGCCATATAGTGTAGTGATGTCATTTGGCATGATAAATAAGGGAACCTGACAACACACAACACACTGATTCCTGACTTTCCTCCCGATTTCCTGCATGGTGTTCTGTTCCTGATTTCTTCATCCTGATTGATCCTGATTCCAGCTTTTCATTGCAAAGCCAAGGCCTATGCATTGCTGAACTCTTTTCAGCTAGGCCTCAAATTCCAAAAATGCCAAAAACCCAAGGGTAGCATCCTGATCCAGTCTGGCTTGCTCCTACTAGATGCATGCCTGCTGCAAACTCGCCATCCCACTGATCTCCAGTCTCCAGTAACCAGAAGGGCCAGTCCAGTGCAGTCCAGTGCAGTCTGGTGACCATAACGGCCCAGATGATCCTATTCCATCCGATTTGCCCAGCTGTCCTTGGTTAGACCCGATCCGTGTGATGACCAGAACCCTTGACAGTCCAAAATCCTAAATTAAAGTGGACTATAAGTATTATTAGGAATCATAGAAAACCATAGCATGGACCCTGCCTTGCCTTGTCTCATCCCAATCTCTAAACCATCCTATCCTTACCTTAATAACTTGTAACATTGTCAGATTCCTTATTGCCATCTTGTCTTTGATTCATCTTGCTAAGCACCATTTCTTTAGTCATTTTTAACTTGTGTAAATCTTAAACTATCATTCTTACTTTGAGTCATCTGACTGGTTCCACCGGAGCGGGCACTGGGGATCTGGTGTTGAAGTCATGAATCAACTCTAGCTTACTGTGTCCCTCCTTGGTATTCTGACGGGAATGCTCTAGCATAGAGTAAACTATAGTAAATATTTTCTTGTCCAAACTGAGTTTCTTTTCTGTTTCCACTACCCGATTTCTCTAAAAATGCCTTTCATTCAACCTTGCATATCCTCCTCAGTTTAATAGCTATGTACTTCATTTCCACTCTGGATTATACCCAAGACCTATAGCTACATCCCAACCCAAAAACCGCACTCCAAATCAGTGTATTTCACCTGTTTTTCTTAAAAAACGTTTGGTTAATTTTAGGCGGGAATCCACAATTTGGCAACGTTTTCCATGTGTGATTTTTAGTCTAAATTATTTTCAACCTTCCATTCAGATTCAAAGTGTTTCCTTTTGCTCAAATTATAGCTCATGATTGTTAGTAACTCCAATGTTGCTCCCATAGAGATTTGTACTGATTTAGGGATTTTTGCACACATTCATTGTTTTACCCACACCATTTCCGAAATGTCATTTTAAAGTCCAAGGGCCTCATTATGACCCAGGCGCTAATGGGTTAACGGCACCGTAAAAGGCTGCGGCGCCGTTAACCTATTAGTGCCTAATTACGAGGTCCCTTTGCGGGACCCGACCTTAAAGGCTGGTGTAGACCAGCCGTTAAAGTAGGGACCCGCAAAGGGACCTTGGTGCTAAGCGCCGTCCCCATTCCCATTGAGCCCTATGGGGCAAAAATGGGAATGGGGAAGGGCCATGGAGGAAGGGGGAATTACCGCCCTGCCAACCTTGTAATGGGGTGGTAATTCCCCCTTTCTCCATGGCGGAGTCAGTAACTTACCGGCATGGACCATGGTGCTAATAGCACCATGGTCTTCCGCCAGGATCGTAATGAGGCCCTAAAATTTCAAATCCGTTTTTCTCTCTTGTTTAGGGAGGGAACGTTAGATTCAAAGGCCCTCATTACAACCTTGGCGGAGGACCATGGTGCTATTAGCACCATGGTCCATGCCGCTAAGGTTGCAATTCCGCCATGGTGGATGGCGGAATTACCGCCCCATTCCAAGGTGAGTGGGCCGGTAATTCCCCATTCACCAATAGCCCCTTCCCCATTCCCATTTTTGCCCCATAGGGCATAGTGGGAATGGGGAAAGGCGATAATTACGCCACCGTAAATTACGGTGCCGTAATTATCGCCAAGGTCCCTTTGCGGCATGGCTTTTAACGCCTGCAAAAAGCAGGCGTTAAACAGCCATCCCGCAAAGGGAACCTTGTAATCAGGCATTAAGGGTCGGCGCCGTTTACGGCGCCGTAAACCCCTTAACGCCTGAGTCGGAATGAGGCCCAAATTCTGTGTTCTATTGCATATTCCTGATTACCTGCTGCTTCCTTATATCTATTTAGAATTGCTTATTTGTGGGTTGAGGAATATTGCAGGGGGAAATCCTAACTTAAGTGATATTTTTCCAAATAAGCCAAAAGTGTTCTTTTCTCTGGTGTTTTCCATCTGTGTTGCTAAAGAGTGAATTTAAGTGCATTCCATACCTTCTTACCTGTTATTGTCGCCACATTGGTGATTGCTGCTCACTATTAAAAAGCATATGTTTGATTTGAATTTTAAATAAATAAATATATATACCTTTACCAACCAGCCCGATTCCTGGTCCATCGTGACCTGGGGTATTTGAGAAGGGGTGTGATATGAGTGGTATATCACTCAAAATATTGAACCTATAGACATAATAAAATAAGCATTTCAGCTGTGCGCTGCATACTAGGCTGAGACCAGGGTGTATCGCCTGATTGAAATACTTAACACACCATTAGAGACTGGATTGTTTGGTGCACTCCGGATGCTGCATGCTGAAGTGTTTGGGGTGGCAGTGACGACCCCAGAAGATTGCAGCTCCCAGTGAGTGGTTGTGCGCCTTCTTAGACATTATACAGTGTGGTATCTGAGGGCATACCCGCTGCTACGTGCACAGGCCGCGCCAGCGTCACATACAAGTCATGAGTGTGGACGGGGATGCTGCCCCAGCAGTTGGTGGGGCATACCATCCACACGGACAGCTATAGACACTGTAAGGTTTTGATGTGGTGGGAACGCCTGCCAATCTAGGACCCCAATGGGCATCATGGGTGGAAAACCTCAACTTTATTTTTTAGGCTGTGGAGATTAATGAAAGAGCGAAAAGGCTGACCTTGCTATATTCAGCAGGCCCCGCAGTTCAAAAGTTGTTCAAAACTCTGCGGCCTGGGACCAATCGTATGCAGCCGCTGTTGCAGCACTGAATGAGTACTTTATGCCCACGATTTACAGATGAGATTTGCGAGACAGTTGGAAGGAGAGAGTTTAAACGCATTTAATGGCAAGTTGCGAAAAATCGTGCTTTCCTGCGCATTGGGCAACTTCGAGGAAGATGCGATCATGCGATCAGGATCCAGATAATCTATGTCTGCAGTTTGGTCAAACTGAGGAAGCAGATCCTCAGGGACCCGTGGTAAACCTTGGAAAGGATCCTGGAACTGGGATGATCCCAAGAGCAAGCAGAGGTGTGAGTGTCTGTCATGGGCGCATCCAGGCAGCAGTTCAAGCTGGAAGCCCCCATGCAGAGGGTGAAAATAGAGGAGGTGTGTGCTGCTGGCAAGTGGCAAGGAGGTAAGCTGTCGAGAAAAGTGGAGTGGCCACAGAAGGAAACGGGTGCAACACTTTGCCCACAGTGTGGATGGGGCCTGCCACACGCATACGAGTGCCAAGCCAAAGGACACACATGCAGTAGGTGTGGGAAAGGAAACGATTTCGCAAGGGTGGGCCCAGTCCCATCACCAGCCAGCCCAATCGCGCCAGCAGCCCCAAAGGAATACACTGGACAGGAAAGGGAAGAAGACCGCCCAGACTAGCAGTGGCCCAGCTGGCAATGCCAGAGAAAGGACGCCATGTCTACAAAGATGATGAAGATGAGGAGCTGTTCTTCCTGTTTTAAGCCCAGGCAAGTGTGGGAGGGCATCTCCAGCCAGTGCAGAGGACTGGAGCATACTTCCTCAGGGCAAACAGTTTTATCGAGGAATATAGGATCACCAAACAGGGAGTGAGGCACCTGCAATCCGATAGGGCAGAGGGTGTGCGGACTAGAAGGCACCAAATGTTGTTGTGCTTAGTCACATGGTTCATATTGGTGGTGTACGGACTGGAATGCACCAGTGTTGTCGCCCTCAGTTACAGGGTCAAGGGTTTTTAGCATTGTAGTCGTTTGGTTATGAAAAAGGAGGAGTGCGGTGTGGCCCTTTTAATACAAATATATTGCCTTTTTAAGAGGCAGTGTCTTGAGCTCGTCATGACACGAGTTAATAAAAGGGGCCTCGGTGTGCATGTGCAAGCAGTACAGCCGGAGACCCAGAGAGTGTCCATCTGGTGTTGGCGGTGTCCAGTTAAAGTACTGAATACAAAAGGATGGAATGCCAAAGGGTCGACTCAATTTGACCTAAAACAAAAGGGTCGAATTTTTTTTTTTTAAATATCTTTTTTTTGGGGGTTTCCGTTTTGGAAAAAAAAGTGTTTTTTACCACAAAAAAGAGGGTTTGGGGGTGGGCCCCCCCTACCAAAAAATAAAAAAAAATAAAAAAAAAAATAAAAAAAAAAAAAATAATTCAACCCTTTGGTTTTCAGTCCTTTTGATTCAACCCTTTGATCATTCGATCCTATGCATTCGAAACTTTGACCTAGATCCGGTGTCGGCATATTATTGTATGCTGTCTCCGCCGTGTGATCGCGTCTGTTTGGATGAACCTTTGGCATGTATGCTCACAGTTTCAAGGGGTAAGCGCACTGGGAGCCCCCAGTGCCCGAGTCCTGTTGGGTGATCCTGACCATGGCAGGGGACCGCCCTATCATAATTGGAGCTGCGTGACCGCAGCGTACCAGGTCCTGCTGGGTGCCCCCGAGCCAGACATAACAAAATGTTCAGCGTCCAAGCGGGTTTATTTGTTTCAGGCGGATGTCCCACCATGTTAGGACAGTAGAGCTCCCTTGTAGATTTAATGGAATGTAGCGTCCGATAAGGTAGCATAAAAGAAGACAGTTTCATTTTGAGGCACCTACATTCTTTCCTGCGCTCTTCTGCACACGATATCTGGTGCATGCATGGTAACACGCTTCTCTCGTCAGGGTACATTTTGGACACATCTTGTACATGTATCCTTTCCATATGGTCGCTTGCTGGTTTTTACGCACAGACGTTGAAGGGCTCTGCATAGTAGCGTGGGGCTGGAAGGACGCCAGACGATGCCCGCCTGCTGAATACGTAGGCCTGGGCACATGGGCATACTTTTACGGGGGTCGGGGGTGTTTGTCCCCCCCCAACTTTCATGACACACCATTTTGTCCCCATTCATTTGGCTGGGGCATCTTTTCTTCAGATGTCATGTCCCCCGCAACATTTTCAGCAAAGTTACTCCACTGCCTGGGCAGTACGCTTTTTGTTTGCCCTGGTCTGCGGCTGTTGTTTTTCCTCAGTTTGCACACACATCTCTCTTTCTGGTGATCTGCAGCTTGGGCCCCTCGGCTGGGGCCTGCCGCAGGATGCAGTTTCCTTTCGCAGGAAGTATGTAACACCGAGCTGTGCACGCACATTCGCATTCTTGGCTTTGCTGTGCATGCATGGCAGACCTTGTGCGGTGGAGTTATATGATCTGATAAGAAGTTCGCAATCCGGTATTTGAATTTCTAATTGAGAGGCCTTGCTGAACTGTTAAAGGTGCATTTTTATTGCATGTGGCAGCTCAACCTGACATCATTTAACAAAGGAGCATTCTGGAATCCTTTCCTTAGTGACTGAGAATTCGATTTTTTCTTCTGAGTTTGAGACTTGTGGCTGGGGCCATTGGGATTGCAGGGGGGCCATCCCCAAAGCGTGACAGAATTACTGGGCGATCCTAGCTGAGGAAGAATCACGCTGCGGAGGGGAGTCGTGAGCATTACCCGCTGGCTGCAGGAACCAGGACGGGCGCGATGGGCACTTCACCCGTAAGGACAGTTGGGACTCCTCCACAACTGCAGCATGGCCTGGACTTCGCTCCATATAGGTGTATGGGAGTTGACAGACTGTTCCTGGTATAAAAAAAAAACGACCAGAGGCGGATTCTTAACCCAAAGGACTGAACCGGAAGTGACATGTTCACCAGGAAGCTATTTATAGCCAAAGTGAAGGGATCACTAGTTGGAAAGCCTCGGAATGGCAGAGGGCCACCCGTGTGTTACGCTTGGGCCCGCTTCTCTACGGGCCATGCATTACTGGGATCTCCCGTAAATTGGCTCTTAATAAAGTGACCTGTTTTTGTTCCACTATTTGTAAGTTATTTAACCTACACTACTCGAGGGGCCTTCGTAGGAACTAGCCTCACTTAGCAGCTGCACCAGCCCCCAAAAGGGGTGCTAGAGGTGCAGCTCTCATAGTGGGCTGCCCCTCTGGCCCTTAGGGTGCCTCCCCTCGTATTGAGGGCAGGCCAGAAATGGGGTAGGAGCCTGTTAGGGGCCAGCAGATCTAAGAAACTCATTTCAGCCCAAAAGGGCCTTATACTCCCCAGCCGCACAGAGGTACTCCTCTCTGTCTGGCGGCCAGGATGATGTTCCCATCCACCCTCTTTTGGTGTTAAGTAAGTTTGGTTCAGGTGGTAAGATAGGTTAGGTTAAATAACGTTGTTTCTTCTTTGCTGTCACAGATGCAGAGTTACTGGGCAATCCTAGATGAGGAGGACTCACTCTGTGGATGGTAGCCACAAGCATTACCCGCTGGCTGCCGGAGCCAGGGCGGGCGCGACGAACACTTCACCCTTACAGACAGTTCGACTCCTCAACAGCTGCAGAGTGGCCAGGTCTATGCTCCATATAGGTGTATGGGTGACAACAGGGTGTTCCTGGTAGAAAAGCTACCAGAGCTGGGTTCTGAACTCGAAGGACTGAACCAGAAGAGACGTGTTCACCTGGAAGCAATTTATAACACAAGTGATGGGTTCACTGGTTGGAAGGCCTGGGAATGGCAGAACCCCTCCTGTGGGTTATGCTTAGGGTCCGGTTCTCTACAGGCCGTGCATTGCTGGGATCACCCGTAAGTTGATTCAATAAAGTGGCATGTTTTTGTTCCAATTTAAATGACTACTCGAGGGACCTCAATAGGGGCCTAGCCTGGCTATGCGCCTGAATTCCGCAGGGAAGGTTGCAGAGAAAGGCTGCAGGCTGTGCCTGTGCCTGCCTCCCCTCCTCCTTTCCATCAAGGAGTCGAGGGGACTGCACACGGCAGCACCTGATACGATCTGATACCATCATCGTCCAGACCGGAGACCGTTGCTCGTTGCTCTGCTAAGATGGCCACTGCCTTATTCATCTATGCAACACTGCGTTCATTTCAAGCAGGAAGGAGTGCCTCCTTCTGTCCGTTTTGATTGGCTGGCTTCTGTGCGTTTCGCAGGCCTCCCCAAAGCCGACAGACGAAGCCAGCTCATTCCGCCAGGGAAGGCTGTCGGGAAAGGCTGCAGGCCTGTCTGTGCCGGTGCCTGCCTCCCCTCCTCCATACCATCAATGAGTCCAGGGAGCTGCACACAACAGGGCCTGATACCATCATTGTCCATACCGGAGCCCATTGCGCGTTGCCATGCTAAAATGGCCGCTGTCCTATTCATCTATGCAGCACTGCATTCGTTTCAAGTTGGGAGGAGTGCCTCCTTCTATCCATTTTGATTGGCTGGCCTGTGTGCATTTCCCGGGACTCCCCACAGCCGGCAGGTGAAACCCTCATTCCGCCGGGGAAGGTTGTCAGGAAAGGCTGCAGGCCTGTCTGTGCCGGTGCCTTCCTCCCCTCCTCCATACCATCAATGAGTCCAGGGGGCTACACACAACAGCACCTGATACCATCTGATACCATCATTGTCCATACCAGAGCCCGTTGCGTGTTGCCCTGCTAAAATGGCCGCTGCCGTATTCATCTATGCAGCACTGCATTTGTTTCAAGTTGGTAGGAGTGCCTCCTTCTATCCATTTTGATTGGCTGGCCTGTGTGCATTTCCAGGGCCTCCCCACAGCCGGCAGCTGAAACCCTCTTTCCGCCGGGGAAGGTTGTCGGGAAAGGCTGCAGGCCTGTCTGTGCCTGTGCCTGCCTCCCTTCCTCCATACCATCAATGAGTCCAGGGGGCTGCACACAGCAGAACCTGATACCATCTGATACCATCATTGTCCATACCGGAGCCCGTTGCAAGCCACTCCATTCTCCAATACCCGTGCCTTACTCACACCACCAAAACCTTTGGAATTCAATCATAGCCCACCACTCCACTGGCACCAACTATTACAAAATCTGTTGTTTCTGCACTCCCTACCTTACCTACTCTTCTCCCCCTCTATTGTGATCTTCCATTGAACCCCTGGATAAGTAATCGCTCCTTTATGTATCCGGTGTTTAGGCTACTATCCTCGGTTCGCACCATTTACCCCTTCGGTATCATTACCTGCGCTTCCTGGTGTCCTCCTTGCACCATAATTAACTGCGACATGCCGTCTCTGCACCGGATCCAACGTACACACTCAATCCACCAGGACTCTCTGAACTTAAACTAGTAACTCGACTACATCTCTGTCATAACCCATGCACTCGCTAAAGACCATCTCCAGATCTTACAAGAAGGTCACTATATCTGCTACAACTCCCGGGAACATATACATGCCACCTTACCTATCTGTATATTTGTACTGAATATGTCCTTTCATATGCACGCGTGACGTCGCTCCCCGTATCATGTGGACAGGCTTTTACAATTTGTATATTGGCACAGAATATGTCCTTTCGTATGCACGCGTGACGTCGCTCCCCGTATCATGTGGAGAGGCTTTCCAGTCTGTATACTGCATTTTCTTTTTCCTATAGTAAGCACTTTCTGTAACTAGCGCCTAGATACCTCAGGGTTTTGCGCACTGAAATAAATGCCTAAATAAATAATTAAATGAAGTTTGTGAAATACCTGCACGTTTTACTCTGTTTGCGACTCCTCCGTCCCAAGACCTCGATGTGAGAGTAATTATGCATAAATGTCCGCTAATGCGAAAAGAAGGTTAATGACCACATTGAAGACTGACCCAAGGGTCCTGTTGAACTTTAATTCTATTTAACTTCAGCTGCCTGAGTAGTGCTTCAGTGCATCATCAGTGGAAAGGTGGAGGAGCCCTTGGAGTATTTTGTAAACTGAAAAGAGCAGCAAATGCAGGATGCATTATGAATGTGTAAAGCAGATTCGGTCTTCATTCTTCGGTCAAAAAGTAACATTCCCACAGACGTCCAGATAATTGAAAAAGCGGATGGCAGCGTTTGGTATACACTTGTCATTTTACAGGCTGCAGACCGTTGCAATATTGCAAAGGAGTAATGTCACCACTTGGGATGAGAAAAGGAAGAATCACAACTTGAATGAATTTACCAATTGTAGAACATATAGTGCAGTGAAGAAAATAGCTGGTCAAGGGAGAAAAGTCAGAATAGGATGGGCATTGTTACGGTTCAAGGGGATAGGTGGAGGAGGCAATAGGACAGTTCAGCCATCACTCACATTTGCACAGAACGGGGTGGGGATGGGGGGCTGTGGACCAAGTTCATCCAGGAGCAGAACCTGCACAGGAGGCTGCAGCATTGTTTGTGGATGGGCACTAAGGAGCCCCCCCCCCCAGCCCTACCATGCCCGGACAGGCTCAGACAGGGTCCTTGTTGTGGGCCTTAGTCAGGGGCCCGGCACAGCCTGCTGGCTCCCTGATAGATGTTAAAGTCTGCAGGGGTGCCCAATCACTGGGGAGGCGAGGCAGGCAGATGAGCCACTCCAATGTGGGGAATGGCGGCAGCCATGTTGGAGCAGCTGTTCCACATGGAACGGAACATGCCCCCAGGGATGACACCAGAGAAAAAGTAGGATTTAGTGGCAAAAAGCTGCCCGGGCACAAAGGGCGCTGCAGATGGCATCCACAGTGCAATTCTTGAAGTGGATGCTCGAAAAGTCGTTGAATGCGCATGGAGCACTAATTAATTCAATTTAAATCATGAGTTGTATCTGCCATCAAGCGTGCTTGACGTCTCGTGCAGGGGTTTGTCGACTTGACTTCCATAGCCAAGTCTCGGGAGGTATTTATGCTAATAATTTGAAGCCCCCTCTCTATAAACAAGCACTTTGCACCTCTCCGTTAGCGGATCCTTTGGTACAGTTTTCTGGTGGTGCCTTCGTGTTTGCTCTTTTGTTATGCCTTATGATAAATGTACTTTTCCCAGGTGTGGATCTGTGGCTTGTCCTTTAAGAGGTGCGGATGTTGTGTGATTACAAATGGAAGGGGTCCATAAAGCTGCATGTTGTTTGAAACAATTACAACAAGGTGATCTCATCGTACATGTCCACTCTTTCCCCAAGTCCCGATAGTACAGTTGTAAAGCCCAAAGACTACTATTTTAGGTTCACATTGCTTCCACTATCAGAGTTCCATTCAGAATGGGCAAAACAAAGCTACAATCATTATGACTGTATAACAATGTATGTTGTCAGGTTGGATTATTTTGTGATTTATGTATTTTTCTAAGTCATCTATATAAAACATTGTATTATTGGAGCCCTGCATTTTTTACAAGCCTATCACATGCCTGCCATGATTCCACCCTTACCTCTATCTCAAAGCCCCACCCCTCTGACCCCCACAGGAGATGGATTTCCAGAATAGTTTTCCCCGTTTCCAGCACTGGTGCTGGAGAAGCTGTGCCAAAGCTTGTGCACTAAATCAATACACAAAACGAAAAGTGGCTAACAAAAGTGTGTGGAATGCATGTGTGTTCATTACACCCTCCATCCCCCAGGATTGTGTTTACAAAGTGATGCTGTAGGTACCATTATGCAAACGTTCCAAAACCCCAAGCAACATTTTCCACACAAAAAATAACTTTCTGAAGGTATGCGGATTTGGCACAAAATATAAATAAATAAATAGTAAGCCAACTGCACTTGCACATTCAGAATGCTCACACTGCCTAGTAGGACCGCCCCATCCCTGATCATCAGTTTATGCTATTTGCCTTTGATCCCATGTTCCCTCTCCTTTGCCCTATGGGCGCTTTCAAGCACAATTTCTTGATGTATAAGCGCCTTACAAATGCACAATAAATAAAATAAACAAATGGCAGAGTATAGGTGCTAAGCTGTTTTCCTCTGCCTCTTGAAAATTGCTGAGGTTGTGTAGTATGTATTTCTTACATATATTTGTATAGGCTGTACCTCAAGGTACAAATAAAGAGCCGCTGAACTCCTCATGCTCCTAGATTAATTGAATGTTGATAAAACAATGTGACAGTACTATGATAAATTATCTATAATCGGCTTGAAGACATGTTTCTGTTTTACGACATCTTGTCATTTCAGTGGCGACGTTCTCAGCTGCTTTGTCTACTCCAAAGGTGGGTGGCAGCTTTACATTCTATCATCAATTTATCCGGACAGACTACTACAGAAGTAGGCTTAAGAGGGATGAGGGGGGAGCAGGGTAGAAGAATCAAGCAAAACAGGCAACACCTGTGTGCGAGAATGGTGGGGCCATAAGGGAACATCACGGGGGACCAGAGGGGGTGGGGATGACCAGTGGAGACAGAGGGAGTAAACACATGTTGGTGCATGCCTATCTGCTGTCTGAGCAGCGTGTCAGGCCCTGGGTCCTCCTGGTCCGAACAGGTCCAAAACAGGAATTGCCCTTTTCTTCACCAGCCCTTCGCTTTGGACGCCCGGGCGAGAGATGCCTGATCTAATAGTTAAGAGCAGAAAGGAAGACGCAGGGCTAAGAAGGTAGGTGGTGCTTAGGCCAGGTGACCTAGATCCACTTGCACCTGCTCCCCATCTGCAAAGGAAAAGAGGCTGGAGGGCTCCTTAAGTAGGGAAAAGGAGCTGCAAGCACGAAGGCACCAGGTGGGCGGGGCTTACTAAGTGGTGAAAAAGAGCAGCAGGCAGGAAGGCACCAGGTGGGCGGGGCTTAGGCCAGGTGACCTAGATCCACTTGCACCTGCTCCCCATCTGCAAAGGAAAAGAGGCTGGAGAGCTCCTTAAGTAGGGAAAAAGAGCGGCAGGCAGGAAGGCACAAGGTGGGCGGGGCTTGCCAAGTGGTGAAAAAGAGCGGCAGGCAGGAAGGCACCAGGTGGGCGGAGCATAGGCCAGGTGACCTAGATCCACTAGCACCTGCTCCCCATCTGCAAAGGAAAAGAGGCTGGAGGGCTCCTTAAGTAGGGAAAAAGAGCAGCAAGCAGGAAGGCACCAGGTGGGCGGGGTTTGCTAAGTGGTGAAAAAGAGCAGCAGGCAGGAAGGCACCTGGTGGGCGGGGCTTAAGCCATGTGACCTAGATCCACTTGCACCTGCTCCCCATCTGCAAAGGAAAAGAGGCTAGAGGGCTCCTTAAGTAGGGAAAAAGAGCGGCAAGCAGGAAGGCACCAGGTGGGCGGGGCTTACTAAGTGGTGAAAAAGAGCGGCAGGCAGGAAGGCACCAGGTGGGCCGGGCTTAGGCCAGGTGACCTAGATCCACTTGCACCTGCTCCCCATCTACAAAGGAAAAGAGGCTGGAGGGCTCCTTAAGTAGGGAAAAAGAGCGGCAAGCAGGAAGGCACCAGGTGGGCAGGGCTTGCTAAGTGGTGGAAAAAGAGTGGCAAGCAGGAAGGCACCAGGCGGGCCGGGCTTAGGCCAGGTGACCTAGACCCACTTGCACCTGCTCCCCATCTGCAAAGGAAAAGAGGCTAGAGGGATCCTTGAGTAGGGAAAAAGAGCGGCAGGCAGGAAGGCACCAGGTGGGCTGGGCGTGCTAAGTGGTGAAAAAGAGCGGCAGACAGGAAGGCACCAGGTGGGCGGGGCTTAGGCCAGGTGACCTAGATCCACTTGCACCTGCTCCCCATCTGCAAAGGAAAAGAGGCTTGAGGGCTCCTTAAGTAGGGAAAAGAGCGGCAGGCAGGAAGGCACCAGGTGGGCGGGGCTTGTTAAGTGGTGAAAAAGAGCGGCAGACAGGAAGGCACCAGGTGGGCGGGGCTTAGGCCAGGTGACCTAGCTCCACTTGCACCTGCTCCCCATCAGTGCAACAGTAGTGGGACTGTGGGGATACAGAAACAGTCCCCAAGTGTGGGGGTTGCAATGAAGGCAGTGCAAGTGTGTGTGACTGGCAGGGGAGGGACCTGGGCCCTAGATCAGAGGGTGGCCAGGTACCCAGTGCAGTTTCAGTTTCAGCCAGGAGGTCAGCAGGGGAGAGGAGGGGAAAAAGCAGAAGCAAAGAGAAAGGTTTTGAGGTGCTTCTGGAACCCGAGATGATTCTCCTCAAGTTTCAGCCATCCACATACATTTGAGTGATTCCGCTGCTGCTCATCGCCAGCGCCTAAAGCCTGGCTGCCTCGTGGGCACCAGTCGCTCACAGACTGAGGTCAATGTTAGGAGGGCTGTTGCCAGACTTCCACTCTTGCCCTTGTAGGGGTTGGTCTGACGCCCTTGCCCTTTCCCATCTAATCCAAAGCAATTGTCTGTCTCCTCGCTGCAGCCGTTCGCCTCATTTGCTGGCAAGAAGATGCTAGAATGCATGAAACGTTGATCCCAACAAAGAGAAAAAGACCGCCATTTCCTGATGTCATTTAGTTAAGGTCATCCATGTCCCCTGCGTGCCAGCCACTTCCTGAATATGTTGCCACTCGTTCCCCCCGGATGCCACAAAAGCTAGATGAGTGGAATAATGTGTGTGCTGAAATGAACCCAGTGCTTGCGTTGCGGGTTGCTCCCCCGTGGCTATTTCTCAGCCGCTTCCAGAGAGTTAAGTGCAGGCCTACGAATGAAAACACACAAATAAATGAAGTACTTGGCACTATATATTCCCCCCGGGGCCACCGCTGACAGTTTTATGCATCTCTATTACAATTCATATCGCGCAGTTGATGCTGTTCCTTTTTATCCCGCTCAGAGCAATGGCATTCACAGACGGCATCCCCCGGGAGGTAGGGATTCACACACTGCATCCCGGGAGGTAGAGATTCACACACGGCATCCCCCAGGAGGTAGGGATTCACACACTGCATCCCGGGAGGTAGAGATTCACACACGGCATCCCCCGGGAGGTAGGGATTCACACACTGCATCCCCCGGGAGGTAGGGATTCACACACTGCATCCCCCGGGAGGTAGGGATTCACACACAGCATCCCCCGGGAGGTAGGGATTCACACACTGCACCCCCCCAATGTAGGGATTCACAAACTGCATCACCCCCAGAGGTAGGCATTCACACACTGCATCCCCAGGAGGTAGAGATTCACGCACGGCATCCCCCGGGAGGTAGGGATTCACACACTGGATCCCCCGGGAGGTAGGGATTCACACACGGCATCCTCCGGGAGGTAGGGATTCACACACGGAATCCCCCGGGAGGTAGGGATTCACACACTGCACCCCCGACATAGGGATTCACAAACTGCATCACCCCCAGAGGTAGGCATTCACACACTGCATCCCCCGGGAACTAGGGATTCACACACTGCATCCCCGGGAGGTAGGGATTCACACACTGCATCCCCCAGGAAGTAGAGATTCACACACTGCATCCCCGGGAAGGTAGGGATTCACACACTGCATCCCCCAGGAAGTAGAGATTCACACACTGCATCCCCTGGGAGGAAGAGATTCACACACTGTGCCCCCCCGAGGTAGGCATTCACACACTGCATCCCACGAGAGGTAGGGATTCACACACTGCATCCCCCAGGAGGTAGGGATTCACACACTGCATCCCCCAGGAGGTAGGGATTCACACACTGCATCCCCCAGGAGGTAGAGATTCACACACTGCATCCCCGGGAGGTAGGGATTCACACACTGCATCCCCCGGGAGGTAGGGATTCACACACTGCACCCCCCGAGGTAGGCATTCACACACTGCATCCCACGAGAGGTACGGATTCACACACTGCATCCCCCGGGAGGTAGTGATTCGCACACTGCATCCCCAGGAGGTAGGGATTCACACACTGCATTCCCCAGGAGGTAGGGATTCACACACTGCATTCCCCAGGAGGTAGGGATTCACACACTGCATCCCACGAGAGGAAGACATTCACACACTGCACCCTACAACTCCTGAGGTAGGCATTCACACACTGCATCCCACGAGAAGTAGGGATTCACACACTGTATCCCCCCCCAGATGTAGGGATTCACACACTGCATCCCCCCCTCCGGAGGTAGGGCCATGCTCTCTCCTGAAGAGGAGGTGCCGGCTGGACTGCTCCTTGCTTTTTGACAACACTTTAGTAAATTTGCTTGGTCTTTAAATTCTAAATAGAAAGCATAAGAATAACTTGGACGAGCAAGGCAGGCCTCGAGCCGATTGGCTGGCTCGAGCTCAAGTCGAGCTCCAGTGGCCCTCATTATAGGTTTGCTGATTGCCTAAGTCACCGGCACCGATAGATCCAGCGATTCAGGCATTGATTAGGCAAACTTGAAGTGTGCCAGATCGGACAAAATGCCGCAGCCAGAATTACCAGCATTTTTTCCAGACCGGCACACTTGTAATGAGGCCCACTGACCCCAAATAGACAAGTTGAGCCCTGCGTCTTCGCCAAAACAATTATTAAAAAAATCTTCCCCAGAAAGGGTCGGACCTCGTCTGCCAGGCGTCCTGTCCCTCCCCAGTAAACCTGCAACCCCTCAGCTCTCACACACCTGAGAAGAAAGTCACTTGTGAGGTGCCACAAAGAACAGAGCCTGGCAGGGCTTCACACACACCTTTTAACACCACGCACAGTCATTAGCTTCTGTGCAACGGGAAGTTCTTAAGCAGCAGATGCCGCACAAGAACGGATAATTACCCTCCAAGAGCAAACATTAGGTGGTAACAATGGGTACCCTTGTATCTGAAAGCACCCACCGCCCACCCAACAGCTCTAATCTGCCATAAAGGTCCCCAGAATCCCCACAAGCAATTTGTATCTTCTACCAAGATAGTTACAAAATAATGTTACCTCTTTCAAATAGTCTGGTTTATTAGCATTGATTTTTTAAACGCACACAAATAAAAGTTGGCTTTTTTCTAGAACTACACATATTGTATACCAGAGGACAAGGTCGGACTGGGCTATAAAATGTCTCGGGCACCAATGAAAAAGTGGTCCATAGTTGCAAATGGCTATTCGTTCCTTTTGTGGCAGACTGTTTGAATAGTAACCAAGGGGGGGTTTTCCTGATAAAGTGTAATGCAAATTGTTCATTTTAAAGAATATTTATTCAGCAACACTGGTCACAACTACTAGCCGCAGAGGGAAGTAACTCATCAAACTAGCCCAAATTGGCCAAAAAAGAGGCACACTTTGTCCCCAAAAACGGGCCATACAAGCATTTTGTGTTTTTGTTTCTGCCATGGGCCTATTGCCCTATAGGCCATTCTGAACCTGGCAGAGGAGGACTGCATTTTGTGATCAAGGCATCAGAGCATGCCTTGATCACAAAATCTGACATTCAATTGCTGATGCCAGTCCAGAACATACGTCAGATCTAAGGGGTAAGAGGTAAGAGATTCACTGGACCAACCAGGTTTCAGATCATGACCACAGCAAAACAAAAGAGGAGGTGATGGCTGGAAGGTTTTGAATCGTTCCGAATCTCTGGCATTGCTCTGGGCAACCCTCCAGACCACTGTTCTTCACCTGTCACGCCATTACAAAAGGGGAAAGACCATATCCAAATCGTCTCGATCCCACCCGAAAAAGGGGCAGTCCATCCCGAACTGCTTGGTCACTTTCCTTCTGCATGAGACCACAAGCATCCCCAGACATGTTTCGGCCTCTTCAGTAATTAGTAGCTTGGGTCTCTAGGCCCAGCAGGCACGGGACCAACGTCTGAGCATAGCAGCCAGCTAGAATAAAAAAAAACAACTGAAAACCCACATATTCAAACTGAGGTTTCCAACAAACAATATCTGTCTGATCAAACACCACCTGGCCCCTGTGCCACCACTCACGAATCCTCTCTCAACAAGCCATGTTCTACCACGAGCCTGAGCCCTCAAATCCTGGACTGGTGACCAAGAGTGGCCCCACAATGCACTGTGTGTGTGAAGGTAGCGAGGAAGCCGCCAACGCGCCCCCCCCCCTCTACCCCTCATGGCAGACTTGAGGGGGTATTTGGAAAAAAAAGGAATTAAATGGTGAAATTTAGAACACATTTATACACATAGCATACAAGTAGCATGAAATAACTAAAGCAAACACTTAGCATCTATTTTTCAGGAGTGTGGAAACACTGGAAGCTTTAATAACACATTCTTCCCTCCAAAAGTCTGTGGACGGTGAGAAGAGATGGACAGAAGGTGGCGAGCTGCTGGGAGAGAAGGTCAAAGAAGCAGAAAAGCAGGCAGCATCAATCTCCCTTTCCTGATATTGCTCTCAAGACTGTCCAGCGGTTGTGTTAAAGGGGAAGAGATGGTAGAGTGGAGTTGGGGTAGGGGAATGCGTGCACCTACGATTACTAGGTTATGCAGAAAGCACATTGACAGGAGTACGTTATTAAAGGAAGGGAAAGTGAATGGCAGATGATTTTATTTGAATAGCGCCTACTGCCATTGTTATGGCTGCGAAGCGCTGCAGTGGATGAACACCTTTCGGAAGATCCCAGTCTGAGCAGACCTATAAATGAAAGGAGCAATACAATGTGTGTGAACAGTAATTGCCATTCGCTGACAAGCAGAGATGACTAGATTAAAGCAGTTTTTAGTCATGCAGCGCATATTGCAAAGTGTAAGGAAAACTGCTATGTCAGTGACTATGTGACAGCTGTGCTAAATATTTCTCGTGGGACTCCGCTGTATGATATGGGTTGCAGTGGGAGAGGAGGCAAAGGTATTGTAAATAGTCTATCAATCCCTAGGGCAAGTGTCTACAGCTGCTCTGCATACAAAGTACAGCAGAACACATGCATCAATAGCCAGCATGCAATCAGATGCACAATTGCCAGGCAGGAGACCGCTACCACCAGCGTAAGTCCTCCGGTCTGTACCTTCTTGCCATTGTAGTAACATGTCCTATATTGGATTCAAATGTGGTGGTGACAATACCTAGTCACCGGTGGAAAGAAATAGTCTGTGCCATTGCCACTCTCCAGGACACCCGTACCTCCCCCCCCCCCCTCATTCATCCACCCACCTGAGTCCCCTGAATGTCCATTTCCCCACATGGGTGAGTTCTGGTTATCTAGTCCTTTCTGCTTGGCGAGGTAGGGGAACCTGAGGGAGAGGCTGAATACCTTTGGACCTGGATTAGGGAGTGAAATGTCACGGTGGGCTTCAGTATCCAGATGGTACATGGCAGGGGCAAGAAAGGCATATGATTGGAGAGTCTTATTTTAAAAAAAAAACAGAAGAAAATGGGCTCTGGGAGGTGCTAGAACAGCTTAAATTAAGAGAGCCTTGATTCAATTAAATTCCAGTAACAGGTGGGCTCTGGGAGGGAATATATTATGCTAGGGGGTTCTCATTCCATTCAGTGCCATTTGCTGGCTCTTGTCAAAGTGGCCAGATCTGAAAGAATTAAATAAGAAGGCTGATGTAAGGGTTATGTAGGTTGTTGGAGTAAGGTGGGGGTGCTGCAATTCGGTGGGTGGATTGAGGCAAACAAGGGAGTTGTTTGTTATGCTGAAGCACGTGTATCAGATTAGGTATGTGTGAGACAGGCATGGTATCAATAGATGACACAGACAACAATGTTTAAAGTTTTAAACAATAAACGTCTATATTTAAGGTTAGGATGGTGTAAGGCTTAGCTTGCCCTATTTCTAATTGATGCAATTAAGGAAAGTCTAAGGGCCTCATTACGACCCTGGCAGTAGGGGTTTAACGGGGCCGGTAGAGCTGCTGGTCCTGTTAACCCCCTACCGCCTCATTATGAGGTCTGCTCGCAGGACCCGCTAAGGACGCCTGGTAAAACCAGGCGTCCTTAGCGGGTCCCGCGAGCAGACCAGGATGCTATTAACGGGCCTGTTGTTAGCATACTCCCCATTCCCATTGAGCCCTATGGGGGCTCGAATGGGGATGGACCGGGTCCGGGTCCCTTGAATGGGGAAATACCGGGCCCTCCAAGGTCGGAATGGCCCAGTGTTTCCCCATTCAGGGAACCCGTACCCGGTACCCGGAATGGGTGTAGCCATGCAGCAAAAAGCGGCATTGTTATGTCCAGGGTCGTAATGAGGCCCTGAGTCTGTGAGTCCAAAACAAGAATCTGTCTGTGCCGAAGCCTATGCTTGCCCTCACATCTAACTAAACACAGTGTAGGGATTTTCTTACTCAACACAGTGTTCAAAAGTAAAATGCAAAAACAGAGTTCTGCTGGAATTCTTCTATGGCTCCCTTCTTCAAGTTCAAAGCATATTAGTTCACAAAGTTCCTCAAAGTTTCTCAGGGCTCCCTTCCCCAAGCTTTAAAGCACTCTGAATCATAAAGGTTAATGGGCTTCGGAAGATTCCCTTCCCCCATGCACAAAGCCCCCTGGTTTCACAAAGTTCAACAGGTTTCTCAAGTCTCCTTTCCCCGATCTCTAAATACCTTCTGGTTAACAATGTTCAGCGGGTTTCTCAGGATTCCCTTCCCCAAGCTTTAAGTACTTTGATTCACAAGGTTCAACAACTGTTCTTCAGTATTCAACAGGGCTCTGGGTTCTCCTTCCCAAAGTTCAAAGTCTCTTGTCACACTATTCAACAGTCTCACTTGACTGGAGCTCTGGATTCCCTTTCCCAAAGCACTTTGAATAGTTCACAATATTAAACAGTAGATTTCCTGGTCTCATTGATTACTTGATTACTCATTGTTGGTTGGGGCCCTCTGGTCTAAGCACAGTTGTAGACCACGCGGTCCACCCATTGCAGGTCACCCAACTATATGCCCTTCGCTTCCCAAGCTCTCCTCATTGTGTCCTGTTCAAGTTTTCCTTACACTTAATTTTGCTCACATTTCATTTTGCTCCCCTTTTCTGTTTGCACATTATTCATCCTTGATACTTGCATGGGTTTGCCCATTGTTCAGAGACCTTCCAACACATGTTTCCTTGTATGCGATCACTCTGATACAATGTTTTACACACTTTAGCTTTCAGGTCATTGTTCACTTCTATACTTGATTATCCTCTTGTTAAAGCTTCTCGCCTTCATTCAGAGACTATTTCCGCAATGTGCCAACTGCACACGACCATTCCACTACACTGTATCCAGTCTCTTGCATTCACCCGCGCACCAGGTTTCTTAACCCATGAACCTCAATGGTTGCTCTGTGGGATCTTGCTGCTTTTTCGCTCCCACGGTTTCTGTCCTCAGGCACTCCCTGGTCGCTTCTCTACCCAGGAAGTCGAGGTCTCTGAAGCCACCAGTAAGGGGCTGCTTGTCCGCACGGCTTCCTCGTACATCTGCTGCCGGCTCTCCGGAGACTCAATTCTTTCACCACGCTCCTGCAGACAACTTCTCTCTGCTTCAACTCTTGCCGTTACGGTTTCTTCCGCCCCATGACATCTTGGCTTGGCTTCCTTTCGGCTCCTCTCCTAACGTGCTTTCTTAGCTCTCTGGGGTTTCTCCTTTTATACAGTGCCAGTCAATAATAGGTTGCAGGTGCGAGGTATCATACTCAATTGTCTGACCCTATTAATGGGACATTTTTGCTTTGAGTAATGGTATTCCTCTCCAGCCCTCTTCCTCGTGTCAGTACTATACTGATGTTTCCTAAGGGAGTTCTGCATTACTCTTTAAGGCTTCTTCCTCGTCTCAGTACTTGATGTAAAATCAGAGGTTAGGACACGATATGAATGGCAATATCCTATAAAAGGCTGAGGGAGAGCTGGGTAAATCAGTGTTGGAAAAGGGGGGATACAATGTCTCACCCTCAGGCACCCTCTCGCCAATCCCCAAGAACCCTCCACTCAGGTGATCCTCCCTCGCTTGTCCATCCCCAGGGTTTGGATCCAAAAGTGATGGCCATTCCCTGGGCACCTGAACAGAAGATCCCTGGGAGTGGGGGTGAAAATACCTTTGGGTTTCTCACATATGAAAGAAGAGCAGAGGGAAGGAGCCAATTTTGACTGCTTTTTTGAAGGCGAGATGGTCCTCTATGCGGCAGATGTTTACGGGGAATATATTCTAAATTGTGGGTGCTTGTAGTGAGAAGGAGGTGCCCCCCCATAGGTGATCTGGACACTGACATTTCTGTTCGGCTTGTTGCGCGTAAACGTTTCCTGCAAGTATCCAGGTCCGTTATTTTAGAAGTCTCAATGAGTGCCACACATTGCTTTGAAGAAAGCGTATCGACTGATCAAAAGCCAATGGAGAACTCGGAGGGTGGGAGGGTGATTTGAGATGTGTTTTCTTGGACCTAAAGCTAGGCGGAGTCTCACAGCAGTGTTTGGCACTCATTGAAGTTTTCTCAGGTGAGAGGCAGGAGCTCCTATATATAGTGCGCTGGCATGAGCTAGGCGTAAAAGAATGATTGCAATAACTGCGGTAACTCTGGGTGGAAAGGTCAGGGAAGGAAAAATGTGGTCAAGGAACGGATGCAGAGGAAAAGGCTTCTAACACCAAGTTGATGTGATGTGACAGAGTCAGGTCGGAGTCCATAATGCAATAATTTTTACTGTGTAAGAGGTGGAGGGTGGTGGATCCAGAGAAGGAGGCCAGGGGATGGGTTGAGGGAAGAGAGCGGTCTTCCAACATAGCATGATCTCAGTTTTGCCTGGGTTGAGTAGAAGGTGATTGGTTGTCAGCCAGCATTCGATCTTGAAGAGGCAGGTTGAAAGGGTTCTTTGAAATTTTGAAGAGGAGTTGGGTGTCATCAGCACAGTTGTAGCATGATAAACCAGGAGCTTGGGTGAGAGTGGGCTCAGGTAGAGGTTAAAAGAGAGAGTGGAGAGAAAGAGGCACTGTGCGGCACCCCGTGAAGGACTGGGATGTGCAACGAGAAGATTGGAGGCAAGTGGACTATTTGTGATCTGTTGGAGAGGAAGGAGGAAATCCAGTTCAGAGCTGGATCCCTGATGCCTAGAGTGTGCAGTCTCTCGGTGAGGATGGGGTAGTCCATGGTATCGAACGCTGCCGAGAGGTCGAACAGTGTTAGGGCAGCATATCCATCTGAGTCGATGTGTCTTTTTAGATGATCCCAACTGGAAAATAAGCATGATTCTGTTCCCCGTGATGGTCTGAAGGTTGATTGAACAGTGTCAAGGATCTTGATCTAGATTCTGAGAAGAGGCATAGTTGTGAGTGTGCTGCTCAGTCAGCTAGTTTGGCTGTATAGTGTTTATTTGAGATGGATCTGTAGTTGGATGGGTGAAGATGTCCAAGAGGCATTTTTAAGGAGTGGCGCGATAAAGAAGGTTTTTTATTTTGCTGGGAAGATTGCCAGTGCAAGTGGATGACAAGAATTCATCCTGGGAGTCTCCTAGATGGCTATGTGATAGTAGTTTGAGGAATCATGGAATCATGGGGTGGGGGAGAGCGGTGAGAAGGAGGAGAAAGGTGGAAGGGTAGATGGCTATTCTCTCTGAGATGACGAGATGGTGTGGGAGGGTGGGGAAGGGTCAAGATTTTAGACAGGATAGAAGTGTCTCTCACTAGGGTTGTGGAAGTGGTCTGAGAGAGTCACAGACGGATTGTGGGTCGAGGGGTGAGTTGGTGGAGCATACAGGGGGTGTTGATTTCAGTGATGAGCTTAGAGTTCCCTGGTTGAGTGTGGGGCTTTGGAGAGTCTGTTCCTGTAATAGGATGTTCTGCCTTTGCAGATTTTGGCACGATAGTGTTTGAACTGGGAGGCGTAGGCAAGTCTGTTGGTTATAGATTGTTCTGAATGCCATCTACGCTCCAGGATATGGTTCAAGGGTTTCAGTTTTTTTAGATCTGGTGAGAGCCACCCGGGTGAATGGCATTTTCTATTTGAGAAAGATCTGAGAGGCAAGAGGGAGTGGAGTGCTTCGGAAATCCAGTTATCGAAGTTAGAGATGGTAACCTGAGCTGGGAAAAGAGAAAAGGTGCTCTGTGAGGCAAGTAATATCTCTGCCAGGTTAGGAAGTACTTGGATTTCTTTCCAGATAAGGAATTGGGTTAGTGCTCCAGAGGCTGTCAATGGAGTGGAGTAGGAGGGGAGGAGTCCCCCGAGAATAGGATGAAGAAAATGGAGGAATGGTCTGACCATATGAGCTGGCATGGTGGTAACGTGGTGGGGTAGATCCGAAGATTGCATCTAAGGTGTGCTCAGTGGAGTGGGTCGGGCAGACATTAGCTGTGTTAGCTGCAAAGTTTCCAAGTTATCCAGTAGTAAGTGGGTCATTGGATTAAGGGGCATAGCAAACCAATTGTTGAAGTCCCCTAATACTGTTAGATGGGAGACCATGATGGCTGCAACAGTTACTTAGGGATTCCGCAAAGGTTCTATTGTATCCCAGGGGTCGGTATATAAGCATGTTTTAAAATGATCATGTAGAATGTTGATTGTTGCTTTTATGATTTGCTCATATCAAAATAAAGCTGAATGAACAAACGATATAAGCATGAAGGAGTGTGTAGAGGTGGGGGAGAGCAGGGATTTGACTAGGAGGGATTCACTGTTTGGGTTTGAAGGCGAGTTGTCAATGTTGTCAATGTGAGACGCAGAAAGAGAGACGTTGTGGAGGATGCCAATGCCACCAGCCCTGCTGGCTCAGTTTTGGACAATTAGTTTGTATCCCAGTGGTAAGGCCTTATGTGCAATCGGGAGGAAACCTTGGGAAAACCCAAGAATGCATTTGAAGAGACATTTTATTTGTTTGAGGCTGGGGGCATTAGGTGCTGGGTGGGAGCTTGGCGTGGTGGACGGGTGCCTGCAGAGGGTAGGGGTTTACTCAAAGTGGAAGAAGAAGCAGGTGATGGCTAACATGGTGTTGGAGGCTGAGTGGGGAAGGCTAGGGTAGTTGGAGTGGTTGGGAGGTTGATTGGAAAGGTGGCTTGGGGACTTGATGGTGTATGCGAACGATGGAGGGAGCTAGTGTTCGGGTTGCCGTGAGACCATTGGTCTGAAGAGGGAGAGTTTGTGGTGTTAACAGGATATGTAGAGGCGGCAGTCAATCTCTGTTTTGGAGCTGGTGATCCAATTGGGTGTGGGAAATCAGGAGACAATCTCCTCTTCGTGTGGGGGTGAAGTCCTTGGCTTGCAAGCTTTTGGGGGATGGTTAGCAGGTTGAGGAGGGATTTAACTGGGTTTGGGGGTGAAGGGAAAGGGGAGTGGCTGAAGATATGTCTGTTTTTATATTGTCTTGGTGGAAGGTAGGTTGTTATGGTTGGTAGGTGTTGTAAGGTAAGCAAGGTGTCTACTGCTTCTGTTTTTTGAGAGTAGGTGGCTCGGAAGAGTGGGGGCTGGAGGCAAGAATTGCTTGCATGGTGCCTAGTGATGCAAGGTGATGGTCTGTTTGGGGTGTCCATGGGGGGGGGTCGAGTGGACAGAGTAGACTTCCCCCGATGAGCTAGGTGAGTGTGCAAAAGGAATCAGGAGTTGACTAAGAAGTAATAGTACAAGGGGCATGTGAGGATTCTGGAGAAGCAGTATGAGGTGTGTTGAGGTAGTCCCCCATGGATGGGAGGCGGGTGATGCTGTTGGAAGAGGTGGCAGGCTCAGAGAGGAAGTTGCGAACAGTGTTATCTGGAGTGAGTGTTTGACAAGTGGGGGGAGTGGGGAAGGGGTGGGGGTGATGGTAGGGTTAATGAAAGGGGGTGGGAGGGTGGTACAGAGAGGAATATGTGTTAGAGTCAGAGGTGGAGTGCTGGGAGGGAGGGGATTGGATAAGAGGCAGGGTGTTCTGTGAAGACAATGAGTGCAGATGGGAGGGGTAGAATTGTAAGATATGAGTTGGGCAGGGGGTATTGAGAATTAGTGGAGAGGTTAGAAGTGCATGTATAGCAATGGAGGGTTGGGGTGGAATATGTTGGAAATATTTGATAGGTGAAGGAGCTTACATTCTGGAGGTGGGCGAGAGTAGGTTTGTTGAAGGAGAGGTGCGTTTCAGGTGCCCAGTTAAGATAGAAGGCGTGAGAGATGAAGGAAGTTGTGTGTTTATCAAGGAAGGGCGGCAGGGAATGTGAACAGCTGTAAGGGGTTTGGGTCTTTGTGGAGGGTGGTGTATGGGTGAGGGCAGGTTGGTAGTTGAGGGAGAGGTAGAAGGTGCTACTCACGGCCTCTCCCGAATGTTTCGGTGGGTGGAGGAGTACGGGTGCTGTCTGACCAAGTGATCAGTGTTATTTCTTCTGCTCAATTTATGGCCTCTTATTTTGGAGCTATTGGCCTTTATTAGAGGCTAGATGAAGGATAGATAGTAGCTTTTGTGGAATGGATGTAACTCTCTATTCAGCGGTTGGAATCTAAGGTGGTAGCGATTGAGACCAATACTGCCTCAATGTGGCCCTATTCAGAGGCTGCAGAGACCGAAACAGCACAGTTCCAGAGTGCACAGTTCAGCGAAGTATCGATCGAACCTGCGTCTCTTTAGTGTGGCCAAACACAAAAGCTGCAGAAAAACAGATCTGCTCCAATTCTGCATGGCCAAGTCCAAGGGCAGCAGAAGGACAAACCCACTGCAGGTCCTCTGAGGAAAGAGTCTAAAGCAGTCCAGATTGAACCAGTTCAGTTTTAATGTGGGGTGAAATCAAAAAGCAGCGTAGAACCGGATCGGTAAAATTCTCATGTTGCTAGATTCAAGTGCAGCACCAAAAAAACAGACCAGTACAGTTCTGGTGTGGCAAAATATTGAAGCAGCTGAGACACTAATCAATGCAATGCTTAAGTGGCTTAGTTCTAAAGCAGAAGAGGCCAAGCCAATACAGTTGCCATGTGGGCACGTTTGAAGCAGAATAGATCAAACCTGCTCAGCCTTAGCGAGGCTAGATTTTCAGGCAGCGGGAGCCAAATCAGCGCAGGTTTTGTTTGCCTAAACTGTAAAGCAGCAAGGAATGAAACAGTTCAGCTTTTAGTGGGTGAATTCCAAAGCTGCTTAAAACCAAATCGGAACCATTCCCACGTGTCTCACAGTAGCAAAATACAGAAGTGGTGAAACCTTACAGTGGCAGAATCTGAAGTGGCAATACTCAAAAAGCAGCAGAACTCAAAATGATACAGGCATCAAGGGTAGCAAAATTCACATGACGAAATTCAGAAGCAACAGAAACTAAAACGGTGCAAACCTCACAGTAGCAAAACTCAGTGGCAAAATTGAAGCTGCACAGTACCAAGCACTGAGACTTCACAGTAGCAGAATTCAGAACAGTAGAGTTACAAGTGGTGACAAATGATGGGTTCAAGGTTTTGTGGGTATGTTGCATCATCCCTTCCCTTGCCTTCAGAGGTCATTTGGGTCAGCGTGGGGCTGCAGTGCAGGGATGGGAGCCTGGTGAATAAGCAAAGAGGGATCGCCCTTTTCCACTGCCCTTTGCCGGCTGCCCGGGCAAGGCTGCCCCTGGTGATCCGAATTAAGGCTGTTCTTCCAGGCCGGGGGACCCTCGAGAAACAACCAATCCAAGGAGAGGTGGGCCAAGCGAGAAAGGATGGTGGGCGGGAGGGGGCGAGCTGTGGGAGAGGGCGGATTGTGCTAGCAAAGGAAAATCCTTTCGCTATGAGGCGGGAGAACAAAAATGGCAGACTAATGCAGAGAAGAGGGGTCAGGGTATGGCATTTGTAGACCCTCTTTGCCATACAGTGTCTCATATGGGGCTTCTCTGAGCCCCACGATGGGATTGCTGTTCTTACGGGTCTTGAGACTAGTCTTAATCCTAACCTTCAAAGTGAATGCAGAGGCACCCTATCTGTGGTAAACTCTATAACAACCGAGAACTGTGGTGATGGGTTTGAGAAACCAAGAGATAGCTGTGAAATAGTCATTGCTGAAGGAAAGGGAAGAAAGACTAACAGTTAAGAGGAATGTGTTTCAGGACCAGAAGAATCTGTCTGACTTACTACACTTGCAAACGTGAAATAGTAGAGTGCCTCCTACTTCTCCATGTGGGAGGAGGCGGGCGGGGGGGCGGGCATAAGGAGAGTGTCAACATTCTTCCTGCTGCATGCTGCTTCTGCCCATTCAGTTCCTGCATCTATGAGTAAGCTAAGCAGGGACCCACATTTTTAGTCTTGGTATCTAAACAGTTTCTAGCCCAAAAGTGTGTTCTAGCATGTTGGTCCGACCTACATTTTGGTCTTACAGGGAAAGTACAAAGATTCTCTGTGTATCTAGAGGGCTTCCAACAAGGTCTCCTTATTACAGGTATAGGTGCCCATAGCCAAGAATCTGCCAGTTTAGGCCAAACAGTTCTTTTTAGCAGGTGCAACTGGGACCAAAGTAGCCTACTGACAAATTCTCCCATGCTTAGAAAATGCCATCCCACATCAGAGAGGCCTACAGCACCATGAAGTTCCCATTTCTGGGAATCTATCCTAGAGATAGCCCATTGGTCTTTAGTGTGTCATTGTACATTTATTTGCATTTAAATTTGCTTTTGGTACTTTCATGCTGTCCCTATAGAACAGGCCCTCAAGACTGTTGGCAGCTACGTCAAAGTCCCTGAATCCAGGGAGTCATCACTGTCGTTAACGCACTTTGACCCCAGAAGCAGAGACTTGGCAAATTCTACAATGCACTGTTACTCTACTGCACTGTTCCCGCAAGCAGGATCAGGCAGTCTCCCTTGCCCAAAGAATTAACGCTGTTTGCATGCTGCAAGTTTGTGATGTACTTGCTTTCCAGCATACCCAAAACTGAATGGAGACAGGGGAAGATCTGTTAATATATGTTTGTCTTAACAAACAAGCTAGTTTGATATATTTGTTCTTCAGAACAGCATGCAATGCATCTAGAGGTTGCCTTAAAGAGCATCAATTAGATGAGGTGGAACACCTAAGCAATATTTTCTTGTATCAGATGGGATCTTGCATGTGTACTTGCACCAAAAACCGAGCACTGTACAAATAATTCAGATTGCCTCATATCGCATTAGTAACTGCATGAGGGCCTCAATTATGTTCCATGCTTGTATTGCAATTCCCATATCATCTGAATGCTCTACATAATCTAAATCATGAAATCCTGCTCAACCCGCCTCTTAGAAAATTCCACCTGGGCCCTCTGCTAGCTTGCCTCTTAAGTATCTCACTCTCACAAGGCAGCTAAAAGAGGTGTCTACCCTTACCAAGTTAGGAGCCTTCACAGGACGATGTCCTTCCTTGAAAGGATGGACATATGGGGAGCTTCTACTGGTACCTTCCCCTGCCCTCCGCCTTCTGCCACCCTCACGGGGTGCATATCATGCCAGCACTCATGCTTACCTATTGGGATGGAGCATTAGCCCCCACCATTCCCCGCTGTTCTAGAATCAAACAGAACTATGTGTATCCCAGCTGTTGTAGAGTATGCCGAGTTCTGTTTTTGTGCATCATCGGTGGGTACGCACCGTCCATCAATGTAAACAAATGCAGAGCACCCACGCAAAAGAGGCCCACCGACCAGCGGACCCCACACAGGGAAATCCTTAGACTTTCCTGTAGGCCATTTCACAATTGGCTATCTCCTGACATGACTTCAAGCCTATCTGTACAGTGCAAGGATATTACCACACACACATGCACACACACTAACCACATTGTGGTTAGCTCCCCGCTCCCTTATATCTCTGCTTCCCTCACTGTGATCTTCCTCCTGTGACTTGTAAAGTGCTCTGTTGTTTCCCAAAGCAAAGTCCACGCTCAACAAATGCCCTCGTAAAAATAATAATACATCTGAATAATAGTACCAAAGTGAATGCTTACAGGAAGGCTCCAAGCCCCCACTCCTACTGCACAGATTCCCGAAAGAAAACGAACAGGGTAATGTTTGTGTTCAGAACAAGTGTGGAACTTCCTAAAAAGTGGGCTGGCATAGAAACTACAGCTCGTCCACCCGTTATTGCACATGTATGGCGCCCGCTGCCAAAGTAGATGAATTTAAGCCAACCGTCTCTGCTGGCAGAGCAGGAGATGCAGATGCCATGCCATTTCCCAGCTCACTCAGGTCGACATTTGTTGAGAGGGTGGGGAGCGGAGGTGGCAGAAATTAGGAAAGACCAAAAAACATGATTCACCTCACAAGCCACAGCCTACTCTGGACTGCAGGTTTGGTTCGAACAATCGCCAATTTGCTCCCCACCGCTGCACACAACAACACAACACCACAACCACCAGTTACCCTGCATGGAAAAGACAAGGCAACTGGTCCAGACAGAAGCGGAACAGGTTACATGTGCTCAAGGTCCACATCAGCAAGCGTCGCCGTTCAAGTTTTAATTGCCATTACAAATCCAAGCAAGGCCTAATACGCATCCCTACTAAAAGAAAATCTCTTTTAGGAGCACCGGGTTTGGTTAATTGGAAGGTCTGCTACCGGCGCATGGCTGCATTTGTCTGGGGCTATCAGTGACTGATGGTTTTGTGTTAACAGAGTTGTATCGAGTAAGAAGCAAAGGCATTCACAGGTGCACTGCCACTGCACCTTCTGGATGTGTTGAGACTGGGATAAGTATCCATTTTTGATCCAGCAAAGGAATTTTTACGTCATCTCTAAAATGAAAATATTTACAAATATTTCTGTCCCTGGGGGCGATGGGGGCGATGGGGGCTCTTTGCTTATTCCCCAGCGTTGCACTCTGGTGGTAAAGTGCTTTTCAGTACAGTCTGAGGGGAGGTACAGTCGTGAACAGGTCTACAGAGAGATACAATCGAAGTTTAGATGTTTTCTGGGTGGTCTAAGTGCTGATGCGAGAAGGCTCGTCCTATTTGGCTAGACATGCATAATAGCCCGGCAGTTTCATTGCAATTCCAGAGGAAAATGTGTGGAACACAGGCCTGGAATTTGTGTCGGAATTGACCGTAGTCCAATTTTGCCACAAATCATTTTGCACTTCTGCCAAACAATCGCAAACGTGCCTTACACCGCTCCCAGTCCCCACCTACTTACCTTGTAAGGGCCAAGGCTTGGGGCCAAATATTTTAAAGCACTACCTTTGTTTCTTACTCACTAACCATGGCCTTCGCCCATGACCATTGGCCCGGCCTTTGTGCGTGTCCCCTTTACATGTTACCCAAATACCTTTCTTCCAGTCCCACTAGCCATGGCTTTTGGCCATGGTTCGTGCCCAAGGCCTTGCGCCCTGGCCACTCTACATGTTGCTCAAATAGGTTTCCTAAACGGGCCCACTAGCCATAGCCTTCGCTGTGGTCACACCACTAGGTTTCCTTTGGGCACACTAGCCATGGCCTTGCCCATGCCCTTTGGCTGTGTCCTCTTTCCATTTTGCACCCCTTAGCATGTTGCCCCAATAGGTTTAATGTGGCCCCACTAGCCATAGCCTTCGGCCATGGCCAGTGGGGAGCCCCTTCTTGTCATATATTTTAACTAATGGATGGAATAACCCCAGACCTCTCCCGGAAATTGAATCAACGCTTCATGCTCAAGTTGTTTCATGCCTGGCCCAATTCCGTCCTGCGTTTTTTGCTGTGCACTGCACAGAAATGTCATTTTTTTAATAAATTCTTTCCCCACAATTTCTGGTATGGTGGAGGGGATGTGTTAGTGTGACAAACTGTTTGCAATACATCAGGCAAATCCGTCATGCAAATTAAAGGTTATTAGCAATTCAGTTTTAGAGTTTCCTATGGAACTTGATACTCAACTATAGTGCAGCTGCACTATAATATATATAGGCCTGGAAGATTGCAATGTGTGGGGGAGTTGAACATTGCATGCCTTTCTGAGCAAAACTACTAATCAGGTACAGACAGGCACAGATAACGGGGTATCTGCAGGAGGGGCTATGTAAGCTGTAATGCTGTGATGTTTTTCAAATGCTTCATTTCATCTATGCCTGAGGAAGTGGAGACATTCATTATGCAAAATAAAAGATTTTATCAGCCTAATTAAGGAACCGAAAATTGCGGTACCGTTATTAGCTACTTCAAATGGGAATGGGGAATGGTTTTTTCAATGGGGACTTACCGGTCCCACAAAGGTCGGGCTACAGCGCTAAATCCCCATTGAACGAGACCGGTCCCGGTACAGTTATTGGAGGCAGTCATGGCGCAAATAGCGCCATGACTACCTCCAATCTCGGAACGAGGCCCTCAGGCCCACTGACTGCAAACCTCTTTTGCTGTACAAGCGAAATACATTGGATTTACACCTCTTCTTTCGATTCCTGGGAAAGGAGGGGGCATGTTTATATGCAGCTTCCATCAGATATGATAAACTATTGAAGTGCCAGAACAAAAGCCAGATTCCCCGCGGTTACAAGTGAATAACTTGCCATTTATTAAGCTAAATGGTGACATTTAATTAACACTGGGTCCTTGCACCGGCGCCGGAGGCATCACAATGGCACGCAGTTTTTTTTTTTTTGTTGTTGCTCCTGAGGTCTTTAACCTGAAAGTGGTATCGCTGCTTTCCAAGAAAAGTGATTTGCACATGTACAGTAAAAGCATTTAACAGGGCCAAACCCAACAACTACAACTGGGACCTTTAGATCTCGCTGCCGCTCCGGCCAAACAAACAGATGGCCAGATCTAAATTATGAAGAGCCGGCTTTACTTTTCGGCTAGGTGTCTGTCAGCTCTCGCCGCAATTCCTTTAAATCAAGATTCTCTTTAATAGAGCCAGATTCTTAACTGCTTCTTGTAGCCGGGAGATGTCATTTAAGCAACACGGGTGGGGGCAAATTGGGTCTGAGTTGTGTACGGAAGGCATTTCCAGGTAGGGGCTTTGTGTCATGGAACAAGCGGACAGTCCCCGAATACACCCCACCACCACCATTAATGATGAGTGGATAATGAAGAGAGGCTCATTTATTTCCAAAACGAGTGTAAAAGCCTGTGTACACAGGCCAAAGTGCGTAAAGAAAGACATTTTCAGTGTTAATATATTATGTGGTATACTTTATCCTAAGGCAACAGCTCCCTCTAGCAGTGACAACAGGCGAAGTGGGCAGTCTCTACTGCGCATCACTAATAGGACAAACATACATCTGCCCTTTTATTTTTGTTAAGATGGGTTCTATGACCCTTAAACCTATGAATGACCTTAGATACTGACATATAGAATGATACTCACTCCAGATCATTCGGGCTCTGTCGTCTGTACTTGCGCAACAGATTGAATACACACTGCATTAGCACTGCAATGATCAGAGACACGCTCATTCTATCAGGACTTCAGCCTGTGTAGCCCAGAAACCAGTTCCAATTATACACACATTGGTACATTTGGGCATTTTTGTAGACATGGGATATGCTTTTTCCAAGCACTGCCATAATTGTAGTACCTGTCCATAAGATTGCAACAGTTTACAAATGGTGTTAGTGCCTGCCTGGGCACATAATGGTTGTGCTTAGCAAATGCCAATCTAATGCCTGTACGAGCGCCACAACTGTTGACTTAGCCAATGCTTTAACTGAATTTCACCACAAGGAATGGACGCAAGGACACACATAGTGCTTATAAATCAAGTGGATGGAGGAACACCTGCTTAAGACATTGAACTAGTTTACAGCTGAATTTAAGCCATTGCCACCCAGAAGACTGCTTAGACATAACATTGGCACCTCCTTGAAAGAACAGAACGAGCTCGAAGGCATCCCAGGGCGCGCGGAGGGAGGGGATTTGGGGGCGGGATGGGTCAGCTAGTGGGTGTGAATGGCCAGAGTGACTAGTGTGGCTATGAGCAGTCCATAGGTAGGCACAAATGCATACTGTGTCCCTACTCACATCCCATCTCTCTCCTAGCTCCACATCCCATGGTGATAGTTTTGGGTTATAGAAGGAGTTTACAGCACCACCTAATTGCCAAAAATAAAAAGGTGTAGGGACAAATCAGCATATCTAATATTCAATGATACTAAAGGACATAATGTCGGATCATTTTTCTTCCTGGCATACCCACAAGCGGCATCACAGGAAGGGACACAAGTGTAATAAATAAATGCAATTCAATTAAACAACTACAAAACTCCAATGAAATAGTTCACATAACATAAAGCCCTGTAAAGTGGAAACAAATTACCTTAAATCTCACCGGAAATACAGATTGACCCCAAGCTTTCTCTGCAGTAGCTCACTGAGTTCGTTCAGTTTCATGTAAACTACATGGGAAATTCGCTTACAAACCAGGACAGGCTCCAGCCTCAGACAGAAAAGGTTGTCCGACATATCACACAAAACTTTTGAAGCATTTGAAGCCACAGACAGCAAAGCTATCCTTCAGACTGCACATCTTACAGGCTTAAGTTACACAATGTGTGAGCTCAAATCTTCAGGGGGGATATCTTGCTCAACTAGGGGCCCCTACCTTGCAGATACAGCAGAACTACTCGACATAGCAAGCTGAGAGATCCCTCGAGTAGAACATGCTGAATGCTATGCCAAGAATTGTGTTCATTTTAAGCCATGTAGACTAAATCTTCAGTCAGGAACACACAATCAATCAGGCGAAACTATACTAATTTTGCATTCGCTGGTGCAGTAGAGAACAACAAGAGAGCGTAGTCGGTCGGAGGTCGGTGTCCTGCACTGATTTAGTCTCTCCATGTGTATCGTTCTTCGACTGCAAATCAGTCACACAAATTTATTATTGTGGTTTTGGGCCAAAAAACAATAATTTTAAGACAAGCCCCTCTCTAACTAGCTCTGGACGCCTGCTTGCTTTTAACTGTTGTGAGGAGGTACTTTTTTGTGTGGAGGGCTACACAAAATATTAAAATGTAGTAATAGGCGGTGTTTCTGTAGATGAGTAGCTGAATGCCTCTGTAGGAGGTCCCGCCCCCATTCTTCCTATATGTTGGAAACCGGAAATCGCGACATGCACAACACCAGTGATTGTGCCAATTGCACAGAGTCTTTCAGAAAAGGTATCCATTGAGAAGACCCTATATGATGTACTCCCGCAGAGATGACAATCTCTTGGAGAAGGTCCCCAAAGGAATATGAAGATGAGAGAAAAAGAGGCTGGTGAGTACACAAGAAGCGAGTACGCATGGAGAAGAATGGTCAAAGAAGAAGATACATAGGCCTTATAGCATCAGATGACAAAGTAAAGAATTGAGTAAACATTCATATGCGGAATGAATATTGCACGCGTGAAGAGCACTTGAGAAAATGCAAGCCGTTTTTATAACTGTACAGTTCCAGCAACGCAAGTAGACTAAGTGATCTTAAAGGCTAGCTATACGTAGTGAGTAGACAGCAGTTTGTGCCGCCAATATATAGAATCTGGACACCGGTGTCACATATTTAGTAAGCTTAGGCACGTGAAGCAAGAAGGATCGGAAAGCTGTGTCGCAGTAAAAAAGCACTGAGGATCGAGGAAAGACATGAAATAGCTGTCTGGCCTTGTGTCAAAGGATGGAGCAGCCATGAACCGGTTATCTTTCCTTGAAGAACAGTGAACATGAGAAGCTGAATCAGCCCTTGTTAAGGTGCTAGAAAGAACATCATGAGTGCCAAGATTATTAATTCAAGACAATTAAATGCTGCAAAAAAGGCTGAAATACGGTCTCTAATCACATGAGTCAAGGATGGAAATAGGAGTTGCGCACAGAGACCAGAACTCTGATAAGAGTGTGCCTATACTCCCTTTTATTCTCAGGAGCAAGGATATTTTGCAAGGACAAGTTCAAAGATAATCTGAATGGCAGACGGCATGAAAGATGTTGGGCTAATTGAGTGGGGAGACATGGTCAAGTCCACCCACTGGCACCTGGTAGGGCTGCTAGTGAGCCGAATGTTCCAGAAGGATACAAGCGTGTCAGCCAATAGTAGAGGGCCATATAACGAAGGGCCTTACAGTTTGATAGCCAATGGTGTATTGTGTATCTTGTAATTGATGAAGATGACTTGCACTAGGGGTGGGCATAAGTTGTCCATCTAACTGTAGAAACCCAATCACAACCCGATCCCTTAAATAAATTATACTTAGAGGTTCCCCTTAAGCCAATAAGAACCCCCATAGGTTTTCTTAGTTTTCCACGTAGTATGACATCATGTATGATGAATTCTTGCTATATAAATCTGTTTTTTATGCAAAACGATTGAGAGCTCGAGCGAACGTTCATTGATGTCCTTTGTAACTCCCTGATTTAGATAATTGAGAGAATTTTTGCCAACTTCCTGATTCTGTCTATTATTTGTGTAAGAGTTATTCTGCATCCCCATCCTTGTATGATGTGTTACTGATTTAAAGGGCCTCTGTGGGTTCACTTCTCTGATCATTAGAAATTTCGGAAAGGTTTTTGTATTACTTGATACATGCAAGGGTTTTTTATTAGATGATATATGTCTGCATGTGAGCCTTCTGACACCTGTGTTCTCTGATTATTATTTGTTTGCTTACCTCCCTCGCCGTCATCACCGCACTGTCCTAAAGTTGTTCTTCTAAGATTTGTCTTCTTCCCCCTGGGTCTTACCTCTGCTACTGTGGAAATTGGCAAAGTGCTCTCTCGTTTCATCCCCCTTTCTCCCTTTTGAATTCCTATGGCAACCATTTTGAGTGTTTTTTTCTACTTTTTGGAAACAGCCATTCACCTCTTAAATGCCTCTTCCCAAAATATAAAACAATGTGTGAGCCAGGGTGCTAATCACCAAAGCACCCTAGGTTGTGCGCTGTACCATCTACTAATAGAGCTGAAGCCCTCATCGAAGCCCCTTGCATGACTCTGGCCTATTAACTTGGGCTGGCGAGCTGGCTATCTGACAGTACAGAGTGCAGTGATGGGTGTCATTGCCTAAACATAAAGGCGGAACTAAGCATTAGTACATTGCTAATAGCCCTACATAAATGGGACTGCAATTGAGCAAGGAAACCTGAGAAGCACATCACTGCATGCATATTCACGTCAAGTCCCACTGTCTTCCATAGTTCGATGTGGCTACTTCGATGTCATCATCCTCACATTACAACAGTGTCTACATTTTGTGCTACCACACATTCTGCAGCCATGGGGTAGAGGATTGTTGGCTAAGCAAGAGTAACTTCTTGAGAGAATGACTGGTGGAATGTATGCCTGTGAAATGTTGTGGTGTGATCGGCCCTGCAAGTTCCATGAAGGTCAGTTGGAGTGAAGCAGCCTGTGAGAGTGGAGACCGGTGGATGTCTCCTGTGTACCTTCCGACTTACTTACTCTTGAACTTACCTGATTTATATACCTTGTCAGTGGAACGTAGTAAAGAAGTTCACTTCCCTTACCTGCAGTATCAGACTTTCATTTACCCCGCTACAGGAATGAACTTTATTCCTAAGTCTAAGGTCATTGCTGCAGTATTACCAGGGGGATCCAAAGGTAACTTGATCGTTAGGAACTAAGAATACATTTGAGGAATTTAATGCTTAAAATTATCTATTGGATCTAATCATTTATTAACTTTAAACTTGTCACAGGATTTTTTAATTCTAAGGTTGAGTGCTGTTTGAAACCTGGTATTCATTATTTGTTTTGTTTACCAATTCGGTTTGGGGCACAGCCCTTTTCCTAGGTTTCTCTGCGACACCAGACATGGGAGACTTCCAGCTACTAGCGCATAGATAGGGTTTGGCTCCCCACTGTGTTGT
This sequence comes from Ambystoma mexicanum, assembly GCF_040938575.1. Lineage (NCBI taxonomy): Eukaryota > Metazoa > Chordata > Amphibia > Caudata > Ambystomatidae > Ambystoma > Ambystoma mexicanum. The sequence goes on from NC_090931.1 coordinate 814,839,147, forward strand.
GTTTCGATTGGTTGTTGAATAGACCTCATGTGCTCAGAGGGAGCCAGTGTAGTGTCCACGGGTGCCAGGGAATTCCGACCCAGGCAACTACCAGTCTGGCTTCAGCATCCCAGAAGGCTTGGAGTCAGTAGATTGTGCTGTTTGCAAACCTGATGCAGCAGGAGACTGTATTTTTCCACTCGAAATATTGGAGAACTTAAATTTTTCTGTAGAGTGCTCTGTAAAACAAATGGTTGGTACTAGATACACTGAAGGTAAACGTCATCAAAAGAGGCCGGATATAGAGACTCCCTTTGCTAAATCTCATTCAGGACTACAATTTCCGGTCCATGTTCTATAACATCTCCTTTGTAACATACAGGCGAAGCCACAGGTGGCTCTATGTACACAGTTGTACATTTAACAAAAGGATCAAAGAAACGTAGGCACTGCAAACACTTTTGTGAAGGGTGATGGCAGAGATGCACTCAAACCAGTTGTCGAATTCGAAATAGTGCCAAGATGCAGATGCATGGCGGGGTCGGATTTAATACTATGCCCCCAACGTGATGGAGTGAAATTTATATTTTATCAACTTTGTATAATCGGCACTTTATAAAAAGATAGACCTGAGAACGACCATAATGGCCACAGAAATTAGCAGAACGGGTCGCACTATCCGTTTAAGATGTCTTAATTTTGAAGCATCTAAAAGTGAACGCATTCAGGGTTGGGACAGAGTATGGTTTAAAAGCCCTGGTCTACCTGGCCAAGCAAAGGATGCTTTCACTTCAGCTCTACCACGCTTCATGGTTAAGGAGGTGTGCACAGGCTGTAAGGAGGTTGCTGGCTGGGGGGACAAAATCCAATTTGAGTGACTTTTAGGTAGGCACCAATGCCAAAACAGTGTGAGTGTTAAATCGCACTACCATTGCTTGTGCGCGGGCAGTTTTTTTACGGTTCTATGGCCCTCATTACGACCCTGGCGGAAAGGGGTTTACGCCGGCGTAAACCATGGCGCCCCTTTCCGCCTGAGTACGAGTTCCCGTAGCGCCATGGTGATTTTTACGCCTGCTTTTTGCAGGCGGAAAAATCCATGGCGCTAAGGGACCTTGTTGTTAATTACGCCACCGTAATTTACGGTGGCGTAATTAACGCCTTCCCCACTCCCATTATACCCTATGGGGCAAAAATGGGAATGGGGAAGGGTAAATGGGGATTGGGGACTTACCGCCCCGCCAAGGTCGGAATGGGGCGGTAAGTCCGCCAACCACCATGGCGGAGTTGGCAGCTTAGCGCCATGGACCATGGTGCAAATAGCACCATGGATCTCCGCCAAGGTCGTAATGAGGGCCTATGTGATTTTACTGAAAACAAATTCAGAGAATGATTTTTTAACGAAAATAAAATCAAAAGATCACTAAATGTTTTTTTTGTTTTTTATTTGGGGGGGGTTGGAGGGGTCCCCCGAGCCCTCCGTTTCCCTATGTTTATGCCCCATCCCAACCCCCTTCCCATTCGTATTAACCCCTTACTTCACCCCATATATATACATTTTTTAATTTGTTAATTTTTCAAATAGTTTTCTTTTGTTAAAAAAAATCACTCTTATTTTTTCGTTAAAATCACTGGATAGGGTTTTTTACACTTTTATTTACATTTTTTAATTCATCATTGCTATCAATAAGACAAATCATGTTTTTTGTATCCATCCGAGAAAAGTTAAAAGTTCAGATCATGAAATACTAACACCCAAGTACCTCTGATGTAAGCAGAACATAACGCCCTAATCGCCCAGACCTGGCAAGCCAGAGGGACCGCTGCTATTGTATTGCATTATTGATTTATATAGCGCTTTATGCCAAAGTGCTTTACTTGAGTATAATGGTAAAGAATAAAACATTGCAAATCAAGAATGGTTATCAAATCGAAGAAAGAAGATGGGTTTTAAGAGATGTACAAAAGGAAGAGAGAATGGTTGAGGACTGAATAGACACAGGTAAATAATTTCAATACTTGGGTGCCAATAAAGAGAGAACACGGAAACAAGAGGTGGCGCAGGGAGGTGTAGGGATTGAGAGAAGATGAAGAAATTCAGAGTGAAGACAACAATCTGGATAATACATAGGAATAAGGGACAAAAGGTAAGAGGGGCCAGGACGTAGATACATTTTAATACAATATTTAGGAAATTATAAATCAAGCAAGACTCAAAAGTAAGCCAATAAATGGAATTCAGTTAAGAGAGGATAGATGTACAATCAGAAAAACAAACAACAGAATTGAAAATAGATTCTTGAGGGACAGGCTTATAGAGAAAGAGAGAGAGAGCATTTAGTAATACATAGCAGTAATCAAGACGTGATAGGCACAGAGAAGTAATCAAGAGTTTAGTAGCTTGGAAGCAAGCTTTACAAATATTATAGAGAGAATAGCGACAAGAGCGAGGGACATAGGAAATGTGGTCTTGGAAAGAAAGAGAAGAGTAAAAGACAACTCCAAGATTGCGAGCGGAATGACTAATTGGAATAGTAGAAGGTGGGAAAGAGGTAGAAGCTGCACACGAACTAGAAGAAACAGAGTAAGCAGGAGAAAATAAGATTTCTTTCTTGGATTCACTCAGATGAAGAAAATGTGATTGCACATAAGACTGGACAGCTAAAAGACAGGAGAGATGGTTGAATGAAGAGAGTCGATGAACGTGGAAAAGGAGACAAACATTTGTGTGTCGTTGGCATAAATATGACGGATAAGCTGAATGATTCAATCATAGTGCCAAGAGAAGAAGTAGATAGAGAAAAAAAAACAGAACCAAGCATAGAACCTTGAGGAACACCATGTAGGAGGGGAAATGTTTCAGTGGTTTTGCCATCCCAGGACACTGCTATGGAATAATCAGAAAGATAGAATTGGAACCATCAATTGACTAAATAAGAAAAACCCATAGAAGCGAGAGAAGCTAATAGTAGAGCGATCTCGACTGTTTCAAAGGCTGCAGATAGGTCGAGAAGAGTGAGAATAGCAGGGACGTCATTTAGGAGTTGCCAGGGGACGCACCTGCTGCCCCCGAGGTCTGCCTTGCTACCCCTAAAAAAAAGAAACAACACTTTTTTTTAATCGTGTCTCCTGAGCTGTGGCCAGCATGTGGCTCTGCTGATATTGAATGTGTAGTTGTTCTATATGAAGCGTTTAAGCTTAAGTGCTATATAATAACACATCATTATCGTTTGGCCTTGGACACCTGCTTGCATTCACAGTAATTTGGTAATATGGACCTATACGCACTGATCAATGATACATGTGGTGATCCATTCTTGTATGAAATGTATATCACTTTACAGTGATATCATAACCATATTTTTCATAGTGTACTTATAAACAATGCTATGTGATGCCACTTCCTGTTTTGTCAAGGGTGAACGGTCGTGTTCCATCGCTTCCAGTGATTTCATCTCAGGGTGGAGTCAAATGACACCACTTCCTGTGATGTCATCAGAGGTCAAGGGTCGTGTGATGTCACTTCCGCTACCCCAGGCATTTTGGTGAAATGACGTCCCTGGAGAATAGAGGCGGGTTTAGCATGACGAGACGAAAGGATAGAATCCCTAACAGAGAGAAGTTCATTTTTCGTCGAATGAAGAGGACGGAAGTCAGATTAAAGTGGGGAAAGAAGAGAACAATGATCGAAATAGGTGAACCCCTATGTGTAGACAACGCGTTCTAGAATCTTAGAGAGAGAAGGCAAAAGAGACATGGAATGGTAGTTAGGGGCATAGATACATCGAGTCTTTTTTATTATTTTTTTTATAGGAAAGCTAACAGCATGTATGACATCAGAAGGAAACATAGATGGATAGAGAAGTGTACAGAAGCACAGTAAGAAAAGGTAGCAGGTGTGGAAAGATCTTAAGAACAAGAGAGAAGGGACCGGGATCAAGTGGGGATGCAGTGTGGTGTGCACGAGAGCGAGATTGGGTAGTATCAGACTCGGAGAGAGGAGCAAATGTGGAAAAAGTAGGTTATACTTCTTGAAGACTCGCCCTGGCAAAATTCAGGGTGTGCCAACCTAAGTCGACCAGGGTAGAAAAAACGAATTCATCCGCAGCCCTTGCCCACCTTCCACCCAAGTAAGTATTTGTGGCTTCAACATCCTCTGAGCCTTTCATACTAGTATAATGAACCAATGGCCCCCACATATTCAGGGATCCCCTCATTTGATTGTTGTGCTTACAAATCAGCCCAAACGTTCAATGGGGGCTCCAATACAGTTTTACATGGTGGTGCGGGCCATAAGGCACAAGCGGACAGGGTACTCCTAGTATTTTTGAAGCGAGGGCGCTGTCCCTCTTAGTCCAGCCAATGGAAGAGGGGACGGTGTTCAATGTAAGTGTGCTCCTGTGGAGCTAAGCACCCCAGCAGAGATGCATGCTGGGCTGTAATCATTTATCATCGTGTCACATTTTGTTTTCAGCCGTGTTTGCTACATGCACATCTGTACTTTAAAGCAAACCCCCACACTGCCGACCACTGGCCGCTCAACATTTACCTCAAAAAAGACTATTACAAAGGCTCCTTGGGGGTGTGCTTTCGAAGTCTTTAAAATAATCTCATGTTCTCCCTTGACAGGTGCAAGATGCTCAGCAAGTGCTTGCTTGCTGTAAAGCTTGCATCACTCTGTATCAAGTTCTTGGTGCTTGACAGTGTAGAGTCAGTTTCAGGGCACTTTGCAGCTTCTGCGACAGAGTTCAAGACGGGAGACAGCTGCGGTTATCAGGCGGCAGGCAGTTTGGCGAGTGAGGCTGTCTGGATGGATGGCTGCAGACTGGCTACACAGCAGCCCGGGATCAGGAATCGTTATCTCAGTGCTGGTTGGCGGGTCTGAAAAACTGGTTGAGCCGTCTCAGACAGTGCTAGTGTCACACACTCACCCTCACCCCTCAGTGTTCCTAGTGTTCCCCCTGCCCGTTCTCACACCTCCACCCCATCCCGTCCTCTTGCCCAGTTCCGGGACTCACTTGTGCTTTCCCCGAGTTCCCATGTGCCACCGCGCATGGTTCGACATGCTGCCTACTCGCGGAGACGCCTGTTCCATTGGCGTGTTCCTTGGCGATTGCGAGACCGGCGTCTTTCGCGTCACATGACCAGCATCCCCCGCTCACGTGTTTCTAAGTTACGCTCACGTGATGCGGTTACAACTCATGTGACTGGAAGGTAATAGGCAGCGCCGGTATTTAAACAGCCGCATCGCAACACTTCGGTGCTTCACAGCTGTTTCTTTGGACACCTGTTCGGCGCTATATTTATTCCTTCGGATTACTTGGACACTGACCTCGGATTACTCTACGGACTGCTATTGGATTTCCCCTGGCTTCTGGTTCTTGCTTCATTGGATTCCTTGCTACGATTCACGGACTACCTTCTGGACATTCTACTTCCTTAATCCTTTGGTACTACGTACTGCTCAGCTTCTTTGTCCGAACTCTGACAACAGGTGGGCCCGGCACACGCAGTTCAGCGACACCTACTGCCCTGCAAAAGGAAACAGCCATGCTGGGTCCCGGAACCTCTTCTATAGGTGTAGCAGATACTCCACGGCCACTTATTGGTAAGACCGTTCTACCTCCTTGTTGTCTGGTTTGTTATTGCTGTTTTAGGCTTGTTATTTAACCAGTGCTTTCTTTACAGTGGTTCGGGGTTCCCAGAGGTCCACGGTTCCGGAAGATCATCTCCCACCTGTGGCCTCAAAGGTTGTACAGAGAGTGATTTAGATTCTCTCTGTGCGGCACTTGTGGACAGAGGACTCTTCTGACTACACGACAGTCAAGACACAACAGACTGTGAAGCCATCCTGTCGTGTAGTCAATGGAGGGAGCCGCAGAGGACCACTTGGCCACTATGGTCCAAGCCATAACCGTGTTACGTGCAGATATGGCCGCAGCAAACACTGCCATTCACCAACGTTTAGACAACATCCAAAGCACTAGTCACCCCCTGCCTACAGATGCTGAGTTTGGGGATGCTTCACCAGCGTCATCAGCCCCACACCCTGTCCAGCCTCCAGTTCCATCCCCTCCGAATCCCATACCCGTGGTACTCCCCTCACCTTTTCCATTGGCTGCCCCCGAGAGGTTTCATGGGGATCCTAGTAAGTTTAGAACTTTCTTGAATCAATGCAAATTGCATTTCTTGTGTAGGCCCCAAGCCTTTCCAGACTCAACCACTAAAGCAGCATTCACACTCTCACATTTAGCCAGTACAGCCGCTGCCTGGGCTAACCCGCTCCTGGAAAATGATAACCCAACACTTTATGATTTTGATTTACTGGTCACGGAAATGTCCCGGGTGTTTGACACTCGTCACAAGGTTCAGTCCCAAGATCTGGAACTCCTGGAACTGGGACAAGGGAGAGGGTCCTTAATTGAGTATATAACAAAGTTCAATCAGCTTGCAGCCGAGACCTCATGGCCTGAAAGTAAAAAGGCTGTTGTGTTTTATAGAGGCCTAAACAACGCTATGAAGGATGCTCTTGCTGTTGTTCCCCCTCTGCCAACCTCTTACCAAGACCTAACCCTACAGTTGGACACCAGGCGTTCTGAACGCAGGGCTGAAGCCGGTTTTTCTCATATGTTAAACCCATCTGTCACTCCTGCTGCCTCCAACACCAGTCACGAACCCATGCAGATTGGGGGCATAAGGAGCCCGATCACACCTATAAAAAGGGAACGCAGGAGGGTGGACAATGCATGCTATTATTGCGGTGTAACTGGTCATTTCGTGAAGGAATGTCCCCGCCGGCCAAAGCTCAAGTCTTCGGGTTTTCGCAGTGCTCGACCCTAGAACCGGGGGCTGGGTTGAGCGTTCCTGGTTACACCCCGAATCCTTTTCCTGCATTCGGTCGCATCAGGCCCATACATGTACAGGCTATTCTCCAACCCACGCCCGATGTCTCACACCCTGTTACTATTATCATCGACCCGGGGGCCACGGGTAATTATATTGACATTGCGCTTGCTCAAACCCTGAAACTACCTCTGCTAACTAAAACCAGGCCAGAACCAGTGCAGGCAGTCGATGGTACATCTCTGATTTCTGGGCCCATCAAACAGCAGACAGTCCCAATGCTCCTGACCATACAGGCTATTCACAAGGAAACCCTGAGTTTTGACCTCTTCTCGATGCCCCAGTTTGGCTTAATATTGGAGATACCTTGGCTCCAGGAGCACAATCCGTTAATAGATTGGAAAGCAGGTACCGTTCGAATCTGATCTCTGCCAACACTATTGCCTACAAGCAACCACTAGCAAGAACACACCCGCTCAGGCTTTGGGGGCCATTGCTCACTTGACCATAGAGGATTCTACGATTCCCCAAAACTGAACAGCATATAGTAGGACTGATCTCCACACTTGTTCCCACCCAATACCAGGATTACACAGGGGTATTTGATCGTGGTTCATCTGAAGTCCTTCCTCCACACCGTTCTTACGACTGCCCAATAGACTTAGTTCCAGGTAGTGCTTTTCCCACAGGCCGGATTTATTCTCTCTCTCCTACAGAAGACATAGCCCTGAAGGATTACATCCAAAAGTCCCTCCACCTAGATCATATACGTCCTTCCACTTCTCCAGCAGCTAGCCCCATCTTCTTCGTCCCCAAAAAAAGAGGGCGATTTGTGGCCGTGCGTGGATTATCGCCGGCTTAATGCCATCACAAAAAAAGACCACTACCCCATTCCTTTAATCACACCTCTGCTAGATCGCCTCACACACGCAACTGTCTTCACTAAACTGGATCTCCGTGGGGCTTACAATCTAGTCCGTGTGCGCCCTGGAGACGAATGGAAGACCGCCTTTTGCACCCGCTATGGGTTGTATGAATATACGGTCATGCCATTCGGTCTATGTAATGCACCGGCCACGTTCCAGAGATTCATGAATGACATCTTTTCCGATATCCTGAACGTGTTTGTCGTGGTCTATCTAGATGACATTTTGATTTTTTCCCAGAATATGAAGGATCACATACAACATGTTCGGGAAGTGCTTTCTCATCTACAAAGGCACTCCTTGTTTGCCAAACCCGAGAAGTGCCAGTTCCATGCAGATTCTGTGGAGTTCCTCGGTTTTCATATCACGTCCGGGGGGTTGGCCATGAATTCATCTAAGGTGCGGGCGGTGTTGGACTGGCTGGTCCCCAAAACCCTGAAGGCACTTCAGTCTTTTCTTGACTTTGCTAATTTCTATAGGGGTTTTATCTCTGGGTTCTCGTCTCTAGTGGCGCCCCTTACTTCCTTGACGAGTCCTTGCACTCCCTTCCTGTGGACAGAGTCACACCAACGAGCCTTCGAGGCTCTCAAAACGGCCTTCACTACCACCCCTATCCTACAACACCCGGACCCTGAACTACCGTTCATCGTAGAGGCTGACGCCACTTCCTTCGCCTTGGGTGCGGTTTTGTCACAGACCTGCTCTGCCACTGGTCGGCTTCACCCCGTGGCCTTTCACTCCCGCAAATTCACTGATGCCGAATCCCACTACACTGTGACCGAAAAAATTGCTACCCGTTATGGATGCTTTCCATGTTTGGCGACACCATCTCTTGGGTACTAAGCACCGGGTCACGGTTTATTCAGATTATCAGAACCTGCAGGATCTAGCATCCTTGAAATGTATCAACAGCAGGCAGGACAGATGGCATTTATTCTTTGCGGTTTATGATTTTGTTATCAAGCATCGCTCGGGTTCAACCCATGGCAAGGCAGATGCATTGTCGCGTTCCCCTGGGGGGGTGGCCTTGCCAATGTTTCCGGATACTCTTCTGGATGTCGGCAAGGTAGTTTGTTTGTGTACACCAACCTTGCCTTTACTCGAAGCTGTTCGGAACTGGGTCACCCTACACCCTGACCAGTTGTCCGAATGGGATCTTGCGATTCATGATGGACTACCCTTTGTTTCCGATTGCCTATTCTTGCCCACTGCAGATACCCGCAACATGGCCTTGGAGTGGTCCCACAATGCCCCTGCTCATGGACATCCCGGCCAGAAACGCACGTTGGCGTTACTGAAAAGATGGTGCTGGTGGCCGTCCATGAAGAGGGACCTGGAATGTTATGTCAACTCCTGTGCGGTTTGCGCACAATGTAAACATCGTAGGGGTCGCCCTGTGGGTCTCCTGCTTCCTTTACCTGTCCCTCCCAGGCCCTGGCATACCTTGACCATGGATTTTGTCACTGATTTGCCCCGGGTCCAGGGCTTTGATACCTTGTGGGTGGTCATTGATTCCTTTTCTATGATGGCTCATTTCATTCCCTGCAAGGGCATTCCCTCCGCTCCTACACTGGCCAGGCTCTTTTTTGAGAACGTTTTTTGTCTCTTCGGGCTTCCTTCGGTTCTCATCTCAGATAGGGGTTCCCAATTTACGTCATGCTTTTGGCATGCTCTGACCAAACTACTTGGTATGGATGTCCGCTTCTCCTCGGCATATCACCCCGAGATGGACAGACAGACTGAAAGGCTCAACCAAACCTTGGAGCAGTATCTACGCATCTAACTTTGCAGATGCAAACGTCCTGGTTGAGAGTGCTGCATCTCGCAGAGTTTGCATACAACAATGCTGTGCATTCCTCCACGGGTTTCTCCCCCTTCTATGTCCTGTATGGTCAGCACCCCCGTGTTTTACCCTTCATGGATCTACCATCCTCTGTCAACCCGGCTCCCGCTGCTTGTGTTAGGGACCTGTCCTCCATCCATGCGCAGGTCTCGACCCACCTCGTTGAGGCTCAGGCGTCCATGAAGGCACAGGTGGATAGGAAACGGGTGATAGCCTCGTTGTATTCCGTGGGGTCCCGTGTCTGGTTGTCTACTCGTCACTTACGACTGGTGGGTTGCCGCAAGCTTTTGCCTCATTTTGTAGGACCCTATGTAGTCACCCGAGTTATCAACCCTGTGACCTATCGTCTTGCACTCCCGGGATCCTGGCGGCTTCACCCAGTTTTCCATGTCTCCTTACTCAAGCCCTGTCCCGCTCCTATGCGGCTTCGTGTCCCTGTGGCTCCGGTGTCTCTGTCCACCCCGGAGGTGTTTGAGATCTCTGCTATCCTGGGCTCCCGTGTCTGTAGGGGTTGTCTTCAGTATCTTGTGGACTGGTCGGGGTATGACCCGGAGGAGAGGTCCTGGTTCCCTGCTGCTGATGTCAATGCCCCCCGCCTGGTGGCACGGTTCCATAGGGACAATCCTTCGTGCCCAGGAGGTCATGGGCCTTTGGGTGGGGTATCTGTCACACACTCACCCTCACCCCTCAGTGTTCCTAGTGTTCCCCCTGCCCATTCTCACACCTCCACCCCATCCCGTCCTCTTGCCCGGATCCGGGACTCACTTGTGCTTTCCCCGAGTTCCCATGTGCCACCGCGCATGGTTCGACATGCTGCCTACTCGCGGAGACGCCCGTTCCATTGGCATGTTCCTTGGCGATTGCGAGACCGGCTTCTTCCGCGTCACATGACCAGCATCCCCCGCTCACGTGTTTCTAAGTTACGCTCACGTGATGCGGTTACGACTCATGTGACCGGAAGGTAATAGGCAGCGCCGGTATTTAAACAGCCTCATCGCAACACTTCGGTGCTTCACAGCTGTTTATTTGGATACCTGTTCGGTGCTATATTTATTCCTTTGGATTACTTGGACACTGACCTCGGATTACTCTACGGACTGCTATTGGATTTCCCCTGGCTTCGGGTTCTTGCTTCATTGGATTCCTTGCTACGATTCACGGACTACCTTCTGGACATTCTACTTCCTTAATCCTTTGGTACTACGTTCTGCTCTGCTTCTTTGTCCGAACTCTGACAACAGGTGGGCCTGGCACATGCAGCTCAGTGACGCCTACTGCCCTGCAAAAGGAAACAGCCTTGCTGGGTCCCGAAACCTCCTCTATAGGTGTAGCAGATACTCCACGGCCACTTATTGGTAAGACCGTTCCACTTCCTTGTTGTCTGGTTTGTTATTGCTGTTTCAGGCTTGTTATTTAACCGGTGCTTTCTTTACAGTGGTTCAGGGTTCCCAGAGGTCCACGGTTCCGGAAGATCACCTCCCACGTGTGGCCTCAAAGGTTGTACAGAGAGTGATTTAGATTCTCTCTGTGCGCCACTTGTGGACAGAGGACTCTTCTGACTACACGACAGTCAAGACACAACAGCTAGCGAATACAACATAGCAGTCAGCGGTGCAGTCAGTTGCAGCTCATGGGGCTCGACTGGCTGAAAAATGTCCTTTCAGATGGATGCTGGTTGATGCTTGTCGATGCACTGCTCTTATCTTCTTCACTAGGCTTGTGTTGTCCTTTAAGGTGGATGGCCCAAAGTTGAGGAGAGAGTTCAAGGCACTGGCCTTGTCCTGGGTTTGGCTCAGAGACTCTCTGGCACTTCCCACTTGGGAAGCTTGCTTGCAGAGCCTACCAGGGCACGCTGTGTGCTGGCTGGGTATCAGTTCTGGAACTGCTGGAGGGTCCTTTGGATTCAGTATCTCCCTCTGTTCCGTGGGATATGTTTAGGGGAGGGTTCTTGCCTCCCTCTTTGGAAATCCTGGACTTCCTTCACTGGCGGAAGCTCGAAGGCAGACTGTACCTTCATCCAGTGTCCAAATGAGTTCTTGTTACTACTTGCAACATCTTTAAATCTGTCCAAAAGAGGGGCTCAGCCCTCTTTCAAAGCCAAATGGCCACAGTGGTTGGCGTAAGCTAAGCCTACCTTAATGAACCAACCCTGCATCCCCACCAACAATCTCCTGTATGCATTAGGTCATGAACAGAGTGCTTTGCAACAGAAAAGTTAAAGGGGTGAAAACATGTAATACTAAGTCACATTCTCCTGTCTGTTGTGGATCAACGGGTCTCTCTAGTTAATGGAGCTCTCTGTGGTTCCTGATTAAAGCAGCAAGTCTCCTTTGAAGCTGCAGCGAGAACAAACGTTCTGTCTCCATTAATCCACATACTCATACCTTCTGAATGGGGTCGCCCTCTGGGGATGACTACTGTAAACATGCAGCCCCAGACATGACACTTCACTGCTCTTGATACTGAGGATCGGGAGCTGGCTTCAGGTTGACACAGTGCATATCAAAGCTTGTTGGGGTTTCCTGTCTCCTTTGTTTTAGCTTCTGCAGCCAGGCCCCATGTGAGCCTGTTTGGAGTATACTCTATTAGTATGTTCATTATTTTAATTGCTGCCACCATCTGCAGATGGTAAACAAATGGACCGGGCGGGTCCATGGAGCCTTTGATAGTTAATTAGGCTGGCCATGGCAGGGGGAAGGTTTAGGCCCTCCCCCTTCTGAGATGCATTGTGTACCCCACATGTCACATCCCAACTAAATATGACAGGGAGGACTGCACCTGTAGGCTGTGTCCACACAGAGTTCACACGTCTACGTGTATGTTGTGCGGTGAGCATAGGAAAATGTGTGCGGATTAGCCCTACACATTTTGCAGAGGTTGATCTACCATCATTTAATTTCATATAAAATTTTAAAAAGGCTAAGGTGAGCACACACCCACCGTGCGGATGGTCGAATTCCTCACATAGGTGATTCCAGATGAATCTATGTGATCACTGCGCTGAAAATGTCAACGCCATTTACAGTGCAGCGCAGGGCAGTGATCAAATAGATCACTTTACCTGTGTCCCCCGGGCCCGCATTCCCCTACCCACCCACCCAACCCACTTACCTTTACAGTGGCACCCTTCTGTGTGTGCCGCTGACTCCCTGCAGCGTTAGTTCCTCCCACTTACGTGGGTCAGAGCTGAAGCCGCAGGGTGCTTTTTCTTTTTTTACTTTCTTGTCCCCCGCTAACTACAATGGTAAGTGGGGGACACCGCGCAACCCTCAAAACACGTTGCTGGGCCCAAGGAGAGCGGGGACCCCCCAAACCACTGCGATGCTTGGCCTCAGTAATGGGGGTCTGTAAAAAGAAATGCACCAAAGTCGCTATAACTGCGTAGTCGCAGTTACGAGGTCGACATTTTGGTACATTTCCATTCCAGATCAGTAGCAACTGTTGATTTTTTTTAATTTGAGGTGTGTTCATATTTCCCTGAAATAAGTGAATGTGACTTCTCATAGCGAGAGACCCTGAACCAATGTAGAGTGGTTCACGAGAGACTGTCCCTCCCCAAGAAAATGTTTACAATTGTGCATTTCCCAGCACAACCTTTTTGAGGAAAGTGAGTAACATGGCATATCATTCACAATCAGTTCTCTAGGTAGCACATGAAATAATCATGTAGATGTGTTTCAGGTCACTGATACTACACAGCAGCATGCAACAACATGTTCATGATGCCTCGGCCCATAATATGTGTCAGTACTGCCATTGTAAAGCACCTGCTCAAGGTTCCAGTGTATACACTATGCAACAGCATTGCCCTATGAAACATTGCCATGCTGCCTGCGCCCAAACATATACCGGTACCGACACTGTAAAAATCTTTCATGATGGTGCTCACAATATATGCCAGCTCTGCCACTGTAAATCGCAATGATAGTGCTGCAGGCGGCCCTCACACCCATGGCAAAGGAGGCTGCATTCAATAGTGCAATAATGATAATGGTGACAAGCAGAAGGGCACACCTCACATCTATGCTACAGATGTGCTGACACGTGGGTGAGATGGGCACTGCTGACATGGCATGCGCACCTATGAAATAGCTATAAATCCCAAGATTTGTGGTAAAGTGACAATGTGCCACCAGTACCACTGAGGAGGATTCCCTTGGCCTTTGGAAAGCGGACATGGGGCTCGGGGTAAAAAAGGGGTTGTTTGCAGTCATTATAGTTTGCAAAAACACATCAGAGTTTGCAGCACTGCTTGCAAACTAATGGGGAGGTGATGGGACAATGAGGGTAAGGGCACACTGGGACATGTGGAGAAGGTCCCAGGGGGATATCTCGCCCTTATACTGCCCGTAGGTTCCCCCCCAGATGCAGACCCATTTGACATCCAGCCATTTTCACGGAGCACATCGTGTATAAGGGCGCCCTTAGAGCGACTGCTTTTGGAAAGAGAGGGCATTGAGATGTTATCCTGGCATGACACGACCGTCAGCGTGAGGCTGGTTCAGTGCCATCATCCCTCAAACCATACCATTCGAATCAGCGAGCACCTGTAAATGTTCCCCGTAGTGAAAGGCTCTTAATAAATAACCCTACTGTTTGACTTGTGAAATGTTGCAAAGCTGTGTGATTCTGCTGACCTGCTTAAGTGGATATGTGGAATGTCTCGTCCAAGTGGAAGCCTCTCTCTCCCCGGCCACACCTGGCTTCGTCTCTCCAAATCCTTTACTCCTCATCTTTCTCTGAGCTTCTTGCATTTTCACAGTAAGTGAGCTATTCTGAACTTTTCAAGTCTCTCAAGTCTCTCTTTCTATCTCTGTCACCAAGAGCTACCTTTTCCCTAATTTGCTTCATGTTGGTTTCTCATCTGACCAAGTGTGTATTTTCAGAGTTATTTTACTCACCTCATCACTCCCCACTTTCGGTTGATCCCTCTTTTAGCATTTCCAATGGGTCTTTTATTGTCTTTTTGGAATCTTCTTTACTCGCTGTCCGCTCTCTCAGGGTCTATTCTTCGCCCTTTTCTACCGGTGAGTCTTTCTAGAAGGAGTCGCTTCCTTGGGTGCTCTCAGGTGCAGGGCACAGTGTAAGGGAAGGAAGTAATGGAGCAGCCCCCAGCGCCCCCTTTTCCCTCCCGCTCGCCTTAAGCCTGAAGAGATGTTTGAGGAAGATAACCTGTGCCTTGCGACTATCAAACACAGAGGAAGAGATGCCAACCACACGCGCTAAGCTATTCGCTGTTGTGGCGAAGGACAACCAGTGTCAATTTACGATATCACAAATGGGGGACATCTAGCGATGGACAAAGGTTTTTCCGCAAATTGATAACAGACGAGAGTAGCTTGGACATACGTATGGAGTCCCAAAGCAGCCATTGAATTATAGGGTCTTGGGAAAAAGCTGGTGAAAGAGTGGAGGGCCCAAAATATGAACAATGAAAAAGCAGCCAGAGGATACATTGGCCCCTGTGATGGCACTTATCAGTTATGGGGAGGGTAGTAATGACCAAACACTGCCACCCCAAAACCGGAGCTAACAAAAAGTGAATAGCCGGTGGCCCGGCGACTGCAGAGCTAAAAGTACAGTATGGGTAAATGGAACCGCAGGACCTGAGTGAGTGCAGGCAGACTATGTGGTCAAAATTAGATGTACTGTGGCTCTGGGGACAGGGCACCTTCCCAGGTTTTAAGCTCCCAGTGCTTGACCCGGAGCCCTGTGAATTACTCATAGGACCTCTGATGCTGATCATAATCGGGGGTTAATCAGGAGGGAAAGATCGGGTGGAAACATCTCAATTACAGACCCCACCTTTGCAATTCATACATAAATTACACACCTCACTGATTGGCTGCACTTCCCCAACTCGCACCTCGCCGTGCTTCTCCTTAAAACCTCTTTGTAAGCTGCATTGCATTGCATTGGGTGGATGTGTGTGTTGCCACCACTCCCTCTGCCACATGTTGCTTGGCTGTAAGCTCTTAAACTAGTTTGGGCCCATTTGATCCTGACCTCCCTAGACAGTCTTGGCATTATTGTATGGCTTAACCGCTGAATTCCAGGATTGATTTGTGTGGGTTTGCCCAGGAATATCTAGGCCACAAATAAAGATTTAATAAACAATTATGTCAGAGGAAAGTAAAGATCTCACCACCAACAACCAAGGTAAGGTTGGTGCAATTAGGCCGCTCAAAGACGTCTAGCTGCAGTCCGCAGTCAGTCAGCACTCCAGGAAGCACTCACTGAATGCACACACGCAGCCTCAGTATTTATCGTCTTCCTCTTCCGGGTGTCTCAGAGCATTTCCCACTAACTTTAAAGGCACAGCAGCACACACAGCAGATATCTCTAGTAACAAAAATATAATAGAAAAAATAGTCAGCATTCCTCCTCAGCGAGTCAGCACTCCAGGAAGCACTCACTGGATGCGCATGCGCAGCCTGAATATTTATCGTCTTCCTCTTCCGGGTGTCTCAGAGCATTTCCCAGTAATTTTAAAGACACAGCAGATATCTCCAGTAACAAAAATATAATAGAACAAAACAGTCAGCCTTCCTCCTCAGGGAGTATGTTCAAATAGGTATAAACAGTCCCTATAATAACATCCTACTCTACTGACAGGGATATCAATATGTATAATACAATAAAGAGTAAGATAACACGTCTTGTTTTACTTACATCCAACCCCCTTTACACAGGAACTCTATAAGGTTTTCCGGCATCACTAGTCCTGAAAAAATGGACCGTCTGCTATGATTGATTAAAAAATGTGTATAACAAATTTTTATTCAAATAATTCGAACTGAATTTAAACATAAAACACTACCCTCACCTAACACAGTGTACTAAACACTAAAAAACAGTTACTAAAACATGAAATACAAAGTTAACTTATTTGCATGACACAAAAGATATCACATAACATAACACAAAAAAATCTCAATGTGTCTCTAAAACAACAACCATCCCAACATGTTTCTGTTCTTCACTGCCCAGTTCGGGCGAACATTCTTCAGGGGAAATTTTTTTTTAAAAAAAGCATCCACTAATCTCTTCAACACCGTGCTGAAAGGGTAGATTCAAACTTCTATACAGGCAAAGGAAGGAAAGAACCTCCGAGCCTGTAAGAGTAAAAGGAAAAACTAATGAGTTCCAAAAAGAGGGAAAGGAAGTACTACAAAATGTAGAAAAAGAACATGGCATAGAGGTTATGCCACACTCACACGGGTCCCAACAGGGCACCCACAAATTTACCTTTAAATGGTGAAACTTCAAAGCGCGTCACAGGATGACAAATTCGCTGGTTTCTCGCCAAATGAGAGACCACTACTTCACAAAAGCGTCATAGTCCGCTAAAGTATCGCCACACCTAAATGAGACAGAACCAATACACAGAGACCACATGCTCTGTTATATCCAGAAAGGGGCTTCAAAATGCAATTACACATGAAAACAGGGCTCCAAATATCATAAAATAAATTACCTTCACAGATGTAGGGATCAAGACTGTAACAAGCAAAGCAGCAATCAACGTGTTTGCAAAGGAGAAATCCACACAGTCAAGCCGTAAAGTATCAATCTGGAAAACAATGGATGCATGGCAATGAACACCATATGTCTGGCATCACCCTTCAACATGTACCGATGGGAGTGCTTTTATTTCACCCTCGTGATTAAGACTAAGTGCCCGTACAATATATAGAATGCAGAAAAAACTTCCATGCTGTCCATCCTACACAACGTGGGAAACCCATGGCAAAAGATAACCAAACTACCCCACGCGTACAGGAAGGGAATGTACCGGCAGTGGGAAAATTATCACACACAGAACCACAATGCTAATGACTCACCTGTACACTCAGAGGGATTAAATCACTCTAATGGCAGCTTCCAAACGCACACAGCCAACACTGAATTCAGTGAAACCAAAAACTGCTGCACACTAACAGTACGTCTATGGTCGTGCGGCAACACAAAGAAAGGACTACACTACTCAGTGTAGGAAGGAAAGTCCATCAAAAGGAAGGGCCATGTTGGAACGGACCCGGCAACATAGAAAAAGGACTACACTACTCAGTGTTGGAAAAAAAGTCCATCAAAGGGAAGGGCCATATTGGAACGGACCTGAAGCCTACTGGTGTAGAACAGATTAGTGGACACCACGAGCACTAAACAGGTGTTTTTTAAAACAATGATATGCTGGCACCAACACAATATGGTATATGCATCTCACACTGTCAAAAATCATACTTGGCTGACCAAATGCCAATCAATGCTTTCGTTGAGACCTAGCACATTACTCTGTAATTTAAAAATAATTTTTTGCTCTACATTCAATAATTTTCGATCCGTTTCAATTTTGGTATGTCCATGCACCTTTTTCAAAATCAGCCATGTGAAATCATTAAAACCATGTTTCTTTTCAATAAAGTGTTTGACAAGGGGAGCAGTAATCACCTGGTTTTTGAGACAGCTGCGATGTTCCACCATTCGAACTTTACATTGCCTATTCGTTTTTCCCACATAATGTAGGCCACACGGGCAAGTGATTAAATATACAACATTGGCTGTGTTACAATTTGTCATTTCACTGAAGACCCACTTTACATCAGGTAGAATTTGCAATACTCTAGTTACTTTTGTTTGTCCACACATGCTGCAATTCCCACATGGAAAATGTCCTTTCACTTCAGGCATACCCCACAGTCTAGTTTGTCTAACCTGTGGAGTTCGCATTTCTGTCACATCATTTCTGATTAGAATATTCCGTAGATTCTGACTTTTTCTAAACGCCACTAAAGGAGGCAACACTTCTTTACCACAATAGACTTTCTTCCAAGTTTTCATCACAATGGTTTTGATTTTATAGGACAAATTCGAAAAAGTGTTAACAAAAACAGCGCCAATCTTTTTAGTAGTCTTGTTACTTTTCTCCAGCAATGCCTCGCGATTGTTATTGTAGGCTCTTTTTGAAGCATTTCTTATTACTCTAGACGGATAACCCTTGGCCAACAGTTTGTTGGTCAATACATCCGCACTTTGAGCAAAATCATCTTTTAGACTACTATTACGCTTCAGCCTCAAAAATTGTCCGAATGGCAAATTATTCTTTAAATGTTTGGCATGATGGCTGTTGAAGTGTAATAAAGAGTTCTTATCAGTGGTCTTATTGTAGGGCTTCACTTTCAAAAAACCATTGTGATGAAAAATGGTAATGTCTAAAAAATGGGTCTCCAAATCACATATAGACCCAGTAAATTTCAAAAACCGGTTTTGTTGGTTGAGCCATGTCACGAAACTATCAGCCTCTTCTCTTGAGCCATCCCATACAATCAGTATATCATCTATATACCTCAGCCACTTCCTCAAATGATGGATAAAGGGGTTGGTGGCTGGGTATATCACTGCTTTTTCAAAATACTCGACGTAGAGATTAGCTAAATTGGGAGCCATGGCAGCACCCATAGCAGTACCCTCAATCTGTTGAAAAAAAGTACCTTGAAATTGAAAAAAGTTTTGGGTCAAGGCAAACTCCGTACACCACAAAATAAATGCATTGCTCACAGGATGACCATCCTCTCTATTCATCAACACTTCTTCAACCACCTCTAGTGTGGCTCTTTGGGGTATCACAGTGTACAAAGATTGAATATCCAAGCCTATCAGTAGAGCATGGCCCGGAATAAACTCTATGCTTTCTATTTTGTTAATAGCATCAGTGGTGTCTCTCAAATAACTTTTCATTTTCAAAACAGATGGTCTTAGATAAAAGTCTGCAAATTTGGACAAGGGTTCCAAAATTGAATTAACACCAGATACTATGGGTCTGCCAGGGGGATCAACAAGTCTCTTATGTACTTTGGGCAAGATGTAAAAAACAGGTACCCTTCCGTGATCCCTAATTAGAAATTCACATTCCTGCTTACTGATCATTTCAGCGTCAAACGCTGAAGTCACCTTTTCTTTGATAATAGTCATAAGTTTAGCAGAGGGGTCATTAGCAAGTCTCAAATAGCTCACATTATCTGATAGTAGTCTTTCACATTCTCTTACATAATCACTACGATTCATCAACACAATTGCTCCTCCCTTATCCGCTTGTCTGATAATCAAGTTATTATCCTTTGCTAACTTTAGTGCCGATGCTTTTTGTAGCCTACTAAAGTTAGAGTTGCGAGACTTTTCACTGGATTCTAACTTGAGAACCTCTGCCAAAACCTGTCTTTCAAAGACAATGGATTCGGCGGTATGGGAATGACTAGGAGCACAGAACGTAGATGCATTACGCAACCCACTGAAATTGTTGCTGACATATCCTTCATGTTCACTGAAGTATTCGTTCAGACGTACTTTGCGCATAAACGCAAAAAACTCCGTTCTAAATTCAAAAGGATCATGTGATTTAGTAATGACAAAGCTCAGACCCTTATTAAGGGTACTTTCCTCTTCCGAGGAGAGGACATGAGAAGACAAATTTATCACCATTGATTCCTTGTACGACTCCTTGTCCTGATCTGGTTGTCCCAGTCTCCCCGATTCGGGCCTTGTCCTAAAAAAGGCATCCTTTGTCTTTGTCTATTGCCCACTCTGGGACCCTTTCCTCTTCCTCTACTCACACTGGCCTGTGCTCCAGGATCATTATCTCCTGTCATGCTTTCTTCACTCGAACTGTAGGAAGTATCTCGAAAGTGTACCCGTCTATTATTTCTCGGAGTTTGAGATGTATTGCCAAATTTGTAACCCTCTGTAACAAATGGAAAAGATTTCTCGTGAGAGAAATTGGTAAGATCTTTCTTCAATCTTTTTACCCTTTCTAAAGTGGTATCATTTTTAAAGTCAACTAGTCCTTTTAAATGTTGTTCAAGTTTTACTTTGAAAGAGTCTAAATCAAGCTCTTTTTTAATTTCTTCTTCAAGTTTAGTAATGTCTATTTCTATTTGTTTAGAAACCTCTGTCGCAGTATCAATAATAAGAACTAGCCAATCTCTCCCACACTTATTAGATATATAACTCCATTTCAATTTAAACTCCTTGTTGTCTAAAAATAGACGTGGTTCATTTCTTACTATGAGGCCTTGAGGAAGGGCCTGGTTCTTCAAGTACTCAAGCATAATAGCTCCATGTAATTGAGTACGTATAAGGCGTTTCCTTAATTGGACTGATTCGTCCCATTGGTCGTTGGTATTAACATTAATCTCATTTTCACCTGTCCCTGCTAGAACAGAAAGTGAGTCTAGCAGTTTCTTAATGTGATCCTCACTGTACGCCAAACACTTGTCTGCGGCCGTCGCCATAATGTGGTTCTGGATACTGTACTGAATTGTCTCAGTGTCGTACAATACTTTTATATTAACAACCTACGAGACCACCAGGAGCCTCTATATGTAGTATGTCCAAATAGGTATAAACAGTCCCTATAATAACATCCTACTCTACTGACAGGGATATCAATATGTATAATACAATAAAGAGTAAGATAACACGTCTTGTTTTACTTACATCCAACCCCCTTTACACAGGAACTCTATAAGGTTTTCCGGCATCACTAGTCCTGAAAAAATGGACCGTCTGCTATGATTGATTAAAAAATGTGTATAACAAATTTTTATTCAAATAATTCGAACTGAATTTAAACATAAAACACTACCCTCACCTAACACAGTGTACTAAACACTAAAAAACAGTTACTAAAACATGAAATACAAAGTTAACTTATTTGCATGACACAAAAGATATCACATAACATAACACAAAAAAATCTCAATGTGTCTCTAAAACAACAACCATCCCAACATGTTTCTGTTCTTCACTGCCCAGTTCGGGCGAACATTCTTCAGGGAAATTTTTTTTAAAAAAAGCATCCACTAATCTCTTCAACACCGTGCTGAAAGGGTAGATTCAAACTTCTATACAGGCAAAGGAAGGAAAGAACCTCCGAGCCTGTAAGAGTAAAAGGAAAAACTAATGAGTTCCAAAAAGAGGGAAAGGAAGTACTACAAAATGTAGAAAAAGAACATGGCATAGAGGTTATGCCACACTCACACGGGTCCCAACAGGGCACCCACAAATTTACCTTTAAATGGTGAAACTTCAAAGCGCGTCACAGGATGACAAATTCGCTGGTTTCTCGCCAAATGAGAGACCACTACTTCACAAAAGCGTCATAGTCCGCTAAAGTATCGCCACACCTAAATGAGACAGAACCAATACACAGAGACCACAAGCTCTGTTATATCCAGAAAGGGGCTTCAAAATGCAATTACACATGAAAACAGGGCTCCAAATATCATAAAATAAATTACCTTCACAGATGTAGGGATCAAGACTGTAACAAGCAAAGCAGCAATCAACGTGTTTGCAAAGGAGAAATCCACACAGTCAAGCCGTAAAGTATCAATCTGGAAAACAATGGATGCATGGCAATGAACACCATATGTCTGGCATCACCCTTCAACATGTACCGATGGGAGTGCTTTTATTTCACCCTCGTGATTAAGACTAAGTGCCCGTACAATATATAGAATGCAGAAAAAACTTCCATGCTGTCCATCCTACACAACGTGGGAAACCCATGGCAAAAGATAACCAAACTACCCCACGCGTACAGGAAGGGAATGTACCGGCAGTGGGAAAATTATCACACACAGAACCACAATGCTAATGACTCACCTGTACACTCAGAGGGATTAAATCACTCTAATGGCAGCTTCCAAACGCACACAGCCAACACTGAATTCAGTGAAACCAAAAACTGCTGCACACTAACAGTACGTCTATGGTCGTGCGGCAACACAAAGAAAGGACTACACTACTCAGTGTAGGAAGGAAAGTCCATCAAAAGGAAGGGCCATGTTGGAACGGACCCGGCAACATAGAAAAAGGACTACACTACTCAGTGTTGGAAAAAAAGTCCATCAAAGGGAAGGGCCATATTGGAACGGACCTGAAGCCTACTGGTGTAGAACAGATTAGTGGACACCACGAGCACTAAACAGGTGTTTTTTAAAACAATGATATGCTGGCACCAACACAATATGGTATATGCATCTCACACTGTCAAAAATCATACTTGGCTGACCAAATGCCAATCAATGCTTTCGTTGAGACCTAGCACATTACTCTGTAATTTAAAAATAATTTTTTGCTCTACATTCAATAATTTTCGATCCGTTTCAATTTTGGTATGTCCATGCACCTTTTTCAAAATCAGCCATGTGAAATCATTAAAACCATGTTTCTTTTCAATACGCGTGGGGTAGTTTGGTTATCTTTTGCCATGGGTTTCCCACGTTGTGTAGGATGGACAGCATGGAAGTTTTTTCTGCATTCTATATATTGTACGGGCACTTAGTCTTAATCACGAGGGTGAAATAAAAGCACTCCCATCGGTACATGTTGAAGGGTGATGCCAGACATATGGTGTTCATTGCCATGCATCCATTGTTTTCCAGATTGATACTTTACGGCTTGACTGTGTGGATTTCTCCTTTGCAAACACGTTGATTGCTGCTTTGCTTGTTACAGTCTTGATCCCTACATCTGTGAAGGTAATTTATTTTATGATATTTGGAGCCCTGTTTTCATGTGTAATTGCATTTTGAAGCCCCTTTCTGGATATAACAGAGCATGTGGTCTCTGTGTATTGGTTCTGTCTCATTTAGGTGTGGCGATACTTTAGCGGACTATGACGCTTTTGTGAAGTAGTGGTCTCTCATTTGGCGAGAAACCAGCGAATTTGTCATCCTGTGACGCGCTTTGAAGTTTCACCATTTAAAGGTAAATTTGTGGGTGCCCTGTTGGGACCCGTGTGAGTGTGGCATAACCTCTATGCCATGTTCTTTTTCTACATTTTGTAGTACTTCCTTTCCCTCTTTTTGGAACTCATTAGTTTTTCCTTTTACTCTTACAGGCTCGGAGGTTCTTTCCTTCCTTTGCCTGTATAGAAGTTTGAATCTACCCTTTCAGCACAGTGTTGAAGAGATTAGTGGATGCTTTTTTTAAAAAAAATTTCCCCTGAAGAATGTTCGCCCGAACTGGGCAGTGAAGAACAGAAACATGTTGGGATGGTTGTTGTTTTAGAGACACATTGAGATTTTTTTGTGTTATGTTATGTGATATCTTTTGTGTCATGCAAATAAGTTAACTTTGTATTTCATGTTTTAGTAACTGTTTTTTAGTGTTTAGTACACTGTGTTAGGTGAGGGTAGTGTTTTATGTTTAAATTCAGTTCGAATTATTTGAATAAAAATTTGTTATACACATTTTTTAATCAATCATAGCAGACGGTCCATTTTTTCAGGACTAGTGATGCCGGAAAACCTTATAGAGTTCCTGTGTAAAGGGGGTTGGATGTAAGTAAAACAAGACGTGTTATCTTACTCTTTATTGTATTATACATATTGATATTCCTCCTCAGGGAATCAGCACTCCAGGAAGCACTCACTGGATGTGCATGTATTTTACTGTGAGATCTCTCAAAGGAAGAAACTACTATTCCATGTCACCCTTAATTCCAATACTAGGGCAATAGAGATGGATAAAGAAAACTCAAACATAGCACATAGGATTGTGGGGATCACAGCCAGCCTGGAACAACAAAGAAAAGCCTCGAGCAGGCAATTGCATATAAAGGTGGCAACAGAATTTGCACTGGCTCTCAATTGCAGTAAACTGTATGCCAGTGGACTGCAACACTTGCACGAAAATAATCTTATGAAGGCCATAATCATTGCGGCAGATGCATTGTAATTGGTTCTCATAGACTGAATGACTTGCACAGCATTGGGTTTCAATCTCTTTCAAAATGCCCAGGCCCACAAACCCCCGTTTGGAATGAAGATCTATTTTGCTGCCCCACGCCTTATCTAGCCAAGCCAATGCATTATACTGATGACAGGCACCCACGCTGTCTCCTGCCAGGCTTATCACCTCCAGGCTAAACAAAATATGCTTATTTACTGGCAACCATGCCAGGTTTGTTTACTCAGAGACAATTAAATACCACTAATGAAACCAAGGAATGGGCAATCACGCAGAGTTCTGCTGGGCGGTGAATCAGGCGGACATATTTTCATCAGATGTGCTTGTCCAATTTCCCTCTCTTCAAACAATAAGTGCATTTGGGGGACACTCAATCACGCCCACGCCAAAGCAAAGCTGCAGTGTGTTCTGGCTCAACACCCAACCATACAACTCAGCACCAAATGTGTCTCGGCCAGTTGGCATTTTACTGCCCTCCAACAGGTAGATCAACAAGTGTGCGCATGCAGCGTGCACAAAAGCAGTGTTGGGTTCGCGCCGAGGACAACGACATGGCAAGAACTCAACAGACCGTAATCACGGCTCTCATTTGGTGATGGAGAACAAGACCCTCAAGTACAGTTTATTCAGATTTCTGTTGTGACTATTCCTTTGGTGGTCCGCAAAGGGAGTATAAGTCGAGAGGTGGACTCATTAAACCCCTCACAAGTTACACCATAGTCACAGTGGAACTAGATGAACAGACAAAAACTTACAAAATAAAGTGGAAGGTGGTCAAAATCACCCCAAAGGCGGTAATGTACATTTATGAAAC
The DNA here is from genome assembly GCF_040938575.1 of Ambystoma mexicanum. Lineage (NCBI taxonomy): Eukaryota > Metazoa > Chordata > Amphibia > Caudata > Ambystomatidae > Ambystoma > Ambystoma mexicanum. The sequence goes on from NC_090931.1 coordinate 814,864,303, forward strand.
ATATTGGGAGCAGCTGTTGCCAAGGAACTCCCACTCTACCTAAAGCCCCCAGTGGATCCTCTGTGGCCATCATTCCAGACACAGTGAATCATCGATTTGTTGCAGCAAGGGCAATGAGGCTGCGCCCAGCTGAGTGTGCTTCAATTACATAAGGGTGCTGGAAAAAAGCTCAACAGTCTCTCTTGTGTACCCCACTTGCTCTGCTGGGTACACACACGCAGATTCTCATCCGCTCAATCAGGCCATCTTGGAACAAGCTGTACCACGTGCGGTTGGTAAAACATTCCAGGTACTGCATCTTCTAAACTGTGCTTGTTAGTACAGCCGCCACAGACACAGTGATGCTATTAAGACCTTCTGTTGTACACTTAGTTAATATATACTCCTGATTGTTTGAGACACTCTTGCATGAGCTGCCTAGAGAACATTCGGTCATGAGGGTTTGGGGCGACCCTTATTCCTTATGGCTGTCCTGTGCCTAAGCCGCTGCCTCCTCTCTCCCATTCTTAAATAATCTTGATCCATCCAGTCATCTTATGTCATTCCTTCCCCGCACCTCCCATTATGTTTTTTTATTTTTTTATTTTTATTTTTTTTAATTCTTTATTTATGCATTGCAATACAAGAACATACAAGAGGCAAACAAAGCAGTTACAAAATATCGTCAACAAACAACAGCACATCCAAAGAATGCCTATCCTAATTGAAAAGAAAAGGAAAAAGTAAACATTAAAAAAGAAAATAATGCACCTTCGTACTCAGGTTCTATGCAAATTGTGTTTTTATGGACTATTGTTGTTCAGTCAGATTGCAGGATATTTCTGTTTACTTTTTAAAATGCCATGTTCCATTTTCATAGATGATTTAAAGGAGAAAGTGGGCCAATCACGATTCTCTCTGCTGGGTGATAATAGTGGCCTGGCCACTAACTGATGCTATTCATTCAAAGCCCTCTTTGGAAACATGATGCATCACGCTTCACTCGCTTGTTCTCTGCACGGAAGTCCTACACCAGTATTTGAGATGGAAGGTTGTTCCAGATCCGTCGGAAGCGGCCGTGAGACCGGTGTGGCTTGACGTGCTGACGATCCAGCGTGAGGATCCTTTCCCCTAGCCTCTCCACTAGTGTTCGGCGAATGCTTTAGGGGAAATGCGAGCGGCTGGTGTTGCCAGTGCGGATGTTGGCAGCTTGCCGGCATTCTGCTGGAGCCTGATGCTGTTTGGGGAGTGCAGCAGTGAGTGAGTCGCTGTGCGCTGTAAGTGTGCAAGGGGTTCCAGATTATTTTTATCAACAGCGTGGTTTCTGGGAACACAGGCTTTGTCCTCCTGAGGTGGGTTGTGCTTTTATTTCTTGTTCGTTATGCTCACTCCTAGAATTCGCGCTTTCAGGGCCCCCGGGAACCTAAAGGACTCTTCTTTCGAATGCAAGGCTTCTGATAGCGAGCCTCCTACATGGTCCTCTCAATATATATCTAGTTTAGAGTCCGGGGACCTGGCCTTTTTGAATCCTAGTACGCCTGGTGGGATTTAAGTTTCTCGAGAAGGCAGCGTATTCAGAAAAATAAAGCTGACCTAACTGACACAGATATAGGGTTGTCACCAGTCGGTTTCGAGTTGAGTTGTAAAACAACTAAGGAAATTTCTCCATGTCAGAGAAATGATGACAGTCTATCTAAAGAAAAAGTCAATGAAAGCTCCTCGAGAAAGAGTATTCGATCTTCACCTATTACGAATTCAGAAATTGCTTCTTTAGAAGATTGCTTTAGGGGGACCATGGAAGGAAAACAAGTTGGTTAATATTGGAAGTTGCAATCCGAATTGGTTTTTCATCAAGGAGAAAAGAATGACTGACCTAATCAATGTTCTAAGTCTGATATACAGACGCACTCCAATATTCTTAAAGCCGACTATTCGTTGTTTAATAATAGGTCAAAGGGTGTGGGGGAGAAAATAGCATCCCTCGCACTTAGGCTGTACAGTAACAAAATCCTAGAAGCTGGTCCCCACAACCTGTGGAAGACGTGCATACCCTGCACTCCTAAAATGAATGTATAACAATCAATATTTCTTAGTTTTAATTAACATGAAAGTAATATTCAATAAAACACAATTTTTGTAAAATGCAATCTTATTAGCAAAAGAATGTTCTACAAATTGTTTCTGATCAGGTTATGAAGAAAATTGTGCACTGTTAATTAAAAATAAATCTTTTCCTAATAAGATTGTATTTTGCAAAGGTTGTGGTTATTAAAACGAAGAAATATGACTTACGGAGCTGCATTACGGGCCTGAGAAACTTTATCCTAACTAATGTAAATAAATCAGAACAGTGGTAATCCAGACACTCTTTGAAAAATAAGATTTAACACTGGCTTTAACTGAGAACAGGGCCTGGGTGCATTTGAATGCAGGACCTTAGATTCCTTTGTAGGATTCAAGTGAAGGGTTGGTCCACAGAGGATAAATGTGACTATCATCATTGTGGGATATATTTACCCACTCAGCAGTACTTCCCCACATCACCAAGCTGGTCTTCAGCAGAACCAGCAAAATGGCTGCGCTGGCTCCTTTCAGCATGAGGGCCTTGCATCAAAACTGTTTTGCAGCTACAAAAGGATGGCTGCACTGTTTTGCCAAGCACCATTGGGCAAGTTGGAACAGGGAGCACCCCGAGAAAGGCTGCCAGGGTGTGTTCTTGTGTGTACTAAAGAAGCGAAGTGAAAAGCTGCGCTGCTTTGCTGATAGCCCAAAGTTTCCCAGTGAAAAAGGGAAATATTTTACATTTAAAATGATGCCGCTTTGATGCTCTTTTCATCTGTTCTACATTACTCTGCTTTTATCAGTGAGGCCCTGCCATTCTAAACCATATTCAGAGTGTGCCTCAGTAGGAGAGAGCATTATTCCTGAATGGCAAGCTGTGTCAGACCAAATCTGGGAAATCAACAGAAACTTCATTTCAGCTGCACGGAAAAATGCTTGACTTTTAGGCTACAAAATTTCAAAAATGGACAACGACATGGCAAGAACTCAACAGACCGTAATCACGGCTCTCATTTGGTGATGGAGAACAAGACCCTCAAGTACAGTTTATTCAGATTTCTGTTGTGACTATTCCTTTGGTGGTCCGCAAAGGGAGTATAAGTCGAGAGGTGGACTCATTAAACCCCTCACAAGTTACACCATGGTCACAGTGGAACCAGATGAACAGACAAAAACTTACAAAATAAAGTGGAAGGTGGTCAAAATCACCCCAAAGGCGGTAATGTACATTTATGAAACATATTGGGAGCAGCTGTTGCCAAGGAACACCCACTCTACCGAATGCCCCCAGTGGATCCTCTGTGGCCATCATTCCAGACAGAGTGAATCATCGATTTGTTGCAGCAAGGGCAATGAGGCTGCGCCCAGCTGAGTGTGCTTCAATTACATAAGGGTGCTGGAAAAAAGCTCAACAGTCTCTCTTGTGTACCCCACTTGCTCTGCTGGGGACACAGACGCAGATTCTCGCCCGCTCAATCAGGCCATCTTGGAACAAGCTGTACCACGTGCGGTTGGTAAAACATTCCAGGTACTGCATCTTCTAAACTGTGCTTGTTAGTACAGCCGCCACAGACACAGTGATGCTATTAAGACCTTCTGTTGTACACTTAGTTAATATATACTCCTGATTGTTTGAGACACTCTTGCATGAGCTGCCTAGAGAACATTCGGTCATGAGGGTTTGGGGCGACCCTTATTCCTTATGGCTGTCCTGTGCCTAAGCCGCTCCCTCTTCTCTCCCTCTCTGTTTTGCAGCTACAAAAGGATGGCTGCACTGTTTTGCCAAGCACCATTGGGCAAGTTGGAACAGGGAGCACCCCGAGAAAGGCTGCCAGGGTGTGTTCTTGTGTGTACTAAAGAAGTGAAGTGAAAAGCTGCGCTGCTTTGCTGATAGCCCAAAGTTTCCCAGTGAAAAAGGGAAATATTTTACATTTAAAATGATGCCGCTTTGATGCTCTTTTCATCTGTTCTACATTACTCTGCTTTTATCAGTGAGGCCCTGCCATTCTAAACCATATTCAGAGTGTGCTTCAGTAGGAGAGAGTATTATTCCTGAATGGCAAGCTGTGTCAGACCAAATCTGGGAAATCAACAGAAACTTCATTTCAGCTGCACGGAAAAATGCTTGACTTTTAGGCTACAAAATTTCAAAAATCACTGCTTCAAAAGAAACCAATCTCTAAAGGCCTATGTCAATTTCAGTGGATCTGTGTCTTAAACAGATTGCTGTATGAAAGAAACTGACTAGGGCTGAAAAACCATGTGGGAAATTCAGATGGAAGAGAAAACCTTTTGAAAGGGATATATCAGCAGGCTTCATCAAATGTTTAAATGTGCTTTTGCAAAATAAGAAAAATATCTGTTTTAAAAGTGTATGTTGGATAAGACCCTGTCCAGGCCTAGCAATGTAAAGGGTTTTTTGCTGGGGAACATATATGGGATGTTTTATTTCAATAGGCTTGCTTCCGATTCAGAACAAAATAAAATAAAGAATGAAATGCATTGGTTTGACTGAGAAAGCTCCAGAACAGCTTTTTCTGCTGGCTAACCTGAGGCCTTCCCCCAACATGTGCCACGAGGCAGTTCTGGGACACATGCAGGGTAATTGCTACCTTTGAAAACTTTGAATGGACCAAAAGCACTAAACATCCCATGCCCATCAGACTTTCATCTGGGCAGAGGCCTCTTACAATACAGATTCTGGGACACATACGTGTGAGATAGGAAATCACACGTCCATGCAACCTTTACTGGGAGCTTCAAGGCCAACTCAAGAGCAGCCTTGTGAGCTATGCCCTTATTTGGTAGACAATGATGACCATTTGTCGCAAAATACTATTTTATGAATAAACTTTAAAGAGTTTTATCTCTGCAACAGGACTTCGTAGGAATGTAAACAGTTAACAGTTTAAATGTAATTTGTGTGGCTTTTAAACAAGATGTGGTAGCCTTCACTGCCATTTTGGGAACAGAAATGGCAGAGAATTGGAAATTTTGAGAAAAGTGTACATGAGGCCACTTTGAAATTCAATACTTACATGCCTTATGATAATCTATACCCATGTATAAAGTTATAGAATTTTAGGTTGAATATTTATCACAGAAAATGATGAAAAATTATTAGATGGACGAAACAAAGTCTCACAAACTAGAGAGTTGGACTGTCATGCTCTGCGTGAAATATGTAATCTGCCTAGGTAATTTGGAAATATGCCACAATTGCATATATGTGTGATCTATGTGAAGAATGGTTTTAGCTAAAGTAACAGTGGGATGATCCTATGCATTGTAAAGACACATCATAAAGCTGATGTCATGTCCCTAAAAATCCAACCAGCTGACAGCAAGGTAACAATCACCCCTGATCAATCCAGTTGTTGGAGGTGTACCCAGCTAAGCCTGCCCCACTGTATAATCCTATGATGTCACCATGCCTTATAAATAAGGGAGGCTGACAGAACTCTAGACAGGCTCTTTCCAGTATTTCCAGCCCTGCGTATACTGATCTTCTACATTCATCCTGCCAGATTCCAGATCCTACTTCCAGGCCAAAGCGTAGCTGACCCTATCTCAGCAAGGCCTGGATCCAGAATTCCCACTAAAAACCCCCAAAACAAAGTGGAAAGCTGTGGTACCCTTTTGGGGAGCATCCTGTGACCAGACCAGCTGTTTGCCCGCTACCTGCATGCCCGCTGTACCCTTGCCATCATCCAGTGACCAGACTTGCACAGCTGTTTGCTGTAGGGGACGCACGCTAACCGCTGACCAGAACCTTTTCAGTCCAGAACCCAGTTAGCGGTCCCAAATTCCAAACTCTGGCACTGATTGTGAATATTTCCCCATCCCATAGCAACACATAGTCTACCCATCCTGATACCTTGTCTTGGTCCCACTTTTAAGAAATCCTATCCTTGCCTTGGTAATGTGTTTAAGACTGTTAGAATTCTCTGTGCATCTTTTCCTTGATCTCCAAGCGTTAGCGCCACTTTTCTCTTCATTTCTGTCTGGCATAGATCATACGTCCTTAGCAATATTTTGATTAAATAAATTAATTTTCCCTAAAGAAAAGGGGTACACTGTGTGAAGGGTTACAACTGCAGCGTAACTTTTATATTCACGGGTGGCATTCCTCTTTTCTAGACATTAAATCTAGTGTAAGTAAAACTTGTCCTTTGTCTTTCAAAACCGATTTTCTCTTTTTAACTGGTTTATTTTCCTAAAATCGAACCTCCTTGCACCTTGAAAATCTCATCCAATTATTCAGCTATAGTCACCCTTTCACCTCTATATTGTCCCTGTGATGTGCATCTATCACCCAGCCTAAAAACCGCATTCGATTCGGTGTTTTTCACCCGTTTAAAAAAAAAAAACGTTATTGACATTTAAAGCTGAAACCGAGAAAAATTCCATTTTTCCATGTGTGATTTGGCTGCACTGTGTTTTCAATTTCAACCTTCTTTGTGAACTGTATGCCTTTGGTGATACCTTCCCTCATAGTTGCTGGTGATATAACATCCCTGATACTGTGAAAAAACATATGTACATCATTATTTGACCACACATATAATTAATTATTTGTTCAAATCCGAGTGTCATTTTAGGCCATTGCAAAGGGTTTAAAATCCACTTATTTAGTGAGGGATTCTGTTTGCTGCCTCATATCCCTGACTATCTGCTGCTTCTTTCTATCCACTCAGAATTCGAGTAATTGTGGGTTGAGGGAACATTGCGGGGGGAGACCTTAACTTGGGTGCTATCTATCCTAATTGAAAAAGTGTGCCTATTCATTTGGACTTTGGATATGTTCTTGGAGAAGGTTACCCAAGTGTATTTCAGTAGTTTTCATTGTTATTATCACCCCATTGGTGGTTGCTGCCCATATAAACATTGTGCGGTTTTCTTTGAAATTAAAATAAATAAATATTGTATTCCCACCAACCGGCCTGGTTCATGGTCCATTGTGACCCGGAGTATTTGTAAAAAGGGGGTGTGAGATGGGTCGGGTATTGGCTCAATTTGAATTCATTGAAAATAAAGAAAAAGTATTCTATTTGAGCGCTACATCCTGGGATAAGGGCAAGAGTCCTGATCCAGTGTGTGACGCCCAGTTAGAATCCTTCACATCATAGACTGTGGATCCAGTAATCTTCCTATCTTTTTAAGTCGCTGCAAGATGTCTGATTTGTCGCACTCCAAAATTTAGATTGTTTTATGACATGGATTATTGTTTGAACAATTAGAATTTGATACTATGACATCTTTTTAGCCCAAATTAGATATTTGTCTCATGGTTTTTTTTGTATAATGTGTAAATGTGCGCCTAGAAGCCTACTGTACATTATCTTTTCTCAGTAATATGACACTTTTTCATAATGCAATATGTGTGATATCCATCCATTGGGTTAGTGCTATATCTTGAAGTAATGTAAAAACAGAAGACACTTGTTTTGTGCCAAGGGCACTTTCAAGGCTATAAGACATTCAAATAGAGGGTAAGGGGGTGCTGGTATTAGTGTGTGTGTATATTCACTTGCTCATACAGGAAGAGATCTTAGTACACTGACAAACAACCAATAATACAGTTCTAATGCGTGTCTGGGGCTTTTAACATTCTGTGATCAGAAGTTTCAAAAATTGTAAAGGAAAAACATATAAGGCACATGGAATTGAAGAGAGGCACGTGCAAGGGTAAAAAAGGGGGGTGAGATTGAAGATATGCATCTTCATTCTTTTTTTTACAAACTGCATTTTGTAAATGCTCAGAATGAATATACCTATAGTTATAGGGTTATTTGGTTGGAGGATAAAACAAGAATCCCTATTGCTGATTGTGGAACAAAGACATGAATAATCACCTTACTGTTTGTGTATTCTTGGGATTACATATTAGGTAGTCTGCTCTTGGCCATTTGATTTGAAGTTTTAAGGGAGTGCTTAAGAAAATAAAAGTAGTGTGTAATCACTGAACAGGCATAGTCGTGCAAGCATGATATATTATGCACTGGAAAATTGGATGCTATCTTGCTAACAGCATTATAAGGTCCATGCACTTCTCAGGATTTTGACAATTTGGCCCCCTTTGGCTCTCTTACAAATAGTAATAAAGGAGGTGGGGGTTATTATTCTTCTGAAAATGATACAGAGGAAGACTTTTGGAAAAGTTGATTTACCAAAAATAAAACACGATGCTGAGAAAAGTAGCACCACTAGCTGGGTTTGATGGTCCTGTACATACTTGCACATGCATGTGCGCTGTAGATCCACGCATGAGCAGCTTTGCAGATCACTACATGCTCATGTGAGATGCCATTTAAAATGGTTATGAGTTTGCATCTAGCTTGCCTGACGGTCCGCTGACAGATGTTGGTGGCCATTTTAGAAAGGGCTATTTTATTGAATCCTTGTGCCAGGCAGCAACGTTTTATTATAGCCACTGTGGAAAGGCACGTCATTGTGGCTCTTTAAATGAGAGGCTGTCGTTTTACAGAAGAAGCTGCGCAGACATGACATTTGCCGTGAATGTGGAGTGACTCCATTTTTTTAGAAAAAAAATATCATCTTTTGGATGTTTTAAAAAAAGGAAAAAAAAGAGAATAAAAAAGCAAGATGAAGAAAGAGGAGAAAGAAGAAACGTTCTTTCATTTCCAGACATTTACAATTACTAGACGTTCAGTTTTTGACTACAACTAGGGGGTCTCCAATAACCCGTTCTGAAGATTAACTACCCATAAATGACAATTTTGTGGAGAGCAGTGTGGATGGGAGGACAGAATAGAGGGGTCAGGAACTATATAATTTCTCCAGATCTCTCTTTATCGTCGGTCGTGTGGAAGTTTCCAAGCCTCTCTCTTTAACGTCAATGAGCAATATTAAAAAAAGACTAACATTTGATTTAATAGAGGAAATAGGTACAAGTAAGTCTTAGATGTAGCCTGGTACAGCTAGTCTAGGTCAGAGCAGCATAGGCAGTCCTGAATAGTCTTGATCAAAACTTACAACACATACCTACTAATTCAGACATGCACGCGTCACATCACCTCAACTCGAGTCCTATTCCTTTTCTACATGTTTGTTCATTTCCTTTGTGGATGGGCTGTAGGCAAATGTTCATCTATTGCCGGATTTTCATCTTCTTGTCCATTTACACGTAGCTAAGTGATTTTAACTTTAAGCACTCAATGTAAACGTTCAGACATGCACACAAGATGATGCAGACTACGCATGTGGAGTTGCAGTTCATGAATGCTCTCAATGTACACTTCAAATGGTCTTGGGTGTTGAAATCCGTTATCCTAATGGATGCTTGTGAGCATACAACATGTACCAGCTGTTTTACTGCTACTCACCAAACCAATGGATGGCTATCATACGTATTGCACCATGAAAATGAGGAACATGTGTGGTGTGATACACGGGTCCATCATGCAGGCACTAGCCAAGTGTGAACTTTCATTCTTCACTAGTATCCAACCATATTTAAGTGAACTTGTGAGGACCCTCACTCCGTAGTAGCACAAATGGAGTAAAAAAAAAAGGCAATGGCAATAAAAGATATTAACTATGAATGTCCTCTGGTATCCAGTGATGACATCCCTGGAGATCTTCAGTGTCTAGAATTGGTCCATTCAATGTCACACATGCCATCATGTCTTGCCATATCCCAGTCATGAGTGGAGAGTTTGGGTGAGGTGCAGGGATGCACCCTGGAGCAAGAGAGTGCTTCAGGGCAGGGATGGGCTCCAGAGCAGGATTAACCTGACAGCAGATAAGGGCTTCGGGTGCTGTATTACAATGCAGATACAATGCTGGAAAGCACTGCACTTATTAAGTTTCAATGCATTGTGCTACTTTCATTTCTTGAGTAAAAACTAAAAGAGCTCCATAATCAAAAACATTCACCACTGTCTTGGCTCCATAGTACCTCTGTAGACCTCTCGAAGTACATCAATCATTGTGGATGCTTCTACTAGGATGTTGGCTCAACATTATAACACATACATTAGTGGATGTTAAAACATTCCTCAATCAGCTGAAACAATTAAAAAACATTGAAACCTTTAAAGAATAAATGTATCTGACCAAAATACTAATTCACAAGACCAAACTATTAAACACTGTCATAGAAGTGTAGCAGTGGAAAACGACGTGGCAAATTGCAATTTATTTTGGGGATGGACGGAGAGCCATAATGAAAAGATCACTGGATCTAATATTACGCTAAATCCATGTTTCATTTGGTTTAAAATGCTGGCATCTGTGCACTTTCCCTAATAAGCGCTATGCCAAGTGCAAAGGCTTGTTTCCAATGCAGGTCCATTCACCACTGCCTCAGTCCATACAGGACAACTGTGGGGGAAATTGGGTACCATTTGTGAATCCATGAAAGGACGTTATTGAAGCTGAATGTCTCCAAAAGATTATGAGCGAATTTGGATCAAAGGACTGCTTTATGGATTTAATGTGCTTGCCAAAGTTTGGCGCTGATAAGTTCGGGTGTGTTTAAATTACCGAAATCCATTTCATGCAGTTCTACTGAAAATCGCCACTAAGAAACCTCTGGTTACGTTTTCAGTGGCTCAACCACTTTTCACTAGATTTGGCACCCAAAAGGGCTTTGGAAAAATCTTACAGACAATCAAAGTAGTAAGCGACTGGCTAACATATGGCAAAATCAATGGGATCTCAATATTTTAGTATAATACAGAATTGTTGTTTTAAGATAATTTTGCCATCTTAGTGACAGTGCACTTATTGTCGACAGGTGACTCATTAGTGATGTGTTTGTAAACTCACAAGAGGGAATAGCTGACAATTATTCAAAGATCCAGAGTCCACTGGTACTGTGGGTCTGTTTTATTAGATGACAACTGATCAGTGAATTGATTGCTCAAGCAATACAGCTGCCAATTGTCCACCCTCCCCTGCTTGCTCCCCACTCCTTTTTTCTCTGCTTCCCTCACTGTGTTCTTCCCCCTATGATTGTAAAGTGTGCCATTGCTTCCTGGAGCTAGGTCTGTGCTCAATAAATGCCCCGATAATAAAAGAATGGCTAGGAAACACTCTTAGCTCTGCAACATCAATCTCCATGAGAGATGGGTGAAAAATACCTCCAGAGAATGAGGAAATAGTTCCCTAAAAAAGAAAGATTTATAGGGGAGGCTCATACATCTTTAGCTGTGGCAGAAGGGTGTGCAATACAATAGCAATGTCTTGCTGACCATTGAATGATCTTTGGCTGCCATGACAGGATTACAGACTTGAGGAGCTTTGCAAATTACCCTTCATTCGTAGATAATGAAGAAAATGTGTTTTCATTCGTATAATTGCCTGCGTGTCTTATCACTGTCGAATAAATTGTGCTTTTCACGCCTGTGCGTCCACAGCCCAACACCTACAGCGGCAGTGGTGGGAGGGTTCCCAGAGGGGCCGATACCACTCTCACTGCACAGACTGTACTCTATTCTGAGTCAACTGCAACATTTCTTTAGGAATTATGATTTCACTGCCTGTTTTTAGCTGCCCAGCAGAAGTGCTGTTTACTGAAGGCGGCAAGCGTCATTCCCCTCCTACCTCTGACAGTGCCTTCACCACAGTTCCCCATGAGCACTGGCCAATGATGGCCCAGAGCTCACAAGTAGACAGAGCTGTGACCACAGCACTGTGGTGGATTAGGCAGTGATTTGGACTGGCTTTATTGCTCTACTGCCTTTCCCGGCCACTAGTATCTATATATCTATGCAGGATATTGCACTTTGATAGAAACAAGAACCTGTGAGTAGCAACTGATAGTTCTTTACTGGCCTTCTGAAATGAGAAGGGCAGTACATTATTTTTGGGAACTTGAATGCAGGCGTGGGATCTATCCAATCTGGTTGCCAATGTTCACTGCTTCCTGCAGCTCGCTCAACACTTGCCTCCCTAAAAGCTCATTCAGATCTCACTTTGGATACTTGAGGCCTGTTTCCAAGATTAAATGGCTGCTGCATGGAGAGAGTGCAGCAGCAGGTCAAAAGATGTGTGGGCAGGAGAGACCAGAGGTCTCCACCCGCGAGCGCTTCCAGCAGCCCCTGGGTCAGAGCAGTGCAATATGTATCTGTGTGTCAGGTCTACCAGCCATGGCATGGTTCACCTGGTTCCCTGCATACGAACAATGCATCCAGGCTGCCCTCAGCCTACTGATTACAGACTTTAGGAGGTGACCAACCCTTGGAAGGCCTAGAGCACAGAAACTTGGAGAAATTGTGACGTCATTCCGGGCAATGCATTTTTGGTGGTGGATTTAGGTACTGCTCGCAACGCTTGAAATTCAGGGTGGGCAATAAGATCTGCTTAGAGCCTTTCTTCCTGATATGGCAGATTTGATTGCAGCTCGGCGTTTCCCATTGGATTAGTTTTTCAATCACAAAGGTCAGTCTAGCAGCAGATGGGTGCTTTATTAATTCTGTAGTTAAGTAAAGTGGCTTTTAATGGGTATGCTCTTCCCACAGGCTCATTGAAAGAACGAGCACTCCTTTGCCTTTGTGTCATTATAAAGGCTCATGGCACTACAAGCCACTGCACTTTATCATGTGCAAGCTACGTATGCTTCAGTGGTAGGGTCACATCCTGCTCACTCTGGTGTTCCATGCACAGGGTGGTTTGTGTGCCCATAAGCCTGCCTTAAACCCTGATTCTTTGAATAGGGCACTGAGAGTAACATTGTGGGGCAGAAGCACTCATGGATTCGTGCCACTGCCCACACAGGGTCATCTTGACCTGTAGGTGTGCTTGTGGGCAAGGCCTTTGTCACAAATTGAATTTCAAGTCCTTCTAAGCGTACATAAAAAATGTATCGAGCATTGGTCAATTACTGTGTTTCTATAGGGCCAACTGTGTCTCTTAGAGTATCTGTCTCACTAAGTTGAGTAACGTGGTATTCATTTTACACTGTGCAGATTCACGTGCTTTTCACGCCAAAGCAATGCAAATTACATTTTCTGGTATAATTTAAAGGTTTCTGAGGTTTGCTACCTTGCTCAATCGTCTGCAATGCTGTTGGTTCAGGGCTTTTCACAAAAACAGAACTGATACAAGGCTATGTCCTTGCCACCAAAACATTCCCCCTAAACTGAGAGACCAACATATCAATCATCTTGGTTACACAAATGATGTTGTACAAACAGACAAAAACCAGAGTGGGTCTCCAAAGGAGCCTAAATGACATTGAGAAATAGTCAAAAGAATCGACTCTGTAAATAATGGTGGCCACATCGACATTAATGAGCTATATGCCCCCTAGGAAGACTGTTGTCAATAGGTGGTATTTTGGGCTAAAACATATGGAAACAGTAGAATAATACCTAGATAATTTGGGGTTGGAAGGTAGCAAAGATATTAAAAACAATGGCTGGCTCTAAAATGATGTAATCCCTGACATTGTGGATATTCACTCTTGCCACTGAGAAAGTACAAAAGCTAATACGCATGATATTGTATGGTGTTGATTGTCTTCCAAATGCTAATGTTCGATGCCTTGATCGTCTCGAGGCAAGGCTCTGGCAGGTCACTCTTGGCCTACCAAAGAGCCTTCCAGTTCAAATTCCTACACTAGAATTATGGGATGCATGTTAATATCACGAAAACCAAAATCCAAAACAAAATCGCGAACACAATAGGTTAGAATTTTGTAATTTGAGATTTTTGGATTTATTTGTCCCCTGCAACACATGTTGTTTATGCAGGTGGACACCCCTGTGACCCCCACAGACCTAAATACCGAATTAGAGGAGCGCTGGACACCCCCGCAATACCTGCTCCTCTAATTTAGTATTTTGGAATACGTGATTTTTGTACTCCCAAAATGCGGTACTTTGGGTGATGCAGGATTTTAAATACGGTATTTTCATTGAATACTGAATTATGCCTTACTTAATAAAAAACACCTTGAAGCTGAAATGATTTTGAATCCAATTTAGCCCATTGAAACCCTTGAAAAATGCATTGGGAGAATCAATTGTAACAATAACGGGTAAAGAAAGGAATACACATCTAAATACTTTTAAACTAGAAATAGAAATTTGCCTTGACGAGGTGGAAATAAACATGATAATATGTCAGATAAAGAGAAAGCTATTTAAAAGGATTGGTACGACAAAGTAAAATATTTGGAGTCCAATACTCTATCAGAGGACTATGTAAACACCTGTCCATCATTCAGCTCATGGCAGATATATATTATCAATTTTCCAGACTAAAATAGCAAAGACAATACATGTTGTTCCAGTTTAATAGGTTAACAACTCTGCAAGTAATGGGCCAGAGAGAACACAAAAACCATGACAACAGGCAATGCAGATTCTCTAGGGAAACACTGAGGCACTTAATTCTTCAATGTGGGAGACTAGACTATCAGAGAAACTGTTCTTTTTCTAAATGTATACATCATTTATCTTGTATTCAATCAGAAAACCCTTCACAGTGAATTTTCATAGACAAATATATATTGATATTATTAAATTCCTTAGCTTTTTGGGAGAGGATACAACCGTTTTTTATTCCATTAGATGAATTTGTATAAACCACAACCGTGTCCAGTCAAAGGATCGAATGAAAAGGATCGAATGACAAAAGGTTCGAGTCAAAAGGACCAAAAAAAAGGTTAAATGCCTTTATTAAAATGTATATTTTTCTTTTTGGCTTCCGTTTAGGTAAGAAAAAGTGGCTTTTACACCAAAAAGTGGGGTTTGTGGGTGGGACAGGTTTGACTCAAACCTTTTGTCATTCAATCCTTTTCATTCGATCCTTTAACCTATAACCAAACACAACATATCATTAGATATTTTTTTGGAGTTTAATGGTTTCTTATTATGTGTGAATGTGGATTCTGTATCATATTACATTTTAAATTAGTATGTATGGTTGAATTTGAAGCATTCACTACTTAACCTGAGGGTGGGCGATGTGCTCCCCCTGTTTATTTTAGTACCAAATTGCCGGCCCTGCCTCACCCCTGCTGTTAGCTCCCAGCTCCCTTGCATTGATCCCTTTGCAATCTGCTACCCTCACCGTGTACTTCCCCCTATAACTTATACATCGGTCTGTTGCTTCCAGGAGCTAGCTCCACACCTAACAATAATAATAGTAAATATGATGAGACACCTCAAACATGTATTTTAGGTCACTCAGAATGATCCTGGGTGGTCTTGTTTGGATCCAGTCTGTGTATTATGAATACATTTTTCTGGCTCAGTTTGAAAATAAATCTGTTTAGAATTAAAATGTTCTCTCATTCAGTATATAAATCTCCTATGATAAATGATAGAGGGATAAATGCTACAGTAATTCCTGACTGCTTTGCATAAAATCAAAGAGAATTTTGGGAACATAAAAATGGACATAGAAAGTTATATTTAACACATGTCTGTGATAATGATGTAAGAATGCAACTAATTTGAGCACACAATGAACAGCGGGCTTGGTTTCATTTGTCACAATATTGACCCTAACAGTAAAATGTCTACAAAATTAGTCATGTACACTAATTTCGGCATGTTTCTCCTTTGATTGTGATGTTAGCACTGAGCAGCACACTACATTTGTTGGACATACAAAGAAAGCCTATGGCAATAATTAGGTGGGGAAAGAAGCTTGTTTCTGTGGTCTCTCCTGGGGGCCCCTGTTATGCCAGTGTTTGTCTACATACATTTCCAAACAGAAACACTGAAGTGCTGGTACAGCAAGTGAGGAGCAGGATAGCCAGCCAGAAGCTGGAATGTCCTTCCATTCTTTCTTAATTACTGGCTTAATAAAAATGCAGAGAACATCTGGGATACCGAAAAACAAGCCACTATGTCATACAGATTTTGTACTGTAGTTGGGGCTAATCCAAGTAATCGTGGGCGGTTAGGATCAATAGTCAACTATAATCCATACAAAAAAGGGAAAAGAATAGTCTAATATTACATTTAGCTGCAGATTCTGGCACCATTAGACTAAGCCCCCGCCTAATAAAAATGAAATATCTATCAAACCGAGTGTGTCGTTATGTATTGCACTCATCAAACTTAATACATTTGCAATAAATCTTTCTAGTCAATAATAAGATTCTTAATTTTTTGAATTGTCTGACTCAGAAAAAAAATTGGCCACAGCATAAATTGCCAATTACAACTTTAAAATTGCTGATGTGTGTTTTATCATCAATACAATTGGTCAAATCTGCATCTAGCAATCACAAATGCCAATTTCTTAGTACCATTCCATACAATAAGTTGCTATCCTTTGATATTTAGCGACATAATGCACATTAGTTCTAGATATAGCTGAACTTTTCATAGGTGGATTCACCACATCTTTTCTCTCAACTCTTCTTGTTTTTTCTCATGCTCGTAGTACAAAAAACCCGTGAGTGCACTCTTTCACAGAACCTTTCAGTCAGTAATTCACATTCCTTTTCTTAAATAGTCTTATTACTACAATTCCTGCATGCTCTGTAGAACTCTGCAACAGGTATGTTGGCTATAGTAGACTGTTTATGGCAACTAGTAGCGTATAGTGTTGAGTTCACTTCAGTTGGTTTTCTAAAAGTCCTAGTTTCTAATTTCTCATTTTCAACATATGTCTTGAGATCCAAAATATCTATAGTAATGGCATCAATATTGCCCGTAAACTCAATACCAAAGGTATTATTGGTCAGATAATCTAGGAATCTCACAAAGCTTTCCTTAGTGCCACTCCATATTACTAACAAATCATCTATAAACCCTTTCCAAAGCTTGATACTGCGTGTGTGTTCATTATTGCTGATTATATACATGCTCTAAAAAAAACATAAATATGTTTGCATGCAGTGGCGCGTACTTGGCCCCCATTGATGCACCTTTACTCTGCAGATAGTAATCAACATCGAATAGGAAATAGTTATGTTCCAAGGTAAACTGTAAAAACTCCTCAATCATATCAATATGCTCTCTATTAGAGGCTGATCATTCTTTAAAAGTGAAGTCTATAGTTTGGATAGCCAGCTTATGCTCAATTGAAGTGTATACAAATTTCACATCCAGAGTTGCTAATAAATAATGTGGTTCCCATTCAAAGTCCTGTAAAATCTGCAATACTTGTGTTGAGTCCCTAGGATATGAGAGTAAACTGGAGACTTGATCATTAATAGCATTATCGATATACTCTTAAAGTCCTTCAGTGGCCCAACCTATACCGCTCATGATAGGGCAAACCTCTGGAAGCTTGTTAAAACCTTTATGCACTTTAGGTATAAAGAACATTGAAGGCATAGCGGGTTGAGTCCTAACCAGGACAGATGTTTCCTTGTCAGTTAGCATACCCTTCCTGTGCCACTGTTGGGTCAATTTGAACATTTCCTTTACTACTTGCTTAGTGGGATTTCCCAGAATATTGGTATAGCAGCCTGGTGTTGATAAATGTAATTCAGCCATCTGTATATATTCTTGTCGGTTGAGAATGACTACATTCTCACCTTTGTCAGCTTCTTTGATGACAAGTCCATCATCTTTAGCTATTAACAAGAGAGATGTCCCTTTCTGCCTTGGTCAAATTCTGATTAGTAATGACAGATATCTTCCTATCTTTATCCATATATACATATATGTCTGGTGTCACTGCTTTGTAGAAAGTAGCAATAACACTTTCTGTTGATTGAGGAGTGAACTTAGATCGCACTTTGAGTTCCTTAATATCCAGATTCCTGGGGTGTGCCCCCAGATCTTTACATATTTCCTTATGAGTTTGAGGTATCTGATTCTATGGATAATAATAAGTGAGTATCCTCAATGTCTGCTATCGTTACGGTACTTACAGGCATGCTTGTTTCAATTGAATCAAAAGTTTTAACTTGATGATGAAAATATTTCTTCAATCTCAATTTCCTGTAATTTATGTAAATCAATTTGAAATTCAATTAGATCTGTTCTCACTGTCTGTGCAAAGGATAATCCTCTATTCAATAAAGATTGCTCCGTATTACTTAAGTTTCTGTCGGACAAATTAATTACAATTTCTTGTGCTGTACTTTCATCAGTTGTGTCTTTGTACTCGATAAGGTTAACCTTTTCATTGGATCCTGTCCTCTGCTTGCCCCTAAATCTGCGACCTCTTCTTCCTCTGAAGAAGTTCTTTGAGCTTGCATACTTTGTCCCCAGAGGCAATTGGAACCTAACATGTTTAACGACTGTGTGTTGGTTCCCTCTTTTATATCCTTTGATTTCTTCTAGGAAACCCTTCCTGGCACAGGTTGCTCCTTGGGGTGTACTGTCTTTGCTGAAACCAGATGTTGAGGTCTGCTGAATTCCCTCTCCTTCTTATTCTACATTCAAGCTACCCCTAGTAGAGGTTGGTGTACTTCCTCCCATCAGACCTTTATGGTTCTCATCATACTGTGTTTGGCATGTATACACCCGGTCATTCTGATAGTCACGATCCTCCCTTAAATATTTCCAGTATTTCCTAAATTTGACTTTGTCCTGATAATTGTTCAATATTTAATACATTTTGGTGAAATTCTTCTGCTTAATACTCTCTACACTGTTCATATTCATAATTTCCTGCTTTAATTTGTCTAGTTGAGTTTGTATCCTAGCATGTTCCCTGTCCGCATGATCCACTAATAACCGCATCATCAGCGTTAAATTCTCTTCCTATTTCTGGGCAAGATCGTGGTCTTCATTATTACTGAAATCGATAAAGATCAGAATTCTCAGTCCTCTTGGTATTTTATTGTTCTCTTGATAGTTCACTATTGCACAACTCTACACATGTGTGCGTAAAAAAGCACTGCACTTGAATGTGCCCATAAGAACTCATCCAATCTGGACATTAACACGTTCAATTGGACGGAGTATTATCTTTGAAGGGAGCCTATTCAACAGAGAAACTGTGCGCCCGGTTAGACATTTATTGGCAGCAACAGTGATAAAACTATTTAGTCCGGATGGCAGTACATTAGCCCTGTTGTGCTGTGGCTGATGGGTTCCCTGTTAACTCCTGACATAATTCACTCTAAAGTTTATATTACAGCAAGACCATCAAATTCCGTGCTACCAGCAGTTTTCTTGGGTGAACTCACAGACCTCCCATCCAAGCGCACACTTTCCAGTCCTTGAGTTAATTAAAAGGCCTGTTTGCTCTCATGTAGAGGAAGCGAATGAGGGACCAACCAAGTTCACGTCTCCATACTCCCGCTATGATGGAGAGAAGGGATCCAGTTTATGGCATACTATAAATGTCTGTGATTATTAAATGCACATTCAGTGAGACTTCTTTTCAGGAAGAGTATGGCGGGTGATGGCCATTTTCCAGCGGTTAAAAGAAGGCAGAGCTTGATCTGGGGGTGTTTCTCAAGCAGCTCTTGTTTGAAAGATATGCAATTAGATCTACAATGCCAGCTCCATGTGTGGCCACTTGGGGAGAAAAGCTGCTTGGTTATTTTTCAAAGGTAGTTCTGCACAAAAAACAAAGCATCGAAGAGTGGTTTACAGTGGCAATCCTGTACTATACAGTGGGCACATACCTGTGAAGCACTGGCATCACGAAGGTGTGTTTTACAGTGGCACTACTGCAATATCTTGTGGGCAATGGCACAGTGAAAATGTGCTTTAAAATGCTCCTGTGCACCGTTGCAGACCTGACATGTATCAGATTTTTCCCCCTGCAGAACTGATTGCAGATTACAGGGTTTTTCCCCCAATTTTCCCAAAACCTCGGCTGTAAAATCTCTCTTTTGGATCCGTTATTGTAAAATAATGATCCTGCCCTGAGTTGCTTTTGACTCCCTAGCTACACACACACACCAATTCAGGGGAAATATTAACTCCCCACCGCTGAGAATAATTCACCAGCCACGACTGGCCAGCAGCAGAGACTGCACCACGAGACTGCACGAGCTCCACAAGCAATGGTGTGATTGTGAGACTCGCTTTACATCACTCTCTAATAATCTCCAGTCCCGGCATCCAGAATTCTAACTAAACAGGGTGGAGGCATTTATTTCGCAGCAAATCCCATTTTAAGGCATGTTTTGCAACGGTTCCATTTTTAGTGGGTTTACAAGACATTTACAAGGCTATAAAAGAGAGACAGGCTCGACCTCCGGCGGCATTATTGGAGCAGGTAACGCGACATGTTTAAATCTCAAGGCTGCTGTCTCGGCTAAGCTGGGGCCGGGATGCGTCAGTGTCGTCATCATCGCCCCATCGCGACTAACTTGCCTCCCCCTGCTTCGCCCTTGCCCCCTGTAATACCCACACATGGGGTGGCACGCGGGCATTAAACGTTCATTCGGTGGCTGATTCCAAAGGGGGCAGCATTTAGTCATAGCTCTCAACCTTTTGTGTCCCCAGGGTGGGTGGAAACAGCAGATTGTGTTTTAGGCAGGAGAGAGCCCATGGAAGAGTGCGGACGTGCAAGCAGCTTGGCGGGTGAGTGAACTGATTATAAGGCGGGTCACACCCGCCAAACGCGTGTGAGTCGAGAGGTGTGATTTTATGACGCTGGCATTGATGTCATTCAGACTCCTTAGCACGAGGTGTGGCTGACGTTTTGTTTTAAGATGGTTTACTAGATCAATAAATCAAGGATACATGTTTTTAAGAAGTTTGCCACATTTTACTTTCATGCCGCAGACACACATATCAGTCACGTTTGGTGAAGATTCTTTTTTTTGTACAAAATATTTTATTTCATTTTTAATAATTTGATAATCAACAACAAATAAAACATATTCAACAAGTATTCCAAATATAACTTATGCATTCATTATGCTACCTATGAACTCAGTACATGGAATGATAAAAAAAAAGGGTCAGGGGCTGGGAAGGAAGGAGAGTGGTCAGCCATATCCTAATATGATTAACAGTTTCATACATATAACTCTTCAAAAGTAGCCCATAACCTGTCCTAATCGTCCACTTTCCCTTTTGCTTGGAAAGAAACCTTTTCTCTCGCAGAGAGGATCACACACTTGGTATCCAGCCCTCCACAGTGGGGTTAGTGTTCCTTTTCCAATGCTTTAGAGTAGGTTCTCAGCCATTATAAGAGCCCTATCAGTTCATTTAGGTTTTCCAAAAGGAAAGTTATTAAGCACAGGAAGAAGACCTAACATACACACAATTGATGATCTTGGGAAGGAAAGACCCAAGACTAAATCAATGCGTTGGAGCATATCTTCCCCGAAAGTCTCAATTTTATGATAAGACCATAACATATGTAGAGTCATCCCTATTTCCCTTTTTACAGTAGCAACTTCAATTAGATGCGGCATAATTTGCATCTCCACATCCTCTATGGGGACCAATATATGAAACGCACGCTGCACGTAACGTAGGTCTCACTCTACCTTGAATCTGCTTGCTCCAGTGCATATTTCCCCCCACTCGTTATCTGACATCTTTAGACTCAGGTCACTTTCCCAAGTATCTTTACCTTGCTGACAGTCTCTAATTTAGGGGTTACAAGAAGTTTACAAATGCCAGAAGCTAGCATCTGCACAGTTTTAGATAACTGTAAAAACATTGGTGGGCCACGCGTGTTGGCATGGGGAGGGGCAAACAATGTTTGGAACAGAACACCTAGGCCTAATTCACAGAAGTGTTTTGTAATGGCAAAACCCCATTGTAAAACGTTCTGTGAATAAGGGCCCATGGTGTTGATATTGCAGAACTTCATGCGCACGCAGCTTATATTTAAAACTCAAGAATTAGAAATCCAGTAAATTGTTACCATCACACACATGACCTAACTTCCATAGTCCGGCTGTTTGCCAAGATATTCAATATAACATGTGGTAATCAATCGTTAGTGATTTTTCAACGGGGTTTTCCGGAGGCATGACTCTTCACAAAGCAGATATTTCTCATCTCTAAGTAGATTAATACTCTTTCATTCCTTTATTGCATGTTTTATTGATGGCAGAGTAGTGGCCACAGGACGTTTCCTGTCCATGAATAATACATTATTTTTTAAGGGATTGGGTAGACTGCATTCCATTCAATTCAATTAGGACCCAAGTTGGACTTTCCACCCGATCCGCCCTGAGCCAATAATGTAAGGTACGTAAAACATATGCACTATGATCTTGCCTTATTTTCAGGCATCCAAATCCTGCCATACGCACCGGACTTTGAAGAACATCTAACAGAGTCTTTGCCTCGTCTCTTTCCCCTCGCACAAACTTGCTTAAATGCTCTGTTTATTTCCAGTATTAATTTACAAGGGAGAAACACATTAAATATATATAATAACTTGGGCAGTAAATTCATTTTAATTGAGTTCATTTTCCCCCAAAGCGTGAAGTTCAGTTTTCACAATTTTCTGTATCTCTTCGAGCCAGTCTGATATTGTCAATCAAATGCGAATCAATGTTTCTACTTATACAGACACCCAGGTATCTTAACTCTTGTTGACCCATGCATTTTGCTTAACGCCAAATAAAGTTCTATGGCCTGAAGTCTTAATAGGGAAGAATTCAATTTTAGAAGTATTTACTTTATAATTTGATACTGTACTACATGAGTGTAGTACATCCATCAACACCTGAAGGGAGTACTCTGGGTCAGCAACTAAAAAGTCATCTGCATTGAGCAGTACTTTAGAGATGCAGTTACCATTTGTTATTCCTTCAATATCAGGATGGTTTCTAATCAAGACTGCCAGTTACTCTTTAAAAAGATCAAACAACAGTGGGGATCAAGGCCAGCCCTGTCGAGTACCTCCCTTAATAGCAAATGAGCTGGAAGTGAGCCCATTCACTGTCACTCTTCCTTTCGCTCCACTATATAAAGCTGTGAAGGGTTTTAGAAATTGTGGAACACAATTTTTCTTCAATAAAACTCCTCTCAAATAACCCCAGCTCACTCTACCAAAGGCCTTTTCTGTATCAATACTAATTGCCACATGTGCCTCTCTAGTGTTTTTATCAAGGTGGATGTTGTTTATTAATTCCCTTATATTATCATAGCTATTTCTGCCACTTATAAAGTCCATCTGATCCTGCGTGGTGCGGTTGCCACTGCCAGATGCCCCCACATGTAATGCACAGGCATTACCAGTAGCTGCCTAATCAACAACTGTGTAGCCGGGGAAGCTGGTGCAACGGCTGGTCACAAGAACTCTGAGATTACAATGTTGGGCTTAATATGCATATTATTACCTGTTATGTATTATCTTTTTGTTTTAAATAAAAGGCTGTTTTATTGATGGGTAGACTCTAAATTACATGACCAACATCAGGAATTCAGCCTTCTTTACAGCTAGGAGGATGATTCGGGGGCAACTCACTTCCCTTAAGGACAACAATGCTGCCCAATATGGCTTCAATGCCTGACCCCGCCTTTAGAAGTTTAGAAGCTGGAGGAGTCCAACATTAAGTGGCATACATCACCAAGTAAAAAGTGTGACATGGTGTTTCAGTAAATGAAGAAAGGATTGTCTTCTGCAACTGCACTTGTCAGTTACACCCCTTTTTAGTTTTGGCTATTAGGTGGTGCAAATGCACCACCTATAAGCAGAAACTATTGCATTAGAGTACAGCTAGGGAGAACTGGCATTTGAAGAGGGACAAAAAGCTTGCAGGAGTTTGTTTATTTACCCACACATTGACTGCCCATGGCCATGCTAATCCCTATGGCCATTCCCAGACACTTCCTGCCCCTCCATGCCCAAAACACATCCTCCTGGGATCTCTTTGAGCTAACTTTGTCAAGCCTTGGCATCCAACTTTGTGCTCAAAGTGCCTGCCAGTGTTTTTTCAAAGCAGTCTTTTTGAGAGCTTTTGACTTAAGTGGAGCTGTTAACGTGCTATAGGTGTAATAAAAAGGTGTTTACCAGGCCTGCCTTCAGCCATGCGGTTTATAAGCACTATCGGTGTCCTTCACTGAAGTCCTGTTAAAAACAAGTATCGGCAAAGCCAACAGTTTTGGCTTGTGTACATGTATTAGACATTTGCCAGGCACCGCTATTATAGGGCCAGGTTCTCGCACCATTTTGCAGCTGCTAACATCCATGGCCATTTAATACCACTATGGCAGTGCCTAGCAAATGCCTTTCCCATGCCTACACAAAAGCCCAAACTGTTGGCATTGTCATTGCTTGTTTGAGGGGGCCTCCAGCTTATTCACTACACCGGACGCCAGTTCATCTTCCAAAGGAGAAAGCTTGCACTTTGCTTCCTTTCCATTCCCCTTAGAATGCAAGAGAGAAAAAAAGGAGAGCTGTGCCAGTATAGGCCATCCAAATGGCTGCAAGATTATATGACTGTTATACTACAAGTAATAAAGCACAGGCTTCCTGTTGGATTACATCGATAGTTCCCAGGATTGTTGTAATTATTTTCAATAATAAGCAACAGCTCAAAGCTTGGACTCAATTATCAGGACTTGTATTTTGAACCCAGAGCTCTTTCTGCAAAGACCGTAAATTCAACATGTGTATTTAAGATGCGCTTGCATGTATTTCTGGCATGCGATTATGCAAGAGCTGGCCACGTGTGGGTCCATCAGTTTCAATATTGATTGATGTTCAGACTCTCCTGATGTCGAAATGACAAATGTTATTTGAAAACATCACACCTAACTTACATATGAGAAAACAAAACAACCGTTTTGTTTTTGTGCAGAAAGAGGTTGGTTTATGTATAGAAAAAGTAGCAACAACTAATCTTGGTAGTTTATGCACCTAAGTATTCCATGTTGGCTGTTGTCCCTCTGCCCACCTCATTAATGCAAGTAAGCCAGAGGCAGCAGAAGCTGTCCATAAACCCGCGGCCATACGCATGAAACAGAGTATTAACAGCTATTAGCACATGAGGATCGTTATGTTCCTTCTCTCAGCCAATCTGGCTGTTCAGAGCGCAGTCAATAACTGCTGGCATCGACTGCAGTCTGAACATTCTGTCTTCAAAAGCAAACAGGGAAACAATGCAAGTTTGCAATTTAGTTGCTTAACTTTCAAGAGAACCTTATTTAAATACTACAAAATAAAAACACATTTCATTTGCCAACCCAGTATATCTATTTACTTTAGTAACTATTAAAATAACATGTATTGCAATTACCACTGTGTGCTAATAAGCCTTCTAGATCGAGGGTGTGGTAATGACCCAACTTATGGACCTCGGTTTTGCCTCAGGCCATAACTTGGTGGTGGGTCATTATCCTGCGATAATGACCATCCCTCGATCTATAAGGCTATATTACTGCACTGTCTCCTTTAGGGGTGTTGGCAATATGAAATATGAGAATTGAATAACAATACAAAGGTTGTTAATCACTGCTTCACTTAAACAGGAAGTTCCTTTGCAAATATCGTCCTTCGCAATCATTTCATTGGCAAAATGAAAGAAATATGGACATACATTTTTTTAAGGCACACTGCATCGTTCTTTTCTATTTTTTTTTCTTTTTTAATATGTTCTTAGCGGACAGGTCAAATGTTATTTGAAAACATCACACCTAACTTACATATGAGAAAACAAAACAACCATTTTGTTTGTGTGCAGAAAGAGGTTGGTTTATGTATAGAAAAAGTAGCAACAACTAATCTTGGTAGTTTGTGCGCCTAGGTATTCCATGTTGGCTGTTGTCCCTCTGCCCATCTCATCAATGCAAGTAAGCCAGGGGCAGCAGAAGCTGTCCATAAACCCGCGGCCATACGCATGAAACAGAGTATTAACAGCTATTAGCACATGAGGGTCGTTATGTTCCTTCTCTCCAACCGTTCAGAGTACCTCAGACTTAAAGAGACCATCTAGCAGGAAAACACTGAACACGCATGTGTTCCCGAAAGTCTACCCCACTTGACTTTGGCCCTTCTGTGTGGACATTTTGAGGCCCTTTGGAAGCTAACTTTGATTCCCTTTCACCTGCAGTATTGGCCTACTAGGAAGGAATGCAAGCAAAAGGCCACTGTAATGCTCATTGGATTATGACTCAGGGCTGGAAGGCCACTTTAGCCAGCTATTACCTTAAAGAATGCAATTGCAATGTTTGCTTTTAAAAAAAAAATGCTACATTTTTACCGCTGTCCCCTTGTTCCATTGCCCCTTGGCCTGTCCCCACATCTTGCCTTGCTGGTCCTCTAAAGCAGTTTGCTGTATCTGCGACATTTTATAAAACATTAGCTAAATAGGACTTTCAGAGCTACAGTACACAAAATGGAGACTTTGCAGTGAATGTTGAGTTTTATTTTCCATTGTTGCTAAGTTATTCAAACGCTTGGCATTTTGGCCTCTTCTGGGCATATGACTGAAATTCCGAACAGAGAAAGCGGGAAATAGGACATCTGATGGCAATCCCTGGCAAGTGATTGAAAAACCAAACTTATGGAGTGAGTACTTGGGCTTAAAATGGCATTACCTGGAAAAAGATGGAAGTACCCGACCGTAAGCCGTGCCCCACAAACATGAGCCATTTGCAGGCCACACCCTTTGTGCCTTAAGGCCAGAGAGACTAGCGTTCCAATTCTGGCTCGCAGAGTTCCCCATGTTGTTATATCCCTTTATCTTCAGCTGCGCCAGCTGCGTTATCTGCCCAAATGTGGAAATGTGGAGCTCTTCGAACCATTGCTATGCAAAAGAACAACACAATCATGCTTCAAAGTCAAGCATGGGTGATCGTGCAGCTCCGCCTCCCTAGGCACTAGCTGCCACCCCCTGACCTTGGGCTTGGGCTTGCATGGGTGACACACAGGCCCCAGCTCGGAGTTTGGATGCACAAACAAGGGTTTGCAGGAAACTGGCGATAGCGCGGAGAAAACCCGAAGGCCCTTGGAAATATGGAAGCGTCTTTTAGTTTTCATTTTTTGTTTAACTTGTGCATTCCCCTGACCTTGGAACAGACACACAAGACTTTCCTGCAGCCTCAGAACCTTCTGCAGGCGTTTCCATCTCTAGTTCGCCCTCCACACTCCTTATCTGCGGCCCTTTATTTGGGTGTAACCCATGAGAAGTCGGGAAGTGGAACCAGGCAGCAGCCAACAGTTACTCTCTTTAAAAAAAAAAATACAAATTCTTGGGGAGAGGGGAGATCACTGGCGGCTCTCAGCAATTTGAAAAGGTGCAACACCAAGGTGGGGGTCATGCAAGGGGGGGTGCAATACAACTCTTTAGGGCGGAGTTGGGGTGGGGCGAATGTGTGCCCCACCCATGATTTTAAGGCTTACATCGAATGCAATTTCAAAAACAGATTTTGTCCATGATACAAGCATGAACACAGTAGCCGTTCCTACGTCAGTCTTTGTTTACATTAAGTGCCTTTAGTTCTGGTTGCTAGAAAAACATGCAAACACTCGAAATCTTAGTTCCATAGAAAGTTGCCATGTGTAGGAAGTAGCCTTTTTTTTTTAAATAATGAGATGAAAAGGTGAATTTTACACTAACATTTTTTATTAGAAATTGGCTAAACACTTTTGGTTTGGCAGCGACCAAGATGGCCACCTGCTAAGGGAGCTCGTCTGATCCCGGTCACAGAGCACCTGAAAGCTGACAGGCCCTCCCCCTCAGGGGCCACTATATAAGCAACGGTCTCTGACGACCCCCCCAAGCATACCAAGCACTGTTCTGAAGTGTGGCAGTGGGGCGGCTGCCAAAAGGAGCACAGTCCATTA
Source organism: Ambystoma mexicanum (assembly GCF_040938575.1). Lineage (NCBI taxonomy): Eukaryota > Metazoa > Chordata > Amphibia > Caudata > Ambystomatidae > Ambystoma > Ambystoma mexicanum. The sequence continues at coordinate 814,891,951 of NC_090931.1, forward strand.
GTCCCATGGGAGCGATCAGGGAGACGACGGACAGCAGCAAGGCTGAGGCAGTGTTGGATATCGGAAGAGCATTGCAGAGAGCGTGGGTTTTGGCGGCGAGGCGGTGTAGAACCCAGTGCCACCCTTGCCGTCTTGCTGCCTGACCCCTGGGTGCTGCCGTACGAGGCTCAGGGTCTGCTAAAGGCCCTAGCCGGGGGAGTAATAGAGACGTGTGGTGAGGCCGTCGGGCCCGGCATGTTGAACAGCCCCTCCAACCTGGCATGGAGCAGCGTACACCAATAGCTGGAGGGGCAGAGAGCAGCCCACATTCAGAGATCCGGCTTGTGCAGCATCAGATGGCAGGGACCTTGCCCATTTGCGGCCATGGAATATACTGCGGTCTGGCCCCTCCTTTCTCCAATAAAGGGAACTGCGTGAACCCAAATCCATTGGATAGGCCCCCATTGTTTGCCTATCCATTGTGGGGACAATGGTTCCTGATCGCCTTCTAGCTTGCAATGACCTCAGCCTGCTCACATATGGCGGTGGCTCTCTCTTTTCACTATGCAATCATCCTTTAGAACACTCTGGATATGCTATGGGAACAGGTGTCCTATCTTTAGGCTGCTCTAGATCAGACCATCTCACTTCCTTGTCTGTCTGCAGACATCCCTCAGGACCGCATGCACTTCCTCCCTCCTCCCCATGGAAGGTGTCTCTCTCTCGTCTGATATATCTAGCCCCCCAGCTGGTATGGCTCTCATCTCCTTCACCCTTATCTAAAGTTAGCCTGTCTAAGGACAAGGCTCTATGCTCAAGACTAAACAGGTCTTTTTTCTTTGCTTTGTGATTGGAAGACCAGGGACTGATCTCCCTTCCCTTGACTTCCCGATTTGCTACTTTCCCTCAAGTCTTCATATGGTTTATTGATCCCATCTCTGATGCTCTCTTTGTCAAAATTCTCATCTAGGGATACCCTAGACGGCCCTAACGTTTCTCCCTGTAATGGGAGGAATCTTCTATTTTGCCCCATGATATCACTGCACTCGGTTCCATCAACTCTTTATGAATGCGATTAATATCGCTCTCTCTCTGTCTCCTTTTTCACTCCATTTCTTCGTCAAATTCTCTTTGCTTTCTCGATTCCCAGCTAACTCTTTCCTCTTCATGTCTTTTCTCTTCCCTGCTTTCATTCGCTCTACGCTCTTCTTCTTCCCTTCGTCTTTGCATCCTTTTGTCCCTTCATTTCTGCGCTTCCTCCTCTTCTCTAATCCTTTATTGCCTATCTCGTTCTTCGATTGCTCTCTGCCGTTGACATATTTCCCTTACTTCTCCACCCTTTCTTCTTTCTTGTGCTGTTCTTCATGATACATCTGGTCTCGCCTCTGTTTATTCTTTCTCTTATATTCATACTCTTTCAGTCCCTTTTCTCGTTCCCTGTCTTCTTTATCCTGTTCGTCTTGATATTCCCTTTGCCTGACTTCCTTGATACTTTTCCCATCAAGCTTGAGCAATATTTGTCCACTGATCCATTTGTTCTGTACGTGTGTTACCTCGTCAGCTTTCTCCTTTTCTCCTTTCCATCTCTTAATTTCTCATTCTAAATCAGTGATTACATTCAATTGTTCGCTTTTCTCCTCCTTGTTCTGCAAGATCTTAAAGATCTCCTCCTTTCTTCTAGTCCCTTCTGGACTATCATCACTGCTATAAGCAGGCAGTTCATATATTGGATTACTATACCATGTTATCGCTTTTAGTTCCTTTAATGGATACAATCCTATATTTTCTGTACTATTGCTGTTTTCTTCCAGCGAGGTAAGGGGAGCAGAAGGCTCGACACCTTCCTCCTCACGCTGGCTAAGCATCCATTCCTCAGGCAGTGGGTCCTCCCACTCCTCCTGGTACATTTCCAGAGCTCTAAAATAGCTAATCTTTTCTCCAATTTCTTCCCCGTGGTCGCAGCGTGCAAGTATGTAGTCATGTGTTGCAATACTGTCTTCGACAGTGATCCCCCTTGTGGCCATGGCATGAACATTTTATGTGCTGTGCCCTTTACCCATTCCTCACTATACTGTTTGAGCTCAGGCATGTGTTTTGGCAGTGTTTTACACAGGTGCATCAGTGGAGTAATATCTCCCATTGTGACAAGTCTCAATTGACTGTCAATACTCACCGTCGTTTACACAGATACATTTTCAGAAAAACAACAAATGTGAGCCCACTCCAACCTTCGACACTCAAAGCCTCTATTTCTTAATTATCTCAACCTACTTTTTGGTTGGCGCTGACAATGACCTAAAATAGGCAATAACTTTTTAACTCTACTTAAACTTTACACAGCTTATTTTTGACGCTCCTCATCACCTTTTTTCATTTACAAAATACACTACACACAGACAGACTAGTCGACTTTTCACATATATACCATGGTACTCCTTTTTCACCTAGCCCCTAAAATACTCCGATTGGAGTTTGAGTTATTCCCTATCATAAACCTGTTTATGTTCTGCCTATTTATACCCCGATTTGGGTTTGACATGACTCCTTCAAGACCTGCCTTGAGGTAGGAAACCGGGCTCTTAAACCCTCTTTGTTATATTTTAAACGCTCCTCATTATACTTTGAACAACCCCCGGTTACTTTTCTACATTACCACAATCCCATCCCCTTACTTTGCCAGTTCCCTTAGTTTACTCACATTCGCTCTTCAGTTCAAGGCCTTCAGTATCCTCTCCCCTCCTCCAATCGACCACTGTCACCTTCCCGCCTTCCGTCTGCTCAGTGCCTGTGGAAACCAGGCGGGATTTCGTCAAAGAGGGACCCGTCCCACCTATATCGATTTTCTTGCAAGTATTCTATATTGGCCGCTTTCCACAGGAACCCTTGCGATCTTCCAGCTAGATGGGGGAGGGTGTCTGATCGTCCAAAATACTGGAAACTTACTAGTCGATGGGTCTTCTAAACCATCCTATCTGTGCTACCATGTGAACCCGTAGGCCCTTTAAGTGAGGTAAAGCTTTATTGTACGGATGGGGATGCAGAATTTACTCTTACACCAATAATAAGACCGAATCAAGAAGTTGGCAAACTTTAGCTTTTTTAATATCATTTGTCTAAAACAGGGAGTACAACGGACATCAATGCACTTCTCACAGCATATCCCTCAAAGTTTTACATGAAAAAATCCACTTTTATAGCAAAAACTCATCATCAATGATGTCATACTACGTGGCAAACAAAAAAAAACCTACTTGGGACTGTGGTTGGTCTACGGGGAACATCTAGGTATACTTTATATTGTGGATAGGATTATGATTACGTCTCTAGAGTCAGGTGGACAGCTAAGCCCACCCCTAGTGCAAGCGATCTTCATTGTCATCAAATACACAATGTTTCATTGGCTCTCAAACTATAGGGCTCTTTGCTATGTGGCCCTCTGTAATTGGTTGGCGCGCGTGTACCCTTCTAGAATATTCCACTCACCAGTAACATGCAAGCTGGTACCCCAGGTGCTTGTGGGTGGACTTGACCATGCCTCCCCACCCAATTAGCCCATCATCCATCATCACTCCTGCTGTCTGCCATTCAAATTGTCTTTGAACTCGGCCTGGCAAAGAATCACTGTGCCTGAGAATAAAAGGGAGTGTGAGCACGTTTCCATCTACCCCATGTGACAGGAGACCGTGTTTTAGCTCCTTCTTCGCATGTAATACTATTAAATGAATAAAATGTGGCACTCAGTGTTTTTCCCTTGCACCTCAACAGGAGCTTGCCTCGCTTCTCACATTCATTGTATCTTCTTGAATAGATAACCAGTTTCTTGGCTGTCTCAACCCTTGACACTGGGCCAGACAACCTCCATCTTCAGCTGCCTTTCTCTACTGCACCACACTTTCAGCCCTTTTGTTAATGAGGCCCTAGCTTGCTAAAATGCGACGTGGAACATCCAGATTCTATACACATATATGTATTTGCTGCACTGCCTGCAGTCTATTCACGACGTATAGCCAGCCTTCATGGTTACTTAGTCTACTTGCGTTGCAGCATCTGTACAGTTATAAAGCAACTCGCATTTTCTTCAGTGCTTGCGTACGTGCACTCTTCATTCCGCACGTTAAACGTTACCCGATTCTTTACCTCGTCATCAGATTCTATAAGGTTCATTCGCCTTCTCTCTTGACATCTCTTCTTGGCGCGTCGTCTTTGCTTCATGTGACGTCACCAATCTCCTCTTTCATTCATCTCTTCACAGTTCTTCTGGGATCTCTCCTAAGAGGCCGTCCGCTAACTTGAGGAGGCACGAGGCCCCATTGGTCACCCAACTAGATGTCCCCAGAATGAGGCAGTGAACTGCATCACACAGCAATTACCACAACTGTAAATGAAAGACGCAATGGTGTGCTTTTTGCAGTGTTATCAAAAAAAAAACGTTTACAAAGTTATTAGAGAATTCCCCCGGCATACTTCAAATTTAGTGTGCAGGGGCTTTCTGAGTTAAGCAGTCATTGCCAGGCCCTTCCCAAATTCGCCCACTCTTCACAGCACATCTGATGTCATGGAATAATCCTAGGCTTTGGCGGCAAAAACATGTCACTCAGGAATTGCAGTTCCTTGTAAAGGATTGAAGAGTTTTTAAAACTCGTTTTTAAAACTCTCAGGGTATGAACATCATCTTGAAGTAGTTACAGGAGAAAGTAGCCTTATTTTATCAATGGATGCACGTTTGCCCTTTAAACTATAAGAAGCAAAAGTGGGCAACCTAATATTGAGACCAATGGGGGAGGTGTTGTTCCAGGGGCTTTAATCATCCTCAAGGGGAAGATTAAGTAAACTGAAAGGGCCAATGCTGCTCTGCCCTGAACCAGAAGAGATTCCTATCCTCCTCCCTCTCCCATCAAGTCAAGATCTGCTTCAACAGGAGACAAAACAAACCAAGCACTTCAAGTGCCCACTCTAACACTTTCAGGTGCACGTTCCACCCCCCAGTCATCATTGTAAATTGAACTATTGGTCAGATGGTGGATTTGGGGATTGCGTCTGAGATCCCGACGCTGGTCACACGTTCAAGTCCCAGAAGGGCCAACTCAGTTTAGAATACCGATCCCAGGCAAATGTTCTGCAAGGAATAAATGTTCTCCCATTGCATATTGTCATTATGCATGTTTGTCAAGTGAAAGACAATTTCCAAGTCAGTGAAGCAGTGAAGTAGGGTAGCCAGCACCATATGAAAACAAGCTGCTGTGAGTTACATTTAGGGCCTAATTCACAGAAGCGTTTTAAAATGGCAAAATCCCATTGGAAAACGCTCTGTGACTTAGGCCCTTTGTGTTACCAGTTCTCATTCATAGCACCATTGTGCATTGATTCAATGTCATATTGCACGAGCTGCTGAAGACATCTCAGCCCGCCTATGAGCTTGTGCTGCCTTACCTTTTGGCTAACCCAAACTATGACTGATGCTACAATGACCTCTGGTCTTGGTGCGCACAATATAAGTCCTGATAGACATAAAAGGATGCAACGTATTTGTTTATCATATTGGTTTAACTCGTCTTAATCATGAGAACGTAGGCATGGATCCACAAATACCTGCTGCCAACATTTACCCATTAGTGCAAATGCAAAATGTTTTGCCTTATGCAGGCGATTCAAACCTGAGTTGCGCTGCGTTGTCTTGCTTCCAAGACAAACGCGTTGCCCCTGAGCTATCCTCCTCACCTCACATTGATCACACATGATCCAGCTCACAGCTTGTCTTGCTGGTCAGCAGATCCCAGTGTGATGTTTATTGAATCTCTCACCCTATCGTAAGTGGCTGCCTTCTTAGATGCCACATCCATATCCGTTTTCCTTGTTATGTCGCCGCTGTTGCGCAGTGCCTTATTTATTTAGATAGTGTGCACTAATAACCAGGTTGCTCACCATAGTGACCACCTTACTCCTAGTCCATAGTCCCCTTTCCTCCATACTAATGGGACATCTCTCCGTCCTGATCTCTCCGTCCTGTGGGACGGACCAGAGCACTTTGTAAAAAGCATCCAAAAAAATATTTTTTCAAAAATGTGTCCTTCCTCTCTTTCTGCACGGGGCCCGGCACGCGGCCGTAACCCCTCACACCTTGGCTCCACCCCACGCATCGCCCATCAGTCCTTTTTTTATCGCCAGGTCAGAGACCTATTAGCAATAACAGAGGAACCTTATCAGAGGGGACGGCGGGTGGGCGTATGGAGGAAAGGGGACTATGGACTAGGAGTAAGGTGGTCACTACGGTGGGTAACCTGGTTATACTCCTATGTCCCGTCCCCTTTCCCCAATACTTATGGGAGATTCCAAAGCACTCCTAACTGGAACTACGGGTGGATGGAAATACCCCTTATTGAAAAAGGTTCTTCAGCACAGCCTGACCAAACTGAGCATCAGCTCTCGAGCTCATGTCAAGACAATAATGCTTACAAAAAGCAGATGGGGAGGCCCAAGTAGCTGCCCTAGCGATGGACTCCCAGGGGACATACTTCTGAAAAGCAACCGCAGCTGCCTTGCCCCACACCAGGTGTGCATGAATACCCTTAGGAGGTTTCAGCCCTACCTTGGACGTTGAAAGACTCCGTAATGCAGGCGGCGATCCACCGAGAAATAGTCGCCTTAGACGCCTGCTTACCCTGAGGGTTACCGAAAGTCAAAAAAAGCTGAGAAGAACTCCTAAGCTCAGAAGTCCTGTCAAGGTAGAACTTAAGAGCCCTTCTAACATCAAGACAGTGCAGAACCCTTTCCGCCTCTGAGGTAGGGTTCGAAAAAAGACCGGCAGGGAGATCGACTGATTCAGATGAAATTCAGTTACCACCTTCGGTAGAAAGGCAGGGTTTGTCCGTAGGACCACCTTGTCCCTGTGAAAAACTAAGAAGGGATTCTCCACTGACAAGGCCTGGAGCTCACTCACTCGCCTTGCTGAGGCAACGGCGACCATAAAGGACACTTTCCATGATAGGTACTTGAGGTCCACCGTGGCCATGGTTCAAAAGGCTTATGGCACAGCGCCGTCAGGACTACATTTAGGTCCCACGGCGGGTGTGGACTACGAACTGGAGGGTAGAGCCGTGTCAAGCCTGCAAAATGCCTCTTGAGGACTGAGTTACTCAGAGAGTAGGAACACTGGTCTGTAGAAAGATAAGTGGAGACCGCTGAAAGGTAAGCTCTGCAGGACAGAATGTGAACACCCGACTCTGCTAGGGAGGACATGAAGGACAGCACAGTGACAATTGTAGCCACCCTTGGGTCCAACTGCTTTCCCAAATACCAATGACAGAACCTGAGCCATTTACTCCCGTATTGGGATCTGGTCGAGGGTTTCCTGGCTGCCTGGATAATACGCATGTTATCCGTAGACAAGTTAAGATGCTCTAAAGACCTGAACTCAGGCACCATGCCGCCAAGCTGAGCGATTGTGGGGAAGGGTGCCATATCTGCTGCTCCCCCTGATGAAGAAGATCGGGAATCACTGGTAGCCTGATCGGCGGATACACCGACAGGTGTTGAAGTTCTGAGAACCAAAACCTGGCCGGCCACCAGGGGGCTATGAGTAGAAGGGAGCAGTTCACTGGGTTCTTCAGCTTCCAAATAGCTCGATGGACTAGAGGCAGAGGCGGGAAGGCATAAGCTCTCATGTTGTTCCATGGAATCTTGAGAGCATCACCCAGAGAGGAGGCTCCCAGCCCCACTCTGGAAGCATACCGAGGAAGCTTCCTGTTCACTGCTGTAGCGAAGAGATCCACCTCCACTGTGCCCCAACGCAAAAAGATCCATGAGAGGACCTCTGCCTTCAACTCCCACTCGTAGCTGACCACTGTCCGCCAGCTGAGGGCATCCGCTGTGACATTCAGCTGGCCCAGAATGTGTACTGCAAGCAGCCAGACACCATGAAGCACGGCCCACTGCCAAATCTGGATGGACAGTTCCACGAGAGGCGGGGACTTTGTTCCCCCTTGCTTATTGATGTAATACATTGACACCACATTGTCTGTGCGTATGCGGATCACCTTGTTGGCAATGACCGGTCTGAACGCCTTGAGCGCTAGAAAGATCACCAGAACCTCCAAATGATTTATGTGCAGGAGCTTGTCCTGAGGAGACCAGAGGTCCGATACTTGTACTTGTAGAAGATCTAACGTCGCACCCCACCCCAGGAGGGAGGAGTCCGTTGTGATCGTCACCATAGGAGCTGGGTCCTGAAAACCTGCATCCACCGACAGGTTGCTGAGAGATGACCACCATTCCAGGTCCACTCTCATGGAATCCGGAATCATTATCAGCTTGGAATCCGGGTCCACCGCCTGACGCCAGGAACTCCGAAGAGTCATCTGGCTCCGTCTCATCTTGAGACGAGCAAGAGGAAGAGCCAGCACACACGAGGCCATGAGGCCCAGAAGCCTCTGGAACCACCAGGCTGACATGCTCTCCGACTGTGCAAACATCTGACACGTGGCTAACAGATCCGCCATTCTGTCCCCGGTCAGGTACACTCTGCAGTCGATCGTGTTCCAGCGAAAGCCCAGGAAAATCATGTCCGGAGAGACCATCATGGAAGATTTCCGCCAGTTCACTGACAGCCCAAGATGGAACAGGAGCCGAAGGAGAGACTGGAGATTGCCCGCTGCTGCCAGTGGACAAGAGCTGCGTAAGAGCCAGTCATCCAAATATGGATACACATGGATACCCTGGAGACGAAGATGGGCCGCAATCACCGACATCATCTTTGTGAAGACACGCGGCGCCAAGCTGAGGCCAAAAGGAAGCACTCGAAACTGGAAGTGCTCCTCTCCCAAAGAGAAGCAGAGATATCTCATGTGTGGATTCCAAATCAGGATATGCATGTACGCATCCTGAAGATCCACCACGCTGAGCCAATCGCCCATCTGCAAGGAGGAGCGTATCTGGCTGGGCGTGATCATCTTGAATTTCTCTTGGCGGTAGGAAAAGATTGAACTGGGAAAGGTCTAGGATGGTGCGCAGGCCAGCCTGGTTGGGTTTGGGCACCGTAAACAGCTGGGAGTAGAAGCCCTCCCCTCGCTCCCCAAGGGGAACGGGTTCCACAGCTCTGAAGTCCAAAAGTTTCTGAACCTCGGCTTTGAGGGAAGGCGAGCCCGACAGCTGAAAAGGAGGGTTGAGGGGTGGTGTAGGGGGTTGAGGTAAACGGAAGCCCGCCCAAGTGACTGACAAGACCCATCTGTCTTCTGTGATGGTCTGCCATGCCTCCCAATGAGACGCAATGCGTCCTCCCACCGGGGTCTCGTGCGAGCGCGGAAACCCTCATTTAGTAGGTTTATCGGTGGCGGTGCCACCTGAAACTGAGGAGGAGGCTGAGGAGCGGGAGAAAAACCACGTCTATTGTTGCCTAGGGCGGTTGTTCCCCACAGGGATATCCACTCTGCGAGATTTTCAGTCGAGGAAGCCCCTAAAGCCAGAGGAAGGGTGACTTTGCGACAGCAGTCTCTGGGTTTTGAAAGGAGTCTTAACCAGGACAGACAAGGACTTCACTGTCTGAGTGCTATCCTTCGTCTTGGTGAGCTCTACATCTGTTGTAGAATGAAAGTGCTCCTTCCCATCGAATGGAAGATCCAACACCTTGTCCTGCACTTCTTTTGAGAATTTAGTTGCATGCAGCCAAGCCTGCCGTGAGGTATCAACCCCATCATAAGGCCCCAAGCCGAGGTGTCTACGTGATGAGCCGCAGCCTCCAGGAGATCCTGGGCCAAGACCCTGGCGTCGGATAGGCCTCCTTTAAAGTCTTCCAGCTTCTCGACCGGAATAAACTCCTCAAACTCTGACAGACCTTTCCACATCCGCATGTTAGCTCCCGCTAATATCAATTCAGCGTTGGCCTGCCTGAGCTGCAAGGCCGAGTTGGCGAAGATTTTCCTCCCGAGAGAGTCGAGGAGTTTGTCCTCCTTTCCCAGAACCTGAGTAGCCGTCGTGGAAGAGGATGCTGCAGGCCTGGACTGCAAAGAGGCCGCAGCCACTACTGTGGAGGAGGGGGGCGGACAAGACAACAGGGCCACCGCTTCCGAAGAATGCAGCCTGTATCTCGCGTCAATTTTCTTACTGACAAAAAGTCCAGAGTGTGGCTTTTCCCAGACTCTGCGGACCTCGGCCAGAATGTCCTTCTGCAAGAACAGGCCGGTACGCTCCACGGGAGAGAGGGTGAACGCCCCAGTAAGCACGCACTCCTGTGGAGTGGGTGCCTCGGGCACTGGAACATCTAAGAAGTTCATCATGTCCAGTACCCGGTCATGAAACGCTCTGATAGAGCGGGGAAGGTCCTCGCTGTCCTGATCGCCTTGCGTGCCATCTGACAGGTCAGGATCCTGCTTAGCCATCTCAGGTGCTGCCTTGTCCACAGGGGACAATAGATGCAAAGGCGGAAGAGTCGGGGAAGGCACCGTAGGCAAGGGAGGCGCCGGCAGAACCACCGGAGGAACAGGTGGAGCTGGAGGCGCGGGCGGAGATATCTCCCTAAAGAGCCCTTTGAAATACACCCTCATGGGGTCGGTATGCATAAGCGTTTGTAATTTACCAAAAAAGGCGTCCTCCGGGGACTGTTTCGGAACCTGAGGAGGCCTCTCATGAGGTGGACAAATCCAGGGACTTAACGGCGAAGGGTGCCACACTGGCCCCTCCACCGACGTATCCACATAAATCAACTGTGCCGACCCTTCAGGCAACGAACATTGTGCGGAAGAGGCATCCGAGCGTTCCAGTCGTAAACTGGCCGATAAGGATGCGCACAAGGGACTCTATGTTCACCCAAGGGACCAAGCCCTACACCTGAGGCCGAGGGCGTAGTTGTAGGGGTAGCACTCAAAATGGCCACCGCGGTCGTGACGGGAACGGGCGCCATTTTTTCCTCATCTGAGGGGAACTGCAGCACGTGAGGAAGTGAGGCAGGGGTCCCCGTCAATGGATTAGGGGTCTTAACCATAACCTTAACACAAGGAACCTCGGCAGAGCCGGTACTTTGAGGCCTGGAATGTTTCTGCGACATTCCAACCGCCAAATCAGCCTTCCCAGGAAGGACCTCAGCCTTGCCGATAAAAGAAGAGCTTTCCTTCTTTACCCCCTCAACAGATCTGGTGTCACCGCAAGAACGGGAACGGTGAGAAACAGCCTTCACCGGTAAGGCCTTACCAGGCCTCTCAGAAATGTTGTTAACTTTAGCCTCTGAAAGAGGGACCTCGGACCCACGTCCGGTGACAGCCTTATCCGCGTGGGCCTCGAACATACGTTCGGTAACAGCAAGCCCCACCAAGGCCTCGGGGCGCACCCCGGTCTTATTTTTGAGGTAAGCCGACAGAGAGGCCTCAGAGCGAGCTCCGGTATCCCACGACTCAGTAGAACTGGCTCTACAAACAGCCCCCAAAGGAGGGGCCTCGGAGCGTGCTCCGGTATCCACAGGCCCCTTACGGAGACCCTCAGAGAAAACTCTGGTACAATTATTAGGCCCAACTGGCACCTCAGGGCGAACCCCGGTGACAGAGCGATCAACACTCCTCCTGGCCCGAGAGGAACCTGGAAAGGTATCCCCCGGCCGGGGTTCTCTGAAAAGTAAAGAACTTACCAGGCGTTTTTTCTTCTCATCGATGAACGCCTGAAAATGTGAAGGAGGAGTTTGTCGGAACACCTCCTCCCACCTCTCCAACCGACTTTGAAGTGCCCGGACCGAAAGGGAGTCCAGTAAAAACAGGAATCCCAACGGTGATCCGGACCCAAGCACTCTAAGCAAAGAGGATGGGGATCCACCCTCGCGAAACGACGGTGACAGGATGAACAGTCTGGAAAGTCTAGTTTGAACGACATAGACAGACTAGTACATGATCGCTAGCGAGAGCCAGAGAGGAAAAAGGGAAGAAAACCTTCCGAGGATGCAAGTGCATCCAGTCCCGAACGAGCGGAGAAAAGGACTGATGGGTAATGCGCGGGGCGGAGCCAAGGTGGGCGGGGTTACGGCCACATGCCGGGCCCCGCGCAGAAAGAGAGGAAGGACACATTTTTGAAAAAAACATTTTTTGGATGCTTTTTACAAAGTGCTCCGGTCCTGCCCCACAGGACAGAGAGATCAGGACGGAGAGATGTCCCATAAGTATGGAGGAAAGGGGACGGGACGTAGGAGTATTAATAACCCTTAGTTGGGCTGTTCAGATCTCCAAGCTCACATCAGTGCGAGTAGTTCACCTTCACAATTCTCCCTCCTATGCTTTACACATAAACATTTGGCACTCCGTGTATAAGGAGTTTTCATCTGCATCCATTCGTTTTGCTGAAGCGGCTTAGGAAGAGGAGCGACTTTGAGAATTGGCACGCCCCGCAGATGCATTTTGTGCTCGTTGCTGTTTGGATGTAACTGCCTGGCGCTGCTCCAACTCCCCTTTCCAGACATCGCTGCTCTTCGAAGAATCCTTGGAACAAGTTTGGCAGTTTCCTCGAAAGCAATAGGAATTGTGTGTGGGAGCTCCACCCCGGGCCTGCGTGCTGACAGCATTGGAAGTTCATTAGTCTGATTGGAGACACCTGCTTCTGGTGTATGTGCTTTGATGCCAACGATGTGGAAAAGTGATATCGCATTAATAGAGCGTTAGGGCCCGTCACCAAGTGCTTTAGTAGACTCACATAATTTGCCAAGTCAAAAAACTGTGGGATGACAGTTCTGCACCCTAGAAGTACTGAACATGGCAAGCCTCTAACAGAAACCTGCATGCACTGGAATATATTTACGGTGATTAGAGGACATCACCCAGTCCTGGACTTTCATTAGACAAACTACTGATTACTGGGACTTGTAGTCATGATTAACTTTCATTAAACAAATTGGGCTAAAGTAAACACCAATAAGCAGTGGTTTGTAAAAGAAACGCCCAGAAACAAGAAAGTGTGGTCCGGTTGATTGGAGCCCTGACAAGAGAAATAGCCTCTTTTTGGAAGCTTTTATCGGTATCTCAAGTAGAAATGTTAGTATTGAAATTACTTGTGAATAACTGCCAGGGGTTGTGAAATAATGAATAAAATATATGCAGAACCTTCAGTTCTATCATTTGAAAAGGTGATGTTATGGAAAGAGATCCAACTTACAAAAGAGTGCACACTTCAGGCAGTCAGAGATATACTGAAAAAGCCAGGGTAAGCATGTATTTAATTCAACATTTGTGGACTCGGAAGACAGAGTTTGGGAAATATGGTGACCTTCGCGCTGAAAGGAACAGCGGAAACTCAGGGTCAATTCACATCTTCAGTCGAGTTCACATGATGGAAAATGGGAATGGCAACACACCCACAGCAGCTCAACCCTCCCATTGAGCAATGAACACAATAAGGTCAGTTCACAAGACAGGTTCCTCCGCTGAAAACGTGCTGCGCCTATTCAGAGAAGGGACCCTGCGGGCATTCATGGGTGCCATGCAGCAGATGGACTGCTCAGCAAGCCGTGCTCAATGTGGATAGGGTGCGAAGGGGCTTCTATAAGTACATAAATAAAAACAATAAATCCTAGATTCACAGAGGGATGTGCTTTCAACTGCAGCCGTCCATGCACTCCTTCCCACATGCCCAGTCTCCCCTGTCCAAAGCTTGGAGCAGGGGAATAAGAGCCATCAAGCATGTCGACAGAAACTGAAGAAGCCAATCTCAGAAGAACTCCGTTTAAAGAAACCATCATCTTCCTCAGAAAAACCATCAAAAAGCTCAGGACATTTTTTAGAGAAGGATACAAAAATAAAACTACAAGGGGAAGGAAAATAATACAAGAAACGAGCGGCAGGACAAACACTGACGTTGCAGCCATCATCTCCAAAAATGAATTGACACAATGAAAGACCCTTGATTCTGTGAGGCACAACACGGATATCGGAATTGAACTTGCAGGTACGAGCGGAGCAATTGTGATAGTGGATCAAGTCAAATATTTAGCTGAATGCATTTGACAATTGGAAGATTGCACCACCGATTGATCAATTCCTTTGTTGGGTCTTAATCTAGGAGTTAATTTATTAGAATTTCTTTTAAAGATAGGAGGATATCATTAATAAATGTATCTTTTATAATGCGCTTAACACCGAAGACCATTCACCAAGTGTGGGACTTGGTTTCAAACCTGTGCTGCTCTGCGTTGTCTGGCTTCCAAGACAAACACATTGGCCCTGAGCTATCCTAATACATAAATTAATGACACCCAGAGTAAATGGTTGATATTTGTACCTCCCACTATATCAGTATTTAACTGTTTACCAAAAGTGTACAAAAACTTGCAAAATGCAAGAGGCAAACACATTGGCACTAAAAATGACTCACTGTTTGAAAAAGTGTGCATTTAGATTGACAATACTTCAGAACTATTGGATGACTTCACACCTCATTACTGAGACCACAGATTGCATTCAAACATGTTTTGGGGATTTTCAACATTGCAAGAACAAAAAATGACGACAAGTCTTGACGTACCGTGTCTCTATTAAAAAACACCATACACAGATGTACTTTAAGCTAAGGGAGAATGCCCTGAAAGACTGATTATGATTATAAGACTAACAGATGGAATAGATGGCGGACTACAAAAATTAACCAATGACATTAAGAGATGCATTAAACCTCTAAGCTCCATGCAATCACAAACATGAGTGGAATTATCTGTTTACACATATTAGAGAAAAATAAAAAGTAATTCATTTACTTTGAGTTTTTCAATAAATTGCAACATCACATTTATTTCCAAAAAGGTGATTCATGTACTCCAAAATCTCTAATACAATTTCACATTTGTAGATTTTATGATATTAATAGATATGTTCAAAGATGAGGATTTTGAAATTGAGTCAAACAGACTTAAGGACAATCTACTTTGCAGTCAATAGTTGCTAGAGATAATTTACAGTAAAGCAGTAAAAACGTCAAGGAAAGAATTACTTAATACAATACCAACAAAAGGTCAAGTAAGAGTTGATTTGTTTTTGTTACAACACATGAGCCAAATGTTTATGAAATAGACGGTATTGTTAAGAAGAAATGGTTCATTTTGCATAGAGACCCCGATTTATTGAAAGTATTCCCAGAATTTAAGGCATTTAACTGGCAAAAATACTAAAAGATCCTCTCGTATGGGCAAGGAAAAAGAGCCTAAAAGATACACCAATGTACATGACAGTGCAGAAAAAAAAGGCATGACTAAATTAAATTAGCTGTGACAAAGTACCCAAAGATGCAATCCTCTCTCAATCCATGACCGGATGGGAAATTCAGTTACAAAAAAATGCTGGATGCATGATATGATATGATATGGCATTTATAACGCGCCTATACACAAGTGTTTCAAGGCGCGACAAGGCAAGGGAGGGGGAACAGAGGGAAGACAGAGTTGAGATTGCGCAAGTGCAGTGGAGCGGGAGGGGGAAAGGTGCGGGGGCAAAGGGGAGGGGGCAGTGCAGTACATAGGGTAACAGCAAAAAATAAATAAAACAATAAATAAATAAATTAAAAAGTGCAGCCAGCTGGTGGCAGTGCAAGGCTAAGTGTAAGCAACATGTGTCGGGGTGCTGGTAGGGGGCTGTAGGGAATATAGATACAGCCACTGAGTGCAAGGGTTGCCAGGGGGGCAGTGCAGGTGTGCCAATGGTGGGGAGGGGACCTGGGCCCGTGATCAGAGGGTAGCCAGGTAACCAGTGCAGTTTCAGTTTTAGCCAGGCGATCAGCAGGGGAGAGGAGGAGCGAAAGCAGAAGCAAAGAGGAAGGTCTTGAGGTGCTTCCGGAACAGAGACGGTTCTCCTCAAGTTTCAGAGAGGCAGGGACTCTGTTCCAGAGGGAGGCCCCAGCCGAAGAAAGAGATCGACCACCAACTCGTTGCTTGGAGAAGCGACTAACCCTGAGGGAATTGGAGGCGGATGATCGAAGAGCACGAGAAGGAAGATATTTAGGAAGAGAGAGGTTAAGGTATGGAGGCCCCAGAAGGCCTTATGGACAATGCAGAGGGTTTTGAACTTAATCCTCGCCACCACTGAGAGCCAGTGCAGATATTTCAGTCCTGGAGAGATACGATCCCTGGGCTTGAGGCCAAGGACAAGCCTTGCAGTCCTGTTTTGGATGAGTTGCAGAGGGTGCAGAGTAGAGGCAGGCAGATTTAGAAAGAGGCTGTTGCAGTAGTCCCGCCTAGAGAGAACCACGGCTCTGGAGACAGTTAGCTTCTGGGGGAAGGAGAGGAAAGGAAGAATACCTCTGAGGAGGTGTAGATAGCTGGTAGTGTGACTTCTTAAGAGATGTCAGAGATGTGAGGAGAGAAGGAGAGTGTGGAGTCAAAGATGACCTCAAGGTTTTTAGCCTCACAGGTGGGAGCAGGAAGAGGGCCAAGAGAGGCATGCCAGAGAGTGACAGGAAAGGAGGATGCAGATGTGCCGATGAGGAGAATATCGGACTTACTGGCATTAAGGCAGAGATCATTGGAGGCACACCACTCCTGTAGAGCAGACAGACAGTCAGAGATGAGAGATGGAGAGGAGGTGGCCGAAGGTAGCCTGAAAATGAGTAGGGTGTCATCCGCATAGCACTGAAAGTTGGGGCAAAGAGCGGCAATGCGGTGGGCAAGAAGTGCCAGGCATTGGTTGAACAGCCAGGGAGAGAGGTTAGACCCCTGACAAACAGCCAAAGGTAGAGATAGAGACAGAGGAGAGGAAGGCCCCAAGTTGGACCTGGGAGGGTCGATCAGAGAGGAAAGAAGTCAGCCAGGCCAGAGCCTGATCTCCGTGATACCCAGGTTATCACGGAGACGGTTGAGAAGGATGGCATGGTTGACTGTGTCGAAGGCAGAAGAGAGATAAACAAGGATGAGGACACAGGGGGTGTTGGAGTCAAGGTTGGAGAGCAGGTCTTCACAGATATTCAGGAGAGCAATGTCAGTGCTTCTGGCAGCTCCGATTCCAGACTGGTGGTCATGGAGACAGCCAACCGATTTGGTGTGAAGATTAAGCTGGGAGATGGCCAGCTTTTCCAGGAGTTTGCCCAGGAAGGGAGTGATAGAGATTGGGCGATAGTTAGCCTGGCAGGAAGGGTCAGCAGGGGTTTCTTAAGAAGAGGGTGCACAAGGGAGTGCTTCAGGGGGGAAGGGAAGACTCCAGTGGTGAAGGAGTGGTTGCAGAAGTCGGCCAGAGCAGAAGCCAGGGTGTCAATGTGGTCCTTGATGGTTTTGGAGGAACAGGGGTGAAGAGAGAGAGAGAGAGAGAGAGAGAGAGGAGACAGGATGTCCTGAGTTTTAGAGATAAAATGAGAAGCTAGGGCCGTGCATAGGGGCTGGGAGGGGACAGGAGAGGTAGAGATTGCAACAGGATTGGCCAGCTCTTCGCAGATTTTAAAGATTTCGGCCAAGATGTTGGATGCCGCAGAGACGCGGGCTTGGAGGAGGGCTCTCATCTTGGTGCAGACAGAAAGCTGGTATTGCCTTTCGAGCAGGCGGCAGGCCACTTTGCCAGAGAATGTACAGGACGCACACCATTGCCTCTCAGCCACCCTGCACTTGCGTTTAAGGGTGGTGATGTCTGAGTCATGCCGGGAGTTGCACTTGGCCTTGGGGTTCAAGTGGATCCTCATGACAGGAGCAAGAACATCAAGCGTGTCAGATATAACAGAGTGGAGCATAGAAAGGGCTGTGTAAGGGTGTGAGTCAGCCAAAGGGCTAGGTGGGGCTGAGAAAGTAGCGGCAAAAGCCTCAACTGACACACACTTCATGGGTCGGATAACTGAGAAGGTGGGTGGCAGTGCTGGAGTTGGCTTGGCCTGAGGGGTGGAGAGTGTAAGCTGCGACGAAAGGAGAAAGTTATCACTCCAGGAGAGAGGAGTGGTGAGAGGGATAGAAAGGGGAAGGTCTGTAGAGATCAGAACATCCAGAGTGTGCCCTGCAGAGTGAGGCAGGCCCGCAGGGAGGATAGAGAGCCAGAGCGAGTTGCAGACGTTGCAAAAGAGTCCAGAGGAAGGACTGGAAGCATTGAGGTGGATGCTAAAGTCTCCAAGGAGGAGGAGTTGAGTGGTCCAGACCAGGATGGAAGATGTGAGGTCCGCCCTCTCAGAGAGGAAGGAGGAGATCTGACCAGGTGGCCGATAGATAGTAGTCACGGTAAGGGAATGGCTATAAGAGAGAGAGAGAGCCTGCAGATGAGGCATTAGAAAGAGGAGTAGGCCTGCATAGGAATGACAGAGGCAGGAATCCACTCAGGGAAGATCAGGGCTACACCCCTCTGGAACGATTGGACCTGGGCGCAGAGAGGATCTTGTAGCCGTCAGGGAGGAGAGTGTCAAAGCTTGTGACAGAGCTGGCCATGAACCATGTCTCGGTGAGACCAAGGACATCGAGGTCAAGTTCTTCAAGGGGGCGGCAGATGTCAGAGGAGTGTTTGACAGCTGAGCAGGAGCTTAGAGTGGCAATATGGAGAAGGTTGCCGTCCTTGAATGACTTCCGTGGAGGGGTACAAATCAGAAGTATGCCTGGCGGAGGTGTAGGTGTAGAAGCCCGAGGGGGGGGGCAGAAGAGGAAGGAGGAGAGGGCAAGGTAGCCAAGGAGGAGGCAGCAGGGGGAGGAAGGAAATTGATGAGGCACGGGAAGCGTCTATCAAACAGGAGAAGGTTGGCCTGAGGGCCTTGGACCAAGACAATGCCATTTAGGTATACATTAATGATGACCTTAGAGGAGTGGAAGGAAGCCAGCAGTGGAAGGAGGCCATGATAAAAAATATACCACCTACGGTTTGCAATGTCTTTGTGGCAAACTCTACTTCGGGGAAATGGCATGCCTGATCAAGGTAATAATACCTGGTCAACACAAGAATGCTATAAGGAACACAACCCCAAGTCGCTGTCTGAAAGACACTTTCAGAATGGAAACATCAGGTAAGCCAGCTCGAGTTCTAAATAACTGACATAATACTGAAACATCTTAGATATGATATGATATGTCATTTATAACACGCCTGTACACAAATGTTTCTAGGCGCGACAAGAAAAGGTGGGGAAGGACAATGGGGGAAGACAGAGGTAGGACACGACAACCGATCTTACTATGCCTTGTGTCATTCAAATTGTGCTAGTGTGACAGTGCAAAAGTGCAGGGGGAAGTGCCAGGGAGAGGTAAAGGGGAAGTGCAATCAGGGCAGCATTGATCTGAGTGAGTGCAGTCAGGGCAGTGCAACTCTGGGTAAGTGCAAGGAGGCATGGGGCTGTAGAGGTTACAGTTCAAGTCCCTAAATGCACGCTAGGCCCAGATGCAGTGCAGGGGGAGTCTGATCATGGAGGAGCATGGTACCCAGTAAGACTCTGGGGTAGCCAGGCAACCAGTCGGCGCAGCAGACAGGAAGGTCAGCAGGGGAGAGAGTGAGAGAAAGCAGGTGGAGAAAGGAAGATCTTGAGCAGCTTCCAGAACTTCAGGTGGTCCGACTCATGTTTGAGAGGGGCACGGAGGCCATTCCAGAGGGAGGTACCTGCAGAGGAGAGGGATCTACCCCCCACTCTCTCCCTTCAGAAGTGTCTGACCCTCCGAGCGTTGGAGGTAGGTGAGCGAAGGGCTTGAGATATGATATGACGTCCGTGGTCCTAATATTGTGGACAAAGTACAAGATACAAAATAACCATTGACGAAGCCAACAGCGTCAAAGTGCAGAGCAGGGAGTGACAAGAGCAGCCATGGGGCCAGCACTGGAGAGAGTAAAGGCCACATGCAGAAGGGGTTCAACAAAAATGAAAATAGGATATAAGTAGTGGACTGTCAATTTCCTATAGGTATGAATGAGGACTGGTCATTAATTACTTTATTATAATTAAAAAAAAGAGCGATCGTAAGGGTAGAAACAGTAATCTATGATTGCCACCCGAAAGGGTCATAGAACATGAACTGACTGTATATCTGCATGCATGCTAGTCCCGTACAGAAGATAAACGTGTATTGCTGAACGAAAATTTGAATTTCTTGAAAACAAATCGATCTATTGCAAAAGTCACCATATTGACCTACATCTACGCGGGCGCCAATAAAACTGTCATAAACAAAATGCAAATATTGCAAAATAATGCTCTTAGAGCAGCCTTGGACATACCCCGCAGAGCGCACATCTCTAAGATCAGGAAAGACCAACATTGGTTAAAAATCAGTGACAGAGTTCCTCTCAAGACGCTATCTCTCACCCATAAAGGACTGAACAATATTGCACCTCCTTATATCTCGGCCAGACTGACCAGAAAATCCTCCAGTCACCACACCAGAGCCTCTAACCATTTCCTACTAGAAACTCCTAGATTTAGGCAAACAAAAGCGGGTGGAGCTAGCTTCCCTGTTAGAGCTGCCCAAGCTTGGAATGCACTTCCTATTGCATTGAGAGCTAATCTACGCTACTCCAGATTTAGATGTAAGGTGAAAAGTTGGATCTGGACCAACGACAACTAACAAACTGAACCCTTGCACTAGGCCCTGGATCACTGCATACAACTGCCTTGATACTTCTGTAATCTGGACTGCAGACCATCTCACTGCCCTCTGTGGGTTGTGAGGCACCACTATCTTGTGCTTTTGTATTTATGTACTGTAAATATGGTAACATGACTTGTATTGCATCAGCTATTTGTATCGTCTGTATGTAACCTAAACTTAAGTAATCTTGTACCTGCTGTGCCCGGCTACCCCTGGGTTTGTGAGCGCATTATCAAATAATAAACATAAACATAAACATTGAACAAGAGTAGAAAAGGTGTACATTTGAGCATAAGATGTTTGACTAAAAATCAGCTCGCCTTCCACTTGACACCTTGCATCAAGCGAAAAAAGAACAGAGAGACACGAACACACCTGAAGCTTGCTTATTATACATTCTTGGATTGTTTGAGCATTATGGATTTCCTATGAAAATGTACTGCTCTATGATTGGGCCAAGGATATGTCAGTCAGTCTTGAGTTTAGGGTGAATCCCAAGGTTAGGGGAGCCACCCGTTCCATGATGTACCCCTGGTGGTACACAGAGAGTCCCCAAGAGCCCCCTTCACTTTTCCAGCCCCTTTCAGCTTTCAAGCAGACCTTCACACGTGCATGCTTGGTCATCGCGCGTACTTCAACCTCCGGTCCAGGAACAGCAGTGAGCGAACAACAGCTCCTTATTCCCGGTGAATAGGCAGTGACAGGAGCCAGGCATTCAGTTCAAAGCATACAGTCAAAGACAGGAGAACCAAATGGCACATATTTCCCTGGGGAATCGATAGGTCTGGAAGCAGCCATGACACTTGTGTGGCCCTAATATTGTGGACAAAGTACAAGGTACAAAACCACCATTGGCAAAGCCAACAGAGCCAAATTGCAGGACAGGGAGTGCCAAGAGCAGCCGTGGGGCTAGAACTGGAGCGAGGAAAGGCCACATGCAAAGTGCAGGTATAGAACCCAAGGGAACCTCCTCAACACCTAGGCCATTAAGTCGCCCCTCGCGCCAACTGACTCGCTAGACACCGTCCAAACTTCTCCTCCCTGGCACAGCATACCTCCTCCTGTGTGCCTCTGTGTATCCTACCCACCCCCTCCCGTATATCTGTACTGTTGTTACCTCGGAAAAGCACGCCATTATGTACCTGAATCGTTCTATGCCTCTGTAAAGTGCTCCATTACTTCTCAAAGCTATGTACGCACTCAATAAATACCATACTAACAATGATAATAATGGCCATGGTCCCAGGGACTGAGACTGCAAGATGCCAAGAGAAAGAGCAAAGTGAAGGGCTAGTTGGGAAGTACATCCTACACCCTGGTAAGAATAGCAAACACCAAAGTAAAGAAAACTTGCTGCCCAAGTCTCAGGTAGGGGGCTGAGGAAAGCTATCCAGAAGGACCTGCCAGGGTGAAGGAAGACCCTCCACATATATGTAATACCTCTGAGGCACGAGCAGCCCCAGGGGAGCCTGCTCATAGCTGAACAGATGACCAACTCCTTGCAGGAGGCCAGAGGTGTAGGCGAAACGTGAATGAGGATGACTTTAATGGCATCACTGGGACACAGCCAATGAAGGCTGCATGCATCAAAACACAGAAGTGGACCAGCCGACTAAAATGCTTTCAGAACTGTGATTTTTGGAGACACTTTTCTGGATGATTAAGCCCATAAGACACTTGCTATTTGAGAGACACTTGCCTGACACGTGACATGTCTTTGTAGCTGCCCATTCCATTATGTTGAATCTGGTTGGTTATGTTTAGCACATGGAAGAAAGACGAATTCACGGAAGAAATGACATCGCGCAAGTGACTGTTATTCCACATTAGGATGCCCAGCACAGCTGAGCACAGATACGAAGGAATATCGCTAACTTTGGGTAAGGTTCATTTGATTTTGACAGCATTAAGTTTCAGGCAGCCATCACCTGGATCCACAAACCTTCACACCTTATGCACGCTAGCTGGAACTTTCCTGGGAATTGATTTGAATAGCTCTTCAACCCTCACAGCATCCCAAAATCTATATTTCTTGTTGTCCAGTTGACTCAGCTTGGCAGGTGGAAGCTTCCCCACTTTCACACTTCGAGCAAGAACGGGTTTCTGGAATGTGTCTAGTTTCTTCCTTTCATTCCTAGTTACAGGCGCCACATTCGGGCAGTGGAGAATTCGGTGTTGCCGGTACTCCAGATGCCCCCTCATGGCAGCAGCTTCCATGAGGGGGCATTGGTTAATTTGGCGATGAGTGTTGACCCTACTGTGGATCTGTGGGCTTGGCGAGGGCATGCCACCTAATTCCACAGCATCTATCAATACACATATGGGGCTGTCTTGAGCTTCCAAATGAAGCATTTCTGGAACCCAATGAGAGGCAGAGGTCATGGGCTCGCCCCCCTTAGTACCGAAAGATAAACCAATGACCCTCATTTGTTTATATTGCACCATATGTTCAAGGTATTTAAGGCTGTTTGCCATGGTTCTATTTCCCTCAATAGCTGCCTCCCATTCCTGGCCCGGAGGCTTCACTGCTGTGAACATGTGCTTGCACTGCTGCTCTAGTTCAGTGAGTCTCTGCTCTTGCATAGAGGTTCTTCTTTCCAGCCTAGTCCCTTTCTCAGCCAATTTGTCAAACGTATTCTCCAAGCAAGATATTCACTTTTCAATATGATACCAGTCCGGCCATCACAGGATCTCAGGATGGTGAGCGGGGCCGGGGCCCGCACTAGCTTGGCCGCCTGCTACATGGTGCAAATGGATCTAACTGTGCACGTGCATCCTTTCTCTTATTCTTTCTAATTGCAACCTTTCCCTGTTTATTTCTGTGTATTATCAAATTCAAGGGTTTGGAGACAGGGGACATAAAAATCGACCTGTATTGACTCTGTCCATAGAATATTGTGATGCCTCAGCAGCTGCTAGCACTGTACAGATGTGTGCTACAGTCATCCCAGAAGGTCTCAACTTGAAGCGGCAATACACTATTTATTCCATACGTCATTACCACATGACTGGGCCCAGATGTGGATCCGCCCGGACTGTCTCACCAAAGAGGTGCAAGGCAGAAGAGATCCCTGGACACCATTTAAAGGGGGTCAAACTCCACAAAATCACATCTCGGGCTATGGAGGTTAGCAAGGAGTGGCTATCTTGGAAGACAGCTGGCCACGCCCCCTCTTTTTTACTTAAGCATTTTGAGTATACAGATTTTAAAGAAACAAGGTAAATTAATGGCATTTTCTAATCAACATGGATAAAGTATGTGAAATGAATAGCCGTGCTGTGCTTTTCCAAAAGAGAGCGCGCTCGCCCTGGAAGGGTTATCTTACGGTGCTGATGTGGCCCTGGATGTTTCAGGCCGCGGGCAGCATTCTCCTCCCCAAGCAGAAAAGTCCATGCTTTTACCTTTTACAGGTCCACTTCCCAAATGGAGCTAGAACATTAAAATGACAATTTCCAGTAGTGGGCTCTTTAACATCTATCCTGACACATTCCTGACCCCGGGTGGTGTCCTTACTCCAATCTAGGACCGGGAACACATTGTTTGCACTAGATACATGCCTGTTACATTGCATACTATACTGGTCCTCATGCAGAGAATGTCAAAACAGTTTCATTCCTTTGCACACTCTCAAGGGCTCCTACTGGCCTATGGGGCAGTAGGCCCATGGCCGAACCAAAAATGCAAAATGCTGGTGTGGACCACTTTTTTGGGCTATCGTGGGCCAATGTGGGCCAATTTGATGAGTTACTTCACTATGCGGCTAGCAGTTTTGACCAGTGTTGCTGAATAAATATTCTTTAAAATGCACAATTTGCATCAAGTTTAACCCAAAACTGCCCCTTGGGTACTATTCAAACAGTGTCACAAAAGGAATTGCCATTTGCAACTGTGGGCCACTCTTTCATTGGTGCCCGAGACAACTGACTGGCCCAGTCCGACCCTGATCACTGTCCCAATCCAATTAAACGCACGCACCCCGATTTAAGCAAACAGTCATTCATGCCTTCCGCAAGTAAACATTCACACGGCGAGCTTTGCACACAGGCACAAGTACTCCACTGCCTGCTTTGGCTGCCATTGGCGGCAATGGAAGTCAAAACTAAAAAAAACAGCCACATTTCTAGCATGCAAACATAGTAAACAGAACGCTTGTGCGAGTCTGCAGATTAAGAATGTGTTACGCGGTTATTCGCAAATATCACAAGTGTTAAAAAGGGGGTGCAACATGTCAGCATGTGTACGGTTAAGGGGGCCGAGGGTTATTTTGAAATCCTAGTGTCGACACCGGTTTTCAATAAGTAATCCCTGAATTTACAGCGAGCGGCAAAGCCGGAGCCGTAGCCTGGGAGCTTGCCCATCAGCAAGACCACAGATGCGTGCCTGTTGAACCTTGCGTTGCAAAGCATCGAACTGCTTTATTGCAAAGCGCCATCAAATGGGTTCTTGCAAAGTGTTTCAAAAGCTATAAATAAAGAATGTCCGGGCCACTGCTGCCTGCCTGATTGCACTAATCAATTACACTTTCCAAACATGCGCGCCAAGCAATGCACTCTTTCCTGTCAAGAGCAAAAAACCACGAGTGACATCCGACCCGAACAGAGGGGAGTCCAGCTGCATTCTCACATGTTTCTAATGATGTACGTTTTCTTTTGTTAATTAACAATGGGTTTTTGGGTTCACAGCACTAAAGAACTCCTTAACTACACCCACAAGGAAAGTGATAAAACTCAGTGGCCCTCATTACGACCCTGGCGGAAAGTGACTGACCGGACCGCCACAGCGTAAATAGCGTTTCCGCCATTGCACGAAGGAGCAAAGTGCGGCCCATTCCGACCCATCGGGCACGAGCACCACGGCATGGCGGAAGTGCAAAGTCCGCGATGGCGGAAATGACCCCAAAACGGCCCAAACCGCCGCCGTACGGCGCCCTAGGTGCAATACCGCCACCCATCACAGCGGACACCGCAGTGTGCGCCTACCGGAAAGTACGGTGACCGGAAATATACGGAAACGGAAGTTAAAACATGGGCCCGGAACGGGAAACATCCCGCCGTACACCTATAAAACCACTAAAACCACACAACCACTAAAATCACTACCCTGAGACACACCCCAACCCGTCATCCACCCTAGCGAAACCAAGAAAAATGGGAAAAGTAGCGAAGAAAGCGTGCGACCGCAAGCGGCAGGTCCACTTCTCCCGTGAGGAACTCACCGTGCTAACAGAGACCCTCCAGGAGAATGCTGCCGTCGTCTTCTGCACGCAAATGACCAGGACGGCACTTGCAAACAAGAAGGCCATATGGGCTCTGGTGGCACAGCGGGTAAGTGCGGTGGGGACCGCACCCCGCACCCCACAGCAATGCCGTAAGCGAAGGGACGACCTGCGGATACGCGTCCGCAGCATACTCTCTGCCAACCGCAACATTGCCACAGCCACCGGGGGAGGTCCTGAATCACCCATCAAGTTGACCCCCTGGGAAGAAATCTGTGCCTCCACCATCGGAATGGAGAGCATAGAGGGAGTCGGAGGGATGGAGAAAGGAGTGCAGACATCCGAAGATTCAGGTAGGTGGCCCAAATGAAACAATGCCAAATCCACAAAGTCCATCCATGTGAAGTACCATGCGTCCACATAGTGCAACAGAAACACATGTCCAGGAGAACGGCCACACACATCGGCCTGATAGCGCACGTTAAAACCCACAATAAATACATAAATAATTAAAAAACCCTAAAACACGCACTACACGTGCAGCAGGCACACCCTAACTGCAGGCTGCCAAACAACTGCACCCTCACTCCACACACAAATGAAAGCACCTCCAAGGCCCCGACCCAAATCACCCTCAGGTACCACCCCAATGCATGTGATACAATGCCATTCCAATTCCCACAGACCCATCAATAACCCTCGCCCTCCTTTACTCCACCACAGGGTCCGATCCAAACGACGAGCTTCAGGACACCCCTACCAGCACACCTGCAAAGAGGGCCAAGACCAACGGCCAAAGACCCTCCACCTCAGCTGCACGCATCAAGACACGGCAGCAGCACAAATCAGGTGGCAGCACAGAGGAGGGAACATCAACAGGCACCCCAGCAGCCAGCATGCCCACAACACCACCACCACAGGTCCCCCCAACGGATGCCACAGAAGGCACTGCCTCCGGTGGCAGCAGCACCATAGGTGACACCCCATTGATGGCAGCATGCTCCGACACAGAAGACGGGGATGTCGAAGTCAGATCCATCCATGACCTGTCCCAATCCCCCTGTCTGTCCCATCCCGTACAACATGAGGATACCACGCAGGGGCACCCACAAGACGACGACTGGCCATCCCCCACAAGCCCTGTGGCAAGGCAACATGAGGACAACAGCCCCTCTGTGACACCCCCGCAAATGGCCATGGCCCAGCAGAGGCAACAGTCCCTCGACCAGTTAATCGTGCAACAGCAGCAACTGGCCACGCTCCTCAAGGACCATGCCGATGAATGTGGGGGCACTAAGGCAGACATAGAAACATCAACTGAGACACTTAGGGCAGAAATGGAGAGGAGTACAGAGACAATGAGGGCACAAATGGAGAGTAGCACCGAGAGCTTGAGAGTCCAAATGGAGAGAAGCACCGAGAGCCTGAGGGGGGAACTGCATGCGACGTCCAAGGACGTATGTGCCGAACTTGCCGCAGTGCGCCGTGTGCTCACTGAGCTCTCACAAACCCTTAGGGACATGCATGGACGTGAGCAGGCAGAGACATCATCCGTTGCAAGTTCCGTCCAGGGCAGCCCCCAACGTAGATCTGGGAGGAACCTGCGCTCCACAGGCAGGGGTGCCCCTGATACCCGCAGAGGGGGCTTGCAATAGCGACTGCCCACTGACAATGAGCATCTTTGGACACTGGTGTTCGGGGGGGAGGTAGGAGGGTGGAGGGGGTGTGTTGGGCTCACTTGGGTGGCGGGTCGATAGGGTGTACAACATGATATCACATATGCCATAAAAAGGGCACGATCAACCAATGAGATGTGTGGACATTGATCTTTGTGTACTAGGCCATCATAGGCGTACAGTCCATATTGTGCATGTCCCAGACACACACAGTGCCACGAGTCCCGTGTCCATGTATCAGCCACCAGGCGTGAGTGCTAGAAGCATACATCAATGAGATGCTGACGAATGTCACGGCCCTCCGGTGCCTCGCAGACTCCTTGAGGTGCTGCCACATCCCCACCCTCATCATGACCATCATCAGGTGCTTGCAGTTCTGCGTCAGGGGGCATGGGCACATTTCTACGTACGCACATGTTGTGGAGCATGACACATGCCATCACCATCTTTGCAACCTTCTCATGGCGGTACAGGAGTGCCCCGCCAGACCTGCTGAGGCAGCGGAAACGACCCTTCAGTAGGCCGAATGCCTGTTCAATGACTACACGGGTACGTGAGTGGGCATGGTTGTAGTCCTCCTCATGCTGGTCCCGTGGGTTCCGGACTGGTGTGAGGAGCCATCTCTTCAGTGGATATCCAGCATCACCTGTATGTGGACGAGAAACGTATGATGTGGAATGCCATTGCTACGTACGCACCCCCCCCCCTTCCTGCCAGGTCATTGCCGAATCACATACCCCACATTATCATGCATGTAATGAGACTCACCGAGTAGCCAGGATCTGTTCCCTGCGTGTCGCTCCATGTAGCGTGGTATTGTAGAGTTCCTCAAGACCATTGAATCATGGGTTGATCCAGGGAATCGGGCACAACAATGTGTAATGATCCTGTTGGAGTCACACGCCATTTGTACATTCAGAGAATGAAATTGTTTTCGGTTGCGGTACTGGGCCTCCATGGCATGTGGGACGACCAATTCCACATGGGTGCAGTCGATGGCACCAATGCAACCAGGTATGCCGGCAAGTGCATGGAATCCCACTTTTGTGTTGGTAATTTCCTGCTCCGAGCGTGGTAGGGAGATGTAGTCGTCTGCGTGCTGCAGGAGGGCATCGAGCACTTGCAATAGTGTCCGTGAGAACAGTGGCTGAGAAATGCCATGCAACTGTCCGACTGTGTGCTGGTAGGTGCCTGTGGCCAGGAAGTGGAGTACAGACACCACCTTCAGTAGGGGTGGGATGGCGGTTGGGCTATCTATCATGCTGACAAGGTCAGCCTGTGTCATGTCCACAATGGCGGCTATGGTGTCCCGGTCCAGACGGTAGAGGGTGTGGATCTGCTCATCAGTGAGGTTGAACGGATGTGCTCGGAGGCGTGGGATTGCGGGCTGCCTGCGTGGTGGTAGTGGCTGTGCTGGCGGCCCTTGCTGGCCCTGCCTTGGCCTCCTCCTCCTCCTGCGTCTCCTCCGTGCGGCCGGTTGTAGTTGGTGTTCGTCTTCTTCTTGGAGTTGGAGTACTTGCAGTGCTATCAGGTCCCCCAGGGCCAACATCGCGAGTCCTGCCGGTAGCATTTCGGTGTGGTTGTGGGAGGAGACTGGCTGTGCAATTTATGTGTTTTCAGGCTGAATGGCCTCCACCTGTGGTGATTCATTCCACCTGTGCAAACTGCTCTCCCCTTTGGCCGAGCACGTCCCGCGCACAACGCTGCAATTCGTGGAATGGCATCTTGCTATTGCAATCATGTATTTGTACCCGATGGCCGTGTAACATTGGTTGATATGTTCATTCTGCTGTGGTCCCATTGTTTCACATACTATCTGTGCAGTCGCGAACAGAGTTGTGAAGGGTCAGTGGAACGTAGTACTCGAGTAACGGTGGACCCTCATGCATCACTGTACCGAGGTTCACCGACGGGCGGGGCGTGCCATTTGTGAGTGAAGGCAGTTGCCATTTTCACACACAGCCGCACTAGATGGATTAATTTGTGATTTCAAGCGGCCACAGATGCCTTTTCGACGTGATGTTGCAAATGAGGAATTCGGAGGGCGGCGCTTTCGGTTTTCAGCTAGCGGCGAGGAAATGCCCACAGGTCTGACTGCAAATATAACGTACTATTGTACAATGTCCTTGAGACAGGGGCCATGGCGAGAATGCAATGATTGATATGAATGGTTTGGGATGCGCAATAGCGACGTGGGCGATGAGGCCGGACGTTCCCAAATACATGTTACTTCACTACACTGGAATTACGGGCTGGGGCACTGTGGATTTTGCAGGCTGCATAACGCACAGACTCAATGGATATTTCTAATGTTATGTGAGTAAATATTCAGGCGTTTTTATACCGGGATGAGGGAATGATGAATGGATGCATGGGCAGATGATTTGATACAGAGTTTGCCATGTACAGGGCTTCTTGGAATCTGTCCGCCTCCCCTGCGCTATGTGATGCAGGGCTGCCATAGTGGGACCATCGTCTATCTGGCCTTGTTGAGCCCTCCCTGTCTCGACGCGCCTTCAGACACTTGTGTCCATGCACGTTAACAATCCCATCAGATGGATTCTGTATTCACAGACGCATGCACAGGTACACTCGTTTGTGATGGTGTTTACACCTCGATATAGATAGTTATGAGTCGCAAGTGGTTTTGGGGTGGTGATGATCCTTTGGAGTGGGCTAGCATGCATATGGCTGTGGATTTAGTGTGATCATTGCAGTGAGTTGTTGGAATGTAGTACTGATGGCCATTCTGTTCTTTTTCTTTTCTTTTGGTTGACAGGTATCTCCTCCCCTTTTGCCACTGCCATCTGTATGCCACTCCTGCAGATGGGTTTTACTCCCGACACCTGCTGCTTCGTGTTAATCAGTGGAGCAGCATTACGATCTTATGGGACGATCGCCAATGGGCCACATGCCCTTACGCAGTCCTAGTGGCTCGGAGCAACATTTCGGCCTTTCAGCTGGACTAGTGCCTCCCCATTGGGACGGCCCTGCGGTTCTGTGCGCTTCCATGTTGCCTTTTCGTACGTGAATGTGGCTCTGTGTACCATGAGGGAACAGGGCGTCACACAAGTAGTGGCTGGTCATTTCTTGCGGATGCAGCCCACAATGGTGAAATGTGTTTTGGAGTTCATGGCCTGATGGCTGTATGGGCTTGGTGATTTTGATGTGCATTAAATTTCTATTCTGATTTGGCCCGTGTAGCGTTCTTCTTTGCAAGTGATGTGGCATATGCCTATTTGGGGGGCGATGTATTGTGAGGAGATCTGCACTGGGTTCCAGCTTCGGAGTTTAGTTGCATGGTACTGTACTGGGCGCGTTTGCCTACGAAGCCCGTGAGGTCAGGGATGGGGGCTGCCAATATGACAGTTTGAATGTTGTCATGCTCAGGGGCGGGGGATTGGGTTTTGTGTAACAGATGCCGGTCAGCCAGGTGGACTGGTGGAATGATGTGATTTTCGGAATATTGCTGGTCACAGGTGCCTGTGTTTGCGTGCGTTTCTTGGTGGGGGACTGTGGTCATGTCCATTGGGATGGCTTCTGTATTCGTGCCATCTGTGCCCTGCAGCTCCCATTGGCCCCTGTTGTGTTTCTTTTGTTCGTTGGCATGCATGGGTGACTTGTACATTTCAATGGTTGCATTGTGACTTCATTGCACCTACGGGGAGTTGTACTTTGTGGGCAGGGAGCGGTGTACGGGCACTCAGTGGGGCCGTTTACGGTTGATTCGCGATGCCATACTTCTCACCATGGCGGAATGGTGCATTCCGCCATGCTTGATGGCGTTAGGTACATGTCCGCTAGGGTCGGAATTGGCGTACCCTTGCGCCATGGTGGTGTTTACGGTTTGGCATGGCGCGCGCGCGCATGCTTGGTGCAGTTGGCGTTGGCGTTCACTACGGTGTCGCTAATGGCATCGTACTTTGCGGTGACGGGTCATAGTCGCACCGAGCGCTATTCGATGGCGGTATTGCATTTCCGCCATCGTTTTCCGGATTCCGCCAGGGTCGTAATGAGGGCCAGTGTAAGTCACCTAGGCCGGGGCAGAAAAAGCCCACCATCAAATACATGTTTTGACATGGTAGCATTCATCGTTTAGAGCCTCCAAGTAGTGCAATTCCGCACCCTGGCACAAAGAAGTGAGATGAGCAAGAACCAGGCCACGGCCCAAACATGATGTTCTATGTTACCACTAAGTCAGTGTACTTGTCGCGCGTAAACTCTCAAGTGCAAAAAAAACAAGCATTGGTATAGCCACTAGTAGGCTTTTGTCTGGGCATTATTTAGGCACGTGCAGCCCCAGTCACCGGTGTCCCATGCTGTGAACTGGGGGAAGTGCACTCTTTGTCTTTTGCAGCCATCCTGACTCCAACTGGGGTAGAACAGAGACAGTGTGGTCCTCTAAAGCTTTTTCTGGTGGGAGACCATCATGGAAACTGAGCTCTCCAAGGCGGCAAGAGTGGGCCCACTGTAGCATCATCTTTGCATGCAGAAGGACACACAGGATGCCATGTTTCGAATAAAGGACTCAGTCCAGTCGATCGCATCAGCCCTCTACAACGCGCATGACAATGGTTTGAAATGTGGCTACACTGCCAAACAGTGAACTCAAAAGAGCAACACAATGCCCCATAAAGGACTGTTTACAAGCGTGGTGGTCTATGTACATAGCATCTACTCACCAGAAGCAGCGGTGGGTAGCCAATACTTCTAATTAGCACTACTGCCAGGGGTAATCCCAAAAACCCACTCATTACAGGACTAACACTGCACCAGTGGTAACAGAAGTGGATTGTCTGAAATATCGCCTGCATTTCCAATGCCTGCTGGGCCTAGAGATCCAAGCTACTCCTCACTGATGGGGCCCAATGGGGCCGAAACATGTTTGGGGATGCTGGTGGTCTCCTGCAGAAGGGATGTGGCCGGGCTGGACTGCCACTTTTGGGGTGGGGCCAAGCCTGATTGCATATGGTATTTCCCCTTCTGTAGTGGCTGGGCAGGCGAAGAACAATGGTCTGGAGGGTTGCCGAGGGCAATGTTGGAGGTTAAGATTCATTGTAAATCTTCTGGACCCTGTGCCTGCTGGTCCTAGAGATCCAAGCTACTCCTCACTGATGAGGCCCAATGAGGTTCAAACATGTTTGGGGATGCTTCTGATCTCGTGCAGAAGTGATGTGACCAAGCAGTTTGGGCTGGACTGCCCCATTTGGGGTGGGACAAAGCCTTATTTGAATATGACCTTTGCACTTTTATGATGGCTTGGCAGAGGAAGAACAATGGTCTGGAAAGTGGGTCAGAGCTAGACCTTCCAGCCATCACCTCTTTTGTTTTGCTAAAAAGCTTCTTGGTTTGTCGAACTTGTGCAAAAGAAACCGTATTGAGCATAATATGAAGATGTAAATCTGTATATATTGTATGGGAAAATAAAGGGGCTTATATATGATATGTTATGTCAGGTCCGGTCATGTTGATTGCCTCTACTGGGAGACGAGACGTGAAGGGAGCATGTTGCTATGTGGTTGTTCTTCGTCGTGACTCTTGAACGACGACTCTGAAGAAGCATGCTCAGAAGCACTGTGAGCAGGGCATGCACATGTAGGAGGGTAAATGAATAAAGCCATCTTTAAGCCCGCGTGGCAGAGAGGCAACAAGAAACCGAATATGAAAAATGACTCACTTTGACAGAGGTAATTTGCCAAGTCTAAGTATAAAGACAGACCTGGAGACTAAAGGACCATGTAGGGAAATTGACAAGCTAGCTGGGCTTGGGCCTTCCCAGCTTAGACACAAATAAAAATCTTGATGAAAACTGCACTACTTAAAAGCATCCACATACTGCAAGTGTTTTTATGGAGAGGTTTCCACCCTAAAACCTTAAAAGGAAGCAACTGAAATGAGGCATTTTAGGCTTTGTGACACCACTCCATTCAAAATACTTGATATATGGTCAGACACCACTTTTTACAGGCCTTAAAATGAGCACAAGCCACTGGCCATTAGTCAATGGCAAGTGATAATTGAGTGTTGGCCAGTGATTATTGGTGTACACGGAGAAGTGAGCTTCAACAGTTCAAAACTAGATAAATGCATATGACCCATCTCGTATTTATGCTGGTGGGATCTCTATTTCCAGTCTTTTGGCACACCCTTATATTAGGATGTGACTGCGTACATACACACTTATGTGTCGTAAATTCCACCTCAAGCAGGTCCACTCAGAAACAACTTTCTAAAGTAAATGCAGAAAGAAGTGTGAATTAATAGCTACTTTAGGGAGTTCTAGGCACTCAAATAAGCCCCTACGTAACTTGTATCCTGTGTTAATTGTTGTGTCTACGTGTGACTGAAGTCATACATCTAACCGTCAGTGATAAATAAATAAAGAGAACCCGTGTTCAGCGTGTCAAGAGATTAACCAAATGTTGTAGTCTCATAAGGAGAAGTATAAGATGGATAAGCATCCGGAGTTAAGTGATCAGTAAGGATTGACCAGTGAACCAGTCACGCATTAACTACTTTTCTTGTGCAGCTGTGACTATTCTGCAATTGTTAAATACACGGGCTACGAAATTCTAGAAAGATAGAGGAACATCACTTACCTTTTCGCGCGAGTCGAATGAGACGAACAGAGCTTCTGGCATCAGGCATGGGAGTAGTGGTCTTTAGCCCAGATGTGATTTTATTGTGATTACGCCTCTTCGCGCATGCGCACGGTGAGTAGCGCAGATCATGGGATCGGGTCGCTACTCCTCAGCGCATGCGCATCTGTAATGGCTTAAGTGCTAACCTATTCATGGCAAGGAGACGTGTACCTCACTCACATGCGTGTGTGTTTCTATCAGTCTCTCAGTGGTCTACTTCTGCAGATAAATACAGTACTGCATTTTATATCCGTGTAACCTATGGGGTAAATCGGTATATTTGTACAAGAGCGTGCGACTGGTCCTCGTGTGTAGATAACAAACCTATATGCACAAGGACAAAGGGCAAAATCGATTTTACAATTATCGTGGAGTATAGCCTAAGTTGAATATTCACACTTGTGATCTCTGCTGCTAACATGGGGCCTCGACAATTTGATCGGCACAAGCAGGAGTATTAATGATTTAAATAGTTTTAAGTGTGATTACAAGGTGAAGAGCACCTCCACACTCTTTCAGCTGTCAAGCAGATTGTGGCCAGTTTAATTCACTTTCGGGTTGGATATACTGGGTCCCTGTTTATGACGAGGATTATGTTCCATGGACCATTGTCCAGGTGAGTGGGATGACGCAGACGAAGTTTGCTCGGGTCCCCATGTCCCCCAGGCAACAGTCTACATGTAATAGAGAAATAGCTCAATATATCACAGCCTAAAACTAATAGAACAGTCAATAAATCACCTCCCATATGTGATAGGGGTTGGAGTCACCTTGTGTCTTCCTTAGGCACACTGTGCTATAATCTTACATAAAGCTCTGCTGAGTAGGCAGTTTAGCCACTACTTATTCCTGTACTCCTGCGGAGGTGTAGTAATTTTGTCACAGAGAGATGGGGGGCCAGATGTTTTCATGTCAACTAAAAACATGCATAATAATTGGAAATCTCCCAAAATGTAAACATTTCAGAAACATGAATGAACACAAATATTCTGGAACCTTAAAGCGAGTGTTTGGGTGCTGGTTGACTGGGACACTGGGTGTTGTATGCTATTTGTTAGTCTCCCAACAGTTCTAGTGATGGTGAATTTACCGGCGGATTGCGTCCCAAGGATGTCATTTGGGGGTCGCCAGGGGTCGCACCCGCGACGCCTGTGGTCTCCCTTGCTACCGCTGTGGTCTCCTTGCTACCCCTGTATTAAAATAAATAATAGAAGCTCTTGGGCGCTGGAGTAGCGGGGGCCCCAGCACATCATGTCTAGGGGGCAGAAGCAAGTGCTCAGTAGGGTGAGCTGACCATGACAAGTGGCACATGTTACATGCCACGTTCAGCTCCAACACCTTCTCTACTGGCTTCCCCACGGCTTATATACAAGAACCAGGAAGCTATACCAGCTTCCTGTTTGTGAGCAGTGCGGAGGAGCAAAGGGTGGCTTGGCATGACAGACCGAAGCTGTGATGTGTATTTTGCGTGTGTGAAGTGCATGTCAGATGTATGTTCGTGCTATGGGTCAGTGAGTGGTGGATGAATGAGTAGTAATGTGATAGTGTGTGTGTTTGAATGTGTGCCTGTGTGCAGAATGCTGTAAGAGTGGATGTAAGAGAAGGCGCATGAGTGAGTGACTGGTGGGTGAATGAGTGGGAATGTGATAGTGTGTTTTTGAATATTCTGGGTGGAAACACAGGTATTAGAGGCATGTGAAGGTTGTGATGTCACTTGGGGGCGGGGTCAAATGACATCACTTCCCGAGATGTCATTAGAGGTCAAGGGCCATTTGATGTCACTTCTGCTACCCTTGGCTTTTTGGTGAAACTACATCCCTGTGGCGTCCCTCAGCCTGTCGCAATTAATTAAGCATATTTCATGTAATACATCTTTACAACTTATAAATGTCTGACTGGTGCTTCTTATAGCAATTTTATAGACAAGTAATAAGTATCTACTGAGAATCCAACGAGAACCGTCCGGCATTCATTGTCTGTGCACCGCAGGCAGGAAGGATTCCTGTCAGAGCCTGCGCTGCGTGCATGAATGCAAGCAATGTTCTGCGACATTGTGCTCTCTGACATGTCGCAGGATTCCAGGGGGGCAAGATGGGACACTGCTACAGGAAACAGCCCCCCACATTAAAGTAATGCGTGTGATGTCAGCACGTGTGCATGCCCAGCGCTCCCTACCACAAGTGTTGTGCATTCTGCACATAAAGCGCTATCCAATTCCCTCCTAAACAGTTTCCTTTCCAAATCACATAACGAAATGCTTGAAAATCACTGCATGTTGCATTATGTTTCTGATGCAATTCTCATTCCAACAAAAACATCCCTGGCCCTATGCTCCATCCTAAATGTGCCCTATCGCCCAAACACAACCTGTCATGAACGGATTAATGAACTCATCATATACTCCAGGAAACAAACATGAGAAACATTCTGAGCACGACTAGGCCAAGATTTCTAAATCAAATTTAAAGATTTACAGTATCCATTTATGCACATTCCATGATGCGCCCTACATTATGGACTCTGTCATAGTGGCCTTCACAACATAACACATCAAAAGCCATTAGCATCCTGGGAGGCGCCATCCATCAATAAGAATGCTCGGGACGCGGGCTGTATTCACTAAGGAAAGTCTTAGTTCCAAACATACATTCTCATTGGTGACGGGCGCTTCACTTCCCCCCTCCCCCTTCACCATTTAGCACCCGTGTAGTTTCCCTACACGGGTGCTAATGGTGGCCTTTTTTCCAAAAGGAAAAGAAAAATTAAACTTACCTATGTGGTGTGTATCGTCTCCAGCAGTGCTGCTTTTCAGCAAGTCCGTTTTCCATGTTGATGACGACACAGTCATCAACATGGAAAATGGACTTCCCTGACAGCAGTGCTGGAGCCGATCTACAACATAAAAGGTACATTTCTTCCTTTTTTCTTTCAAAACATCAATAGCACCTGTGTAGGGAAACTATACGGGTGCTAATGGTGATATTAACCTTGACGGCGGGCCCACCCTGTCGATAACTTGGGCGACAGGCCGTTAACAACAGGAACGGCCCGCCAGCTTGGTTAATATCGCCTCGGTAGGATACCTCAGTGGGTTAAGTGCTCACCTCCAAAATCTTTGTACAAACTACACTTAACACAGCCCTGCATTCTTCTGAGGTTGATGAATTGAGTATTTTGAATTTGGGGAACAACACCTATTACTACAGCGCTTAGATTGGTTGTCCAATTTCAGGTCTGGAGGGCCGATCTCATGATGGGTTCTAATGTTCATGGGAAAAGAAATTGCAAACATTTAGAATCATTGTATGCAAATGTATCTCATGAATATTAATGAGGGGTCTCCTGAAAATCTGGCATGAATCCAGCCCTCGAGGCATGGCATTGGACAACTCTGGAAGCAGGAACAATCAAGCATGAAGTGCCATGCACGAACGTGTTACTATTGTCACACAATTCCTGTTTCCAAGTCTCCTGCTTCTTTTCTTCGCCTCTCTTGACACGAGGCAGACCTTGGAATGGCAAATGCTCCCCATCTCATACTTCCTATCCTCTTCTGCAAATTTCGAACTCCTCTTACTCTTGCTACATAATGTCTCTTTTGTTCCCTGACACCAATCTATCTACCTGCCTGCACTTTGCAGTGGCCTTAAGGTGTCCTACATTTCACATTGGCAACAGGAATAACAGATATAATAGAGGTTTCATTGCATATGATATGATATGATATGATAGTTTATTTATATTGCGCCTGTCCACAATGTGTTTCAAAGCGTTTCAAGGAAGGAAGGGTATAAGGGAAAATACAACGCCATTCTTACAGGCCATGAACAGTAAGGATGTGAAATTAACTAACGTACTCGGGCTGACGACATTTCAGATAGTGCAAGAGCTAAGACATAGATAAGGAAGGGAGGGGGAGAGTGGGAAGGAAATGGAAACAGACAGGTGACTATAGTACTAGGCCTGACGACATTTCTGGTAGAGCCGGAGGAAAACAAAAGTTGAGGGAGAGGGGTGCAGAAAGGGAGGGGAGAAACAAAACAAGTGACTATCGTACTAGGCCTGACAACATTTCAGATAGTGCTGGAGGGAGGGGGGGCAACAGTAAGTGGTTAGGGGAGCGACAGACGAGGTTGCTATCATAGTAGGTCCAGGGACAATTCTGATAGAGTAATTGCATAGAAGAAAGTAAGGGGAGGAGATAGGAAAAGGGAGAGGGGAGGGGAGGAGAGAACAGAGAGTAAGCAGTCAAAAAGAGTGGAGAAGCAAGAGAGGAGAGCAAATACAATTGCAGAAGTCAGTAGTAACACATAATGTTGCAAGCCAGGATACAAGATGAAGATGGAACAGCATGATTCAGGGCCACCATGAGTACAAGATGCAAAGGAAGTCCAGCATGAGAGTTGAGAAAGGGTGACGCACCGTGAATCAATGAAGTCCATAAAAGTAAAATCCAGCATTGGCCACAAGACGGTGATGGTGAAACCAGAATCTATCAGGACAGACTCCTGTGTGCAGGAAGGGGGGGGTGCACAAGGGAACAACACGGGGGACCAGAGACGGTGGGGATGGTCTGTTGGGACAGAGGGTGTAAACACATGTTGGTGCATGCTTACCTGCTGTCTTAGCAGGAGGTCGGACCCTGGATCCTCCTGGTCCGAACAGGTCCAAAAAGCAATAGCCCTTTTCTTTGACTGACCTTCACTCTGGACGCCCGGGCGAGAGACACCCTTCATCTAAGAGTTAAGAGCAGGAAGGAAGAAGCAGGGCTAAGAAGGTGGGCGGGCTTAGGCCAGGTGACCTAGACCCACTTACACCTGCTCCCCAGCTGCAAAGGAAAAGAGGCTGGAGGGCTACTTAAGTAGGGAAAAGAGCGGCAAGCAGGAAGGCATCAGGTGGGAGGGGCTTGCTAAGTGGTAAAAAGGAGTGGCAAGCAGGAAGGCACCAGGTCGGTGGGGCTTATGCCAGGTGACCTAGATCCACTTACACCTGCTCCCCAGCTGCAAAGGAAAAGAGGCTGGAGGGCTCCTTAAGTAGGGAAAAGAGCGGCAAGCAGGAAGGCACCAGGTGGGCGGGGCTTGCTAAGTGGTGAAAAGGAGTGGCAAGCAGGAAGGCACCAGGTGGGCGGGGCTTGCTAAGTGCTGAAAAGGAGCGGCAAGCAGGAAGGTTGCAAGTGGGCGGAGCTTGCTAAGTGGTGAAAAGGAGCGGCAAGCAGGAAGGCACCAGGTGGGCGGGGCTTAGGCCAGGTGACCTAGATCCACTTACACCTGCTCCCGAGCTGCAAAGGAAAACAGGCTGTAGAGCTCCTTAAGTAGGGAAAAGAGCGGCAAGCAGGAAGGCACCAGGTGGGCGGGGCTTGCTAAGTGGTGAAAAGGAGCTACTAGGCTACATAGGTTTACTAGGTGGACGGTTGTATCATGAGTTATGTGTTTTCCTCTGACTTCGGGTCTGTATGCAGTCCCACAGTTTCGAATCCCGACGGGGTCAACTTAGCCTTTCATATTTCCAAGGTCAAAAAAATGGAGTGACAAAGCAAAAACAAAGAGGTGATGGCTGGAAGGTTTAGAATGAATCTTAACCACTGGCGTTGCTCTGGGCAACCCTCCAGACCACTGTTCTTCACCTGCCAAGCCATTACAGAAGGGGAAAGACCACATGCAAATCAGGCTTGGTCCCACCCCAAAAGGGCCAGTCATGCCTGAACTGCTACTGCACATCCCTTCTGCACGAGACCACAAGCATCCCCAAACATGTTTCAGCCTTGTTGGGCCTCATCAGTGAGGAGTAGCTTGGGTCTCTAGGCCCAGCAGGCACGGGCAAAAAAATGGAGTGATCTGAAAAATATTTTTAAAAAGTGGAGTGCCATAAATTGGCTATTAGTAACTGCTAGTATTGCAGTGCTTAGAGATGGGAGGAACCTGGGAGGAATCGTTCCATGAAAACCTGATAATGATAGTGAAAGATCCTATAAATCAAGCCCCTGTGTTGAGTGGTCATTTAACAATTTTTCATGGGTAGTTTTATTTTCTTGCAAGAGGCATCATGCTCTGTGGTTGGCTGCATCTGTTTAATACAATCCTGTGATACATCAGAATTCTCTTGGTTTCAAGATGTCAAAATGCAAACCAGATCACCAGGCCATCAGCAATGCCCTAAGGTGGGGGCGCGGGTAGGAAAGGGGGATAGAAGATGACATGACAACATGATTTGTCGCCTAGAGCATTGTATGTAGAGAGAGAAGGTGGCGTTGCCACCTTTGGAAACAAGGATGGGGCAGAGATGCCATCTCTATCAGACGGGGCTTCGTCTTCAGGACCAGTGCCAAACAGAGCCTCTGGCATTGGCAAGGAGTCTAGGAGCATCGTACATGGGTAGCCGGGAAGAAGAAAAAGAACCTGGCCTGGTCAGAGGACAAACAGAAATCCTGACCTTGTACTCTCAAATTGTGAGACCAGTTAGTGACCTATCTACTCCACAAGTTGCACTCCTTCTTTAGCCCTTAAAATAATTTCAATTTCGTAATGCAAATATCAGAGGGCATTAGGATTTCTTCCTGTTTATTTCAGTACAAGATATTAAAGAGACCCAAAAAACAGGAACCCCTGTCCCAGGGATGTCATTTCACCAAAATGCCAGGGGTAGCGGATGTGAAATCGCATGACCCTTGACCTCTGATGACATCACAGGAAGTGATGTCATTTGACCCCACCCCGATCACGAGAAGCGATGGAACACGATCTTTTACCACTTGACAAAACAGGAAGTGGCATCACACAGCATTGTTCCTAAGTACACTATGAAAAATATGGTTACAATATCACTGTACCGTGATAGACATTTCATACCAGAGTGGATCACCATATGTATCAGCAGAAAAAAACATGCTATAACTGCAACTTGCAAAAAACAAATTACATAATCCGAAATGGATGCTTATTCTACTCTAAATGCTTTTTGGAGGATCTTTTGTGAATTTGAGGTGTTTAAGAACAAACTAAATCAGTGGCTCACACCCTGAGTGTACCTGAAATATACAATTAGTCTAGCAATTATTGTATAAAATTCCAGAAAGACAAATTGTTATTCCTATTAGTTAGGGTCACTGCTCAAAGTGTTACACTTGTGGAACCCTTGTTTTTTTTAAAGAAGCCCGAACAGGAAAGCCAGCCACTCTAAAAACAAAGAGCCACATGGCATGGGCCACCGCCCAGGAGCTTCAATTTGTAAAAATAAAAAAATAAATATATATACTTTTTTTTTTAGGGGTGGCAACGGAGACCTCAGGGGTTGCAAGTGCGACTCCTAGCGACCCCAAAATGACGTCCCTGCCCAGTCCAGAACACCTTAAAGCAGTTTATTATGCAGCCAGTTTTCCCACAGCACCGTTTCCATTGACTCACACCTGCTTCTGGTACATGCAGCGCAGGAAATTAGC
The DNA here is from genome assembly GCF_040938575.1 of Ambystoma mexicanum. Classification (NCBI taxonomy): domain Eukaryota; kingdom Metazoa; phylum Chordata; class Amphibia; order Caudata; family Ambystomatidae; genus Ambystoma; species Ambystoma mexicanum. The sequence continues at coordinate 814,933,371 of NC_090931.1, forward strand.
CTTCTTTCCCCAGATCTGTAATCCGGCAAACAGTCTCTCTGGACCTGGGAAAAGCAAAAGCCCAGGCCTGAGCTGGAGTGCTACACTATGCCCGCAGTGACCAGCTACTACCAGCGTTTTCAGCTCAGAAGCGTTCTGCTTTATTTTGTTTTTTCTGTTTTTTTTCATTTAATCATATTACAGTGTTATTGAGTGCAGTACTAGTAGCCATATAACGGCAATCAGTAACTGGCGTTGCCTATGATCTGCTGCATGTACATTAACAGCTGTGAATGGTGGGCAATTAGAAAAAGGAGGGGTGCATGCAGCTGTATGCTGTGTGAAACAATGACACCAAGCAGGTGATTGTATCATGCATTTTCTTTCACTGTATTTTGTAAGGGCCTCATTACGAGTTTGGAGGCAGCCATGCCATTGGTAAGGGCATGGCTGCCTCCAAACTCGGGTCCGTGGTCCCTGAATGGAACTTAGGAGGGCCCGGTATTTCCCCATTCAGGGAACCCGGACCCGGACGTTCCCCATTCCCATTGAGCCCCCAATGGGAATGGGGAGCATGCTAACAACGGGCCCGTTAATGACGGGCCGGTTGTTAGCATGCTAGTTCCCTCGCGGGACCGCAAAGGACGTCTGGTCTGACCAGACCTCGAGAGCGGGTTCCGCAAGGGAACTTCGTAATAGGGCGAAATGGGTTTAACAGCGCCGGCACCTTTACCAGCGCCGTTAAACCCATTTCGCCAGCAGGGGCGTCATTTAGGGGTCACCAGAGGTTGCAACTGCGCCCTCCAAGGTCTCCCTTGTGACCTCTAAAAAAAAGAATTAAAAAACCCTTATTTTTTTTTTTGGTAGTGCAGGCTCCTGGGCTCTGGCCAGCACCATGTGCCTCTTTACTTCTGTATTGGCTAGCTTTCTTGTTCAGGCCCCTTAAAAGAGAAGAAAAATAAGAACAGGAGTGCCACAAGTCTAACACTTTCAGCACTGACCCTAAATAAGAAAGAATAGGAATACCAAACAATGTGTCTTTCTGGAATTCTATACAATAATTGCTAGACTCATTAAGTTTATTTCAGGCACACTTCAGGGCGTGAGTCACTGATTTAGTCTGTTCTTAAACACCTCAACTCGGCCTTTCATCCTTCTGAGGTTGATAAAAGAGTACCAATAAAGGTTGGGTGATATTGGATGTATATTTTTTCTATATAAAGTGTTTAAGCGTAAGTGCTATATAATAACACATCACTATCATTTGGTCATGGACGCCTGCTTGCATTCACAGTGATTTGGTAATATGGGCCTATGCACACTGATCTTAACGATACATATGGCGATCCATTCTTGTATGAAATGTACATCACATTATAGTGATATCGTAACCATATTTTTCGTTTTGTACAATGCTGTGATGCCACTTCCTGTTTTGTCAACAGGTGAAAGGTCATGTTCCATCGCTTCCCGCAGTATCACTTCTGGGTGGGGTCCAATGACATCACTTCCTGTGATGTCATCACGGGTCAAGGGTCATGTGATGTCACTTCCGCTACCCCAGGCATTTTGGTGAAATGACGTCCCTGTCCGCCAGGGTCGTAATGAGGCCCTAAATCTTGATAGTACAGTCGAAAACCAAGAGAATATTTTTTATGCTCTCGTGAGTTTGCACGCTGACAATTATACGTTTCTATTCGGGATGAGAAATCTAAAGCTACATGCCTCCTCTTTTTGGCCAACGTGTTACTATAATGTTTTCGCTATTGTCATGGTGGTTTATTTTGTGACGTGTGCATGCCTCGGAGTCATCCCTGTAATTTTAGGCCTGCCGTGACTTCACCTCCAGACCTATGCCCATTACTGTGGAAATACATGAAGTAAGTCAATACTCTCCACATGACCACGGCTTCATCGATAGTGTGTACACGTATGTGCCCGCACTTCCGTGTATATTAATTACTGGATGCATAGGAGCGTGAGTGAATGATGTGTAAACTGATGGATGACTGATGAAGGTGAAAGAGTGGATGAACGTCACAAAACATGAACGATGCAGTGACTAATGCATGAGTGAATACATGAATATCATTTGACTAATTAGTGCATGTCTACATTAATTGATGCCTGGGTGAGTGAGTAAAATAAATGGTGTGACTAAACAAATGGGTGGATGCGTGTGTGCATGGGTATGCAACTGAATGGGAGCATGGATTATTACATCAAAACGTGAATTAATGAATGAACACAGAAATGGAGAAACGTTTTTTTAGATGACAAGATGTGTAAATCAAAGTAAATGTCAATTTAGGTCTATTCCCATTAATGAACGGATAGACTCCATGGATAATTGAATGAAGAATATGTCATTACATGTTATCATGTATCACCCTCACAGTGTGGATGTATGAGTGGATTTATGAGGCAATGACTAAATGAAAATGCATGAATGGGTGGATGAAAGGATGTGTATAAGAATGAATGGGATATCGATTCGTGCAGCACCACATACACCTAGAAAGCCCTTATGTCTCCACATCATGAAATGGAATGAAAGACGGCTTGTCTGCTTTTCTCTGTTTTCAGCTAGGCTTTTACAGAGACTGGTGCTTGGCTCTGTGGCATGTCATCAATTTCTAAAGGGCGTTTCAGACCCTCCAGTTTATAGCGATTTTGCGATCCCGCAAAATGCCGCGAAAACGGCTGTTTTGCGCAAAATGCCGCGAAAACGGCCTTTTTGTGCAAAAATTGCATCTTTAACATTTTTTTTTTTAGTAATCTGCAAAAATTACTGTTTTAAAAAAAATAATACTCAGGGTGACAGGTTCTCAACTTTTTTTTACACAAGTAATGAAATGCGCTAACACATCTCATCACTTGCGCACCAAAAAAGTGCAGCCCAATCCACAAGGGACACATGAATGGGCACATTTTATGTGCATGCCCATTCAGATGGCCTTTTTCAACTCCTTGATCAAATAAAGTGGCGTTTCTGTCAATTTAAAAGCGCATCCCTCATTTCCAAGCAAGATGCACTTTTAAATGTGCAGAAATTGTAGGCAACCCTATGCACACGGGATGTGGGGCTGCCACTGCATGACAGGGTCTTTCCTGACCCTGTCATGCATTTCTTTTAAGGTATGAACCGCTGCTGTGCCGCTTGCATTTCTGTTCCTCAAACAGGATAAAAATGCATTTTTTGGGATGCATTTTACAGCGGCAGGCACCTGGAGGGCCTGTCCCTGTGAAAGGCGCTAGGAGCTTGCAGAACACTGTCGGGAGAGCGATTCTGTTCAAAGTACTGCCCATTTTGATGACAAAAATCTATCGAATGTTACAATTTGACCTATTTCGTCCAGTACTATTCGATCAATTTTTATAAATACTGAACATGTGTTGCGGGGTTGTCACCCGCTCCACATGTTCAGTATTTTTGGTCTAGGGTGGTTGCAGAAGTGTTTTCCCCTTTTTCCTCAAAATTGGAGCCGGGGACAAAAAAAAAAGAAAATAACGAAAAAGGGACCCTGCGGAGTCGGATCCGACCCGCGTTAGAGGGACAGTACTGGCACCGCAAGGTTGCAGGGGAAGTGGCAGCAACCAAGCAGTTAAGTAGTGGAGGGGGTGGGGTGCTGGTGAAAGGTACATTTTGGGTTGTTTGGATGAAGTGCAAAACAATTTGCAGCGAAATTGACTACGGTCAATTCTGCTGCAAATAATTACACTTCGGTCAAACAACCCAGAACACCATTCAAGGCAGCTAGCCAGCGCACAATTTGCGCTACAGCTCAAGCCTGTGGAAATGCGCCGGTCACCTTTGAGAATAAGGTGACCTGCTCATTTCCAAAAATGGGTTGTCTAAAAATAGCATATCCTGCATTCTTTTTTTAAATGCCCCATTATTTGAGGAACTGGGTCAAAATCTACATTTAAAAAAAATTAAAAAATGGTTACACTATGAAAGAGGGAGAGTGATGGGTGGATGTGAAGTGATAGGCAAGAAAGCAAAGGGAGAGCAGTGGGTCAGAGGAGGAAGCGCTGCACAAGAGAGCAGAGGAAGCAATGATGCGGTGGGCCAGAAATCTGAGAGCGAGCAGAGGTACAGAAAGTAGAGGGAGCGTGTGGTCAGTGAGCCAGAAAGCAGCGAGGAAGCGGTTGGCCAGAAAGAGGCAGTGAGCTGCAGATTGGGAAAAAGGATGAGGGAAGAGTGTGATAGAATGGGAGAAAGGATGCAAGATGCAGAAGCAGCACAAAAGAATGAAAGACTGTATATTGCGGGAGGAATTGTAGAGTGTAAGGTGTGAGTTCGGAGTATGATTTGGAGTGTGGCAGGGGCTGGGCAGTGCAAATTGTGACTTGACAGTGTGACATAGCACGCAAGTATTTGTATGACAGAGTAAGAGGTTAAGGAATGTAAGTTGTAATGGAAAGTTGGTGAGAGGTGTGTTGGTGAGAGAGGTGTGTGGGTGTTTGGGGGATTGGAGAACATAGAAGGGGAATATCTTCAGCATTACAATTGAAAAGCGTATGGGGTTGCTTTTGGTACTCTTGTTCAGAGAGGAATTGCCATAGCGTTTCGGTGCTGGACTGCCCATGTGGGCGGGACAAAGACTGATATGCAAATGGACATTTCCCATCTGTGAAAGGTACAGTTAGCAAAAAGCATGAGCTGCAAACTCTCATCTCAGAACAGGTTATCATGCCATGTTCTTTCTGCAGAGGAGCGCCTGCTACCTTTTTTGAAATACTATTAAATAGGCATGAACATTAAACCAGAAATGTAGTAAAATCAAACACTGTTCAGTCAAGCCAGAGACATCTGGTACTCTTCCTATTAAATTAATACAAAAGATACATAATAATGATACCCTGGCTCTCTGCAGCCTTGCACTCTGCCTATTTCCTGCAATGTGGCAATCTTACACCCTCCAGTTAATACAAAATGTCCTGCAAAAAGGCCGCAATATATAAAGGTTTGTGCCGCAAAATTTGCCATTTCATGCCGCAAAATCCTGGAAGGTCTGGTTAATGTGCCAATTAGGCTAGTGGATGCCAATTCAATAATTGAATGAGGCAGCACACACGGGTACTGCAGACGTACAGCACAGGGATGTACAACAAATTGGCCCTTGGATATACATGCTGATATACTCACGACTGGTTCTAGATATACATGCTGATGTACTCAGGGCTGGTTCTAGATATACATGCTGATGTACTCAGGGCTGGTTCTAGATATGCATGCTGATGTACTCAGGGCTGGTTCTAGATATACATGCTGATGTACTCAGGGCTGGTTCTAGATATGCATGCTGATGTACTCAGGGCTGGTTCTAGATATGCATGCTGATGTACTCAGGGCTGGTTCTAGATATGCATGCTGATGTACTCAGGGCTGGTTCTAGATATACATGCTGATGTACTCAGGGCTGGTTCTAGATATACATGCTGATGTACTCAGGGCTGGTTCTAGATATGCATGCTGATGTACTCAGGGCTGGTTCTAGATATACATGCTGATGTACTCAGGGCTGGTTCTAGATATGCATGCTGATGTACTCAAGGCTTGTTCTAGATATACATGCTGATGTACTCAGGGCTGGTTCTAGATATGCATGCTGATATACTCAGGGCTGGTTCTAGATATACATGCTGATGTACTCAGGGCTGGTTCTAGATATACATGCTGATATACTCAAAGCTGGTTCTAGAAATACATGCTGATATACTCAGGGCTGGTTCTAGATTGTGCAACACCCTTACAGCAAAAGATGCGATGGGGCTCTCATTTGCATATGTTTTGGCATCACAGAAAGATATGTCACAGGGAACAGCATCAATCTTTGATACTGGATGGCATTATGGAAAATTATATTTTACGAATGCACCATGAATGTCCCAACAGAAAAATAAAATGGTGATGATCAAAATATGAGTGGTCCATATAAGTGTAAGTGTTGTGAGTATATATGGAGCAACACTATTGACCAGTAAATAGTCATGCTTGAGGTGTTTCTTGAATAGTGTTCACTATGAACTAAAGCACTTTTAGGGACTCCCAATGTCGGTAGGTAGGAGAAAGAGATAATATGATTTGCCCAAGATCACACATTTAACTGAAGTGGTTAGCCAGGATTGGATCCCAGTTATAAATGTAGGCACATTACCACACATCTTCTCCGCTTTAGTTGGTTCAGATGTGCCAATTGTTGGCTTCAAGGGGCTTGAATCAATCCAGTCTCACAGCTCCTTACTCCTTAATCAAGCCAGAGACACTGACCAGCCTAGATTCTCATGCAAGCACCTCAGCCTACAGTCCAATGCTAGAAACCTCAATTGTGTGTTTCTACTGTATTGTTGAACCAGCCCCCTACTTGATATTACTGGCTAATGTACGCATAGTGCTTCTTGCAGAAGCGCTCCTATCCAAATAAATACAAAGATCGCCCTCTGCATAGAAACAGAACCACCTCCTTTAAAAAATGCATATTTAAATTAATCTTTTTACATAGGTGGGTGTTGACCCAAAAGCAACAGTGTGTTATACTTTGACATTGCTAAAGTAGGCAGCTAATTCCCACTCACACACCAGGGGCCTGAACAGGAAATAATGCAGCATAGCATTCCAATCCGACTGCTTCCGGAAATGTAGACTTGTTTAGCCTGTTTGATAAAAGAGATCTCCTAATGTAAATGGTGTGTTGATCCAAGCCATAATTCAAGAATAATTAATTCACGATGGCACTTTATTATCATAATAGAGCACAGTAAATTAAATATTGCAATAATTACATAATTTTAACTAAATAATTAAAAGGCTCCTTTAATGTCATTTAATAACATATGACGGAGCGCTGACTCAAGCAGCGTTAATTAACAGAATGTTTCATTTAGAGCTTAATTTGGATGTTGCTGTTTCTCCCCGGAGGATGGGTGAGATGCCAACATCTTATGTTCCTGCACAGAAGTGAGATCTCCAATCCCAAGGGCTAGGAGAGTGGTTATGGAATACAAACTTTCTTTCAACGCCAGACCTCCACACACTTTCCTTCAAGAGCAGCCATGTTTGGGCTAAAAATGAAGGAGTCACGTTTTCTGCGTCTTTTTAACCTCTGGCAAACTAGTAATAACAAAAAATCAAATGGGTGCTTCTGGACCAGGTCAGACCTGCCTTAGCAGAGATTCTGGGTAGCCATCAGCGCAACTACCAGGTACAAGAAAAGAGTACCCCCCATTTACGAATCGCATAGTATGAGTACACAAGCCAAAGTGTTTGAAGCGTTTCCTGCAGTTACTTTTTTCGTGACTTTTGTGTAAGAAGGGATTATTAAATCATATTGGGCCAGTGATATTGGCCAAAACGTCCAGCTGCGAAGAGCAAACAAAGCATCCAAACGGCGTGCACTGACCTATAACAGTAGGCCTGTCGGGTGTCACCAGCAGACACTGCCCGATTCGTGTGAGTGGGTCTGCATGCCAATGACACTCATGTCGAACAATCAAGACCCAACAAATGCAATAGACCAAAGGAAGGTATACATATAAGTGTCAATTCCACTTCCTTCAAGAATGCAATCAAGGTCGATCCTTAATCATCTACCTAACAGCCAAATCATGATTCATAATTCGTGCTCAATTTTACTAGACACAGTTTCATTGTATTCACACATCATAAAAAAGCATAAACCACTAAAATGCACGCCTAAAATCTTAAACAGTACTCAGCAAATGGTTCCCATTGCATCCTTATATAAAAGAAAACATAGTAACATCATGGTTAGTCCAGTATTATCATGAACTGGTGAACACTGCGCGAGTTCATTATACCACATCTACAGGCGGTATTATTTGCTCATATATTTTTTATATACTATTATGATGTAACAAGACACATTTGTTGAGCACTGTTTTGGATTTTAGGCATGCATTTTAGTGTGGTATGCTTTTTTATTATGTGTGAATACAATCAAACTGTGTGTAATAAAATTGAGCAAGAATTATGAATAATGATTTGGCTGTTAGGTAGATGATTAAGGATTGACCTTGATTGCATTCATGAAGGAAGTGGAATCGACACTTATATGTATGCATTCCTTTGGTTGATTGTATACACAGAGTTGCCCACTCAGGGGGAAGGTTGGATTTTCTCTTAGTGGGTCCAGCCGCTGTGTGATTGGTGACCCAACAAATTGCAACCAGTTTCAACCCCTGGAAGACTCCCATCTTCCATGGAACCATGGATTATGGCCAGGAGGCTTCAAAAGCCAACGGCTAGTCCACCACTTTGAGCACAGCTCCCTCCACAAATTGCTCACCCTTTACAGGCTACAATGAGACTATAATCCGTAACTCCACAGCTACAGGCCATGACCGAGCAGCGGCACCCAGATTGCATGAGTGGTCTGCACCTTCTGCAGTGCTCTGAGCCTTCTCCGACATGTCTTATCTTTCATTGTCTTGGAAGACAAACTGGTAGTCGTCAGAAAGTCCATCAACTCCAGAATCAACCGAGTAAATATCAGAGACAGCCTAAATATCATAGACAGCCTAAAGCCACCTAAAGCTCACTGTCTCTTGAGCCCTGGTTCTCACTAGGTTGGATTATTGCAAAAGCCATTTTCTAAATCTACCTGCCTCTACTCTCCGTCCTTTGCAATTTATCCAGAACAGGACTGCGAGACTTGTCCTTGGCCTCAAGCCCTGGGATCGTATCTCCCTAGCCCTGAAACCTCTCCACCGGCTCCCTGTGGCCGCAAGGATTAATTTCAAGACCATTTGCATTGTCCACAAGGCTTTCTGGGGCTTAGGTCCAAAATACCTTCAGCTGTCCCACTGTAAATACCTTCCCTCCTGATCTCTTCACTCCTCCACCTCTAACTCCCCCAGGGTCAGTCGTTTTTCAAAGAAACGAGCCAGGGGTAGATCTCGGTCTTCGGCTGGGGCTTCCCTCTGGAACAGCTTCCCTGCCACTCTGAAACTTGACGAGAACCATCTCTGGTTCCGGAAGCTCCTCAAGACCTTTCTCTTTGCTTCTGCCTTCGGTCCTCTTCTCCCCTGCTGATCTGTTCTGTCTTGTCATCGTGCACCTGCTCACCCTCTGACTTTCGGGCCCAGGTACCTGCTCACCCTGCCACCCACCTGCACTGCCTCCTGACAAACCCTTGCACTGGGGCCTATATCTGTAACTCTACAGTTCCCCACCCTCTTTTTCCTGCACTTATCAGATACACCCTGCTTGTTGCCTTAAACTTAGCACTTTCCACCTGCTGCCTGCACTGCCTTTCTTTGTTGCTTTTTATTATTTATTTATTATTTACAACTCTGATTTTTATTTCTCTGCTCAGTACTTTTCTCCCCACCCGCCATACACTTTCCCTTTTCCCTCTCCCATGCACTTGTGCGTTTCTCAATGTCACTGGGCCTAGTAAGATCGTTGTTGTTCTTCCTGGATCCCCTCCGTTTGCCTGGTCGCGCTCTGAAACCCTTGTGTACGAGTGCGATACAAATAAAATATCAATATCAATACATCCAAATCCCTGCACCCGCTTCAGGTTTCCAGAATGCTGAAGCAAGACTGCTGTTGGGTAAACAACCCTGAGACCCCAACAATCCCCATGCTGAGGAGACTCCACTGGCTCCCATTGTTGCCTTTGTCACTTTCAAACGACTGCTCACTAATGAAGAAGACAGTGGTACACCAAATACCAGACCCGTGGACGTTATATTGGCTCTGCCAACCAACATTTACATCACATCTCTGGAACGTATTGCAACTCCGAAAGGAGGCGACACTCGGCAGTTTGGACAACCAGATTCTGGAGTTAGCTCTCTGTCGATTTCTGCACCATGTCATGCCAGTGCGACTTCAAAATGTAGATGAATAAAGGACAGTGTTCGACGACCCACCGAATACAAAAATTCAGTCGGGTTTTCACATGGACCAAGAAATAGTAAATAATCTCCACTGAAGTTCCTCATACGCAAATTGTTCTTTTAGATATTTGTTGTGGATAGTCTCAAAAACCGACTGGATTAGGAAACTATTTACAATTGAAAAAGTTCCCCTTTGCAATCGCCATCCCATCAGCTATGTGCAGGCTCAGCGCATGGGATCAGATTGCAGAGGTATGCCAGGCACCTTAACCTGGACTCCTCAGTGCTTAGCAAACCTGGTAAGATGTCAGTGCAGGCCCGAGATATGATTCAATGGAATTTCCATCAAGGGCAAGAATCTGCCGCAGGAATCCTCCATGTCCGCTGAGCAGAAGTCTTCTCTCCATTTCCCAGGTGCTGTAGTAGTTAGATGAGATGATCCATGATTGGTTGTACTTTCAAGCTATCCCAGAAGAATATGAATCTAGTAACCTGTTTGGCGGAACTCTCGAGCCTTTCAGCCAATCGGGGTTTGAGAACTGTTCAGTCCTCCAATTGGCCGATGCTTCAGTGTGTACAATTGGTTGTAATATGGCCCTCTGATTGCACCGCCAGAGGAATAGTTTAGGAGGTATATAGGATCCCCATGTGGCCGTGTTTTTCACCTGATCCTGTTAGCAACTAAAGCAATCTAAGGAACCCATCAATGTTACAAAAGCTGATGTCGCACACTGCAGAGTTACCATGCTGTCGATTTCAGTATCCACACGCCAGACTTCCTTCGAGTCATGCTATATTTGAATGCAGGATTATTGAACAGACAAGAATTATATACCTTTTAAGATCTCAGAAAAGAACCAAGATAGGCACAAAACACGTGCTTGCCAGTTCACTTAATAATCTCTGGTTTGGATTCGACCAGAGTAAATATGGCTCTATTGAACAGCTTCGATGACTTGTGTGTGAAACCAGCGGACTATTTTCTGCATGTTACAATCAGGCCCCGGCACAGTGCTTTCTCCCGCATGCTCACCCTTTCCCACCACCCAGATCGAATTCAATTCCTATATTTTTCACCTACCTTTCAAGCAGCAGTTGACCTGCCCCTTCTGGCAAGATCTAATTTTATCCCCCAAGAAGCATTGCTAAAACAGGTATTTGCCATGCCAATAGTTGGGCTTTCGTGCAAGCATGGGAAAGGCACTTGCCAGGTACTGCCGTGTGGTATTTATTAACTAGCCTTTGATGTTAGCAGGTGCCAAATGGGGCGAGTGCATGGGCCTCTAATAGCAGTGCCTGGCAAAAGCCTGGTACTTATACTCAAGCCTAAACGGTTGGCTTTGCCAATGCTGGTTTTAAACAGGACTTCGATGAAAGGCGTGCATTGTGCTTCTAAAATCGAGTGGCTGCAGACAGACCTGATTAAGACATCTTTATTACACCAGTAGTGTGTTAACAACTCAAATTAAGTAATGAACTCTCAGAAGACAGCTTTGAAAAACACAGTCAGGTGCGTTGTGCAAAGTTTGATGGTAAAGCTTGAATAAAGCAAGAACAAACAGTTCCCATTCGGGGTGTTTTGGCCTGCGAAGGCAGGAACTGAGTTGGAATGGCCATAGGGACCAGCATGGCAATCGACAGTCAATTGGTGGACAAAAAAGCAAACACCAGCTGCAAGCTTTGTGGCCCTCCTCATATGTGATTTCTCTCTATCTGTACCCCAATGCAATAATGTTGGTTTATATGTGGCGCTAAAATGCCACCTCATAACCCAAACTAAAATTCTTCACACAGGCTCCATTCCTTTTCTCTGTCTGCCTCTTGGGTCTTGGTGGGTAAAAGGCACATAAAGAAAGTAGCGCAGATGGATTCAAATCCCGCTGGCATTTAATGTAACGCAAGAGATGAGTTCACAGTCTTTCCAGAGCCATAACAAGGCCTGTTATGAGGCTGTTTAAGGAGCGGGGAGCGACGAAGAGGCATTCGATGCTGGCATAAAGCACGCCTCGGTGTAAGTGTGGCGTCTGATAATGGCGGGGCGCACGCGCGCCCACACGCCCCGGGCAGCGCGTTTAGAAGCATTATCTCTTTATTGCACTTGCAGTTGTCGAAGGCTCTTGGCTGACACAATTCCCACTGGCTTGAGGCAGGTAATAATCCCGACTAAATGGTGGGCTCAGCAAAAACACGAACCTTGCAGCGTTAAAGGAGTGATACCACCGTGAACACGGATCAAATAACGCAGAACTACATCTTGTGTTTCGCCGCACACCGGGGGGTCGCAGAATTCATTAGGTTTCTTCAAGAAGTGCGAATTTACCAGAAGGTTGGCGCGGCGGTGGCGGTGAATCCTAAAGGTGGCACGTTTCACCCAGGTGATGTCATGGCAAAGACAGTGCTTATAAATGGGCAGGCCGGGGTTTTGGGGGCTCGCACTCCCTGCTATTATCAGGCGCCATACTTCTGCAGGGGCGGGCCTTATGGCTCCGCTGGCGCGCCTGGCGGCTATCAATGCTGACGGTCTAGGCCGTGCTCTTTTTAATCGCACTCCACTTTCCAAAAAACGAAACAGTGATGAATGGAAGGTTTTAAAAGAATCACAACCACTGACATCGTTCTGAGGAACATTGCAAACCCAAGCTATTTTGGTCCGTTTGCATGGACGGGGTTTTATTAGTGAATAGGAACGCTCCTTGCAGAACCGCTAACGCCAATCCCCGAGGGGCGGAATCCTGACAGGTTTTCTGGATACCCGTCATTAATACCCATGAGATACATTTGCATGCAATGATTCTAAATGTATACAAATACTTGCTCATGAATATTAATAAGGTATATCCTGAAAACCAGCCAGGATTCTGGCCCTTGAGGCCTAGAGTTGGACAACCCTGTGCTACGTCCCTGTGCTACGTCCCTTTACACAGGAGGACAAAACAACCTCAATCATGTTTCAGCTGTCTTATTCACACCTGTAATGGTACAGAAGGCTAAATGTATATGTCATGGGAGGGTGCCCAGGGCACTGATAGTAGCTGTCATGATTTCAAATACTTCCATCCATTATCTTTTGATTTTTCTCTGCATTTCACTCCAGAATTACACTTCTCATGCACCATTCGTTACTTTTTCACTTATCCTTAAGTAGTTAACGCCATAGAAAAGATAATTTGAATATCACTTGCAAAGTACCTCAGTTGGTTGGTGCACCCGCTTCAGAGATCTGTGTGCAACCTAAACGCCGACAGTTTGTAACCACCATCAGCCGACAAAACATTTCATACTTCAGAGGCACTGGGCCTCGTTACGAGGTCAGTACTACTGGCGGGTTGCTGCCGACCTCGTACCTACATTCCGCCAGCCGGACATCCCGGTGTCACCAGGAAAATACAAGTCGCGGCGGCCCGGGATGTCAGCTGGCGGGGACTGTAAGTCCCCATTCCCCTGGAGTCCCTTAGGTCCCTTAGGACTCCAGAGTAATGGGGACACATAAGCACCAGCACTGTTGCTAACGGTGCTGATGCTTCCGTGAGCAACATGCCTGCAGGGGGCCAGTACTGCCGGCAGGTCTGACCTGCTGGGAGATCCAGTCCCTGCAGGCATTCCCGTAGTCTGGTAGTCCAGAAAGAGTGCTGGTATGTTGCCACAGGCACCCTTATTTCTGGACCATCAGACTTGGAATGAGGCCCATTGAACTGGCACATGTCATCCTGGCTAGTGATGGGAGGGGGAGAGTGACAAACAGAGCAGTTACTGGGCTTAAGCCCAAGGGGAGCTTTGCTTGTCTTTCCACAGGCGCAAGTGGAAAGATCAGGCGGAAACCACTTGTCTTGCATAGTGGGGCAGGAGGCAGAAAAAAGAAATCAATGTGTGGCAGGTGGCAAGCCTCAAGTGTATGCAATCTTCACCCTAGGCATATGTGCTCCACAACCACCTCACTCGCAAACTTGATGGTAATCAAAACTGGCAACAGCCCCTAGCCTGGGGGAAGGGACTATAAAAGAAAGCATGATGGTGGAGTACTAGTAAATTCAAGGTTTATACCCCAGGCAAGCCACTCGCCCAACTAACAGCATAGTAACATCATGCATGGCACTTTTCTTTTGGGAGAGAGCCATGGCTCATAAGTGGTAGTGCCATGAGCAATGAGCAAGCTAAGGGACAATTTAGACTAGACTATGCACTACAGAAATGTTCAATGTCTGTATTGCGTATGGAGCAAACACTATGGTCTAATAAACCACATAGTGCTATATTGAGAGAACACTGTTGTCTGTTAAGATAAGTATAAATAACTGGGTCAGCCAAAGAAAATGAGACCCATTTAGATGTTGTAATTGGTCCAGTATCACGCAGATTTGTTAAACAAAGAACCCCGAGGCCATGTTTTCTGGTAGCATCATTTGCAATGCTTTAAGTTTCACCCTGCACACTACCCCATTGCACCTTTCACTTTGCATCAGCATGCACTGTCTGCACAGTATTCTGGCAATGCCAACTTTCCCAGGTTGGTGGCTCAATCTTAAAGTTCTCCTTTCATGGGGCCAGAAGTGATACCAATTGCAATGATGATTTAGCCTAAAATGGCGAGGATGCTGGTGATTGAGGGGATGGAGATGTAAGCCTTGATTTAAAATTCATACCTTTTTTAGAGTGGAAATAAACATGTCCCCTGATCCGCCAACCTGTCAGGGACAAATATCCCAATAGCCTGAAGGAAGGGACACCAAGGGCCAACACACTGAAAGGGATGCACATAACACATTACCATCATTGCATTAAAGAGATACAAAAACAAATGATTCACCTTGTCCTGCGTAGGGGTTAATATATTTTGCAAATTCTTGCTTTTAGCTCAGGTCATTCTGTATTCGTGTGGGGGAACTGGAAATACTGTACAAGTGGCAGGATGCAGTGTAATGGAAAGCTAAAACCCATGACTGGCTGTGAATCCACACTTCACCCAGGGCAACATGAGATGTCCTTGGTCTTTGCTGGGTTATACATGTGTGGAAAGGTCACATGTTCTTAGTCATTGTTTGATACAGTGATCTTAGTAACTGCATTCCCTCAAACTTGGGCTAAATTACTCACATCAACGGATTGTCTTCTATTTAAGAATATTGGTTGGCTTTTGTTTTAGGGTGCCCTGCCTGGTCCTTAAGGTGTGTAGGGGGTGGAGGGGCACAGGCCGGGGCCCAGCACCCACTGCATGATGTGGGTGCTGGATCAGGCCTGGAGATGATCCCCTGGTTCCCTTAACACAGAGGACAGGGGACCACCACTTTGCTCATGCTTCTGCTGCCCCTTTAAGACATCAGACCCAGAATGTTGTAATGAAATCCATGGACCCACAGTGTCTTTCCTGTTTTGATAACACTCAGAAGCTCGCAAGGCCAGAGTCGATCAGCAGCATCCTCGCTGCCAACGTGAGGAAAGAGCAGTGGTGTAGAGAGGAGGCACAGGTCCTGCAACGTAATCCACGAGCACGGCATGTGTGCTCCAAGTGCATGAGTGACTCCGGCAGATCCCTCATACTGGGCTGGCCTTTCTCTGCTTTGGGGGGTAAGCCAGTAAAATGTATTTAAACACACTCAGGCTTGTAAAGCCCCGATGGTCCAGTGTATCCCTTGATAGGAAACATTGTCATACCTAGTTTCACACTCTTACAGAAAAAGCGCAACCACAAAGAAAGAACCACTATAAAAGTCTACCGGGAAGCACATATGCACAAACAAGCGTCCACTCAGCGAACACTGGAATAAGACAGGGGTGAGGGACTGTAGGTTCTGGAGCCAGATCCCAATCGGGCAGATAGAAATCCTCCTGGCCTATTTTACCTCTGAGAGACACTGTGGATCCTGCTTAAGAATTGCCAACATGAGTGCCTAAGACAACTTGGTGACACAATCGACCCAGTGGCCAATCGGGGGGGTGGGGGAGGGGAAGTCCACGCACCATGACATTTTACCATAGCAACTCTGCGCCAGAGACCTGGGTACCGTGGGGAGAGACATTGCCATGTTTAAAAAGTGTAATGAACTGATTTGTGGGCTTGATTTGCGTGGTGATCCTATCTTAGGCAAAACTTTCTGGGAGGCGGGGGAGAAGAGACCTCCGAGAGGTGACCTAGGGAACCCCATTGCAAAAGGGAAGATTTATTGAAGGTCCTGGGGAACCTTACAAGAACCTGGCATGAATCTTACAAGAACCTGGCACAAACCTTACAAGAACCTGGCACAAACCTTACAAGAACCTGGCACGAACCTTACAAGAACCTGGCATGAACCTTACAAGAACCTGGCACGAACCTTACAAGAACCTGGCATGGACATGGCCGATGGTGCAGGAAAGGAGTCCTGGAAGTGTCATAGCCATACTGCTATGTCTTCATGCATGTCATGGGGTGTTTGGTCAAGCACACTGGGGGAGGGAAGAGTGGGAAGGAAGGCGGTGACAGCTAACACGGAGAGGCATCCCTCGTGTTATTCTTACTTTGTTTAGGATTGCTCTTTCATGTCTTCCCATCCCAAGGCCTTGTCAAACTCTAACAGCGGCACAATGTTAAAGCTCACATGCATGCATGGAGGTGGTCCCAAGGGTCTTCATGACACTTTGTAACGGAGTCTGCGGAAGTTGGAAGACTGTTTTAGCAGTGTAAAACTAAATCTTGCATTGATAATGCCTTGTAGACGCTTGTAAGCAGCCAGCATGAGCAAACAGCAGTGTTTCGCATCAGTGGGACGTTTCCCTTGTGGGTGTGAATGCCCCATCCCGCTGGTAATTGCCTGGTTCGGCTGCTGCAGGATAAATTGAGTCAATGGCCAGAGCATAGAAATGATCAGTGGAAAAACGACGTTGCCATCCACTAGTAGTGCCATCCCCTGTTTTGTCACTTAGGGCTCAGAGGTTACTTTCTTCTATGCACTTACTCTATCAGAATTGTCCCTGGACCTAATATGATAGCAACCTCGTCTGTTTCCTCCACCCTGCCATTACTGTTTTTTTCCTCCCCACCCCAGCACTATCTGAAATGTCGTCAGGCCTAGTATGATAGTCGCTTGTTTTGTTCCACCCCTCCCTGTCTGCACCCCTCTCCCTCATGTTTTGTTTTTCTCTGGCTCTACCAGAAATGTCGTCAGGCCTAGTACGGTAGTCGCCTGTCTGTTTCTGTTTCCCTCCCACTCTCCCCCTCCCTTCCTTATCTATGTCTTAGCTCTTGCACTATCTGAAATGTCGTCAGGCTGAGTACGATAGTTAATTTCACATCCTTACTGTTCATGGCCTGTAAGAATGTCATTGTATTTTCCCTTGTCCCTCCCTTGCCTTGAAGCGCTTTGAAACACATTGTGTATAGGTGCTATATAAATAAACTATCATAACTATCATAACGTCGACAGGGAGCCCCGTCTCCCTCAAATATTTCAGTGTGGGTGAAAAATACGCCCAGCCCTCACATAGTCAGCACCTCCATTCTATAGCTCATGTCAATAACAATGTTTGTCTCTAACTTCAATGTAGGCACATACCTCTGCACCCCTAAAGAGTGCTCCGCTGAGTGCTGTGTTTAAGAGAAGCCATCCCATCCTCTGTCAGTATCCAACTCTGAGTAAACCCTTGAAGGAAAACATCCAGTCTCAAGTCTGAGCATAGCGCCTACATAAATGGCAGGAATTGCAAGGAACTGTTACCAAACAGTAGCAGAGTAGACATCCTGGTGTACCAAAGGGGCTACAAAAATGTTCACGACAACCAACATTGGCCCTAAAATGGATCAATAAGTGGCTGCCTCTATGCAGACCCAATCCCAATACATAATAATTTTCGATTTTGGGATACGAAAAATAATTAACTTATTTGTTTCTTCACAATTGCCCCACAACAAGGGGCACGTGTTTTCCTCAATAAGGTTATCATACTTTCACTTGTTAAGAGTTCATTTGTCAACCAACTGTGACTGTTAACTAACTTATGTTCAAATTTTTTTCATTACGTATTCTCAATTTTTTTTTAATGATTCTACACCTAATTCGTGTATGTACCATTTAAACCAGTGTTTTTACATGCTGTTACATGTTAGACTTTACTTTTGTATATCATTTTCTGTTCCTTTGATATAAAGCTTTTAATTTGCAATTTCCATAATGTTTATGTCTCATTTTGAAGGAATGACTTTAATTTCTGACTGCATGCAATATCTATGAATTATACTAGATATAAAGGTTTTGGGACCGGATGAATAACTTTAATTTATTCACACCCCATACGGGCCAACCTTTGACACACCAGGACCTTGCTTTGTTGTGAGCCAGCAAAAAAAGCATTAGCATCTCTGCGGTGGTGTTTTTCCGGTGATCCCACCAGAGAAGAAGACATTGCTTCAAATCACCAGACCTGAACAAAGGGATGGCAAGCTGATACACTATTGCTACCCACACCCGACCTGCCGAGCTGCACTTAAACATGCCTAATGTTGATTGTCCTTAATCTATGCAAGTCCCCCCATGTATTGTCCCGGTGATTGTTCCATTTACTCCCCACCACAACCTGCTCAGAATGTCCCTCAAACTCACCCCATTGTAAGAAGCTCACTGTTTCCCGTCAAATCTGCTCTCTTGTCTATTGTACGTTCTTTTGGGATGAAAAGAGCATTGTTCCTCCCTGTATATAGGTTGTGATCAAGCGGCGAGTTGGCCGCGGAACGCGTGAACGTTTTGACTTTGGGAGGACCTGTGTACTTTGGTCGTGTGAATTTTAATGGATTTCCAATTTTGGTGATTTTACGATTTTCCCTGGACGAATTAATAAAGGAAGAAACTATTTGAATACAGCAGTGTGGACCCAGTTACATTTTTTCAAATTTCTTTATGGTCTGACAAATTGCTGTGGAGAGTGCAGCTCAAACCCTTTACCTGTCTAGCATGCCCTGGCTCATGAGTCAAGTTATTTTCAGTTCTGGGCTAGATGCAGAAAAAACACCCTCTTGGGAGACTTTTCACCTTTGGGGACTTTTTTCTAGCACAGGTTTTAACATTGGCATTGGTGCATCAAAATCATAGGGGTAACCGTACTGACATCACATGATATGATACAAGTAATTTATAACGTGCCTGCACACATGTGTTTCTAGGCAACACATGCGTGCCAGACGTGCCTGCACACATGCCATTTGATGGTCTTCTCACCCAATAATGTTGTCAGAAATGGCAACACGGGCAGTGACAACACACAGGCTTACACCACACATCTCAACTCATTGTGACCACAGGTAGTGACAGTATAAGTACCTTGACCCTGACGAGACCACAGAAAGTGGATTAAAATAATTCAGTGTAAAATAAACACAATTTCAAAATCTGACTGAAGCAGAAACAAATTATGTGCAAAAAAAACCTCAATCTCTTACCCAGTCTCCCTTGCCCGCCATTACCCACCCATGAAGCTTCACCAGAACCATTGGTTATATGTGGTCTGCACAGTTTGCAATTCACCTGTTTTTATACCAATTCAAGCTCATACTACCTCAACCACACACATGCCACAAGTAGTGTCTGTCCAATGTTCCACATGTTAGACTGTCAACTTGACGGCGGATTGCTGGGACAGACAGACAGGTGGCATCTGCCAAGGCTGCAAGGGTGTGCTTACCCAGCATGGCTCAGGAGGGAAAGGAAAAGTCAGAGCTGTGACGAGGCCAGGGAGTGAACACTGCCAAGGGAGATAGGGGCCCCTCTCAAATTGAGGAAGGAGGTTACCAGGGTGTTTGCCAGAGCCAGTCCTGCCCCAGAGGCTGGGTTAAGGAATTTGGGAGGACCCCAGTCTCTGCCCCCCGCCAACCTTTTTGTGCCTAGTTACATTTTGGGAGTACCACTGTCAATTACCCAATGCCTGCCTAGCATCGTGCTGGCCAGGTGTTCCCTCTTTTTCTACCTGGAAATATTAAGTCCAGAAATCCTTGCGGCAAAGGATTACGCACTCCAACCGGGCAAGAGGGATGCAGCGAGGAATACAGAGCCGGCAAAACATTGCACACTACATACCAGCAGCAAAGACGCTCCAACACTGCAGTGAACGAACACCAGAAACCACAATGCTAACGCCTAGCCGACATCATGAACTGCCAGTGGACCCGCTTTGAGAAAGGGGGTGTGGCTTGAAAGGAATATTGTTACCTTGCGCCTGGATAATCCAGCCCCTGAGGGAAAGCCAGGTAGGTGTTGGTTTATCGGAGAAAGTGATACTTATGTGTGAGAGTGTGTGGAGGGTGATTAAGAAGGGTGAGTGAAATGAGGTGAACGATTAGGATAATAAGTGAGGGGGGTGGGAAGTGTGGATGAAAAAGTGAAAGGGGCCTTTATGTGAGAGGGAAGAGAGGAGAGGAGAGAGTAGCAGAAAGAGGAAGGGTGAGAATAACGGAGTGAGGAGGGGTGAGAAGGTCAATACATCCCTAGAATGGGTGAAGTAGAGAAGCGTGAGCAGGGTACCATATCCCTGGAAGGGTGGACAGGACAGGACAGGAGAGAGAGAGAGAGAGAGAGAGAATGAGAAGGAACATCAGGTACAATAAAACAAAAGCGCTGTGAAAGAGGAAGACTACGTGAAACGGAGCCGCTGAGAAAGGCACCACATCCCATTGTGAAATCTAGATATTTCCAGGGAGTTAAGAAGGGCTTCACCTAGAAGAATCCCAGATGGAGAGAGGGAGTCCATTGGACCATCACTTCAGCTAGTATTCTAGACAGCAGGGATTACTGTTCTCTAGTTGTCAACCAAAGGCACAGGGAAGCCTAGGCCAGGGAGGTAGGAAGCCCATGAGAGACGAAAGAGGGACGGCCATTAGTTTGCCCCATTGCCCTCGCATACCAGCAACCGCCAGCCTTATTTGAGTTCTAGATAATAAAACCTCTTGAACCACTTTCTGGAGTGTTGATATTCTTAACGCTATATGTGATGCAGCTGAGCAAGCAAGTGACCTAAGGCCCAGAGCCACCAAGACCTGGGACAGGAAAAGGGCAGCCCAACAGTTGCCACGTGACAACTAGTCAGGTACCATGCACAAGAAGACAGACAATGACACAAGCATTCACTAGTCCATGCAACACAGAACTGTCTGGGTTAGTTAAATGCCACTGAAGCCCACCCGGAATAGCATAACATCAACTTCTGACACATGCTTCACTGTCATTATGGTTCATCAGAAGAGTGCAGCTTAATATGGACATCAACAGGACACGGAATTAAACTGCAATGAAAATCCAATGCATGTACACTTCACAAGTAACTTATGCAAAAGAACATTCTGTGAAAATGATCATGTAAAGTGGGGCACATTCCAAGGGAAACAATTACC
Source organism: Ambystoma mexicanum (assembly GCF_040938575.1). Lineage (NCBI taxonomy): Eukaryota > Metazoa > Chordata > Amphibia > Caudata > Ambystomatidae > Ambystoma > Ambystoma mexicanum. Next base: position 814,954,567 of record NC_090931.1, read on the forward strand.
AGTGTCAATGTCTACAGTCTGGAAAAGTCTTAAAGCATTAGATTCTTCAAGTGCAATCCACACTGAGCCACAGAATGGAAGCAAATAAGAGCAGCTTCAAAATAACTGGCAATCTAACCCATGCTGCAGCACCAAGAATGATTTCAATTTAATCTCCAAGCAATACAAAACAGCTATCACTGCTGCCAAGGCCAACGTCTTCCACACACGAATCTCCAATGCCAAATGGCATTCTAAAGAGATCTTCGCCATCTTCAACGAGCTCATCTCCCCCCCAATACACCGGATGAAATCATTAAAGATGAAGCGTGGTGTGCGAGCATTCAAACTGCCATGCTACACAAAATTGACCTCCTCCAAAAGAAAATCAAAAACTATTGCAAAGCACTACCTCAAGAGACAGGTACCAAGACTTCTAACGACTCACCCTCCACCTCCAAGCCCACCATACCTGACTTCTCCTTCAGGGACGTCACTGAGACAGACGTTGTCAATCTACTAAAAAATCTCAAACCCTCCCCTTGTAAACGCGATATCTGCCCACCAAAACTCGTCAAGGACTGCGCAGACTGCTTTGCGCCGCTCTTTACGGCTTTCATTAACGCGTCTTTCAAAACAGGCATTATCCCTGCTAGCCTCAAAGAGGCCTGGGTCCGGCCCCTCCTAAAAAAAACACCCTTGACCCCCTACAACCTAACAACTACAGACCAATTACCACAGTGCCATTCCTCCTGAAACTACTGGACAAAGCCGCACATTGCCAAATCCAGCACTTTCTGGAAACCCACTCCATCCTTGGGTCGAGGCAATCCGGCTTCTGGAAAGGACACGGCACAGAAACAGCTCTGGTGTATCTGAAAAATCAGATCACCCAAATCATGGAAAAGGGCAAGCCAGCTCTCCTACTCCTCCTAGATTTCTCAGCTGCGTTTGATTTGGTTGACCACAAGACCCTCACCTCACACCTCACACTCTCTGCTAACTTTTCCAAAGAATCAGCGCGATGGGTCTACTCCTTCCTAGAAGGTAGAGCCATGAAAGTCTTCTCGGACATAATCAATGCCACTCCCACGACAATCCACTGCGGGGTCCCTCAAGGATCCTGCACTGCACCCACACTCTACAACCTGTTCACTAAACCCCTTTTTGACAAACTCGACTCATACGGCATTACATACACTAACTACGTGGATGACACACAAGTACTTCTACCCCTCTCAGGTTCATACCACAATGATGCTAAGGCACTCCACTCGATCTACGCCATCATCCAGGCCTGGATGGCAACAAATGGCCTCTGCCTTAATAGAGACAAGACTGAAATCATGATATTAGGTCAACAGAGCACCCTAGACAAACTGGACATTCTGTACGCTAACCTCTCCATTGACAACTCTATCATCCCCGTCTCCACAGCGGTAAAGACACTGGGAGTATACATAGACTCCTCTCTATCCATGAACAGAAAAGTCAGAGCAATCACCTCCTCTTCTGCGCACACCAGTAAACTCAAACGCCATCAAGCCATACCTCTCCAAACCCAACTGCCTCTCCATAGCCAGAGCAACCATTGGAGCCAAACTGGACTATTGCAATGCCCTCCTAGCGGGCACTTCAGCAAAAAACCTAAAAAGACTCCAAGTCACACAGAATAATGCTCTCCGGGCTGCCCTTAGCATCCCAAGAAGAGAGCATATCTCCCATGCCAGACTTTCAGCCCAATGGCTCCCGGTCAAAGAACGGATTAGACTCAAAATCCTCACCCTCACGCATGAATGCCTCTCCCTCTCCGCCCCCTCCTATCTATCAGAGACCATCTCCAAACCCTCTTCCGCCCAAACCACCAGGACGCAATACACCAACTTACTCTGCATCCCATGCATCAAAAAAGCCAAAGCCGGTGGCCTAAGCTTCCCCTATATTGCAGCCAAGACCTGGAACACTCTTCCTGCAGACATTAGAGTGGAACACTCGCTCCCGATTTTTCGTAGGAAACTGAAGACCTCTTTCCTTGCTCAATAATTTGTGACCCCCGCCTTGGCATGTAAATACACTGCATTGCTATTTGTACAAATGTCGTATTGCCATTGTAAATAATGTATTATTTGTTAATATTGTATTATTATAACTAAGATATGTCTGTAACAAGCGCCACGATGCCCCCGGGCTGACGTGCGCTGTACAAATTTGAATAAAATAAATAAAAATAAATAAAAAAATAAGGCAGTCTCTGACGTCCACCTCTAGAAGAGCAGCAAAGCCAGTCCTAATCCATTCTCGATACCAGCACCCAACTTCAAATTGTCACCTTGTGTCAAGCACGACAAGCAAAGGAAAGGTCCCCCATGCCTGTCCTGTCCAGGACAGAGCTGCTGAGCCTATCCTCAGTAGGCATAGTAATCCTATTTGGAGCCTGCGATCCAGCAGTAGAGATGGTCAGAGGCACTTGCGCCGGGCCGCCCGATGAAATTATTTCCATTACCTTCTTTAAATCTTTAAAGCACTTTCCTAATTTGTAATCTGGGAACCCAATCTCCCACAAATAAAACAAAGTATACTTAATGTCATGTGCTTGTTAAAAGGGCACTTCTTTTGTGCCATGCCGTGTTGCCTAAAAACGATTTTAAAGAATGAAGTAATGCAGAATGTAGCACACGATAAGACCAGGGCCTTTGCCAGAACACCCTCCAATACAAATACGCAAAAAACTGTTTTCTTTTTATATCATCACACCGGATGCAGCTTGTGATAACTTTTATTCGACTAACTGAAAATACTATGCAGAGATGGAACACTGCATTAGCATATTACATTAAACAGTTACATCTGAAAAAGATTTGTTTTCTTAAAATGTAACTCTCAGCTAGATATGTGGAGGAAGCCCAGGAGCTGTGGGTGCAAGGTAGATTCCGGTTGTGTCCAGGAGCTGAGTGCAACTCTTTCAGATGAAGACATGACGCAGCCACCGATAGAAAAGGAAAGTCCACATGCAAATTCGGCATGGGTCCTGTCCAAAAAGGGTAGTGCAACGCAAACTGCAAGGCCACATCCCTTCTGCCTGCCACAACAAGCAACGCCAAAAATGTCAAAGCCTCCATGGGCCTGATGAGTGTGGTGTAGCTTGCACTATAGACAGGGCACACTCGGGGCACATGTCTGGGCATACCGTACCACACTGGGCAACTAACACTGAAGAGTGATGGCTGGATGGTTTTAAATGAATCAACGCCCACTGGCAAAGCTCTGGGCAAGCCTCTAGACCATTGTTTTACAGTTGGGGGAAAACACATGAAATCAGGCACCCCCCCTACCCCAAAATGGGCAGTCCAGGCATGGGTCCTGTGCTTGCTGTTCCTAGAGACCAAAGCTACACCTCACTGACTATGCCCAATTGGACTGTACAATATCTGGGGTTGCTTGTGTTCCCTTGCAAAAGGGATATGAAATAGCAGAGCATTGAGGAGGCTAGACACGAGATGGTGCAAGGACCAGCACCAGATGAATGAGTGCCCCCTTGGCACTAGCCAACAGCACAGCAGCGAGGAGGAAGGCAAGTCCAGAAATATCTGTTGCTCATGCGAGGCACTTGCAAGAGTGAGCCACTCATCACTGCACCTGGGATCAGCCAGTTCACCCGACAGACATAACATCTGACCATTTTTGGCGTTGACAAGGATAGGCAATCCGAAACCCATGGGGAGCTTTGCCATATGAATTCCCCAGCATGGTCTGCACCCTTGTTCGGGAAAAAAAACGAAGTGTTAAACCCAGTGACCGGGGAAGAGCCAGAGAAACCTTTTGTTTTCTTTAATAATACTGAGTGGAGCAAAGAGACTCATTTTCATACAAAAAGAGCAACTACCCTTCAAAAGACTGTTTGGGGATCCTACCAAGCGACTAGAAACTTAACCCAGTTGGGGGAGGGAAACATTAGGAGTAAATCCAGGGCTCACGTTGGCGAGGGAACACGCGAGTGGACGGGGTGCCCCCACTTTTTTCAGAGGGCATCTTGATATGCTAATTTCTGGTGACGCCACATTCAATTGGTATATTAATGAATCCCCCCACTTTTTATTTTAGGACTTGACCCCTGAGTGAATCTTTTTCGCTGGTCTTGTTTTATACTTGATTTGCACAAAATCCTATATGAGTACTGAAAACTCCCTTTCTTTCTAGGACATCATTTCAGAGAACTTAACATAAAAAGAAACCAGTGAACCCCTTCCCAGCATATGGTGGCGAGCCCCCAATGGCTTGGCATTGTGCAAATGTTCTCCTTTTCTATCTTATTGCACTGCACGGTCTATTGAGCCAAAGCTATAATGCAACAGACCAGTTGCACCTTCCCCGCAAGAGACCCACCCTGCACACTAGCGATGCCTCGACAGAGCTGTGGGGCAGCATGCCACATTTCCAGAACCCTCTTTCCCTATTAATGTAAGGAACATTGATCCCCTGCCGGCTCCAAGCAATGACTTTGCAACCACTGCACGGTACACCATTATATTAAATCTTGCTTTCTGGAGAAGTTCATGGATCATGCACCGATGATGGGCACGGGTTGCGAAATGCTGTAAATTTCAATGTTATCAACAAGGAAGTGAATTGTTATTATACCACGTCATCACACTCATGCCCCACCTTTGGTCAAGGAGGCTCTTGTGACTGTTTGAGTGGCTGCGTGGTTTCTGGAGCGGAGAGAGACTCTATTTGTTTTCTGACAGGTCAAAGCATGGTAGATGGACTGGAGCGCAGAGACGGATGATTCTGAATGGCAGCAGAGGGCATTCAATCTCTTACCCATAACAGCACAAGCTAAACTACAGCACAAAGAAATGTTGGCTACGAACTCAGATCTGAATCTTTTCTAAATTTCATGATATGTGGATTAAAGATTGTGTGCCGTGTAACACACGTAATCCATACGTTCAAAAGAGAAACATGACCTTTACATGGGGCATGCACATATATGTTCTCTGCAGTACCATATGGTAGATGCCTACTGCTACCAATTCTCTTTGCCGAAATGGACATGTGCCCATAGGACTATGCAAGGAGGGGATGCCACTTCTGAGCTGACGGTGGTTCAAGAACATGCCACCATCATAGAGATCCTTCGTGTCGCACTGCCGACATGAACATATGAAGGGCAGCCAATAGCACGTGATTGTCTCACACACCAGGGCTCACTAGGATATCTACATGACTGAAACAGCATGTTTTATAAACGATAGGAAATGTTCTCATAAAAGAGAAATGTTTTCTGAAACCATCAGAAATCAACCTCCAAGCAGCCTCAAGTTGTTACAACGGGTTAACGACATATTATAAACCATTGGTGTACCCCCGGGCAGGCCTTTCTTTGCTGCCACCATCTAAAAGAAGCTCTCAGAAAGGAAGTGCACAACAAATGACCATCTGCCTATAGTTAACGAGGCCCTCCACACTCATCCCATAACAGAGCTTCATCTTAAGCCTCTTAGCAGGGAAACAATAGGAGGGGAGCCGTGTTGCACACCTAAAAAAAAAATTAAATCAAGATAAACAGCAAGGAAGAGAAAGTCAAAAAAGAAATTAAGCCGATAAAAAACAGGCAGTAAAGTGAAAAGAAACAAATGCAAAAGACACGAAAGGCTCTTGCACAAAGGCAGAGCTGGAGCCTAAGGGTGAGGAAACCAAAGACCAAACAGGCAGTGCTGTAGTTCTAGAGAAGGAAGAACAAGACGTCTAAAAACCTGACATTCCTCGACAAAAGGTATGGTTTCTGTTCCTTTGAATCTTTAACCCAAGGTTCGATGCACTCTGCCACCTCTCCGCTTGATGCTGAAGCCACAGAACTTTGATTTCCCATTAGGGGGTTGGGATCAGAGGAACTCAGAACCCCTCATGCTGAAGGTTAACATTTTTTACAAGCCCTCTGGGTAATAGTAATTAAACATTGCCAAAAACTGTAAAGCTACACAGGAAGTAGAAATTATGGAAAATTGTCCAATGGTGGATGGAAGCCACAGAGACAACTGAGGCATAACCAAAAAGTACTCTGTAATTGGGGGCGTGACTAATCTACTTCCGGGGCATCAGTGGTCCAGGGGTGAATATCGGGCTCTAAGCCATCAATCAGCCCCACACCACTAGTACACCAGAAGGGATCCAAACAGATTGGAATAAGAAGCACATTATAAACCTCCTTGTCCAGTTTTGGTAATGTGCATGGAACATCAGGCTTATCTCCGAAAGGTTGTGGATCGTTGGTTGCAACACAGCGAAAATACGATTATTACCCAATGATAAAAGGGACTGTCCAGTCATGGTTGTATGAAAAATGTCTATGTTATTTATATCACAACAGACAGTTTGAGCAACACAATGAAACCCAACCCATCCTGAAACGGAATGCAGAGGATAGACAGTTTCAAAGAAGGTAAAGGGGTGCACTCTGGATACTGACAGGAGGGTAGTTGGTATGGTTAATAACCACAACAGTCAAAGGTTACTTGGCTTCAGCACAAAGGAAGGAATGGGTCTTAATATGTCTCTAGGTGCCTTCTGTGAAGGACCAGGGGGACAGAACCATAATGTTCCTTGTCTGTAGATGTTCATGGTGATCGATAGGCTCGAGTCGGCTTCATGGTGCTTTGCAGGCTTCTGTGACAGAGTTTGAGACGTGAGTCAGCTGCGGGTATCAGGCCACAAGACCGTTTGGCAAGCAGAGCTGGACGAACAGCTGCAGGCTGACCTAAACCATGATCATCCAAAAGACTAGTAGCCCGACACATTTCCTCGGGGAGGGGGGTGGCTCCCTGAGCTGCCATTAGGCGAGACAACAATCCATACTTGCTATTATTTGTATTTATTTATATTTATTTATTTATATAGCGCTTTACACAAAGCACTGAACAGAATTGAAAAGGAGACAAAATACTACAATATACTATGGGTAATACGTGCCAGGAGAAAATTTTGAGAAAAGAGAAGTTAATTGGAGAGTTGAGATAGGAAGTATGTCTTCAGATTAGATTGCAAGATACAGAGAGAGGTAGGGGACCGAATAGATAGAAGAAGCGAGTTCCAATGCTTGAGGGCAAGCAAGGCAAAAGAGTAAACATGTGAAAAACCACAGTGGGGCTTAGTGGACAGAGAGAAGGAATTGGTGCTGGGAGTGTAATGCACGGGTGGGGAGTCTAGGGACATTAATGAAGAAAGATAGAGGGGCTGAGGCCATGGATGCACTTGAAAACAATGGAAGAGAAGACGAGATTGAAAGAGAAGAAGAGATAAGGAACGTAGAGAAGAGATAAAATAACAGGAGGGGGAAATTAGACGAAAGAACAAATTATACGCTGATCGAAAAGTGGCAAGGTGAGAAGCAAGACACGAAGAAGAAGAGCAGCACAATACTAATTGTGAGAAAAGACCATACAGGAAAGAAGAAGCTTAGTAGCATGAACTGAGATAAGGACAGGCGCGTTGCATGTTGAAGAGGGTATAACGACAGGAGCGTGTAATTGAAGAAATGTGAAGGCCGAATGCGAGGGAGGGGTCAAAAATTAAACCAGGGTTTCCCAGATGGGAAGAAAGGGAGGAGCAAGGAGAGGAAAAGAAAGGGAGAGAGAGGCAGAGAAGGAGGTAGCAGGGAAAGGAGGTAGCAGGGAAAAAAAGAACCTCTGTTTTAGAGGGAATAAAATGGAGGAAATGAGACGGCATCCGAGAATGAACCGCAGACAGACAGACAGTACAGTGTAATGTATTGGAGAAAGAGGAAAAGGAAAATAAGATTCAGGTATCAGCATGAAAGAGAGATTATAAATGAGCGCAGAAAGTGTAATGGTGTACAGACAAATAATTAAAGGACCTAGGACAGACCCTTGGGGGGCACCAACGAGGAGGGGGAAAGAGGGAGCATGGACCCCAGCCCTTCTCTCATTGGTTCAATGAAACACTGCCCACGTGTTAGTCTATTGAGCACGTTTTCCTTTTTTCCTCACCTTTACCATGACTGCCGCCCTGATTCTTATCAGGTGAAGGCCATGCATGGGATTCCCCTGGATCCTCTGAAGGAAGCACAGAATAAATGGTGCCCTGCAGAGAGCATACAGAGGAGCAGAGACTTCCACTCCAACGCAGGAGGAACTACCCATACAAGATGGGCTACCTTTATATTTGCTAAATGAACAAACAGAAAGACTCGGAGTGGGTGTTAAGAAGATATGAAATGGAACATGACTTTGAAAACGAATCTATTTCTGCATATTTTTTCTGAATTCCATCTGACCAAGTGGACTTATTATGCTGGCTTCTGATTCGCAGTGATGTTCCTTTAAGACAGTGCAGTTTGGAGGGTCAGTCTTATGTAGTACATTCTGGTGGAGCAAGTTCAAGTCTGAGTTCAAGATCACTTGCTGATTGGCAAATAATTTAGTGTTCCTTTCTTACTGTTAATTAGCCCTTCCCCTCGTTTTTTAACTGGTAGGTCAGAATTTGATCTTGGCTCTAAGAACGTGCATGGAGTTGCACAGAATACAGTGAATATGTTGCACTGCTTGTTTTCTCTGGCTTGGGAAACAAGACATCTGCAAGCAAATCACACTAGCCTGCATGCAACCGGGGCACGTACTTTAACTGCCGTGAACGTGTGTTAATTGTTGGCATGACTCTACTTTTTTTTGTCACATATTTTTAAAGTGTGCATACATTTTATCTTTCCACGTTGTTTTTAATGAATAAAAAGGGAAATGCGTGCACAATGTAAGAGTTCGTATAATATGATCCTTCCGTTTGGAGTTTTCACTTTAAAGTACAATGTAAGAGAGAGCAAGAAAAAACAAAAAATCCCAAATTCAGAGTAAAGGACAAATGCATGACTGGAATGCCTGTATACCTAGATGCAGGAGTCTAATGTGAAGAACCGCAGGCCTTGCTATAAATGCATGACTGGGGTGCCTGTATACCTAGATGCAGGAGACTAATATGAAGATCTGCAGGCCCTTCTTTAAATGCATGACTGGGGTGCCTGTATACCTAGATGCAGGAGTCTAATATGAAGAACCACAGGCTTTGCTTTAAATGCATGGCTGGGATGCTTTATACCTAGATGCAGGAGTCTAATGTGAAGAACTGCAGGCTTTGCTTTAAATGCATGGCTGGGATGCTTTATACCTAGATGCAGGAGTATAATGTGAAGAATGCATGACTGGGATGCCTGTATACCTAGATGCAGGAGACTAATGTGATGAACCGCAGGCCTTGCTTTAAATGCATGACTGGGATGCCTGTATACCTAGATGCAGGAGTCTAATGTGAAGAATGCATGACTGGGATGCCTGTATACCTAGATGCAGGAGACTAATATGAAGATCTGCAGGCCCTGCTTTAAAAGCATGACTGTGGTGCCTGTATACCTAGATGCAGGAGACTAATATGAAGATCTGCAGGCCCTGCTTTAAATGCATGACTGGGGTGCCTGTATACCTAGATGCAGGAGACTAATATGAAGATCTGCAGGCCCTGCTTTAAATGCATGACTGGGGTGCCTGTATACCTAGATGCAGGAGTCTAATATGAAGAACCACGGGCTTTGCTTTAAATACATGGCTGGGATGCTTTATACCTAGATGCAGGAGTCTAATGTGAAGAACTGCAGGCTTTGCTTTAAATGCATGGCTGGGATGCTTTATACCTAGATGCAGGAGTATAATGTGAAGAACTGCGGACTTTGCTTTAAATGCATGACTGGGATGCCTGTATACCTAGATGCAGGAGTCTAATGTGAAGAACCGCAGGCCTTGCTATAAATGCATGATTGGGATGCCTGTATACCTAGATGCAGGAGACTAATATGAAGATCTGCAGGCCCTGCTTTAAATGCATGACTGGGGTGCCTGTATACCTAGATGCAGGAGTCTAATATGAAGAACCACGGGCTTTGCTTTAAATGCATGGCTGGGATGCTTTATATCTAGATTCAGGAGTATAATGTGAAGAACTGCGGACTTTGCTTTAAATGCATGACTGGGATGCCTGTATACCTAGATGCAGGAGTCTAATGTGAAGAATGCATGACTGGGATGCCTGTATACCTAGATGCAGGAGACTAATGTGATGAACCGCAGGCCTTGCTTTAAATGCATGACTGGGATGCATGTATACCTAGATGCAGGAGTCTAATGTGAAGAATGCATGACTGGGATGCCTGTATACCTAGATGCAGGAGACTTATGTGAAGAACCGCAGGCCTTGCTTTAAATGCATGACTGGAATGCCTGTATACCTAGATGCAGGAGACAAATGTGAAGAACTGCAGGCCTTGCTTTAAATGCATGACTGGGATGCCTGTATACCTAGATGCAGGAGACGAATGTGAAGAACCGCAGGCCTTGCTTTAAATGCATGACTGGAATGCCTGTATACCTAGATGCAGGAGACTAATGTGAAGAAACACAGGCCTTGCTTTAAATGCATGACTGGAATGCCTGTATAACTAGATGCAGGAGTCTAATGTGAAGAATGCATGACTGGGATGCCTGTATACCTAGATGCAGGAGACGAATGTGAAGAACTGCAGGCCTTGCTTTAAATGCATGACTGGAATGCCTGTATACCTAGATGCAGGAGACTAATGTGAAGAAACACAGGCCTTGCTTTAAATGCATGCCTGGAATGCCTGTATACCTAGATGCAGGAGTCTAATGTGAAGAATGCATGACTGGGATGCCTGTATACCTAGATGCAGGAGACTAATGTGAAGAACCGCAGGCCTTGCTTTAAATGCATGACTGGAATGCCTGTATACCTAGATGCAGGAGTCTAATGTGAAGAATGCATGAATGGGATGCCTGTATACCTAGATGCAGGAGTCTAATGTGAAGAATGCATGACTGGGATGCCTGTATACCTAGATGCAGGAGTCTAATGTGAAGAATGCATGACTGGGATGCCTGTATACCTAGATGCAGGAGACTAATGTGAATAACCGCAGGCCTTGCTTTAAATGCATGACTGGAATGCCTGTATACCTAGATGCAGGAGACTAACGTGAAGAACTGTAGGCCTTGCTTTAAATGTATGACTGGAATGCCTGTATACCTAGATGCAGGAGACTAATGTGAAGAACCGCAGGCCTTGCTTTAAATGCATGACTGGGATGCCTGTATACCTAGATGCAGGAGACTAATGTGAAGAACCGCAGGCCTTGCTTTAAATGCATGACTGGAATGCCTGTATACCTAGATGCAGGAGTCTAATGTGAAGAATGCATGATAGGATGCCTGTCTACCTAGATGCAGGAGTCTAATGTGAAGAATGCATGACTGGGATGCCTGTATACCTAGATGCAGGAGTCTAATGTGAAGAATGCATGACTGGCATGCATGTATACCTAGATGCAGGAGACTAATGTGAAGAACCGCAGGCCTTGCTTTAAATGCATGACTGTGATGCCTGTATACCTAGATGCAGGAGACTAATGTGAAGAACAGCAGGCCTTGCTTTAAATGCATGACTGGAATGCCTGTATACCTAGATGCAGGAGACTAATGTGAAGAACCGCAGGCCTTGCTTTAAATGCATGACTGGAATGCCTGTATACCTAGATGCAGGAGTCTAATGTGAAGAATGCATGAATGGGATCCCTGTATACATAGATGCAGGAGTCTAATGTGAAGAATGCATGACTGGGATGCCTGTACACCTAGATGCAGGAGTCTAATGTGAAGAATGCATGACTGGGATGTCTGTATACCTAGATGCAGGAGACTAATGTGAAGAACCGTAGGCCTTGCTTAAATGCATGACTGGAATGCCTGTATACCTAGATGCAGGAGACTAACGTGAAGAACTGCAGGCCTTGCTTTACGAATAAAGATCCTGCTTGTGGATCTGAAACAGGGGGCTGTGGCCAGGAGATTGACATTTAGAGAACTGTTGCTGTCCAACTACATATCTTTGGTGTACCAGGTGTACCGGCATACTAGAACTCCTTCAAATCAGGTCACTGTTCCCAAGAAGGAAAACTAAGGAACCAAAGATGCACATATGACTGACCCTTTATTCCACCTGCACTGCTGGTCAGTTGATGTGTGTAGACCAGCGCCATGACCAGCACCTCCCACAAAGGTGTGCCCCTGCTATAGTGTTAACCGATGTGAACACGTGCATGCGATGAAAATGCTTATTTACCGAATTGCAAAGGATGGATGATGGATTACAAGAAACTGGCTTCAAGAAAATATATAAAATACACCAGTTGGGATGAGAACTACAATTTCATAACCTAAAAAATCATTTTAGTCACAACTTCCCAAAAGAGTGAGTAAAATACTCTTCCCTCCAATTCGTGTCTGAAGCCCTGGCAATGCTAAAAGTCAAATCATGCTACATGCTGGTGCTGCCATTTCTGATTCCAGGTGGCACTCCATTGATTCCTCGGCCTGTCCGCTTCACTGCTTGCTGGAGGTCTGAGCACTCACTTGACCATGGAATGAACCCCCTGTGGACCAAAGATGGAACGTGCTACCTGAGAGGCCAACGTGCGGCTCCGGGTGACCGGGTGCTGCCGACACTTTGCTCGTGCCTGGAGGAGGATGCAGTCAAGGAAAGTTATCTTTCTTCTCGCTTCTTTAAAGGAAGCAGAGTTTGGTGCCCTCAGGGCAGTCGATAAACTACGTTAATTCTGTTCTGTAGAGAGCAGGATTTGTGCAAATCTAATTCACAAATGTTCAAAACGGCTTAAGTAGCCTGAATCGTCCTACAACGAGAATGTATCTGTTAATGTGATTATACTGTAAACCTGCCTTTCTTCTGTTTGGCTGGTGTCTGACCCCGAGCTTTATTTATATATTGGACATTTGTATGGTGCCTATACACAGGTGTTGTCAGTGTCTGTAAGAAAACAAGAAAAAGGACATTATTTTGGTGGCACATGATCAACGTTTACAAAAAGGGTGTTAGGCTCCGCCCCTTTTCTTCATGTGGGGCCACCATACTTCAACAATGGAGGCCGGCATTGGTTCCAATGACAGGTTGCAGCGAATTCTAATATTTGGGAATCAAATCCTGTGATAAGTTGCTCTGCGGCATAGTGATAGGAGTCTCTTTGAGGGGCAACATCTTTGCAGGTGGAGCGCAGCGTACACCGCGGACCCTGGGCAATGCGCATTCCCTGCAGCTGTCTCTCCGCTCGCCAGTTCTCCATCTCTTCGCTTACCAGTTCTCCATCTCTTCTGGGGTCACGTAGAACTCTTTTGGCTGGTTTGTTCGGCTTGGAGGCTTTGTTCATGTGGGTGGTCTGTCTGAATTTCTGGAGCTTGAGGTTGCCTGCAATGAAAAAAATAAGACTGGCAAGCATTTGTTGGCAGAGGTATGGGGTGATGCAAGTTGGTACTATTCAGATACAGGAGGGTACAGAAATTGGAGCCGTCTCATCTGCTAGCTGTGAGAAACCAGAAGGTGTCTCACCCACTAGTCCCCAGAGATCTGACATCTAGGTGGCCAGGACGTGGCCATCACTTTTGGATCCAGTTCCTGGGGTGGACCAGTGCTGGAGGATCACGGATCACCTAGGTGAGGGGTCTTCAGGGAGTGGGACACCAGATGGTGAGACGTGGTATCCCCTTCCTTGTAACACCTTTACCCCATCCTACCCAGTATGATATTTAGAATCTTTACCCCTCCCTCTTTTACAACACAATTTCTCAGCCCGCTCTAAGGGAAAACAGACTAACACCCGAGCTGTGTACCTGACATGTCCCAATACCATGGTCAGGCATTTATCGACAATCACTCACACCTGACTTCTATTACACTTCCACACACAGGAAGATGTCAGTTTAACAAGAGAAGAAAGACAGTGAAAGGGATCACAAGGAGGGAAGTTCACTTGACCCTTTCGACAAGGAACCATTACTTTCATGTGTCCTCGAGATTGGAAAACATAAGACCAGGAAATCAGGCTGAAGAATCCTGCATTGTGTGTCGGAGATACCCGGGGCCCTCCTGTGTCAATAGTCAAGGCCGGGAGAATCACCAGCCACTGTGGTACTGTCCTTAGCTCCAAGAGCAAAGCAACATCAGTGAAAACAACACAGCCGTTGAGTTGGTCGAGCGGAGGTAGATCATTGGAAAGTGAACATATAAATATGAATTGAAGTGGTCCTGCGACATGTCAAGCAAAATCCTAAGCAGTCGAAAGTCTTCGTATTTGATGAAAAAGAGAAAGTTTGGAAAAATACATGAATTTGGGCCGTGCCCGGCAGAGGGAGACCAATTGAAGGTTTTGTGTTAAAGTGGGACTGAGCCCGTCAGAGGGGCACCCGGGTGAATAACAAATCACCCAAGAAGTTGTACATGAGAATCCTGAGGAGAAAGGAACTTTGAATGTTTGTTTGTGGTATCAGGACCTATGATGTAAGAGACTGAATGGCAGAGACTTTTGTACAGCATGCCCCGATACTGAGATTTGAACTGCATCCTTGTGCTAAGCCAGAGGCAGTGCTAAGCTTGAGTGTGGCGCCTTGTCCCGTGTGGAAAATGTGGGGAAGGGAAGCCAACGGCTTGAATATCCTGACATATCATTTCTTGAACACTTTTCTTTTGCATAACATTGTTTCCCACACTTTTTGTATTTAGAAGTAAGGATTTGCAATAGGTATATTAGTATAGGCCCTTTTATTTTGGCAAGACACCATTAGGACTCCGTTATTATTATTTGATGGTCGTAGTTTCCGCCCATCTTTAGATTTAGGATTAGATGGGCGTTTTTCAAACCCAATTGAAGTTCAATAAACACCCTCGAACTGTGATCACTTGTGTCTGTCTTACTATTTGATATCATGCCTTCCTTACATACTGTTCCCCTGGGATGTAGGACTGGCTTTGGATTGCACCCTGGTAGGCCTCCCGCCCCAGGCTGAGAGGGATTCACATCCCCTGTTGCCAGTGCCAGATGACTGACCTTGTCACAAGGGGGTATAAACAGATGGTCACTCCCATCACCTTTAAAACCTGGTCTTGTCCTCATGCTGACGCAAGATAGCGTACAATGCTCATACGCATAATTGATGTATACTTTTTAGGATGGCAATAGAAGCGCCAAAATGCAATTTGTCATGTGCTACAAATAAATATTGAAAGCATATTTAATGAAATGCATTGAAAAGCAATATGGTGTGGTGTAAAATAGGTGGTAACATGAAGATAGTTGATAACTCTCCCAGAGTAAACCCAGCAGTAAACGTACTACCGTACATCGCCCCTTATCAACTAATGGCTGCCTCAGTTCACAGCATTGTGCATTCACAACTCAACAGTACTACGCGATTAGAATAGGGGCGTCATTTTCTTATTACAGGCGAGTAGTAATATCACAGCTAATATCTGCAGGCGTGTATACAGATGTTGAAGGCTGCCCTATAGTGTGACCCTCTCCTGTGCTGCCTTAGCATCTTGTCAAGTTCACTACCAGAGTCAAGCTTCAGAGCGCAAATGCTTCTGACGCTGGAGCAGAAAAATAGGCTTTAATGCAATTCCTCTTTTATAGGCAGTATAAAATCACAAATGAGGACACACAGCTGGACCTTTAGACGTCAAAGATGGCTTTGGATTATGATTTCACGCCAGTGCGGGTAATATGCGTGTTATGTTATGTTAGTGGGAAAAGAACATTTTGGCAAGCTTTCCTGGACTGTGCTTTGCACTTGGTGCCGGGGCATATGCTGACGCCCATTAGCCCCGCATCCTGCCTTGTCATCCATTTGCGAGCGCTAAACAACAAACATTTCCCACGCTCAGCTACACTAGACAGCCGGGGCCGGACTGGGACGGAAAAAAGGCCCAGGCACCAATTAAAAAAAAAAAAGTACCCTCACTTTTCATAAGTTGTTTCCACAAACTGTTTAGAGAAGGGCCTCAGGACACCTTTTTGGTATAATGTGTGGCATTCTATAGCACACTGGGTCAATAATATTCTTCAATACTACCAGCTCCTCAAACAACCCCACCACTGGCCCAAACTGTAGCACACTAGCCAGGTTGCCTGAGGCACGTGCATGTTAACTTCTGCATTGTTTCTTTGTAGTGATTCCAAGAAAACTGGGAGCATAATATAATCTAAAGGCCCTGTTATTTTGAACATGACTTCAAGCGCCAAATAAAAGGCTTCACGTAAAAATGTTCAACAATCACAGACATGTTTTGCCCTTGATATGGTTCATCAGTCTATGGTTGTGCCTTGATTCTGAGACGAAACCTCTCCCAACAAAGGGCCGCCTGGTGGACTTTAGGCCCAATTAACCAAATAAACGGCCACTCCCGAGAGCACCCTCTGTGCTTGTGAGCAGTGCAGGATACTTTATCAGACTGGTGGGTTCACCCACTGGGCAGATACATGAGGTGGGCCAGGGCGATACGTTATTGCTGACACAGCAGCATGAGCTGTGTTGTCTTTATTAGCCGCGGTGTACCTGAGCTAGATCTAGAAGGCCCCAACAATGGGGAGCAGTGCCGTCTGCAACAGCGACGCCTGGTGGAGCGGGGTTCATCTTAAGATGCCTTTTCTTTCACTGTTTCCTTCAGTTTTGGGGTGCAGGAGAGGCAGGACAACACGTAGGGTGCTTGTATTGGCGGAGAGAGGGTGGGGCATAGGGGCTGGGAGTAGGAGGGTAGGGCTCGATAGGGCATGGGTCCACAAATGTCTTTGTACACTTGGGCCAGTATGGCATATAACGAAAAGGGCTCATGCCAGAGACTACATGCAAAGCATATGTCACCTGAGCGCTTCAGAACTCACCAAGCTATGTTCCTCTACGCACAGTGCTCTAAATGGAAGAAAACAAGGCCAGGTACTCGCCAAGCTACCAAGCTGGACATTCCGTTTCGGCGTGGCACCTTGGGCACAGGTCTCTTTTAGGCACACCCCGTTTGCAGGCAAAGCCCAGTGAGATTAGATTATGTGTGAAAGGATCTCAGATACACTGCTTTACCAAACTTCCAGTTTGTTGTTACCATTGTGCTAAGAAGGTTTGAACATCGATATGAAATGAGACTTTCTCTTTTGCGTATGAAGCTAGCAGATATCATAGCTGTGAACTAAGCTTTAGAAGGCGAGTTTTAATATTGCTCGCTTTCATTGCCTGATAAGAAATTCGGTGGGCAACTGAAGCTGTGTGCGAGTGTTCAGTCTGAAGCGTCCCATCCCAACTCCAATTGCTTAAACATTTACATATTCATATTAAACTAGGCACTGCTAATAACAAAGTAACATCTTAAAAGAGAAATTTCCCAGACTTTCCGAATCAATCCCTACTCCATCAAAGGACACAAATGGTAACAGGGGAAGCCCACTTAGCAAAACAGTGTTCCACGCCCAGTTTGCTGAGAGCACAGTAGATGCATGTTTGCGTCTCCTTTTATGTATTTATTAATATACTGATAGCCAAAAATGGCTTTGTATATACATACGCATCACGTACAATTCACCACATAAGTTTATCCATAGAAAACAATTTGATGAGCTATCATGTGACTTTGAATTGACAATTCATGATTCATATGGGCAGGCTCAACTATGCATATACAAATAATTAAAGATCAAGTTAAAAGCCCCCGTGACAGTTCACCTAAAATTTTATTAATTGTCAGATAACATTTTACCATAAAATATACAACATTTATGTCATTAACTTCCATAAACCTATTCCACATAATCTATCATGTTATCATATGCTTTAACATACTTGTTTCTAATCATGTTTAAACTCACACAATAGGTGATGGTATGTTGTAATCTCTCAAGATCATCGTCACCGCAGAGGCAACACTTACGGTCTGATCTTACAAGTCCAGATTTTGCACCCATAATTTGTAAAACTTGGCTGACATTACATTTTAGCAATAAATATTGTCTAATAATAAAACTGTTGGGGTAAGCTAATACATAACTGGGTCGTGTTTTACGCATCAATCTGTATTATATGTAGAGACCACTATTGGCCTTAGCTGACAGCTGCACAATATTGTTCTCATAACCATATTCCCCTGGTTTGTATTTTAACAAGCCTTTACATGCTTTTAAGGGCATTCCGCCAGTCCTTCTCACAAACCCTTCAAACCATGTGCGATGTAGCACCAATATCTTCCTAGGATTCCCAGTCGATCCAAACTGTATAGTTTAAGAAAGGCTTGAAAATAGCTAACCATGATAGTTCCATTGTCAAGAGATAGCAGCTGTTCATAGCACATGGCCATCTTACTCAAGAAATCTACTAAAATGCCTTTTATGTCAAACTCTAACCGACGGAATTCAACAGATAGTAGCTCAGGCATTCTAAATAGAATCTGCAGTATTTTTTATTCACATTTGTTTAATTCATTGGTCAAATTGTTTCCCCACACTTCAACACCATACAGCAATACTGGGACAATTTTTGTTGAGTATCGCAGTAATATTGTCTGTATTGGACATCCTCCATTTCTCCCAATGAAGGAGCTTATTGTGTGTACTATCTTCATACATTTTTCTTAGTCTCATCCCAGTGTATATTCCATTTGAGATTGTCGTCAATGATAGTGCCCAGATATTTGTAGTACCTAACATAATCAACAGGTTCATTATCACACTGCCACACACATTTTGTACAAGCGCTTTCTTTTTCCTATGAATGCCATTATCTTGGTTTTACTAATATTAACACAAAGTCCATTCAGTTTTGCGTAGTCGCCCAGAGCATCAAGCATGCTTGCAGACCCTTCGGTGTCTGATCTAACAGTAGCAAGTCATTAGCATATCCCAGCCAATTAATTCTTTGTGTTCCAACTTTAACAAGATGGGTCGCTAGACTATCAAAAACGACTGCTAGGTCCGCAAGATAGAGATTTAAGAGTGTGGCGGCCAATATGCAAACTTGTTCGACACCCCTGCTCATTAGAAATCATTCAGATAGCTTACCCTGACCATATAGGCGCACCCACACACTGGGATCGTTGTGCAGCAACATGATCATATTCAACAGACCACAAGGAATGTTCCAAGCAGTGAGTTTACTCCACAGCCGATTCCGTGTGACCGTGTCGAAGGCCGCACTAAAGTTGAAATATGTGCCATAGACTGGTAAGTGCTGTCTCGTCCACGTATATTCAACAGCTGATACTAAGAACAACAAAGTATGTGTCATGCTGGAGTTGATCCTAAAACCAATGTGATTCAGCGGTAGAATTCCATTGTCCGTTATGCATTGGTTTAATTCAATTAACAAAACCTTAGCAAATATTTTTGCAGGTATGTCTAGCATAGCAAACATCCTATAATTTGATGGATTGTTCCAGCATCCCTTCTTGTGCACAGGGAGAATGTGACTCTCACTCCAGTTCGCTGGGAGTATTCGACACTCTCGAATGTGCCCAAATAGGACATGTAATACTTGTGCCCGTAGCCCTGCTGAAAGCTTAATCAGGCTGTTGCAGGTTCCATCAGGGCCAGCTGCACGAGAATTATTCAGCCTCACTATAATGTTTACAACTAGTCCTACTGACACTTGACATGTCCATGCTTCAAAGGGATAAGATACCTCAATTTCAAGCGGTGTCTCAGAGCATAGTGTCTTAAAAATGTGCATACCCTATGTATTCTCGGAGACACTATTAATGGGCAATGTCCTTTTGGCCACCTTTCTTATCACCGTCCATATCCCATATCATTGCCAGCGTTGACATGATTGGCAAGCTGTTGCCATACTTCGATCTCACATTTACGCCGATGTTCTCGTAACCACCTTCGGTACTCAATTTCAATTGTTTCAATGTGGATTCATGTATGCCATTGACACATTTAACTAGTGGAGAATTTCTGGCTATATGGGGAGTCAATTTTACCACCCTACACACGTATCCTAGTCTATATAGTTAATTCTCATATTGTAGGATATATTCTAGTGTAGCTTCAGAGTTCAACCAAATATTGGATACTGAGGTTGTGGCATCCTCTAATTGATCCACAATTTTAATGTCATTCGAGGTAATAACCTGAAGGGCTACTACAGCATGCACAATGCACAATACTGTTGACCGATTTAACGGGTGTTGATATTAAGAGGATGAAACAGGCCGTAGTTGTAAGGCTCATATATCAGCTCTGGACGCAACATCTACATTAATAGCATCAGGCCTATCTTGTGACTGCTCTATATCACACCAATGTTCCTGTGTCTTCGTTTGTCCACTTGACCTAGTTTGAGAGGCAGTATGTATCATGCATGATACATCCCCCACAGAAATGGGTGCTAGCGTTTTGCTCAATTTGATGGGTGCGGGGGACAGATCATTTTCAGCTACACTAGAGCCTTGGAGGACATCCAATGTCTATCTGTATTGGCTGCCCACAGGTTGCTTTGCTTTTTTTTTTCCCTGGGTAGTTTGCTCTGTGTAAAACGACTACCATTAGGGCATCCATCCCCATTCTCAGTCACAGGTGGTTCAATTGAGTAACTGCGTAGATATCATTCCCTTGTGGATGCTTCCTCACAGGCGATAATGGTGATATGGGATTCCTGAGAAGACTTTGTGCTGCATGACAGTTGCCACTATCTAGCTTGTGCCGATGGCTTGCCCGAGTCATGGGATTAGCAAGTTCAGCAGTCGATATATCAGGATGTACAATATTGAGGCTCTCATTGTCGTCCCTGACCATGCACACATTTTTACACTGTCAGATTCTTTTGGCGTACATGAATACTTCTGGAGTTGCCTTCTTCTTACATTTCTTTCAGTTCTCTACTGGGCACTGTAGTACTGGTCGATGATAGCATTTTGTCACTTGAGCATCTAGAGCAGTATCTCCTAGATCTCAGATCAAGGCGGGGCGCACATTCGGTGTTGCTCCACTGTTCCTTTCAAAAGTTCTTACTCCGATTTATACTTTTATGTAGGAGAAGGGACTGAACATCGAGTTTGTTTTCTAGTCGTTCACATTTGGCAACCAATGTTGAGAGTAAGTTCTCAAATACTCTAAACATTGCTGTGGAAGTTATACTTGTGTCGCGAGTGTCCCTACATTAGTGTTATCTAAATGTTGCTGTGTTTCACAGCTCTCTAGAGGTGCAGTGCACTCACTGTTAGGTAAGGTGCCTGTTGTCGACAACAGAGTCGTGTGACACATGTTACGGGACAGGTCGACCAGTGCTACATCAAACAAATCGTGTGTATTATGACAGGTTTTCTATACACTGTGATGCGCTGTAGAAGTAGGATTAAGAGTCGCACGCATGTTCGGAAATCAGTACAGCAGTACGTACATCTGCCTAATAACTGTTCTCCAGGGCACGCACGGGGCTATCGACAGCCATTTCACCAGCCATGGAACTAACATTACACAACAGATTTACAGTTTTATCTTTCTCGTTCATCTCACTCTCGTCATATTTTGTGTCACTTGGGTGGGTTGTGTTTCTTTATGGTTGAGGTCCACTAAGTCTATATTGTTAGCTACTGTTGGCGCTTTTTCTTATAGTGACGTGGTGCAAGTTAGATCAAGCACAGATACAGCCTCAGGCTCAATATTTGTGTTGACTGTGGGGCTAATCATTCTGTCAATCATCTTAGTGCTCAAACAACAAAGAGACATTTAAATCAGCCACAATTTCTGGAATAGGAGTTTCTTCGTCAATCGCATTTAGACCGCTTAATTTTGGGTAATAGATCATCATTTTCATGGCTTTACCTACACTCGTTGGTTTTACAATAGTTTTCGCTTGGCATGTCCTACGATGTCGCAGCGGGTAGATGTGTTCCAAAGACGCTTTCGGTGGGGGAGGAGGGATCACTTCATGGAGGAACACCGTCGTTCTCAGCCTGCCCAATTGTTCTATGGGTGCAGACGTCATGCTCAAATCAACACAGATGTTATCAACACAGCTCGTGTCCAGGTTAAGAGCGGGCATTGCCATAAGACGGTGTTGTTAACCAGTATTAAGGGTGTAACGGATACCACTGGGGTCTTACGGTGGTTCCAACACGACCAATGTATTGGAAAAAGAGAA
Source organism: Ambystoma mexicanum (assembly GCF_040938575.1). Taxonomy (NCBI): domain Eukaryota; kingdom Metazoa; phylum Chordata; class Amphibia; order Caudata; family Ambystomatidae; genus Ambystoma; species Ambystoma mexicanum. The sequence goes on from NC_090931.1 coordinate 814,976,589, forward strand.
ATAGCTCACTAAACAATGAACAGCTACAGTCACATGCTATTTATTACCAGTTACTGGAGCGCCACATAGACCTTACTGTTTTCAAATGTTCACATTTTCCACCCACCACCCGGCGACCCAGCAAACAGCAAACACTGGCCTGAGAACTCCCTTAATGCACGCAGCCAGCTCTATTTTAAGAGCTTCTGGTTTTGATGGGCGGGGCTAACAATTTACTTAAATAGAAGATAAAAAAGAGACTTTAGGTGTAATCTACAACATTCTACGCAAGTCTATATAAGTCTATATAAGTCTATATAAGTCCAATAGACCGTTGATGAATAGTCCATGATCACTGTACATCTAGAGGTCTTGGGATCATTCCATAGTTCAGTATCAGCAGGATAAGTATAAAGTCCAATAAAGCGGTACACCAGCAAACAGCACTCGCCCGAGCACTCCCTTGATGTCTCCTTTGGTTCTGCAGGGTAGGCCCTGAAAGATACCTTATGGGCACTGTGGGTGGAGGAGGGAGAAGGTGCTGCTTTCCCCAGCAGAGGCTGCAACACCGTAGTCCTTAAAGTTGCGATAAAGGGAAATGAAAAGCTTTCATTTTCACCTTGCAACATAGTTAAGTACTGGTACTCTCTTTCAGGCGTTGTGAAGTGCAGCTACTCAAATGCTAAACAAAAGTGCAGGTAAAGAGGGCAGGGTAGAACGGTGAACTAGCCCATTCTAAGCACTGCCTACACATTAGACATGTGGCCCACCTTCACTGTTCACATCAATGCTCACCACTACTGATCAGCTTGACATACATGTTTATAGGTTTCGTTTTATTTATTTACATTGTGCACTTCGGAAATGTACTTGTTTCTCGACAAGGAAGCATCACTGCTCAATTCGATTCATGAGGATCAGGCCACAGCGCTACATCCAGGTCTGCAGGGAGCCTGGCGTGTCAGGGAGGAACAGGGCAGCAGATTGTAGACGCTGATGCAGCAGCACAGCAATGAACAAGGTTTAGGTATAGCGCCACGGCCTTACAGCAGATAGAACCATGCACGGATGTTCAGGATCTAGCCAGCGTTATATGTAGATCACGCTGTCTAGATGTGTGAGTCTAAACACCAATGTAAAACCATCACAGGTAGAGCTAGAAAAGGGAAAAATGTACTGGGGGAACCCTTTCTCCTTGGTGGGGCAGGGCCGTGGGGACGAGTGGGCAGGGCTCCAGGCCAAGTCACCAACACAGTTCGGCCTCATTACGACTTTGGAGGCAGCCATGCCCTTAAAATCGGGTCCGGATCCGGGTTCCCTGAATGGGGAAATACCGGGCCATTCCAAGTATGGAGGGCCCGGTATTTCCTCCTTCAGGGAACCCGGGCCCAGTCCTTCCCCATTCCCATTCAAGCCCCTTTAGGGCTCAATGGGAATGGGGAGGGAGCTAACAATGGGCCCATTACACGAGGGCCCGTTGTTAGCTCCCTTGTCCCCTCGCGGGACCCGCTATGACGTCTGGAAAAACCAGACGTCCAGACCGGGTCCCGCGAGGGGACTTCGTAATAGTGCAGAATGCATTTAACGGCGCCGGCACCATTACCGGCACCGTTAAACACATTCCGCACTTCTTATAATGAGGCCCAGTATCTCTTCATAGAATCCAAACCCGTCCATTTGCATAAAAGCAAAGGGCATTATGGGATCATAAGAATGCCCACTATTTAAAATTTGAAACATTTCTGATAGTGATTCAGCAAGAAACCCTTTTGAGCGACTAATGGAAGTGGGACTCTGCTGTTTTCATTAGTCACAATACTCATCCTAACAAAAAAAGTGTGCAAATTGCAAGATATGTATACTAATTTGAGCAGACTTGGGCTGTTTCTGCATTCAGTCTCTCGGGCTGTGAGAGCTTGAGATTTCGGTGCTCGCGCTAGGCATGTGGACATTCTGGTATACTTACCAACCGCAGCACTTTAGGCGGTAGGCTACTGCTTTTTATGCAGCCTACCGTCTACAGATTTTGGTGCCTATTCCTACCGTTATTTTTAGCTTCAGGCCTGGCTCCTGTCAAGGCTCGGCACAGCCAGTGCCCCGTTGTCAGACGATTCATTTCACTGATCAAAGTGTCAATACCACATGCAGCCAGTAGATGGCTTACAATTGATGTGTTTGCTCTGAAAGAACAAACAAGCATTTTTCCAGGGTGTCTTAGAAAAATTTTCGTTTGTTCTTTCAGAGCAAACACATCTATTGTAAGCCATCTGGCTGAATGTGCTATTGACACTTTGATCAGTGAAATGAACCAGCTCACAACGGGGCATTTAGTCACTAAATGAACCAAAACAAACAGGTGTACATCCTCCTGTCACTCCCGGTTTGTAAGTTTATTGCCCCGCCCGGCTCATGTGCCTTGCAAACACCCATGGCTAAAACACAGGCAAGTTAAGGTGTGATACAATTAGGAGCTGCTCTACTCTGCCAGCTGCACGTGTCCCTGAGAAAGGGGTGTGTGCAGAGGGTTTAGGCTTGATGGCTTTGGTGTGTTTATATTAGGTAAGACGCTACTGAAAGCATGAAGGGCTTGCATTCAGTTTGGTTTACTGTGACTTCTCCATGCTTGGATTCACAACATTGCATAACTTTTCATATTGAGCTCATTAGGCAATTAGTAGCATAATTGAATCCCTTGGCAGGATTGCACCCTCCCAAAGTAAACTTAGTACCATTAAAATCACGTTATGAAAGCAGTTATTGTAGCGCATAAAAGTGGGATTAATCCAGCAGGAAGCGCTTTATAAACAGGCATGTTATTATGGGATTGCGGGTATTCATTTATTCCCAGAGTGTTTGGAAAGCCTCTTCTGAGTGGGATGGGTCCCACACCCCATCTCACCGTTTTCCATGATGGTCTATTTGTAGGAATATAGATTGCCTTTTCACTTTGAACTTTACAAGCAGAGTTTCCTCCAATGACAGCATCGCCTCCATGATATCCGCAATTTTTCAGTACAGTATACTAGCTTTCTGTGAATGCTACCAATCTTTCAATGAAAGTCAAGATGGAGGCCAAGCTTAGCTTGCAAGCTCTTGACTTAATCTCATGAATATCAGCAGCAGTTTTAAAGCTAGTGTGGCCCTTGTGGGGCTGCCTGAGGAATGAGATGACAGGGGGTATCTGGGGTGAGGGAAACTCATGGGCTATCGTTCCCAATGCAGGTCCCAATCCCTAGCCACGTTTTCTAATAGCTATTGCAATTACCTGCTAGCAAGAATATCTTTGCTGCTACAATGGAAAAGTGAAGTTGCCCAGTTACTTGAGGAATGCTTATGTTTTGGGACAGATTGCTCTAAAAGGCATTTGAAACGTAGATTTGGCTTGAGACGGAAAGCGATACGATAGTGCCACAAAACCTAATGTTTTTAACAATAAGTCTAAAAATAATACAGGTACCAACTGTTTATCGTAATGTCAGATACATTTCCTTTGCATTCAACTCCTGTTACTTTTTACTCATAACTTGGTGTGTTGTGGTGTTTTTTCAGTGTGACTCTCGCTATTGTGAAGCTCCCTCTGACACTTTTCCCATGATCTCTTCTTTTGCCTAGCTCAGCAGGTAAGAGGTGGACATGACGGTGTACATGTTTTGTTTACCCTTTAAGAAAAATAGAATAGAAAACTAGAATGAGAGAGCTGCAATAATGAAAATAATGCTTTGCTATTTGATTCTAAACTAATTTTGAATTCAATGGCTTCCAGCTCCAAGGTACAGTAATAATGATTCTGTCTTTTTAAACAATTTCTGAAAATGCTTTCATATAAAATACAGTAGTCGGTCCAGCCACACACATCCCATGCCTCTCAGAGCTGCCTGCCTGAGCTCATTCATTGATATTGTTTGTTCAGAGCTCCGAGCCAGTGCTCTGTCTCACTGCAGACAGAAATTCTTCGGAACTTCCCAATGTCTGTCACAGTGCTGTATACACAAAGCTGCAAACGCCTCCAATCTCTGAGGCAGGTGAATTAGTTACTTTTATTAAATATTTGACAATTGATGTGTCAAGGGCAGGGACGGCATCAGGGCCTTTCCACTCTTTCAGTTGAAAGGGGCCATGAGTCTCAGGGGGGACCCCAGCGACTGACCCATGTTGCCAGTCAGAAGTCTTATGATAGATACAGCAATATATTTTTCTCTATATTACTTTTGTTCAAGCTGCATTCGTGGGAGCCCTTGCAGCCGTCACTTCCCTTGGGATACACAGAAGTGCTATCACATCATTGTATGTTTGAAGAGGAGAAAATGTGTTAATGAGGAAGAAGCTGGCCACAGGTCACTCATTTGGTAAATGAGTTTCTCATGATGGGCCAGATGACAGGTAGTCAGTCCTTTCCTGCAATCTCTTCAAGGCCATATGTCAAGTGAAGTAATGTCATATGGTCAACTTCTCATGACATAATTTCCTGTGATGTTATGTCCTGTCATGTCATCGTGCCAAGTTGATTTGACATCCTTCCCTGTGATGTCATCATTATGCTAATTACTATTTTTTAAACTTTAAGATTCCTACAGATTTTTGGTCACAGAATGTTGGCATGTATGCTCTGGCAAGACAAACTTTGCCAGAGCACCGCTGTGACATCTTCCAGCCCATTCCTACACTGATCACACATGTGGGAAATGCGGGAGTACGTGTGAAGATTTCAGCGTAGGCCTGATGAAGGGCAATGCGAAGGACGTATGTGTGCCAACACAGTTATCTTGCATTTGATGTACAGGGCACCAGCCTTCAAACATACCTTTGCATGGGCACTCCTGGCTATTATGGGAGGAGGTGCTGCGGTGCTGGTGTGTTGTGTATGCACCCGTTGTGTGCCCAATCTTCCCAACAGCTTTCTTATAGCCACAAATCGGGCCCATGATATCAGTATGACAAAAGACCAGCTTTGATTAGATAGCAACAGCTCTTTGCATGCTGGGCCTTGTAATAAAAAAAACTCTGGATTGGAATATCAAAACTACACGTCCCAGAATTCAAAGAGGTGGTGGTGAATAAAGGCCAAACCGCCTGATGGAGGTAGAAGGGATTTGGCAACTGTGCACTCCGTCAAAGATCAAACAAACTCCCCTGCCTGACCACAAACAGCGGTATTTTGGCCTAGGCCCTTAGCACACAAATGTTTACACCAAAAGCATATGTTGGCCATTAAATACGATATTTTCAAGCAGCTATATAAACAAGAACTTCCAGTGCCAGATGGCTGTCATTTAGCAACGCACGAGTCATATTTTTCTCAGAATACACAAAATCCCTTGATTACCAAATAATGCCGGTTTAAAAACACCACTGTACACGAGCTCTCTGATCTCTTACATCAGGACGAAGCGAGCCCCGGCCTATTCATAACACTTCAAAAGCCGAGCAGTCAATTAGCCGACGGTTTGCAAACACTGCTTCAGTCCGACCTCATGTTTATTGACGTATCAGGGAGCACTTTGGCAAATCATGCCTGAGGTCTCCGCGCGCGGCCAAGGGCCCCGGATACTTATCATACCGCCTGGATTAAATGAGCAGCCACTACAGGCCAAACTGCAATTAATTGAGAAGAAATGCACAAGAGAAATGCAAAAAAAAAAATAATCAGACTGCTTGAAACAAAGGAGCATGATACCTTAAAAGGCCTTTTGGAACAATTAAAGGCAGAAACCATGGTATTGGGCTACATAGCCGCCATGGCAACGGATGTATGCTTGCTAAAACACCCACGAGGTTTACACTGCAGATTGGGTCCACAAGCACGGGCCTCGGACAGATCAGGACGCTGCCTCTCATTCAGTGAACAGTGGCACGTCGGCTCCTCTGCAGGGAGAGAAGCTAGTTCTCAGAGCATCCTCTTGAAACTTCTCTCACAAGGCCTCTCTGTGACGTATCAACTTCCGGGGCACCAGTGGTCCAGAATGAATATCGGTTTCTAAACCATCAAACAACCCCACACCTGTAGTACACCTGAAGGGTTCCGAACAGATGGGAAACACAAGCAAATTATAAACCTCTTTGTCCAATGTTGGTAACGTGGACGGAACGGCAGGCTCATCTCTGCAAGTTCGTGGATCGTTGGTTAGTTGCAACACAGTGAACATACAATTATTACCAAATGATAAAAGGGACTGTTCAGTCAAGGTTGTATACACATATCTACTTTATTATTATCACAAGAGACAGTTCGAGCACACTGCGAAATACAACTCACCCTGTAAAGGAATGCAGAAGGCAGACAGTTTCTAAGAAGGAAAAGGGATGCACTCTGAATACTGACAGGAGGATAGTCGGTATGGTAATTAATTGCAATAGTGCAAGGATACTTGGCTTCAACACACAGGGAGCAGGTGGGTCGTAAAGTGTCACTAGGGGCATTCGCAGAAGGACCAGAGGGGCAGAACAACAATGTACCTTGTGCTGTAGGAGTTCTTGGTGCTTGACATGGTCAAGTCGGTTTCAGGGCACTTTGCAGGTTCTGCGACAGAGTTCAAGACAGGAGACACCTGCAGGTATCAGGCAGCAGACAGTTCGGCAAGCGAAATAGGACGAACGGCTGCAGGCTGGCCTACACGATGGCTCAGGGTCAGTAATCGTTGTCTCAGTGCTGGTCGGTGATTCTGAAGCACTGGTCGAGGCGTCTTGGATGGCTTTAGTGACTGCGGCGTAATAACAGTCAGCGGTGCAGTCGGTTGCAGCGAAAGGGGCTCGACTGGCTCAAAAATGTCCTATAAGGCGGAAGGCAGTAGATGCTTGTGGATGCACTCATCTAGCTTCTTCACTGGGCTTGTGTCGTCCTTTAAGGCAGATGGCCCAAAGCTGAGGGGAATGTTGCAGGCAGCTGCCTTGTACTTGGTTGTAGGTTCAGCAACCTTCTGGCACTTCCTATCCAGGAAGCTTGTTGCAGAGCCTAGCAGGGCATGCTGTGCACTGACTGGGTGCCGGTTCTGGAGAGGCTGGAGGGTCCTCTGAGTTCTTTATCTCCCTCTGTTCCCTCTGAGAAGTTTACAGGAGGGATCTTGCATCCCTCTTTGGATATCGTAGCTTTGCTTAGCTGGTGGAAGATGTAAGCCAGACTGTACCTTCAGACAGGGTCCAAGGTTGAGTTCTCCTTTCTTACTTCTTGTGAAGTCTTCAGACGATCTGCAAAAAGAGGGGACCAGCCCTCTTTTAAAGCCAAGTGGGCCACAGTGATTGGTGTAGGCTTAGTCTACCTTAATGAACCAATCCTGGGTCCCCACCAACAATCTCCTGTATGCATGAGGTCATAACCAGAGTGCTTTCCAACAGAAAAGGTAAAGGAGTGAAAACATGTACTACTAAGTCCCAACCATCTTCCTGTCTGTTGTTGATCAAAGGGTCTCCCTGGTTAATGGAGCTCTCTGTCGTTCCTGATTAAAGCGTCAGGTCTCCCTTGAAGCTGCGGCAAGAGACTGTCTGGCTCCTCCCAACCACATACTTGTACCTTCTGAATGGGGCCTCCCTGCGGGGATGACTACTGTTAACACGCAGTCCCAGACATGACATTTCACTGTCAATCGAGAGTGAGGGCGAGAGCTGGCATTAGGTTGACACAGTTGCATATGAAAAGCTGTTGGGGTTTCCTGTCTCCTTTGTCAGCTTCTGCAGCCAGGCCCCATTTGGGCTTGTGTGAATTAGTATGTGAATGCTGCCACCAGCTACATTCCTCGACAGGGTGGATGCATGGAGCTTTGGTTAGTTAATTAGTCTGGCCATGGTTTGGGCCTCCCCCTTCTAGAGATGCATTGTGTACTCCACCTGTCAGATCTCAACTAAATATGGCAGGGGGCACTGCGCCTGTAGGCTGTGTCCACCCTGAGTACACAGTTCTATGCGTATGTCGTGCGGTGAGCATGCAGATTAGCCCCACACATTTTCCAGAGGTTGATCTACCATCATTCAATTTTTATTTCAAATTTCTAAAGAAACCCAGGTGAGCGGATGGTCGAATTCCTCACACTTTCTCACTTGGGCACATGTACACACATACCATAAAAACTATATATCCAAACCCTTTTTAGAACGAAACGAAACGAGTATGTTCTTGACTTTTAGGGAACTATCCATGTATGTGCTTGGAATTGCTAATTTTTAATCAGCTGGGCCTATCATACACCTATCGGTCTCATCCGTGTGCTGCCTCACCTCCTACCGCCCGCACTGGTATTGCACTTCTCCCCAGCTCTGTACCCACCGTGTGCCTCCTTCGAACGAGGCAGGCGGGCAGGTTTTCTCCTGCTTCTTGTGCTTCCTGCCCGGCTTCCTCCTTGTAAAGGCTTTGCATACGCTGTGGCACACTCAGCTCTTCTAAATCAGCGTTCCCGGGCATGGTCGTTTGCATGTCTGCACAGTGCAATGCAAATACTGCAGTTTGCCTCACAATGTTTTATGAGGGGGTTGAGGATGATAGCCCACCCCCCAGGTGCTGAAAAACAAATCGCACTTGAGTGGTTCCGGATTCAAAGCCAATAGGTGCCCAAAGCCCTCCTTAATGGCCCTCACTGTGTTCTGAGGCATAAAGTCATGCTTTTCACAGAAGCCTAATAGTCATGAAACCTGCCCACGTGGACACAAAGGCTTAAATCAACTCAGACCCTTATCTAAATCTTGTAACTCATTTAAAACAACTGGATGAAAATCATAGCTTGAGGACCAGCACTGGTCATTGGGCTGGATTTTGGCCAGCACGACTTATCCTTGGCCGCAAGCCGAGGGACTGCATCTCTCCTGCCCTAAAAATTCTCCACTGGCTCCAAGGATCAAATTCAAATCCCTCTGCATCATCCATAAGGCAGTCCAGGGCCGGGGACCACACTATCTGCAACTTGCTCTTACTAAATACTCTCCCTCTAGATCTTCACATTCCTCCGGTACCAACTCCCTGTGTGTCAAGCGCTTCGCTATACAAATGCTACTTCAGTGCGGATGGGACTGGTTAACATTGCGCTTTATGAATAGTGCAAAGGATAACGTGGCTTAATGGTATAATGCCTGGAAAGGTAAAACCCAGACACTTGTAGCTTCGTTGAAAAATGTAAACATTGGTACTTTTGAAGAGAATGTGGTGATTCATTTTACAGGTATCTTGATGTATTTAGAGGTAAGAATATTGGTATTTTGGATGTTGTTTGATGAGGGTATTAATATGATGTTATTATTGTGTTAACTTTATTGTACAATCCTATTGCACCCTATGTGATGAAACTATGTTTTGTTGACAAACTAATAAAAAGATTTAACAAAAAAATAAAAATAAACAAGTAAGGAATTCAACATTGCTTTCCCTGAAACTCTGGGCTACGGGCGGCAAATGACCCTGCGTGATTCATCGCAGGCCACATGATGGATTTCGGTCTTGCGTTTTCTAGGCTTTTTCCTAGGGGGCGGGGACCAGTGTAACCAATTACATCTGATTCGAGTGTATGCATGGCTTCACAAAACATTATCTGTTTGTAACCAATCCTTGCCCATTAACTTTAATTCCCCTTCTGTGTGAAATTGTAGAGACATCTGATCAAACCAAAATCCCACTGCTGCCCCTTCGGGCCATGTAGAGGCCAGCCAAACGGGGCGCTTTAGGCAGCGCGCTGGGTTATGCTATCCCCACGTGCTCTGCGGCACTACGGAAATTTTGTTAAGATATCAGCTGATCCCTATGCCTGTGTTAACTCCCACGTGTGCCATGTCGCTTTCCATAACAGCGTTGCGAGGAAGATCCCCAATTAAGACCTGTTTTGCTCATGTGCTAATGAATATGTTGGTTCTTCGGTAGCAGACTAATAACACTCAACGTCAAAACTCATAATTAGAACGGTAGACCGCAGGCTTCCAGAAAAGGGAGGCCATTTTCACTCTGCGGTATGCGCTGGGCGGGAAAAGGGCACAGCCAAGATGTGTGGCCGAATGAGTGGCACAGTGTGCAAGACGGAATACTCAAGGGACTGCTTGCCTGGCGCAGATACAGTCCTGGGTTTAAGAGCTCATAACTAAACGATATGCACATGGCATGACCTCAAGGCCTCAGGGAACTCGAGCTCCAACTTTAGAGTTTTGTATTAAATGTTATTAACATCACTTATACCACTCACCTTCTTAGGCGCCATGGCTGAGCTGCCTCGCCGTTTAGTGCAGTGGAACCGGGCGGGGTGCATGGGGCAAACTTGAATCTGCAGAGGAAATGGAACCCCATTACCCATGTGGGTGAACACTGATGTTTGAGCAATGCTAATCCCGGTCTAGTTTCAACTGTAAATCGCGTAACCATCAAAAGTGATAGCCCGGATCTCTGGAACCTCCTTACTCCACATCTGTGAGTCAAGATCAACTTAAACTGCAAGTAAGCCCAGGGGATGCGTAAGGGGCGTGCACTAATGTTATTATGGCCCGGAGCCTTCCGCACTCAAAGAAGGGACTTGATCCCGATCCGTGAGCACAGCTAACAAGAACAGGTTGGTCGAGTGAGGCAAAAAAAACCTGACGAGCCGACAATCTACAACACCCCCTAGGCATATCTAGGGACCACCAGCTGAGTCACAATTAGCGGCATGTCTGAAAAAAACGAAGAAACAATTGGTATGTTTTGAGGGTATGTTGCCATCGATGCTGATTCTCGATTTGGGGACAATCGCTTTCATAAGGAACTAAATACAAAGCATAATCGGAAGCCGTCAGGGGGTCCATCTGGCACCTTGCACAAGAAATCACAAAAGTAGATTGATGATCATGAGCTCACTGCAAACGATAGTTATATCTCATGTGTCCTGAAACAAATGGAGAACCGTCCGATTCCATCCATGACAAGTAAGTGCGAGAGATTAAGAGGCTGCAATCGAGCTGCAGACAATGGCGCACTGTTATCACGGTGGCTGATTTTATGCCATACATTCAGCTGCAGCTGAGAGACCTCCCCGGGAGAGCCCATGGGGAAGGCAGGAGGAGCACCACGGGCCTTTGGGAAAATGACAGCGATGATTGACAGTACTTTTCTCTGCAATGTTGATCTAGGACGCAGGATGGCCAGTGCAAGCATGCTAGCCAGAAACAGCACATGTGGGAATAATTGTTTCATCAAGAAGAAGGACTGTCACCAAACATGGAGGTGCTCCTGTATTGAGAAAGTAGGAGCAACAAAACCCATGGGTTACAAGCAGGAAAACAAGCATTGGCAATGCCAGCAGCGTGGGCTTTTTTGTAGGCATAGGAAAGTAATTTGCCAGGCACTGCCATAGTAGTAATAACAGAGCATTGATGGTAGCAGCTGAAAAATGGTGCAAGTACCTGGACATATAATAGCAATGCCTGGCAAATCCCTAATACTTATACACAAGCCAAACTGTTGCCTTTGCCAATGCTCGTCTGTGGACGTCAATGAATGGCACACATAGTGCTTATCAAATAGAGTGGCTCAAGGCAGATATGGTAATGACACTTTTATTACACCAGTAGTACAGCTCTAATTTAATAATTAGATTTCAGAAGACTACTTAAAAAAAACACTGGCAGGCACGTCGAGCTCAAAGTTTGATTGTAAGGCTTGATAAACCAAGCTCAGAAGCTTCCTATGAAGATGTATTTTGGATGGGGAGGGGCCTGAAAGGGCTGGGATTGGCCATCGGGATTAAAATGGCTCTGGGCGGTCAATGGGCGGGTGAATAACTAAACACCTACAAGCTGCGTGTCCCTCCTCGCGTGCCTTTTCTCCCTCGCTGTACTCTAAGGCAATAGCTGCAGCTTATATGTGGAGCTGAAGTGCCACCTAATAGGCACAACTAAAAATCAGAGACTAGAAAAGATCAAAAAGATGTCATTTTTAAATATGGACCGGACAAATAGCCAAAAGAACACCGGCCCTACATGAAGCTAGAGGTCGGGTAAAAGGTTCACGATTCGTGGCTATGCAAAAGGTCCCACAGAACAAACCAGCGAGACAAGCTGAATGCCGCGATCGCTGATCAATTAGATGAGGCAGAATGTGAGGGGTCTAAGGAGCAAATTGGAAATATTCCAGTGGGAAATATAACATGAAGCAGAGCAGGAAAAAAATCTGACAAAAGAATAAAAAAAACAAACGAAATACTACAAAAAAGGGTGTTCCGAAAAATACTTTATTTTCCATTTGTATATTATTTGCATATTATGTGGTTCAAGAGAAACAGTCCCTCTGGGAGTGAATAGGAACTGAGAGCACAGGGCAGTAAGTAGAGTAGGCCTAGACAGGTGGATTGCACTTGGACCGGGTCTCCTGATTTATGTATACTAAAAGTTAATGAAAAAGTCACAACTCTGCTCTTGCCAAGCAGATGTCACTATTAACCCGTTTTTACAGTCAAAGCAGAGGTTGTACTTCAGCTTTCTGAACCTAGTCCGAGGGCATTACTGGGAGGTATGGCACCTGGAGACTGAGTTAATGGCCCTAGTGCAGCAGGGGGGTTAAACACACCCATAATTCCGGGTACGGCCAGATGGAGTGGTCTACAAAGCTATTATAATCCTCTGGAGTTAAGGTGGGGTAAACAAAGGCCATTTGCTTGCAGTGCTTGCTGGAAACGTGCTCATTCCCAGCAACCATGTACAGTGTGTTAAGGAGGGAGGGGCAGAGTTATGTATGCAGCCGGGCTGAATCTGATAAGTGCGACCCTACATACATTGGGGGCCCCACCTTTATAAGGCAAGGAGGAGTGGGTGGGGAGCAAAGGGGTCACGGTGCTGGGGCTGTGTGTCAGGTGCGGGCCAGGCACATCTAGCGGTGCGGATGGGAGGCAGGGCACTTAGCCTGGCACTCCTGTGATGAGAGGGCGCGTCGCGCTGCCAGCGGTGCCAGCGGTGGGGCTGTCAGTGCAGTGTTCCATCTCAGCACAGGAGTCCATCATGCGAGGCTACACTGCACCGAGAGCCCCACCACCAGCACTGCTCGGAGTGCAGTGCTCCCTTTCACCACTGGAGCACCATGCGGACAGCTCTGCCGGCGGCAGTGACTGGCGGAGTCTCGCGGCTCTCCCTCTCAGTGGCCAATTTACGGGCCTTTTTTGTGAGCCATACCAGCTCGCATAGCCCAGAAATTAGCCGATGGTGGAGTGCCATGTCAATCCCCCAGGCATAGTAAAAGTTAATGAATAGATGAGTGACGAAAGTGCTGTCTCCCTCACCGTACAATAAACAGGCCTTCCACGCCCCTCTTCCACTCCAAATATGTTCCCTGAAAAGCATTTGATGCATCATAAATATACTTTGTTCACAAGCGTCAACGTAGAAATGAGCACTGTTGGGAGCAATGGTAGCTCCCATCGCTGCGCCATCTCGCCTTGAAGTCACGGGTGCTGGGTGTCTTTTGTATGCAGACTCCATTTGCCCCACCGTGTCTTCCTTCATACCTGCCATTCACAAACAGGCTGCAGCAAACCGACATCCATTTGGAGATGATTTATCCGCTCGTTCACACATGAAGGCGCAAATGGAGCTCGAGCACACATGTCTTTAAACAATGCTCGTGTTTTGAGCCATCTCCCATACACTCAAAGATTGAGAGTCACTATTCCAGCCCATTACTTCCATCTCACTCGCGTAGTTCAAGTCAGTTCTGCAAAGAAGACTGACCATAATGTATGTGTTCGCTTTTTAATTGCATTTTATGGCAATCTCCACGTTAAATGGTCAGAAAGGATTGTAATAATTTATTTATTATTCATGCACTACAGCTATATAATCGGTTTTTTGCATATTTATCATAGACGGACGTAATACAAATCACAGTTTAGCTATGAAGACAGTAGCTAAAACAACACAACCATCATGAAGTTAAAATCTTAAACACCGTCTCAATCGTAGTCCACATTCTTGTGATGTGATAAATGACACTCACCCTGTTACCTTCAAAGTAATGAGACCATAGTAAACTGTAATCGGGTTAGCAGATGCAATACTACAGGCCAGAAACGTAGATGATCCTAGTAAGTATACGGATCGTCTGCATTACAGCATCTCTGCATAATCTGCAAGTGCGCCTCCACCTTGGCACCCCCATTCTTCCTGCAGTCACTTCACCAGTAGCAACTACACTGAATGTGATGTGCAGATATCTCCTCATAATCCAATTGTAAAGGTAAGCGCAGTGCTCCAGATAAGAGTTGGAAGTGGGAGTAGTATACTCCCTATTTTTTAAAGTTGGCAGTACAATGTCTTTTGTTGGAGTAAACATGTAATTCGAATTCCCAATAAGAGTATTTTATAAGTGGGAACAATGTTTTAACTGGAAAATGTATTTTCTTCGGGTAATAATTATTTCTTTGCACCAAGTTATTCATGCACATTAAAAGCTACAGCTTTACTTATTCTGATCGGGCAGTAATAACAGTTGTTTCTTCATGTGGTACTACGTGCATTATTGGTTCAAATATATCCATGGAGCTCTGTGGGTGAAAGCAGGGCACAAGATCTGTTTCCTATTTTTTTGTTGGGAGTATTTGTACTCCCTATTTTTAATTTGTGGGCGTGTTTGCCAATTTATAGGGAGTAAAAGTGACAGATGCACCCCTTTTCTTTAGGGCTGGGTAAGCAATTACGTAGTTACTCGTGGTAGACTTGACAGAGTATTGATAAAGACTTAGGTGATAGATTCACCACAATTTGGTCATTCCCCAGGTCATAGATTAGATGCTTATGCTGTGGAATAATTTTACTAGACAGCAGAGGCGTTGCTAGGGTCGGGCTTAGGGGGCTATAGCCCCTGGTCTTTTGGTTGTAGCCCCGGATAGAATCTCAGGAGCTACAACCAAAAGGCTAGCTAGCCCCCAGTCCTTACAGTTCCAACATTATCGTAGCTCCGGGTCTTTTCCAGACCTAGCAACACCCCTGCTAGACAGGTAGGAGTCCTCAGATACTCCAAGGCACGCAAAACAGGGACGTTCTGTGTGTAACTGCCGAATGTATACATTTCGACTTTCTGCAGATTCACATTAAATCATACAACCATTTACATCAAGTAGAGAAACAACTGGGGCATTTTTCACGTTTAGATACAAGTTAAGACTATTGCTCAAGATTTGGTGTTAATGGTATCGATACTGAACTCAAGATATAGATATGCTACCAGAATAGAGATGGGCAAATGAAGAATGGATTCCAGCATTGTCTTTCCATCTTAAGAACACTCAGTAGATGTGTGCTTCAAATCTCTATACCATACTAAATAACCGGCCAAACTTTGGATTTATATAGTCGGATTACAGAGATCAGGGAGTAACCGGCATCTCATTCTGCAAATCGGTATTTGGCCCAAGTTAGCGGCACATTTTTATTTTAATCTCCGGTGGATGTAAATCCCATGTCAAGCGGGGGATAAGAGGTAAGCCAAGATATTTGTATGCAACAACCTGGTCTATTGTTTGATCTCCTAATTTCAGATGACATCTCTTATCAATACGAAAGGGTTTCTTAGCGAAATGCTCTTTTTTTGTTTTGTATCCTTTCAACTGTACTGACGGTTATGAGTGTTAATAGTCATTAACAAGTGGGGGTTTGACTAATTCAATTTAGATAGGGATTTTTTTCCTTCTGTGTTCGCCTTATACAAGTCCCATGACATGCCTTTTAGATAAACCTTGACCTAGATTAGCCTCTCATTTGTCTAATTGGTGTTGATTGATTGTAGATGTATCTCATTGATGATTCTGCCTAAACGCCTGGAAGAAGTTCCCGTATAGCCCTAAAGGAATGAAACTTGTTAGGCTTTGTCAATGTTGGTACCACTATTGCTACATCATTTTTAAATTAAATGCTATGTGGGGTCTGACCCAGAAATTGAGCCCGACTGCAGCTCTGAAGTATCTGATTGGGATTCAGAATGGACTGAGGCAGGACTCAAGATTTTTGAGATGGTTTAGACATGCGAAACGTATTTTAATAAACCTTTTTATGTGCATTATTATAACTATTGTTTTCTCTACAGAGCTATAATGCTTTGCATGTCATATAGAATTTGTATCAACAGACTAAGGCAGTGATGGTAGGTAAGATATTGTTAGATTACTCGGGATTTATCATTTAGTGTTTCCTAGAGACACTGGCCCTGATTCAGCATTTTCCAATGGGGTTTAGCCATTATTCTGTGAATTAGGCCCAGTGCGTCCTAGACCCGGACCAATCTTTTTGTACTTAAGAGGAAATGCTGTGTTGCATTTTTTCGATAAATGATGCTGGAAATTTAGGGGAATAGCCAGGTGTGTGGCTGGGTTGAGGAGACACGCATATCTGAAAGATTTGGACATAACCGAGTTCAAGTTTTTGAAACAGTTATTGGAGGGGGGGTTACACATCGATGGGTAGTGAACTAGTGTACTCTCCAATGAATTCAATGTCCATTCCCCATATTATCTCAATTGCGCCTGTTCTTTTATGGTTGTCAATTTGGCAGAATCCACATGTTTCCCTTACACAACTGATTTCAAAGGACATGATTGACTTGGCTTATTGGAAAAGGATTAGAGGGCATACTTACATTCACAAATTGTTAGACAGCGAGTGATGCCTGTACTGTTTTAATGACGGATCACAAATTGGACCCGTCCCTGTTTTCTCTGAGCTGGAAAGGGGTGTTTTTTTGTAAGTTCTTCTAGGGTAAAGCAAAATGTAGTGCTTTTCCTCCCTTTTTATCATTAGCCTCTAAGGATACACCCTATTTGTCAATTGTTTACAATTGGTATGCAAAGTTTTTAATTACACTGCTGAGGTCTCATCAATTTCCACTGAGAGTTAAAGGATCCTGTTGGTCCTCCAATTCCTTGACAGTATGTGGGTTGACAATATTTCAAAGAGACCAATATGTACCTTTCCTTCTTTTGTGTATGATGCAAGAAACTGCGACAACATGATCTGATTCCATTGCTTCGCATTTTAAATTCTAGAGAATGTCATCACACTTACTTTATCTGATGTTAAAAAATTGTAGGAGAGTTTGATCGTCACTGGATGTGTATATGCAGGGAGCCCTTACTATTAAGAACAGGAATGCGACCATGGCCTCTTCACAATAATTTAGTCTTCTTTACTGATGCACTTTCTAATTATATAAAATATACTCTGTTTTGTGACAACATTGTTTGATGTTTTGGGTTTAAGTGTTCTTAAGTGGAATTTTACAATATATGTATGTGATGTATATTTTGTAATGTACTTAATAGTGATGACCATGACAATTGCATTGCACGAAGGGCAGTTGTAGTACATTTAATTATTGTGTATCAAACTGCTGGTGATTGCTGTGTTTTAAATACTTTTGTGGATATTAAGCGACAAACATTTTGACTGACTACATCGGCAACATACAAAATGAAAGATGTGAAAGGGGATATATTCCACTACAGGGTTCTCATTGAAATCTCACAGGCAAGAGAGCAACACTTGAATTGTCTATGTCATTCCTCTGAACACCGAGGTGAATATATCCCTGTTATTCAGTTCCACATCTGAAATGTTTTGTTGTGTGTGGCACCACCAATAACTGGCATCCTGCTATCCTCTTTAGTTCATAGCCCACACCACTAAAAGTGAAAGAATAACCGGTTTCCAGCACCCGTCCCTCGTTTCTTTCATATAGGTCACTCCCAAGCACCCCCAAAAGAATAGAAATACCAGGCATCCTGCCATCCAACTTCACCTCCTTTAGGTCTACTTCCTGTGATCACAAGTGGATTGCGGTGCTTGGTAGGAGGCCTTTTCCAATTGACTGCTCAGCTTCAGATGTCTGCTGCGGAGTGCAGCCTAGGCTTTTAAATAGCCTGCTCTGCCACTTCTGCTTCCCTTAGCTGTGAGGAGATCTTGGGTAGGCAGATAGTTGGGATGTTGCTTTGCAATGACATCAGACCAATGGGTGGAAAACCATGTTTGTTTTCCACTTCTGGGCCATCGCAGTCCTCACCGTAGATGAATACAGAACAACAAAAAGTTGTGCCAATGACTTATTGGAAGCCTTATACAAAAAGTGTGCTATAATTACTCTTTTTTTCCCCAGCTTCTCATCCGACACACTCCCAAGGTGCTGCTGGGCATGCAGCATTCAAATGAGCTCACAATACCAACCTTAGAGGGTATATACTTTACAAATAATCAACTCACAGCTGCATTTTGGATTCAGCTCACAAACTGAGCATGATGAAAGACGTGATATTGAAGACACTTACAAAAAAACATGAGCGGTCTAACTTTTTAAAAATGTTTGTATTTAATGCATATGGTTACACAACAAACCTTTATCAAAATACATACAATCATATCAAAACAAATACATGGATGAAACAGTGTCATTGTATATGTATATAAATATTGCATAAGCCTACAGAAGTTTATCCATCCAAACACGATTAAAAGAAAACATATAAAATTGGGTCCACAATCCGTTAAAAGAGAATTAATCGCTATTTACTAGTGCAATTTGGTGTAATGCTTCTTTCCAAACACGGAAAGCCACTGCAGTTATAACAATACTCTCAGCTCCATATATTAAGCTCCAAAATTGCTCTTCCTGTATAGTGCAGAGGCTATGTAGAACACTGCTATAGCTTTTAATGTAACAGGTCTTCAAAATATGACTGAGTAAAAAGATGACGAAAAGTCTCAAGCTTCGAATTACATAGCCGGCAGGTTCTTTCTTGCTGTGCCAACTGAATCCAACGACCTGTGTGTTTGTGTGTGGGAAGTATATTAAAACACAGTTAAGTAGTACATCGGTGAATATTCAAAGAGGTTCGCTTAGTTAAATTAGTAGAAAGATGGTCACGGCGAAATCCTGGTGTACTAAAAACACAATAATTAATCTTTTTACTTAAAAATGAAATGTTAGCAATAAAATCATAATTATTATTTTTCATTTTAAAAATAATGTGCGCATTAGGAGCCGTGATCAATTCATCTACCTCAATGTCGATATTTTGGATTTGTTTCATTGCAGTGCTCCATAATTGGATAAGGAATTTTTTCATACAAACCTTACCATATGATCGAGCTAAAAGAGCTAAAAGACTAGGCAGATTGTTTGGCAAGGGGATGGGGACGGAGGAACATCTTACATTGCTGATGAATGAAAGGTACCCCAAGTTCACACCAAGGCGCCTCTACCGGTACAGAAGAGGGTACTCCTAAAATTGATCTCAGGATTTTTCCCGCAAATGTATCCACCCACATCATCATCTGCTTGTGGAAAATTGCCGAACCGTAAATAATACCAGGAAGAATACTTTTACGGTACACAACGACAAGGCCTTCAATATTGTTGCTGCTATTATTGTGTATAAAACTCTTTAGTATCAACCATTTCTTCATTATTTTAGCTTTGACAAAAATCACCATAAAATTGTACTACAGATGGGTACGCCTAGGCAGATATATTTATTCACTACTTCCAATGGTGAGCCCTTGTAGCACCAATTAAAATTCTGTTTGACTTTCTTCCTCTTCTTACTGAGTGGTCTAATATGAGGCGTATATACTGGCCCCGTAACACTGCTTCCATTGTTATCCCTAGCTCAGCTTAATGTGAAGAGCTATGTGTGCAAGTTTCACGGTGCATTTCAGCGATGTTCAAATAGCTACAGTTCTGAGAGTATATATTTTCGATTGGCTAGAATTCACAACAAATGTGGGGAACCCGCAAATTACCAGCACATTTTTGCCATCTCCTACAGCGAGAAAGATTTATATGCGTTTACACCTGAACTTGTTGAGGACAAGGGATAACCTGATGAATAAGAAAAAGGAGCCTCAATTTGTTGTAGGTTTTGGAAGTTGGAACCAGTCATTAACGCACGTAAGTTTGTTGTACTTTGAATGCTCGGTTAATAATGTTAGTTTTATTTTAAATGATGTATTATGGGAAAACAAGTTTTTAAATGTGTCAACAGCCCTCATTATTGCACTGCACTGATGAACTTTATGAAAGACATTGGTCTAACTGAATGGAGTTGAAGGGCCACTGGCCTACCATATGGTACTGTCAAATACTTATGAACTGCAGTTTAATCTTTTTTTATTTTATTCTTTAAGTATTGTATGATGAATTGATAGTGGTCTTTGGATAAATGTCTTAAGCGGCTGTCACGTTATATGTTGAGTTTTAAATATCTGATTTTATATTGTGTAGGGTTTGTTTAAAACCAATTTTTCTTTTCTGTTTTCTGCACAATAAAAAATGATATATAATGAGCAAGCCACACTAAAGTGGTGAAAAGCATCAGCCTGCCCTTCCCCGTTGGCTATACAACTTTCTATGGGGAGGAAAAGCATTCATGGATGGTTTAGCAGCACATTTTATAAATTCGTTTGTGCAACAAAAAATTTGGATTTTTGAACCTAATGGATGCTGTGGCTCTTTAAAATCCAAAACTAGTCCAGGTGGAATCACAGGAGTGCTGCTCGCCGCAACGGCGGTTCCTTCGTTGTTGAACGATATATTATATATCGAAAAAAAGAGGAGAGGGGCGCACGCCAGTTCTCTGCACAGTTAACCTACTCAGCCACTGGTGTTCTCCTCCTCCCGGTTTCTGTGCTCTACACATCATCAGGGAGGCAATCTTAACTTGCAGCTCACAGCAAGTGCAGGTGTTGACAATCAATGATGACTCTGCTGCAAGGTCTGGTAGCTGTAGTCATCAGGTTTGCAAGGAACAAGCTCACACCCAATCCCACAGTGGGGAAAGGGGGGGTAGCCTACAGTGAGGCACTCCAAAGCAGGGCATGTGTCACCCCGGTGCAGCACCCTATCAGATTCTGAAGATTCCACCCTTCAGAAATCCTGGAAATATGACAAAAAAGAGGAGAGCGGCGCACTTCAGTTCCCTGCTACTGTGCAGGGAACTGGAGTGTGCCCCTCTCCTCTTTCTTTTTTGTTTTATATATATATATTTATATATATATATATATATATATATATATATATATTTTTTTTTTTTTTTTTTTTTTCTTTTTTACATGATTTGCAAATCACTGTGGTGGGCTGGTGTTGTCATTATTGAAGATAACCAATATGATTTTTGGGTCTAAGTTTTATTTAAAAGAAGTCGCTTTATTTGGATGGGTGACGTGCGGTTGAACAAATTCTCACTGCATAAATCATTTGAGCTTACTTTTTCTTAGCTTTCTATGCTCAAGAAGTCACCCTGTGCATTAATAAGTTGTTAGGAATATATGGGAGGAAATGTAGGGTCGTCCCCTGCAAATGGCACTGATGTCAAATGCCAGGTCACTGTAGTAAGGGGTTTCAGATGAAACACACACCCCAGCTGCAGCATCAAGGGTGTTCACACCTCTTAAATGGCTGTCTTTGTTCTGTTGACCCAATGAAGAGAAAGTCTGAACGATATTCTGTGCAGCAGCAGTACAATGCGACTCTACTTCAACTGTGGGAAGAGGGTTTACACCTGACATTGGAAACTCCTACAAAGCCCAAGCTAAGAATGACCCTTCACTCTAGTGGGGATGTCCTCCTTTGGGAAAATCCCCTGTATTATCCAATATTTCCTGCCAGAGTTTCTTTTCACTAAAAAAGCACCCGCTCTTGACTGGTATCTGTTGACTACTTCAATGGCCAGGGTTGCCAACCTTTGAAATTGGCTTCCCTTTTTTAGGGCAGTAGCATTAACAGGGTAATAACATTGCTAGAGATTGGTTTTCAGAGGGGATGGGCTGCTCGGGCCCCAGGAACAGCAGTGTACCTGGTGCCCCTGAGAATAGCAATGTGGAGCTACTCACCCATGCTTCACTAGAAGAAGGGTATGGGGTTTCTTCCAGGGTTGGTCTAAAAACACCCTGATTTTCGAGGCAAGACTAATAATTTACTGGTGATCATCTGACTGCAGCCTGCACACTCGCTACAGTGCATACCAGATCGTATTTCAGGCAGATGCTGCCTTGCCATGGACAGACTTCTAAACCAGAGCCATATGTGAACCTGCTTTGGAAGAAAATATGTTATCAACTCACCTCCATCAAGTGCCGTCCTGTAGGAGCTGCTACGAGTATTTTGGGCATGCAAACAAACCTTCTGGCAAAGGCCCTCCTGCAGCGTACCCACCCTTGCATGTTTAGAAGCCGGGAAAGCCCTGTTGTGTCTGATTGCTCACCAGCGGGTGGTGGTGCTGTGCTGCACGCAGCAGTAATCGTCCCACTATGCCCAGGAGTTACTCCTGTGCATCAGAGCTGTGAGGGGTCTGGAATGTGAGCCAGACAACTTTGTGAAGGTGTTTCACAAGATGCCATTTGATTAACTCAAAAAGGTTTGATAAACGCCTCACTATCCATTCCCTAAAAAGGATTTCCCTGCCTATCAAAGTAACTAAACAAAACACTCTAACAAAAGGAATATGTCCCTCAGACTGTGCATTCAATAAAATCCACATGGTAGTATATGGCGACTAAAATAGAACAGAAATAACAGGCATGTTCAAAACCCTGATAACTGTTTCCCCTTGTAACCTGGGTGAGTTCCCCTTCCCCAGATTCAAACAGGATTTCAATCAACAGTTCAAAAAGTATAAGGAAACTCCGTCTTGCAACAGTGCTCTGATAAAGTTCCTCTTGCTCCAGTGAGTCCCTCACTTGGACGTAACCAACAGTCCAAAATATTCAACACGTCTTCAATCTTTCCACTTGTGGCAGAGAGTTCAACACAACTTCTTTGCAGAAAACAAGGATACGTCCACAGTTCATCAGTATCAAAGAAAGTGCCTTTGTCAGGATGATTCTACGACAGTTCATAAAATACTGTCCTCAGAAATGGCAATTTGTCAGGATTCTTCCGCAGCCGTCCACAGCATATTTTAGTGGTCTTGCCACTTGTGCTTCAACACGTTTAACCTCAGCACAGTACTTCAATAATTTCCACTTGGTCCACTCACCTGCCAGGTCTACCACTACAAGGTCCCTTGCCTTGGTGTACTCGCCTGCAGGACTAATGAAACTACTAATGTCAATATCAGCATTTCTGTAGTGCAGTCTACTTCAAACAACTTGTCAAGTATCTTTAACTTTCCACAACATCAGTTTCGACTACTTCTTCTGGGAGAACATGAAACACATTGGAGCTGTTTGTTCCATCTTTGTGACTTTTACATGGAATGCAGGTTATGCTCCTCTCCTCCTTAATACCTTATGTCAGAAGGGCAGCTTTCCTAACACTCTTGTTTTCCCACTCTTATATTGACCAAGTGCTGATAATGGTGTTCTCCCACTCTTGTTCTTCTTTAGCTTAGGCAGTGCTTGTTTAGGTCAGATCCCCCTATTGCTTCTTTCTCCCTCTGACAATATGGCCTATTAAAAAACGGTCTTCTTAATTGCCCTCTCTTTGCTTTGTCGAGGGTGGTTCTTTTTAACCTGATTTGTCATTGCCCTCTTTTGGCTTTGGCAATAATTGTTTGTATTGGCTTCTAGTATTATTGTCCTCTCTTGTTGACAATTATTCGGACCCACATAAATACAATGGCAGCGTTCGGCCTGTTAGCCAAATTCTTATTCTGCCACTTTCTCCTCTTCGTAGCAGCTTGGTATTCAAGTTTATTATTATTCTGCTTCACATCAGTTCAGTATTCAAAACGCTCATTGTTTGGACACTTCACTCTCTTTATATCAGTTTGGTATTCAAAGTACCCCGACCTGGCCAGCGGCAATCACGGAGAATCCCATGGTCACAATGGGCTAGTGAACTCACTGGGTCTTGCGTACACGTCTGCTTGCTCTGCTGCCTCTGGGTCTTCGGTTTCTGCTGCTGCGCTTGGCCCAGCAAACTGTTTCTCTCTGTTTTTCGCATCCCGCACAAATTGGAAAAGGAGCGCTCCTCGCTCCAAAGGCTCTCTGCCCACCCGAGTCCCAACTTACTATGGGGAAAGCTTCTAAACTTCAAGCTTCCCGCCGCAGCTTCGGTCTTCAGGGGTGAAAGCTTTCAATGGCAACACTGCCCGCTGTGTAACCTCTGCAATCAAGGTCACCGAAGGTACAGACCCTCTCAGAACCTGCATCCATTCAGCAAATGACAGCGGCTCTGGCATCTCTGCTCTCCTTCAGCTGCAACTGCAATGTGGAGCTACTGCAGTCACTCCACCTCCCACTACTGCTCTCTATGGTCTGCACTTCAGGGGGCCTATTATGCCTCCCAGTCTCCCTCAGGTGGGGGTCATTAACCCTGTTACCCTGCTGCTTGTGGTCCAGTTCCTCTGCATCCCTCGCCTTTGTCCCAGTACTTTGGGCATTGTGGGACTTGAAGTCTGCAACGTTAAAATCACCCTTTTCCACAGTTTCAATTTTACAGTAAGGCATTAGGATGGTAGGGTGTCTGGGAAAGTTATTAAAGGGGCTTTCCTATTCCTCCTGACCTGCTTCCCCTCTCATGTGATCCTCCCGCAGAACACCACCCCAGTGTCAGAATCAGAAAGCGTCTGCCTTTACCTAACCATATGAGAAGGTTCTCGGGCCAGGTTTTCTGGGGGAATCATCTCTGATCCTTCTCAGCACCCTCCCCATGACTGAGAAGCTGAAACAAACCCAAATTCCATTAGAATATAGGTTCTACATTTGAGAACTCTATGTTCAGAGGGGACATGCACTGCCTTGTGGTAGCGTGAGAACCGTCCCAATATTCTGTGCACATAGCTTTGGACCCATTGACTTAGGTATTGCTATGTACTGCAAAATGCTACAGAGGCCCCAGAATAGAATATGTGAATGCCTGCCTTTTCTACCGACTGTCTCGCCGTGTAGACCTTTAGCCTCTGGAGTGTGAGCTCAACTGATCATGATATTGTCAGACGAAGACATTATCTAGCCTTATTGCTTGAAATGAATACAGGTATGATAGACTATATTTGCTACTGTTTTAAGAACATTTCCCGGTTTTCTTTTCGTATGTATTTTAACATCACTATCTTTGATTTCTGGATATTTTCTGCGGATAAAAGGTTATATTTAAAACTGTTCACGTCCTATTTATTGCACTGACATGCATGTCTTATGCTGTAATCTGAGCATCCCCACCCACCTTCTATGGAGACCAGCTTGAGCATTTTAAACACACTACCAAAGGTGTGTGGGCCTAGTCTATGGGGTGGATACGTCAGGGCACTGGGTAACTTAAATACAACCCTCATTGGACTTCACCACATCTTCAGCGATTTGTGGACTAGCTCGAATTCTCATACCTATGGTGCAAGTAACTCAACACACACAATATGAACTCCATAGAAGTTTGAGCCGCATTTTCTGTCTGGTTCCAGGACTGAAGCAACTCTACCTGTGCTCTCAGCCGTTTGCTGCAGTGTTTTCCGCATACAGACTCAACGTTAGGCAGTGTGCTAGGGCTTTTGATGACTATCCTGATCTACAGAGCCTGCACTCGTGTTGTAAGGCTTGTCTGGAGAGATCAATCCCACTGTGCTTCATATTTTTTCAGGTGTATTTTCTGAATAATAAAACAGCTCTGAGGCCTGTGCTAATAATGTTGTGGGCGGTGCCAGTCTGGTAGTCAGGTCCTCCTGCTGTGAGGCCTGCTTGGAGTGAGCAATTTTGCCTGTGTTTCCAATTATTTTCAGCGGAAATTATTCCATGAAAACAGAACGGCAGAGCCTGTGATGAAGTTGTTGCCACTTGTCCGGAGGTGTGGCGGGCGGGGGGCTGTTCCATTTCCTTTCCCAATGGTGTCGCCAACAGTCCTTCGGCGGGACGCCCAGAAATCTTTCCATTGTCACCCCTATCCTGTCTAACACCGGTGATGGCCTTCTTACTTTGGTGTTAAGCCTGTGCAGCTAGCTGTGCCGGGCTGCTATTCACAATGTTAGCAGTGGAAACCTCGCCACACTAAGTGCTTCTTTGCTTGGTGTGTTTTTTTCTCCTGATTATATCCAACCAAAATGTATTGTAAATTAAAGTAAGTGACTATAATCAAGAGTCTGGAATCCTGCAGAGAAATAAAGCAATATTAAATTGAGAGCTGCTTTCTAAAGCCGGTAAACACTGGTATAGAAAAGGGAGTGGGGGCTTCAATGTGGGTTGATTTGCTTAATGGCGCCTGCTATTTGCAGTCTTCCGGAGGTTTAAAAGTACAAATGAAAAGATCCCAAGGAAGGAATCACTGGTGTACAAAGAGCGATTTAGAATAGTTGCGAAGGTTACATGGTGTGAAAGTGACACGAAGCACAGCTGTGCACCTCAAACATAGGAATCAAGTCCATGGCCCTGATTATAAGTTTGCCCGTATCCCACTAGTATAACCGACAGGATACCGGCAAACTGCGCTTACCGTCTCTGCCGCCCAAGGGACGGCAGAGTGCCTGGTAAATTCCCATTCCCATGGAGTCCCATGGGATGGGATTTACTGTACCACTGGCACCGTTGGTAAAGGTGCAGTGATTTAGGAATTTTTGTGCCGGTGGGGGCTTGAACTCCTGACAGGTCAGGCCTGCCGGGAGATCTGTGGCCCCCATCGGGAAACTTGAAGTTTGCCGATCTGGTAAAAATGAGCCATCGATTCTGATATCTTTTGTACATTGTTTTGTGTGGTCAAAAGAGCATCGTTCTTTCCTGTATTATTCGTAAATGATATAGCGCCTTACTCCAAGGCGCTGAACATATGCCAATTTACAATACAATAGTTATGGAAACAAGATTCTGAAGTTCATCAAATTAAGATTACAATGAGAGCAATAGTGACGAGTAATACACAGTTTAAGATTGGAGGAGAGGACTCTTTAAGGAAGAGCGAAACAAAGTGTAAGAAACAATAGATCAAAGAGAAAGCGAGACGAAGAGAATTCCAACGAAGCAGAGCGAGCAAAGAAAAAGAGCAAAATCGTGATTGAGCACAGGGAGAACAGGGAACTAATCATAGAAATTGGTATTGCGAACAAAGAACATGAGAAGGGATATGAAAAGAATCAAAGGATGTAAAATATACAGGGGCAAGACCATGAAGAGATTTGAAGACAATACAGAGCAAATGTAATTTATGCTGGGAATGAAAAGGTAGCCAAATGAGAGAGTATAAAACGCGATGGAGATAGTATCGCGTCGAGAAAGCAAGTAGAGAAGACGAAATGAGGCATGAAAAACCGACTTTAAAGGGGCTAGACGAGAAACCGGAAGGCCAAAAACTAAAATGGAACAGTAAAATAGCTGTGAAAAAATAAACATTCAAATTAGAAATAAAGGTAAGACAACGTCACAAATGTTAAAGAGATGATTTCGACATTAACGAGTAATAATAAAGATGTGATACGAAAAAGACAGATCAGCATCAAGATGAAGACCAAGAGTTCAGGCAGTAGCGGAAATAGGAAGATGAGAAGGAAGAAACCAAACAAAGGGTGGAGGGGAGCGAGGAGGAATAGCACAGGATGGAAAGAAGAGAACTTCAGTTTTTAAGTATTAAGAACAAGAAAATGATAAGACATCCCGGTCTTAATAGCACAAAGGCAGGATGAAAGATTCCTGTGAATAGCAGGTGTGAAAGAGGAGAAGGAGAAGAAGAGCTGGGTATCGGCAGCATATCAGTGATGGTACAGAGCCAGGAAACCCAAAGGAAGGGACTGTAGAAGTAGCGAGTGATCCACAGTGTCAAAAGCAGCCTGAATACTATGTCCCTTGTTGCTCGGCTGCTTCACGGCTAGTACTGCATTATGTAAAACCCAGCACATACATATGTTCACGCTTGTGCTTTCACATTCTTTTTTAAAACTAGGCTGGCTTTATCTTTGGTTGTGAAGGTGTTTATTTTTTTGCAAAATGTGTACTCCGCTGACATAATATGAGCTGCACCCAAAGGTATGCTGCTTACTTACCAACCAGGTCCCCATGATAGAAAGATTGTTAGCTTCTAATAAAATGTGTTCACTTGAAATCTAATGCAAGTGTGAGCGCACAGATGCAAAAAGTGCAAAGATTCTCCACTCAGGTAAACCGACACAAGTGCCCACTTCCTAGTGACCCCCAGCCTGCTGGGCTACGATGCAGAACACAGTCCTCTTCATTCACGGGTTCGGTGGAGAAGGCCAGGGCCTATAACATCTCCAAGTATGCTTTAACTTCTCACAAAAGCTGAACATTCCATGCGCCGATGTTAATTGCTTGAAACCTTGCAGCCCTGCCCTCTGACAGAAGGCCGCCTCAGCTGCTCCTGACAGAGCTGGCGATCATCTCAACCTACTGCAACACGCACGTCAAACTGTTTCTAGACTTACTGCTAGGAAAGGATAGCACGAGTCCAATATCGCTGAGTGACGTCGTAAATGCACATCGACACGGAGCTCAAGCTGCGTGCAGGGGGCGCGGCTACACAGGAGCACCCCCAAACTTCCCTTAACCACCAAGCAAATAAAGGGCACCTTGCCTTCAGTTTACAGGACACTGGGCTTCATTATAAGTTCGGCAGTAGCCTTGCCGGTAACACCGCAGCCTGCTGCCAAACTTGCTAATTTTCCGACGTCCATGTATGGGCAATTACCGGGTCATTACGGCCTTGCCGGACCCAGTAATCGCCCATTCACAGGTGCCGAAAAATATTCTTAGGGAATGGGGACGCCGGATGCACCGGCACACGCAGGTGCCGGTACGCACGGCAGGTCAGACCTGGCAGGCGCAAAGGCACCCGCACGCAGAACTTATGGTTTGCCGGTCCGATAACTACAGTACCAGCAAGCTTACAGGTACCGTAGATACCAGACCGGCAAACTTGTAATGAGGCCCACTGAGCTGGAGGCTCCAGCTCAGTGTAATGTTAATGTAAGTATCAGGCTGGCCCAGAGCGTCCTCAAGAATCACACCGCGGCAGGGTGCTCAGTTCTGATGTTAAACTGATACTGTCAAGAACAAGTATAAGCTGAATAACCAGCACTGAGCTCCCTGCTGCTTCATATCTAATGGTAGTGGCGTTGCTGGGGAGTGGGGGGGACTTAGGAGGCTATAGCTTCGGGTCTTTTGGTTGTAGCCCCGGATAGAATCTCAGGGTCTACAACCAAAAGGCTAGCTAGCCCCGAGTCCCAACAATCCCGACATTAGTGTAGCCCCAGATCTTTTCAGAACTAGCAACACCCCTGGTAGAGGGAGGGTTGGGATGAAGGGGAGGGGGTTACACCGAAAAATCTTGCACAGGGCACTGGCAGGCCTGGGGCCGGCACTGCCAAGGTTGCCAAAGGACTCCACCTCACTGGGCTGGTGACAACCTACATCAGTTCAAGGATTTATTTTTTCTTTTAGTTTATTCCATGTTATTCTTCTGATACAACACAAGACTACAAATCCCAGAATGCAAATGAAGAAGAAGTAGTATAAGGCCAGGACTCGGGCACAGCGTCACTTGGTATCCTTAACATCTGCAGTACGTTGGAACTATGGGTGGGAGTCTCCTCTCCCACATTTATTTTGCAATCAAATGAAAGCAGGAATGCAGGGAGTGCATTAAACACGCTCTGCAATGCCATAGATCCTTCTGCCATGGACTATGTATACATGCTGGACTCTGCAATAAGCACATCATTGATTGGCAGCAGGGGCGGTTCCAAGCTGTTATGGCAAGTACACTATCACGTCACAATGGATAAAGCGGAAATAACCATCAGATTCATGTGCAAGATTTATCTAGGTCAGCCAAACAACGCTTCAAGGCAGCGCACGGCGGGTTGCTCAGCACAGGATCCCTATAAAACGGCCTCAACTTGAAACCATGAAACAGCTACTTGGATTTTGAGAAACAATCAGAAATATCACTATTGAAACAGGCACTTCCGCTGACCATCAGCAGCACCGAGACTGGCGGCAGCGCTGCCCTGGCACACCCTCACGGCAGCGCCAGTGCTTGAGAAACTCCTGCTACCATAAATGTTCTCTAAAGCGCTCTGCAGACCCTCGCCCTCACGTCGGTGCTACAGCAAAACATTTGCCAAAGTAAAAGTGGCTGTGTTATCCTTTGACGGCAGTCTTCGACAGAGTGCACTGTCTGGGGGTGTCCCAGTCACGTGCGTAGTGCAGCTGAAAGAGGTCGCAGGGGTCATCGAGTTCAACTCTTCACTCCCCGGAGCAGGGCAGTATCTTGGTGGTGACGCGTGGGAAAGGAGGCAGCCGCCTCTCTAGCAGCATGGGCCATTCCTGTGCAAAGAAGAAACGCAAAGGCAGGGCTGGGAGTTTTGAATGGCACCCACTTCCTGCATTTTTGTTTTTGACACTGTTTGCATTTGTTACCCAAACTGCCTCTACTACTAGAGGATATCTTTGGCTTTTCTCGTTGCAACTTGACAGACTCACTTGACAGACTCACTATGTCTCTGGGCCTAGGGCATGTCACCATATCATATCAGGTCATGTATGCTATTTTGTGCCATGAGCTGACCTATGTCATCTTATGTCCTGATGGGTCATTTATGATATGTCTAGGCATATCTCAGGCCAACATATTGTATATCAAGATATGTTTTGCAATGATGTATGGGGTTAAATATGCCATGTCATCAAGATATTTCATACATTCTGTTATGATGTAGATGCCGTGGTGTATGCACCATGTGTGGTATGATACATGATGTTCTGTTATATACCATGATATATACTAATTAAAATAAACTAAGATGGATTTTTTTAAACAGTTAAATAAGACAATATATACACATGTGTCACTGTTTGAAGTGAATAGCAAGACCATTACTCCCAAAAAGGGACAACTAAAAATATGCACAACTGCAAGATCAGATACATTGTTCCCTCTTCTTCCCTTCAAAAGCAACACAAAGGCAACCCTAACAACACACCACTGCAATGTGTTCACTAAGGAATACATTTTGATGACGTTTTTTCACTATGGCAGACACCAATCACAAAGGTGTGTCATTCCACATTTCAATTCAAGATGTGTACGCCTTCTGAGAACCCAAATAGCTAGAGAAAGTCCTTCTGATGGCGAAGTTACACGTTTAATTATCAATCGCAAAGCACATACAACGTGTACAATATTCTCTGGTTCAGTGATATTACTTGTAGATAAGGTTACCCCCAAATACTTTTAATTTGTAGCTAGGATTTAATTAATTTATGGTACATTTGTCTAAATGACATGGGATCATTGTACTAACTTTTGGTTTATCTGTCAAAGGCCCAGGAAAGGTAGGGACATCAACCAGCTCAAGGCAGCAGGTCCATATAAGTTCTTCCTTTAAGTCCCTGCACCCGCTCACAAAACCCTCTCAAGTCATCCTGGAAAGGTGTCTGCATTCAGTTACATTGGCAAAAGGCCTTCTTAAGGAGATTTTTCACCAAGTTTAGTGCCCGACTTCCAAAAAAGTTTTACCATGGGAAAGTCCCATTGAAAACATTTTTGTAAATCCGGCCGATAGTGTATTTTTTTAATCATTTGTAAACAAGTCCTTTGTCTTCAAGTAAGCACAGATGTCCAATTAATTGTGTAATGCCTTGATCAAAGTAAACGCGATGGGGTCTGAAATTCCTGCTTTCAAGAAAGCTGACCATTGCGTAAATAGTTTCTGTGAAGCAAACAACAGCTTATTTTTAGAAAATGTAAAAGCTACATGAGATATATTTTGTCCAATGTGTCAACAATGTGCTATTTTTGTCGTTTTACTTACGACGATCTGAAAATATCTGTGTTCAGTGCATAAATATGCCACACATCTGAAGGGATTTCTAATAACTTTGTGTTCAATTACCTGATAGAATACTAATATTCAAGTTGTACATGTTACTATATTTCCCCGTCCACATGGCAACAAACATGTAAAAAGCACCTTTAGATTCCCTTTTTCTTAAATAATAGCATGTTATTCTGAGGATTCTGTGTTGTCTGTTTCACATTAATGACTTGATATTTTAGTGTAAAGTCAGCCTGATTTTGTAGTATTTCATTCAGAACTTTACATTTAGTCAAATAATACATAAGATACTGTCTAAAGGGGCAAAACCTTGACTTTCTCATTATTGTACTAATGGAGTCATACCTACACTGCCTCCTGGGATTATATTGCGTGTACTGCCTGGTGGAGTTCTTCATTGCATGCAGTGCTTGGTGGGACCATGCCTATGCTGCCTTGTGGGTGTCATTACTAACTATAGTGCCAATAGGGAATTACTGATACTGCCAGATAAGAGTGGAGCAGATATTAATATAAATACTGCCTGATAGCTACCATTACCACCTGTAATGCTTACTGGGAGCATACGTATATTGCCTATTCTTCTTAATGTGATCATGCATACACTACCCGCTGTTGATCATCATTAGCTACACCGTCTAATAAGGATCATAGCTATAATGCATGAGGGGCATCATTATTACCTATTCAGCCTGTACGGACTAACGGGATTAAGCCTATACAGCCCAACGTCGTCATTATCTGTATTGCATAAAGTGGGTGTTCAATGTCTAGGTAGGTACTTCATTTGCAGAGCGCACCACTTGCCTCAAAGGAGGCATCAAGTGGCTACCACACCGGAACTGTCCTCCAACCTCATGTAACATTTAACTCGGAAACAACAAGATCTTTAGGCAACATCTGAATTGTAGCTGTTCCGTAAAAGTTCGAAGATGTGGGAGGCCATTCCAGAGCATAGGCGCCAGAACGCTTAAGGACTGGCCTCCCAAGGTATTTAAACTTCATCATTTCAATCAGATTGGCCGAAGCCGATCTTATTTGTCTGCCAAGGGTGTACCACACATCATGCAATTATGACTAAAGGCCAGTCTTTTATGGTGAAAGGCTTTGTATACCATACAAGAGTCTTGAATTCTATCCTTTTTTCCACAGACAACAAATGCAAGTCTAAGGACAGGAGAGATATGAGCCTGCCTACTTAAATGGAATAAAAGTCTGGAATCTGCATTCTGAATCATTTGAATTATAAAGAGCTTTTTCTTAGGCACATCAAGATATATAGCATTGCAGTAATCCAAACGACTCGATATGAAAGCATTCATAGGTTGGATTCTTACTGCAAAGGTACAATAGTCAATGAACCTTTTTATAGATTTCAATTGAAAGAAACAACTGGTCTAGGGGAGAATATCGGTTTCTAAACCACCAACCATCCCCACACCTCTAATACACCAGAAGGGATTCGAATAGATTGGAATAACAAGGAAACTATAAGCCTCTTCGTCCAATTTTGCTAACGTGGGTGGAACAGCAGGATTATATCCCAAAGGTTGTGGATCATTGATTAGTTGCAACACAGCGAAAATACAATTTATAACCAATGATAAAAGCGACTGTCGCGTCAAGGTTATATCATGAATATCTATTTTATGTATATAACAACATACAGTCTAACAACACTACGAAATACAAACCAACCTGTAAGGGAATGCAGAGGACAGACCGTTTCAAAGAAGGAAAAGGGATGCACTCTGGATACTGACAGGAGGGTAGTCGGTATGGTTAATAACCGCAACAGTTTAAAGTTTCTAGCCTTCAGCACAAAGTGAACAATGGGTCTTAATATGTCCCTAGGGGACTTCTGGGAAGGACCAAGGGGGTAGAACCACAATGTACCTTGTGCTGTAGGTGTTCTTGATGCTCGATAGGGTCAAGTCGGCTTTAGAGGGCTTTGCAGGCTTCTGTGACAGAGTTCGAGATGGGAGTCAGCTGTAGGTATCGGGCAGCAATACGGTTCAGAGAACAAAGCTGGATGAACGTCTGCAGGATGGCCTACATAGCAGCTTGGGATCATGAATCGTTGTCTCGGTGCCGATTGGTGGTTCTGAAGCACTGGTTGAGATGTCTTGGATGTCTTTAAGTGACGGCGGCTTGACAACGGTCAGCATTGCCGTCGGTTGCGGATCGAGGAACTGGACTGGCTCGAAAATATCCTTTAAAGTGGATGTTGGAAGATGCTCATTGAGGCACTTCTCCCAGATTCTTCAATGGGCTTGTGTCCTTTAATGCAGACGCTCCACAGCTGTTAAGTGTGTTGCTGGCAGCTGCCTTGTCCTTGGTTGAAGGCTCGGAGACCTTCTGGCACTTGCTATCCAGGAAGGTTGCTGCAGAGCCTAAAAGGTCATGATGTGTGCTGGCTGGGTACCAGTTCTGAAGTGGCTGGAGGGTCCTCTAAGTTGTGTTTCTCCCTTTATTCCCTGGGAGATATGTAGGGGAGGGATCTTGCTTCCTTATTTGTTTATTTATATTGTGGACGAAAGCCCACAGGCATCAGGGCGCAAACGTAAAGAAAAAGACAAACAAAAAAACACAGGACAGCAGGTTCATTATCACAGAGGACTGATCATTTATTTAAACAAAAGTGTTTTCAGTTTCTTCCTAAATGTCGGGTAGTTAGATTCTAATCTTAGGGAACTGGGGAGTTCATTCCACCTGGTTGCGCTTTTGTAGCAAAGGATCGTCCAAGACCATTCGCTCTTTTTACGTGTGTGGTTTTCACCAGCCCTTTGGCCCCAGATCTCAGAGCCCAACCTGGTTCAGATATGATTATTTGTTCTTTCAAGTATGCTGGAGCAGAACCATAAAGGCAGTGGTGAATGAAAGTCATTGCTTTATAGGTAATACAGTCATCTAAGGCTAACCAGTGGAGAGACTTTCTATCCTCAGTGATGTGTTCTCTTCTTGTTTTCCTTGTGATAGTTCTTACTGCGTTATTCTGTAAAGACTGGCATTGCGCCATGCAGCCCTTGTTCCTTTACTGACGGAAGATGTAAGGCAGACTGTACCTTCAGCTTTGGTCCAAGGTTGAGTTCCTCTTACTGACTTCTTGTGAAGTCTTCAGGTGATCTGCCAGAAGAGGGGCTCCAGTCTTCTTTTAAAGCCAAGTGGGTCACAGTGATTGATGTAGGCTAAGCCTACATTAATGAACCAATCCTGGGGTCCTTATCAACAATCTCATGTATGCGTGAGGTCATAACCAGTGTTTTGCAATAGGAAAGGTAAAGGGGTGAAAACGGGAACAAGGTGTGCCCAAGAACTAAAATGGCAGAATCCTTCTTTCAACAGAAAGAGCTCTGGGGTCACTCCCTTGTGATACCAAGTCCCACCCATATTCCTGTATGTTGTTTTAAAAGAGGTTATCTGGTTAATAGTTCTCACTGTGTGGTCCTTGTTAAAGCAGAAGGTCTCCCTTGAAGCAGCAGCGAGACCAGACTCTCTGGCTCCTGCAAACCACATTCTCGTACCTTTTGAATGGGGTTCCCCTAGCGGTGGTGGCCTACTGTAAACAATAGAATCAGAGATGACAATTCACTGCCCTTGATACTGAGAGGCGGGAGCTGGCTTCAGGTTGACACAGTTCCATATGAAAGGTTGTTGGGTTTCCTGCCTCCTTTGTTATCCTCTGCAGCCAGGCCCCATGTGGACCTATCTGAAGTGCTCTGTACTGGTATTTTAATCTCTGCTACCAGCTTTGGGGTCTAACAAAAGAGCAGGGTGGTTCCATGGAGCTTTTGTCAGTTAATCAAGCTGACCATGGCAGGGGGAAGGTTGGTTCTCCCCCTGCCTGGAGAAGACATTGTGTACTCCTGGCTGTCGCATTCCAACTAAATAGGATACTACAGACTGTGCCTGTGGGTGGTTTCCACGCTAGAGTACATGGGTCTATGCTTTTGTCGTGGTGTAAGCACAGGAAACTGTTTCTGGATTAGCCCCACTAATTCTCCTGAGGTTGGTCTACCATCATTCCATTTAATAAAAAATGTCATAAAAAGGGGGGCGTGGCCAGCATGACAGCGGTAAGGACGTGAGTCCCGAGAGCTCACTCTGGCCGCCCGCGATATCCTGCTCAAACATCCTCTTGGACGGAACGCACTCACCTGAGATTGAACCTGCTGCTGAACATACAGGTGCGGCACGCCTGGTTGAAAAAATCAGCTCTCGGTCTCCATTCTTTCTGATGTTATCCGTGAGAGAAGCTGACGCGGGCGGAGAGCAAGGAAGAGCCCGCCAAAATGGCTACCACGGAGGACTGTTCCTTGCCTTAGTGGCGGTCGGGCCTCTCCTGCAACGGACAACTGGGGAGCGAGGAGACAACAGATGCTGCTTACCGGGGCACTGTGAGGAGTCCGGATTGCCGACACCCCAGACGGGGCCTCTCCCTTGCCCGGGGGTCACACCACCAATACTGGGGCCGTGAAGAGCACTGCGCCTGTGAGGCAATCCCCCACCGAAACTGTAGGTCTATAGAAGAGCAGCACATACCTGATGTCCAACCCAGAGGGCCTATGATTCCGCCGGGCCCCGAAGCAATTTGATGTTGCACGCGTGGGAGGGCCTGAGTCCCACCATAGTACACACACTGGCCCTGTGCCCACGCGCACTTGAAACCTCAGAGGCGTACCTCATACAGGCTAAACAGGAGATAGCAACCATAATCCAGAGCAAATACAGGCATACCCACAGAGCAGCCAGAGCCGGGAACCCCGAACCAGACGGGGAAAGGTACAGAACTCTGTCATCCAATACCCAACCGGCGAGGTGCACATCGGAGCCGGGACGCCTGACACACAACAGACTGGCAGAGGGGAGCAGTGCCCACCACCACCTATATACAAAGAGCGAGTACGGAGCGGGGCGCAACATAACTAATACCCTCAGAGCGAATCTCACCCCTGGTGCACCGCTAGTTTACAGTACGAGGAAAGATAAAACGAAAAGGGTGACCACGCAATGCACAATGGACCAGTTTGCAACGTGCACCCCCACCGCGACGAAAGATGCTGAAGTACCAGTGACCTCCCCTCCCGCGGCTGAGGCTCTAACATTAAAAGACGTGATGGCCGCCATTGCAAACTCCCGCTCCTCAATGGAGAAAAAGATGGATGGCATATCGGCAGAGGTATCTTTCCTTTGACACGACCTCCAAAAGTTATCCTCTCGCATGGGAGAAGTAGAACAGCGGGTTTCGAATGTGGAGGACGATCTTGGTGGGGTCCACCAGCAGCTAACACAGGCAATGCCACACCTAAAATCCTTGGAGGCAGGAGTGGAGGAGGGTGAGGGGGGATCACGCTGCAACAATATTCACATCCTGGGCCTGCCAGAGAACACAGAAGGCCCCAGCATGGAAATCCTAAATCCTTTTCTAACTTTTTCTCAATAGAAAGAGCCCACCGAGTACCAACGGGACACCCAGTGCCATGTGTCCTTTTGAGAACTGTCATTGCAAAACTGCTAAATTACTGTGATAGAGATGCAATACTACAGATGGCCCGAACGAAAGGCTTGATTACATATAACTGCTCAAAAATTGCCTTCTTCCCCGACTAAAGAGCTAGGCAATCCTTCGAACATCTCAAAAGGAAACTCCACTCCATGAATGTCAAATATGGACTGCTCTTTCCAGCACAACTCAAGATCCAACATAACGGCACCACAGTGCACTTTACAGATCAGAGAGAGGCCTGGAGATGCGCTGAAACCCATATCACTGGGGACTGGGACCCAAGAAACCCGGACCCTGAAGCGGACCCAGACCTCGGAGGAACCAAGACCGACAGGCTCGACTCCCCCACCACCAGAACGGAACGATCCGGCTCAGGAGACAGACAACTAACACACTGGAACAGAGAACGTAAATGCAGGACCCTGAAGAGGTTCACCGGAGAACGTGTGTGACACGCCTGCACAGATGCCGTAGGACCTTGCCAACACTCTGCCTTAAGTCTGTCAAGAAACACAATGAAAGTAGCGGGCCCCAGGGCCACCACCCAAGACCCCAAACCCGAGAGGATTTGGGATAGTTTGAGTTATTCTTCTTTCCGTTTGTTCCTAATAGCAATGGTGTGTAAGGCTGGCCCCCTAAGGTTTTGAAGGTCAGCAATGTTCAGGCGACATGTACTTCAGGTTGGGGTGGAGTATAGGGAGGGAGAGGGAAGGCAAAGTTCATACAATTTTTTGTTAGTTTGGGGCCATCACATGTTCACATTACAATCCAATCACAACCCTTGGCATAAGCCACACCACTATACCATACAGGGAGACCCTAGCCCCGCAACGCATACCGAGGAGAAGCTGTCCTCCCCCCCACGACCAAGATATCCTGTAACCCGCAATTATGTGTTCTATATGGCACTGGTACAATCCCATCCGTTATCTGCTGACCAGCCCAGGTCTCTCAAACTGCTCACCTGGAACATCAACGGAATGGGCTCTGGGATCAAAAGACGTCTAATCACGCAACTGATGAACAGACACCCCCCGATATGGTCCTGCTGACTGAGACACATCTAGCAGGGTCACACTGTACCCTCTTCCAAAGAACCAACTATAGGGCCGCATATCATGCGGTATACACGATGGGATCCAAGGGTGCTCTTATTCTCATACACAAACGAGTCCTATTTGCCTCACAAATCGTAGAACAGGACCCCCGGGGTTGTTACGTCCTAATCCTGGGAACGCTCTGGGGTGAGAGACTGGCTGTTGTGTCAGTGTACTCCCCACCCGGAATGGGGCAAGAATTGTTAGACGAAATGACCACTCTCCTGGGAAAACATCAACCCGATAGGTGGATTCTGGGGGGAGATTTCAATGACATCATGTGCAAAACCATGATCGCACCCACCTCAGACAGCGTAACCCAGATGCCCCCACGAAACTGGCCAACTTTGTATCTGCCTTAGGTCTTCGAGACGTGTGGCAGGAGCTACACCCGGGAACAAGGGGTTACTCGTTCCACTCGGGAGCCCACGGCTCCCTGACCAGGCTGGATTACCTCTTCCTTCCAAATACAGAACTACATAGCATAATGTCCGCAGACTTGCTTCCCCATGGTATCTCGGACCACTCGCCCCTGACGGTGGAACTGCGGGTGCACTGCATAACACCCCCTAGAATGTGGAGATTGAACAACTACTATCTCGGGCTCATGGAAATGGTTGATCGCCTTGTTGAAGTATCCAACAAATACTTTGAGATCAACAAGGCCACAGTGAATGATCCAGTAGTAATATGGGAGGCCTATAAAACAGTGCTGCAGGGAGAGATAATCACCTGGACAGCGAACAAAAAAAAAGAAAGACTCCAAAAAATAATAGAAGCCAAAAGGGAAGTGACCCAGTGGGAAACTAAGCACACTCTCGATCCGACGCCGGAGACTCAGGGGTCCCTTAAGTGAGCCAATGAGCACCTCCGAAACGTGCGCTGGATAACGCTAAACAAGCCCTCTGGGACTCCAGAGCAAGAAGGGGACAAAGTGGGCAAAATGCTAGCCTGGCTGGAAAAGAGACAACGCCAGGTCCGAGAGATTGTCACCTCACGAAACGAGAGATGCCAATCGGAGGCCGAAATAGCGGAAGCCTTTGCCCAATTCTACACTGAATTATATCAAGCCCCAACTTCCTCATTTGACCCAACCCTGCTAGACAATATAACACTCCCATCTCTCTCAGCACGACAGAGAGAACAATTAGACTCTGATTTCTCTGAAACAGAAATAGCTGAAGCCCTAACACAACTGCAAGCAGGGAAAACACCAGGCCCCAACAGGTTCCCAGCTGAAACCTGGCAAAAACTAGGCGAGAACAAAATTGTGCCCCCCCTTCATAAAATTCTGCTTCGCGCCCGGGAACAGGGCACCCTTCCACCAGACCTGTGCAAGGCTACCATCGTAGTTATTCCTAAAACGGACAAACTCCTGGAGAGATTTGCTTCCTATAGGCCCATCTCGCTCATTAATGGCGAGGCTAAGATCCTTGCCAAGCTCCTGGCTAACCGACTACATTTGGTTGTTCACACCCTGATCCACCCGGACCAATGTGGCTTTATGCCACACAAGTCAACCCAAATGAATCTGCGACCACTCCATCTAGCAATAGAACGCGCTCCTATTATAGATACTCCACTAGCCCTATTGGCAATTGATTTTGAAAAGGCTTTCGACTCAATCCGATGGGACAGCCTCTGGGAAACCATGAAACGCATGGGATTTGGGGATGGCTTCCTAGGATGGGTACAACTACTCTAAACAAATACCCACGCAGTAGTCGGGGTGAATGGATGGCCCTCCCGGTCTTTTCCACTCGGTCGGGGTACACGGCAGGGATTCCCCATCTCCCCCTTCTATTCGCCCTCGCAATTGAGCCACTCGCCCTATAGCTCCGCCAGAACACAGCCTGAACGGGATTTAGATGGCCTGAGGGGCATGAAGATCGGATCTCTCTATATGCAGACGATCTCATGATATATCTGGGGGATCCAGCCCGGACCTGCCCAATAGTAACACAGATGCTCATCCGCTTTGGTGAATTTAGCAGACTGACAATTAACTGGGGGACTCTGTTCTCTTTCCGGTGAAGGGTGGATTACTGGCTAACCCCCAGGACTGCCCGTACCGAGTGGAGCAGCATGGCTTTCGGTACCTAGGAATTTGGATATCCAGAGACCTTACTAACTATGTAACACACAATTTCCACCCGATCATTGGCCGCTTTGTTAGCGACGTACACCACTGGAAACTCCTCCCTCTGACACTCATGGGTAGAGCCGCACTCTTTAAAATGATGACCCTGCCAAGATTCTTATATGTTTTACAGTACACGCCACTCAGGATCCCAGACCCCGAATTTGACCGAGTAGAGACCCTCCTCAGGGAACTCATATGGGGTGTTGGCCTCAAACTCCCACGAGGCCCCCCCGTCCCTACAACCGCAGCGCACATTGTCAATGTTTGGAGACAAGCACACGTGTTTGTAGGATGGGAAAATAAAATAACCGCTGCACAACCCCTATTGCAAAATATAACTTAAAGGAAATCGGGAAACTCGAGCCATGGCCCGATGGGTAGGGACTGGGATTTTGGGGGTTGAAGACATCCTTGCAGAGGGGAGGCTAACCTCCTTTGAAGATATGCAATTAAGATTCCAGCTCCAAGACGCTGAACAGTACCATTACCTATAACTGGCTCATGCCCTGAAAACTCATATACCGGCAGACACCACTGTCCCGGACTACACACCAATAGAACGTAACATGCTGCCAGCATATATCCCCACCAGATGCACTTCCATTCTATACAATGCTATCACATCCTTCGCTACTCCTGAACTGATGTGCTTGAAAGCTAAATGGGAGGTGGATATAGGAGAGATAGACCCAGAGGACTGGATTCAGGTACTAATGCACCCGCGGGAGGTAGCTATTTCCTCTAGGCTCTGGCTGGTGCAACTAAAGATCCTACATAGAGTGTATTACCCTAGAACGATCCTTCATAAGTGGAAGCGGGCTCTGAATCCGAACTGTCTCCGATGTGGAGAGGAAGAGGGAACTTTCTTTCATATCCTATGGGCATGCTCCCGGATCCAAACCTTTGGTAATGCATGCTGCAACAAACTCACTAGACTCCTTGGCCGCACTATACCACTGGACCCAAAAGTATTACTCCTGGGCATACAAGATGGGAACGCTCTTAACAAGTGGGAAAGGCTACTTTTGACCACAGCAGACTGATGAAGCGCAACATTGCACAAAAATGTGGAGTCCCGGAGTCCCCGACGCTGGAGCAATGCGTAATGGACATGGACACATGTGCTATGATAGAACGTAGAATATACAATGCAAGGGGCTGTCCTACCAAAGCCTCCAAAATATGGGGGAGGTGGGAAGAGGAAGGGTACTAGAGCCCACGGACACAGGTGGTAGGACTCAGAACAAAGAGGTAGAGGGCTGTGGGAAATGATCTCGATGATCGGTGATGTATGTACTATTATTAGCCCTTGATTGGACATGCTGGTCCCTTTTGTTTTTTTGGTTTCTGTGATTGTTGTGTTTGTGATATACAACAATAAAAAATGTTTTATCAAAAAATAAAATGTCATAAAAGCCCAGGAGAGTGCACGCCGACCATGCAGATGGTTGGACTGCTCACAGTAGTGCTCTAGACTGATCTAGGGGCCAAAGAATCCAATGCAAGAGATGCATGGGTCAAACTGTTTTTGCAGAGCATAACTTCATTTTTTGTGCATTAAGTTGCAGCCGGTTTAAAGACATCCAAGACCCAACTTCAATGCATGATTTAATACCATTGATTGTATCTTGATCGGTACCATCCAATTGCAGGATAAGTTGTGTGTCTATCTACAGGATCTTATGAGTACTATGCATAGAGCTTGATGGGAGTCATTATTATCTAAACTGCCTAATTAAACTAGCTATATGTATACAGTTTGATGGGATGCATTATTACTTAGGCTGCTTATTTGGGGCAATACATTTACTGCCTCTAGGTAGCTGTTATTACCTATACGCCCTTAGCGGAAATCTTATACTGCTGAATGGGTGCCTTTATGTGACTTTCAATTGTGTATGAGTGCTTATATTTGTATATTCTCGATTCTTGCATTTGAGTCTTCACCTGGGTGGTCTATGCATTTGCGTATGCAGTATACAAAAGCCATGACTGTTGGCTTGCTCAAGGCTAGATTAAGTGACTTCCATTGTGGGCATAGGTGTTGTTAATTTGATCATGTGTAGCAAGAGCTAGATGGCCCATAGTCTTGTGTGGTGTCCTTATTCTCTCTACAATTGAGCACTCTCTCTCACCCACTCTGGCCCCAGGGTGCACATGCTCAAAGGTCACACTGCTACCAGAATTAGCAATGTAAAGGCCAATCAGTCAGGTGATAAATCAAGTACATCCCCCCTTTATGATTTCACTTCACTGCCAAGTGGACAGAAACTGGACAGAAATCAAAGAGAACACTGTACAAGATCACTGGAAAGGTCATCTAGAAGCCACGCCTCCGACACCTCTGAATCATTGCACATTCCATCAAAATGTAATGTAATTTAAGTGTTCTTGCATAGTGCCGGTCTGCCACTATTGGTGGCTTCGCTGCACTTCAAAAGGCGAAACACTATGACTTTTAGAAGTCAAAGACCTGCATAAAGTTTTAAATGAACACCACAATAATTAGTGCAGAGTTCTGCCGCCAGAAGGAAAAATTATGTGTTGCCAAAAACGTATTGTCACCCCCTCAAAGACCAGATGTTTTCAATGTTTTCCTGAGCATCAAACATTTTCCAGGTCTGTGGTTTGTGTGCTGAAATTTTGAAAGTGGGACCACAGATGTTCTTTTGTTTTGACGATGGGACATATGCCACGCAAGCTTCACACAGATCGCTCAGATGATCTATTTTACTGGGAGGGGAAAATGTGGAACTGCACAGTAAAAGCATATCAAAGTAGCAGGCACTTTAAAACCCTGAGCTACCTTATAGGATTCAGAGCATGGAATGGCCTATCTTGAATTCATTTGTTATCTGAAGGTTATCATTTTATTTGATTCATTTTACCTAGTGATTCATTCTAACATAGGACCCTTTTTGAAATATTCAAGTTGGCCAACCTGAGGGTCTAGCCAACTTTTGCAGAATGCACTTTTGGCATTTTATCTGCATTTTTTTTGCGGCAAAATGCATTTGTTGTGTGGGCATGAGCTATATATCGGGGTTGGGGATAGTAAGTGAGGTGGTGTGGGGTTGGTCTCCACACCCTCTAAACCCCCCACCCACCCCCCTGCATTTTGATGCAAAAAAGTGCTAAATTTGGCAAAAACGCATTAGGCAAACATTCTGAGGTAAAGGTTCATAGAGCCAAGCTGAGCAGGATGCAGAAATTCTGGGCACTTCATTGGTAGGTGCCTAGAATACATCTGTCCCTCTTGGCTGGGATGCCATGATCTTTTGTTCTGTGGTAGCCTGCTGCACATTAACGCATGTGCCTGGCTCTCCTCCCCCCACCCCCGTCACCTGCATCAGGGCACACATGCTCCCTTATTGCCAGACACAGCCTGCACAGTGCTGCCACCTTTTCCCTCACCCACCATACCCTGTGTTCAACCGTCACTATTTACGACCCATTGGACCGAATCACCTGCATCGGACACAAACTATATTGGCTTCCTCTCGAGACCAGGATACTGTTACAGACTGCATGCATCATCTACAAAGCAATCACGAGTCACACACCAGCGTACTCGGCAGCTATGCTCCACTTATGGTGGCACACGCTCCTTGTGCATTAAATCGTCCAATTGACTTTAATCACAAGTCTACAAAGTCAGAACATCCTTCTTGTGTCATGCACCCACCCTCTGGTGC
Organism: Ambystoma mexicanum; assembly: GCF_040938575.1. Lineage (NCBI taxonomy): Eukaryota > Metazoa > Chordata > Amphibia > Caudata > Ambystomatidae > Ambystoma > Ambystoma mexicanum. The sequence goes on from NC_090931.1 coordinate 815,020,688, forward strand.
TCGATCCGGGTATCAGCTCTAAATGCCCCCACAATTCTTCAGTTTCTCCAATCTCTCAAAATGTGGCTTTTTTAACAACACCTGACCATGGACCTATACCAATGGATGCATAGAAAGCAACGCACAGTCCTGCACTAATGTTAAAAGATGCCAGCCCAAGCGCTCTCCGTTGCTCTCACACTGCGTCCACACGTTGACACTTTTTGATGGCATGTTATTGTTTACTCTTGCCAGGGGTCATGCCGGCTCCCAGGTTGCTTCTCCGCCCTCCATATGGTCAGCATAAACTTGTCTGCCCCTTGTCATTCCACCCTCTATCCCTTCCTCCCCCACACTGGCAACTCCTGGGCAATATGGGGGAGGCGGATCATAGTTTATTCGCTTTGACAGTATTTTTTGGTCTCTCTTCCCAATCTTAAAAGCCTCAGCACTCGTGGTGGGGGTTGGCATTCCCAACCATCAGGGGCTCTCTGCCCCCACAAAACCCCTTGCTTTGCTAGAGGTAACGCCAGGCTTTTCAAGCCCCTAGTGGCCAGAAATGCTGCGCTTCTGGTGAGCACTAATACTTAAATATTTAGCACACCTTTCTTATAGGTTTTTCCACCCTTCAAGTCGTTTATATGTTCTAAGAGTACATTTTAATTGCTCTGTTAAGACATCTCCTTTAAAGGTTCTGTAGGGCAGACCACCAACAACCAGACAGTAAAAACAATCCTCTAAGGAAAAAAGCTTGGTGCAGCTCTTGCAAGGATAACAAGGTTTTATTTCTTGTACAGAAAAGAAAAAACGTCTCAGGAGGTCCATTTAATCCAGAATGCCATGGAGCGCACGGGTTAGTTCAAAGCAAGCTACACATTATAAAAGGCCATGTCCTCACCCATGACACATACAGTATACGGTGTTCATTCCCAATGTGCGGCAGTGGAATCCTGGTGTGCACATCTTTTTAAGTCATGTGCGTAACTGATTAATATGGTCAGTGACTTTGAGCCACTGTGTAAGCGTGTAAGCGTGCATAGTACACCAGCCCCTGCTTAAAAGGACGTTTAGGTGTTCTGAAGCTCTATAAGGCCTATGTGCCTTCGGTGAAAAAGAAGGTCTCCTTAAGTGACAGACAGGCCATGGGTCACACACAGGAGAGGTATTTTGCCCAGTTCCCACCCTCTTCCAGCATAGATTAAGGTAGAAACCTCCAACCACAGCCAGCCTGCCATCATCATATGCCAAGCGCAGACTCAAACGGCACTATTTCCCTTGTATAACCTTGTATAATATTAGCTTGTCCTATGTGTGGTGCTGCCATCATGCTCCGTGTACACTTAATCAGTAGCACTGATTAAAAAAAGTGCAGCAACAAAACTAACATATTGAGAAACATATGTACATGTTTTTGGTACATTTGAAAATGACCAATTGTACGTTTTGTTGCTGCATTCATTTAATCTCTATAAGATGGAGGTCCGCATAATACCATCCAATACTGAGTATAGCACTGTTTTACATATAACCTCTTAGGTGCCAACATCTGATATTAATGGCCTTTTCCAGCCGCAAATGCCCTGTCCTTAATCCCCTGACGCTTGATTTCCACATTTCCTGCAGCTTTGCACGGCTCCTTCGCACGGTCCCTGCTTCTCTGCTCCTGCTGGCAGCACTGAGCCCGCTTGATATTCTGCTCACTTAATCCTTCAATTCAGAATTGCTTTAAACCGCAGTCTGGGCTTACCATCGTGACTTGTGAAGGCAAGGGTCACTCACGTGGCTCTCCCGGCTAAGGTGCACGGTAGCTTCAGAGTCTCTTTCCTTCACTTCCAGTCTGGGGGGTGCTTTGGTGCACCACCATCTTTTGGAAAAGGCCTGGAATAACAGTCACAGCTATGCAGGTCTTTACTTTAGTTTCCCATGGCACAGGCCCCAACGCATCTCTGTATAGGCCAGGCACACATGTTCCACGAGCTGTTGCAGTATAGCCAGAGAGTGAACAACAGGCTTGCCCTATCACGTTAAAGAGGCACTAGCAATGAATAGGACACACTTCATTCTGATTGGTTGCCTTACAACCAATCAGAGTGAGGTTCCCGAAGCAAACCTCTCCGAGTGTTTCAGACTGAAGCATGTGCACAGTGAAAGACAATTGTTGCGCAGCTAGAAAAACAGATGGGTGCCGTCGCCAGCCATGCATTTTACGGGGAATATTGTTTCCCACCCTCATTGGCATCCCCTATGTACATACCATCCGTTCCCGATAGGGCCTGAACTGATTGGCTACATTACTCTATGCCGATCCCCTATGACGTGGTCTATGGCCTTGCTACCTTGGGTTCTGTGAGCATGGTGGCGGGCCATTTGAGACTGTTTCCCTCCCCATAGATAACACACCTGGTAGTTAGATATGAGCTCAGTGGATACTCTTGAGGTCAAATTGGCCCTCTGTACTGAGAAGCGCTTCTTCTAATCCCAGACACGTAGGCGCCCCCGCCATGCCTTCCGGCGCAGAACTGAATATGTTGGCATCGCCCCTTGATCCTTGTAGTCCAAATAACAAGATATCCTGCTCTGCGCCCCACCCCCCCCATTTGGCAGTGGCCCCTCCCTAGATCTTCACCTGAGCCTCTCCAGGACCACACCAATCAGCCAAATTGTGAGGGATTTAGGTGTTCTGCTTATGGGCATCTGGCAGTTCAAATAGAGTGACCATTATCCTGGGGGGCGCCAGTGCCCTAAATCTGTATTTGGCTCTTTTGGCAGCTCAAGACCTATGCCCTGGCTGCCAGGAGATCGTCCTTCGGGTACGGGCGCAGCCCTACCTGTGCTTGGCTATTCGCATTCCTTTCTGATTGCACAGGACTGCAAAAATATGTTGCAATGGATGGTGTTTCTGTGTGAAGGCCTGCTCGTCTACTGCCTGGGCTGGGGACGGGGATGGAAAAGTGCTTTATAGCTGGGTACCAGGATGCGCTGCTGCTGTTACCGCAGCCTATGCCACCCTAGGACTCAATCTTAGTATGGCAGTGCTCCCGTGCTTTCTGCCGCGGGACAGGGTAATTCTTGCATGGATTATTCTTATCATTTTACTGCTGTATTAGAGGATACACACTGTACCCTTGGCCTTCTCAGGACCCATAATCCACGACATCCTTACACTATCGCCTGCCCCCTACCGCAGTACTGCTTTGGTTTTTCGTGTTCTTTATATATTTTCCTCAATCTGAATTGTTTGGTGTGTGGGGGTGGTTAGGGGAGTTGGACCTCAATCCCAACAGTTCCTTAGTTATTTACATTTCTTAGGCAGCGCCAGAAACCTCTCGTGTCGTCCACTCAACGCCCTCCCTCCTAATATGTTCTGTGACTCGTTTGGCCCTCCCCTTGGTTTCTCATCCCAGGGAAACCAGCACAGAATCCCTGGTACAAGGCCTGCATTATGACCTCCGCTCAATCGTGTCATGTTGGCGTGGTTATGCTTGGCATAGGAGAATCAGGAAGTAGCCAAGAGTGAAGGGGATGCATGCCGAAGACCCTATTTCTAATCTATGCTTCCCCATTTAAAAAAGATTGCCTGGTCCTGTGTGCATACTTGGTTAGTTTTCAGAAAACCTGAAGGGTTTGGCTCTTGTAAAAGTTGGCTGCTTGCAGCAGTGACAGGAGGAAACAACAGATATATCCAAACACGGAGGTCGGGTGGACAGTAGCGCTGCCTTGCAGAGGCTAGAGCTGGATTGTGTGTGCTTTCAACTCCTATTCATTATTTTTCAGTATGAACCGAGCCGTGGGAGCCAATTAAATCCAACGCTGCCTGCAGCATGGGCACATCCTTCCCAAACGCGCTAGTCCTCTGACCTCCTTTCCCTCTCAGCTGCCAGGCGCATCCGGTCTGGAACTTGCTCAAGCCCTGGAAGGGGCTACCCAGGACCCCACGGGCGAGCGCATTGGTTAATATAACAAATTGCCTACTCTGCCTTGTTGGACTGATTTTTGCAAATGCTTGAAACATCTGTCCAGCTTCTCCACATGCGCAAAGTTAACCCTAAGCGGAACTTACTTCGACGAGAATTGTATACCGGTCACTGACTACATAAATAGACACTGTAGCCACCTCTCTCTACCCTCCCCAACCCCCGTTTATTGCAGTGATTAAAAAAAAGGGAGGAGAGGGGATTTGCATCAACCTGCTCAGGGACGTTGCCTGTAAGCTCAGGTACATGGATGGATATTGTTGATTTAAGAAAATCGCAAGGATCATCCAAATCTGCCCATGTTGATGGTGGCTGCACCACCCCGCGCTATACACAGTAACCATCAGGGTCGGAGTGGGCATAAAATTGGCTCAGGCACCAATGAAAAAGTGCCCCCGTCGCCCCAGCCAGTCACAAATGGAAAATCATTCCTTTTGTAACAGACTCTTTGAGTGGTGCCCAGGAAGGAGTTGTTTGGTACAATGTGCTGCAAATCATGTATGTTAAAGGACATGTGTTCAGTAACACTGGTCAGTAGGATGAGCTGCACATTGTAGTAACTAAAACTGGTCCCATTTGGCCAAAAAACGGCCACACTTTGACCAGAATAAACTGGCCCACACTAGCACGCTGGGCCTGCATTTCCCCATTGCCCTAATTCCCTATGTGCCAGTCCGAGCCTGGGACCATCCCAGTCTTTGCTCTCATGATTCCCCCCAATATATGTCCCAAGCCTTTTTGTATTGCACAAATGATTTTGCTCCCAGCCGCAGAGAGATTATACCACTGCCCTTCATGTCATGCTCACACAGATTTTATTTATTTCAATAGTTACTAAATCTCTTAAGAAGGTAATCACGGGTAGACATGATTTAGCACTCTGGAGACTAGAAGAATGACCGTGTGTGTATTCGTAGATCACACACGAGACAGTCCTGGCCAAGGCTGTCCAAAACCTCAATCCCATGCAGATAACCTGTTCTCAGATAATTATTTGCAGAATTAGACATTATTTATTAAAAAGTTGCAGCACGCCCGACACGAGCACAGCATTCTTCCCGAACCCAGGCTTGCGTTGTCACTGTCTTCCGGCCCGCCGTTTGCTTTCTTTTAACCCCCGTCTCTTTTACTGTTGGCATTACTTGAAAAACATGAAAAGAAATGAAAACTACATTTACAAAACTAATGTATTCTTGTTTTGTATTAAAAATTAATTTTAAAATACATGTATTCCATTTGATGAAGACTATGATATGCTTGTAGTACAGAAAAAGAAACATGCACACAACTGGTGGACTGCTCATGGGTTGGCATAGGCCTTGTCTAGGTAGCAGCTTGGGGGGGGGGGGCTGCACTGTATACACCTGTGGAAATGTGTGGGGCAGACACCTGGCTAACTTGCCACATTTCCACAAGTTCACACTGCCACTCCCTTGCTATCGATTCCAGACATGACGCTTCATTTAAAGACCCTGTGTAGAGTACTTCATTTGTTTCTTAATCTTGGAGGCGGCGCTGATCCCAACCCTGGTAATCATTCTCACATTGCCATTCTGTGTGGGACAGGTCCATGATGAGAAGTGCAGGTCGGAGACCTTAGAGTTATTTTAGCTAAGGATGTAGTGCCAGGAGGCCATGCAAATGGAAGAGGTGTGATATGCAAACACCAAGTTACATTGCATGTTGACACCAAACCCAATAACCAACTGTAAGGGTGCAGAAGAAGGAGGTTGACAAGGAGGTGTCATGGAGGTTGGCAAATAGGTTTATTTGAATATCAAATTAAAGTATCTATCCCATTCTCTGAGATAGGGTGTTCCCTGCCTCAACATACACTAACTCCAGTGCGCCACCTCATGGCAGTACTTGATAGTGTTACCTTTATGCCTCTGGTGTTCTTCCTCATCCTAGCCCTTCCTACCTGGCTGCTTTCTGCCTTATCACAGTAATACACGGGTTTGCTCTCTACGGAAGAGTTGGAGGGGGGATGTAGGACTAGGGGATGTGTGGGGGTGATGTGATTTTCAGGGCTGCAGACTAGGTTGATGTCTTTATCCACAAAGAGGTAGTTCCTCCCAATGAGGTCCTCCTGCATTAAGCCACCACTAAAGTGACCAGTGGGTAGCGGACTCACCTCCCTAGCCTCCTGAGAAGGGGCTCCCCCCTGGGAAGAAGTGACACCACTGTGTGAATCGTCACAAAACCTGCTTGAGATATAGGACCACTTTGTGGAGGTACACAAGTACAACTGCACCCCCCTGCTTTTCCCCTCTGATAAGATGCCTCTGGTGCACCTATACTGTGCTTAGATGCCAAAATGGTGGGCGCTTAGCAGGGCCATTTCTCGGAGTGGGCAAACTGGGCAATGGGCACAGCAGGGACAGCCTTTCAAGCTCCCACCTGGGAGAGCAGCATGCTTGCACATTTTAACAGCATTTACAGGCACCAGCGACACGCAGACAAAAGCATGGAACAATAGTCCTCCCTGCCCTTGTCCATCTAGCCCCCATGATGCATCCAAAGGATTAATACTCTGCTGATGTTTTTTAACAAGACCCCTGCCTCCCAAATGAGTGTCTCTTTGAGAAACTAAACATACTTAAACTGCCCCTCAGTCTTGTACAGTGTGGTAATTGCTACATAGAGGCACTGGCATGCCAGAATGCAGGGTTTATGAGGCATTACTCAAGGGCCAGCGACTGCCTGCAAGAGTAGAATGTTTTGGGGGCAGGATGAAATACAGAAGTAAATGGGCAAAGGAAGCCTAAAGTAGGTGGAAGGGAAACACTGGCATTCACCTGGGGCATTGCAGCAGGTGAGGGGGCTCACTTTCCTGTATGTGTGATGCTTTAGGGCAATCAAATGAGTGACCCCGTGTCATCTGGACACCAACAGGGTTTCTTTGGAATAGCCTTGTTTTCTGGTATTATGTTAATTCAGTCGTAATAAAAAAAAGACTAAAACTCCCAGAATGCATTGATCTGTTACACGAAAGCCCGGACTGAAGAACACGTCTTCGGTCTACATGGAGGCACACTGCCAAACTATGCAGTGCAAAAAAAGCAATATTGGTACCTATCAGGTTTGTTGCTGCTATTTAAGTTTTAGGCAAAGGGGTCAGGAGTTGGAGAAATGGGAGGTTAATGGTTTAGAAAGTAAAGGCACAACTACCTTTGTTTGGGTTGTGTGTCCAGGAGAGAGTGAGAGTACGAGTGGGAGAGAGAGAGAGAGAGAGAGGGAGAAAGAGAGAGATTTACACGTGGAAAGGTAGAAAACATGTATTAACAAAGCCAACAGTTTTTGATTTATGTGTAGTGAAAATGTTTCTGTTGCTATCGTAGGCATTGAGATCTCATGTCCATGTGCACTCGCGTTTGGCCTAGTGTTACAATTGCATGTCCAAATCACCATAATTTGCTACATTTTGCCACGGTATGTTCACATACTCACAACATGTTAGAGGTATTGTCAACACACAGTAAGGTAGTTGCATCATTTCCAGGTATTCACACCAGGGCTCACAAAATCTACAAGCCCACTTGCACGGGCGATGATATTTTAGGAATGATGAGTACCATTTGCATGTGACTCATCATTACTCATCACCTTGCTGGTGAGTATGCAAATGTTTGAAAATGTTATGTACCATTTACTGAAAACAAAGTGTGTTTGCAGTAAATGGCAGATAAAGGTTGCACTGTGTGTGGCTGGCATTTGGATGTCAGCATTGCACCAAATATTCATTGTGTTTACGGTGACCTGCTCGGTTTTACAGAAAGCACTGGCAAATATTTTGTCTCCAGTCGCCATGTGGGAATTTTTCTTAAGTCCATCATGTAAATAAAGGAACTAGCCCAGCAGTCTAGTGGGATTTTTAAGAATTAGCGAAGCCTGACGTACACAAACTGCCCGTTTTTGCCATCATGTAACAGCAGCTCACACAATTTTGTAAGTACTTCAATACGTTGACCTTGCGCTTGCATCATATACAAATAATTTGGTCATTTGTATAGAGCTTCTGTAAGATGGATTGATTCTATAGTCTGTAATAATGAGTGTTAATACCCAGTGATGGTACCCGCAGGATGAAGGACCTATTCGGCCCAACCAGAGTTTTGAACTTGCCGCATGCCATCGTCCCATGCCTGAAATGAGCACCTTGATCATGAGCTATCCATCCACCGTGCAATTATTTTCCACACGTTATCAGTATATGCCGGCTGCTCACACCATGAGGCAGCTTCTGCATCACATTCCCAATGAGTCATGCTCATTTCTAGATATTGCCATTCTATACTCCCACTATATGATAGAATGTATATTCATTGTGAATTAGTTTAACAAATTTAAACCTTACACCAATATCCTCCAGATAGGGCAGATTCTGCCATTAAATGATCATGCACTGAAACCATTTGCCATGTAGTGTCACATATAACCTGTGCCTAAATACTTGCCTCATATGACAACATGGCTGCTTCACCTCATAGCCTCTCTACTGCTCGTGTCTTCACTTAGCAAATGGGGGCCACTTGTACTTAGTCTTTATAGCCAGACCTTCCTTAGTAAATCTGTAAACTACCCCATTTCCCCCCACCGCCCAACTTTATTCCCCTTTCTGTCACACCCCTCTTGCATTCTTCCGTTGGAGCATTTGGAATGGCGTCTGAGCACTGTGTTCACGAAATGAAGAGAGTTATTAACTCTTGCTATGCTTTCAATTGGCAGACATTTTTGGGGGAAAGATTACACAGCAACAAAAATTCATTTAGATAATAATTAACATAATCATTTCATAATTAAAATGAATTCCTGTTTGTCATATTGTTGCATACATCATTGACGACTTAATAGTTGCAAGTACAAGTCAATCAAACGTTATGTAAATTACCATGATTCAAAAATGCTGTTGACGGTGTGCAGTGCAGGGTAGCAGTAGGGGGTTGGGGGGAAGGCAATGTGAGGGGAGGGGCACATTCTGGTGGCTCGGCCTGGCCACAAATTGTCTAGAAACCGCACTGGCACTTGGTAAATGAAAGCATGATGGTGTCTTCACTAAAAGGCAAGGCTTGTCTAAAATCAGAAGACTTGTCGGAAATGAAGCCGAGACTCTAAATAAGGATGTTTTAAACACCTGCCACTACTCTCCAAGCTTCTTCTCAGGCAACTCGTAGTTCCATCAAGTGAGTGAAGATGGGCCACGAGGCACATAAAACTGCTTCCAGCCACTAGATCAAATAGACGTCTCAGAAGAAAACAACACAAAACCAAAGAGCCAAAAGAACAATCGCTATTTGGGTGAATGTTGTGTAGTTTTTCAAATGTTCGCCCATAGATGCCTAGATAGCCAACAATGAAGGTCCTGTGAGAGTTGTTCTAACTCTTTAAAAAAGCAATGAAATATTTCTATACATGTGCTCTCTGTGTTCTATAACACACCCTTGTTTCTTCAGCACAGCTTGTGCAATTAAAGTTTTAAAAGTTGGAAACTAACAAAGGAACGATGCAACCGAATGTCTTCCAGCGGTAGAGAAAACTCTGACTATCAGTGCAGTAAGTGGGTTTTGAAGATGCACTGAAAAGACGCCAAAAAGGAGACATGCGCCATACTTGAAACCCGCCCCGCCTGCAGGGCGTGTGCACTACACATGCAGTTAGTAACACGCAGAATTAAAGTGCAACCCTTCCACTGAAACAGGCCATATCAATTGAAACGAGAAGCTGCTTTAGTTTAGACAGAGATAAGCGTGTTCTGTTTGGGTTGAATGTTGTCCAACTGCCCATTTAACATTGTTATAAAGATATTTCCGTAGCTCACACTTGGCTCTCCAACAAAGAGAAGTGCCTGCAAAACATAGATTGCAAACAAGACACTTCAGGGAAGAAATGGATTGACGATTTTAGCAGCCAACATTGAAAGCATTGTGCATGCTAATTTTGGACTTCACAAAGTGCTGGTGACCATGCAGAATGTGTTATGTTGAAGAGATTGGTGCTCTGGCTGTCAATCATATCTTCAGATGGTTTGGGGCTATCATCCAAAGGACATTGCACTTTAACATCCCCACCACTAGGTACCAGTAATTATGTAGCGTCAAGATGTTTTGGACTACAACTCCCACCAGCCCTAATCAGCAAACACAGAGATGAAGGATCATGGGGGTTGTAGTCGAAAACATCTGGAGGGCCACATAATTAGCACATGTGCATTAAGGGGTCCTTTAGATGGAGACAAATGTTAGTGGGGTGGAACTCTAACCCCCACCCCTGCTAGTCATTGGAATCATGTGGATTCTGCACATTCGTTTTTTTGGCACCGCAACAATATCAAAATAGAGTCGTCTAAGCCTGAGCCAATAAATAGACCCTCTTTCTTACAGAAAAGGTGGGGTCTTGTACAAATGGTTTGAGGTAGTAATTAAGGCTCTGGATCAAAATAGCTTTGTCCTATTGCAGAGAAAGCATTTAATCCAATATTATCTACCCCCCATGTCTTCACTTTGTGCATAAAAAAGCCCACGACTGTTCAGTCTCAAGGGACAGATATTTGACAGACAGCTGAAGAATGGCATTTTCAGTCCGGGTCACTTTGAGTTCGGTCTTGTCTGCACCAGACAATTGTAATCAATGCATTTTGTTGTTTTGTTGTGGGCATGTAATGACAATTCGGCGTGGAGGTGTCAGTTTCATGGTCGTCCAAGACAGGAAAGACTAGCTGTGCATCCTCAGTTTTTCGTGTTACACCCGACGTGGCAATTTCTCTGCAGGTCAAGCACCGACTCGCCAAAAACACTAAAAAATAGAATCACTGACTTGAACCTTGATCGTCGACATGCTCAAATGACAGATACGCTGCAACGCAAAACTGCTGTGGTTCTGACTAAAGGGCTCCCAGCCATGCACAACACAGATGCTTGGACGCTGAGTTGAGGCTCTTGCTTCAAACAAATTACCCCAATTTTCCAAAATCTGCAGTAACTTCCCCTGTCCCCCAAAGACATTTTGTTGTCTAGTTGGCTTTGCAGTGTGTCGGCTACTTACACACACTGCTAACAATGCTAGTTCACCAAACCCCATGAGGGTTTATGAGATGTTCTTCTTTGCTTAGAGATATTGCACCATAATTTGGGAGGCGGGAATTCTCAAGTTCTGCTCGTGATATATGGTACTTATCCTATACTTGCGTCCTTGCTGGGCACCCGCTGTTTCCAGATGCAAGAGTAACCCTTTACTGCCTGACTTTTCCAGAGCTATATCTTATGTTCTCTTCTGTTGCGTCTGATTGTAAATAATGCCGGTACAATCTTGAGCGCGGTGTCTGCACTATGAAATGAAAACACGTCATGGATTAGCTGTCACCAGCGTGACGGGCTCCGTGTGGCCCTGGCAAGCAGGGAGTAGTGCCAGAGAGCAGGTGCTGATCAGCTTCAGGATGCCCCGGGTTACCTTCCTACTGACTGCCTATCCCATTCACACTGCCCCTTCAAGAGCATCCAATCCTATGCAATGCATGTTATATGTAAAGGGCCACCTCTAGCGCACTACGGCCAGACCCACTGGGGGGGAGGGGTGAACTACCTTCCTACTTAGCGGGGAACACATGATATATTACACAACCCAAGGAAGGCGTATTAATGCGTGTCATAATATTCCTCATGACTGGAGTATGGGCAGTATCGGGCAAATTACAGACTTCCCGCCACACCACACATTCATCAATAACATTTGTCAATTTTATTACAAAACATATTACTACAATTCATTCACAATAATGATCCTATAAAATACAAAAATACATTCATAAAATCTACACTCCAAATTCAATAATACATAAAACCAACATAATATTCAACATTACTTCAGTTTAGTATCACATCAGCGTAAATTATTTTCTTTAAAAAAAATCTATTAACATCTTCCTGTGGTCGTGTAATATATGTAAAGGGCCGACAGCTACATATGTGGGAGTCTGGTTCACCAGTGGGTTCTGGATCCCCTACTTATTTGGAAAAGTAAAACAAAAAATCGAAAAATTAGAGAGTAAAATGAGAGTGCTCCTTTTCATAGGGAAATATGTGCACTCTGTTCTGAATCCTCATGGCCACCTGCCCCCTCCCCCCCTCCCGTTGAGTCTACAGACAAACAGCGCCACTCAGGCTCCGATCCAAGGCAAATGCTTCCTGAATGACCATCCTACCAGGGCAGCACACATTTGCATTCTGTAAACTCTGCAAGGACCCACCTCTTGCCTCAGCCTTTGTTATATTTCCTCTGCAAATACCACCTTTTTACAGGGAAAAAGCTGCAGTTAGTGCAGTCGGATCGGCCAATCCACCTCTGCGTATTTTGGCCTTGCAAACTCCTTATTGGCAAGCTTCAAGGAACTCCTCTACTATGACGACATATCACACTCATCCTGAGATAACAGAGGACCTGTCGGAGCCATGGATCCAGTTTAAAGCAGCATGCCTCACCCAAAAGACCCAAGTCCAGAGTACCTCTAGGGTGCGCTAGCGCTGTCCAGGCCCTCTACAGAGCAGACTTCACAGCATCCCTGTCTTCTGATGGTCCCTTCCCCTCAAAGGATCAGCAGCTGCGTGTAGTTAAGATCTGTCAAAAAGCAGATCACTCTCCAGCTGATGCATCACAAACTAGGCGGCATCCAGGTCAGGAGAGCAAGCAAATCGCACAGTGGTTCTCTGCATACAGCCCTTAGCAACCCCTTCCACCTGGTAGACTGAGGCCTGGCTGTAAATGCCTGCTTTTGTATGCAGAACTTCATTCTGCCTGCTTCTTATTGCTCTCATTCTCAGCAGATAAGGAAACTGAGGCCACGTGAGATCAAGTGATCTGCAAAGAATCGCACACATGTTGCTGCCTGTACATCTGAAAGAAAGCCATCACTACCGTTGATTTAAATTGAAAGGCTTCTGTTGGTTGCCACCGAAATTAAAGCTCCCTACCTCAGACCATCAGTACATCTTACTATCATCGTGCCATCTGGACACCAATCAGATAGTTAAAAAAGGACACTTCTTCCCATTTTGGTAATCTCATTGATCATCATCTTCAGGGGGCAGCTGACTTCTTGTCTGGGTCTTATGACGCGCAACATCACCTATCCAGTCTAGAGCTAACCTGATTCAGGCCCATCATTTTAAGGAAGTGTTAGCACTCGAGTTTCTTTCAATAGAGTGGGAAGGAACTTGAGTCTTGTAGATTGCACATGCTCTTCCTGTTTCAGTAACTAATGTCTATCTACACGCGCAGGTGGCGGGAGGATCTGAGTGCCTGCACTTCTGTTTTTTTCCCAATGTGAAGCTGCAGGACCTTACACCAGGCACTTCCCAAAAGGAAACAAGCATTCTGGGGTAGTGAGTGCCTGCACTTCGAACTTATCATCTCCAACACTCCCAGATCAGAAACTGAAATCATCCAGGATGTTCTGGATCGGATCACACATGAGAAGCACATGCTCAAACTCCTCCGCATACTGGTCTGCAACTGTGTCAAAAGCCATGGTGTTAGCACAGTACACAATCCTACAATTCCAAAAAGAACTCAAGATCCACCTCTGCTCCTCAACACCTAGTCCATCAGGTCGCCCCCGGGCCACCTGACTAGCTAGATGCTGTCTGCCCCTGTCCTTCCCGCCACCATGTACAGCTGTACCCCCTCCTCTGTGCCCCTCTGTATTCCACACCCGCTGTATACCTGTTGTTACCTCTGAAAAGCGCTCTGTTATGCATCTGTACTGTTGTATACCCCTGTAAAGCGCTCAGTGCTCCTTGAAGCTAGGTCAGCGCTCAGTAAATACCTTCATAGTAATAATAATAATGTACACTGTGGCCGGGAAGGCAGTGTTGCGCGTACTTTTCTTCGCAGCTCTAGTCGGAGTGCTCCGAGTGCACGACGGGTGGATGTCCATTTTGTGGAAGGTTTTTGGAGGTTGGTCCTGCTGAGAGCAAGTTGTACAATTTGCGACAGGGAATCCATGTGATGAAACTAATGCAAACAATGGAGAATAAATGGATTGGGCAGGCCTTCCTGATGGGTACACTGTAAAAAGAGGCTTGCGTGTGCAGTTGCGCAAAGCCATGCGGTTTGCTAGATTGTGCAGGGCATTAGTACACAGCAGCCGCTCCAGCATCTCTGATGAAGGGCCTTGCCTGGAGACTGAGTACAACTGAGTAATAGTAACAGCTGCCACCCACAAGCCTAGGAAGCCGCGTGACGGATGCATCACACCGCTTACAACAAACAAGGTATTACCAGGGTTTCATATTATTACTGCAGCGACTCCAGCCTTCCCCATCTAGGACATGGCTGTCAACAGTCATTTCAAGCAACAGTGGAGCAGAAATAACCCTTGCAATTCCCCAAATCATACTGACAGCCGATAGGCACCCAAGCTGTAGGGTAGCGCCTCGAAACAGCGGCCTTCGAGCTTTGAGCGCCCATGAAGGTGTTCGCGGCTGCAATCTCCCTGCCACTGAAGCTTTTCAGCGCAGCAATTTGGAGCAGCAGGAGTTTCAAAATTCACTGCAATTCTCTCGTCTGCGCCGCTATTTTCGTCGCTTGGAATATTTCTTCAATTTCCAGGATCCACCCACACAAAATGTGTTCCAGTAACCATTTACCCGCTTCTACATTCCCCGAATTCTCTCGTCGTCATCATCGGCCTCATCGCTACATATAACTTGCCCTGCACTTAGAGTTCATAACTCACAGAACAAGCACAATGCCCCTCTGCCATCATAAGACTAGTGTACTGCAGCAAACTTAGGCGTCGGTGGTGCTTGCGGAGAGTTCCCTGCAGTGAGTGGTTGGACTTGTCATGTCTTTACCACACACAGTCTCCTGAGCGCTCTCATCCTGCACACTGCTTTCATGAAATGACTCAAAGACACGGGTCAGAAGTGGGGGACCAAGAGGTGGACCTTTAAGGTGTCCTAAGGCATCCTGATAAACTAGTGCCTGGCTATTTCTTTCTACAAAGGACTGCTGATACTATCTATGGGGGTCAAAGTTGCAACGGGGTCAACCTCTGCTGGGTCTTCCAACAAAACTCGTAACCAATGTCCTTATTGTGGTTCATGCAGCAGGTCGAGGTCCATCAGCCCCCAGGAGTTGGCATAAGGCAACCCCCATGCGCCTGCGTGGAGCAGCCTCTGGGCTGCACGGACCCTTGAACATAATTGCCTCTAGTACCCTCCCCCTTCTGCTATCTACATTTTTGGCATTCTTCCAAAATGTTTCTGAAAATTGGGACCCAAAAATGATCAATTTCATTCCCACCTATCTAGATATTTCGAAGCCCAGACAGTGTTGAACCAAGATATGCCATGCCCCAAAAAGGCCAGAAAAACAAGCAGCCATTCCTCTATAAGGAACCGGCATCCTGGGCTCCAAGCATTGGGTGCACCCTGACCTTCCGGTCAAGCCTTGCTTCATCAAGACCCCCTCATGCACATCCTGCAGCGATCAACGTGGTAGCAAGCGCAGATTACAGTAGGTACGAGTTACGGCAATCCTCCACAGGCGCTCTCCCAGTTGAGGTCCAGTTGGGTAACACCATCTTTTGTCAGAGCGTTGTTGTGTGAAGACAGATTACATACAACACATCGGCCTCAAGTGGGCAAAGCATCCTTTAATGTGTACCCTCACTTCTCTGCAAAGCATTGGCCCCAAGTGTGTGCAGCATCCTTTAGCGTGCACTCTCACTGCTCCGCATTACAGTGGTGCTTTGTGGTCATAGTGTGCACCCCCATTGCTCTGGATTAGCTTTTCCAACTACACATTTACTAAAAGACACCACTGCACACCTGTCTTGTGACCACCTGTCCCCAAAGGGCCCATAGGATTTCATATGGTTACAATGAACTCATCGTGGGTGGCAATAATGGACTCCTGCTGCTAATGGGCTGAGCGATATAAACACAGAGGAATGCATGAACAATGGGCAGTGGACATTCCGAGTTTGGCGGCATGGTACAAAAAACGGAGTTAATTATGTTACTGGCTTTTTTTGGGTGGTCACTGAATTAATGCCATTTGTACCCCACAGCCAAATTCCGAGTTCGATCTTGAAGTGGAGCGTTTACCTCCAGCAGGATGCTGTAGGGAAATCCTCCACTTTAGCACCCAAAATCGGTGGGATTAACACCTATGTTAATTCTAAAACAATATGCCCATAGAGTCGTATGGACACCAACATTGGGGATTAATGCCACCACATTGTCAGCAAATCCACCATACCGAGCTGTAGTAACAATAATCAAGTTTGGAAGTGTTGAAAAAGTGCTTGAACGGGGGGGGGGGGGGAGAGGGAGAGGGAGAGGGAGAGGGAGAGGGAGAGGGAGAGGGAGAGGGAGAGGGAGAGGGAGAGGGAGAGAGAGAGAGAGAGTGAGCGCGCGCGCGCGCACTTGTCTGGTTTTTTTTGATACTTTTTAAAGAAATTGAATGATGGGAGATCAATCTCAAAAAATGTGTGGGGCTAATCTGCACTCATTTTCCTATGCTCACTGCACAACAAACACATAGTCACGTGTACTCTGGGGGTGGTCACAGCCTACAAGCACAGTCCTCCTGTCATGTTCAGTTGGAATGTGACAGCCAGGAGTACATGAAAGCAGCAAGGAGGAGGGCAAGACCTACCTCTTGCCATGGCCAGCCAAATGAAATACAAAAGTCTACATGGATCCGCCCTATCCTTGGTCCCCCTGCTGGTGGCAGTGCATACTGATGAGTTAATTGAAGGCGGCCTGCGGGAGGCCTGGTCACAGGACTGACAAAGGACAGGATGCCCAACACCCTTTTGATATGCATCTGAGTCAATTTGAAATCTGCTCCCTCCCTTAGTATGAAGGGCAGTGAATGTCAGGTCTGGGATAACTGTTTACAGTAGGCAACCCTACAGGGGGACCCCCTTTCAGAGGGAAGAAGTATGCGATTTGATGGAGACGGAATGTCTATTTTCGCCATACCTTCAAGGGAGACCTGCGCTTTGATCAGGGACCACAGAGAGCTCAATTAACCAGAGAGACCCTTTGATCCACAACAGACAGGAAGATGGGTGAGACTTAGTAGTACATGTTTTCACCCCTTTACCTTTCCTGTTACAAAGCACTCTGGTTATGACCTCACACATAACAGAAGATTGTTGGTGGGGACCCAGGATTGGTTCGTTAAGGTAGGCTTAGCCTGCACCAATCACTGGGGCCCATTTGGCTTTGAAAGAGGGCTGAGACCCTCTCTTAGCAGATCATCTGAAGACTTCACAAGCAGTAACAAGAAGGACTCCTTTGAACCCTGGCTAAAGGTACAGTCTGCCTTGAAGTATTGGTTAGTGAAGGAAGGCCAGGATGTCCAGGGGGAAGCAAGATCCTGCCCCTAAACATCTCCCAGGGAACAGAGGGAGATATTGAATCCAGAGGACCCTCCAGCAGCTCCAGAACTGGTATCTAGTCCCACACAGCGTGCCCTGCTAGGCTCTGCAAGCAAGCTTCCTAGGTGGGAAGTGCCAGAAACTCTCTGAATTGAAAGAAGGGCATGGCTGTTGCCTGCAACACTCTCCTCAGCTTTGGGCCATCCGCCTTAAAGGACGACACAAGCCCAGTGAAGAAGCTAGGAGGAGTGCACTGACTAGCATCAACCAGCGTCTACTTTTAGGGACATTTTCGAAGGCAGTCGAGCCCCTCGAGCTGCAACCGACGCCACCACTGACAGTTGTCATACCCCAGTCGCTCACGCTGTCTGGGACACCCAGACCAGTGTTTCAGACCCACCAGCCAGCACTGAGACAATGATTCCTGACCCTGAGCCACCGAGTAGGCCAGCCTGCAGTGGCCGTCTGGCCTTGCTTTCTGCACTACCTGCTGCCTGATACCTGCAGCCATCTCCCGTCTTCAACTCTGTCGGAGAAGCTGCAGAGCGCCCTGAAACCGGCTCGACGCTGTCGAGCACCAGGAACAAGCACAAGGTACATTGTGGTACTGTCCCCCTGGTCCTTCCCCGAATGCCCATAGTGACATTTTATGACCCATTGCCCCCCTTGTGCTGAAACCAAGTATCCTTGAACTATTGAGATTAATTACCTTACCGACTACCCTCCTGTAAGTATCCAGAGTGCATTCCCTTTCCTTCTCAAAACTGTATGTCCTCTGTATTCCTTTACAGGGTGGTTAAATTGTGTAGTGTGCTAGAATTGTCTGTTGTCATAATAATAAAATAGATATTTTTATACAACCTTGACTGGGCAGTCCCTTTTATCATTGAGTTATAATTGTATTTTTGCTGTGTTACAACTAACCATCGATCCACGACCTTGCGGAGATAAGCCTGCCGTTCCTTCCATGCTACAAAAAGTGGACAAGGAGGTTTATAATTTACGTGTGTTTCCAATCTGTTTGGATCCCTTCTGGTGTACTAGAGGTGTGGGGCTGATTGATGGTTTAGAAACCGATAATCATCCCTGGACCCCTGGTGCCCCGGAAGTGGATTAATCACAGGTGGAATGTGTGAGGTTAGAGAGGATGCTGTGAGATGGGAATGTTGATGTATGAGTGAGGGAGTGTTTGTGTGAAGAGGTTCCAGCCTAGGAAATTGGAGAAATGTAAGCCTGGGTGATGGGAGCCAGTGGGTTCCTGTTACAATCTCATTGAAACCTGATGTAACTACAATAAAGGAACTTACCTGTAACCCACATGAAGTGTCTGCGGAGCTGCATCATTTCAGGCAGCAACTCTGCAGAATTACTGCCAAACTCAAATGACGGACAGTGTGCTGCCCTGTGCTCTCCTATCTTACCCAGGTCTGACAAGGACCGATGCAGAGGGCCCCAAAGGTGTTTTCCACCTTCAAAAGGTCCGATTTAAAACATTCACAATTGATTTCGAGATTGTATCATTTTCGCCCGAAGATGCAGAACTCGATTAAATGAAATCGTGTATTTCTGTGCTGTGGAAGCTAAGTCAAGAGGGCGATAAAACAGTCAGAGACAGAAGTGACGTGAAAAGCCAAGGAATGCCTTGTTTAGGATTTTTAACAAAGTTCCACGTCATAGACGTCCCCGAGGCTTGAATCGTCCTCGAACCTCAGTGTTCTTATGCTGTCACAGTGGCCATCATGAGACCCTGGTTGGGGTGCTGGGCTACACAAGCTCACATTTAAATGGGGCATGACCCCCGCCCCTTTGCTACCTAAAATGGGACCGTCTCCTAACTAAATGTACAATGGGGGCCGGGGTGATCTCTGTAAACTCGTTTACAGCCTCACCTCATGCTCTGGCGTCACCTGAAAAAGCAACCAGAGACTACCGCACTGGGGTCATAACTGATGGGGGTCTGTGTACAATAAACACAGTCCCAGAGATAAGCTTTCACCAGCAACCTTCACTCCACAAATGAGGCAAACACTCCCAACAAGAAAAATAGGGAGTAAAAATGCTGCCCACAAAAAAGGATACCACGGACCCATAGGAGCCTGCCCCATGCACCCACCCACAGAGCGTTACGGAGGGTATGTTCGACCGGTGGTGGCAGAAGAGCTGTGCCACATGTAGCAACTCTTATGGTAGTACTGCTTGATCTGAAGAGGTACACTAAAGTGAAACCGCATCTTTTAATGTGCATGAATTACTAGGTGCAAAGAAGTATGGATTACAAAAGGATATCTGTTTTACAGCTAAAATATATTTTCACTCACCAAAACGATAAACCCAGATGGAAAAGGGATTTACTTTTTTACTCCCCAAAAATAATGTGACTCCCAACTTCAAAAATGAATCCGTACAATACCCTCGCTGCAAAATTTTACCTGCAACAGTCGCAGAGAATATGGGCATTCACGACTGTGTAGAGTCCGTTTGTAGTGCATGTTCACAACTCTAAAGGTTTCGATCAGAAATCATCAATTACCCCAATTTGCTAAAAAAATAAAATAAAAAAAAGGCTTGTACTCAGATTATCCAAATGCTATCCACGACAGAGTGGTGATGTTGCAGGCCTGTGCATTGGGGTCAGCAACTGCTCAGTGCACAGGTGATCGAGCAACAACAAGCAAGATATGATGACAGATCTGAAATATGTGCATGACAACGTGAGCGCACCAGCCTGTTGCTATAGTTTCAAACATCTCTTGAAGAAGTGAGCTAAAAGAGGGCTCCTGTGCCAAGAGTAGGCAATAAACACTGCCTACACGGAGTCTGATCTAATGCTTGGGCCGTGATACAGCCACAGTTTATATAAAGAATTTATTGGGCTGCACGTTGTATTCGCACACGCATTCCAAGTATTGCTCTTACATTCCAGCGCGCTATCACGCTTTGTAGACTTAAAGCAAAACTGTGACTTGGGTTGCAAACCATGTGTGTAGAACAATGAGCGAGGCTGTAATGGAGCAGCAATTGGTATGAGCTAAAATGAAGGATTTGCTCAGTGCTGGACAGGCAGAATTTCAGGGTGTCGGAAGAGTGCATGAGCTGGGGTTTTGTTTGCGGAGTAGGGAAGAATAGAGGCACACCGTGCAACTGACTGCAAAGCATAATTGCTTTGGCTCATGCCCCACTTCCACACCCAATTCTACAGACCCTACCCCTGATCCCCTCTGCACAAGCTACAGATTTCCCTCCAAGTAGTTGGAGAGTAGCCTCTCCATCTCGCAGAGACAGTTTAGGCTACTTGTCCAGACAGACCCGTAGAGTCTGACATTGCCAGGAATGGCCATCTGGCTAGGGTGCAAAGATCAGGCTTTTTTGATCTTTTGTCAACATAATAGAATGATGAGGGTAATAACGTCTCAGAAAGGGGTCATCTGCCAACCTGATTCCCCCTTTCCCATCAACTCCATTCCAAAAGCATAGTGCACTCGTGCCCATCCCGCATCAGCAGCCTGACCCAGAGCACCCGCTCCACTCAAAGGTCCCAAGGTGCCCACTTGACAGCCGCAGAGACACCAAGTCCCTGCAGCGCAGAGGCAGCATTTAAGATATGCACCCCCTGTACACAAAACTATGATGATCATGAGTCACCCATGCTGGTGGCAGGGTGAACTCTAAAATAAAAGCTATGCCTACGTTTAGGCATAGTGCATGGTGCTACTTAAGATCACAACCACCACATTGCAATTAATATCATACATGTGTCAGCTCCTGTGAGCCAGCTCCACTATGGTAGATTAGGTGTATTTTGGTCAGCTGGGTGCCCCCTGACAATTGGTTGGACAAGAACCCAGAGTGCCGAGCCTCCTCTTTGATCTCTTTGTGAGGGCAGGTAACATCTTCCACCCGAGACAGCCGCACAACAGGCAGCTGTGTTGGGCCCAGGCATCAAGCGAGCACACCCATTCAAAGGGAGTAGCCTCTCACCAGGGTGCTGCATCTCTAAAGGTCTTCACTCTCAGTAAGAAGGGGGCAGGATTGTGATAGGCAGGGGGGCTCTGGGCAATTGGAGAAGGTTTCCACAATTTTGATTCTCACTGTCCCTCTCTTTACTGTCCCCTCCACCTGCTCTGCAGCAAAGCACTTTGGCTGTGACATCAACAGGGCCAATTCACATCCATCCCGGAGTAGGGATTGGACCACTAAGGCAGGCTAACTTCAGTCCAATCACCTGAGGATTTTTGCCTTTAAAAGAAGGGGTCTTCCACCCCATCAGCAGATTTGTTGAGTTCCTCTCGGATTCTTAAAGGCTGCAGGTTTGTTCTGGAACTCACTGGGCTTTCTTTGGGAGAGTTGTACCCTCCAAAGTCCTCAGCCAGAGGTGAAGAAGGAATCTTCCAAAAAAGAAAGAAGTTCTGTCCCCTGCTACTCCCAAGGCAAATCGGGAGTAACCTGTACTGTGGATAAGGACCTACCATTCTGCACCGAAATCACCTCAGCTTGGAGAGCGGACCCTGAATGGAATCATCCTATCCTCGAGCCCCCTGAAAGGTCCTCACAGCAACTGGAGACCAGAAGCTCCATGTTCACTGCACCGAACCGGTCGCTTCGTGTTCACCGCACCTGGAACAAGAGGGACGTTGCCGGCACTGGTTGCTGTGCTCCTCCACCAATTGAGCATTTGCTTGCACCTTCAACCAGCTCGACACAGCATCATGTCCCAGCCAAAGCTCATCACCTGGTATGCCCGTAATGACTGTTCAACGCCGGGACCCGAACCAAATCACTGGAGAGTCACTCATCAACTCTAACATGGCTCAGCCCAGCTAGCCCTTGAACTGCCGCCTGATCGATCACACATCAACGCTCCCGAGATCACCACTTCACCAGCTCAGGCCAGACTCGACCAAGCATCTGCAAAGCATTCCTGGGACCACCCCGACTTGCATATTTGAAGAGCTGCTGTTCTACTGCACAGAGCACTCGCATTCACCCCTAGTCCAAGTCTGCTTGCTGCAGGGGCCTCCACAAACCTACATGCATGAACTGAGATTGATCAGCTCGCATCAACGTTCAACCCTGCGTCTGATTGCGTCAGCCCACAAAGAGCTGAATCCAAATACTGTTGACTCTGAACTGCCGCCCTTGGTCCACTTGGACCTGTTTTCTAGCAAGATATCCTTTTTAAGCTAGTACCTTACTACAACCACTCGAACTCCGCTCAGAGTTCTACTTTCTCCAGTGTGTTGGATCGTATCCATTCTTCCTTTGAGGTGGGTTTTTGGACAGTGTTTCTATTGTGTCTGTCTACATGCAGATGTTGTGTTGTAATTAAAGTGTTTATGTTTTTATGGAACCTTGCTTGGAGATTGCATTCATTTTAGATTGTGATACTGTGTTGTCACTACTGGTTCCCCTTCAAATCCCTCTTGAGTGCGTAGCCTGCCCTGGAACCACATTACCACAAAAGGTGTAGGAAGTATATCTCCTAACAATCCCTGTTTTACCTTTAATTGTGTTGTGTTTTGGTTTGTAGAGGTGTGAGGGCTGAGTGGGACATTTTAGCCCCCACTCATCCTTGCACTCCTGTGAAGCAGAATCCAATTTGTCACAGACAGGGAATCAGGAAACTACATAATGCATGGATAAACTGGGTACATATACTTCAACATTTAAGAGAGATGCAATCAATGGTCCAATTTACTATTTTCCCACAAATGGGAAAAAACATGACACAATAATGTATGCAGTGAAGAGAGACTGAGAAGACGTCTAACAGAAGCAAAACCTCGGACATAAAGGTATATGGAAGAGTCAGCTGGATTTAGAGCATGCATGCTCTCTGCAGAACCTGTCTAAACGACGATCTTGATTGGGTCTCTCTTTTGGAGACTCTTTATTGTTAATATACCGAATTCTCACGTTCGCTACGTTATAGGTACATATGTCAGATTCAGAATAAGCTGAATTTGTACAGATTTCGAAGCTTCGATTATGTATATTTAAAACTCAGTAAAGAGCAAATTAAAATTACACAATGAACAGGAAGAGAGAAAAGTAGAAGGGAGACGAAGGGCATGGAAGGGAACCAAACCTGTTTGAAGGAAGATGGGGAAAGAAAGGAGGCCGAGGAAACATATGAGAAGGAAGCGTGTTGTAGCAATAGGGATTGAGAAAGGAGAAAACACATATAGCAGCGTTAGCACAAGGGGACAGGGATTACAAAACTGTCACTCTAAATGTATGTACAAGATAGTGAATAGCATTCATTTGGTAGCTAGCTAAAGAGCTCTGGCCTTTGTTCATAGAACTATTACCGCCTGCTTCAAATGTTTGGCAACAAGAATAAGAGCTTTAGATGCTGATAGGGTGTTGAAGTATAGACACTGACATACATGATGTCATGATAACAGTAAACATATGGTATACAGAAGGCAAGTAGAATTGCAGGGAAGTAGAAGCTGAGATTACCATATGATCTGCCTCACTCTCTTTCCTTGGAAAATGATTAGACGAGAATATTACAAACTTCCGAAATTGATTCTTACTCAATGCATTTATGAAATTTGAAATAGTGTTGCTCTGCATATGTCTTTTAATTATAAACAGTGCATACACATGTTAGCACTACATTTTATTTAAGGGACTTGTTGAACGTTAGAAATATGAAAAAATGTGTTTTTGAATATGGCATTGTGTAGTTATTTATATCTCATGTTTCAATGTTTAATGCGTATTGTTTTTGTTTAAACCGAAATAAAATATCCTGTGATCACATTCAATCATTCACCGATATTTCGAATGCCACAGTTCCTAAAGATATATTTGTGGGCTGAAGAGAAAAGGCAGGTTTTTATTTAATGTTTGCACTAGGATGGGGGCGGCATGGGGCCACCCAGGCAATCAGGAGCTCGGGAAGGTGGGCTTTAGCTTACAGGAATTTATCGAGTTCCTAGCCGTCTGAGGAGCGGGTGGCCGCCACCTTCCCTAAATTATGGATTGTGTATAGTTAGTGCCATAACATCAGAATTCAAAAGCATTAGTCATACCCAACAATGGGAGATATTCTCTTTGAGCGCAGACCATACACTGATAAAGACCACCCAGGCTTTGCATAGAAAGTTCACTCTGAAAGGTGAGACAGCTGCCCACACCACTCCCAGAGAAAATGTAATTGAAACTATGATAAGACAATCTCTGCGCTTGGAACTAGTATTCTCAGTAATAATCCAAAATTAACAACACATTTAATCAATCATAAGATTCTTAGGAATAGTCCAAACATTGAATTGAGAGTAGTATTCTTGTATTAAAGTTGTGCAATAGTCCATAGATATAGCCACTCCCAGCGAAACACGGGGCTCGAGTGTTCTGGCCATACCACTTTCCCCCTCACATGAAACATTTGTACGTGTTTAATTCCATGCTTTGCCAAGTATAAGCACATATTCTTAACAATAGCACATTCAAACGGATCTTCCCACAGTACCTAAGAGCCCGAAAAAAACGTCTTTCACAAAACACATGTTGTCGCCATTTCCAACCTACTTCTTTTTACAAACGTATCCACTGCTGGGATTGGTCAGTGAGGATTGCAATGAAGACAAATATTGGGAACTGGATGCCATTCATCGAGATTGAGCACATGACCGCAGTTGGCTCACACATACGTCATATTAAGGAAGCATGCTCTTCATGGGAACAATAGCCAGCCAATGGACTTCCTAGTACATGTTTAATTGGGAAGTCCGACGGGTTTATTTTGTTATGAGACACCCAGCTTTAAACCAACGCTACATAACTTCTGATTAGAAAAATCATTGTCTACACTTCAGCCTTTGCGTGCAATATTTTCACTAGTTTACACGGAGAGATGCCTGTTGTGGTTTATCGAAGATGAATGGAATAGTCAATCCATGATGATTTTGGGCACAAGCACTCTGTGTGTACCAGACATGAGTTTGGTTGTCCTATAAGTAAAATGAACGTGAAATATCTTGCAATACGGCAATGTAGGGGCACTGGGAAGATATATGACACTAATATGGGTGAGGGGTTGTCACAGGTGAAAACTTGCTTGGATTCTTCAGTGACGCTGAACCTGTCATTATGGGGCAAAGTGGCCCCTGTGAAGAAGATAGCTGGTCCAAAAGTGGACGATCTATTGCCAATCATGCCACCACATGTGAGCCGTGGCATCTTTAGAGTATTAAGCCCTCTGTTAGAGAAATTTCTGATGGCCAATAAGCCCCTCAGATTAGCCAGGCATCAGAGGCTGGCCCACTTCACTTGATGGTGCTGGCCACAACAAAGGCGAGGTTGCACCAAGAATGGAACGTGGCTATGGACCTTATAGCTAGATTAAACTCTTAGTTACTCTGACGTGACTGAGGCCGTAAGGCATACAGTGCTAGTCAGTGACTTCTTTGTTACTGGACCTCATTACTCTTAAGTATAAACAGGACCACCCTAGTTTCATTGTTGTCTGAAAAAACCTCATGAAAACACCCTTATTTGGTCGGGACCTATGCTTACATAAGACCCGCTAGATGCTAGGCCTTATCAGGCTATTTATTTGTAGTTACTTTCCGGAACGAATTGCCTAGACTTTGACAAATAACTGGCTAGGCCCTCTGTAACTGCAGGTTTATCAGTCTGATAGCAGAACTGATGCGCGGATTGTATAGATTTTATAACATCTAAATAAGGGCTATAGCCAGGTCTTGTTCAGGGCAAAATAAATCTAAGATGCTGAACGTCTTCTCTGACACTCCTGCAGTAACCACAACACTCTCCTGTGCTGCCAGCCCATTCGGATTTGAAGGCAGCAACAGGTAATGTTCCTTGACGGAATTCTAGAACAATCGTTTACGTAAGGAATTTCTATAACATTCGGATGGAATTTACAAACCCAAATTTGTTTTCCGTCCAGGTAGTGGTACAACAGACACTGTCGCTATGACAGTCAGCAAAAACATTTAAAGAGAACACTCAAAGGAGAGGTTGAAAATCATGTGCTGAACATATCTTACCCATGACAAAGAAAAAGCCCCAGCATGGGACAGGACCTCTTCTAAGAATCTTCAATACACTGAGAAATGACTCCTAATTTTCTCAGCCGATGTAATAATAATTTAAACCTTGTCTCGCATGCAGTCCCCTATAACTCAAACTACAGAAAGAGTGTGATATTCAGTCTCAGTGGGAGACTAGTAGACATCATGGACATCAACAAATCTTTAAATGGGTGCTTTGTGTTGGTCACTCTAACTATCATAGATTAGTGGATGCCTGGTGATTTGTGAGGTCTTTCAGTGGATATGTGCCATTATGCATATAAAGACTCTACCTAGGATGAAAGTAACGTACAGGTCGTTAGAGTGCTCAGGCTGCAAGCCACAGACGCTGTGTGTGTGTTTATGCCTGGCCATAACTTAGCAAATTGTCAGAGCTTGAATGTCCGGTCCGAGCTGATTATATATTGTGCTCGGGAGGGAGTCAGGATGCTTTTCTTGAACCTTTGAACTAAAGGTACGCTCTGTAAAAAGCAAACGAACAAGTGGCATGGTGTACCAATGATTTATACCACACTTCCATCGCGGATCCTGAGGCTTTTTTTCGGGGTGAACCTGGTCTTCTGTCGTGCTGCTGGTGGTTTTGTTCCTCTGCTTATCCAAAGGCAGAGGTGGTCATAGGCTCCAGCGAAAGTGGATTAGAGGGTCTACGTGAACAAAGGCACCACGGCAGCCATTTCAAGGACGGGTGACTGAGCGGCAGGGCATGTAGTTTGACCAAAATAAGGCTTGCTTGGTACCAAAACGTGGCAAATCCAGAAGTTGTCATTTCTTACACGTAAACATACCTAACATGGTGTGGCCTCCTTCCCTCTGCTTTGCTTCTCATTATACTCTGCTTTTCACGCTCAACCCCTTGAAACCAACAGACAGTGGACCACATAGCCAACCAGCATATCATAACATTATGCAGGTTGGTTTCTCAAATATTTTCCGCGCATTGGATGAAAATGAGTGCAGAAGTGCGCATTTTCAAACATGTGTATTTGACAGTTTATTGAGCGCCACTTGCCAATGTGCAGCAGCTCCAAGGCACCAAAATCAAAATATTTAAAATAGTTAAGTACTTGAGCAGTCAAATATCTGCTTTCTTCATCAAAATAAGTTTATTGAGATACATCCATTAAACATTAAATACAATAAAATACATTTCAAGAATAAAAAACATATACATCAGTCATATAAACTATAAATAGTCCCACACTAAATGTCAGTCAGGCAAACAGTTCATATGTTCTTTAGTAAAAAAAAGGGTTATAAAATAGGCAATTCATTAAAAAAAAAAAGTCTACGGAAAAGGCTTCATTAAGAAAGGAAAGGAGCGTGGTGCGTCTGTGGCGGCGCCTTCGGTCGCGCGTGCTGGAGGAGGCCGTGGCACCAGCATCACGTGTAGTCATCGGCCCCGCCCACAGCAGCAGCATCTGGTCGCCTGTAAGCGCAGGTATGAACTTCTCCCCTCCTCGCTGGGAGTCGCGCGCAGCCCCAGCTCTGGCCCGGACAGGAATTTGGGCGCGATCCCGGCTCGGCGCGTGCCCTGCCTGTCGCTTGCTGCAAGTAGCACGTCCCCGCCGTCCAATAACTGTGCGTCGGTGGCAGGTAGCTGTCAAGTCATGGCTCCGAGCAAGCAATTAAGGTGGCAGCTGAGCGGAGCTGGCGAAAGACGGCAGGCGCGGGAGCTTCCCTGCCACGGGGGGTTTAGCGCTCCTGCTAAATTCTGCAAGGCTCCGCCGCCGAGCCAGAAATAGACCCCGCGCACAAAGCCGCCTGTCAGAGGCGCGCCGATACGGCGGGGCCTGGGCGGGGCGGAGGCCGGGGGCGCCCGTGGAAACGGGCCAGTGAGACATGTCGTCGCACTGCTCGCCCTGCGCCTGAAACAAGCCATCACAGCGGGGCCAGGCATTCCGCCATCACAAAATGGCGCTAATAACGCGCGCCTGATAATTAGACACGCCGGGCTGAGAGCTATGCGTGCAATTTTGAGAGCGAGTGCTTCCTGTCACTTATTGGTCAGGTGCCCGAGGAGTGGGGTGATTGAGTAGAATAGAGACATAATGCAATCTACACTAATAAAACACAGTATGATACGGTGGATACAAATTAGGCCGTAGGATTTGTTATATACAACATAAAGTTATACAATAAAAAAATCAGCATGTGTGTGCTTTTGGGCATCTCATCTCGCGGTCAGCCTCTTCCATATTTTCCCGAGCTCATCCCCAGAAGATGAGCTCTGTTTCCTTTTGCGTGTTCCTGATAAGTCTTATTTTTCAGCATATTTATGGGGGCGGGTGCAGCAATTTCTCAAGAGTGGGCATCCTCGACCTTGACTCGTGCTGCCAAAGCCTCCGACTGCCGGGCAGCGCTCTGCTGCTTGCTTCCGTTACTCATTGATTCTCCAACAATCTGCTTCCTGCATCTTTACGTCCATGCTTAACAAACTGCCGCCGTTGGGGCATGCTTTAAAATGTTTGGAGGTTTTGTAGGGAGGGTAGGCTGACTTTTCCATAAAGCGCTTTGTTTGCTAAGAGCAATCCCACTCCGTGCAGAGTGGGATTAGAAACTCGGCTCGCTTCTACTTTTCCCTCTTCTTATAGGGTGGACATGGCCTGAGGGCTCTTACCTCTCAGGCATCGGGCTGGCCAGGTCCCTGAAAGGGGAGGGGGCCCAACCTGTTCAGTTGGCGGCCTCCCCTTTCCTCTGTGCCATCTCCTTTATTCTTTTGAGCCCATTTCCTTGCCTTAGAGGTAGGGTGCCAAATGGCCACCAAGCCCTTTTTCCAGCCCAAGGCGCCAGGCAGTCTCTGTCCTGCCAACATATTTTATTTGCCTACCTGCAAGCAGTGGTGTTATCAAGGAGTAGTTATTTTCATAACTTGTATTTCTTCCACCTGGAAGTAGTGGTGTGGTTGGCCTCCCGAACCAACTCCCACATGCAAAACAATGCTCACAGACACCAGTTCCTCCTGCTTCTGAACCTATCCTATCATCCTGTCCCCACCAACACACCCAACCCTCCTCTCTTGCAGAACCACGCAAGCGCCATAACATAGTGGGGAGGGGAGGGTGGCTGCAAGCTGCCATCGCTATGTGTCACCCTGCCTGTCTCCCTGTGCTTAACCCCAGTGACCTTTACCTCCCGGGCCTGCAGCCCTTTCAGGTCACAGGACTGTGTTCATCACAGAAGGAACATCAGTTGTTCAGCTGTTTCCATTGACTGGAGTGTTGAGCGCCCGTTGAAGATGTGCTTGTAACCTCTGAGCTTTAAGTTGAATGCCAAATCGAGAGGGGCTTTAATAAGGAGTGTGTTATAAAGTGTTTAGGGTGTGGCCCACGGCTCAAGTCCTAAAAAAACAAGCGTTGGCAATGCTTGCAGTTTTGGCTTTTGTGTAGGCATTGGAAAGGCATTTGCCAGACACTGCCGTAGTGGCATTAACTGGCCATCGATGGTAGCAACTGCAAAATGGCGAAAGTACAGCAGTGCCTGGCAAATGCCTAATACTTAAACACAAGCCAAAACTGTTGGCTTTGCCAACAAGTGTTTTTAACATGACTACAATTTAGGACACTCCTAGTGCTTATAAATGAAGTGACTGAAGGCAGACCTGTTTAAGACAGTTTTACTACACCAGTAGCGCATTTACAGCTTCGATTAAGTCATCAACTCCCAGAATACTGCTTTGAAAAAACACTGGCAGGCCCTTTGAGCACAAACCTTGATGGTAAGGCTTGAAAAATCTACCTCAAGGAGATCCCAGGAGGGTGTGTTTTGGGCGGGTAGAGGCAGGAACTGGGTGGGAATGGCCATAGAGATTAGCATGGCCAAAGGCAGTCAATGGGTGGGTAAATAACCAAACAACACCTACAAGCTTTGTGTCCCTCCTCATATTCCATTTCTCCCTCTCTGTACCATAAGGTTGTGACAGAAGGAGACTGACACAGGTGGTATGGTTTTGTGCAAAGACTTTTATTCTTTAAAGAAAGTAAAGAGAAAACCCCATCCGTCCCTAACTTAAGTTGGGGTTCCCAACCTCAAATAAAACACAAAGGAAAATGTCAGAATGTCTGGAAATAAAGAGTCCACCGTCCAGTGTCAAAATCCTACTTCTATACCTTACACTTGAAAACAAACTAAAGTGGTTTACTGTCGTCTTGATCCAGAAGAAGGACTCCCTTCCTCTGGACACATACAGTTCTATATAATTGGCAGTTAAACAAAGTAGGGGGAATGTCTCCCTTCCCCTGGCCTTTCTCATGCCCCTGATGAGACCCTCTGGTGACTCACTTGGACAGACCTGGTATTTGACCTTGCCAGGAAATGCATTGAAGTAGAGGGCTTGTTGGAGGATCTTGTCCTCATGTATGGTTGGGACTTTGACCCCTGCACATGCTTGACTGATTCTTCACAGTATCCCCAGTACACACCCCTTCCAGGAATACTGTCTCTGTGTATACTTTTTCTCAGATCCCAGACCCCTGTATCTGTGTTTCCCATCTCAGGACCCAGACCCTTTGATATTGGTTTCTCGGGTCCAAGACCCGAGAAACCATACAGAGATCTGTATTTCTCCTTCTTGGGTCCCAGACCCCTTTCTATTGGCTTCTCGAGTGCCCTTGAGGTCCCCGGGCCACCACCGTACCTTCTGTATAGGCTCCCAGGACACTCACCACGCTCTCGAGCCTCCTCACATCTTCCAAGGGTTCTTCTTCCTTGTTTCCTGTTTGCATGTTGCTGTACACAGCTCCCCCGCACTTCCTTGGAGCCCAGCTGCACGTACCTGCTGGACTGTCTTCCACTGCGCTCTTCCACATCGGGAGCCTCAGCCTTGTCCAGCCTTCTGTCTTCGGTCTTCTTTCCAAGCAGGTAGGTGCGCCGCCATGTCCCGGTCAGTAGCTGCAGGTTCAGCTCTTCCGTCTGCGCAGTGGTTCCCTTGCTCACGGTGCCTCCGGGGAGGGACTGACATTGTTGTTAGTCCTTCTTCCCTTTTTAAATTCCATGGAACACAAAAGCTAGACTGCTCAATGAGATGGTGTTGCGAGTTCTTTCTGGCGCAGAACGTATTCCTCGTTTCAGTATTTGATGTGACATTTCAGTGAGTCAGTCCTGATCTTCCTCATCTCAGTATGTTGAGGGAATAGTTCAGCGGAGTCGGCCCTAATCTTCCTCGTCTTAGTACTAGTGGAACTATTGCTATTGCATACATACATGGGAGTACTTATGTGACCAGAGGAAGGAAAAGAAGGTCAGAGAAGAAAGGTGTGTGAGAGTGTATTATACCACGTTATGCACAATGTCTTCCCTGTATCCCAGAGAGCGAATCCCTCCCCAGGAGATCCACATGCTGAGTACCAACCGCAGAGGAACTATCGGGTAGAAGCCTCATCCCCCTTGCTTCATGAAAAGGGTCCACCCTCGGGGAGAAGGGACGACATCATAGGAGTCATCACAGTACTCTAATGCAATAGGTTTGGCATTACCTAATAGCCTAAACTAATATGTCCACACAACTTTCCTCAAAATCATAGAACAAAGGAATGGAATGGCGTGAAACTTGTCCCAGAATCACAGAGACGTTTGGTCTGCAGGAAAAAAAAGCTTAGAAATGAACTCGCAGACATCTATACTGTAGTCTGCCAGTGCTGCTCCCCGATCCACTATCCAACACAACTTTGAGAAATGTTTAACAAGTACGGGCAAAGTCGATAGGTTTTGGCTGTCATAGTTCAAGAGTACGCTCAAATGCCGAAATAATATTCATGCCATGGCTAAAGAGAGCAAAAAAGTCTGCACTGTTAGAAATGGCAGAAATAATTACAGTACTTAACAGAAAACAGACACTCACTTCCAACCAAGAAACTTGAACAAAACAAACACTGTTCTATCAAACTTCGATCATCTCGCACTCTTTGAAAAAAAGGACAGCCACGGCAACCAACTGTAACCAAGGCCCACGCAGAATGTTCACCTTTCATAAAAGTACAGTAGCAGAAGGCAAAACCTATGAGTCAAAACCAAAAAAAGGTAACTGCCTTGATACCTGATAGCTTGGAGGGGGGCTAGAGGATGGGGAAAGGGCCAAACTAAAGCAGCCTGAAAGAGGGCATGGGACAGCATGGGTGCCTGGAGGGGTAAAGGCTGAGAGAGGTGCAGGTTGGCAAATGA
The DNA here is from genome assembly GCF_040938575.1 of Ambystoma mexicanum. Classification (NCBI taxonomy): domain Eukaryota; kingdom Metazoa; phylum Chordata; class Amphibia; order Caudata; family Ambystomatidae; genus Ambystoma; species Ambystoma mexicanum. Next base: position 815,053,252 of record NC_090931.1, read on the forward strand.
GACGGAAGCACAGTAAACACAGATGCAAGACGGGAGAGTAGTAGTTTCTTGTTATTATATCTATTTAGTTGGTCTTGCCAGGTGTTTTGTTTCCCAGCACTATTTCTGCTAACCACAGAAAGACATTGCTGGTTTGGAAAGCCCAGTGTTTGCACTTGGAGGAAATAGGATCATATTGAGAACTAATTATGAACATGGTAAAGTAGCCAATTGGACTCTTGAGCTGAGAGCCCAGTCTTTTGACACTCTCTGGCCTGAATATCAGAGAACGGACTAGTTGAGCAGACGTTGCTGTCCATACATGCAAACCCAGCTGAACACACACCCGCTGGCACATGTGCAGGTGAAAGAAAAGTAACAGAATGTAGCACTTGCACAAAATAAGTGTGAGACAGAAACAGAGTGGAGACATCTTCCCTGGAAGGTGGGTGCCCCTGAAAGGCTGCGTAGGTGAGGGGTGGATTCATTGACCAGTCAGATGCTTTGGCCATATGGTGGCACTAAAGCGCCACCTACAAGCCAAAACTATTGCACTAGAGTACAGCTAAGGGGGAGATGGGATGTGAGAAGGGACAGAAAGCTTGCCAATCCACTGTCATGCTAATCTCTATGGTCATTCCCACCCACTTCCTGCCCTCCCACCCAAAACACATCCTCCTGGGATCTCTTTGAGCTAGCTTTATCAAGAAGTAGCAACCGTCTTTGTGCAAAGTAATGTTGGAGTTAATGGCTTTATCTGAGCTTTAAATGTGCTACTTGTGTAATAAAAATTAATTAACCGAGCGCGCCAATAGCTTTGGCTTATGTACGGGTATTAATTGGACATTTGCCAGGCACTGCTAGTATGTGCCTAAGTACTGGCACCATTTGGGAACTACCACCAATAATTCCCAGTTAGTACCATTACAGCAGGGACTGGCAAATGCCTATTCCATGACTGCACAAAAGCCAAAACTATATGCAGTGCCAATGCTCGCTTATCTTTGCATTCTGGTACTTGTAACGGGATACCAATAGCAGGAAAAATGAAAACCACATACAGCAAATTGAAAAGAAGAATAAAGCACTTGGTGATATACTCTCACCTGATACTGATTAATGCAACCTCTCCTAGCAGACGCTCTAGGTCCATATATGTTTAACAAGGAATAGCTTTAGACTTAAGGAGGGAAACCAAAAGCTCACAATGGTTTACGCAATGTAGAGCCGGTGACATTTAAAGCAATACTCTCCCAGGCAGTTGGGGGAGCGGACAAGGGGGCTTAAGCAGAACATTTTCAAAGAATTCTCCTAATCTCATCTAATATGTTGACCACTGGTTGCTGATAACACCGTACAAAAAAAACAATGAGTAAATGCATATCTGATTGCCCGCCAGGCCTGGGGTGAACTCTGAACATCCCACTATGACATGTCCAGTCATTTTGCAAGAGGTCCGAGTGAGGCGAGTTACTGAGCTGGAAGAAATTGATGGCGCGTGCGCGGAGATCAAACAGCCGCTGCTGGTGGCCTGGAGAAGATTTCCCGCGAACTGTTACTATATAAGGCCTCGCTGAGAATGCTCCTTGGCACGCGGCCTGCACACTTCACACCAGAGTCATAAACTGTCTGCAGCAAGTGTTGAGGGAACCCAAGGACAGGCGCTCTGACTGGGTCTCAGAGACCCCCAAGCTGCTAAAACGTGAATGAATCGCGGCCGCCCTTGTCTGGCGCAGGGAAGTGTGTGTACCTCAATCCAGCTCATGGCACTATGCAGGAACTCAAACACATACTGAGGCTGCTCCAGCGCTTTAAGTGGGATACTAAATGGAGGGGGCTCTCATTTTCACCACGCGGTTAATGGGCTTTCATGCTGCCCGATGACTCTTTACTCAGAAACATTAGTAGAGAGTGGGCGCTCCGGCCCTCTTGTTTCTGAGTAAAGAGTCATCAGGCAGGCCCTGTAGCCAAAGCCACGGTTACTTTCTTCCTAATCCGAAGTGATGACACCTCCAGACAGCCCGTGTAACCGTGCAGTGGTTCGGTTACACAGGCTGCCTGAGGTGTCAGCGTGGATGGGGCTAGTCGGGGCTGTGCCCCAGTAGGGCCCTGGCCTGGAAGCACTTTCTGGGGACTGCTGAGGCTAGGCTCGGCTAGCCCCCGTCCACTTAAAGCCCTTGACAACCCAAATGTTCAGCCACTGTGAATATGTGAGGCCGCACTGTCCGTTCCTATGAACGTATACTCAGACTATGGCAACACAATGTATATATTGTGCCTTATTAGACTAGTACTACCGCAGGCATGAAGCACTGTAAATCGCAGGTGGTAGTATTATCCAAGTCAATCGCAGTGATTTTAACCACATCAGATGCATAAGTGGGCCCTGACAAGTTTTCACCTCATGACTCAATTTGCACACGTATCTCTGCAGCAGGCTGGTAATCCACAGAACTATCTTACCCGCTAGTATTTGAAAAATTATACTTATAAATCGAACGGCTTTCGAGTCCACAAATACGCAAAACATCCAAGGGACTTTGCCTATGAAGGGGGAATAAGGGGCCACTTCCACCCAGTCCTGCGGGCAAGCACATGCCTTCACTTACAACTAACCCTGAGTGCAAACATCACCTGCGGCAAAAGGGAAGCGGCTGACACCTGCATACGGTTCCCAGTGGCTTGTGGAAACGTGTCAGCATGACTTGCATAGCGCTGCATGGTCAGTGCAGGCTTACAGGAGCATTACAGAAGATGCACCATGTACATGTCAGGACTCGAAACTGGATGCGGGTCACTCAAGGGCACGTGATCCTGGGGCGGACAGTAGACACTGGTAGAAATCGCTGCTTGGCTTTGCAGGCTGAGGGAGAACCCACGAGTTCCATAAAACAGTAAAAGAGGCAGGCCAGCAACAAGGTACTTAATATGCACAAACAAGGGGGGTCCTGGGAGTGTCCCTCTATCGGCCTATATCCCTGGTTAGAGTCTCAGAGTCTTTAGCTCACCATCCTTTCACAGAAGAGAAATGTCCACTGCATATCAGTCTTTGTCCTGCCCAAGGGCAGTCCAGCACCGAAATGCCAGGCAATTTTCTTCTGCTGGTGAGATAAAGACTCTGGTTGAAACTCTAACCCGCAAGGCTCCAGATAAGGCGAGTACTAGGCCTTTTTTCGCATGAAAATCTTGTAAATGCGCCAGCTTTATTATTTTCCTGGGTACATTTACACACAGGTTTAGAGCAGAGGGCAGTGCAAAGGTCAGTTTACATGATAGAAACTAGGAGGCTTCTTTTGATTTTTATCTACATGGATGTAATTGCAAGCCACCTCTGAAACAGAATGTATTTCTCTGAAACCTTTCAAAAAATAAACTACACACTGATAAAAGGAATGGTTTCTTTCCATTCAGCTTCAGAAGCACTGTGCTTGTTTTCCTAGAATTTTAGGATTGTATAATTAATAAGATGGAAAACTAAGTTGCAATTGAGAATTTCTTTTTTAACAAGTTATGCTTTTTTTCCAGTGAAAGCAAACCACTATTGCACAATTGTATTTTTCAGAGTTCCGGTGCTGTGTGAATAATCGTGCAGAGGCAGATCCTTTTTACACTTCTAATTTAATTTACAGTCTAATTATAAAAACAGCGTGTAAAATGATGACCATGCACTTTTAGTTTACATCCATTCAACCTTGCAGTCAATGGGGTACATTACTATAAATGGTCAGTGACAGCAGAGTCTTTGCTCAAAGGTGAGTACTTGTCATTACACTGATCACAGGTGTTCTAGCCTGTCAAATCTTCAAGACTACAAATAAAATATCCAAAACCTGACTCTCAAGAAAGTGCAAGCGCTGTTCAAAAACAAACAAATGAAAGTTACATTGGTAATTGAAATAGAAACTCAGCAAAACCTGTTCCTGTGATAATCCAGATAGGTATTTAACTTTATGTAGCGCTTCAAAAATGGTTTGTCGTACATCTAGGTAGTGATCACTATACCTCAGTGGATACTCAGTTAACCAACCTCTGAAGGATGTTAGTCAATAAGATAGCTCAGCCGGTTAAGCACTCGTTGCTGCAATCTCTGCATGATCTGTGGGTTGCGGGTCCGAATCCAGTCAAATCCAACTCAGCATTTCATCCCTTCGAGGTTGATAAAGGAGTACCGACTTTGGTTTGGTGGTAATTGTGATTAATATGTTTTATGTACAGCGCTTTGCCAAAAGAGCTATATAAATAACCATTTGACCAATAAATTAGATATAGAGTTTAGCATGGAGTCCTTGCCTCTCTGCACTGTTGTATCATAACATTGGCATACCATTAGGTAGTAATGGCTCCAGGAAATTAGGACTTTCATTAAACATCAAAAGACAATTCTGCTATCGAATCTCAAAACACACAATACAAATTCATGTATGCTTTACTATATAATTGGCTAGGTTTTTGTGATTTCAACATTTAAATATATACAGGAGAGATCAAATGGCCAGAAATAATCAAAGGTGTATTCTGTCACAGTGCAGAAAGCTGCCGCATAGTTATGATTTCCATACAGTTTTTTCACACGTCGGCTGGATGTCACATACATTTTACTCTCTTGCGAAGGAGAAATGTCATTTTTACTCTCTTAAAATCACATTTACTCTCAAAGTTTAAAAATAGAGAGTAAAATACTCCCACCTCAAAATCTTATCTGAAGCACTGCTAACCCAGGATATAGGCCGGTAGAGAGAGACTCCCAGGGACCTCCCCTTGTTTGGATTACCCTAGTAATTTAGGTTGAAAACCCAAAGCTACTTAATATGCACAGAAGTGGAACCCTTGCTCAATGTTCTTAGAGAAGCTCAGCTCCACCTCACTGATGAGGCCCAACCAGGCCGAAACACGTGTCGGGGGTTGCTGTTGGTACTCTTGTTCAGAAAATAATTTCCTGGCATTTCGGTGCTGGACTGCCCTTAGGCAGGGCAAAGACTGATATGTATTGAACATTTCTCTTCTGTGAAAGGATGGTGAGCTAAAGACTCTGGTTGAGACTCTAACCCGGGATATAGGACGGTAGCGAGACACTCCCAGGAACCCCCTTGTTTGTGTGTAAACACAATAGGCCTGATTCACAGAGCGTTTTCCAGGGGGATTGTGCCATTATAAAACACGTCTGTAAATCTGGCCCTCTGATAGGCCCTTTAAAAGAACATCCACCATTCAACCCTCCTAAGAAAGAGACAATCGCCACTCGGAGTTATCCACTGGCTGCTGGTCTGCAGCCATCTAATGATAATTGAACTTTAATGGGTTTAAGATTAAAGCAAATATTTAAAAAAAACAGACAGAGCAGACCTCTTGAGCTCAGAATGTCTCGGAGCGCTGGCACAGCTGGTCTCTGCAGGTGCAGTGTATTACAGCTGCTCGGGCATGGGCACTGACTTTTGTTTTCCCCGGATTTGCAATCTGTGGAAACAATTTTTGCAGGATTATGAATCTGGGGCATTTGCCCCAATTTCATAACTGCTGGTAACATATTCAGTGCAAGAAGCATGTCAGTTTTTCCTTAAGTAGCACAGATATCCTAACTCAGGGTGTTTTACTCCCTATTTTTGGAAATTGGTATTTGCATGGTTTTTAAGGGAGTCCAAAAGTAATCCCCACTCCCCCATGTGACATTGCATCCAGTTCCGGCAGTAATAATGTTGTGGTACTGCTCTGCTAGTAGCAATGATGGGAATAGACTGTGGAGCTGTGTGAAAGGATGGAGGGAGCAGGCTGCTAGCTGTTTTTTTGTTTTTTGTCTGGAGCATTTGCCTCTTTTTAGGGAGTTCATTTGGCTGGTACATGGCTTTTCTGCAGGGTTGTCTTAACCTGCTAAAAAGTAAAGTTCCTTCTTCAAGATATTCCTGCTGCTGATGCTCCGAGTTCCCTTTGGGTACATGCTTGCTCGATCACGGGACTTTCGTTTTTTTTAGCTAGTGTGTGGGAAATGTTCTGGTCTGAGTGATGAGGGCCTCCCTCCACTCTCTCTCCAGGGATCGGCTTCCCAGCTCAGCCTGCACCAACTACAGAGCATCGGGGCTGGTGGAAAGTCGAACTAATGCCAGCATTGCAGGAGAAACCAACTTGGAGAATGAAGTTCTCACAGTTACATACATGGGGGCCAACAACAAGAAAATTTGCAATATTGGCTAAGAATGTACAGCAATAACAGTTGGTACGAAACAATCAAACATATTGTAATACATTGTACTCTGCTCACATTTGTGCCACATTTTAACTTTACAAATTCATCTCTTACAATCCAAAAACTAAAGTCCAACTTTACTCATTACTTCCACTCTTTCATGTAAAGCTCAACATGTACCATTTTAGTTTGCTTCCTAGGCTGCAACAAACACCTTTTGGGATACCAGACCATTTTTGCAAACATTACACATATGTTTTGCATGCATCAGTAACTTTGAATCGCATTGTGATTGAGAGGGTTTTAAATTGATTTCGTCATCATTAGATGCCCATTGTAGTTTCAGAGGATGGGGGTCACATGGTCTGCGAGTTTAGCACCTGACACGCTGTGTCCTGGGCCTCTTGCGGTCCTGTCGGTTATTGTGAGGAATTAGACCTGCACAGGGAGTGTGCGCTCGCCTGGGCTTTTTTGAAATGTTTTAAGAAATAGAATGATGGGAGATCAACCTCAGAAAATGTGTGGGGCTACTCTGCACACATTTTCCTATGCTTGCTGTACAACAAACACATAGTCAAGTGTACTCGGGGTGCGGGGAGGGACACAGCCTTAGTCACATTTAGCTGGAACGTGACAGCCATGGGTATATCAAAGCATCTCAGGAAGGGGGAAGGCAACACCTTGCTACTGCCATGGCCAGCCTAATTAAATATCAAAGTCTCCATGGATCCGCCCTGTTCTATTGTCAAAGTTCTGTGGGGTGGCAGTGCATACTGATGAGAGTTAAACGAAAGCAGGCTTGCAAGGAGGCCTGGTCACAGAACTAACACAAGGGACAGGAAACTAACACCTCTTTGCTATACAATGTGTCAACCTGAAGCTAGCTTCCACCCCTATGTATGAAGTGCAGTGAATGTCATGTCTCTGACAACTGTTTACAGTAACCAGCCCCTGCAGGGAACCACTTTTCAGAGGGAAAAGGTATGTGATTTGATGGTGACAGAAAGTTCGATCTCGCCACAAACTTCAAGAGAGACCTGTGCTTTGATCAGAAGTCACAGAGAGCTCAATTAACCACAGAGACACTTTGATCCACAACAGACAGGAAGATGGGTGGGACTTAGTAGTACATGTTGTCACCCCTTAGCTTTACTGTTGCAAAACACTCTGGTTATGACCTCACGCATAACATAAGATTGGTGGTGGGGACCCAGGATTGGTTCATTAAGGTAGGCTTAGCCTGCACCAATCACTGGGGCCCATTTGGCTTTGAAAGAGAGCCGAGTCCTTCACTTAGCAGATCATCCAACTACTTCAAAAGGAGTAAGAAGGACTCATTTGGACCCTGGCTGAAGTTACAGTCTGCCTTACAGCTTCCGCCAGTGAAGGAAGGCCAGGATTTCCAAGAGGGAAGCAAGATCCCTCCCCTAAACATCTCCCAGGGAACAGACGGAGATCCCGGATTCAGAGGACCCATCCAGCAGCTCCAGAACTGGTACCCAGCCAGCACAGAGCGTGCCCTGCTAGGTTCTGCCAGCAGGCTTCCTAGGTGGGAAGTGTCAGAGTCTCTGAACGAAGGACATGCCGTTGCCTGCAAACACTCTCCTCAGCTTTGGGGTGTCCGCCATAAAGGACAACACAAGCCCTGCAAAGAAGCTAGGAGGAGTGGCACAACAAGCATCAACCAGCGTCCATCTTTTAAGGACATTTGAGACAGTCGAGCCCTCAAGCCGCTACCGGCTGCACCACTGACTGTTGTCACGCTGCAGTCACTAAAGCCACCCGAGACACCTCAACCAGTGTGCCAGATCTGCCAACCAACACAGAGACACTGATTCTTGACGAGCCACCATGTAGGCCAGCCTGCAGCTGTCTGCCCAACCTCGCTTACCGAACTGTCTGCTGCCTGATACCCGCAGCTGTCTCCCGTCTTGAACTCTGTCGCAGGAGCTGCTAAGCTTCCTGGAACCGGCTTGATGCGGTCAAGCATCAAGATCATCTCAAGCACCAGGTACATTGTGGTTCTGTCCCCCTGGTCCTCCTCTGAAGGCCCCTAGTGACATTTACAACCCCTTGCTCTTTTGGTGCTGAAACCAAATATCCTTGAACAGTTAAGACTGATTGCTTTACCGACTACCCTCCTGTTAGTATCCAGGGCGCACCCCTTTCCTTTGTGAAACTGTCTGTCCTCTGCTTTCCTGCACAGGGTGGGCTGTATTTTGTAGTGTGTTAGTACTGTATGTTGTAATACTAATAAAGTAGATATTTCTATACAACCCTGACTGAACAGTCCCTTTCACCATTGTGTAATAATTATATTTTCGCTGTGTTGCAACTAACTAATGATCCACGAGCTTGCAGAGATATGCCTGCCGTACCAAAATTGGACAAGGAGGTTCATGATTGACTTATGTTTCAAATCTGTTTGGATCCCTTCTCGTGTACTAGAGGTGTGGGGCTGATTGATGGTTTAGAAACCGATATTCATCCGTGTGCCACTGGTGCCCGGGAAGTTGATTTGTCACAGTTATATGTTTTGGTTAACCTGCAAAGGGGAAAGAGTGCATCTTTAAGCCAATCACAGTTCTCTGGATAGTTGTGAACTTCTGAGGTTGTTTGATTTTGCGGGGGATTGCGCCAAGCAAAGAGCCTGCTGTAGAGGAGGTTTGGACAATTTCATTGGTGCTGTGCCTCCAGTTGAGGGATGAACCATCACAGCAGCCCAGTGCTGTAATGAGGCAATGCTTTGCATAGGCCAATTGGCAATTAGGAGTCGATTGTGCAGAGGGAAGAGAGTACCTTGAGTTTTGATCTGAATCAGGGGCAGCTATTCATGAATCTAGGGTTAGGGCAGGGTGCAAAATGTGCACTCACTGAACTGGCTAGTGATATTTGGCTGTTGGCAGGTAAACAAATCGTGTACTGTGTGTATGCAGAGAATTGAGTTGGCACGTGATTTTTTTTTTTGTTGCCGTCTAGTAGTTTGCAACTTGAATTTGTACCCCCTGGTTAGGAGGTGGCCCATGATCCAGGCCATTATTGATTATTTGGGTAAGTTTGACGGGGTCTTCGTTGTGGATTCTGCTCAGTTTGCGATAAGGCTGGGTGTTGTCCTGCTACGCATTGACACCTATATTAAGCTGTATGAGGTGGTCGTGTGACGGATGTGCTGAAAGTAAAAGGGATTTTGTCCATCTCTTCAGGGAATGCGCATTTCACTTCTGAGAAATCATGGCAGCGGCCTCGTTAGATGATTTCTGAGGTGCAAGATGGCAGAACAGATATGGCCCCATTTCTGATGGTAGTTCTCTCCAATGTTAATTCGTTTATTTATGTGATAACCAGTACTTGGTCTATTGAGTCAAATGAGGCAGAAAATGTTATTGAGGACTACGCATGTTGGGTCGCCCCCTGATCAGGAGTTATGAGGATTTCCAACAGAATATCAGGCAGAAAGATGTCCTTGCCTCTTCTCAGTCAGAATCCCAGTTCATAGTCATTTTTTTTAATACGTTTTTTATTTGAAATGGGGGAGTTCCCCCCCCCCAACTCCCCTTTTTAATTTTATTTTACCCATTTCTTTTTATTCCAGGACCCCAAAATAAATAATTTTAAAAAAAGGAATTCGACTTTTTTTTTTCAACATTATTTTTTCGAAAAAATGACTGCCCACCCAGAATCCCAACTGCGTCAGAATACACACATGCTTTGCGTTTTGGCTCTATCCCATAGCAAAGAAATACTGGAGTTTGGTTGAAAATCTGCTAGAACGATGGAATCAATTTCTTTATGCAGGGGGCATGTAGGTGAGGGGTAGGATTGTTCACAGACATGCAAAGGTTTCTTGCAGTGAAAATGCCCTTTGTGGAAGCAGGGATTAGTCTGCATGTGTGGTGGGCACACGCCTGTGTTACTGGAGGCACAAGTCCTCTGAGGCCTTTTATATTTATTGCTGTGAATGGATGCATAATAGCTGAACGGAGCATGAATTAAAAATGGCCCCCTTGCCATGCTTCCGGCTGAATTATGGGCTCTCCGCAGGCGTTGAGCTATTTTGCTGCCTCAAATGCAGACTATTGAATTTGTTAATTCATGGAGCAATACAAATAGCAGTAACAATAAATCTGGTTGGAGGGGGGCGGTACAGATGAGCAACTTGCCCCAGAAGCATACTATGAAGGCACTGTGTATTGATTGATTGATTGATAGGTTATTTATAATGTGCCTATAGACAAGTGTTTCAAGGCGCAACCAGGCATGGAGGGGAAAACAGGGGAGAACAAGACACACGATCTTACTAGGCCTAGTATCATTTTGATTGTGCAAGTGTACAGACAAGAAGTGCAGGGCAGAGGAAGGTGGAGAAATGCACCCAGTGGAACATTGCCCTGGTTTAAGTGCAAGGAAGTCAGGGCCTCCAAGGGGAACATGCCCCAGAAGTGCAAGGAAGGCCAGGTGGCAGTGCAGGAGAGCCCGAAGGCAAGTGCTAGGGACTGGGCGGGGGGGACACAGGTGTTCTATGTGACGCAGAAGATCGCCAGGCAGCCAGTCACGTAACTGAGCAGGAGAAGGGAAGGATAGCAGAGGGAAGACAGAGAGCGAAGGGTTGGGGAAAGGATAGCAAGGGAGAGGTAGGGATAAGGAAGAGGAGAAAAGGAAGATCTTGAGGAACTTCTGGAACTTAAGGAAGTCCGGCTCAAAGAGCAGAGTGGCAGGGTGGCCATTCCAGAGGGAGGCGCCTGCAGAGGACAGAGATCTACTACCCAGTATTGCTTCATTCACATGAGACTAGCAATATATTGGGGCACTTAGACACCCATGTTCTTTTTTTAGTGAGTAAAGGTGAAGACCAAACAATAATGGGCACCCAGAAACCCCCCCCTTCTCTGCACAATCAATGTAATAGAGATAATCAACAGAGGTGCTAAGTAGCTTGTTTCTTTAATGTTCAGTCCTTTCCTTGATTAGGGGAAAACAGACCTTGCAAACATCCCCACCTGGTGTTGTGCCTTGCATGACCCCGCACATCCAACTGAACACCCCAAAAAGGACACAAGTAAGAACTCAAAAGAGTTGATACCTTTTGCAAGCATTCACCACAGCCATCTACTTTCAGGCAAGAATCAGGTATAGTTTCCACCTGCATTGGTTCAGTAACATAGCAGCTGACACCACACACGAAAGAAAAGAAAGATTATGTATCCAGTGCACATAGTTCAGTAGAATACAGACAGAAGGTTCAATAACAAACGTGGGTGCAGGGCAGATAAAACAACCCTGACACGATGTTGTGCACAATACATACAGAAACACGGTGTCCGAGCCATAGGACTCTCCTGTCCCCTGCGCACCTTTGAACTGTGTATAATTCTTATACAATCTTCAAGAAATTAATCTAGTCATTCAATCATAAATGATTCACACTGTAGGCTTGAGAAACGTGTGAAGACTTCTTTACTTGTGCAGAATAAAAGCTCTACGCGTTTGGAGGTGGGACCCCTTCTTCAGGAGCAAAACAACTGAAAACAAAGTAGAATCATTTTCATGAAGTATATTACAGTTCCCAAAAAAAACTAAAATCTCAGTTTCATTATACAGATATATAAATGGATATGGCTACCACCAATACATCAAGTTCTTTTTCCATTTCCATTCTTGTAATCAGAGACTATTGACTAAACCATTCCAGAGTTGATCTATTAGAATCACCCATTGGGCCTCATTACAATACCGGCGTAGCCATGCCGGTATAACAGGCACGGCTGCCGCCGCTATCATTTTTTTTTCGGCCCCCGCGAATTGGCAATTACCAGGTCATTACGGCCCCGCCGTACCCGGTAATTGCCCATTCACAGGCACCAGAATAAAATGCTCCCCATTCCCATTGAGCCCTAATAGGGCTCAATGGGAATGGGGAGGTCCGATGCACCGGCACCATTCGTGAATGCTCTGCTCGCGGGTGCCGGTACGCCCGCCAGGTCAGACCTGGCGTGTGGGAAGGCGGCCACGAGCAGAACCCGCAGTTTACCAGTCCGGTATCAACGGTACCAGCAAGATTACCGGTACCGTTGTTACCGGACCATCAAACTTATAATGAGGCCCATTGTGTACTTAGAAGCAACTCGTGTATTTAGAATACGCCACTACCAAAACTATTAGTAGATCAACGTGGTTAGAAATGACAGAACACAAATGAAGTCCCTTAACCCAAGAAATCCTCTATCTGTAAGGCACAACATACCTAAGCGGCAAGTGAAACTATACCAATCCGTAAAATGGTCCTCAACAGACCTCCACAGGAATGTGTTCCTATGAGTTGGGTGAAAGTAAAAAAAAGGGTGCCATGGTCCGCTACCAGTACAACCATACATATCTAGGTCCTTTATATCAGCCTAAACAGCCCATGAAGACATTCTGTTATCCTTACCCTTACTATTCCACGCAGATCAGCCAACGATTTGCCTCCAAATCATAGATCGCCACAGACTAATATTTATTATAACCACACGTGTCCCCAATGCAACACTGTTTGTAACTTCATCCAGAGACGTTGGATTCTAAATCGAAAGGGAAAAAAAGGAGAGATGCAAAGAGGCGCATCACTTATCGCTATACTTGAATATAAACTGAATGTTCCACCAAAGAGATGAAATGCCCTACCCCAGGCCAAAGTTGCCTACTACTGACCACCTGATGGATATGTTTGCCAACCAGTTCTATACCGGATTCAAGCAACTGCGAGGTACACAGAGCGTGACTTTTTCTCGTATCTAGCGGGGGAACCACCACTGCAATTGACTATAGAAACAAGTCCTTCTTGTTTCATTAGGGGGAAAAACAGACAACAGACTCCCCATCCTAGAAGCATAACCCTAATGATTCAATAGATGGTTTGAGGGTGGCCATTTTACAGTGTAATGAACTTGTATGGGATTAACCATAAGAACCCTTATAGGAATGAGGGGCAGAAGCCACCTGTCTTGGAAAGAAATGAGGCAGCCAATTAATGGTATATATATATGACAATGATGGCGACTAGTGATTTTATGCAGAATAACCCATTTCTGAAGAAGCGTATCAACTTGTGTAAAGGGCAAAAATCCCTCACCTGGCTATAAGTGTTCCCTAAATCAAAGGTTTACAGCGTGATGAATCCCCTGTTAAAAGAACTCGAATATCCCACAGTTTAGGTAGTGTGTCCCTAGAAATTATAGTTTAAGGAAAAGTTGAAGAGCAAGAGAGAAATATTTTTGGGAGAGAAGAGGATCTATTACCCAAAGGAGGGGAGAAGTACTGATTGTAATCTTTTACGAGAGATTGGCCAATTTATCCAATACAATGCATTACGGTATATAACAAAAGGATCAACATTGTGCCATTGTAACATACAACTCTATGTCATTTGCACCGTTTAAATAATAAATCATGGTTTTTACAGAGATACACAATGTATTGGTAACATTATTATTATATAGATCAGAGACTCATCTACAGTAAACCTCTTTGCACATACATTTGTGTACAGTTTTGAGAAGCCTTAGGCATTAGGGAAGATAGTAATATGGTGTCCTGGTCTATAAAAAGAAAACCCAAATATCTAGTGCCCTCAATTCAATGATGATAATGTACTATTGGTCATATAGTAAATATGTGCTAAAAGAAACAATGCAGGCTGATTTCTTCATTTAAACCTTTTGGATGGACTGTTTCCAACTGGTGTATCCAGTATGTTTCCCTTTGCAACAATCGAGTTGACTTGTCTCCACCCTTTGAGAGGTCTTCACATCCTCAAGGATCATAAACCTGATCTGGGAAATGTTGTGATGTTTTTCCTGAAAGTGACGTGCCACAGGGAATTTGTAGTTGTTAGTACAGATGTTTGATTTGTGTTGCAGCCAACGGACTCGGGCAGTTCTAGATGTCTGGCCAATGTAAAGAAGGCCTTAGGGACATTCAATGCAATAGATTACTCCTTGGGAGGAGCAGGTTGCAAAGTCTTTAGGAGCAATTTCTTTGGCCTGTATGGGGATGTGAGATTGTGCTACTTTTGATGATGTTATTACAATTGCTACATGGAATGTACCCTTCTTTGTGTGCCTAATGGCGGCTGCTATGCCCTCACTAGCTTGTCTCATAGGTTTCTACCTCTTCTGTATTCCATCATAGGTGACTTGGGGAATACTGTCAATAGTTGCAGATCCAAAGAGGTAATTTGGTGGGCAGGGATTCACTTCTGGAATAGAATAAATGTGGCAACGAAATCCTGTTACTTTGTGTGTCCACATTCTCTAGACAAAGTGCCCATATTGCATATATAATTAAGAGACACTGGTAATGTTTATATTTGAATCCACAACTATTGAAACTATTCCCCAAGCCACCTATGATTGCATACAAAAGAGGTAGAAAACGACAGGACAAGCTAGTGAGGGCAGAGGAGCCGCGCCAGCACAGGGAGCCTTGAAGTGCTTCCCTGAGCTGGCAGTGTGGGGGAACGAGCCCAATTTTGTTTGAGGGATGAGGGGTGGCTGGATGACAGTTTATTGATAAGGCCTGGGCGGGTTTTTGTCCTCTGCCCCTGCACGTTTGCTGTTGCTGTCATGTTAATGATTGTTTAAATGTAAATAGTGTGCTCTCCCAGGTGAGAAATCTGACAGGCTCTTGGGAGCTGCCCTTTCCCATCGTAGTCCAGGGCTTAGTACCCGGACATCAGGACAGCGTGCTGCCTTCCACCTGCAACTTCCTCAAAGTGGGAGGCTTAAGCCCTCACAATACAGGCTTGCATTCATTCTACAATAATACAACATGCCACTGCACAGTTGTGCAAGGCATGTTCTAATCTCAGCTTTCTTACGGCAGCAACTGGTCCTCTCATGTCCTAAACCTAAAACAGTGGCCTTCACACTATGGGTCCCCCCTAAAGGGGCTCTAATGGTGCCATGAGGGGGGCACAAGGTTCTTTAAAAAGGGATTACTGTGACTGCTTTTAATAGAAAATATAAGTAGTTATAGCTTATGGGGGTGGGGCAGAAACAATATTTTTCCTCAAGGTGTCAAAGGGGAAGGGGTAGCTTAGTATAAAACCAAGCATCGCCAATGCCAATAGTTTTGGCTTTGGAAAAGGTATCTGTCAGGCGTTGCCATAATGGTACTAACTGACCATTAATGGAAGCAGCTTGGAAATGGTGCATATGATAGAGGTGCCTGGCATAAATCCAATAACTATACACAAGCCAAAACAGTTTGCTTTGCTAATGCTTGTTTTTAATAGGACTTCCGTGAAGGGCACTCATACTGCTTATACATCAAGTGCCTAAAGACAGACATGGTTACCACATTTCTATTACAACAGTAGCATTTTTACAGCACCAATAAAACCATTATCTCTCAGAAGATTGCTTTGAAAAAAACCCTGGCAGGCATTTTGATTTTAAGGCTTGACATAGTTAGCTCAAAGCGATCGCAAGAGGGTGTTTTTTGGAAGGGCAGGAAGTGGGTGGGAGTAGGCAAAGGGATTAGTATGGCCGTGGGCAGTCAATGGGTGGGTAAATAACCAAACAACACCTACAACAATGATGTCCTTACTCATGTGCCATCTCTCCCCAGCTGTACTCCAATGCATTAGTTGCAGCCTATGGGTGGCTCTAAAGCACCAGCTTATAGCCAAAACTAAAAATGTATGGTAGAGCGAAGTAGTCAGTAAAGGAGGGAAGTGGTAAACATCAAAAGGAGAGGAGCGTGAGAAGACCAAAGGGACAGAGTGACAGAAGAGGGAAAAGGTGGGAGGAGAAAGAGAGGGTGGATGAGAGAGAGAGAGAGAGAGAGAGAGAGAGAAGAAAGACAAGATTGAGTGAGAAGATCAGAGGGAGTAGGCGGGAGAGAGAGAGAAGACAGTGAGAAAGAATAAGGGGAGAAGAGAGAGGGAGTAGGAAGGGTAAGGGGAGTAATGAGGAAGAAGGCAAGATCAGAAAAAGGAGCAAAAGGGAGTGAGAGAAAGAGAGTGTGTCTGACAGGCACCATTCGGAACATCAGAGACCATTTGTGTGGGATTTCCTAGTTCGAGACACCCTTAGGAGTCCCCCGAGGGAGTTATTTAGATAATGCATTGGCCTTTAGTCCCTCCCTTTGTAGAGATGCTAAATTAGGCAATAGGGGTCCCCCATCTCTAAGCTTCATGCTAACCTTTGCTGCAGCAAGGGAAGCAGGGTTAGCGTGGAGGGGGCCCAAGGGAGGTTGGGGGACCAGTTAGAACACCCACTATTCAAGTTCTCAAGTGCATTGTAAAGTACATTTTAAAGTGTTATTAATAAAAACCCATGAACTATCTACCAGACTCTTGAGTTTATTAAGGCATCTATGACAAGGCATTCTTTCAGAATGGGGGAAGGGGAGGGGGGCAATAAAGCTACATTCATACTTGCTTTGGTAAACTATATCAGCAGGTACATTTAGTATAAAATGTGTGCACAATTCAAGTAATCTCTCGAACACATGCTCCTACCCTCACCCCATCATTCGCCCCCTTGCCCTCCACCAGCCCACTCCAGAGAATCCCAGAGTAACTGTTTTTGATTTCCAGAAATGGTTAGAGCCTAGTTGGATATTTTATACAGGATGTCTGACGGATGTCTGCTCTACTCAACTAGAATGCAATGGAGGGAAGGAGAAAACCGAAAACCTTCGCAATCCACGGGCATGCGCCTACTCGCCCCCCACATACACCAGCTGCGCTGCCACAAGATAAAAAGGTGCCGGCACAAAGTGGCAAAGCGCCTGCAAGGGCGAGCAGAGGTTCTGCGGGTGGCATCATTATGAAACTACATAACATTGCTGGGCTCGCAGAGACCTTTGAAGAACAGTCCCAGGCATGCGCCCTTATCTTTCTCCCTTCCCGCACATGCAGCCATCATCGAGCGCCCCCGTCTCGGGTTTCATATTCAAAGCCATTTTCCCCAAATCCAGCAGCGAGGCCCGTTTCATCTGTTGAAGCTTGAAGGCTGCCTCTGTGAGAAAATTCGTACATTTTGGTTCAAAGGCAGCACTTTAAACAATTGAGCGGCATGAGAAGGATGTGCGGCGCATAACGCCCGCCTGCACTCCAGTTCATCATGGAATGGGAGCAAAGGCCACCAGGGCCCGTATTATTACAGAAACTTTGCAGAGGCCTGGGTGCAATTTTGCAATTTTGCACGGTGTTAGCACTTGAGCCAAGGTTGCCCTATTGCACCTGATACACAAGGCTCCCATCTGGACACAATTGCCTCTATGCCCTCGACACAAAACACCTAGAAACAGACTTGCACTCTTTGACCAGTTTGCAAAAGGCTAGCACATGTCTCTCCCCACTACACTAGCCTATCCACCTCTTTTCTAAATCCGCTAAAGCGCCTGGAAGTCCTGTAAATGGCACTGGTGTAGCATCAATCCTAGTAACATAAAGATTGCTTTGTATCAGCACTAGCGCAAATGCTGCCTTGGTGCAAAATGCACTGAAAGAACACACTTTGAACTAGGGCAATGTTTGCAAATCCCAATGTCGATTTGACTAACAATATGAAAAGCTGTACAAATGCCAGGCGGGTCTGTGTGGTTCTGTGTGGTTTCTCCTTGGTCTGGTATATTTTATGCAGAGGACCTGCACAGCAAGAGGGGGACCTAGAGCCAATCATCATACACAGAGATGAGCAGAACACACACACACACAGGAGAGCGTGGCAACGTTTAGTCTGATGTTCCAGGTGGCATGGTCTGCTTTGGACCCAGGAGAACTAGATACTAATCCTGGCTACCCCACTACCCCACACTGTACAGCCCTGGGTACATTTCCATCCCCATGTGCTTAGTTTCGTTTCGCTTTATTTCGGTAATCTATTATCATAAAAGCAGAATGCCACTCACAATTGCGTCATAATAAATCAATTTAAAAAAGAGAAATATATATTCATGAATAAATCTCTCATAGAACACCAGTTCACATTCATTATGACAAATATTAAAAGCTGGGATTGATACAAAGTCAAATATTGGTTTTTGCTTCTAAAAAGTGTGTTCTACGCAATATAAATAATATATATATTTACTATCTGTTCATAACAAAGTGCTTAAATTCCTTGCTCTGTCAAAATTAGAAGTGCGTAGAAGAAAGGACACTCCAAAAATTAAATTCTGTACATCAAAACAGGAGTTTGATAGTTAGTCAAAATGGGAATTATTACTTTGTGTGCTGCAGTAAAAGGCACATTATATTGTGTGGGTGAAATGGGTTTTAAGATGTCTACCGCACAAGCCCAATTGCTTTAACAGAATGCATGTGTGAACTTGGACCTAATGCACAGATGTCAGGGATGGCTTGATGTGACAATTGAAAGAGAATGATTTGAACAGCCCCGCAACCCATTTGTGCACCTTCAAATATTTTTGGCAAGCTTGCCTGTAGGGTTGAGACACGCATTATTTTATTTGCAATGTTTTACACGCTAGTTGCTTTTTCTGTTGCTTGTTTTCCTTGCAGCAGAGCTTGTATTTTTCAACAGGGCACAGGAGAGTTGGAACTAATTAAAGCTAGTGTTTGGGCCGGCCGGCAAGGGCAAAGAAGCACTGATAATGCAAACAGTTTTGGCTTTTGTGTAAGCATGGGAAAGGCATTTGCCAGGCACTGTCGTAGTGGTATTAACTGGAAATCCAAAGTAGCAGGTTTAAAATAGTGTTTGTACCTGGGAATATAGTAGCAGTGCCTGGCAAATGCCCAATACTTTATACACAAGCCAAAACTGTTGGCTTTGTCAATGTTTTTTTTTAACAGAACGTCAGTGAAGGATACGCATACAGCTCCTATTAAGTCATTAACTCTCAGAAGACTGCTTTGAAAAAAACACTGGAAGGCATTCAGGCACAATGTTTGATGGTAAGGCTTGATAAAGTTAGCTCAAATAGATCCCAGGAGGATGTGTTTTAAGTGGGGAGGAGCAGGAAGTGGGTGGAAATGCCCATGGGCAGTTAATGGCTGGGTAAATAACCAAACAACACCTACAATCGTTGTGTCCCTCCCCATTTGCCATTTATGTGCTGATCCTAGCTCGAGAATGTCAGTCCACACGCAGTGCAGGTTAAGGCATCAGGCACTCCTCTCTACTTTTCATTGCTCTTGCCCCATGCACCCGGTCTTTCTCTATCTCTAATGTTTTCCTTTTTATCCAGTGTGGTATCCCACTTGACCACTGTCCCTGAACTACAGTGTTTTGCAGTACTGGAGATAGTCAATGTCACATACATGATGCCAGCAGTGTCCATAGTGCATGCATACATTTGTGGCGGAGTGGGGATGTGTGGCTGATGATGCTCGGGTGGCTAAGCTGTGGCAAACCAGTAAACATGGTGCCTGGAGATGGAGTTCCCTGATTCCTAAATAATAACAGATCACTTGAGAAAGGACCAAGTTTGGAGGCAATGACTGTGAAATAACACTCTCTGTAGCATGTTGGCACTATGGGGTGAAATCTAGACCTTGAAGGTCAGAAATAAAGAGGCCAGAGTCATTGGTGAATGCTCACCAAAATATAAGGCCAGCACAAAAATGATGCCAGACCTGAAGCCTATGGAACCGAAACAGGCCCAAAAATGTAAGGAAAGAAAGTGGGCCTGACTCTAAAAAGTGCAAAGATGTGCGCAATGCATTTCAGGAAAGAAAAGGAAAACATGTGTTTGACAACCCTTGGAGAGCTGCACTCACACATATAAAGAAACCACAATGCACAGTATCTTCAATGGGATACCAGAAATGGGGTCCAAGCAGCTGAAGTGAAAACGGAGCATTGCATGCAAATTGAATAAAAGAATGTAAATATTTGTTTCCCTCCAAATTGACAATCTGATAAGCGAAATACTCACTAGGCTTTCAAAGTGTGAATATGATGTTCTCATCTAACCGCCGTATACAAAGGACAATTTAGAAGTGATACTTATATATATGCTGAAACTGTATCTCATTTAAAAGTGAAATTGAGTGTGAGTTAAAAGACCCTGTGCTGCTGGTCATGTCTCCCAATATGAAACTAACTTTCAGGACATTCTCTCTGCTGCCCTGAAGACAGGCCTGGTTGTCATCATCAATCAGAACCATTTCTTAAAAATACAAGAAAGAATTACATGGCTAGATCAAAAACATGGTGAAGACCAGATAAAGCCATGTCTGTTCTGGCAGCACTTAAGTCCCATAAAAACTCCATTAGTGTGGCCATTAGGCATTGAAGGGGAGGCAGAATCCAAACACAGACCTCTCTGCTTAAGCCACATGCCTGAAGAGAAATGAAACTTTAAAAAAGGCAGGAATGAAAGAGACTTGTGAAATTGCAGTTGATTAAAATGGGAGAAATACATTTTATCACATTAAATGGACAGCGTACATGTCATAATGGTAATTCCAAACTTTTATTAAAGGTTACAGTCACCCCCTTGTAACCATGCTAAAACGATTTTGGTGGGATAAACATAACCAAAGTTATTAAGAAAAATGTGATTTGGGCTTTCCCTTGTTTCCGGGAGAGGTGAAAGTTGGTATGCACATGCCGGTCATAATTAATATAGGGACATTAAAGTGGCATATTTTTCACTGATGTGGCTCCTGAGTAAATGAAGAAAAACTGTATCTCTGCTTAGGAAGGGCATGCAAATTTCAGACTAGTCTTATCCAACTTGCCTTAAAATAAAGTTCTTAAAAATGTATTCATATATAGAAATATTTGGCAGTTTCAGGGTACTTGCCATGTTGAGAGATTTCTGTGTCAAAACATGACCAAGCTCATGTGACAAAGTGGGATGATGCAGCTTTCTCCTCCCACAGCTATCCCAAATCACTCCCCCACCCCCTTTGTCCTATCAACATACAGGTGGGAGGTGGGTAGTGATAATCAACCAATCCCTGTTGCGAGAATCATGACAAGTTAGTGATGTCATTTGCCCTATAAATAAACCAGTTTGCATTGGAACTGGACTTCTTCCAATAATTCCGAGAGGCGACCTGCTGCTAAAATCTAGCAAACAACATCTAAGCAGAGAGGCCTAAAGCTTGCATTGGAAACAGGAGCCAGGAGACATGGAAGCTGATTGGGACCGCTTGGCAGACTCAGACGAGATCTTTGACTGACCCCCTAGTGGTCCCAGCGGTGCCCTGATGTTCCTGATGCCAAGTTCAAGGTCTCTCCTGTAAGTAAAACTATCCCAAAGCCATAGATTGTGTAGGCCCTATATGTTTCCAGCATTTATTTTTGTTATTTTGTTATTTCCCCATAGAAAATACCCTGTTTGTCTGTGTAGATCCCTAGCATATTTAATCAAAGTAAATAAATTAATTTCCCTATTGAAATCATGGGATCTGTTTGTTGGCATTCGAAACTAACAAGCACTTCCCAGTGGGTTGTGAGCCGGCATAGATGTAAAGATTTGCTCAAAGAATGAATCCGAAAGCCCTGTTTCCACGTGTGTGCGCGGGATGTAAAAATGAAATTCCCCATTGATCCCCTTCATTTTAAATCAGAAGTGGGAAGCCTGGTTGTGCCTTTGCATATGCAAGGTGCAAAACAAAATTGCCCCTTTGTATCCATTGTGTTCTGACCAAAACCCCAAAGCCCTACCTGTTCTTTTTAGGTGTGGCAAAACAAGTTTACCCATTTGCATTTCTTTCATTCCCATTGCATCTGTGCTAATAATCCAAAAAACGATTTTCCCATTGTGCTCTTACCAAAATCCCAAAGCCCTGCCTGCTCTTGTTAGGTGGAGCAAAACAAATTTCCCATTACTTTTATGTCTGCATATTGTTTCTGTGATCCATACCTCAAAACTGATTTTCCCATTGTGTTCCCACTCTCTGCCACTGTCTTGTATTCAGAAGAGTCAAGTCTAATTGATGTTTGGAGGGAGGGGATTGCTGGGAGAAAAGTACTATAATTCAATCAATTATTACTGTGTGTGTTGAATTGTTCTTTTTCTGTCTTGTTGGGTGATTTAAAAAAGAAATAATTGTAACTGCATATCCTAGTTTTATCTCTGTGTTGGTGATTTTACGGAAGTCTTTTTGTGTGGCTTATATTAATCTATTTGTAACATTTGGTTGAAATAAAATAATTAATAAATATATATTTTAAATACACACCAAGCTGGTTCCTACTCCATTGTGGCACCGGGTATTCGTTGGGGTTGTGTGCGAGACAGGTTGGAGGCCTTACCATAGTGAGCCAAATAAACTAAAAGTGACTTGTGCGCCACATCCATTGGGGGAAAGAACTCCCTGAGTGGAGTGTGACCGCGTATTAAACTCCAACAGCACCTGCTAGTAGAATTGTGATGGCTCTGGTTTGGGAGTTTTTTGCAGTGTGGGGCTGGTTTGTTGGCTAAGCATGTTTCTTTTTCTTGGATGTCTTTGAGTGATGCACAAGTTTGTTTAACTTGTTCAGAACTCATTGGGCAGGTGCATATGTTAACTGTGGGTGCCATTGCACAAAACAGTTCTGGATTAACTGCAAGCGGTGGGGGCAACAAAATTTCACTTCACTTAGCCTGACCAGAATACTTACACCAGTCTTCATCCAGGCACTGATGGGCAGGCAGTGGAAGAATTTTATGTTACTGTGCATTTGGACTGTGCCAAATCACCACCATCGTAGTTTCAAGGCGCTGATCCTTGACCGTGGCAAATTGTGCCCCGCTTGGTGAAGCCAGACCGTAGTCTGCTGGCAAGGAGATCAAGAGTAAGATGGAGGGAAAGCATGGAAGGAGATTTCAAATGCAGGGAGGCAGTCGGGCAGGGGGAGTAACGCCTTTCATTAGTGTGGATGCATGTTAGCCCACTATACATGGACAATCGTCCAGGGAGATAATGCACAGTTTAAGTTTAAGACTGCACCCAGAAAGTAGGAAGGCTTAGTAAAACCTGGATCAATCCCTCTCGGTAATTGTTTCATCGTTGGCATAATTTACACATTGGTACTCCGAAGCTGTTTTGGAAGAATCATAGTTTAGAGGTTAAGTATTGTTATGTGTGTGAGGGGCTCAAGGGCATGGCCAGGCAATCCTGGCAGGTAGGTAGGCTTAGCTTAGCAGCATTGCGTACTTATGGTACCACAGGTGCATTCCCGAATAATAATTTGGGGATTGTCAAGCAGACTTCAGAAGGTGGCCTAGTCCAAGATTTGGCTGTGTGAGAAGCTGAATGTTGTTGGTAAGTGTTACAACTACAGATATTAAAACACTAGCGGAACACCAAAAAGGATACTCAGGTATAGAAAAAGGATACAAGTTGAGTACCCAAGGGCTTCTCACAATGACATATTCCGGATGACTTCTAAGAGGAATAAGATGATTGAAAACCTTCCAACTAATGTCACTCTCAGACTAGATAAAAACAGCCTGGGGGAGTAATTAGTGGAAAGGGCCAGATATGGAAAGGATATAACCAGTCTGCTGAAAAGAAGACAAGGAGTTTTAATCACTACTCTTCATGAACTAATTACTAGGTATGGGTTAGATAGAAATACACTAACCTGCAGCTAGATGGACTGAGGACTGTAATCCAGGAATTCCAAATCCAAAAACAAAACCCAACGAAAGGAAAAGGGAAGTTAGTAAGGTGACTAACCCGAACGGAACGAGGGCCGCACTAGTGACGGGTTGGTGCACACCGGATAGCGTCCATAAGTTCAGTGCACTATCCTTGAAGCAATGAAGGCTGAAATGGAGGAATATCCGGTTGGAAATAAGTCTAAGGAATTCCTAGGACAAGAAGATCCAGGATAGGCAGGGACTGGCAGGGCCCTTTAAGGGAGGTTGAGGCTGGGATAGGAACTGATTGCAGAGTAACACAGGACTCAGTTCTCACCTATATTCACCCCCTTGTGGAGACAGGATAACTGGAGAAGATGAAGGAGGAACGGAGAGGATCCGGTACCCTGGACATGGAGAATAGAATAACCAGCTGAGCCGCTATGAGTTGCTGCAAGGAGCCAGAGGACCACGACTTTGGGTTAGCTGGAGTTCCTGCCGTAGTT
Organism: Ambystoma mexicanum; assembly: GCF_040938575.1. NCBI lineage: Eukaryota > Metazoa > Chordata > Amphibia > Caudata > Ambystomatidae > Ambystoma > Ambystoma mexicanum. The sequence goes on from NC_090931.1 coordinate 815,077,447, forward strand.
TGCAGCGTGGGTCCGGCTGACAGCAAGAGGAAGAGCAGTCTGGAAACTGCTGGGAAGCGTGGTAGAATACCGAGCTCCGTAACGCTGACAAAAGAACAACGATCAGAAGCGCCGTATCGCGGGAGGCTCCGTTTAAGTACCAGTCAGCTGATGAGGGCGCGTGAGTAGCACAAGTCAGCTGATGAGGGCGCGAGAGTACCGCGAGTCAGCTGATGAGGGAGCGTGAGTAGCACGATGACGTACCAGCATGTGATACTCGCGCATACCTGTGGAATAATTGGTAACCGGTATCCGCGGTATGGAATGTCCATTCGGGAAAGGCAGAAGGTAGGCAGCAGAGAAAAGCGCAATAAAGTCTTACAGGGATTAGCGGGAATGAAGGCGTTTGTTAGAAAACTTCCCCCAGAGTCGCCACCGAGTATAAAACGGTCTGGCTGATCTCTGGGCTGTAAGTGCAGGGTGCCGAGCATGAGCATGAGAGGATCTGACAGGCATGACAGTGCCATCCCTCAAAGGGCGCGCCACCCCCCTGGAATTGTGAAATCGGCGCAGGAGAACAGGAGCATGGATGTTCGCAAGTGGTTCCCAGGAACGGTCTTCCAGACCGTACCCTTTCCAATCAATGAGGTAATGTGGCACTCCTGCCCGCATTCTCATGTCCAGTATCGCCTGTACTTCGTACTCCTCGGAACCTTTCACAGAAAGCGCCACAGGCCGAACAGGCAACCGAGTCCCGGCTATGAATGGCTTCACTAAAGAGACGTGAAACACTGGATGCACTCTCCAATGCGAGGGCAGGTTCAAGCGTACAGCCACGGGATTCAACACCCTGTCGATCTTGTACGGCCCCACAAAACGTGGTAGCAGTTTATTTTTTCCCGGCATTCTCAGGTTCTTAGTGGATAACCAGACCGACATACCCACTTTATAGAGAGGAGACAGACGTCTGTTTTTGTCTGCATAGTGTTTGGAACGAATCTGCGCTTTCTCCAAACTTCTTTTAATCGAGGAATGCAAGGATGACAATTCCTTCAACTTATCGTCTGCCCTAGGAACCACCCCGGACGGCTCTAAGTCCACTGGAATGGACCTAGGATGCTGTCCATATAGAGCGTAGGACGGAGAAGTCCCT